>NC_140594.1:251696600-253092709 GCF_964204655.1 Triturus cristatus
CTCTGCTGGCATTGCAACCCAGCTGTGACATCACGCATATATTGGTCTATCTTCCAAGGCTACGGGGGTCTGGGCTCAGGTTTGGACCACGTTGGCCTGCACCGCTGATGTCCCCTCCCCTCTCCCCCATGCCACCATACTTTTACATGATATGGCTGCCACACTGCAGCTGTCTCATTTAAAGTAAAAAAGTGCTTGTGTTATACAATATGTGTCAAAAGAAATCTTAATACTGTGTGCTAGGCAATCATTACATCAAAATGTTACAATATGCCAAGAACTCATGAATGAAATAGTCGTGAATAGAATTTAAGGCCCAGAATGACGGCACTGCTGAAAGTGTGCTGTGAATACGGATGCTAAAGTGTGCAACCTCATGGGCAGTGGCGGCGTTTGTGAATAAGTTGCGAGCAAAAAGGCACAGTTATACCCCTGGAGACCTGAACGGAACGCCACTAGGGAGGGGTCGGTAACGCCCACTGAAGGAAGCCTGGTGGGTGGTGTGAGACGAAGACGGTGATAGATAAGTGAGGGCAGCAATATATCCCTGCCTGCGCACAGTATGGGGCTCACTAAGGTCAAGCAGCCAGGCCAACAATATACCGGGGGAACGGAACTCACGCTGCAGGATGCCCCGTCACAGAGTCCGGATCAAGATGTGGTGCCACCCACAGAGCCCGGAGGATCCACTGATAAATTGGACTTGATTTTAAAAGAAATACGTGATTCACGCACAGCAATAGAACAACAGGTGGGGACTTTGACCGCTAGCATAAGCCTGCTGAAGGCAGACCATGCCAAACTGGCGGAAAAGGTGAAGTCCAATAAAATGGTTCTGGATGATCTGGTGCCACAGCAAACAGATCACGCTTCCCAATTGGAGCAACTGCGCAAGCAACTAAAGGGGCTGCAGGACAGGGTGGATGATGCAGAAGGGCGAACCCTCCGCAATAATGTGAGAATCCTCGGTATACCAGAACAAAGAGAGGGGTCTAACCCCACCCAGTTTGTAGAGCGATGGATATGTGAGCAGGTGGCACCGGAGGGCCTCACTAACTTGTATAGTGTGGAACGTGCACATCAGGTCCCACCCAGACCGCCATGCCCAGGGGCCCCACCCAGGCCGCTCATAGCCTGAATCTTTAATTATAAGGACCGGGACACGATTCTACGAGCTGCTAGAGAAAATGATTGTATCCGATTTGAAAACAAAACTATCTTGCTATACCCAAACTTCATCCTCGCGGTGCAGAGAGCAAGATCCACATTCCAGACGGTGAAAAAGACACTTCAATCACATAACTTAAAGTACGCCTTGCTTTTTCTGGCCCACTTGAAAATTATCTACGGACAAAAAGCCAGAAATAAAATATGAAAAAATGTGAAAAATAAAGGGCCAGAACGATTTCTCCTTACCGGGAAACAATGTGGGGCCAAAGAGAGCCACCATTTTTAATGCACGCTTCCAATGTCAATCACATCCGTTACGTGAGGCTCTATCATTGATAGAGGATGCAAAGGGAGCTAGGAGACGTATTTCTTGTGAGAATAAGAAGGGCTCAATGGATTTAATCATCAAAAAAGGTCACCCTAGAAAGAAACCCAAGATCTGATAGTCAAAATTATTTTTTTTCTGTGTTTTTTTCACTAGATTGTTTGCATGATGTAGGTGTAGAGAAGTCAAATGTGCAGATTGATAGTTACGCTTTATGCATGAAAAGAGGTCTTATTATCTTGCTGCAGTTAAGTATATCATAGCCCAGATATATGTTCTAATATACTCTCTCAAGGAGAGAAGGTTGTAACCAAATGCAGAAATATGTGCCCATGCATCTGTGTAGTGTGGTGTAGATCATGGCAGAGTGGCCCAGGGAATATCATCATTGAGCATAATATGACAATTTAACTTAAATACTCAACATTCTTCTCTATAAAATAGAGATTTTCTAAACTACACATATGAAACTTGTGGTAAGGTTTATCAAGAATAGTCCACCTAATGTTATCTTCATTATGTTGGAACATGAGGAAAATGTTGAGTCAATTTGGTGTTAGAACTCTTACATCTAATTGCGCTCTGGCATTCTACTATTCTTGTACTCACTTTTTGAACTATCATACCTGCAAAAGTAAATTGCATGGGCAGTGGATCACATATACTACTACATTTGTATTACAGTAGGTATGATTTTTACATAACTAAGGGGTTCTAAGCCCTAAGTCAATCTCTGTTTGTTGCTGAGTAAGATGACAAACAGAGCAAAAGCTACATTAGAAATGACCCTTGATTCTCGGAAGGGTCCTTAGGGTCTCCTGATTATCTCTATGCAGTATAGTGGGGTCTAGTGTATACCACCATATCTTTCAAGTTATTGCTGCATTTGAATGAAAACATAGGTTTGTTTGGATTCAACTCTCCTGTGTTTAGAGTGTGGCAGGTCTTGGTAAAAACCTTCTTAGGATAGGGTAGCCTAAAATGTATAAAGCGCACTTATATTCGAGTGTGTCAAGGCGCTGGGCAGATGCAGGAGTGGAGAGAAGCATGGGACAGCCAACTTGGATGAAAATAGGCATGTTTTCAGCAGTTTTCTAAAAGCCGGAAGAGATTCTGCGTTGGAAATGGGGGAAGGCAGGGAATTCTTAATGGTGGTAGTCAGATGACTAAACGTACTAACAAATACCAATCTGCTAGTTGACTGTCTTGTTTGATCATCAAGAAGTGCATCCCTATGGTTGTTTCTTGCTCTTTTAGCTGCTCTGTGAACTAAGTGTTAAGGATAATTCCTTTGTTTTAAATACTCACTCAGTTAGTTAGCATGTTTTTTAAATTTCTCTAATTCAGAGCAGTTCCTACGTATTCTTAGAAATTGGCCAACTGAAAGATTATTACACAGGGTGCTTGGGTAGAAACTATCATACAATAGCAAAAGGTTCTGTGCCATTTTTGGGTTTGGTATGTATCCATCCTTTGGATATAGTAATAAATCTGAGAATGTAACTTTACTCCTACCATATTCAGAGGTAAAAAATGAGTGGTAATTCCAGTTATTGAACCGTTGAGTAAACTCGAGAAGCAACTCAGAAACCGCCTCCAAACAATGAGGATGTCATCAATATATCTCTTCCATAGTTTAAGATTGGCCAAGAAAAGGTACTTGGATGAATAGATGTATGTGTTTTCAAAGCTGTGCATGTACAGATTCACCATACTTGGGGCAAAGGTACTGCCAATCGAAGTTCCTGTCACCTGCCAATATACTTGATTTTAAAACCTATGGTTGAGTGAAGGTTCTTGTACTCAATAAAATATCATTTTTTCGGGAGTACAGGTTTCCTAATTAACCACACGTACCTTGTTGTATCTGTAATGTTATTTTTATAGCACCTACAGTTGCTGAGGAAGTGGTTCGCTGATGTATAACACACATTTGTGTGGGAAACCAACAACCACAGTGATTTTGTTATGCACAAGGGATATAGTTTATCATACTTTCCAAGCAATTGTTGTGCTGGTTATAGCATTCATCTCATGCAATTTCGCAAAAAATATATATATGTATATGTATATTTTACAATAAATATATATATATATATATATATATATATATATATATATAGATAGATATATATATATATTAGAAAGATTCAATACATTTGAACATCATCCTTTAAGTATTGATTGTTTGCCTGAGACTGCAGTTCTGTAAATGTTATGAGAAATGTGTGTTTTAAAGCATTTTGGCATGAAAGTAGAATTTTACTCTGAAAGCATGCTTTTGTTGCTTTGATGTAATTCATTCCGTAGTTTGAGACTAGCATTTAAAAAAGTTGCAGAGCAGTCTTTGAAGGGCTAACACTTTTGTATATCTCTGCTGTTTTAAATTGAAAGTCACGAACGTCAAGTCGTATCAATCAGTCTGAATATTTCAAGCAATATGGTCGGCTGGATGTGGACTCTCAAAAATGACTTTCCCATCACCCCTAAACTCATGAGTTGCCACCTACTTTAAAATGTCATGTTGTAGGAAAAAAAAAATTGACTGACATGGTGGGCCACCCCCAGAGGTAACAGACTCAAGGAGAGTAGTTAGGCATGGAAAATTAAAGTCAGAAAAAAATGCACAAAACTGTGTGCAACTCATGAGTCAAAAGGAAATTGCAAGCTAACAAGTGCTAATTTAGGTGGCAGAATCGACCACCACTTTGCGAATGACTCACAAATTGCTTCTGACTCACAAGCTTCAGGCACTGTGAAAAAAAGGCACACGGAAAGTCAGACACTACTCTGAGTGCCTGAGTGGATGTGGCCCAGGTGCTTGCTGCAGCCCAGGCCTGTCACCCAACCCCCTCTGTGTAGTGCTATAGGTTATACACAGCAGGGATTTGCTGATGGCAGAAGGTATAGTGCAGGCGAGCCTCAAGCCCCACTGTGCACATTCAAAAGCTGCAAGTAGTGAGAGTTAGCTGTAGCAGGAGATTGACCAAAGTAGCATGCTGTAGCTGTTCCTTCCAAATACTGAATCTGTATGATATATATTAATATTTTGCTGCTGCAATATGGCAAAAAACATTGAAAAGTGATTGATTCCTGATTTAGGATGATAACTCACTCACAAAAAGGAAGTTGTCCTGTTTGGACTAGTTCCTGTTTGTGAGTTTATGAAAAAGAAAACAAATTGTGGAGTAGGCAGAGGTCCGTAAGGACCCTGATAAAATTACAAACATTCAAAAATTGTTTTTAGGAGGCACCATTAGCAGACCACCATCCCTCTGATGGCCACCAATCAGAGTGAATAACAAGTTGTGTCCTATCTTATTAGTATTTAGATTATTACTCACTATTAGCTCTTAGGCCAGTTCATAAAATTATTTACAGGCCACTAAAAAAGTGGTTGCAAATAGCAAATTGCAAATTGCAACCAATAATTGATACACCTGTCCATTTGTCTTGGGTAAGGAATTGCACAGTAAATCTACAGTTGTCATACTGTTTGTCACTTTGCTGTTATTCCCCATGAGATCAGTTCATTATGCCATTAGGTCATGCTTAGTGTAATAGTATTGTAGAATATAATCCAGTCAGACATTGGATGTTCATCCAAAGATTTGACCTTTGTGATAAAAGATCTTAAATGCCAGAGAGTTGTGAAGAGGTTTACTGTGGTTTAATAATAACTTGCTTGTGCTCGTGATGAGGTACCTATAATTCTTGACTTGTAAATGGTGTTGATATTATTTTAGACAGAGTCCAACTACTTCAGGTCTCGCTGGTCTTACATTTTAGCACAAGGAGATTTTTTGTGGTTTCTTTCATAAATTAAAATTCCAATTCTGCAAAAAAGCTTCATATAATTTGGGAGTGTACTCATATTAAATGTTATTGGGCAAGGGTGACCCAGTGTATGGCAAAGTGTGGTTAACCTCTTTCTTACATAAACTACAGGGTGTAATCCAGCATCCAGTTCTATGTAGCACTTAGTATACTCCCCAAGAATTCTTTTTTTTAGATAGACAAGTTTGGATGTGGGGTTGTTTGCTCGACGCCCCACATGTTTCTAGTTCTCATAGTTAAGTGGTGGGATTGGACATTTTACAAGTCTTACAAACAAGTGGGCAATTGTGATGCTAATGGTGCCAGCAGATACCCCAGAACACATGCTTTACCTTATATGGCAGCTAGTAAAGGTTAAGGCCCCTAATAGACTTTATCACTGTAACATGAAACATCAAAGGTATATGCAGCACTAGGAAATGATATGCTATTTAATCCTACCTCAAGCACAGGAGGACACATACAGCACATCTCCAAGAATCAGACTTCACTGATATGGAGCCATCACGACTGGAGGGGAAGTCTTCTCTATCACCTATTCAGCCTTCACCTGGGGTGTCCTGATCTGGATGAAGCCTAGTCTGCTGTTTTAACCCCTGACCTCTATGGTGGACAAAGAAGAAGGATGTTTTAATACAAAGGTATCTTGATTGCACCCCCCTATGCTGCATCTATTCTCCTAACAAAGAACAGGCCACTTTCCTGACCACACGGTCTAGTCACATAGCACATTGGGCATACATGCCCTGTATCCAAGGAGGTGACTTTAATTGCATCACCAACCTAGGACTGGGTAGACCATTATCTCCATTCCCATAGGCTCCGACATTGCACAATGCTAAACATATTTCGCACATCAGCTGAAACACTGAAAACTCATGGACTTTGGAACCACTGTAACTCCACTGTCTGGGTCTATTTACTTTACTCAGCAGCACATGACCTCCATATTAGACTAGAGAGGAAACTCTTCTTGAATGAATGAATGAGAGAACTTATAGAGCACAGGACTTACCCTCAAATGGGTATCCCTGTGCTGTGAACGGAGGCAGGAAACTTAGGAAATAGGATCAGTTTTTAAAAAGTTCAGTTTTCAGGAGTTTCCTGAAGTTTAGGAAATTAGAACATGTACGTAAGTGGATAGAGAGTGAGTTCCAATAACATGGAGCAAGGTAAGAGAAAATTCTGCCACCAGAGCGAAGTTTGTTGACCCGAGGGATTATAAAAAGGGCCTTCTGCCCACAGTGCAGAGATCTGCTCTGTACGTAGCGAGTAAGTTTCTCCGATAAATAAATAGGGCCTCTGTTATTAAGTGCTTTATGGACCAAACTGCAGATTTTTAATTTAATTCGTTAATGAATAGGAAGCCAGTGGAGACGTCTTAATAACAGAAGAGAAGCTGTTCTAGGTGGCATATTGAGGGGCAGCTGTGCTGCCGTGTTCTGATCCACTTGCAACCTGTTCGGCACGGTTTTGATTGCTGCTGCTAGAAGTGCATTACAGTAGTCAAGACTACTGATTACCAAGGCTTGACTTAGGGTCTTGCCTACCAATAAAGGGAGGAGATGAAACACACTCCTTAGAAGCCTCAAAGTATAGAAACAGGTGCCTGAAGTAGAAGCTGCTTGATCTCTAATAGATAAAGAATGATCTAGATAGACTCCGAAGATCTTTGCAGTCTTTGTAGGGATAGGGGCTGGGCCTAACTCTGCTGACCACCAGTCAGGGGACTACAGTATTTGTGAATTGCCGAACATTAAAATTTCAGTTTCATCAGCATTAAGCTGGAGACAATTTTTAATCAGCCAGACAGAAATTGTTCTCATGTCTTCTGCAAAAAGATTTTCAGTCGCAGCCGATCTGTTATCAAATGAAAAGAGAAGCTGTGTATTATCAGCATATAAGAGGGGAGTAAACCCATGGCCTCTAATCATTTTTGCAAGAGTGGCCACGTACACATTGAATAGTTTGGGGCTAAGGCACAAGCCTTGTGGCACCCTGTTCATGAGAGGTCTAACACAAGAGTGAAAGGGACCCAAATTAACTGTCTGTGTCTGCTGATCCAAAAACCTAGAATGCCATTGAAGTGCTGACCCTTGAATTCCAGTTTCATAGAGTCTTTGAAGTAGTTTATGGTGGGATACTGTATCAAAAGCTGCGGACAAGTCTAAAAGCACTAGCGACACAGCCTTATTATTGTACACAGCTAATTTAATAAAATCTGTAATACCTATAAGAGTAGATTCAGTGGAATAATTTGGTATAAAACCAGACTGCGACGAGTCAAGACAGTCTTGGGATTCTAGTTACTCCTTGAGCTTCCCATTAATATGTCCTTCAAGTAGTTTGCTCATTAGTGGAAGAAGTGAAATGGGACAGTAGTTAGATACCTCTGTTGAGGGTACATTGGCCTTTTTACAAATCGTTAGCACTTGCGCTGCTTTACAAGCCAGGGGTAATTTCCCCTCACTCAAGGATAAGTTAAATACAGTGCAGATAGAAGGAGCGAGATGCTTAGCCAATAAGGCAAACATGCTACTTGGCATTAAGTCGTTAGGGGAGCCCGACTTAGCTGTTCTTAGCATCTCTTCTACTATGGAAACCTGTAAAAACGGTAAGCATGTTAAGGCAGTGTCTGTTCATCTCAAGACTAAAGGGAGTGAGGTAGAAATAACTAATGTATCGGAAACACTAAGAAATTTATCGTATATTTTTTTTACTTTTGAGAATTTTGTAAACTACCCAGCTTGACTTAATTGGGAGGAGATATAAGCTTTCTGAACAATATTGAGGTTTTTATGGTAAAGAGCAACAGTGTTTTTTAACGTTTCTTTTTCTGTCTGAGTTTGGGTTTTTTCGCCACATCTTCTCCAGTTTTTGCAATTAGATTTCTCTCTGTGAAGTTAAGGAGCAAACCAAGCTACATGTTTTCTTTGGGGATTAGAATGCTGTTTCTTGGGTGGAGACAGCATATCAGTAACTGATTTTATGGCCCCCTGCAGTGTGTTTCGCCTAGCGTTAATATCACCAGGTTTACCAAAGGCCTCCTCTGTAATGCCATAGTCTCTCAGTATTACAGATTGGAGGGGTAGGCATGCCGTCAATTGGGTACCATTTAACTGAAAATTGATCAGGGTGTGGTGCAACAAAACCACAGGGCAGGGGGGGGTCAGAGTGCATACGAGGCAAATTAGTGAAAAAAAGATCTAAGGTATGACCTGCGGAGTGCGTAGGTCCTGCATTAATCTTTTCCAGACCTAGAGAAGCTATATCTTCAAGACAAGTGAACAGAGTCATTATTTACACTAATTTCACAATGAATGTTGAAGTCTCCTAATAAAAGAAATTGTTTGGAAGAGATGACATGGGGAGCAATCCTTTCCATCAATTTTAAAGAGAAATCCTTAAGCGGACCTAGAAGCCGGTATTCCTCTTCATATGATCTTTATTAAAGCATACAAAATATATAGGATGCACTATTTCTGACCACAACCATCGCCAGCTTAACTTGGGCTGGGAATGGGTGCTCTCCTTGATTCTGGCACAAGCAACTAGCAGTGATGAACATTACCTTCTTCCCAAAGCTGCGCTCCAAGATGTACTGATTATTTTGTAACCCAACCATTCACCGGTTCCTCCAACAGTGTAGAATGGGAGACATTCAAAGTCACAGTCATGGGGAATTGCATTAGCACAGCTGTTGTCATAAGGCAAACCCTAGATACTCAGCTAAATGAGCTGAAGACTCATTACTTCTCAAACTTGCTCCCTTGCAGTGTCCCATGTAAAACAATGTAGTCTTCTCAAGCAAGTATCCTGTATTAACTATGGTACCAATAGAATGAGGAATCATGCAGAGGGGGTCAAAGCTGGTATAATTCAAACTCGGCACTCTCAAAAGGAGCACCCCCAGAACATCATTACCTCAATTAGAATCTCAATTAAAACTCTTGTCTTAACACAACAAGAAATACATGCTGCTTTCTCTATTATTAACAGTTGCTTTATGCTTCTTTCCACCAACTCTCAAAATACCTTGATGAAATACCACCACCCTAGATGTCTCCAGAGGAGGAACTAGAAGGATTCATTACACCCGCTGAGATGAAGGAAGCAATTCAATTATTTGCTACAGGCAAAATACTAGCCCACATGAGCTCCTTTTGGATTTTTATGAACATATGCTAACCTCCTCATCTCAAAAGTAGAGAATCTATTCAAATCTGCTGACAATGAAGGTGCCCTGTATTCCACTCTCTGTGAGGCCCTACTTTTCTACATCCCAAAACCCGGCTAAAGAATTACTGATTTCACATATTGCAGGTGTCTAGTGAACCTAAACATGGATTGTAAAATACTGGGTAGGATCCCAGCAGATTGGATGCTGCTTTTGTCCCCCACCTGGTCCATACAGACCAAAATATATTTGTGCCTGGAGGAAGTACATCACCGAATATCTGTAGGTTGTTTCAGATTATAGAGTCAGCTCCCGTGACCTTCCCCTGGGCAGTGGGCCTGGCCTGAGACCTAGAAAAAGCATTTGACTATTTTGACTGCTGTTACTTTTTTGAATTACTCAGAGGGCTGGGATTAGGCAGATCCATGCTCAATTTGATCAAAATACTTTACACAACCCCTTCAATGTGAATTAGAGCTGGGTGCTAAGTCTCAAACTCCATAACTATCCACTAGGCACCAGGCAGGTTGCCCACTCTCCTCATACTTCTTGCCATGAAACCCATTGCCATTTCTTTACATGGGGCGGGTCAACTGGGACATCATCTTGGTAGACAGGACACTTACAGTTACTCAGTTATGCTGATGATACATTTGTTGTACTTAAAAGATATCACAGTAGGACACTCAGATGTCACATATGCCCTGCCTTTTTCCCCACGACCCTAACGCCCAGAAGACTGATTGAAAATGGGTGGTGGAACACTACAATCGTAACAGAGATCATTTAGGTATCTCGGAGCATTCATATACCAAGATGAACAAGACTTGCTAGACAGCAATATAACATGGGCTGTAACAACACTTCAGAGTCTGGCTGCTTTTTGGAGAACCCTTCCTTTATCAATGGTAGGCAGGATAGCACTTTCTTAGATAAGTATGCTCCCTCTCACACTATGCCAACCTGCCAATATAGATAGCCACCAAAATGTTCCATGTTCGGGAGGCCCATCTCACAAAAGCCCAAAAGGACCTGCAAAGACGACGGTTGAACTGTCACTCTGACTGGCATGGTAATCAGGCCCTTATTAATATCCTTAACTGGTGCTCATGAAAAGCGCTCCAATACCTTTGGGTTGGGTTTGCACAATAGGCGCTGGTGTTGACGATTACGTGCCTGTGTCGTGCACCGGAAACCCACGGCTCCTATTAAGCACTGCAATATAACCATGAAGAAATGAATGCAACAGAAAAAGGAGGTTGTACAGTAACAGAGCAAAAATAATTAAGAAAATAGTATTTTTCAATCATATTCTAAAACGGCAATCCTGTAACACAGAACACGGACATAAACATAATGAAGCAGACAAGAGCAGCTTTAACCTAAACAAAAATGCCAGGTTGAGTGGAAATCATAATAATGTAACTAATTACTCTTTAGGAACTATTTGAAATTTAGTCGTGACAACTTTCCCAATGACAATTTTGAATATATCTAATTCTAATTTGACATAATACAAGTATTGCAAAACTTAAATCAATAACCAATCTTCAGAATACCACTTAAGGCACGACATAAACGTGAATGTTTCCCATTGAATAATGTCTAGAAAACAATGAGAAGAATATGTTGGATAGACCGCTGATCAGCAACTAACACTCCTCAATGAATAACTTTGATAACAATGTAAGTCAGCAATCAGAATTTAGGAATAGATAAATTATAAGTCCATCTCTATTTATGTTAACGGGGCATTCAGCTGCAAAGAAAATACATCAGCAGTGTCTCTCCATTCACGTGTCAATACCGAATTTCAACATGCCACAAACACAAGAAAAAAAGTGTGCTACACATTTATCACCTACCCATTACCCCCTACTAGGACTGATGCTTCTCAACTATTTTGACTGCTGCAGAATTGTATCTCAGAAAATGCATATCACATAAACAAGTATCTCTGTTTATGGAATACAGTCTACTTATATGGCTAGAAAACTATTTTATTATCTCTTCTCAAAAAATCAGGGTGGTTCTCCAAGGCAACTCCATCCCTCCCAACTGTGCAAAGTGAATGAAGTAGCAACCCTGATAAGTAAAAAATCTGTCCACCTGTATAAAAAATTATTTTACTCAAAACTATTAGGCTTTGCATTGGGTGTGCATTCATTTTTTAATACAGAACCACAGACCTGGTGCGAAGTCTATTGGTGGGATTTGCAATCCAGTGCAAATCATGATATGAGTTCAATTGTAAAAAACAAATATGGCAATACAGCGCAATTCGCTGTCTAGGATTACTTTGCATCAAGGGAGCATTCCATGGTTGGGACATGGCTGTTCCCATGCAAGCACGCAGGGGTTTTGATGCAAATCCCTCTCTGCAAAGAATTTTAGATATGGATTTATGGCAAAATCCAACACCTCCCTGAGGAAGGCATAACGATGAGACATGTTTCCATTTTTCCTCATTTTTCCCTCTTTACATTTGAGTTGTATTTTTCGGTACACATTCAGAGGGAAAAATGCCCTGAAGCAAGTGGTGGTCAGTAGGTTTAGGACGAAGGCTGGCAGCTGGGACACACATGCACATACACAACATACACACATACACCTTCACATCCATGCATTCACACATGCGCACACACAAACACATCCAGTCACAACACTCATTACCAAACATTTACACATGCAAGCATGCACGGAGCAAATATTTTTTTGAAACACACACACTTACCTGCAGCTCTGACTCAGAGGTCCCAGGAGGCTTGGGACTCATGCCTTCCCTCATTGGCTGACATAAGGTCAGCCAATGAGGGAAGACAGCAGTCCCAATGCCATCACAGTGTGGGATGGGGTCAGTGAGACTGCTGACCCCACCCCACTCTGTGATGAAGTGTCACTGATCAACACTCAACCCTGGGCGCTTCAGGGCTTAAAACTGAAGCACCCAGGTGCAAGGCAGTCAGTGATGTTACCCCTCAGGGACCGCTGCTGACCAGAGGAGGTCATGTCCACATGAACTGTGACTTCCTCAGCCCAGCAAAGTTAAGCTCAGGCAGCCAGCAGCCTGGCATTTAACGCATTTCTGGCTCCTGGCTGCCTGACCTGAAAATGAACAGTGTCTGTCGGGATGATATTTGTTGAGCCAGACAGACACTGTTCATGGGGAGAAAAGGTGGGGGGTCGTGGCCCCTCAGCCCCAATGGACCAGCCGTGGCAGCCTAAAGCATAGTTTCTGTGGAGGAAGGGACCCTTGCAGGTTGACCACAATGCAGACACCCTTGCCCTGTGATGCAAACGGTGCCAAAAGTGTGCAAGTGTAGGGAGAGGAGAACTAGGCCACCTCCTAGTAGATATGTTAATGTTCTTCTCTTTCCCATTCATGTATCGCATAACAGCAACTTTACTTGCTGCTCTTCGTTATATGAATTCTTGGTGAATCTTGCCATTGATGTTCCAATGTCTAGTGCCATTACGTACACACAAACCTTCTCAGTTAAAAGCTCAACATATTATACAACTAATGGGAAGGGGAACCTGTTTCTGCATGGACTCATCCTTAGAATTTCTTGACTATACCTTACTGTGTTTCCTCATACTGAACTGGGATTTCAGAGCGGCTTTGGCAGTTACAATACTCTCTAAATTTATTACACGCCAAAACCTAGAATTGAACTAAAAATACACAGACCACCATAATTCACTCTGTGTGTTACAGTGAGACTAGTTACTAACAATGTAAATCGTGTAACAACTAAGACAGTCATTCAAAAGAAATCTACGAAGTAAAAGTGACTTACATTGAGTCATTAACCATTTCTGATAGGTATATGATTCTTAAAGACCGGAAAACACAAAGGGCCTGATTTAGATCTTGATGGATGGGTTACTCCGCTATGGGTATTCCGCCCACTGAAAGTTAAATCCCATTATAGAGTATATGATTTATATTTCAGCAGATGGGATATCCGTCACCTTTGTGATGGAATAACCCGTCTGCCATGATCTAAATCAGGCACAAAGTCAGAAGCAGTTACAGCCAGCCTGATGCTGCCCTATGCCAGTTGCATTTAGCTTGTAGGAAGAAACAAAAGCTCTGTTGACAAGTCCAGGTTTAATGAAAATTCGTCCTGGAAGACTCAAAGCATACATATAGTCACTTTAAAAATAAGGCTCATCTTCAAGTAAGACCCCTCTCTTATAACTCATGATACTAGGATGCGGCATCAAAAAGGAACACATTTTGTCACTGTGTTAATAATCAACACTAAAATGGAATATCTATGCAGGCAAGAAGTACACCTGCATTAACAACCAACCAGGAGTCTCATCAATATGCCACCAGTACAAATACCAAATTAAAGATCGATGCAATTGATCCAAACCCATAAACAACAGAATCATATAGTCTTAGATTTTATTTCCGTATCTAGTTCAGACTGCTTTGCAGAGATATCCCTTCATTTCAAACTCTACAGAATTATTCCATGATAAAATAAATATGAGTAATGAAATGCCTCTTTCATGTCAATAACTTCCAGCCTACATCAAAGGTTCACATCTTTTGATTCTTTTCCATGACCTTTCAACAACCTGCAGGTATCATCCTTGAGACTAATAAACTACATTGCAGACCTGCTACAACAGCTGTACAATCTGCTGTTTCTGGGACAGAATAATGAATCTACCTCTCTCAACAACAGAATTGCCTTTAAAACGCAGGTACTCATGACCACAAATATTGAGCAGTGATTTAGCAGAGTTGGTCAGATGGATGATGCAAAAGAGAAGTAAAAACCAGGTGCACTGCAGACGTTGTAAAATGTTGTTGAAAATTTCACAAACATTCTGAAGGTTAATTTATTAAATTTCTGAAAAACGTAATTTTTTCTAACTACCTGAGCTAACTATATCTTATGTCACCGTAATACACTGCTTATGACCTCACAAATGACATCACTCATGACATGGTCAGTGACATCACTAATGACATCACTGATGACATCATCCATAGAACCACTCACACACCATGCAATCTCTCATACGCCCACTCATGCACCCAAATAACCACTGACATACCCTTTCACAGACCCATATCAGTACTCACATACCAACTTACTCCTCCATAAAGGCACTCACACACTCACTCACTCAGGCAGCCACTCACACAACCCTTCACCCACCCATACAGCCAATCACATAGCCACACACTCATCCATACAACTAATCACACACCCACTTATTTACCTACACAGCCATACACCCACTTGCCCACCATACAGCCTCTCAACACAGCCACTCACTCACCCATACAAGCACTCACACATCTGCTGGCTCATAGTGGAGGAGGAGATGATCCAGGAGTACTTCATAAATATGAATGTTCCTAAATTGTCAGATAACCGGATTAGTGAAATGGGTTCGGAAATGGAAGCCGCCGAGACCTCAGCAGCCATCAAAACAACAGCTGGGGGAAAAGCTTGTGGGCAGGATGGCTTCCCTATCGAGTTTTATAAAGTTTTTTCAAAGGAATTAATTACCCCCCCAAAAAAATGTATTTAACTTTGTTAAAAGTGGTGGTGCCGTTCCAGTTGAATTAAAAGAAGCAATAATCGTCTCCTTTGTTAAAAAAGACAAAAATCCAGCAGATGTAAATTCTTACAGACCTATTAGTCTTTTGAATTCAGACTATAAAATTCTGATGAAAGTATGGGCAGAGCGCTTTTTATTTGCCGCTCAAGAGACAATCCATAGAGATCAGACCGGCTTTATAGCAGGTAGATCAATGGTGGCTAATACTCAGTTTTTATTACATGCCCTGTATTATTTTAACACAAATTTAATTCCGGCAAGTATTGTAATGGTCGATGCGGAGAAAGCTATCGACCTTGTGAATTAGAAAATCCTGTTTGTTACCCTTGGTCGGTTTGGGTTTCCTGCCCAGGTAGTTAATATGCTACGGAATATCTACCAGGGAACCACGGCTCTGTAAGTTACGGCGAACAGTCTTGATCACACACAAAAGATGTGCAGGAATCATAAAAATAAACTGTGGAACCAGACAGGGCTGTCCGCTTTCGCCATTGCTCTTTACTTTTTTTATAGAGCCTTTGGTAATTAAAATACAAAACAATGCTGCTATTCAATCACCGATCCCTGGCATGGACAAACTAAAATTATTTGCTGATGACATTATTTTATACCTGACTCCCGATAAAGAGAATTTCGAAATAGTTTTGAGGGAATTTTCAAACTTCGAAGAAATAGGTGGGTATAAAATAAATGCCAATAAAACCGAGGTTCTGGCCCTCAATGCAGATCTGAATTCTTTTCCATCTTTCTTGAAGACACAAGCGACTAAGTCTGACCCCATAAGATATCTTGGGATATTTGTATCACACTAGTACCAACAGCTATTCGAACTGAATTATTACAAATGAAGAACACGATTAAGAAGCTCTTGGAACAATGGATATTACTCCCTTTATCGATAGTGGGTAGAGTTTCATTGATTAAAATGTCTATACTACCATTGCTTATTTGTTCACCAATGTCCCCATCAAGATAAATCAGTCTTATTTTAGGGAAATCGACACCCTACTTAGGGGATTCGTTTGGGGTAAGAAAGCCCCTAGGGTCAAATTGCCTGTGGTGCAACTGCCTATAGAACAAGGGGGTCTAGCGCTGCTGCATTTGAGAACATATTATGAGGCCTCTTTTTGGGATTTGGTGTCCGGCTTGATGGGATCTAAATGCACCAGCGACAGCTTTTTTATAGATATAATGACGCAAGAAATTGGATCATTAACTCAAGTGTTTTTAAAAACACGATACAAGACGCTAAAAGACTACTTTTTTAGACTTCAGTCCTTTTTTAGAAAGACAGGCTCTTCGGGCCTCCAGTACCTAAAATTGAGCGAATGTACTAGTCTCGGTCTCGAGCTGCAATTAAGGCATATAAACCTCTGGGAAGGCTATGGATTATTCAAGCTACGACATTTTATAATTCAAAATAGGCCGATTTCCTAGCAAGAAGTAATGGCATGGGTGGAGAGCCACCGGAAACCGGCCTTTTCTGAATATCTATGAGTTGTTCATCTGCTAAAAAACACCAGTGGTATATTGGGCACCCCTAACCAACTTGTGATAGCCCTGCATGGGGCTAATGTTAAAGGGGTGGGAAACTGGTATAGGCTGCTACATAAACAGGGTCAAGCTCCTGTGATAGAGAGCCACTTGGACAAAATAACCCGGGAGAAAGGATGTAGGCTGGCTTAAAAGGAGTGGGAGGCCATCTGTTATCTAGGAAGTAAATCTTTACGTGCCGCAAACTTTAAAAGGATGGCCTTCCTATCGCGATGGCTTTCTTATTTAACTCCGGCTGCCTTAAAAAAAAGATTCCCGGGAGTAGAGAACAAGTGCTTTCGCTGTCAGACAGATGGGGAAGGTGGATGGCTCCATACTTTTTATGTATGTCCATGGCTGAGGCTCTTTTGGGAAGCAGTCTTTTTTGAGATTAGGCAAGCAATTGGAAAGAATGTCTTGTTCGAGGCTGAAGCAGCTTTGTTTGGATTTTGCAGAGAAGGAACGATGCTATCCGAGGCCGAAAAATCCTTTGTATTTATTTCTTGTATGGTAGCTCGCGCTCTAATTCTGCAATATTGGAAATCTAGTGAAGCTCCCTCTCACTTGAAATGGTTCAATAAAATGAAAAGAACCCGTAAATTCGAAGAAGTTACGCTAGACGGGTGGGGGCTACTAGGAAATTTGAATAAAATTGGAAGTTTTTTAGTGAATTAGAAAAGCTTAAAGAGGGATCTTAACACTCGGGTTAGTAAATTGATGTAGCAGCTTTCATTATAAGGCATTAGCACTTTCTCATGGCACTTTAGAAGCACTAGCACTTTTTTAGTCATGGCACTTTATAGAATGATACATTCCGTATTCTGTTTTATTAGTCAACGATGTTATCAGTCGCTATAGTCATAATTTCTTCTTTTTAATGAGATGTAGTTATGACAGCTTTAGGCGATAAGAAGGCACTAGCACTTTATTGGTATTGCACTTTAGATGCACAAGAAACTTTTTTTCAGTACTGCTGCTCTTTAAGATAAATTTGCGAGGCTGTTGCTTCAGTTTTTGTATTAACTGGTTTTGATAATGATTTTAAATGTACCATATATTGTATGAACCTAATGCTCTGCTCAATAAAAAAAAAAAATCTGCTGGCTCTCTTATACAGACGTTAACACAGATGCTAACTCTCAAATACAGCCACTCACAAACCAATTCACTCAACCAAAGACCCAGTCACCCACTCATACAGCCAATTACACACCCAGTCACTCACTCATACAGCCATTAAGACACCCGCTCAATCACCCATACATACCTACCGATAGAGCCACTCACACTACCACTCACTCACCCATACAGTCACTGACACACCCACTCACTCATCAACACCGCCATTCATACAGCATCTTACTCATCCAAACACAGCTACCATACAGCCACTCACACACCTATGTCCCCGCAAACTTTTGTTTTTTTCATTGAATTTCTGAAGGTTTTTTAAATTCCATTTCCTTACTATAGGTTCCTGTAACTTCATGGGTAGGTGGTGCGCTGTGCCACCAGAGCACGCCAGGCTCATAGTATATTTTCAAAAGCGAAGTAAAGCAAACACTCGGGTGAATTATACTTGGCAGTTGTAATTTATTTCAGTTACCTCTTTCAACGGCGAACAGTCTTGATCACACACTGAGTCAATGCAGATACCATGTTTACATAGAACGTTTAAAACATAGAAAATTTACTAAAACAATAGTGAGTATAGTTTTTAAATCTGCTGTAACAGCCATTGTACTATTTGGTGATTCATACACGGTAAGTGCCAGTAAAGTGCCTAAGTGCTGAAGACGTTGCATCATATGCAATAAAAATGAAAACTGTATGGTATTTAACCAAATGGTTAACTACTCTCCCCTAAAATGTGAAATCCGGTGTCATACATCGTCCACAGTGTCATATGGAACACACACCAACAAACACGGTGGCCATCTTGGAACCCACAATTGCCGGTATGATGTGATATAAATCGTGCACATAAAGTGACTAGTCTCTATGAACATTCCTGTGAATCAAAATGTGTACATTTGTAACAGATACATGCCAAGTGCCTCAACACTACATACCTTATTGAGATGATGGTGTTAAAATCTACTTGTATGCAAACTATAGTGTACATGCCAAGAAGCTGTTAGAAAAGGGAGAGGGTGAGAAAAAGATATGCTGTAATGGACAAAATGTCCTAATCAGCATTCTTCGGAATTATTAAGTACATTTGCAACTTGTTTCAACTGTAAGTGCATGGCATTTTTTGCACCTAGTGGTCATATAAATACTACTACTATGCTAGCATTTCTAAGTATGCGTCATCTGTATAAACCAGCCGATTAAAGTTATGCACCTCATAATATATCATGATATTGAAATTCAATAAAATATTGGTTTCTAAACCAAATCTAAAAAATGACAAAATTATCTTATCTGCTGTGCACCCTTCACCACAGAGATGTGATTCTGAAGAAAAGGGACCCCTGTTGACGCCTTCTACCAAGAGTGGGCCCCTTCATTTCCTCAAATAATATAAAAATAGACACATGTCAGGTTAAAAATATCAAAATGAAAATTTCTAAATAGAACATACCATAATCATTTTCATACAAGCATGTATATTATTGTAAACCGTTATACCATGCTTCTCATCATACGGATATTCACAGTATATGAACCATAGTACATAAAATCATAGACTCTCCTGGGATCCCTACCTGCGAGTTACTTCTCATGTAGGTTTATTCCTAGTTCTTCATCTAAATGATGTCCCTCTGGGCTTTTGGTCTCCAGATTCAGAATGTACCTGGTTTCCCTCTTTCTTGCTGGAGGACCCTATTTCCACCCCTAGGGTTCTGCTGAACCTGTTCTATTGTGGAATAAGTCAAGAGGAAACTGTTGGATAAATTATACTCCTGGAAATGTTTAGCTATGGGATAATGTATGTCTCTGTTGTTTATTGCCCTAATATGCTCAAGTATCCTTTTCTTGTCCATAAGGGTAGTACTCCCCACATATCTTAAGTCATTCTAAACGTAAATCACAAAAGTGGAGCTGCAAGTAAGGAACTGAGTGATTGTCTTCATGTTTCTGGGTGTTTTCTTCATGTAGCTGTTTCGACATGCCTTTCAGTGCCCACATAGGAAGAACCCCTGTAGACTATGTTGAGTCAAAGAATGTTTCAGTGGGATGTCTCTTTTCACTAGAATGTCCCTCAGGCTACGTCCTTTCCTATAAGTGACCCTAGGACATGTTTGTATACTGTGTACTATAATTGGGTCACTTGCCAAAATGTTCCAATTCTTGGTGAGGATTTTAAAGATTCCCTCCGAGATAGTATTGTGCAAAAGAATAACCCCGGTGGAACCGTTCTCCAAACGTTTCCCTATTTTCTCATGTTTTTCTTCCAATGTTTGGCTCCTAGTGACTTTACTCACTTTAGGCACTGCTTAATCAAGAACCCATGTGGGATACCCATGTTCTCTGAACCTACCAATCATATTGGACTGTTCATTGAGATAAGCCTCATCCATGCTGCAGTTTCTTCTTGCTCCCAACAGTCCCCCATAGGGAATACTCCATTTCAGATTTTTGGGGTGACTGCTGAGAGCATGGAGAAGACTGTTTCCTGCGGTTACTCAACGGTATATTTTGGTACAGATGGTGTTGTCTTGAATGTCAATCTGGACATCTAGGAATTCAATGGATTTATGGCTCATGGAGAATGTGAGTTTGAGATTGTAATTGTTCATGTTGAGTTTGTCTATGAATCTCACAGCACTGGCTTCAATACCCCTCCATATGATAAACAGGACGTCAATATTGCCTGACCAAATGACTACTTCTCATTCCGTGGGTTACACTGTAGGATCTTTCTGGATGTTATCCTGTAATGTCCCTAAAAACAGATTAGCAAAACTGGGGGCAAAGCAAGTACCCATGGCTGTGCCCAAGATTTGTTTTTGTATAGTACTGTCGAACAGAAACATGTTGTTGTGCAGACAATGTTCTATCATCTCCAACAGCATGTTAGTATGTTCGAAGTAACAAATCTGCCTATTTTTGAGGAAATGCTGTCAGGACTTGATGCCAAGGGTATGATCACTGATCGTGTATGAAGAGTTCACGTCCTTGGTAATGAGGAGAAAATCTTCCTCCCATCTTACACCATCTGATTTTGCCAGGAAATCTCATGTCCCGTATATAAGAATGAAGAGCTGTGACATATTCCTGAGGAAAGTGATCTACATACTTGGCGATTTTTTCTATAGACAGGAAGATAGATTTGCACTGCTATAACTAGTAACTTTATAGGCATATTTTCAGTTATACTTTTCTCCATACCATATTGATTTCTAATACTGGGCAGAAATTGCTGCCGGAAGTTGGTGAATTGCATCTATTCAAACTTCTGTGATAATTTACATTTACAGGTATGTTTTTAAGTAGATTTTTCTTTGTGAATATGCCCCATTATACTTCTCTGATGATGTTGTACTAAAGAAATAAATATAGCTCCACTCCTACAATGCTTACTAAATTAAGAGCAGTAGAAACCGGTATACACTGATCTGCATTCAGCAGTTTTATTTAACACGGGATAACTTGCGTATAATCACAAAGTAAACACTTGATATATTTGCTATTGTAATAGAACTTTAGACTGCATTTATTTTCCCAATAATATAATATATGTTCATACTTAATTGATAAGATTTATTGTAAGCCACAAGTGATATGAATAACTGTACCTCAGCATACATTCATTAGGGAGAATATCACTGAAGTAGAGAATTACATGTATTTTGGATGGAGTGAGGAAAGTGTCACTTAGCAGAGTGAACTTTATATAAGGGGTAAAAGGACCCATATTGTACATTATGAGGATATGTCAAGTCCATGAGGAGTTCAATTACCATACAGAGGAAGTACACAAAGGAAATTAGAGGCATGCATTTAAACAGGGACTGCAGAATTCTATTTATCATAGTAGGTTATCTGCCCCCATTAATATAAAATGAAGCTCAGCATCCAATCACTGTCCAATCCATATAATCTAACTACCACCTGGTGCTATATAGACTAGTGTCTTTAATCGATGTTTAATCGATGTAGCTGTTTATTGGACTCATCTGGTGATTCTGATGTACAGATCAAGCAGAGAAAGGCCTAGGTTTCCTTTTGATAGTCATATGGTTCTGTTACCAACATCTGCTTCAGACATTTGGCACAGGTTAACACCTGCCATTTTAAAGACAACCATCCCAGCACTCTGTTATTTTAAGGGTTTGTAAAAACTTGACAAACATAACCAAAAAAGTAAATACTCGGTTCTGGATTCATGTTAAAGAGAGTGGAAATTAATGAATTGACATCAACTCTTAGGGGTTGCTGCTATATTCAGCTCCTTTTTATCATATCCAGGAGAAGAACAGAGTTGACATGGCACCACCTACAGACCTGCAGGTGTAAGCAAAATAATGTTTTTAGGTGCCCAATGTAGTGCCTGAACAAGATTATCAAGGTGAGGATTCTGCTGTTAAAACCATCCATCAGATCAATTTTATCTACTTTTCCCTGTTGAATATGTCAATGTGACAATGGATAATTTTGCAAACATACATCATTTCTTTATATTCCTTTGTGTCAGTATTAGTGTGGCCAATGGCATGTTGGACTTGTAGGTAGATTCCTTAAGTCTCCAGAAAGGTCTTAGCCATTGCAGCTAACACTGAGTTCAGTGCCTTGTCTACATTACTCATGGCTACTTTTGAACTTGTGTAGCCGAAACAATGCTGCTCTGCTGATTTGATAGCCAGTGACTGGGAGATACCTCTGTCATGTAGGAGTCTTTCTGTATGCTATCCAAGAAGTCCGCTACCTCCTGATGTTGAAACCACAGATCTCAACATTGACTAGCTATGTTTCCCTTGCTGCACTCTAGGCACAAGAGATAAGTCAAGGCCTTCTTCGACACAGCCACAAGAAATGAGACTCCTTTGAAAGAATGAAGAGGGAAAATTTATTGGAGGTGGAGCTACTGGAAAACTTTCAGCGAGTCTGACTGAAAAGTGCCATCTTTGGACCCCCTCATATATTCAGTGGACATGTTTCTTTGGAACTCAGCATATATTTACTTTTTTTTAAATTAGAATATACATTTTTATGAATGTTCCTGTGTGATTTATGTTTTACAGTGTTAAATAATGATCTTTAACACATTTCCATTCCAATGTGTAGTAGAAGAGTTATATGCCTTATCAATTTGTTCTTGTAAGAAAGGTAATTATTAATTGGGGTGGATGATATTTGACCACAATGATAAAGTCACCAAATTGTTAGTTCCAACATGAGGTTGCAATTATTTTAATTTGAGCTTAGGTCCTTATAGCTGTGGCACAGAGCAGCCAGGCATAACTTATAGAAAATGTGTAAAGCGTTTTGAATTACAAAAACAGTAAACCAGTTTAAAGTCAAACAACAACACAATAAAAGTCCCAATCTAATTCATAAAAAATTATGATCATTTAATAAACAATATACCATGGGCATGCAAAACATGTTCAACCTGGTCACATTTTTTACCTTCTGACTTGGGGCCTTATTATGATCTCGGCAGTCCGTGGACCACTGTCTCAGCAGTGGCGGCCTGATGACGGTGAGACATCCGGCGAATTATGAGTTGGGCAGGAAGGCTTTGCAAAGACCATTGCTGGACTGTCGGCACCACCAGCACACCATTGACTGCTAGGGGCACGGTTGGGGGAAGGGGAGGTGCAACACGGCAATCCGTATAGCGAGTTGACTTCCCAACAAGCCGACTGCGGTGGTCGGACAGTCGCCTAAAGGTCAGCAGAAACAAAGGATTAGGGGTGCATACTCACCCTTTTCCCATCTTTCAAAAAAATACAGGTAAGTGTTTAGGTACCATGTGCCCATTACCGGGACTGCCCACATATGGGTTGGACTCCGGCAATGGGTAGGTGTATTTTTCCACAAATATCATGAATGTGTGTGCATTCGACACATATGCAGTTGGAATGTACACGCAGGCATCAATATATATGAAAACGCATTGCCCACCACAGCAAGACCGCTGCAGCCACACCGCCGGCCGCTCGGGAAACTAGTAAGGCGGTGGTCGGAAGGCCACAGGTGCATCGGTCTCCTAGCTGTCGCGGACGGGGTTCTAAACACTTAGTAGTTGTTTTTCTCACTGAGGCATTTTTTCTGGGTCTAACAGATTTATTGTAGTTAAGCCACCTCACAGTTTTTGCATGTCCATTGAATGTTCATCAGTTGTAAATGCTATCGGAGGCACCCACGTGCATCTTAGGTATGGGGTGCTCGAGCCTGTGGATGTCCAACATTTTTTGAATAAGCATCTTCCTCATGTGTATTTCTTTTTTATTATAGAATCATACTTACGAATTTGGCTGATTCCAGCTTGCGAGGAACACATGTGGGGAACTCTGCTTCTGCATCCTTATGTATGTGACGCCAGTGAGTTTTTTAGAGTAGAGTGGGTATCAGTTCTCCTAGCTGTTTTTTAAATATTTTGACAGTTAAAAAGTACTGATTAATGAAAACAAGGTAAGATTTAAGAAAGAGTTGGAATTTATTTTGGAAACAATTATAATACTTATTAAATGGTTCAAAAAGAATAATTGATTCAGCCAGTTTAAGACTTGTTGAAATATATTAATATTTAAAAAGGAAGATTAAGGGGATGTCATAAAAGCACATGGATACCTCACAGCAAGCCCAAGAAGCAATGTAGGAAGCATCTTCAAATAAGAGAACGGAAGAAGGGGCACATAAAGGATCAGGAGGTAAATGCCTAACAAAAGTAAAGCACTTGGATGATTATAATACAGATGTACGTGGTGTCCTAAAAAATAGGAAAGGTGTTCTAATCACCACAAAAAGAGTGCAATCAAATACTGCTCATTTTGAAACATCTAGTGAGTAGTATTATGAAGAATAATTAAATGAAGAGTTTGATGAGTATGTGATGGATTTATGGAAAGAGGATAAGGCTGAAGAGGATAGTGAGACAAAAAACACCTCTTGAAGATCCTTCAGCTGAGCCATTATGTAATCCTTAATATACTGTGGTAAATATTTCATTACCGGTACTATTTTTTATGCGGTAAAGTCTAGTAAGAATAACTCAGTAAATATAAGAGGCAGAATCCGTGGTATTAGAGGTTTTAAAAGGCTTTATTCCTATACAAAGGAATACAATTCGAATTGTAGGCTTCTATTCCATCACCACGAAAGTTCAGGAAGGAAGGGCATACATTATTGACAGATAAGCAGTTTTATAGAAAATGCATTACAGTGAAACAGATGCAAGAGGCGTAACAGCTGATAATACAGATAAACTGTGCATACGTAACTAATAGAGGCGGTCATATGGGCGTAATTTAATAAACGTCATTATACATGATGTCACAAGTGGGTGGATCCATAAAAGAATCCTGCAATGTCAGCAGAAATATTTGGCAGAGATGCGCGCGCAGCCGCATGACGTGTGACTGACGTGCAACTAGAGGGTGAAGGGGACTTGACATTTAGCTCTACATGTGGAGACAGAAGTCTGGGGGTCATGTCAACCTAATCCCAAATCATATCTAATATCCTATGTTTAAAGAACTGTGTTATCCAAAAGGAAAGGTTTCTAGAGTAGAATCTATTCTATACTGACTGTTAGTGCGTGTACAAGCGTCTAAGTGTCTACATGAGATGCGAGGGGATAGGAATATTCCATGGTAACGGGGGCTATGAATTACTTGCATGAGGACAGCGAGGCCTGGCCCTTTGCACGGTAGCTGGAGGAATGTTTACCTAAACTACTAGACAGGAATGCATCGGATGAGGAGCGGAGTAGATAATCTTGAAGGTGAAATACAGTTTTTGGCAGGCAATATGCTGGATCAGGCACCGTTAGCCGCGCAGGGAGTAGGACAAAGTTCATGGCTACAGATGCAGGCTCAGACTGGAGCTTTCAGAGGCAGAAGACAGGAAAAGGCTTGATGACAGAATTCAGGGCCTACTCGCCTGAATCTGTAAAATGTGGAAAGTGAACCATATAAAGTCGGTGGCCTTTCATACTTAGGAATGGAATATCTGACCCATTCATAGCGAAGCTGAAAGAGGACATGTTGACGGTGGACGCACATGTATTTGCGTCTTCAAAACTGGAACTGGAGGGAACATACATGTACTTATAGCATGCACATGGAGCCGTTGGGGTCTACGATAGGGGACATAACTGATCACAAAATTCATATTTCCTCATTCCCTCCTTGTCCCCTACGGACCCTCAGGAGATATCGATCTTCATCAATCCATCGATCTGTTCATATAGCATCATTTGTTCTTCTTTCTTCTTCCGGGATCTTGAACGAAAACTTGGATGTGGGATACACGATGTGGCACACAGACCACAAATCGCTGGCCCACATTGTAGACATAAGCAGCAACTGAATAGTATGAGAAAGCCAATACCTAGGAAGGATAGGATTCTCCATCCCCAGGCTGACAACACGCCCCAGAACCAACCGGACCAAGTCCAGGTGCCTGGACTCTGGTGTATCTGGCTTATAATCTTATGAAGGCGGGTTATGGCTTTATATACCGACGGCGAATTTTCTGGTATGAAAATGCAGCAACTTGATCCGATGACCCTACAAGCTCCGCCCCTATCGGCCAGGATGACGTCAAGGACAAGACGATTTTGAAGCACAACAATCCGCATAGCAGACTGCTCTTCTGTTAAATTGCCTAAGGCGGAAATAGTTTCGTTCACTACTGCTTCAAGGGTTCTGGTTAATCTACGTATCAGCTTACTATTAGTGACTGTACCTATATAGGGAAAGAACCCTTTATTGAAATCTGTATATTGTTCCCATGCTGTTTCAGTGTAATCGACAATTGGAAGATCTCTCTGTTGTCTATTGTGTACTAAATGGGTATTTCTGTGATAATCAGGAGGAGCTAGGAAATCCTTGATCCGTTTGGATCCCTCCTAATTCAGTCCATTTCTTTATTTCTTCTGGTGTAGCATGTGTCTGTATGTCAATTACATCAAGGGCGGGATCCTT
Source organism: Triturus cristatus (assembly GCF_964204655.1). Classification (NCBI taxonomy): domain Eukaryota; kingdom Metazoa; phylum Chordata; class Amphibia; order Caudata; family Salamandridae; genus Triturus; species Triturus cristatus. The sequence goes on from NC_140594.1 coordinate 251,723,338, forward strand.
AACTGTCATGCAATGTGTTGGTGTCGGAACTATTGTCTTTGTCGCGTCAATTGTGTGAGTCTGATTCTGAGCAGTCAGTTTAGCTGTTCTGTCAGCTAGGTCATTACCCTGAGAAATGATATCGGTAACTTTTGTATGGGCTTTGCATTTCATAATCGATATTGCAGTGGGTAGATGAATCGCGTCCAATAGGGCTCGAATGAGGGGTCCGTGTTGGATGTGGGCACCGTGAGAAGTTAAATAACCTCTCTCTCGCCACAGTACGCCGAAGTCATGGACGACTCCGAATGCATAACGTGAATCTGTGTATATGTTGACTTTCTTATTTGTGGCTTGAATACAGGCTTGTGTCAGAGCGATGAGCTCTGCTGCTTGAGCTGACAAAATGTTAATACAATTTGTTTCAATGACTTCAGTGTCTGTTGTGACTGCGTAAGCGGCCACTAACTCTCCTGTACTTGTTCTCATACATGACCCGTCTACATACAATGTCATGTCTGGATCTGACAAAGGGATATCTGTCAAGTCTTGTCTGGGTTTCGTCGTGATAGTAATGACTTCGACACAATCATGTGCCAATGGATCTGTTCCGCCCACTGGTAACAGTGTGGCAGGATTTAATGTATTACAACGTCTGATTTCTATGTGTGGCTGAAATAATGTCAATTCGTAACCGGTGAGTCTCGCTATAGTCAAGTGTTGTGTTTGTGTGCGGTTCAAGAGAACCTCTACTGCATGTGGTACTTGTACTGTCAATTGGTGTCCTAACACTATGGCATCGCTTTGTCTGATAGCTAAAGCTGTTGCTGCCACCGATTTCAGGCACGCAGGAAGAGCCTGAGCTACTGGATCTAATGTACTAGAGAAATAAGCACATGGTTTGTGTGATCCTGCTTGTTCCTGAGTGAGTACTGACAAGGCAGTACCTTCGCGTTCTGTAACAAAGAGTGTAAACCGTTTACTGTAACATGGTGTTGCTAAAACAGGTGCTTGGCATAAAGCTTTCTTTAAGCTTTCAAAGGCGTGTGTATGTTCTTGAATCCAAGGGAGGACAGTCGATGTGGCTGCCTCCTGTGTTGTTAACTGGATGAGTGGTTTTGCTAGAAATGCATATTGAGGGATCCACTGCCTACAGTATGAAGTGAGGCCTATAAAAGCCCGCACCTCCTTTTGTGTCTTGGGTGGTGGCATGTTAGCGATTAACTGGATACGGTCGGGTGTAAGCTGCCTTCCCTCCTTGGACAGCGAGTGCCCAAGGTAAACAACTCGCTGGACACAGAATTGCAGCTTAGAAGGGGACACCTTGTGCCCCTTGTCGGACAGAAATTTTAAAACCGTCAGTGACGCTTTTTCACATTCAGGTTCGCTTCGGGCGGTGATCAGCAGATCATCGACATATTGAAGCAAGGCAGTGTTAACTGGCATGTGGATACTGTCAAGTTCTCGTTTCAGTGCTTGGCTATAGATGCTAGGGCTTTCTGTAAATCCTTGAGGTGCGCGTGTGAATTTAAAACTTCGTCCATTTAAACTGAATCCGAACAGATATTGACTTTCCGGATCTATTGGGACGCTAAAGAAAGCATTCTTGAGATCAATTACAGTGAAGAACGTTGCTTCTGAGTCAATAGCGGTTAATAATGAAGAGATATCTGGGACCACAGGGTATTGTGGTATAATACATTTATTTAATTCGCGCAGATCAATAACTAATCGATATACTGGTGGTGCTTTTGGATCCGTTCTTTTAAGAATCGGAATTATCGGGGAATTACATACATTGGAGTCCGTTTCAACGACCACTCCTTGTGCAATGAGCTCGTCAATGATTTGCAGCAAAGCCACAACAGCATCGGGTGGTAACTTGTATTGTCGCATTCGTGGTAGTATTACTCCTGTTTTTAGTGTAACACAATATGGTGTAATATTCATGCAGCCAACATCAGTGGGGCCTTGTGCCCATAAATGTGTAGGTAAATTCTGCAGTCGGTGATCCATGTCTCTAGGCACGTAGTGACCTTTGAAGTCACGTAGAAATAGTCGTACTCCTTCCGGAGAACAACATATTATGGCTCCTAGAGCTTTTAATGTTTTTATACCTAACAAGTTTTCTGGACATGATTTAGTAAGCAATAAATCTGTAGTACGTGTCAATGGACCAATCGTGAGTGGAAGAGGTTGTGTTACGTCATTAATTATGGGTTTTCCTGAGAATCCAAGGGAAATATTCTGTGAGCCTGAGAGGGGTGCCCCTGGAACTTCACTGCGTCGTATAGTCGTTCTGCTTGCCCCTGTATCAAGTAAAAACTTTCTGTCTTCCCCTAATAGTTCACTATGTACATAAGGTCCCTCTTGGTCTACAGGAACCTCAATAAGGGGTAAGCCAACTTCCCTCTCTAGGCTATTTCATGTATATCGTTGATAATCGGGATAATCTGCTTGTGCATACTGATACATCTGTTGTGTTGTTGCTTGTGTTGCAGCAATAGGCTGCGCTTGTGGCGGTGCTACGGTCTGTGGTGGAGCTCCCTGTTGTGGAGCTAGTTGTTGCGGAGCTAACCTAGGTTGTGCATGCTGAGGGATTTGTTGTTGATTCTGATCCTGTCTAGGTGGACGTGGTCTCTCCTGGGTTCTACCTGTAGCAATATTATGTTTCAGGACTGGACAATCGTGTATATAATGACCTGGTTGTTTACAATAGTTGCATGTCCCTTTCGTAGGACCTGCGGAATCACCCTTTTGATGACCATCAGCTGGAACTGACTGAGCAACAAGCATTTTCATTTTTGTATCTTTCATACGTCTTTGTTCGTGTTCTTGTTCTTCTCTAATTCTATTGTGGTGATATTGTAACATCTGTAACATCTGTGATGGGGTATTACCTTGCCAGGTACTTTCGAATTTCAATACTCTATTCTTGACTTGTAGCAGAGAATTTTCAACTAATTTTGTCACAAACAGATGTGGATATGACTCACTACTGGCTTTTATGCCACTATTTATACCAAAACATTTTTCAAATCGGGAATAGAAGTCACTAGTGTCTTCATCTGGCTTTTGTTTACAGGCTGATATTGCACCCCAGTCTTCCTTTTTCGTAGTCAATAAACGTGGCAGTACCTGTACTAGTAGTCCTGCTAGTGCTGTAGTCTTTTCCCCAAGTCCTGCTCCTGCAGCTCGGGCCCTTTCTTCGTTTTCTAATGCTGTCCAATCTATCTTTTGGTCTCCCACCTCCCATTCCTTTTCTTTGAGTTTCTCATAAACACCGGCGGGTAATAGGACTTTTAATATTTTCATAATGTCGGGGTAGGTATACTCTCCCATGAGTAACATGTCTTTTATTTCACGGTGGAAACCTGCTGGATCCTTGTCATGGCTGGGTACTACTTTCTTCATTTCTAATAATTCCAGTTTAGTTATAGGCGTGTATACAAACACGCGTGTAAAGTTATTACCGTCACCTCTGATTGGGTGTACTTCGCGTAACGGGTTCTGTCTATCTATGTGATACATTTTTCTTCCCATAATGGGAATTGGAACGTGTTCTGGGCATACGAAAGTTAAATATTGGTTTCGGAATTCTAGAATCTCTTTAATCAAATCAGTACCTGACCCTCTCCATATATTCGTGAGTAGTTCTGTCAATATGTCAGGTAAGGGTCCTGGATCGGAGTGTTGGCTTTTATATAATATAAGGAGGTGTTGAATCATGTATATACTAGCTAAACGCTGTTCGTAGGGGTCAAGATTCAGAAATGTGTGTGCAAGTACATCATCATTGTATTCGCTGGGACTGTCAGCCCATTGTACTGCGGACCTGGCTAATTCTTGTTCGTCCATGGAATCGAGCATATGATACCCCCTTCGATCTCGGAGTAATTTATCAACGGTTTGGAATAGGTGTTCGGGGGATTTTGTATTTAACATGGGGGTTTGAAAATGTCGATTATATTCTGGACGTATCGGACGTATCGGGTCATTAAAACCTCTAGTATTATTATGGGGTCTTCCTCTACCTACATAAGCTATCGTTTCTAATTGTTCTGATTCTTGCTCCTCCTCCTCTTCTGATTCTACTCTGTCTGTTTCTCGTCTTTCTTTATGTATTCGTTCTACTTCCTTGCGGATCTTTCGACACATGGCGATTATACACGCCTGTCTATCATGTTTCTCTTCTGATATGTTCTGACCCCATTTGACAAGTCTTTGCATGGTATCATGATCTGCCCCGGGCCTGTCTTGATTCCTAATTACACAATTTATGAAAAAACGTAGTAGTTGTCTTTGTACATCCACTTTCTGGTATTCCATAGCTTCGTTAATACTTTCTGGACCTCGCCCTGTTTGGACAAAGCGATATATATTGTCTAGGTGTTCAACCATTCCTGGTATCGTCATTAAATATAATGTAGCTCGTCGTATACGTAGTGATGATATGAGCAATTTGTCCTGTCTACCTGGCACTGGGTCGTATCTACAATCCACAAGCTGTTCTTTAAACATGTCGGATGTCGCTAATTGGGGTGTACGTTGGAGTGCTAAATCTCTAAGGGTCTGTTTGTTTCGCGGCGGGGTGGCAAACATGTCTGTCGTACCTCCTGCAGCACCATCTGAGGCGCTAGGCACGAAAGGATTCGTTGGACGTAGGATAGAGATTGTAGATGCGGGAAAGACTGTAGAAACGGACGGACCTGTGGGAACTTGTGTAGGAGTTTGTAGTTGCGGGGATACAGACGGATGCTCTTGGTGTTGAACACCATCGGCAAGCGGTATGTGTGGTATGGCATTAGCATACTCGGGAGCTACGTCGTCTAAATAGGAGGAAAGGAAAACGTCCTTTGCTGTTTTGGGATGTGTTTTGGGATGCGCTTTTATCGGGAGCAATGGAGGAGTTAAGTCTTTTGGTATTTCCGGGGTAGCCTTAGGTAACCCTTCGGCCAGAAGAGGATACATACCATTCATAAGAGTGTTTCTTTGTCTATCTACTTGTTCTGAGTTTACTCGGGTACCTTCCTCAAGTAATAGATTTTCTCGAGTTTTATTTGAATTCTCTCTACCTTTCTCTTCCTGTCTGAGTGCTTTTTCTGTACGTCTGTATGATTCTTTACGCCATAATTCAATGGCATCTTTCTGTGACTGTCTGGCTTTCTTTTTCCATAATTCTTCTTCTACTCTCATGATGCAATCTGCATCCCAGGTCCCTGCTGCGGGCCATCTCTGATTTTCTGGCAAATCCTTGGTGTAGTCCACCCATAAATCAAGAAATAATACGGCATCTAGGCCATGCTTATGATACATAAAGTACCCTGGAGTGTCCCTTGGTGGGATGGGAACAGCTTCTTCGAGTACACCTTTTCTAGTTTTGATCTGTCTTAGTTTCGAAAAGAGCGGCATTTTTAGACCTTATTACTTAATCTTAAACACACTTAATACAAATAAACACAATAATGAACAGTCATTCACACCACAATGTATAGAACGTATTAAAACATTTAACATTTAACAGTTTTAACGAACAATGATAACTAATAGAAAACTAGTTACTGACATAATACTGGCACTAGATAATACTTATTTATATGCAAGACATACTATATATACTGTTAAACAGTACAGATACACTGCTGAAACAGTGCAGACCGGATTTGTGTACCCAAACCCGTCTTGACCGGCACAGACTATGTGCACGTTAAGTGCCTCCCCGGTAATGGTACTCACCGGGTAGCTCGGAACGGAAGGCCTCGGAACGGAACTGAAACTGGACCGGACTGGACTCGACTTGATTGGACTCGGAACTTCGGAACCTGGTGGGCCTCTGTATACCTCGGATCTTGCTCTCTCAGCTAGGCTCTGGTCGGGATACTTCGCACTTCTCACCGCCTCGTCTGGGTGTTGATCGCAGCCTCAGTCGCCCCCGCTTGGCCGGAGGGAGATACAGGAAATCCTGCAGGTACGCGTTTTTGTCCGTTCAGCTGTGGCAGGAGACCGGGCCTGCAACGCACCGCCAGCGCGTGAGATGAGAAAGTGTCCCTATTCGGGCGCCAATTTATGTGGTAAATATTTCATTACCGGTACTATTTTTTATGCGGTAAAGTCTAGTAAGAATAACTCAGTAAATATAAGAGGCAGAATCCGTGGTATTAGAGGTTTTAAAAGGCTTTATTCCTATACAAAGGAATACAATTCGAATTGTAGGCTTCTATTCCATCACCACGAAAGTTCAGGAAGGAAGGGCATACATTATTGACAGATAAGCAGTTTTATAGAAAATGCATTACAGTGAAACAGATGCAAGAGGCGTAACAGCTGATAATACAGATAAACTGTGCATACGTAACTAATAGAGGCGGTCATATGGGCGTAATTTAATAAACGTCATTATACATGATGTCACAAGTGGGTGGATCCATAAAAGAATCCTGCAATGTCAGCAGAAATATTTGGCAGAGATGCGCGCGCAGCCGCATGACGTGTGATTGACGTGCAACTAGAGGGTGAAGGGGACTTGACATTTAGCTCTACATGTGGAGACAGAAGTCTGGGGGTCATGTCAACCTAATCCCAAATCATATCTAATATCCTATGTTTAAAGAACTGTGTTATCCAAAAGGAAAGGTTTCTAGAGTAGAATCTATTCTATACTGACTGTTAGTGCGTGTACAAGCGTCTAAGTGTCTACATGAGATGCGAGGGGATAGGAATATTCCATGGTAACGGGGGCTATGAATTACTTGCATGAGGACAGCGAGGCCTGGCCCTTTGCACGGTAGCTGGAGGAATGTTTACCTAAACTACTAGACAGGAATGCATCGGATGAGGAGCGGAGTAGATAATCTTGAAGGTGAAATACAGTTTTTGGCAGGCAATATGCTGGATCAGGCACCGTTAGCCGCGCAGGGAGTAGGACAAAGTTCATGGATACAGATGCAGGCTCAGACTGGAGCTTTCAGAGGCAGAAGACAGGAAAAGGCTTGATGACAGAATTCAGGGCCTACTCGCCTGAATCTGTAAAATGTGGAAAGTGAACCATATAAAGTCGGTGGCCTTTCATACTTAGGAATGGAATATCTGACCCATTCATAGCGAAGCTGAAAGAGGACATGTTGACGGTGGACGCACATGTATTTGCGTCTTCAAAACTGGAACTGGAGGGAACATACATGTACTTATAGCATGCACATGGAGCCGTTGGGGTCTACGATAGGGGACATAACTGATCACAAAATTCATATTTCCTCAATACAAGGCACCCGAGAAGTTTCGATTGGTGGCCATTACAGCATTTTGCTTAATAAAATACATTCTGGATTAGAAGTCCTCCTGAGAAAAAGGACAGAAATGTTGTAGAGGGTGAAATGCGCCCAGCCAGTTATTGGGGACAAAAAGTGTCTATTGCCAAATTTAGAACCATAACTAATTACATATTTGTTCAAATTGGGCAGCGATGCTAAAAAAGCTTTAGATGCATTCTCTTAAACAATGTGAGGAACAGCTGTTAGATGCTTTGGGTTCTTTGTTTTACATTTTTCATTAGGTTGAGGAAGTTTTCTTCAAGGAGAAGACGTGAAAATAAAGTTGCAAATAGGTTGGTGCCAAATAGCCCTTTACTTTCAGGAAGCACAATTGCAGCCTTGATAGCAGAGAAACGAAAGGCTGTCCTGATAAAAAATAAAGAGAACAAAAATTAGAGATTTGTCACATAATGAGCCTAGTGAGGAGGTGAACATTCTTCTTCTTGGGGATGGCATAGTCAAATGTCTGGGGAAGTATGTGGATACCCATACTGCCATAGATAAAGTGCACTCTTCTGGAAGGGCCAGCCATTCCCAATGGGGCAGCAAATTGTGGGTGGCTCATTAATGTTTATGAGCCTCGCAGTTTGCCACCCCATTGGGAATCGCAATCAGTGTATACGACACTGTTGTACATTCAAATTGCAACTTACAATTTGCAACTCGCAATTGAGCACAGATTGCGAGTCGCAATTTGGAATAAGTGAACATCTGGCCCATAACGTACTCCTACTTATACATGCCCTAACCTAGATATCTAGGGTGGGTGTTCTGCTAAGAAACCCCTATTAGATATTGTAAGTCCCCATAAACTGAAGGCAAGGTATGTATGTCCCCGTCTTGATCACATGTTGGACATCCCTCCTTTCAGAGGGTAAACAGGAATTAGCTGTGCTGAAGCACCAACAATTACGATGACCTCGCAATTACAGCAGAGTGTTCCTCTAGTTAAAGTATGGAAATGCACATGTATTTATAACAATATCATTCATGCTGCCTTGTTGAGGCTTCAGCCTAGCTGACATTGTTTATTGTCTCTGTGATAGTGCCATCGCCTTATGGATGAATAATAAATGACAACACTTGCACAATGTATGTTCAGGCCTTTTACCAAATGTTCACGGTGTCGTGATAGTGTACTTATGAAGTGGAATTGTAAGCAAAGTGGATTCAGAAAAGCTAATCCTGCACTGTCACGTAAACACATGTCTGTCAAAAGTTAGCATGTGGAAAAAGAAGGCAACTTTAGAACCCATGCATGGACAATGGCAGTGTTTCCTAACATGACTAGTGAATTATGTTCCTGTGTATATGTTGCATTGCTTACAAGAACCCAGGTTGATACTGTTCACAAGCTATGTTGAATAGCATGATATGTAAAAATTAAATACAATTCTTGGCTATATGACATACACAGATCTGTGACTCAGACTCTAAATGCAAACAGGCAGCAATGTTAATACTGCTGTGCAATTCTGGTATTCAATTGGATATGTCTCTGACTGTCTTTAGAAAGTGTAAATGGAGAAATATTGTTATCAAAGGCAGCAGACTATATCCGGCAATGTCCCATGATAGTTGACTAGGCATTGAGTGAGGTCCTATTGAAACCATTGGCTTTGGCAGTAAAAGAGAGTGAAAAATCTAATTTTCCATTGATGGAAGTCCTCTTGTCAGCTGGGCACTTTTGGCACTTTCGCCTGGTATAGGTTTTTGAAGTGTAATACTTTATTCAGTTAAAATAACCATAAATGTGTGCACAACAAATACATATATGGTAAGATTTGCATTTTAAAATGAGTTAAAATATTAAATAGTATGTCCAATGTCAAGGGGATTCCACATCAAGATTTAGCAGAATGGATCACATTCTTAAATGAGAAGAGGTTTTCAGGTGCATTGAAACATTATGCAAAAGTAGAAAGTGTAAGAAATGCAGAAGTCTTATTCACGAGTGGAACACGGGGAGTATTTGTGCCATAAGTAGGCAGATTGAAACAATGACAATATTCACATATGGTGGCAGTTCAAAGTGCACAAATGGATCTAACAAACTGTTTGAGTTAAAAGTTACATCTCTTCTAGTTGTCACAAAGTGAGAAATGCACAGAGACAAGGTTATGACTGCCCCAGCACCTTGACTTTTATGATTCAACTCCAGTGTAAAAATCTTTGCGACACCACAGACAATAGTTTCATCTTTCAGCAAACTTAGTGCCACAAAACAGAGTCTACATCCAAGCTGTCTACCGATAGGCAGGATCCATCTCTTCCTCAGGGACTCATAACCTTTGCAGAAGAATATAAAGAGTGATACAGTTTCTTCTGCCTGTGGACATGTTGGATCGGGTAATACAAAATTTTGTATACCCCCCATTCTGCATGTTTATATTAATCCGAATAATCAATTAATTGTAATATTATTAATTTGCTTGAAGTGATAACTCACCAACTATGTTAACAAAGAATTACACGTGGGAATTGCACCTTGAATTGCTATATTAATTGTAAACTAACTAGAGTACGCATATTAATAGTAGAAAACTAGAATATTGCATGTTATATGTCGCTTTGGTGATGTATTTGTGATTTGTGCTTTATTCAGTGAGTATAAACCGCTCTGAGTGTTGCTTCTGCTAGCTAAATACACACACATATGGGTATTAGCAAGGGGATAACATTTTATTAGCCATTTATATGTTTTAATTACATTTTTGTGTTTCTTTTGCTTAAGTTGACCATTTCGGCCTAAACAAGATGGCTGAACGAGACGTTAAACATGGCTGCCCTGACAACACGAGTTTCTGGGTGAAGTGCGCAGGCGTCACCGCCAGCAACAGTGGCCTGGACCTGACCCCAGGAGAACATGTACCCTTCAAGGCGCTCCGGGAACCCATCCAAGACCAAAGACAAAACTCAATTTAAAAGCCAGAACAAGCAAGTTTGATGACTTCATCATTCGATACCCTGACAACTGTACCCCGCTACCCCAAATGGACCAATCAGGACTTTCCAAACCCCGATCTTGATACTTTTTGACATTATTTTCATTATAAAAGAAGGTAGGGAATTATGTTAAAAAAACGCTAACGATATCGCTGATCGACACACTCTTCTTTGATGAACTCGATTTCCTGACGTTATGCTGACGGAGAGGACGGTGACACTACTGGACAGCTGTTATCCTGAATCTTTGAGAGACTGAATTGTGGCCTAAATTTGCTGAGTAAATTCTTCCTTGACTGATTGACTTAGAGGATGACTTTAGCCAGAATAGGTCAATATGATACCCTAAAATGCTGATGATGATTTCTAACGTTTCTTGCAATATTTCTGAGATAAAGAATATTTGATTAATTGACAAATGTGTTGTGTCGATTATTATAAAAAGAGGGTTTGATGGGATTTAAGACTAAATAAATGACTGTGAATCTAAATCTTCAAAACAACTAAATGATCCATCTCCTTATGAGAGGGATATCCTAGGGTTTGAAGTCAATGTGTTTAAGGTAAGGTAAGGGTATTCCTCTCATGTCAGCGTTTGGAAGTGTATTTCCCTCAGAAAACAGATCAACGGAGTGTAAGTATTGGTGTTATGGGCCCCACCAATGAATGTATTTGAGTGAATTTGATGCTGAGGTAGTTGGTCTGTGCCAAAGGGGGAATTTGACATTCCGCGCTGCAACAGTTTTCTGGTAGCAAGACAATGTTTTTTTTGTTTTGGTTTGATGAATATTGCTTGTAAATAGCTTATTGATTATTGGTTATTGATATTGGTTCATGTACTAACACTCTATGTTGAGTCGTGTCGAGTTTTATGTTGTTTGCACAGCTTCTGGGATGTAGGAAGTCGGAAGTTTGTAACGGTTCCGTAGTAGAGCAGAGGTAAGCGCTGTTCTCGGGAAAGACGGAATTGTTGTTATCCAGTAGGTCAGAGGTCTTCAAACTTTTTAATGCCGAGACCCCCTTGTCAAAATCTTTTAGGTGTAAGGACCCCCTCCTGATAAAAATTTCTAGAACTTCGCACTCCTCTTCATTGACAACTATCGACAAACATAAACGCCCCAATTCCCACAGCAAATCATATTTACAGTGGGGAAATACTATTAAACAGTATTTAGCAAACCAAAGGTCAGTGAGCGTGAGGGCATAGTCAAAGCTGTGGCTAAAAACAAAGTGCCTTATTTATGAGGAATTGGTATAGGGCAGCGCAGCAAGTCTTCTTGCAGCGCTGCCCTACGCCAATGTGAAAGGGCAGGAATGCACCTTATTTATGAAATAATGTGCATTCCTGTACTTTCTCTCTGTATTGGTGCACAAATTGCTGCCTAACGTCAATGTGGGCAGGATTGTTTTTGAGCAGGAAGGGGCACCTTCCTGCACAAAAACAATCCACAGCACAGAGGGCTTTTTCGCTTTCTTTGTGTGCTGCAGAATGCAGCGCACATGGAAAGAGGAAATAACGTCGAGAAATGAAAACATTTCTCCTCATTTCGCCTGCCATGGGGAGGAGTAAGGTTTTGCCGCTGCCCTAGGTTTACATGGTTTATTGGTGTTGCATGGGAACACCCATCACAATGCCCATGGAGCGCCTACTTGACATAGAGTAAGACAACGCAGCGACTTGCACTGCTTTGTCTTACTCCATATCTATGAGGCCATGCAAAGCCGCACAGGGTGACTTTGCGATGCCTCATAGATATGATTGAGGGCCTAGGGTAACAGTTGCGCTGTAGAAGCTTTATTATTTATTATTAATATAACATAAGTCATTGTCAGAGTTTCTAGTGCAGAGCGTCATTTGCCTCCCTAAAATTTGAAAAAGGTGGAAATGTAGATTCCCTGTAAACAGTGCACCTGCAAGGCATGGGATCATTGCTGGTTGGTGGGTGTAAGTTAAATATATGCAAGTGCGCAAATTCAACAAACCATCACAAAATTCCATACAAATCCCATGAGGATTCCTTGTGCCAAGGAACAGCTTCCTCCTACTACAATAACTGCTTATTTTGAAATGGTCACAGACTTTTCCTCAGTGCCACTGCTGAACAGAAGATCATGTCAATTCACCTTGTTAGGGCCCGATTAAAAGATAGTGCCTTCGCTCCTATAGAACATTTTTATTACAAATGTAAGCCGAGATTCTGTATTGTATCTGTTGATGAATGTTTATTTATGCCCATGAATTAGTACCTGATCAAAAAATGTCTTTCAGCACGTCATAATATCATTTGTACTCGATTTTTATATGTCTTTCTTTACAATTAAGCCAACATTTCACTTTTGCATGAAAGACTGTGTGCAACCACACTGGCCGAAAAATTGCTTTTTTTTCAACAACATAAAAAACATCATAAAAATTGAATTCTTACGTATCTTTTTCGATGCATTTTCTATCTGCAATCATGTGCAGCAGATCAGAAAACCACATTTTCTTCCGGCAGTAAATTATTTATGAGCCCCTTGCGCCACTTTTGCGTCACTTTTAACATGGGAAAAGTGACGCAAAAGTGGCGCAAGGGGCTCATAAATCTGCCCCATAGGATTTACAGGAATATGCTTGAGTATTCAACTCAACTGTTATGTAGTGCATGGTTCTGCTCGAATAAATAAAAAATACCATCCTAGTGTCTTTATTTTTGGGTTGTACGAGACAGCCTATGTTACATATTATTGTATTCAGAAATCTATACATTTCAATGAGCTTCCTATTGTACATGCAACCTATAACATACATTAAAAAAACACCTTCCTTTTAGCATTATATCTTAGTAAATATGTTCTTGCGAATTCACGGTCAATGGCATTAAAAGATGGCATTATGTTTACCACTCCAGGTGGATGGATACTTCCCTATCCTGCCCAGGGCATCACCGCCCACAATAGATGCTACATTTAGGAACATTACTGTCACCCTGTGTGGGAGAGTGCTTGACATCCATGCATCGCAGTAAGAATATGAAACAAGGCTGTGTAAAACGCTACTATGCTATGCTGTAACTACGTAATTTTCAGCAGGGAAACACAACAACAGAATGTAAATATATTTACATTACAATGTCAGTCCTTAAGTGCACAAACAGGTATTATTTCGTATGTTTAATTCTATTTGCAAACACCTGTATCAGATGACAGGTGCATAACTTAGAAGCCTATGAAGCACGATGCAACATCAGGCAGTGATCAAAGAATGCGGTTCTGGAGTCAGGCGTGGTTGCCATCTTCCAGGTGCCTAGAATGAGTTGATTTTAATTGTCTCTTCACTTTTTGAATTCCACAAAAAGCTGAAGACCTGGCCTTAGGAGTAGTCCATCAAGCAAAAACTATTTAAAGTTGTAGTGAATGATAGTTTGATACTACTGGCATTTTTATACTTTTTTTAAATTAATTTCCACCATGTTTAGCAGAGGAGACATGCACAGTTTATAGCAGTAGGCACGTCCCGAAAACCCTGTGAATTTCTTCCAGATTGACATTTCGTTTAAAATCTGAGTTATTCACTGAGCTAACTCACGATCAAAATGATGTTATTGCCCTATGTTTCGAAACATTGGATCATCTCTTGCTTAATCAATGAGGAACAAAGAAATTAATTTACTTTGAACAAAGTTAGCACGATTTCTAGTACAATAATGAAAGCTTCAATTGAAAGTCTTACTGTAATATACTAATATCTAAAAATAGATGAATGTTACGAATGTTTTACATAAGCGCGGCCGATTTCTACTTCTCTTTCTACAGTTATTCCTACACACATTCTACTCTTAGAAACATATTTAAATATTTCAGAGAAAAAAATTGAAAAATATGATATATACAAAAAAGTTTGCATAAAAAAGTAATAAATGCAAATGTCTTCCAGAAAATTGCATCAACAGATGGAATCAGCCCATTTCCAACAAATGCCTCTGGCTGTGCAGATGGTAATTATAGAATGTATGTAAATATGCAAGATCTGGAAAGCATAGCAAAATGCACCGCTGAACTCAGGCAGTGCAGGAGTATGCCGGCTCTGGCCCTTCGCAGAGCCCTTTGGCAATTCGAAAAGTTGAGACGGAGCTTTCTGCATTGGTATTAAACACCACTAGCAATCCTAATAAATGACAATGCTTTTTAAAGATGTGCTGGAAATCAAGCACAGTAAAGTTATTCATTTCACTACGTATCTGTAAAATAGTGTTTATTTACTTCTAGTTTAGAGACAATGGACAATATGCATTACATATGAAATTCATAATAACAATTGAACAGGGACATTAATTTGTGAGGGTTACCGTGCTGCAATTCTTTAATAACGAGTAAAATCTCAGACGCCTGATCCAAATGCAAATTGTTACTAAATAGAGAGTAACAGGATTTAAAATCTACTGTAGTGACTGCCTGGGGATCCCACCTGAGGGAATCCAGCGGAACTCTTCCGAAGAAAGCACATGCGGGCCTTATTTCTCATTAATACATGTGCAAGATGCGTGAGAATAAACATGAATTTCTCTTTGGTGGGTCATTGGGCAGTCTGCTTAAGAACTGCTTGCAGGTGTTGTACAATAATGAAGAATTGAAAATATACATTCTACAGAGGGGGGAAAAAAAGGACAACTCCACTATAATGTCATCCTGAACACATTGTGATGTCTTTCATACGTTGATTCTTCATAAAACATATTAACGCTAGTGAATGTGAAAGAAAAGTAACTTTAAATGTATTCTGTAGATAGTATGCATGTTGAAAGTGTTGCTAACGTGAACTTAAACATTTTCAGTGTGCAATACTGATACTAAAAGGGGTCCTTTACTCCTGATTTACTGGTTGCAGGAGTTGCTAGCAGCATCAAAAATACATGTTCAGTAGTAAAAAGACTTTCCTGATTCCCCCCTTCAAAGACCTTCCATCAGCAAAATCTGCTAAGATGTTTGGGTGAGAAAGCTTTGGACATTTTATCACTACCCGCGCGTCCAGATATATGCTTCAGTCTATACGAGGCAGTCTTTACACACTTGCCTTTAACTATGGTTTTGGCCATCAAGTTGAGGATTAGCCTTCACTTCTTGCTATTTATGAGGTACTGCGTCACTCATTTAGTGTGTAATTTTATTTTTATTTTTATTTTTTAAATGTATGCACACTGTGACTGCAATTCCCAGAAGGCTCCGTGACCGTTAACAGGGTCCCTTATGCCTTCATTATTTCCGTTGCACCACATCTAGTATTTGATCTTTTGATGGGTGCGCTCTGCACGTTTTATCAATAGTCTCGGGTTCAGAGACATTTTTCAGTTTATACGTGATCAGTTATTGCTAACCTCTGTGTTAAATAACCTTCTTGACCAACAGGTCGCTGAATAGCACTCCCTTTAGTGTTGTTATTTTTTGCCTTGCATAAGGCGTCACGCCACAAACTGTGGTTTTCATTTTATATTCTTTACGTATGGTGTAAAGACTACACTTCCCAGTAGGCAACACTTTCCATCTGAGTCGTGTTGCCTGGGAGCACGCAGTAACCAGGTCACGAGATACGGTCCGTCCCTTGGTCCCGCCTTCCCAGTTAGCTTCCGGGTGCCCACTGGCTTTATCCGAAGCGGACGACCCGGCTTTAATACCGCTCGGGACAACTAGGAGGACCGACCGGGGTAGCGACGGCCAGGTAGGCCTCTGTCCAAGTATGCCGCTAGTTTTTAATTCGCTCGTAACGAGCTTGTGCACTGTTACGGTTATGTATTTGCTAAAGTTTTGCATGTATGGGCTTTAGGAAACGACGCATAGTATTCAGCTCGTTTCTTTCTTTTTCTGTTTCCAGCCTGTACTGTTAAGGCGTTTACTTTGCTTGCGCCCCACTTCCATTGAACTTTTCTAGCTGGTTGGCCATTTATGAGATGTGGCGCGTCTATATTCAAGGATTAGACGCTGATCATTCAGCTCTTTCTCTATTGGTGGCCACTTTGTGCAGTCTTCACTATGCATTGCATTTATGTCTTGTGCATGGCATACGCATTGTATATTCTTCATTGACTAAGCAGTTTATAGACGATGTTCACAGACAGCAATGAGTCCACTCCCAATGAGCTATGGCATCCCGAGTATGTCCACGCTTCTGTCTATTGTTGCGCGTTCTGGACGCCCAGTGTTTAGCTCATTTTTCATTGGGGACCTCTAGGTCCATTCTGGAGTTGGCACTATGTTGGAGATCACGAACATTGTGCCTTTTTTTTTTTTGGGCTTAACATTCCCTCCAGCGTCCACAGTATTCTCTGCTCGGTTAAACATATAGTCATTTTTAAGTTTGATGGCGGAGCACATTTACTCCAGCTTTATCACCTTTGTTACAGGATTGCTTGACACACATGCGCTGTAGTCTAAATCGTGTTGTATTGTTTCAAAGATCACAATTCCATCCACGAGATCTTGTTTCTATACCATTTTGTTTTTATTTGTGTTAATAGAGCGCTGCCTCACGCCCTGAGTTGTCACCAGGAGTGTAGGCGATTATTCCCGATTCAAGACGGGTAAGCTTGCCAGTGGTAGATCTGTTGGCACCCACTGTCTAAAAGCACTATTTGTTCTATTCCCTATATTCTTGCTATATTCATATGTTGCTCCTGTGTGTTTTCTTTTTTGCACAGGTACATCCTGAGAACCCCTGCAGTTCCACTTACCAGCAGATGAGTGGGTATATCTGCCGGAGGTATCGTTCCGATTTAATTCAGGTTTAGACTTGTCTTACCTGTTGTTGCATATGTTGCAGTAGTATCATCTGGTCCTGAAGAAGGCCATGATCACAAGATTTGATCGCTAATGGCTGAAACATGTTGACCATGTTTTTATTTTTTTGACATCTAAGGATACCGAATAAATATATTTTTCGTTAGATAGTCAATTTTAACTGAGCACTCACTTACACTGCACTTCCCACGTTACTTCACCACACCTATGGCAGCTTTAGTCTTAGCTTAGTTAGGCCTCACTAGGGTGTTATAGCCAAGAAAACATCCGCGAGCTCCTCCTTCCCTATTCACCCAGGAGTTGTAGCTCCTTAACCACACCAGGTGTGGTTAAGAGGAGGCCCCAGATGATGAAGCATGCCACTTCGGTGGGTGATAGGACTCCGTCCTCTTTATGAGGACTTCTGTTTTCTTATAGCATTTGGATTTGTGGCTCTGAACGATTAGTACAGCTTTTTTCTTAGACCCACGGATTTCTTGTTGTGTTCAGTTTTGGGTGAGAAAGGTGCCAAAAATTAGGAATTACCACAGGAATACGGCATGCAAACTGCCACAGTAATCTCTATTTCGTACTGAATGATTAGAGTGCTTTTCAGAATACCAATATCTATGATTATTAGTAGTTCAGGGTGCACAAATACTGCAGCGGTATTCCTAACCACTGATCTGAGGCTTTCCACCCCAGTGATGAGCTCTTTTTTGGCTATTTGGGGTACTGTATGCTTAGGACTACAGAACATGTTTGTCACATAAGGTCCATACAGGTCAAATTAGAGACCATTTTTCCCACTTTTTGTGGATATTAAAGTTGACCAGGGTTTGGGGATTCCCTCTGAAGGGCCTGAGAAAATAGCCAAAATATAGGTAAATGTCAGCTTTTTTTGGGGAAAAAGGGGAATAAAGTGGTCCCCAGAAAACTGTTTTTTTCCCCTAAAAATCTCATCAGCCAAAGTTTGCTGTGCTAAAATCACCATCTTCTCAGCATTCAGTAACATTCAAAGCTGCATAGAAAAACACTTTTTTAACAGTTTTGAAATTTTTTCAAGAGATAGCTACGTTTTCTAATTTTTAGTACTTTCAACCTACTTCCTAATATGTTTGTGATAGAAACAAGTGTGAAACCCATGGGAGATGCCAGAGAGCTATACATTTGAAAGTTAGAGAGGATTCTGAATTCAGCCAGGGGTAATTGGTGTAGATTTCCCAAGATTTTCCCAAAGAAAGTAACAGTTGAATCAAAAATAAATATGGAAAAATGGGTAGTGAGAAATATCCATCTGTGAAAATGTTTTCAGTTGTAACTTATTTTTATAATGACTGATTTGGAAAACAGTACGCTAGTACGTTCACTAGACTCCTATAGACATGGGGATACATAGGGTTAGTAGGTTCGCCAAGAACCAGAGGTACCCAGAGCCAACAACTGAGCAGCACCTTACAATGTTTTTCATCGCGTATTGACTGTAAAGCAATTCATATGATAAAATAGAAAGAGTGAAAAATGGATATCACAGAAACCTATGCATTTCTGAAATATACACAAGATACTGAGTTTAAGAGCAGTGGTTATTTGTACATCTCTTAAGCTGTGTGTACCCATACTAGCATGTGATTCAGATGGTGTTTCTCAAAATGTCCTCTTTGTTACACACAGTGTTGCATTTGGAAAAGCACAAATACAAATAAATTCAATTGGTGACAGCAAATGTTCTACTATTATGTATGTCTCCTGATAAAAATGGTCCCCAATTCGCGTGGCTGGGCCTAACACCTGCAATACAATACACCCCAAACACGACCTGCAGGCATCATATTTTTCCCAGCAGAGTCCATGTTTTTTTTTTTACAACATGGGTAGATGCGGATTTTAGGTCGTAGCTCAGCTGCAACCCTGGAAAACCTACTATACCAAGACATTTATGAAAACTAGACACGCCGGAGAAATAAGAGTGGTGTGAACTTACATGGTTCTCAAGAAGTTATTTTATCCTGAAGCCCTGGCACACATCAAACGTTGTCTAAAAAAACCCTTTTCTTTGCTTTTCTGTGATGGAAAGTTCTGGAATCTGTGGCCACAAAAATGTGAGTGGTCAGTGCTCTGCCAAATCTCTTGATAAAAATGGTGCCTCACTCGTTTTTGTGGGCCTAGCCCTGCGACAGGCAAGGGAACAAACGTAACACGGACCAATCAAATTTTTCTACTGAAAAACAGCCCTTTTTTACAATTAGGTTAGCTGTGGATTTTAAGCCCATTCTCAGCTGGCACCAAGAGAAACCTCCTATTTAGAGAGAGGGGGGACACTAGGAGCTGATTATTAGGTCCAGTGACCCTTGCTCCCGAAAAGTAACTAGTACACAAAGGGAGTCACTGCTCCTTGTAGAGGATGAAAGAGGAAGACACTTTTTTTCGTGTGCTACTCTATCTGTGAGGGACAGTGTGTCCTCATCATAATGCCCTCACCCACCCAGAAGGATGTCATGCTTCATCATTTGAGCTTTGCTCCTTGTCGGGCTGGCGCTGCAATGCCCTACGGGTCCCCCTAAGGGTCTCTATATCAGAGATCTTTTGATGAGAAGCCGTTTGGGTGCGTGGGCGTAAGTGGCAGTGAAGTCTAAAGTTGTGTATTAAAAAATGACCAGAGGGAGAGTGGGTACTATTAATTAGGGTGATCTCTCTGTCATTGTTAAAACAAAGTGTGTAGTGCTGCTCTAGGGAATATTATGTCCCTAACTGACATATTTAACGGTCAACATGTTTCACGCTGTATGTGGCCTCATCACACTGACTTCCCATTCATCTCCCGATAACAGCAGTACCCCACTTGTGTGGTGTGGCCAAGAGACTGCAACTCAATTGGCCCTAAGCTCTACTTGGAAAGATCAGCGTTAGGGGATAATGTGATATTTGGGGCTATGCTGGGCGGCCACCCATTGAAACCTACTATCCAAAGACATTTTTGAAAACTAGACTCCCAGGGGATTGCAGGGCAGTGTTTCTTGCATTTATCTCACAAAGTTTTCCTACAATTCCTTACAAACTCAAACTTTGACTAAAATCACAATTTTTCTGTGATGGAAACTTCCAGAATCAGCAGGAATCCACAAAACTTCTACTATCCAACTTTGCCCCACTTGTCTTGATAAAAACACAGCCCTACTTGTGTAGCTGGGTAAATGACAGTCCCATTGCAAGTGCAAAAACAACAGTTGATGGACAGAATGCATTACAATGTCATACATTCACCCCAGTACAGAGATCTGGGCCTAAATCCATCATTTTTTTTGCTCAGGATAGCTTGATTCCAGTGGCATGGAGAGCAAGGGACCCACGTCTGGGCATACCCTTCCCACTCGGGGTGACAAATGCACAAACAACAGTTGATGGACAGAATGCAGAGCAATGTCATACATTCACCCCAGTACAGAGATCTGGGTCTAAATCCATAGTTTTTTTTCTCACCATGCCGTTCCAGTTTTAACCCAGCCATATGCAAATCAGTCTTGACCCTGTGCCTCATGGAAACAGTCCAGCCCGAAATGCCAAGCCAGGTCCTCCCTGGACTGGAAGCAAGCATCCTAGGACCGGTTTCGGGGATTCACCCCTCTTCACCCAGCATAGCTTGATTCCAGTGGCATGGAGAGCACAGGACCCACGTCTGGGCATACCTTTCCTACTCGGGGTGACAAATGCAAAAACAACAGTTGATGGATAGAATGCAGAACAATGTCATACATTCACCCCAGTACAGAGATCTGGGCCTAAATCCATCGTTTTTTTGCTCACCATGCCGTTCCAGTTTGAACCCAGCCATATGCAAATCAGTCTTGACCCTGTGCCTCATGGTAACAGTTCAGCCCGAAATGCCAAGCCAGGTCCTCCCTGGACTGTAAACAAGCATCCTAGGACCAGTTTCAGGGTTTCACCCCTCTTCAGCCAGGATAGCTTGATTCAAGTGCAAGCACACAATGTGTTACTCTGGAGATCACCTGGGCACTTGCACACTCTGGCACTGGGCAGCTTCATCAGCAGGGTGTACACTAGCAGAGGAGTCAGTGTGGTGTCCCTGGATAAGGGGCACTCCATAGGCAGCTGACCAAATTTGGAGCTTGGACCTGAAGCAAGGAGGGCTCTGTTGGTTTCTTAAAGCAGGGTCATGTTGGTGTTGCCAAATTTTGGTGACTTACAGAAGGGTCTTTAGGACATCTAATCAAGCCTTCTTGCCAAGGTGCCCGCATGCCTGAAAGAAATGTAAATGTGCACAACAAGGTGAGCCGGCATTGGATTTCTTTGAATCTTCTCGATGACAGATTTATTATTTTGAGTGGTACTGCAAGGGAGTTACCAGCTGAGTTGATAAATGTGAGCTTTTGAACAACAGTTACAAAAAAAAAAAATGATTGCACTATGTACAGTCTGGGTATTACTAAAATCTATAATTTGGAAGCACTTTTTGATCTTAAATCTTTTCGTGGGATTTGCAGAAACCTTTCCTGTGCTATGTGTTCCGCAAGTTTAAAATAATAATTCCATTTTCAGAATGCTTTCTGTCACAGACTCAGCCCTTGTAACACTAAACAAACATAAATCACTATTTTGCAGGGCACCAACCATTATTGAATTCTTTTGCTTTCTGGCTACAGTCAAAGACCTCAGCAGTGCATAAACTAATAAGGGTTAAAAGTGAATACTACTGTATTTCCCTCTTATTAACTTAACTTGCATTTATTTAGTATGTAAGCTGTACATTATTTTATATGTAGTAACCTGAAGGTGAAAGACTGAAAAAAGTTAGAACATTTTTTGTTAGCAACCATTTGACCCCACACCCTTGTTCACTTAACTCTTCCCTCATTGCACACAGCATCACAGTTCCTATACTTTTTTTTAACACACTTTGACCGCTGTTCCGAAGTGTAGGCTAAATTGGAGAGGGACACATACATTTCCACTTATAAAAAACAACACCTTCCCCAATGTAGAAAAACAACACCTTCCCCAATGTAGTTTACATTGGATTGGGCACGGTCAATTACACCACTTTAATGTCCAAGGTATTCCAAATGCACCTTCGATTGATGTGCCAATAGTAAATTGACCCCGTTCAATGTCCAACACTTTCCCCAATGTAGCTGACCTTGGAGTGGGATTAAGTGATACTTCCTCTTTAAAGTGTATTGTATGTAGGTTATAGGTCCGTGTTGTTGCATTGTATTATTACAAATATTGTTTAAACATTTTATTTTGAATGTCAGTTTTATGTTAACACATGTAGAGACCTTCTAAAAATACTTTCACATTTAACATACTTTTAACATATTTTTAATTTTTACATTTCTAACATATGTTTTCCATGTATTTTGTAATAAATAAACATTATATTATTTGTTTTTATATTTTTGCAATGTTTATAGCTTGAAATTTAGCAACATATTTCACATGTACATTTTACATTTCACAATATGATAATACATTTTATATTTGTTCAACCATTTTGTTTAGCAAAGACATTTTATTTTTTACAAACAGTTTTTCATTTTATGGGAAAACAGGCATATTCCATACATATTAACAAGTAGTACAACATTTTTAAGTTTATAACATTGAAATCAGATAAAATACATGTTCAACATTATTTGAAAGTATTTTTAAACATAGTATAAATATTTTTACACTCAATGTTTTTTCTGTTTTGCATGTATAGTCAGTAACTTTTATTTACATTTTTCCTACATTTTTTATTATCTCTATCCTGCTTTTTTTGTCTATTCCTCTGATTTTTGGAAACTTTGATGTTGCTGTAGTTTGTATTTTCCTGTTGCCGCTCTACAGATCAGGTAAACATATTTTTAAGGGTACGAGGTGGTTGGGAGGGATGTGTTACAAGTTATTATAGGAAGTTGAATATTTATCTGTAATGTGTTAGGTTGCAGATTGATGTTTTGTGGTGTAATGCCGATGTCTTACCATGAAATATATGGGCTTATGTAATATCTTGCTGTTAGTATTCCAAGTATTTTCTTTTGCATCACCAAAAGGAAATGAAGTAATGACTGTTTGAATATATGTATGAGGTGGTGACAAGCGGTGAGTTGATCGTGAGCAAGGTATTTGGAGATACCAAAACGCGTAGATCGTCTCGCCTATAACCATGCAAATGAGGATGTAAAGAAAATAAAACAAAAATTGCAAAAAGCTTCGGGAGTGCGATCCGTTTGTCCTTTGACCTGAAGGACTGTGTTGGAAGATATATATATATATATGGTCCAGTTGAAGGCATCTGCCGATACGCGTCGACCGTCCTCTTTGTTTTGCACATGGTGTTAAAGGATTAAAAAAGTACCTTAATTTAACCGCTGTGGACTCCTTTTGGGCCATGGATACTCTGGTTGGGGACTTTTGCTGAGTTGTCTTGAAGATATTTATATATATATATATATATATATATATATATATATATATATATATATATATATATATATATATATATATATATATATCAAGCCGCAAAGAGTTCCCCTACGGAAGCACCTTCACACTGGTAAGTTTTGCTCAGGAAATTTAATGGAGGCTGCAGGCAACGAAGAGGAAACACTTCCCAGCAAAACAATTTTCCAAAGCCTGACGCGTTTCGTGCCTCGCACTTCTTCAAAGGCTGTTTTGTGGATAGTGAAGATGGCAATGGTAAGTGTGCTCATTAAATAGGAAATCCGTCCACAGTGGGAGTGGCTGCAAAGCATCCTGGACTTCGTAGTACTGCTTGCGTGTTACTCAGGTGAGCCTGTTGCACAAAATCACAAAATAAAGTTCAAATACCACCACCGTGGGTTTCTGTGTCATGTTCGTCGTTCACTCCTGCACCTCAAGGCCAACATTCCAGCACCAGCCCGATATCTGTCCACGCCGGTTGGCGTCGCTTCGGGTCCGCATCTCAGCAGCGGTGCTCTTCCACGGCTGGGTAAGCCGTAAACATCAAGCAGCAAAGAGTTCCCCTACGGAAAAGCCTTCACACTGGTAAGTTTTGCTCAGGAAATTTAATGGAGGCTGCAGGCAACGAAGAGGAAACACTTCACAACAAAACAATTTTCCAAAGCCTGACGCGTTTCGTGCCTCGCACTTCTTCAAAGGCTGTTTTGTGGATAGTGAAGATGGCAACGGTAAGTGTGCTCATTAAATAGGAAATCCGTCCCTAGTGGGCGTGGCTGCAAAGCATCCTGGACTTCGTAGTACTGCTTGCGTGTTACTCAGGTGAGCCTGTTGCACAAAATCACAAAATAAAGTTCAAATACCACCACCGTGGGTTTCTGTGTCATGTTCATCGTTCACTCCTGCACCTCAAGGCCCCCATTCCAGCACCAGCCCGATATCTGTCCACGCCGGTTGGCGTCGCTTCGGGTCTGCATCTCAGCAGCGGTGATCTTCCACGGCTGGGTAAGCCGCAAACATCAAGTCGCAAAGAGTTCCCCTACGGAAGAGCCTTCACACTGGTAAGTTTTGCTCAGGAAATTTAATGGAGGCTGCAGGCAACGAAGAGGAAACACTTCACAGCAAAACAATTTTCCAAAGCCTGACGCGTTTCGTGCCTCGCACTTCTTCAAAGGCTGTTTTGTGGATAGTGAAGATGGCAACAGTAAGTGTGCTCATTAAATAGGAAATCCGTCCACAGTGGGCGTGGCTGCAAAGCATCCTGGACTTCGTAGTACTGCTTGCGTGTTACTCAGGTGAGCCTGTTGCACAAAATCACAAAATAAAGTTCAAGGCTTGCCAGGTTACGAAACAGACAAAAGAAGTGAAAATGGCAAATAATAAAATCTGGGAAATCCGAGAGCTAATCACATGTAAAACACAGTATGTGATGTACGTAGTAGAATGCCCGTGTCCATTAAGGTACGTAGGAAGTACTGTGTGTGAGTCGAAAAAAGAATAATGGAACATGTGAGAGCCACTTTACATCTGGATAGAACAAACACCGTGGCTGAGCACATGAAGCAGCATCATCAGAGTAACTGGAAAGAACTAAAATTCTTTGGTATTGGCACTGTTGCAAAGAAAGAAAGTGGTGGCAACCGAGAAAAACTGTTACATCAGAAAGAATCACGCCACATTTTAAACCTGCGAACATTGACACCATATGGTTCAAACCAGTCTGAAGAACTGTACATTCCTCTTTAATGACTCTAAATATACCTTCCCTTGTTAAACATAACATAATATGTGATGACACTGAATAATGTCACAACAGTGAACTACGAAAATATTTACTCCCTCTTATATACCCTCCTGGATGGAATCTTATTAGAGAGATAGGAAGAGAATATGGGTTGAAATAAACTCGAAGCCCCACTGGAGGGGGAATAAATGGTGATTTAGTAACAAAAGAAAAATGTTGAAAGGGACTTCTAAGCCTCTGTATAAATACAAGAGGAAATAAGAATCGTGGTATCGCTAATGACAATTTATAATTGTATAAATGTTATGCAACACTTTGTAAAAATTATCACTTATATTCTAAATTTCACATATAGTATAAAAACTGCATCTCCCAAAATGCAATGGGGCGCTTGCATCACCAAAAGGAAATGAAGTAATGACTGTTTGAATATATGTATGAGGTGGTGACAAGCGGTCAGTTGATCGTGAGCAAGGTATTTGGAGATACCAAAGCGCGTAGATCGTCTCGCCTATAACCATGCAAATGAGGATGTAAAGAAAATAAAACAAAAATTGCAAAAAGCTTCGGGAGTGCGATCCGTTTGTCTTTTGACCTGAAGAACTGAGTTGGAAGATATATATATATATATATATACATGGTCCAGTTGAAGGCATCTGCCGATACGCGTCGACTATCCTCTTTGTTTTGCACATGGTGTTAAAGGATTAAAAAAGTACCTTAATTTAACCACTGTGGACTCCTTTTGGGCCATGGATGCTCTGGTTGGGGACTTTTGCTGAGTTGTCTTGAATATATATATATATATATATATATATATTACCTACTGGCGGTCACCAGTAGGTAGTTATTGTTAGGACCTATTTTCCATAGGAAATCCGCAACATTCTATTCCCAATAAGTCTGGCGCCGGTTGACGAATCTTTGCGAAATTTAGCAAACTTTAGGCCAGCTCTGCTCCGCTCCTACCCTGAAAATTTTGTGGTGATTCGTCAAGCGGGGGCCGAGAAAAAAGGGGGGTCCCAAAACGCATTTTCCCCATGCAATTTCCCTTAGGATCTGTTGTCGCAGCCACAGCCCGAACCGCTGAACGGAATGACACCAAATTTGGCAAAGAGGCAGTCCTCAGTTCAGACTCGTGCCTTTTGCATAACTGATGGGAATCCGTTCAGTAGTTCCTGAGAAAATTAGAGTTAAAAGTACATAAATATCTAAGGACGGGGAGGATCCGCGGACCCTACCCGCACCGTGTGCGCACCCTCCCCGAACCGAGCACGCACCCTCCCGATTGCGCGCTGAATGCTAAATGGCTGTCGAGTGTCTCTCTACATTCTAAACCAGGAACTGTTGGCAGCCATTTTCTGCCTCGGTAGAAGCAAGGCTGAAGAAGCAAGGGGAATAAGTGTGTCAAACATTTAAAGGGGGCAGAGAGGAACTACTCTGACCCTCTAAAGGTGCCCAGGGGGTCCCAGAAGGACCCCCTGGGACCCCCTTTTAAAAAAAAAAAACGGCAAAATGCGTGAACAGTGCGCGCATCCTATCGCGTTGGGTGCGCGGATCCACGGATTTTTTTTTTAAAAAGACAAGAAATCATTGGTTGTATGACTACTTTGTACACTGAAAGGTAGGGTGTATATTTCTGTTTTTTAAAGGTATGATTCTTATTGGTTAACAAAAACAGATTGTAAGGAACATTATATATGATTAGCTGATATGTTGAAAAGTGAAGCACACTTCCTCTCTTGTGTAGGAACAATGGGGCATATCAACAAGGGCTTTATCTCTGCTTTTTTGACTTTAAAAGCCAAAAAAGGAGAGATAAAACTAGCGCCCTATCAACAACAGGGTGCTAACATGCAAATGTGCATGTTAGCACCCTTTTACTCTGCGCTTCCCCTTGCATCTCTAATGAGATGCAAAGGGGGTGTTCCAGAGTAAAATAATAGGAGAAATGTCGCTAAGCGACATTTCTCCTATTATCAAGAATGTCGCTAACCCTGTTAGAGACAAAAAAAGCAGCGCTAACCGCGGTTAACGCTGCTTGTTTACGTCTGTTTTTTTTCTAACTTAGCCATGATATCCTATGGAAGGAGGATATCATGGCTAAGTTTGCCTGTCCCTATCAACAAGCTAACGTGAGATTATTGCTGGCTTTCCAGCGATAATCTCACGTTAGCTTGTTAGCGTGAGGATTTTTATCGCTATTGAGATAAGCGTTGCTAATAGCACGCTATCTCAGCGATAAAAATTCTTGCTAGCCGGCGATAATTATCCTAGCGCTAAGTGCGCTTAGAGATAATTATCGCCGGTTGTTGTTGATATGCCCTATTGTGTGCTGAACTTCTGACCTGTGTGCTTAGTGCAGTGTTCCATGACCTGTTTCTATGGTAACAGGCAGAAGGCAGATTGGGGGAAGGGTTGAAATGTATTTCAGTTGGAAAGGGTTGAAATGTTTAACCAATAGAAATGTGTGTTTGCTTTTGAGTTTATGTGTGAAGGATTGTGATTTGATGTTTACATGTATATGTGTGGAAAATGAAAGGTAAACTTTTCCATTCTTTGTTTTTGCTGAGAGGTGCACAGTGCAGAGATTCTGTAAAAGAAAATATGGTGAGTGACTGATATACTTCTTAATCTACAAAATAACTTGAAAGATGAGTTATTTAATTGTGAGGGGATGTATGTAGACTATTTTGATTTTAATCAGACTAATGTATTTCTCTTGCTAAAGTGTAGGGAGTACTTTTTTTCTCTACAATCTTATTGACAGTGTGTGTGCATGTAGAAACCATTCTGTGATAAGCATTTGTGTTTTTCATGTGTTTGCAGACAGATAACTGTGCTGTTTTTATATTTTGGTAGAATTAGAAACCAGTCATTGTTTATGAATTTGTGAAATGAGTTATGTTATGTTTCTATACTAAAATGTAGTACTACTTCTAGATGAAGAAATGTGTTTTGGCAAGGGCTAGTGTTGTTTGTCTAGAATCACACAGTGAGTATGTGTGCATTTGGGAACCACTGTGAGAGAAGCATTTGGTAACATCGTGTATTTGCTGACAAATAACTGTTTTAACCTGTCATGTTGTGAAGTTTTAGTAGCATTAGAAGACAGTTATGGCTTATGATTTGATTAAATGAGTCAGGCTTTGACAGAAAAGTGCAGTCCTGAAATGTGTAGATTGCGTGCAGTTCCCTTACCACTTGCATTGTAGTGAATGAGTTTTGGTAAACTTGTAGGGATAGTGGTGCTTGTCTAGAATCACAGTGTGAGTTAGTGTGTATTTGGAATCACTGTGAGAGAAGCATTTGGTGACATCATGTATTTGCTGACAGATAACTTTTTTAAAACCTGTCGTGTTGTGAAGTTTTAGTAGCATTAGAATCCAGTCTTTGCTTATGCGTTGATTAAATGATTCATGCTTTGACACTGATGTGCTGTACTTAAATATGTAGATTGTATGCAGTACCATTAACTCTTCTAGACTAGTGAATGAGTGTTGGTAAACTCCTAGGATAGTGTTGATTGTCTAAAATCACACTGTGAGTCTATGTGCATTTGGGTAAGGATTGTGAGAGAAGCATTTGGTAACATCGTGTATTTGCTGACAGATAACTGTTTTAAAACCGGTCATGTTGTCAAGTTTTAGTAGCATTAGAAGCCAGTCTTTGCTTATGCTGTGATTAAATGAGTCAGGCTTTGACACAAAAGTGCAGTCCTGAAATATGAAGATTGTGTGCAGTTCCCTTACCACTTCCACAGTAGTGAATGATTTTTGGTAAACTCCTAGGTATAGTGGTTGTTGTCTAGAATCGCACTGTGAGTCTGTGCGCATTTGGGAACCACTGTGAGAGAAGCATTTGGTAACATCGTGTATTTTTTAGCAGATAACTCTTTTAAAACCTGTCATGTTGTCAAGTTTTAGTAGCATTAGAAGCTAGTCTTTGCTTATGCATTGATAAAATGAGTCAGGGTTTGACACTATGATGCAGTAACATGTACTATTCTCTTCACTGTGGCAGAACTGAAAATTTAAAAGTTTTACCTAAGCACTGTCCTAGAAGTAGTCTGATTATTTAGTCAGTTTCTAAGTACCAAATAGATTGCTTCAAATGTCTATGCAGTATGCATGTAGTGTTCTAACATACTATACACTTGTCTTTTACACCTTCAATTCCCTAGTCAGTATCCATACACTTCCAGGAAACACCCTGTCACTCCCTTTGCAGTCCTCTAGTGACCCATTCAACACCATGTACTAATCCATTCACTATGCCAAAACCCAAACACTTATAAATTCACCAAGACACTCTCTTTCCAGTACTCTAATGATTCAGTCACTGCCTAAGTATTCATGCACTGAGCCAGGCCTTAGCACATGGACTTCTTCAAACCCCTTGCCACTATGCATGCAGTCCTCTAACCACCTACACACTTGTCTTTCACACCTTCAATTCCCCAGTCAGTATCCATACACTTCTGTGGTAAATAATTTTCCTTTACCTGGACATAATTTGATACAGAAACATAATTAAATAGCTCAGTAAAATGAGAGGCAGAATCCGTGGTATTAGAGGTTCGGAATGGGCTTTATTCCAATAATCGATTATAATCGGTTGCTCCAAGTTCCATCACCACGGAGGTTCAGGAAGTGAAGTACACACTTTATTGACAAGAAGTAACCTTTATAGTACATACATTACAATGAAGCGAATGCAATAGGCGTAACAATTGATAAGGAAAATGACGATTTGTCTGCGTAACCAAAAATGGGTGTAATAAGGCGTAAAAAGGAACATAATTGGTTATGATGTCACCTATAGGTGGATCTATAAGATAATACTTGGCATAGATGCGCGCGCAGCAGTATGACGTGTGATTGACGTGCAACTAGGGGGTGAAGGGGACTTGACGTTTAGCTCTACATGTGGAGACAAAAAGTCTGGGGGGTCAAGTCAACCTAATCCCAAATCATATCTAACATCCTATGTTTAAAGAACTATGTTATCCATAAAAGAAGGACTCTCGGACAGAATCTATTCTATACTGACCGTGCGTGTACAAGCGTCTAAATGTCTACACTGAAAGCGAGGGGGTAGGAATATTCCATGGTAACAGGGCTATGAATTACTTGCATGAGGACAGAGAAGTCGAGCCTTTTGCTCGGTAGCTGGAAGAATGTTTACTTAAACTACTAGACAGGAATGCATCGGCTGAGGGGGAAGCAGATAACTCGAAGGCGGAATACAGTTCTTGGCAGAGAATAGGCTGATGTCAGGCTTCATGAGCCGCGCAGAGGATGAGACAAAGTTCATGGTCACAGATGCAGGCTCGAACTGGAGTTTTCAGAGGCAGAAGGCAAGAGGAGTTTGATGACAGAATCAGGGCCTACTTGCCTGGACTGTAAAATGGCATAAGTGAACCATACAAAGCCGGTGGCCTTTCATACTTAGGAATGGAATATCCGGCCTATTCATGGCGGATCTGACAGAGGACATGTTGACGGTGGACGCACATGTATTTGCGTCTTCATAACTGGAACTGGAGGGAACGTACATGTACTTGTGACATGCACATAGAACCGTTGGGGTCCAAGATAGGGGACATAACTGATCGGGAAAATCCATATTTCCACATTCCCTCCTTGTCCCCTACTTGCCCGTTAAGAGATATCAATCTTCATCAATCCATTGATCTGTTAATATAACATCATTTGTTCTTCTTTCTTCTTCCGGGACGAACAAGATCTTGGTGGTGGAATACACGATGTGGTACACAGACCACAAATCGCTGGTCCACATTGCAGACATAGACAGCAACTGAATAGTATGAGAAGGCCAATACCTAGGAAGGATAAAACTCTCCATCCCCAGGCCGATATCACACTCCAAAACCAACTGGACCAAGTCCAAGTGCCTGGGTTCTGGTGTATCTGGTTTACAATCTTATGAAGGCGAGTGATGGCTTTATATACAGATGGCGAATTTTCTGGTATGAATACGCAGCAGCTTGATCCGATGACCCTACAAGCTCCGCCCCTATCAGCCAGGATGACGTCAAGGACAAGACGATTTTGAAGCACAACAATCCGCATAGCAGACTGCTCTTCCGTTAAATTGCCTAAGGCGGAAATAGTCTCATTCACTACTGCTTCAAGGGTTCTAGTTAATCTACGTATCAGTTTACTATTAGTAACAGTACCTATATAAGGAAAGATGCCTTTATTGAAATCTGTGTATTTTTCCCATGCTGTTTCAGTGTAATCGACAATTGGGAGATCTCTCCGCTCCCTGTTGTGTACTAAATGAATATTTCTGTAATAATCGGGAGGAGCTAGGAAAACAGGTGGCAAAAGGAATGCAATGTAGCAGGTACCATCCCAATCTAGAGGTAGACGCATATATGCAGTCTGACCACATATAAAGTAGGAGTGGCGATAAGCTCTAAATGAAGATTTGCCTTGATCACTGAATTCTACTATAGTAGTGCATTTACTATGGCCCATATGTATGGAACCAACCTTTCTTACACATAATTCACCCTTCGCTGGGAATACTGACATGGTGGGCAAGACTAGTTCAACTTCGGATACGACATTTAGAATCATGAGATTAGGTGTAAAATTACCTAATCCATATACTTCATTTTCTAGATCAGTTCCTATTCTCTTGGGGCGACCCTCCTTGTCAGGGTAGCAGACCTTGAGTAAAACTAGGTTCAGATTTCCCCATACCCACTGATCCTGGTAAACTGCTGTGTCTGAGTCTATGGAATTGATTAAACTAAACCATGCTCCACAGGATCCATTATGTGTAAATGGGTGTGGAAAGAATGGCAGGACTCCTTCATAATTCTGATAGGGAGGGAGTCGGCCACACACCCAACAATTAGTGGCATTACTAGTCTGATGGGAATGATGTAACATACTAATGAAAGTGTTATTGCGCAGCGCAAGTCTATAAGATAATTCATGCGGAGGTAAGTCACTAAAAGAATGTTCTGCGGTAACATTGTAAATATGTCTTGAAATAGGGTAATATATGTGAAACAATATACTTGCAGTAATTATTAAAAGACTCAAGAAAAACAAGATTAATAATGTCACTATGCAATGGCTACGCAGTGATTTACAATACGCCTGTCGTTTCATCATTTTTCGCGACTGTCCATGATTCAGGTCTAGAGAATACATGTCAGAGACAAATTCAACCGCTTCACCTTGGAGAGGACTTAAACAATCAAATCGTCTGACGTTCTAGGCCTCAACTTTTCTTTGTAGAGTTCGGTTTCAGTCTTTTCAACCAAAGGAAGTTTTGAATCAGTCTGTGAGGGAGTGCAGGGCACAATGTCTATATCCGAGGATTGTCCATGAAATTTCTTGATATGACTTGAATGAATCCAGCCCTTGCGGCCCTCGATCTTCACGGCTGTTCTTGTGGTCAGCAGAACCAACTTGGGTGTCTTCCACCTGGGCTCCAGCGGAGTCTTTCGGTCGAAATTTTTCACAAACACGAAATCACCCGGAACTACGTCATGGGGTTTCACCTCAGTGTTGTCGGGAAATGCTGCAGCAACCTGTGAACGACAAGATTGTAGTGCAGACATCAAGGAAGCCAAGTAATCTGTCAGCATATTACAGTCAATATCAGTTATTTTGCGTGGTATGGGCGTCCCCCACATATTTGGTGGTCTGCCGAAGATCACCTCATACGGGGATAGCCCTGTTCGAGAGTGTGCTACCATTCTCATGAAAAAGAGTGCAACTGGTAATGCTACTATCCAGTCGACACCCTTCTCTCTGCATATTTTGGACAGTCTGATTTTCAGTATCTGATTATGTCTTTCTACGAGACCTGCTGCCTCGGGGTGTCGAACACAGTGGAATTTCCACTGATATCCTAGCAGAAGTGAAACATGTTTCATTAATTCGGATGAGAACGGCTGGCCGTTATCTGAGTAGACAACACGTGGTAAACCGTATCGTGGGAAGAATTCTCGAACCAACTGTTTGGCAGTAGTCGGGGCAGTGTAATCTGAAACCGGGTATGCCTCCGTCCAACGGGACAGAGCGCAGACGACTACGAGAACATATTTGAATCCTCGACATCGTTCCATCTGGATATAATCCATCTGGAGTACTTCAAAAGGGTGATCAGGAGGATGAAATCCACCCTGTTCTACGGGAACGCTTTTTCCTGGGTTGAACTGGCAACAGATCATACAGGTACGGACCTTTTGTTTGGCTGCTGCTCGTAAATGTTTATTGCACCAAATGTGTTGAATGCTGTCTAGCATAGCTTTTTCTCCTAGATGCGCTGGACTATGTATAGTGTTAATTATAACTTGGACCATTGAATCAGGGAGGAACCATACAGACTTTTCCTTCATCATCCATCCTTGGTTCGTTTGGATCCCTCCTAATTCAGTCCATTTCTTTATTTCGTCTGATGTAGCATGTGTCTGTATGTCAATTACGTCAAGGGTAGGATCTTTAACTGTCATACAATGTGTCGGTGTCGGGACTATTGTCTTTGTCATGTCGGGGGTTTGAGTTTGAGCAGTCTGTTTAGCTGTTCTGTCGGCTAGATCATTGCCTTGGGAAATGATATCAGTAACTTTCGTATGAGCCTTACATTTCATAATTGATATTGCAGTGGGTAGATGTATTGCATCTAATAAGGCATGAATGAGGGGTCCGTGCTGAATGTGGGCACCGTGGGAAGTTAAATAACCTCTCTCTCGCCACAGCACGCCGAAGTCATGTACAACTCCGAATGCATAACGTGAATCAGTGTATATGTTGACTTTTTTATTCGTGGCTTGAATACAGGCTTGTGTCAGAGCGATGAGCTCTGCGGCTTGAGCTGACAGAGTATTTATACGATTAGTTTCAATGACTTCAGTATCTGTGGTGACTGCGTAAGCGGCCACTAACTCTCCTGTACTTGTTCTCATACACGAACCATCTACATACAACGTCAGGTCTGGATCTGACAATGGGACATCTGTCAAGTCTTGTCTGGGTTTTGTCGTTATAGTAATAACTTCAATACAGTCATGAGCTAGTGGGTCTGTTCCGGTTACTGGCAAAAGTGTGGCAGGATTCAATGTGTTACAGCGTCTGATTTCTATATGTGGCTGAAACAATGTAAGTTCATACCCTGTAAGTCGCGCTATAGTCAAGTGTTGTGTTTGCGTTCTATTTACAAGGACCTCTACTGTGTGTGGTACTTGAACTGTCAATGGGTGTCCTAACACTATGGCATCGCTTTGTCTGATTGCTAAAGCTGTCGCTGCTACTGATTTCAGGCATGCAGGCAAAGCCTGAGCTACTGGATCTAATGTACTAGAAAAATAAGCACATGGTTTGTGTGCTCCTGCTTGTTCCTGTGTGAGTACTGACAAGGCAGTACCTTCGCGTTCTGTAACAAAGAGTGTAAACTGTTTTCTGTAACATGGTGTTGCTAAAACAGGTGCTTGACATAAAGCTTTCTTTAGGCTTTCAAAAGCTTGTGTATGTTCTTGAGTCCAAGGGAGAACAGTCAATGTGGCTGCCTCCTGTGTTGTCAACTGAATGAGTGGTTTTGCTAGAAATGCATACTGAGGGATCCACTGCCTACAATATGAAGTGAGGCCTATGAAAGCCCGTACCTCCTTTTGTGTCTTGGGTATTGGCATGTTAGCTATTAACTGAATGCGGTCGGGTGTAAGCTGCCTTCCCTCCTTGGACAGCGAGTGTCCAAGATAAACAACTCGCTGGACACAGAATTGCAGCTTAGAAGGGGACACCTTGTGCCCCTTTTCGGCTAGAAATTGTAAAACTGTCAGTGATGCTTTTTCACATTCAGGTTCGCTTCGGGCGGTGATCAGCAGATCATCGACGTATTGAAGCAGAGCAGTGTTAACTGGCATGTGGATACTATCGAGTTCTCGTTTCAGTGCTTGGCTATAGATGCTGGGGCTTTCTGTAAATCCTTGAGGTGCGCGTGAGAATTTAAAGCTACGTCCATTTAAACTAAATCCGAACAAATATTGGCTTTCCGGATCTATTGGGACGCTGAAAAAGGCATTCTTGAGATCGATTACAGTAAAGAATGTTGCTTCGGAATCAATAGCTGTCAGTAATGACGAGATATCTGGAACCACAGGGAATTGTGGCACAATGCATTTGTTTAACTCGCGCAGATCAATAACCAATCGATATACTGGCGGGGCCTTAGGATCTGTTAGTTTAAGAATCGGAATTATCGGTGAATTACATACATTGGAGTCTGTTTCCACAACTACTCCTTGGGCAATAAGCTTGTCAATGATTTGTAGTAAAGCCACTACAGCATCTGGTGGTAACTTGTATTGTCGCATTCGTGGTAGTACCACTCCTGCCTTTAATGTGACTCTATATGGTGTAATATTCATGCAACCAACATCAGTAGGGCCTTGTGCCCATAGACGTGTAGGTAAAGTCTGCAGTCGGGGATCCATGTCTCTAGACACATAGTGACCTTTAAAATCACGTAAAAACAACCTTACTCCTTCCGGAGAACAACATATTATGGCTCCTAGAGCTTTCAACGTTTTTATTCCTAGCAAGTTTTCTGGACATGATTTAGTAAGCAATAAATCTGTAGTTCGGGTCAGAGGTCCTATCGTAAGTGGAAGTGGCTGTGATACTTCATTAACAATAGGTTTTCCTGAAAAACCAAGGGAAATATTCTGTGAGCCTGAGAGGGGTGCCCCTGGAACTTCACTACGTTTTATAGTTGTTCGACTTGCCCCTGTATCGAGTAAAAACTTCCTATCTTGGCCTAATAATTCACTATGTACATAAGGTCCTTCTTGATCTACAGGAATCTCGATAAGCGGTAAATCAACTTCCCTCTCTAGGCTAGTTCATGCGTAACGCTGATACTCAGGATATTCATACTGTGCGGTCTGATACATTTGTCGTGTTGTTGTCTGTGTGGCAGCAACAGGCAACGGTGGTGCAGCTGGCACAAACTGTATTGGCTGTTGTGCGGCTGGCATGGCCTGGGCATGCTGCGGAGCTCCTTGTTCGTTCTGCTCTTGTCTAAATGGCCGTGGTCTTTCTTGTGTTTTACCTATGGCGATATTATGTTTTAGAACTGGACAATCGTGTACATAATGACCTGGCTTTTTACAATAATTGCATGTCCCTTTTACAGGTCCTGCTGAATCGGAATGTGTCATACCCTTTTTATGTCCTTCAGCTGGAACTGTCTGGGAAACTAACATTTTTATTTTCGTGTCTTTCATGCGTCTGTGTTCATTTTC
The DNA here is from genome assembly GCF_964204655.1 of Triturus cristatus. Lineage (NCBI taxonomy): Eukaryota > Metazoa > Chordata > Amphibia > Caudata > Salamandridae > Triturus > Triturus cristatus. Next base: position 251,759,804 of record NC_140594.1, read on the forward strand.
TTGTTCCTCTCTAATTCTATTGTGGTGGTACTGTAACATTTGTAACATTTGTGATGGAGTGTTACCTTGCCAGGTACTCTCGAATTTTAATACTCTATTCTTTACTGGTGGCAGGGCATTTTCTACTAATTTTGTTACAAACAGCTGTGGGTATGATTCGCTACTTGCTTTTATGCCACTATTTATACCAAAACATTTCTCAAATCGGGCATAGTAATCACTAGTGTCTTCATCTTGCTTCTGTTTACAGGCTGAAATTGTACCCCAATCTTCCTTTTTCGTAGTTAATAAACGTGGCAGTACCTGTACTAATAAACCTGGTAATGCCTTAGTTTTATCCCCAAGTCCTGCTCCTGCAGTTCGGGCCTTTTCTTCTGCTTCTAACACTGACCATTCTATCTTTTGGTCTCCTACCTCCCACTCTTTTTCCTTGAGTTTCTCATAAATACCAGCAGGCATCAATACCTTTAATATTGTCATAATGTCGGGATAGGTATACTCTCCCATGAGTAACATGTCCTTAATTTCTCGGTGAAAACCCGCTGGATCTTTGTCATGACTGGGTACCACTTTTTTCATTTGTAACAATTCTATTTTCGATATGGGCGTATATACAAATACGCGCTTGAACTCGTTGTCCTCGCCTTTTATTGGGTGCACTTCTCGTAAGGGATTCTGTCTATCCATGTGATACGTGGTTCTTTCCTTGACAGGCAATGAGGCATGCTCTGTGCATACAAAAAGAATATACTGCTTTCTTGATTCTAGAATTTCTTTAATTAATTTAGTACCTGCACCTCTCCATTTATTCATAAGCAATTCAGTCAGTATGTCAGGTAAGGGACCAGGGTCCGAATGCTGACTTCGATATAGTATAATGAGTTGTTGAATCATATAAATCCCAACCAACCTCTGCTCGTCTGGGGTGAGATTCAAAAATGTGCGTACTACTGTATCATCACTATATTTTCCGGGACTGTCCACCCAATGGACAGCTGCCCTGGCTAAATCTTGTTCATCCATAGAATCGAGAAAATGATAACCCCTTCGTTCTCGGAGTAGTTTGTCGGCGGTTTGGAACGAATGCTCGTTAGACCTTATATTAATTATAGGTATTTGGAAATTCCTGTTATTATCTGGACATATCGGACGTATCGAGTCAGTAAGACGTCTATTATTATTACAAGATCTTCCTCTACCTACATAGGCTATGGTGTCTGACTGTCCTGTGGGCAGTCCTGACCCTTCTTCCTCGCTTTGTTCGAACTCGTCTACCTCTAATCTTTCTTCGTGTAGGCGTTCTATTTCTTTACGGATCTTTCGGCACATGGCTATTATACAATTTTGTTTATCATGTCTCCCTTCAGATATATTCTGGCTCCATCTTGTAAGAACTCGCATTGCTTCCGGGTCTACCCCCGGTCGGTCTTGATTTCTGATCACACAGTTTATGAGGAAACGTAACAGTTCCCCCTGTATCTCTACTTTCTGGTATTCCATAGCTCTGTTAATACATTCTGGATCTCGCCCTGTTTGGACAAAATGATATATATTATCTAGATGCGCAGTCATTCCTGGTAACTTTCCTAAATACACTGCGGCTCGTCTGATACGCAATGATGCCAGGGTCATTTCGTCCTCTTTGCCGGGCACAGGGTCATATCTACAATCTATAAGAAGTTCCTTCAGCGTACGGGCACTTATGAGTTTGGGTGTACGTGAATGTGCTGACTCTTGAAAAGTAAGTTTATTTATTCTGGGTGGCGTAGAGAAGATATTGGTAGCACCTCCCGTGGCCCCATCTGGGGTGTCGGGTGTGAAAGGATTCGTCGAACGTGACACAGCAACTACAGGTGTGGACACAGCTATAGAAGTAGCTGTAGGAGCGGATGCAGAAACAGATGTGCTTGCCAGAACTTGTGACTCGATTTGTTGCTGTAGGGATATGTGTGCTGGATCTTGGCGTTGGACCTCCCCGGTATGCGATCTATGCGGGGCGGAATTTGCATATTCGGGAGCTGCGTCATCTAAATATGAGGAAAGAAAAACATCTTCTGCGGTTCTAGGATGCCCCTTAGGGTGCACCTTTATTGGGAACAATGGGGGTGGCAAGTCTTTCGGTATTTCTGGAGTAGCCTTAGGTAATCCTTCGGCCAGAAGGGGATACATACCATTCATAAGGGCGTTTCTTTGTCTGTCTACTTGTTCTGATTTCACTCGGATTCCTTCCTCAATTAATAGATTTTCTCGAACTTTATTTGAACTTTCTTTATTCCTTTCTTCCTGTCTACGTGCTTTTTCTGTGCGTCTGTGAGATTCTTTACGCCATAACTCAACGGCGTCTTTCTGTGACTGTCTGACTTTCCTTTTCCATAACTCTTCCTCGACTTTCATGATGCACTCTGCATCCCAGGTTCCCGCTGCGGGCCACCTCTGACTTTCTGGTAATCCCTTGGTGTAGTCTACCCATAAATCAAGAAATAATATAGCGTCTAAGCCATGTTTGTGATACATGAAATGCCCTTGAGTGTCCCTAGGAGGAATAGGGACGGCTTCTTCGAGAACCCCTTTTCTAGTAGTGATCTGTCTTAATTTCGAAAAGAGCGGCATATTGACAACTGATCCGATACTTAATCTTGAACACACTTAATACAAAAGCACAATAATGAACAACCATTCATACCACAATATGCAAGACGTTTAACACATTAAATATTAAACATTAAAACATTTTTAACCGTTAGAATAACCAACAATGATGATCGTCTGCATAACTAATCACCAAGCTTAATTCTTTGACAATAACTAGATACTTCGGAATACTTGATATAAACAGTACAGATACACTGCTAAAACAGTGCAGACCGGATTTGTGTACCCAAACCCGTCTTGACCGGCACAACCTATGTGCACGTCAGAAATGCCTCCCCAGCAATGGTACTCACCGGGTAGCTTCGGAAACGGAAGGCCTCGGTAACTTGAACTTGAACCGGACTGGACTCGACTCGACTCGTCGGACACTGGGCTTGACTTCGAGCTGGTGGGTCTCTGTATACCTCGGATCTTGCTCTCTCAGCTAGGCTCTGGTCGGGATACTTCGCACTTCTCACCGCCTCGTCTGGGTGTTGATCGCAGTCTGTCGCCCCCGCTTGACCGGAGGGAGATACAGGAAATCCTGCTGGTACGCGTTATTGTCCGTCCAGCTGTGGCGGGAGACCGGGCCTGCAACGCACCGCCGGCGCGTGAGATGAGAAAGTGTCCCTATTCGGGCGCCATTCATGTGGTAAATAATTTTCCTTTACCTGGACATAATTTGATACAGAAACATAATTAAATAGCTCAGTAAAATGAGAGGCAGAATCCGTGGTATTAGAGGTTCGGAATGGGCTTTATTCCAATAATCGATTATAATCGGTTGCTCCAAGTTCCATCACCACGGAGGTTCAGGAAGTGAAGTACACACTTTATTGACAAGAAGTAACCTTTATAGTACATACATTACAATGAAGCGAATGCAATAGGCGTAACAATTGATAAGGAAAATGACGATTTGTCTGCGTAACCAAAAATGGGTGTAATAAGGCGTAAAAAGGAACATAATTGGTTATGATGTCACCTATAGGTGGATCTATTAGATAATACTTGGCATAGATGCGCGCGCAGCAGTATGACGTGTGATTGACGTGCAACTAGGGGGTGAAGGGGACTTGACGTTTAGCTCTACATGTGGAGACAAAAAGTCTGGGGGGTCAAGTCAACCTAATCCCAAATCATATCTAACATCCTATGTTTAAAGAACTATGTTATCCATAAAAGAAGGACTCTCGGACAGAATCTATTCTATACTGACTGTGCGTGCGTGTACAAGCGTCTAAATGTCTACACTGAAAGCGAGGGGGTAGGAATATTCCATGGTAACAGGGCTATGAATTACTTGCATGAGGACAGAGAAGTCGAGCCTTTTGCTCGGTAGCTGGAAGAATGTTTACTTAAACTACTAGACAGGAATGCATCGGCTGAGGGGGAAGCAGATAACTCGAAGGCGGAATACAGTTCTTGGCAGAGAATAGGCTGATGTCAGGCTTCATGAGCCGCGCAGAGGATGAGACAAAGTTCATGGTCACAGATGCAGGCTCGAACTGGAGTTTTCAGAGGCAGAAGGCAAGAGGAGTTTGATGACAGAATCAGGGCCTACTTGCCTGGACTGTAAAATGGCATAAGTGAACCATACAAAGCCGGTGGCCTTTCATACTTAGGAATGGAATATCCGGCCTATTCATGGCGGATCTGACAGAGGACATGTTGACGGTGGACGCACATGTATTTGCGTCTTCATAACTGGAACTGGAGGGAACGTACATGTACTTGTGACATGCACATAGAACCGTTGGGGTCCAAGATAGGGGACATAACTGATCGGGAAAATCCATATTTCCACACTTCCAGCAAACACCCTGTCACTCCCCTTGCACTCCTCTAGTGACCTTATTAAGCATCATGTACTAATCCATTCACTGCGCCAAACCCTAATAAATTCACCCAGGCACTCTCCTTGCAGTACTCTAATCATTCAGTCAGTACCCAAGTACTCATCCAGTGACCCAGGCCTTAGTATATGGACTGCTTCAAACCCCTATCCACTATGCATGCAGTCCTCTAACCACCTCGTGTAGTGGGACGTGGTGGAGGAGTGGCGATTATTTATAAAAATACGTTCACCTGTACTACCCTTCCCAATTTTGTTTTAGAGAATACTGAAAGCCTGAGTTTCCTTTTAAAAATATCTCCCCATCATTCTATTGCAGGGGCTTTAGTCTACCGGCCTCCCGGTCAGGCTAAAAGCTTCCTGGAAGGTTTGAACTTCGCCATTTCCCCCTTGGTCGCTAAATATGAACAATGCTTAATCCTAGGTGATTTTAATATCCATATGGATCTGCCACATAATTTGGATTCGACAAAACTGTACGAATCATTAAATATGCTACATTTTTTTCCATATGTTACTCATCCCACCCAGGAAAAGGGACATATATTAGACCAAGTTTTCTCAACTAAATTATATTGAAATGGCCTTACCTCTCCCCCTGGTGTGGTCAGATCATCACCTATTAACTTTTAGCATTAAGTAAGTATCAGCCCCATCTTCTAAGTCTTATGCACTACGGACTAACAGTTTTAGGTCTTTTAAATCAATGACCTCGGCAGCCGTAGGAGCTTTTCTGGAGGCACATCCTTTTTCATTCATGGATAGTCTCACTCTTGATGTATCCTCCCTAGAAAGTTGGCTCGAAACTTGTGTAAACAACATTGCCCCTCTCAAAACCCGGGTAGCTAATAGAGGTAGACCATCTGCTCCCTGGTTTACGGAAGATCTCAGGAAGAGCAAGAGCCTCTGTAAATGTTTAGAAAGGAAATGGAGACAGGACTATGATACACGGGCCAAGCAAACTTATAAGACTTCACTAAAAGCTTACTTTAATAAAGTTCGCCTGGGAAAAATGAATTTTCTCAACGAAAAAATCGAGAAAGCAGGAAATAAAAGTCAAGAACTTTTTAAAGTTGTAAAAGATTTTACGGCCCCTAATGCCATAAAAAATCCTTTCACTCCAACGAAAGTATGGACTGAGAGCATTGCTCAATTTTTTTTCACTAAAATTTCCTCTTTACAGGCTACTTTCGTAGCAGCTGGCCCCGACTGTCATGGGAATTTGGAAAGGTTTTTTCTACAGCCACCCCCGTCTGTGAACTGCCTACTACATATTCCAGAACTCTTGTTAGAAAAATCCTTACACCTCCTTCGCTCTCTTAAGTCAGGCTCCCCAGTAGATCCCTGTCCGGCAGAGATTTTGGCCTCAATAGCAGAGGTAATCAACCCGGCAGTTAATCGGGTGCTGAACCTTTCATTATCTAAGGGGACAGTACCGGATAGCTGGAAACATGGGAAAATTCTTCCTCTTTTAAAAAAACCCTTTGCTGATCCCTGGACAGCAAGTAACTACAGACCCATTTCACTGCTACCTGCCTTATCCAAGACTCTGGAGAAATATGTAAACCAGGTTCTCGGGGAGTTTGTAGAATTCAACGGCGTCCTTCATTCTAGCCAGTCAGGCTTCCGTGCTAACTATAGCACCGAAACAGCTCTCCTCGAGATATCGGAGTCCATAAAAGTCACCTTGGATAAAGGTGGGAGAGCAGTATTGGTATTGCTGGATCTATCTGCGGCCTTCGATACCGTACCTCATGACATTCTTCTCGATGGTCTTTAGAGGTGCGGTATTGGGGGCAATGCCCTACAATGGTTCCGGTCTTACCTTACCAATCGCCAGGAAGCAGTCTGGTCCCCCCCTTTTGAGGCCCCCATTCAATCAATGAATGTGGGAGTTTCCCAGGGATCCATCCTGAGCCCCACATTGTTTAATGTGTATGTGGCTCCCCTGGCACTGTTGGTTGAACCTTTTGGTGCTAGAATCGTCTCTTATGCTGACGATACGCAACTACTGTTCACATGTGCCAAGGGTGCAGCTTTGGATGGGAAGATGATCAACCTATGCCTCTCGGTGGTGTTTAACTGGTTTAATTTAAACCATCTACGATGTAATTCTGAAAAATCAGAAATTATTTTTTTCGGCTGTTCACCGGACGATGAATGGCGCGAATGGTGGCCATCTAATATGTCTCCACCTACTGTCCTGGCCACTACGGTCAAGAACTTGGGGGTTAAACTGGAAAGTAATCTTTCCATGATTGCCCAGGTTTAATCGGTGGTGGGCACTTGCTTTGGACTGCTTAGGATGATGCGAAACTTCTTACCGCTACTCTCTATGTCCCACAGGAAGATAGTCGTGCAAGCCCTGATACTATCTTGGCTCGACTATTCTATATTTAGTCCTCCCTGAGTATTTGTTCAATCGGCTTCAGGTCGCCCAGAATGCTGCTGCCCGAGCGATTTTTTTAGCTGACCGTTGTACTCACACGACCCCTGTCCTTAGAACACTCCATTGGCTCCCAGTGCGTAAGAGGGTATCCTTTTTTAAGGCCTTTCATAACGTCGGTGCTCCTTACTTAAGGGCTAGATGCCAGCAGTATGAACCCGCACGCAATCTACGGTCCTCATCCTCCTGTTTGCTATTTACCCCAAGGTTCTATCGTGCCCGGCTGGGAGGTCGTTATTTTCAGGTACTGGTGTCTGTACTCTGGAATAATCTACCTATTGAGTTGAGCTGGGAAAATGATCTTCTGCGCTTTTGTTACAAACTAAAAACGCTGCTGTTTTCAGGATCGGTGTTCTAGGTTCTGATTGCTGAGGGTTTTTTGTTGCAGGTTTGCATGTTAGCGCCGGGACACTCTTGGGAGGAGCCGTGCGCTCTATAAATACCCAGTAACAAAACATAACATAACCTACACAATTGTCTTTCACACCATCAATTCCCTAGTCAGTATCCATATACTTCCAGGAAACACCCTGTCACTCCATTTACAGTCTTCTAGTGACCCATTCAGCATCATGTACTAATCCATTCACTGTGCGAAAACTCAAACACTTATAAATTCACCAAGATACTATCTTTGCAGTACTCTAATCATTCAGTCAGTGCCTAAATATTCATGCACTGAGCCAGGCCTTAGCACACGGACTGCTTCAAACCCCTATCCACTATGCATGCAGTCTTCTAACCACCTAGACACTTGTCTTTCACACTTTCAATTTCCTAGTCAGTATCCATACAGTTCAGCAAACATCTTGTCACTGCCTTTGCACTCCTCTAGTGACCCATTCAGTACCAAGTACTAATCCATTCCCTGTGCGAAAAGCCTAGCACTTATAAATTCACCTAGGCACTCTCCTTGCTGTACTCTAATCATTCAGTCAGTACCCAAGTAGTCATGCAGTGAGCCAGGCCTTAGCACATGGACTGCTTTAAATGCCTATGCAGTATGGATGCAGTCCTCTAATCACCTACACAGTTGTGTTTCACACCTTCAATTCCCTAGTTAGTATTCATACTCTTCTAGCAAACACCCTGTCACTCACCCAGTGTGTCTGCTTATAGTACTGTAATCATTTAGTCGGTTAGCATCGAGAGTTTTAGTGAGGTAGGCTTTAGGGCATGAACTGCTTCAAAGTAGTATGCACTATGCATGTAGTGTTTTAACCATCGTCACACTTGTGGTTCAGGGACATAGTTTCTTAGTCAGTATTTATATAAAATGTGTTTGTACAGTAATGGAATAGTATAATTTTGAAAGTTATTAATATACATTTATTTGTGATTCTTTTTTACAGATACAGAACAGGAGTGTTTCTCATCTGTTTGCACTCTTCTCATGCAAGATTGTTTGGATGAAGGGTCCTTAGGTGTTTCATCATACTTGCTGTGCCGCATGAGTATTTTTTGTTAGGATCCCCTCGTAACAGAACTCTTTTAAAAATCTTGTGCATGAGAAAGGTGGTATTGGTCTTTGTTTGCCCCTCGAGAAAAGTAGAAAATTTCCACATCACTGAAGGAAAACGTTGTGGGCGTGGTGCATCCTCCAAAAATTCAACTTTAGATTTGGTGAACATATTATAGTGACATCAATTACACTTTTTGTAAGTTAAAGTTAAAAATTGTTGTTAGCTGAGTGCATTTTATATTTCTGTGATTTGTATTTTGAGAATGGCATGTTATAATTTTTTTTTCCTTTTCTTTCACAGATCCAAATTTTAAAATAAGCAATTTATATGAATTTATATTTGAATGAAAAACAGAAAAAAATGTATACCATTTTTTATTCCTATTACTGTGAAGGTAAGTTTAACAAAGTCTCAATATGCAGAATGAAGAGGCCTGCAAGAAGCTACAAAGTTGAAACACTTTTCTAAAAACACTCTGTTTATGTAGTTTTGAAATTTGACCATAATCAGATATCATGTGACCTGCAAAAAAAGAGATTTGAGGTGTTCATAATATTTCACCTTTTTAGCTGTTGAAGGGCCGCAATCATTTCAATCATTCTTCTTTGAACATCTTTGCAGACAAAATTCTGTGCTTACCTCCTATCATTCGCAAGGAAATTTAAAAACGGAAATATGTCACTTTTTGTAACATAGTTATTGTGCAAGATACTCTTTTATATTTACAAAGAGAGGAAAAGGCACTCAGTGCACTTTTTATACTCCATGTAAATATAACCTCATCATGCACACCACTTTGTGTTGAAAGGGTGTTCTATAAGTGTTGTTGTGCATGATTTCACTTAATACTCATAGAACAAGACACATGTCTAGATTTATCAGAAATCATAAATCTCGATATGTGTGTGAATGCTGCATGTAGGAAGGTGGAATCTGACTAATGGTTGCCCCCAGCTTTTTGCCTGGTATTTGAGTGGTTTTTGACTAGTCTGGCTGGGATCCTGCTATCCAGGACCCCAACCTATCTGCTTTCTCCTTAAAACTGATGTGAGTACCCTAGGTACAAACCAATTGGATACTGAGGATACCCTGGCAGTCCCTTGTAGCTGGTACCCTAGGTACCCAGGGCATGGGTCCCTCAGTAGGCCTACCAGGGCTGCAGCACTTATTGTGCCACCCTGGGACAGCCATACAAACTGACACCACCAGACCACTACTGTAGTCTGGGTAAGGTGGTGCTAGCACCCCTTACAGGGATATAGGTATCCTATATCCCACCCCATTACAACACATATACTCTCATAGGTCACCCCTATAGCAGGCCTTGGTAATCCTACAAGGCAGGGTGCTGAGGTATGTGTGAGGGGGGACCCCTACCTGAGTAGGGCCCCTCTGCAACCTTCGTAAAATCATTGCTGGGTTGTTTGTAGTGTAGCCATACCAGATACTCTTAACCGCATTATAAGTCTATCGCGATAACGCGATAACTTGAGAATGGCTACACAGAACCATATCGTGTTTGGTGACAAACATGTAGGAATCATACCCCCAGTCCAGCCATGGGCATGAGGGCACGATTCCCCCCTGCTAGAGGGGCGATATGGGAAAAGCGGCAGAATTTAGACACCAATTTAAAAGTGCACAAGTAGTACAAAATGGCTACTACCCGCACCCACACGACGCTGGCTGGCTGTTGCTGGGGAAAATCCAAGCCTCGCCAGCTGGACAATAGGGCTCCTGTGGCAGGGAGGTGCTAGCATCTCCCCAGACAGGATATGTGGATTGGAACTGGGTGGGTGCACCTTAGGATGCCTTTCATAGTTGCACGTAGGCAGCTACAGCGCCTGCATTCTCCATACCCCGCTTGGAACTGGTTCAGGGACATCCTGCCCCTCACCCAGGTGGGAAACACACAAAGGGAAGAGGGTGTAGCCACCCTTTCCCGCCTCACCTCTCATTGGTGGACACTACTCTGGACCCTCCCCCAATCTTGGGATAAAGGTGAATAACGTGGCCCCAGAGCCTCAGATTAATCTTGGACTTCACAGACTTGACCTTTGACGAGCTGCTGCCCAGCTGACTGCTAAAATCTCCCTTGGGATAAAGGAGTTATCCCCCTGCTTGGCAGGCACCTGAAACACTGCAAGTGGCCTGGTTGGAACTTCGCTGCTCCTATGGACTTCGTCGACTCCCAGCAACCTTGAGGTTGGTTTCCAGAGCATCCCAGAGGCCAGTGAGTGTGCACAGCAAGTCTGAGCACTGTGGACCGCGTGGGTGCCGAGATCCCTAATACCCCAGGACACGGGCCACCTCTTGCATAGCACACGACCCTGACCAGTAGGGAAGTTGTGCTTCGGCCCGTTATCGAGCCAACCACTTTGCAGCAATTGTGCCAAAGATCTGCACCCTAGCCCCCTCCAGTGGCCCGTGGGCTCCATTTTACGCACGCCAAATTGCCGCCTCCCATGGTCCCTTGTCTCTCGACTTGTGGGCCCTAGCGGAGGTCAATCTCGACTTTTAAGAGTTCCTCTGGTTGCTCCAGGCCTGCTCTCAAGTCTCTCTAAAGGAGACCTCTCACAGACCTCGTGGGTCTGCACCAGTAGCTGATATGTTTATCTTGCGTGGGTTGCGGTTGCCAAGGCTTAGTGGATCCAATCCAGACACTAACACTGCAGCGACCCTCATTCAACATGAGACAGTCGCCATCCAGAAGCTGGTCTTCCTTGAAGCCTCCCGGAGCCCGTGGCTGCAGATCCAAGCTACACCTCTTTCCACTTGAAGCACCCAACATTGAAGGGCTCTTTCCTTTGAGCTCCCTGGTCACTGTGCCGTGACCCAGACTCTGTCCCCTCTGCTTTCAGGTTCTTCTCTACAAACTCTACAACTTCAATCTTCACGGCATCATCGACGCTTTTGGCTAGCAGCAGTTTTGTACATTTTCCCATTGAAAATCAGCCCGCGACCCGACATCGAAAACGACCTATGCACCCGGCTTCCCTGGGGCAGGTAACAGTGGTACCTCAGTACTCTCGTGGTAGTGGGCTACTCAAAAGCTTAACTCTAAGTTTTTAACTTTGAACTCCTGCTAGAAGTGTCTTTAATCTGTTTAAATCCAACCGCGACATTCTCCATAGGATATAATAGAGATCCCGATAGCAGCTATTTCCACTGCACGCGCCTCCCGTGGGTCCCCTTCCTCATAACCTGGGGTGGATTCTTAAGAGGCCAGCGATCCTAAATGCCCTAGGCATTGTCTGTAGAATCGTCGTGGTTCTTATACCACTTTTTGAATATATGGTTTGGTCCCCCCCTGGGGCCCTGTGATTCCAGTGCTATTTATTGTGTTTATCAATGCTTGTTTGAATTGTAACTTTGCCACTAGCCTCATAAAGAGACTGTGGGATTCTGTATAGAATAAATACATATATTTTATATATATACCTGTGTGGGCTACTCTTTCATTTGGTCATTCAAGAGGTTATCTATGGTAAAACAATAAGCTTAACACTCCTTCAAGACTTAGCCTGAAGGCTGCTCTCCACAGCTACCACTAGGATAGCTTTCTTTAAAGGTTGTCTTAAACCTATTATCAATAAGAGTCGAATTGGACTGGTGCAAGGTGTCCCCTATAACTAGGAGACAGCATATGCCAGGCCAACTTCTCACACTGCACCATTCTAAAATTGGTGTAGGAAAGCACAACAAGGAGAATTGTTTTAATTTCTCCACATTTTTATATCTTCAATGCATGCTGAAATGTTCAGCATACATTGAAGAAGAAAAACGCATTTTCTCATTGTTTTTGTGCAGGAAGGTGTGTCTTCCTGCAGAAAAACAAACAGCACATGACACAGATATCCTTGCACTATGGTGCAAGGATGCCTGTGTCACCACATGGCTGCAGTTTAAGCAGTCGTGCAGAGAGAAGCATAGATTTGCAACATATTTATGTACAGGTTACTGTGTGATGCTGCAGCACTTCCTCATAGTTCTGCACTTATACATTCACCATACGCTACTAATGCATTCATTCAGTCAATTACATACTACACATATATTCATCTAAACTAACACTAACAAAGAAATGTAGCACTTTTTTTAAACCAGGAAAGTTAGTTCTTACAAGAACTTTTTTTTTTCTTCTTTCTTCTTTTATAATTTTTTTGGGGTTTTCTAAACAATTTAAAAAATATTTTGGTTTTTCTGCAAAAAAAAAAAAACAAAAAACAAAACAGGAGAAACCAAACAATGACCTTCAGGGAACAATAAAAAAAAAAATTTGCAAATGTGACTTTCTTGCCGGCGGCAGATCAGATCGATCGACTGCTCACCATAGCACAAAGTCTTATTGCACTTAGTGCAGAGCACTTTTAAAAATTGAAATTGAGGACGGATGTCCAAGGTTTGGGCTGATGGATGCACTCTTGATGTGCTCGGCTGCGATGAGGTGGATGGCGCAGGAGCAGGAGTGTTTCTCATCCGTCGGCACTCTTCTTGTGCAAGATTGTTCGGATGAAGGGTCCTCATGTGCTTCATCATACTTGCCATGCCGCAAGAGTATTTCTTGTTAGGATCCCCTCTCGATAGGACTGTTTTGCAAATCTTGCATGTGACCAAGGTGGCATTGGTCTTATTCTGCCCCTCGGGAAAAGTAAACAATTTCCACACCACTTAAGAAAAACGTTTTTTTGTGGTGCCTCCGGCAAAAATTCATCCTCAGAAGAATAAGGTGATGCAGGTGATGCCTGCTGCCCTGAAGCCATTTTTGGTTGAAAAAAGTTAGAGCTAAGTGTAAACTTAGTCTAAAAAATCTTCTTCTCTCCAAAGAGATGGTGCTCTAAAGAAGGTCAAAGAAGAATGATTGAAATGGGTGGGGTCTTTCAATAGTTAGAAGAGGAAGTGTAATGAACCAATCAAATCTCTTTTGTTGCAGGTCACATGGGATCCGCGCAACCTGTGCTTACGCAGCACGCACCCAGCGCGCATTCGCGAAATTGAATTAAAAAGAAATATAGGATTAGATGTAAAAATATATTAGTTTTAAGACTAGTTTAGAGTTTGTCTTCAATTAATATTCACATAATATACATATATATGTTTTTTTAAATGTTAAATATTTCGCGGGATCCGGGCACCTACTGCGTCATAGACGCACATGACGCATCGCGGAAGCGCGTAAACATTGCGTTACGTACATCGAACATGTCGCGTATAGGCTGGGAGTCGCGTACCTGTCGCATTGCGATCGCGCACTAAACACGTACCCAACTCATACCATGCGTGGATGCTATCACGTAGGGATCGAGAACGGTGCGCATAGGGTGCGCGGATCCAAAAACATTGAAAAAAATATATAAAATACAGTTTTGAACATATAGTTAAAAAAATATTTTGAAAAATATAAAAAAATATGTTTGAAAAACCCATTAAGTTCAAAAAACATTTTTTAATTTTTAAAAGAATTAATTGAAAAAATAAGTTTAAAAAATGGTGATAAAAAAGTATTTTAAAAAAAAGATAATTAATGAAATTGACACACTGAATTTGAAAAATATAGAAATCCAATCAAAATCATTAAACATGATATCTTCAGAGATAAGTTATAGATAGGAATTAGCATTTAAAAAACCTTTGAAATTCACTGAAAAAAACATAGGTTTCATGCACGTTAAAGTTAGGAATTGGCATTTAAAAAATCCTTTGAAATTCACTGAAAAAAACAAAGGTTTCAGGGGCGTTATAGTTAGGAATTGGCATTTAAAAAACCTTAGAAATTCACTAAAGAAAACATAGGTTTCAGGGGCATTATAGTTAGCTAGACATTTCCCTCATACAAAACCCTAGAAATTCCCCCGTTATAGTTAGTTCAGCTAACTATAACTCGTGCCCCTGCAATGCACTGCTGATGACGTCACATATTACATCACTCATGACATGGTCAGTGACATCACTGATGACATCACTGACGACATCTTAAATGACATCACCGATGACATCACTGATGATGTCATCCATGTAATAAATTAGTGCATCTTCTCACACCCTAATATAACCTTTGATACGCCGACTCAAAATTTCAGACGGCCATTTTGAAAACCATAGATACTCCAATACCAATAACTACATACCCACTCATTGACTCTTAGGTCTACATACATCTCCACTCACTCACCTGTACAGTCACTCATACTTACAGTCACTCCGTACAGGACTATCATATGCATTTATACACCTATATAGACACTCACACACCGCCAATTATCCACTGAGGTACTGACACACCTAGTCAGTCATGCAAATAATTAATCACAGTCCAATTTACTCACCTTTACAGTTAAACACACTCAAGTTCACTTACTCATAAAAATACTAACAAATTCTGACACTCTTATACAATTACTAATACAAGCACACACTCATCCATACAGGCACTCCCTCAATCACACACTCTCTCATATAGATAGTTATATACTCTTACACACATGTACACTGCGTTTCACATATGTAGTTACTGACACATGTACAACTGAGATATACATTCAATCACTAACACACTCATACATACACTCACCCAACCATACAGTCCATCACAGTTGCACTCTTAAAACCATGCACCATAGTATCACCCACTCACACATCTATGCACAGAGTCACACACATCCTACCCACACAAACACTCAGGCGCCCATACAGATACTGAGACAACCAATCAATAACCCATATATACACATTCATATAGGTATTCACAAAACCATGCAGCCACTTATACACCAACGCACAGACACATACAGACATTCACACAGTTTAGTCACTAGTCTGCAGTAAGATACATTTAATGACTCACTTATAGAGTCAGTTACGCACCTAGAAAATCATCCATTCACACACTTGTACACCCACTCATTCTTCAACAGGCCTTTCAATATATACATTAAACATATTAAAACTTTAAAGAAACACAGACTCACTGGATGACGTCATGAGTGATGTCATGAGTGATGTCATTTGAGATGTCATCAGTGATGTCACTGACCATGTCATGAGTAATGTAATATGTGACGTCATCAGCAGTGCATTGCGGGGGCGCGAGATATAGTTAGCTGAACTAACTATAACCTGGGAATTTCTAGGGTTTTGTACGAGGGAAATGTCCAGCTAACTATAACGCCCCTGAAACCTATGTTTTTTTTAGTGAATATATATATATATATATATATATATATATATATATATATGTATATATATATATATATATATTACCTACTGGAGGTCACCAGTAGGTTGTTATAGATAGGACCTAGTTTCCATAGGAAAAGCGTTTTTTGTTTTCCCAATAACTTTGGCGTTGTTTGACGAATCTTCGCAAAATTGTCAAAACTAGTGGGGCGCTCCGGTCAGCTCCTGTATTAAAAGTTTAGGGTGATTCGTCAAGTGAAAGCAGAGAGAAAAGGGGGGTCCCTAAAAGCATTTTCCCCATGTAATTTTCCATAAGAAACTTTAGACAAAGCTACAGCCCGAACTGCTTAACGGAATTACACCAAATTTGATGGAAAGGTAGCTCTTGGTTCAGAAAGCGACTTTTTTTTTTAAATGGTGTAAATCCGTTCAGTAGTTTTTTAAATATTAAAGGAAAAATAACTTTATATATCTGGGTGGAGCCTAACCACACATCTCATCATAAGATCTGATTGGTTGTCAACACTTCATCCAAGAAGTGTTGGCAGCCATCTTGGGACCAATATACATGATAGCACCTCATTAAAAAGCATTGCAGTGAATGGAAGGTTTTGAGGGTCACCAAAAGGAGAATGTATAAATGGTGATAAGACTTTAGTTACATTATAGATTATTTGTTGATAGTACCATACTAATTTTAGGATTGTGGTGTGTTCTAAAGTGATTTTTCCCTGTGAAAAAGCCTTCTTCTGGGATATCATGAATCATGTTTGAGAGAAAACATTTTTCTCGTACTTTTCCCACAGAGGTTTGGAAGGTGATCTAGAAGCTAAAATGAGAGCATATTTTCTGTAAATTCACATTATCTTTCTCAGTCATGTGAGAATGAAGTCTGACATTCTCAGTAAAACATGTACATCCAACAAGGGCCAAGACTGTCAGTTGATTCCTTTGTGTTCTACTGCAGCTTCCCAGAGTGTTCTAAAGAACAACTAGAGCGCTAACAGCCTTACTTATGATAAAAGTATTGCACACCTGAAGCCATCTTGATTGGAATAAAGTGGTATTGCTTAAAACATTTAATTTAAAAAGGAACAAAATGAGTGGGTTCATTTTGCCATAGGAATTTTGATTAGTGCTGCAGAAAGAAAAATTAGAGGCACATTTTGAGTGACTTCTCAAATCCTCTTCTATTTCATTAAAGAATTCTGACATGCAGACTGAAGAAACATGCACTTTCAATACCCGCAGCAGACTTCCCTAGTGAGCTGTGGCTTTACTACAGTGATCTAATGAGCAACTAGAGTGCTAACATTCTGAATGTATGACAAATGTGTGACACATCTGAATGCCTTCTTGATGAAATCAAAGTAAAAAACTGATAGTATTTCCTACTGAGGAGACTGCAGTAAATGAGGAAATTAGGAAACTTCATAACAAATAAGTCTCCCAAGATGTCCACCATACACAAAAGAGCCCAAATGTAGCACAGATATCATCCAGATGCAGCCCATGTGTAACCCACTGACAGAAGAGTGCAAAACACTTTTTATTTTTCTGTTTTTCCAGGTTTATATAGTGCAGACTGGTCTGGTATTGGAGTGCTTTACATTAGCATTGGTTACATCACACAAGGGTAAATTCATTTTGATTGTAGACATGGGGAGATTAAGTGATTTGACCAGAATCACAGATTGTCGAGCTGAAGCAGAAACTCCAACCTGGTTCCCCAGTTGTAAAGTCTGCAGCTCTGGAAAAGTGCAACATTTAATCAAGTGGTCAACTGGATAAAAAACATAAAGATAACAAATAATTTTAAAGCGCTTTGTCGCAATTTGAAAACTCAGAAAATATGTCCTCATTTCAGTTTTTTAGAGCACGAACAATAATTTCGATGCAAATAAGACCCTCTCATCTATGTAATTTCTAAAGGAAATGCTCTAGGTATTACAGTTTTGATTACATCAAGATGACATCAGGTGTGCCACACTTTTGTAATAAATATAGAATGTTAGCTATCTAGTTGTTCATTAGGATACTGTTGAGAGGCAGAGACCAGGGGCACAGACTCAGAAAATTGAAGGCAGGTAGGAGGGTGCAGAGGCAACAATTTGATCACACTGGGCAGGCAGGAAGGGCAGTGACAGCACAACAGACTATGGAGGGCAGTGTAAAGGGGGACAGAGGCAACAAACCAACAATACAGGACAGGCAAGAGAGGCTGTGGCAATATAATAAATCATTGTGGGCAGAAGTAAGAGGCAGTGGTAGTACAACCATACATGTCAACAGAGACGATTCAGCCAGGAAACTCCCAATGTTTTTTGGCCCAAATAGGCTTTATTTGATCTATCTCCTGTCTACAATCTCCTCTTTTTCAAAGTAAGTCAATAGGGAAAATAAATACCCCATTTTTCTTCCAAATCTCCCTTACCAAGTTCAAAATGTTTGCAAGTATGGTACATTGAATCATGGAAGGCAGGAGGAATTGGGGTAGGGATATGGACTCTGATAACAGGGGACAGGAGGGACATGGAGAGTTGCACCAACCTGACCATACAGGGCAGGCATCAGGGTTTGCAGCAGCACAAAACACCACACAGGGCATGCGGGACAGGAGGTCAGCACACCAATCCATAGAAAGCAATAGGGAGGGGACAGGACCATGCACATGGACAACAGAGAACAGAGGGGAAGAGGCAATGGCAGCTAGCTGACCATAATGGACAGACAGGAGGGAAAGCTGCAGCATAACGGACCATAAAGGGCAGAAGGGAGGGATAAGGGGCATTACAATGGAACAGAAAAGCCAGGAGGGAGGGAATACGGGTCTGCATATGGAAAACAGAGGGCAATCAATCAATCAATGAATCATAGCATTTGTAAAGCGCACTACATAACCGTGAGGGTCTCAAGGTGCTAGGGGGGGGATGCTGCTACTGTTCGAAGAGCCAGGTCTTGAGGAGTCTCCTGAAGGATAGAAGATCTTCGGTCTGCCGTAGGCGGATGGGGAGGGTGTTCCACGTCTTGGCGGCGAGGTGGGAGAATGATTTGCCGCCGGCGGTCACTCTTCGGATGCGGTGGATGGTGGCGAGGGCATGGTCTGCGGAGCGGTGCTGGCGGGCGGGGGTGTAGAGGCTGAGTCAGCTGTTGAGGTACGCTGGGCCGGTGTCGTGGAGTGCCTTGTGTGCGTGGGTGAGGAGCTTGAAGGTTATCCTCTTGTTGATGGGGAGCCAGTGCAGGTCTTTCAGGTGGGGTGTGATGTGGCTGTGGCGGAGGATGTTCAGGATCAGGCGAGCGGAGGCGGTCTGGATGCGTTGGAGTCGTTTCAGGAGTTTGGCCGGGGCTCCTGCGTGGAGTGCGTTGCAGTAGTCCAGTCTACTGCTGACGAGGGCCTGGGTGACCATCCTACTAGTTTCAGTGGGGATCCACTTGAAGATCCTGTGAAGCATGCAGAGGGTGCAGAAGCAGGAGGAGGGGACGGCGTTGATCTGCTTTGTCATGGAGAGTGTGGAGTTGAGGATGACCCCTAGGTTTCGTGCGTGGTTGGTGGGTGTAGGGGGTGCTCCTAGTTCCGTCGGCCACCAGGAGTCGTTCCAGGCTGATGGGGTGGAGCCGAGGATGAGGACCTCCGTCTTGTCCGATTTCAGCTTCAGTCGGCTGTTCCTCATCCAGTCGGCAACAGCTTTCATTACTTTGTGGAGGTTGGTTTTGGCGGTGTGGGGGTCCTTGGTGAGAGAGAGGATTAGCTGGGTGTCGTCGGCGTAGGAGATGATGTTTAGGTCATGCAGTCGGGCGACTTGGGCGAGTGGTGCAAAGTAGACATTGAATAACGTCGGGCTGAGAGATGAGCCTTGGGGTACGCCGCAGATGATCTCGGTGGCTTTTGAGCGGAAGGGGGGCAGGCGGACGCTCTGGGTTCTTCCAGAGAGGAAGGAGGTGGTCCAGTCCAGGGCCTTCTCTTGGATTCCGGCATTGTGAAGGTGTGCTCTTAGTGTGCGGTGGTAGACTGTGTTGAAGATGGCGGACAGGTCCAGGAGGATCAGGGCCGCGGTTTCTCCGTTGGCGAGCATGATCCTGATGTCGTCGGTGGCGGCAATGAGGGCAGTTTCTGTGCTGTGGTTGCTGTGGAACCCTGACTGGGATGGGTCTAAGATGCTGTTCTCATCGAGGAAGCTGGTCAGTTGTTTGTTGACGGACTTTTTGATGACCTTCCCCAGGAACGGGAGCAGGAAGATGGGTCGGAAGTTCTTGAGGTCCTTGGGGTCTGCCTTGGGTTTCTTTAGTAAGGCGTTGATCTCTGCGTACTTCCAGCTCTCCGGGAAGGTCGCTGTCTCGAAGGAGATGTTGATGGTTTTCCGAAGGTGGGGTGGGATGGTCCTACTGGCTTTGTTGAAAATGTGGTGTGGGCAGGGGTCTTCCGGGGATCCGGAGTGGATGGTGTTCATGATCTTGATGGTGTCGTTGTCGTTGGCGTTGGTCCAGGCGAGCAGGCGTTTGGTGCGGGTGGTGGTCGTGGGAGCGGGGGTGTCGGCTGTTGTTGGGGTGGTGACAGCGTCGAAGTTGTCGTGGATGTCTGCGATCTTGCGGTGGAAGAAGGTGGCCAGCGAGTCGCACAGTTCTTGTGACGGTGGCATGTCGTTGGTGTTGGAGCTGGGGTTGGACAGTTCCTTCACGATGCTGAAGATCTCTTTGCTGTTGTGTGCGTTGTTGTCGAGGAGGTCTCTGAAGGCAGACCTTTTGGCGGATCTGATGAGTTGGTGATCTCGGCGGGTGGCATTCTTGTGGGCTGTGTAGCTTTCCGGTGTTCTTTCGCGGGTCGGGTTTTTTTCTAGTTTTTGGCAGGTTCGCTTGGAGGCCTGGAGGTCTTCAGTGAACCAGCTGACTCTCTTGCTGGTGTGGGTGCTGGGGGGTTTCTTGAGCAGGGCAAGGGTGTTGGTGCAGTCGTTGATCCATTGTTTGAGGTTGCGGGCTGCGGCGTCGGGGTCGGTTGGGTCTGTGGGTGGGCTCTGGGAGAGGGCGGCAGTTAGCTGTTCCTCGGTGATCTTGCCCCAGCTGCAGTGAGCCATCTGCTGGGTGTGGTGGGTTTCCGGAAGGTGAAGTGGATGCAGCGGTGATTGGTCAAGTGGAGTACGGTGGTGCGGCCGAAGAAGACGTGGGTGCTTGCTGAGAAGATGGGGTCAAGCGTTTGGCTGGAGTGTGTGGGTGCTGTGATGAGTTGTCTGAGTCTGAGGTTGCTGAGATTGTCGATCAGGGTGGAGGAGTTGGGGTTGTTGTTGTTCTCGAGGTGGAAGTTCAGGTCCCCCAGGAGGATGTAGTCCATGGAGGCGAGGGCGTGTGTGCTGACGAGGTCGGTGATGGAGTTGCTGAACTGAGGTCGGGGTGCGGGGGGTCTGTAGATGAGGTTGCCTCTGAGGGTGGTGTTGGGGTTGGTGTGGATCTGGAAGTGCAGGTGTTCGGCAGTGCTGAGGGTGTCATCGGTGTGTGTCGAGATTTTGAGAGTGTTTCTGTGGACGATGGTGATTCCTCCTCCTGTTCCGTTGGTGCGGTCCTTGCGGGTGATCTTGTAGCCTTCCGGGAAGGCGATGGCAATATCAGGTGCCGAGGAGGGGGTCAGCCAGGTCTCCGTCAGGAAGGCAACATCTGGGGACGTGGAGTTGAGTAGGTTCCAGAGTTCCATGGCGTGTTTGCGGGCGGAGCGGGTGTTGAGTAGGATGCATCTGAGGAAGTTGGTTTCCATGTTGGGCGGGTTTGGCCGGCCGGATGCTGGTGAAGCTGCAGTTCTGGCAGGAGAAGGATCCTTGGTTGCGCTTCGGGACGGTAAGTCTGCAGGTGCGAGATCGCGCGGCGTTGAGTGCGTGGAGGGTGCTGGAGTCGTAGCGGGGGTGGGTATCGTGGTGTGTGCCGGAGCCAGGGTTCCTGGCGCTGGGTGCGGTCCAGGCACGCACGGGCGCAGACGGGCTTGCCTTAGGTGCGCCTTCGGCGAGCCAGCGGCGCGGCCGCGCAGCGTCTGTCATATATGGGGAGGTGGGAGGGAGGAGCAGCTGGGAGGTGGGATCAGCAAATGGGCAGTGGGCAGTCAGGGGTGGCGGGGCCGCAGGGTGCACAGCGGCGGGGGAGAAGAGGGCACAGAAAGCAAAATGGGGCACAAAAGGGGGGAAAACAGTGGTACAGAAGGCAAAAATCAGGACACAAAAGGGGGAAAAACAGTGATACAGAAGGCAAAAATCGGGGTACCAAAGGGGGGAAAACAGCGGCACAGAAGGCAAAAATCAAGGCACCAAAGGGGGGAAAACAGTGGCACAGAAGGCAAAAATCAGGGCACAGAAACAGAGGAAGCACACTTATGGGCGAGATCTTAGCAGCAGCAGCTGGGGCAGGGGCACACAGGCGGAGCTGTGCGGAGGGGGAGTGACCTACAAGGAGGGTCAGGGGTCGCTCTCCTCACCGCGCAGCGTCCGGCATATATGGGGAGGTGGGAGGGAGGAGCAGCTAGGAGGCGGAATCAGCGAATGGGCAGTGGGCAGTCAGGGGGGCGGGGCCACAGGGTGCACAGCGGTGGGGGAGATGAGGGCTCAGAAAGCAAAATGGGGCACAAAAGGGGGAAAACAGTGGTACAGAAGGCAAAAATTGGGACACCAAAGGGGGGAAAACAGTGGCACAGAAGGCAAAAATCAGGGCACCAAAGGGCGAAAACAGTGGTACAGAAGGCAAAAATCGGGGCACCAAAGGGGGGAAAACAGTGGCACAGAAGGCAAAAATCGGGGCACAAAAGGGGGGAAAAAAGTGGCACAGAAGGCAAAAAATCGGGGCACAGAAACGGAGGAAGCACAGTTACGGGCGAGATCTTAGCAGCGGCAGCTGGGGCAGGGGCACACAGGCGAAGCTGTGCGGAGGGGGAGTGACCTACAAGGAGGGTCAGGGGTCGGGGCAGGGAGCAAAGGGACAGGGCAGGAGCAGCAAGCTGACCATGGAGGTCAGGAAGGATGGGGACTAGAAGCAAGACACACCATGGAGAGCAACAGTGAGACTATAATGGCATACACACAGACCATGGATAGAAGGTGGGAGGTGGTCAGGGGCAGCTAGCTAACCACACAGGGAAGGTGGGAGGGGCTGTGGCAGCACAGAAGACCATGCATTGCAAGCAGGAGGGTTAGTGGCATCACAATGGCCATGATGGGCAAGAAGGAGGGGGCAGGGGCATACACAAAGGACCATGGAGGATAGAAGGGAGGGGTAGGAGCTAGGCACAGACAAGAGAGTTCAGGGGAAGGGGCCTCACAACAGACCATGCGGGGCAGGCAGGAGGAGCAGTTGCAGCACAACAGACCAGGGAGGGCAGAAGGGTGTGGCAGTAAAATGGACCATGGAGGACAGGAGGAAGAAGATAGGGGCATGGAACGTGGACAGGGAGGGTAGAGGTGGCAGAGACAGGTTATAGTCATCTTACAATGCTAGGCAGGTGAGAGGGGAGTGGCAGCTCAACAGAACACTCAGAGTAGATAGGAGGGGTAGGTCCATGGAAAATGGTGGGCAAAATGGATGGAGCAGGGACATGCACACAGATATTGGAGAGCAGGGGGAAGGAGAGTAGGGGCAGCAAGCTAAGCATAGAGGCTAAGCAGGATGTCAATGATGGGGCATAGAACTGGGCAATGGAGGGCAGGAGGAGTGGACTGGGACATCATGCTAAATTGAGGGCAGTGGCAGCACATCAGACCATGCATGGTCAGAGGGAGGAGGCTAGTGCATGGATTCAGACAACAGAGGATAGGGAGGAGGTGGATGGGGCAGCAAGCTAACTGTTCAGAGAAGGCGGGAAGGCCAGTGGCAGAGCAACGGCCACACAGGGCTGTAATAAGGGAGGAGGGACATGGACTTCAACAATGGATGGCTAGGAGGAGGGGAGGCAGGAGAAGCAAGCTTGGGTGGGGGCAGCACAATGCCAGGCCAGGCCCTGCTTCCAAAGCCCCACCATCCATTGTGATATGCATCTTAATTAATGTTAAAAAAACCTCGAAATTTGCTGAAAAAAACTAAGGTTACAGGGACGTTATAGTTAGACTCAGATTTCACTCATACACAACCAGTGAAATTCAGCAGTTATAGTTACCTGAGCTAACAATAACTTACGCCCCCGCAATGTACTGCTAATGACCTCAGACATTACATCATTCATGACATGGTCATTTACATCACTCATGACATCACTCATGACATCTCAAATGAGCTGTGAATGGAATGTAACTATAATCGCTAGAACTTTCTTTAGGGATAGTGTGTGTATATTAACACCATAGGTTTCAGAGGCGTTATAGTTAGGAATTATCATTTAAAAAACCTTTGAAATTCACTAAAAAAAAACCACAGGTTTCAGGGACGTTATAGTTAGTTGGACATTTTACTTGTACAAATCCAAAGAAATTCACCCGTTATAGTTAGTTGTGCTAACTATAACTAGTGCCCCCGAAATGCACTGCTGATGACGTCACATATTACATCACTCATGACATGTTCAGTGACATCACTGATGACATCACTGATGACATCTCAAATTACATCACTGATGACATCATCCAAGTGATCATCTGATGCACCTCCTCACACCCTAATTTAACCTTTGATACACCCCCTCTAAAATATAGACTACCATTCTCGAAACCATAGGCACACCAATACCAGTTAGTACATACCCACTCACTGATTCATAGGTCTACACACATATCCACTCTGTGATACAGTCACTCATACACGCAGCCACTCATCAATATAGCCACTGAAATATGCACTCATACACCTGTACAGATACTCACACACCGCCACTGACCCATAGTTACTCACACACCTAGTCAGTCTTGCAAAAAATCAATCACACTCCCATTTACTCGCCTATACAGTTATGCACACACCACCTCACTTATTCATACAGATACTAACACATACTTAATCTCTTATACAATTACTGACCCAAGCACACACTCATCATACAGCCACTCTCACAATCACTCACTCTCACATATAGTCATTTATATAGTCCAACACTCACATATATTGCCTTTCACATATGTAGCTACTCACACATGTACCACTGAGATATCCATTCACTCACCAACACACCCATACAAATACTCACCCACCCATACAGCCCTTCACAGATGCACTCTTGAAGCCGTACACCCAGTGAATCACCCACTCACACATCTATGAACAGAGTCACACACCCCCCACCCACCCACACAGATACTCAGGCACCCATACAGATACTCAGACAACCAGTCAATAACTCATATAGACACTCATATAGCTACTCACCAACCCATGCAGCCGCTTACACACCAACTGACAGACTGATGCAGAAATTCACACAGTTTAGTCACTAACCCATGCATTCAGTAGGACACATTTAATTACTCACTTATACAGTCAGTCACGTATCTACTAAATCATCCATTCAGACACTCATATACCCACTCATTCTTCAATACACCTTGACATATATACATTTATATATATATATATATATGTATATATATATATATATATATATATATATATATATATATATATATATATATAAAACATATTTATACTTTACAGAAACACACAGTCACTGGATGATGTCATCAGTGACATCATTAGTGATTCATTTGAGATGTCATGAGTGATGTCATGAGTGATGTTACTGACCATGTCATGAGTTATGTAATTTGTGACGTCATCAGCAGTGCATTGCGGGGGCGCGAGTTATAGTTACCACAACTAACTATAACGGCCAAGTTTCTCTGGTTTTGTATGAGTGAAATGTCCAACTAACTATAACGTCCCTGAAACCTGTGTTTTTTTCAGTGAATGTACATATATATATATATATTTTTTGCTCCTCCGCGCTCAGGTAACTGCCGCCACACACCTGACCAGAGGGTACGTCGTCTGCCACGGGCTACCCCAGCACAGCCCGATTCATATAACCAAGTCCTCTGTACCAAGTCAAAGGATGACGACGCCGTGTCCAGGTTCAAAAAGAGTTTTATTGCTTACACAGCCGGTTTGGACGCGTTTCGCCTGCCCAGCAGGCTTGTTCACCAACTGTTCATACATATTTCGAAACCTTATTTACATGCTTATGTGCTCGTCCCAAATCACGTGACGTGACTACAGCCACAGTATCATGGAAGACAGACTCGTAGTTTAAACGGGAGAATCCTTAAACTTTGGTGCAAATATACGTAAATCTGTCTAAATTAAAACAAATCCACTATCATGGGAAATAATATATTGGCACATCTCTTATAATTATTGGAGGGTTAAGTGTAGATGCACAGAATATTACTGTTGATATCACTGTATCTAGCGTGATATCGACCATAGCCAAAACACAATATGACTAACTTCCCACTCTTATCAGGATTACTGAATTTTCACCACACGCATTCCACCACGTTGTTAATCACGTTATTCACCACATATAGCCCCAGTGGGCCTAAATTGACTTATAATCATTAAAGTCTAACCAATTGTTGTGTCAGACATTCTGAGTTCCACATATCATATACCGTGCAAAAGACAAACACCATAAAGAAATTACATTAAAAACAGTAACGAGGGAGGTTTTTTGGCTGCTAATCTTCATCAATACATTCCCAAGCTATTTACAAATGTGTGATAAGGTCTTCTTCCATGTTGAGACCTATGGGGGTACGTGTGTTTAAGGCAAGGATGTAAGAAGATTCAAGTCTCCTTAGCTTCTTCTCGCGATTGCCCCCTCTTACATTCGGCACAATGCAATCGATGACAAAGTAGGATAAGCCTTTCTCATTCTTGGCATGATGGGATTCGAAATGACCGGCCACGGGGTATGTTCGGTCCCCGTTTTTGATGGCCCTCAGATGCTGTAAGATCCTCTTATGCACTGGATGGATTGTGCTGCCCACGTACCGCATGACACAAGGGCATTGAAGCACGTAGACAGCATAATCAGTCTTACACGTAAAACACCCTTGGATCTTTTTCACTCTTTTTGATAGACCCAGTGCATAAGACACAGTATTTTTCCCGTGAATGCAGGCCTTGCATTTATTGCATTTCAAAAAGCCTGGTTTTCTCATTAGCCAGGCACTGCCTTTGGACACTTGTTTTTTGGAGGTCAGCATGTTCGATACTAGCATCTGTTTAAATGATCTGGCTTTTCGGAAAGTCATTGCCGGTTTTTTCCGAACAAATTTCCCCAGAAGAGGGTCATTACGAATTATGTGCCAATGCTTGGAGAGTATGCCTCTGATCTGTCTGTGCTTTGTATTGTAGGTGGTGATCATTCGTATTTCCTTATTGTTTCTTTTAGTTTTGTTGTGGCTCGCATTGAAAAGAATGTCCTCTCTAGATCTTTTTTTAGCTTTTGTTACAGCTTGACTAATGACCTCTTCTGTGTACCCCCTGGCCCTGAAACGACTAGTTAGACCCGAGAGTTCTTGCTCAATAATCTTTTCCTCACTACAGTTTCGAATTGTTCTGAGGCTCTCCCCGTAGGGGATACTTCTAATCAGGCTAAAGGGATGGAAGCTCTTGGCATGAAGTACTGTGTTACTGGAAGTCGGTTTTCTAAAAAGTTTGGTATGTACCCTCTCCTCTTTAATATAGGCAGTAAGATCTAAAAAGTTTACTTCAGTTTCACTGATGGTGCTGGTGAAACTTAAATTCAGATCATTAGTTTGTAGTTTGTCAATAAAGTTTTGGGCTGATAGTTTAGACCCTTTCCAAATGACGAAAAGGTCGTCTATATAACGACTCCAGAGCAGCACATTCTCCTCCCATTCTTCCTGATACATGCCTCTGACCACCTGCTCCTCCCACCAGCCCATATGCAAATTCGCATAGCTGGGGGCGAAGCAGGTGCCCATCGCTGTCCCGCATGTCTGCTGGTATAGCTGATCATTAAAGAGGAAGAAGTTGTTTTTTAAGCAAGTGGAGATCATAGAGAGCAGCATTTGGGTATGCGACCATAGTTTGATAGGGCGATTGCCCAAAAAATATTTGACAGCTTTGAGGCCATCTTCATGTCTTATACTAGTGTATAGTGAGCATACATCTATAGTCACTAGTAGAAGCTCCTTTTCCCATGGGAGGTCATAGATTTTCTTCAGAAAATCTCCTGTGTCTTGGATAAAAGCTGGTAAAGTACGTACCAAGGGACATAAGAAAGAATCAATGAATTTTGACGTATTTTCAAACGCCCCCCCTATGGCGGAGATAATTGGCCTGCCCGGGGGGTTCTGCATACTTTTATGCATCTTGGGGATCAGGTAAAACACCGGAGTCACAGGGTTAACAATCTTAAGGAAGGCTAATTCATCACGTGTCAACAAGTTTTGACTGTACCACAAATAGAGCTGATCATTAAACAATTTATAACTTGTATGCATCACAGTGTCACTGATTTTGTTATAATTGTTCGCATCATTCAATTGGCTATGTGCTTCCGTAAGGTAGCTCTTTCTGTCCCATAGGACAATATTGCCTCCTTTGTCCGCATTGCGAACTATACAGGTATCATCTGTGGCAAGTTTGTTTATCAATGCACTGTACTCTTGTTGGTGCTTAGATAGAGCTTTGTATTTAACGCTTGTGCATTTCTCCAAGTTTTTAAGATCATTGATCACCAGTTCGTTGTATATATCCACGGCATCTCTGGTGGTAAGCGGCATGAACCTGGAAGGTAATCTGAATTTTGTAGGGTCATTGCCCCCAATATCAACTTCCTGATACCTGGCTATATCTTGCACTTGACTGCTTGTCACTGTTGTATCCATTACATTAGTCGGAGAGCCCTCATTGGCCACAGGATTGGATAACTCATCCATCGGTCTTAAATTTAGAAGCAAGTCCATATCATTCACGGCTAGTCCTGCGGGGGATACATCATCTATAGTGTTCGATTGCACTGTCCGAGATCCCTCGTCGCGGTTAGAGGCAAAGTGTTTTCTCTATTTAAGCGTTCTTACAAATTTGAAAACATCAACTCTTGTTTTTACATAGTCAAAGTCAGCAGGTGGGCAGTAGGAAAGGCCGAGGCTAAGGATGTTAACCTCTTGCTCAGATAATTTAATGTCAGTCATGTTGATTACTTGATTGTTTTTCTCAAGGCCACAAGCCATCATTGTTTGCTGTTCTTTCCTCTGCCAAAGTTTTGACCCCTTGCGCCTTTGTTGCCTCTGCCTCTTCCTCTTCGTGCTCCTACGTTTGTCTGAGGTGGGCGTGGACGGAGATTGAATCTCCTTTCTTGCTCTAAAAAACTGAATTCATCTATTACAGACGGTATTGCAGCTCCTTCATGGCCATGGGCAGTTTCATCGACATCTGTGTCAACTTCAGAACTGGGAATGCTGCTGAGCTCTGCCTGGGCATTCGCCTGCGTATGGCTACTGGGATTCATCCGTTGCCTCCGTAGAGTGTCAAATTTCCTGGCGAATGTGTAGATTTGCCCACGCTCATAGTCGTTCTTGTCCCGGATAACTTTTTGTGCCTTTCTCTCTTTAATTGTATTTTCCAATTTAAGCAGTCTTTCCTTCATTTCTTTTATGAATTTCTCAATCGGTGCCTGGTTGGTTTCTTTAGCCAACATTTCTGAAATTTGCGCTATTTCTTCCATGATCTTGTTCCGGTCAATTTCAGCGTATTTAACCAAAATCGCCAACATCCTGCATGAGGACTCGAAGTTGTTCTGAGCCCATTCATTCAACATGAGTGGGTTCGGGTCCTCATACGTCGGGGCTACCAAAATACGGAGTCCACGAGGGATTCTTTTGACCTCTAAATAACGTTGGAGGGACTTAGCTTCCCACCACTTAGATAACTCGCTACGCTTAAGTTTTTCTAAGCGTTTGAGACGAGACTGCACATCCGAAATCTTTTCACCGGTTGCATGTGTGCCGGAATTGGGTAATATTGTACTTGTGTCACTGAAGATTGAAAGGGCAGCCTCCTCCCTCTCTTTCATTTCCCCGGCTGACATGTTTATTACAGATACCGTGAGTTTTGCCAGCAATTTGCTGTGAACCTGGAACCGTCTGCCTCTACTCAACAAGCTTGTTTGTAGAGCGAATAGTCTTGGCTGACTTCCCCTCTTCCCGTGGCCGTTTAAAACGAAGAAATTCGTACCTTTTCGCTCGTCGGTATCCTGCGTAGGTGGGGTCTCTCGTCAGGTTAACCTCAGTGCTCCTGGTATGCTCCTCATAATCCAACACGGGCGCACAGCAGCGCTTCCTTGATATTCGGTCCGGGGGGGTGGCGGTCCACACTAGTTGCTCCTCCGCGCTCAGGTAACTGCCGCCACACACCTGACCAGAGGGTGCGTCGTCTGCCACGGGCTACCCCAGCACAGCCCGATTCATATAACCAAGTCCTCTGTACCAAGTCAAAGGATGACGACGCCGTGTCCAGGTTCAAAAAGAGTTTTATTGCTTACACAGCCGGTTTGGACGCGTTTCGCCTGCCCAGCAGGCTTGTTCACCAACTGTTCATACATATTTCGAAACCTTATTTACATGCTTATGTGCTCGTCCCAAATCACGTGACGTGACTACAGCCACAGTATCATGGAAGACAGACTCGTAGTTTAAACGGGAGAATCCTTAAACTTTGGTGCAAATATACGTAAATCTGTCTAAATTAAAACAAATCCACTATCATGGGAAATAATATATTGGCACATCTCTTATAATTATTGGAGGGTTAAGTGTAGATGCACAGAATATTACTGTTGATATCACTGCATCTAGCGTGATATCGACCATAGCCAAAACACAATATGACTAACTTCCCACTCTTATCAGGATTACTGAATTTTCACCACACGCATTCCACCACGTTGTTAATCACGTTATTCACCACATATAGCCCCAGTGGGCCTAAATTGACTTATAATCATTAAGGTCTAACCAATTGTTGTGTCAGACATTCTGAGTTCCACATATCATATACCGTGCAAAAGACAAACACCATAAAGAAATTACATTAAAAACAGTAACGAGGGAGGTTTTTTGGCTGCTAATCTTCATCAATACATTCCCAAGCTATTTACAAATGTGTGATAAGGTCTTCTTCCATGTTGAGACCTATGGGGGTACGTGTGTTTAAGGCAAGGATGTAAGAAGATCCAAGTCTCCTTAGCTTCTTCTCGCGATTGCTCCCTCTTACATTCGGCACAATGCAATCGATGACAAAGTAGGATAAGCCTTTCTCATTCTTGGCATGATGGGATTCGAAATGACGGGCCACGGGGTATGTTCGGTCCCCGTTTTTGATGGCCCTCAGATGCTGTAAGATCCTCTTATGCACTGGATGGATTGTGCTGCCCACGTACCGCATGCCACAAGGGCATTGAAGCACGTAGACAGCATAATCAGTCTTACACGTAAAACACCCTTGGATCTTTTTCACTCTTTTTTCAATGCGAGCCACAACAAAACTAAAAGAAACAATAAGGAAATACGAATGATCACCACCTACAATACAAAGCCGTGTCTTATGCACTGGGTCTATCAAAAAGAGTGAAAAAGATCCAAGGGTGCTTTACGTGTAAGACTGAGGTGTATTTTGTCCTCTGGCTGCGGAGACCTGAAGTTGTGGCCGTTTTGATTACCAATTCGCTATTTGTGTCAAGACTAGATTTATTGCACTGTACATTAAATTATGGAGTTCTTGACAGCAAGTGTAAGCCGATACACGGCATAATCACGAGCATTGCCGATACACTGCTTAATCATGAATAGAGGTGGTATGGCAGCCATCTTTCAGTGATGTATTAATTTGATGTTTGATCTATATTTGATTTCGGCGTGTATTTCAAGTGAATAACACATGGAACGCCTTGAATTAATTTGTATATATTGTATGATCTGCACTGTATATATGTATATTAACACATTACAAGATGGCGCTGGTGATTCCACCCACACTTTACGCTGTCCTCTGTCTATGTCTATTATACTATGCCACGCGGAGATGTAATGTATAAAATATGGCGCTTCCTGGTGTGTTGTCAACACCGAGGAAGGCAGACCGCCGAAACGCGTCTGTTCCGGGAATAAAAGACCTGTTGCCACGCTACCCGTGAGTGCTTACATTCTTTACAATTCAAGAATTTGGAGCGTTAATATATATATATATATATATATATATATTATACACGCACACACACACACACACACATATAATATTTTGCATTTTTTGGGAGGATTTGTTATATTTTATTTATTATTAAAATGTTTTTTAGCTTTTTTTGTTATTTCTATTCTTGCAATGGCTGTCTAAATGGAATAAATTGTATTTATTTTTTGTTACTTGGTCAAAGGTGTTGCAGTTTAAACAGCTGTTATCTTTTAGTTTGATATTTAATAATTTATGTACTGGTATTTAATTTTGTATTTTTAACAGACTCTAGTCTGTTTTTATAGAATATTTATTTTGGTGGAATAGTAGAAACAATTAAAATAACATTTATAACTATATTAGTATGGTTTGTTTTCGTTATGGTTTTATTTTAGATTGAGATGAAAATTGAGATTTTATAAAGTAGTATTCCTGCTATGGATTCTAGAAATGGAAGGGCCTTGGGGGTTTACAAATGTTTCTACTTTGCTGATAGAAATACAATTTCTGTTTGGCTAGTGTATACACCTAAGCCAGGCAGAACCCACCACTTTAGTCAGGGTAAGGGAGTTACACACCCAAGATAACCTCTGCTCACCCCCTTGGTAGCTTGGCAGAGTAGTCAGGCTTATCACAGAGAAGATTTGCAAAGCGGATGCATTACGAACATACCAGTGACACAATAAATGCACCACAAAAGAGACTCCACATAGTAGTATATATAATTACCTCATATATTGTATAGAAACCCATAGAACACAATCGCATAAATCATGAATCACTTTGCTAACTAGACAATTGTCATAACATCATAGGAAGTACAATAAAGAAAAGATTTATATGTTGCACACATCATGAAAACACCTTACACCATGACTGTACATATTATGCAGGTCCTGAAAAAATACTTGACAGTGCAATGTATAAAACGACACATATCATAATTGTCAGGGCATAAAATGCAGCAGTTAGGGTAGAAAGATAACATATAAATTCCCATATAACTTCCCACACATGCAGCGTGTAGTAAGCACATAGATATAGCATGCCTTGCACTTCAATTTCATGTTAAACGGTAATTTTGCTAATTTCCGCTATGGGGCATTACTTAGAATGGGGGCTTCCATTGAGGTCTCACCCCATCCTTGGAGCCAAACACAGGGTCCCCAAGTAGGTGCAGGCATGGAGGGGGGGCATTTACATCTCCCATGTCGGCAGTGGCAGTTCTCTTGCTGTGGCCCATGTGGTCTCCAGACCGCCTACAGCATCCCCACACCTCCTGGGGCTTCCTCCCTTTCTTAGTGCTACAGGAGCCACTGGGAGTTTATCCTCTCATCTTGCTCTGGGGTTCAGCTGGGGCATGTGCCTGGAGGGTGGCTGACACGGATCGAGGCAGAACTCCGATGTCGAAGAGCAGGACTCTTTCCTCTCTCTCCACAGCACACACCCGTGCAGCACCCCTGCCCTCAACAACAGGGCACACTCTGGTGCAGCAGCTCAACTTTTGAAACATTACCCACACCTGCTGCCAGGGAGAGGAAGAGTACTTCTTAAACAACAAGCTCTCCCCTCCTGCGGGCAAACCACAAAACTCTCACCATGTACTGTTTTAGAGTGCTCCTTTTTGAACGCGGAAGCTCTCTCCACACACATACTTTATAAAAAGGTATAAGAACAGTTCAGTCCTTCTTCTGCTCCTGACAGGAGCAGTAACTGTAGCCCAACCCACCCCACACATAGCAGGGGCAGGGCCCCTCACACAGCTCTCCCAGCTCTCTTTCCAGGCAGATTCCTTTTTGATCCAACAATGTTCATTTCTTTGATTTTCCTGAGCTCACACAAGTGTTTGGAGACCTTCTCAAGCAGGATACCACAGCAGGGGAAAAAGAGTCAGTCCTTCTCCTCTGCCCACAGACAGAAGCAGCAACTGCAGACCAACCTTTGCTCCCTTGGGGCAACATAGTGCGATATATGATTAACCTTATCCATAACTCATGGCGGTATTTCTCTCTGTCGCGCACATACGTTCGATGGCATCTTAGGTCTACGGAGAGCAAATTTTGTGTGAATTAATGCACAGTGTGTGACTTTGACCCTTTCAACCCTGAATTCAAGGGTTTTAGAGGTGTGTCTGGCATGTGACATCGTTGATTTTGGCTAGTATTGCCTGATGTTCCCTACATACCTTGTAATTCAGGTTGGTCACTTTATCTTGTTAGTGATGGTTTCCATACTATTGTATCATCTATTCAGGTACTTATTACGTGACCTTATCCCTTTTTCTCCCTATCCAAGCTGGCCCTAGGAATGTACCTTGCTAATTTGCCTTATCCTTTGATTTACCTTGACATAAGGCCCTGGATACTTGTCAAACTTATAAGGCCACATAGTGCAGATTTTTGGTCAGTTGATTTGCCTTAATCATGTCATGTGTAATTCTTTCACCTATTTGCATTATCATTATTATCTGTTTTGCCGCTGGCCCCCCTGTGCATGTTCTGGTTAGTCACGGTCTACTATAATTGTTTTTACGTATGGTTACACCATCATTCCTAGCGCATGGACTACTTGCTGATTTGTCTAACAATGGACTATCCCTGATTATGAGAAATAATGTAATTTTCTCTTCTCTATTTACTATTTTCTCTCTATATTACCCTTGTCCTCCATCCTCGCCCCAGCAGGCATTTTGTCCCAGGCATAACCCCTTATGTCCTGCTGTTGATACTGAAATCTAGTTAATGGATTAAAATGTCCTCAACCACAATACCTTGACTCGTTTTTTTGTAAATTGTCTATCTGTACATGTTAGCATAGGTTTTTATTACTTGTGAAGTTATTATTGTGTTCTCATTTTAGACATGTAGAAAATGCCTGAGCTTAGAAGTTCTCATGACTGCTCTCTTCTCTGTTCTCTCATTTCAATGACTTTTACTTTGATTTCATAAATGCATTTGATTTTTCATCTTGGAGACCGGCGTAGACATTGTTGTATCTCAATGTGTCAATGCTTTTTGTGATTTTGCACATAAAGGAATCTTGAACCCATTTTTATTGACATTTAAAACTGTGCACACCAGAGATGAATTGCTTGTGTTCTCTCTTCTAATCATGGTAAAATTGTCCGGCACCTGATTGGTACATTTAATTTACTTATACGTCCCTAGTATGTAGCAACATGTACACAGGGCCGATAATTTAAATGGTCTTAGTGGGCATCAGCATACATTGTGCCACTCACTAAACTAGCTGTTAGAACTGGGGTTTCTGGTTGGCAGAGGTATGCACCTTCTCCAAGCAGTAACCACCACTCTAGTAAGGGCAAGCTAGGTACACACTAAAAGATAACCTGTGCTCACCCTCTGGTAGCTAGGTTCAGAGCGGTCAGGTATATCTAAAGAGGCAATGTGTAAAGTATTTGTGCAACACCCACATACAGTAACACAATTAAAACACCACAAAAAAACTCCACACAGGTTTAGAAAAAATAGCCAATAATTTTATGAGCAAATCAAGAGTAACAGAACAAAAATCCAATCAGTAGAGCCGAAGTTATGAATTTTTAAAGATTAAACCAAAAATGTAGTGCTTACAAGCGAATAGTGCTTAGGTGTTACTTGAGGTCACGCTGAACTGGGGTGAATACAAAGTTCAGGGTTACTGCTATGGAAGGAAGGCTGGTTACAGGACTCACGCAGGTGCTGGTGAAAAAGTGCAGTGGATGGAGAAAGTGTCAACCTTGAAGTATTGATGCGTTGATTTCGATCTGCATTGGCGATGAAAACTTCATTGACAAACCCCTTTGCGATGCAGATGTTGCGTCATCATTGAGCCGCGTTGTCCATCATCTTTGAGCCGCGCAGTCTATCGAAGCGATGTTGTTGATTGCCTTCTGTGTCGACATCGAAGGGCAAGGTGTCAGTTCCAATCGGCGCAAAGTCGTCACTGCATTGATTTTGATGGTTATGCATAGCAGAAGCACTTTCAAGGGCCCAGGAGTGGATTAGCACCACTTGGCAGGGCAGAACTCACAGATGGCAGAGTTCAGGTGCTGTTGCAGAGTTGTAGGAAGTCTTTGATGGCGCTGAGACTTCAGAACAAGGGGCAATATAGAAAACCCTTACAGCCACTCTAGGTGAAAGTGAGATTGGTCCAGTCTTGGTCTTCTGCAGGGCAGAGATCAGCAGCCAGCAGGGCAGCATAGCAAAGAAGAAAAGCAGTTCTTCCACAGTAATCAAGCAGAGTGGCAATCCGTTTAGCACAAGAGTCTTCAGAGGTCCAGTAGTTTACTGTCTTGATAGTGTCAGAAACCCAGTACTTATACCCAGCTGTGCCTTTGAAGAAGGGGTGACTACAAAGAAGGGTCTTTGAAGTGCATTGAGCCCCCTTTCTTCCCATCCCCTGCTCCAGACTACCAGTAGGGGTTAATCAGCCCCTTTGTGTGGGAAATAGGACATTGCATATTCAGTAGTGTCAGCTCCCCTCCTCTCTTCCTGCCCAGGAAGAGCTATTAGAATGCATATGAATGCAGATAAGTTCTCTGTCACACCCACCCTTCCTGCATAAGGGGCTGTCTAGAGGGAATGCACAAAGTGTAACTATCAACCATCCGAGAAGTGTATTGGAGACAGGATGCAGTAAGAGCAGAGAAATGTCCACGTTCTAATGGTGGCATTTCTAAAACAGTAATGTTAAATCCAACTTTACCAGTAAGGAGGAATGCAGATGAGTTCTCTGTCACACCCATTCTTCCTGTGATAGAGGCTGTCTAGAGGGAATGCACAAAGTTTCGCCGTCACCCACCCCAGCGGTATTGGAGACAGCCTGTATGGCACACAGAGCAGTAAGAACAGAGAAATGTCCAGTTTCTAAAAGTGGTATTTCTAAAACAGTAATGTTAAATCCAACTGTACTAGTAAAGAGAATGTATCATTATTATTCCAAAGATATAAAACATGCTGCAGCCAATCCTTGGTAATCAAACATTACAGCTTAAAAGTATATTAAGGAATTCTCAATGCTGGCCTATGAAGGAGTGAGCTTCACTGTAGTGAAAAATGAATTTGAGTGTTTGTCACTACCAGGACACGCAAAACTTACCGGTATATGTCCTACATTTAACTTGCACAGCATCCTGCTCTATGGGCTACCTAGGGCCTACCTCATGGGTGACTTATGTGTAATGAAAGGGGAATTTAGGACTTGGCAAGTAGTCTTAAATACCAAGTAGAAGTGGTAGTAAACTGCACACACAGGCCCTTCAATGGCAGGACTGAGACAGGTATGAAAGTCTACTTGTGTGGGTGGCACAATCGGTGCTGCAGGCCCACTAGTAGTATTTAGGTTTTGTGCCCAAGATATTTGGTATACCACTTTACAAGGGACTTACAAGTAAACTAAATGTGTCAATTGTGTATACATCAGTGTTACCATGTTTAGGGGAGAGGCACCTGCACTTTAGCACTGGTCAGCAGTGGTAAAGTGCTCAGAGTCCTAAAGCCAACAAAAAGAAGGTCAAAATAATAGGAGGAAGTAGGGAAAACGTTTAGGGTGACCCTTCAGAGAGGGCCATTTTCCATCAGTAGCCCTGTAAAGCATGTCCCAGACCTGCCATTATAGCATATAGTGAGGTTTTAAATTGCCATTGCAACCTGTCAAAAGAAACCTTTTAACAGGTCCAAACCTTCCTTTTTAATAATTATAAATGAAGGCTCATAGAGCAGGATGCATTATATTTGAAAAGTAGGGGTGGGCCAAACTCACTGAGTTTTATTTTTGGCATTCCATGGAGTTACATGAAAACTCCATGAGATTCCGCGGAGTTCGGCAAACAGGCAGAATTAGGCATGTCGCGCTGCTCGTGCTGATTGTTAGCACCAGCAACTCGTTCCACAATGAAAAATCAGCACAAGCGGAACCACGTGGCTTGCAAGAGCACTGCTTCTGGACTTGATTTAACTGCTGCTCGAGTAGATAGTGAAAAACCTCCTAATGTTGTTTTTCACTGCAGCAAGGCCATCTTCCTATAGCCTAACACTGGGTTACTTTATTAGACTTATTAAGTGATCTCTTCAGCTTGGGAACAGATACAGAAATAATTTTTACACTTAAATGGTAAAATCTTTCAGTCCTTCACAAAGGAACCTGACACCAGACCTGCCGCTGCCACCCTAAGTCATTTTTAACCTAACCCTGAGAAAGCAGAAGAACTGACCAGACCCAGTTTGGGAGTAGGTCCCGGGTCGACCTCACACACAGGCTTGCAATAGGTATAAATATGGCACCTTCAGAACATCCCATCAGAACACTCAGGACCTGCAGAAGATTTAGAAGAAGGCCCTGCTAGCTGAAGCTGAACGAACCTGCTTGTCTTGAACCCAGGATCCCCAGAGGTGACACCAATGATCAGTTGCCAGAACCTCCTTTTAGAGCTATAGGGACACAACAAGCCTCCAGAAGCCTCCCAAGTAACTTGTCAGCACAATCTGGGCCTGCCTAAGCCCTGCTGCTGGCCTCTGCTGGGGTGAGTCTTTTATCCTGAGAGATGCTCGTCAAGTCCTGGCCCCTTGGTTGGCACCAAATTGTACTTCTCCTGCTCCAAATCTACAGACTTTGCACTCTAGGTGAAAAGTCATGTTTGGGGCTCTTCCCGACAGTAAGCGGGCTCCTCATGTCAGCAATAATTGCTGCATCTAACCCCAAAGCAAGCATCTGATGGCGACATATTATTCATGTCAGGCCCTGGCCACCTCTGTCTACTGCCAATATAATACTCCAGCAACGACTGCACCTTGTGCAGACAACAATCTCCTTGTGGCCCCAGTCAACATGAAGCTCAAGTTGAGGCTCCAAACACGGATTTAGAAATTGAGAAAGTAAACTCGCCACTGAGACGAACCTGGTCCCTTTATCTGATCTGCACTCCATCATGATTATTCTAAAGTTGTGATTTTGAACCAGTCCAGTGCGACCAGATTACCGTGAGTGTCCATTTGTCCTTCTAGGTGCTATTTTTACCTGAAAATATAAAAACTCATAACTCCAGTTCTACTGATTGGATTTTTGGTTTTTTTGGTGTATTTTTATTTATTAAATGTTACTCTGTCTCTCTGTATCAGCGTGTGAATTTTCATGTGCTATGCTGCACAAACACTTTACACATAGCCTCTTAGTTAAGCATGACTGCTTTTGTGCCAAGCTACCAGAGGGTTACGGACAGATTTATTTAATGACTTTTGTGGTTCGCCCTATCAAGGATTGTGTTCTTTTATTCTCTATTGGGGCTCTCACCCCCCCTCAACGAATAAGCCAATTTCTTACAATCTGGAATTAAGAAAGTTGCTAAATCAGTCTGGTTATACATGTATGATTTGGACAGTGTATTTTCACATGGAACTCCTTCATTGTGGATGTTCGCGAATTTACCAAGACGAGCCTCCCAGACTGGTAATGTAGGTATGAATTTGACAGGTAATTAGAAACTGTGGACCTGATTTGGATATTGGCAGACAGGTTACTCTCTCACAACGGGGACAGAGATCCCTTCCACTGAAATCAAAATCCTGTTGGATATTATGGGATTTAGATTTTGGCAGACGGGATATCCGTCCCCGTTGTGACAGAGTAATCCATCCGCCGATATCTAAATCAGACCCTGCAACTTTAATTGCTATGAATACCGTACAAGTGGAAACAATGGTCAGGCAGTGCACCAGCACTTGGACTTTGCTCCGGTTCAAAATCTTGAATGGGAGCTTACTACATTTATTTGAGAATTATACACATCTGTAGGATGGGATGGTATAAGTTCTCAAGCCACAAAATCGCAACTCAAACAAAAAGTGAGTACAAGGAAAAGCAGAAGGTTAAACAAAAACTAGGATTGAATACCCATCACAGCAGAAGGCCAGCAAGGGTGTATATAACTTGAGGTACTTTGACAAAATATAAAGCCAGAGTGGTACCATTCTTCCCTGTCTTTAAAGGATGGTCTTTCAAGGATGCTGGAGGTACTAAAAGACAGAAAGCATTGCAGAAAGGATGACTACGTCAGAAAGAAAGGTGAAAGAGAACCAGCACACACACATTTTTTAAAAGTACTTCTATTTAATTTGTGGTTGGAGTTAATTTAGCCTCTTGGTTATCTAGTGGCATTCCATCTTCCGCCTTAGTGTCCATGTTTGTCTTTCTTAAAGTCAACTACATTCACCGTGTAGAGTTCGGTGATAACCTGAATCCAGGTTGCCTTATTTCCAGGAATAGCTTCTATTTCTTTTTTACATTGCCCATTATTTTTCCTCCTAGGTCCCAGAACATTTTAGTTCTCCCTTCTCTCAGAACAATAATCACCTTGGTCCATTTCCATCCTCTGCCCTATGAAGTTGCTTTTCTAATTGCATTCCTAAATTCTTTTGTTTGTTGTATGATGGCAAACTCTCTTTGAGCAGGATTACCTTTAAATGCCTCTATAATGCCCTTATTCAATTTTGCACTAGTTGTTCCTCTCGGGGAGCGCATCTTGTTCTTTTTTTTCCTTTCAGAGTTTTATATAGTGCGAACTTGGCCCAAAGGTATCAGGTATCAGATCACTTTACATGAGCAACAGTTGCGTAACACAAGGACACATTCATTTTTGTTAGGCAAGGGGAGATTCAGTGATTTGCCCAGACTCACGGGATGTTGAGCGTCATTCCCAAGACTCGAACCTGGTTTCACAGATTTGAGATCGACTGCCCTAGCTGTTAGGCCACATCCTGTCTTTGTTGAGACACCCTTACTTAAAAAATTCTTTACATACACCCTGACTGCACAAATTCATTGTTTATAATCCTAGATTCTTCTCACTGGACCCTGTGTAATATACTTTATGAATAAGTCTTTTTTCAGTATGTTATCTTAACTGTAATGAACATACAATCATTGTGCCATTTTCGCCTCTATTGTGTTCACTGTGTAGTATTAAATCAATTATTCCAAAAAGTTACAAAAAAGTGCATCATTATTAATCTAATCAAATTAATTTATGAAGCTTTGAATGAGTAATTGATACAAATATTAAATACATGGGGCCATATGTAGGTAAATTACATTTACCGATTCTTAAATACCGAATTTTACCGATTCGGTATTTATGAATCGGTAAATGTAATGCAGGTAAATTATTACCGATTCGGTAAATATCGGTATTTAAGAATCGGTATTTACCGAATCGGTAATGGCAACTGGCTTCCCATTCATTCCTATGGGCCTGGAGGCCCATAGGAATGAATGGGAAGCCAGTTGCCATTACCGATTCGGTAAATACCGAATCGGTAATAGGGGAGGCATTATCATGGGTGGCAGGGTGTCACATTGACACCCTGTTGCACCCCTGATTCGTGCATGTGTGCACATGTGGCGCACATACATGCCCTAAGGGCATGTATGTCTGCCACATTGCACATTTCAAATAGCACAATAATGCTTTTTTACAGGTATTCGTCATTTACCATCAACTTTTAGTTGGTGGTAAATAACGAATCCACACACCGACGAGACACTCCCCCTACATATCATTTCAGGATTCGGTATTTACCGAATCGGTAAAATTACCGATTCGGTAAGTTTATCGATTCGGTGAATTACCGAATCCTGAAATATGCCCCCTACATAGCAAAAGCCTAAATACCGGTCGGTAACGGGATATTTACCGAAAATCAGCCGTTACCGACCGGTATTTGGCTTCCTACATATGGCCCATAATGCATTAATTAAATAGTTAACACAACCAATAAAGCAACTGACTAATACAATATGACAAAAATAAACAGTTTGTAATATATTATACAGTAAATTAACTTTCCACCCTTCTCCTCTGCAAACCCAGCAATGTTTTATAAAGAATAAAATCAATCCCAAAAGGTTGGACTGGGCCATGTGGACCTATTTCTACGTGAGCAGGCTATTTACTTGATGGTGACTTTCTAAGAGCTGTGGTTTGGAGAGGGCTTTGTGGTTCTAGAGAAATCGATTCTCATGTGTGGGATTTTCCAGTAAACTAACTGTAGTTGTGGATTCTAAAGTAGATTAAAACTAGTTATATGGATGCATGGTGTGTTGAGAAATAGGCTTTTATGAATGAACACAATCACAGCACTGCCTCTAAATGAGCAGGGCCATTATCCATAATATTTCTGACTTAAGTCAACCAATATTCCTAGATTTAAACTAAGCTAGACTGTTTGATAAATCACCAGAAAGAACCAGTGTGCATTAAAGTACCTGACTTTACACCAGCACATCTTGCTACTGAACAGGTCTTGGTGGTAGTATTTGTTTTTTGCATTTTCTTGTTGCATACCTGCATATTTCTGCCATATTTGGCACAATATTTGTTTTATTTCAATTATACATTTCCCTAACTTAAAAGCAATGGTTTGGGCAATTCTTTCAAAAAAGATTATTTTTATTATGAGTTTGAACTAATCTGTTTTGTATTTAGCCCTCTTAAAGTCCTAGGCTCTAATTCACAAAGGTGACTTACACTTTTAGTAAGTTTACTACTTTCAGTATTCAAAACCTGCACTTTTGTAGTAAATTGTAATTTTGTAGTAACTTACACTTTTTTGTGGTATGTCCTGGACTACGCATGGCCAGCCACTGGTACTGCGGTATCTTCCCATAGAATATAATGAACTTATTACAAAAGAGTAAGTTACTACAAAAGTGTAAGTTACTACAAAAATGCAGTTTGTGAATACTGAAAAGCAGTAAACCTGATCAAAAGTGTAAGTTGCTTCAAAAAGGGCGGTTAGCACAAAGTAATTTGTTGCAAGTTTTGTGGCACTACTGTAGTACTACAAAACACACAACGAAGTGCAGTTTGTAAATAAGGCCAGTAGAGATGCGGGAGAGTTATTCCTTATAAGAAATACCTTATTTTGTCTATTGACTTTGCTTGCTCTTTAATTCTGTTTCTCCGAACATCTGAACCCTTTTATTGGAAATGACACCAGCTTATTGCCATGACTGTCTTGCTGGATGTAGAACTCTCTGTACTTCACCCTTGCAAATCAGTAGTAAAATTACTGTGCTCCCCCTTGAGGAAATATGAATTTTCATGGTCAATTGTGTCCCCTATCTTAGACCCCAACGGCTCCATGTACATGCTATAAGTACATGTATGTTCCCTCCAGTTCCAGCTATGAAGACGCAAATACATGTGCGTCCAACGTCAACATGCCCTCTTTCAGATCCGCCATGAATGGGTCGAATATTCCATTCCTAAGTATGATTGGCCACCGACTTTATATGGTTCACTTTTCTCGTTTTACAGTTCAGGCGAGTAGGCCCTGAATTCTGCCATCAAGCCTTTTTCTGCTTCTGCCTCTGAAATGCTCCAGCTTGGACCTGCATCCGTATCCATGAACTTTGTTCTACTCCCTGCGCGGCTAACGGTGCCTGACGCGGCCTGTTGCCTGCCAAAAACTGTATTCAGCCTTCAAGTTATCTGCTCCGCTCCTCATCCAATGCATTCCTGTCTAGTAGTTTAGGTAAACATCCTTCCAGCTACCGAGCAAAGGGCTCGGCCTCGCTGTCTTTATGCAAGTAATTCATAGCCCCTGTCACCATGGAAGATTCCTGCCCCCTCGCATCTCATGTAGACACATAGACGCTTGTACATGCACTAACAGTCAGTATAGAATAGATTCCGTCCGAGAGACCTTTCCTTTTGGATAAACCAGTTCCTTAAACAAAGATATTGATACAATTTGGGATTAGGTTGACCTGACCCCCCAGACTTCTGTCTCCACATGTAGAGCTAAATGTCAATTCCCCTTCACCCTCTAGTTGCACGTCAATCACACGTCATGCGGCTGCGCGCGCATCTCTGCCAAATATTTCTGCTGACACTGCAGGATTCTCTTATGGATCCACCCACTTGTGACATCATTTTAAATGATGTTTCTAGTATACGCCTGTATTTACGCCTATTTTCATTACGTATGTGTATTCTTATCTGTATTATCAGCTGTTACGCCTCCTGCATCTGTCTTAATGCAATGCTTTTCATATATATATTGTTACTTGTCAATAATGTATTGTCTATCCCTTCCTGAACCTTCGTGGTGATGGAGTAGGATTGCCTGGTTCGAACCATAATTCCTTTGTAAGGAATAAAGTCCTTTTCAGAACCTCTAATACCACGGATTCTGCCTCTTATTTTGACTGAGTTATTCTTACTAGACTTTACCGCATAAAAAATAGTACAGGTAATTTAAATATTTACCACATAAATTGGCGCCCGAACAGGGACACTTTCTCATCTCACGCGCCGGAGGTGCGTTGCAGGCCCGGTCTCCTGCCACAGCTGGATGGACAAAAACGCGTACCCGCAGGATTTCCTGTATCTCCCTCCGGCCAAGCGGGGGTGACTGAGGCTGCGATCAACACCCAGACGAGGCGGTGAGAAGTGCGAAGTATCCCGACCAGAGCCTAGCTGAGAGAGCAAGATCCGAGGTATACAGAGGCCCACCAGGTTCCGAAGTTCCGAGTCGAGTCCAGTCGAGTCCAGTCCGGTCCAGTTCAGTTCAGTTCCGAGGCCTCCCGTTCCGTGCTACCCGGTGAGTACCGTTGCTGGGGAGGCAGTTAGACGTGCACATTAATTTGTGCCGGTCCTGACGGGTTTGGGTACACAGATCCGGTCTGCACTGTTTTAGCAGTGTATCTGTACTGTTTAGCAGTATATCCAGTATGTTCATATGTATATAAT
This sequence comes from Triturus cristatus, assembly GCF_964204655.1. Classification (NCBI taxonomy): domain Eukaryota; kingdom Metazoa; phylum Chordata; class Amphibia; order Caudata; family Salamandridae; genus Triturus; species Triturus cristatus. The sequence continues at coordinate 251,804,272 of NC_140594.1, forward strand.
TCAGTATTATCTAGTATTAGTATTATGTCAGTAGATAGTTTTTCTCTTAATTATCATTGTTCGTTAAATGTTAAATGTTTTACTGAGTCCAAAAATTGTGGTATGAATGAGTGTTCATTATTGTGTTTATCGTATTAATTGTGTTCAAGTCCAGTTTGAGTAGGAATCAAGTAGCAAGGTTTAAAGATGCCGTTCTTTTCAAAATTAAGACAGATCAAAACTAGAAAAGGAGTACTCGAAGAAGCTGTTCCCATTCCACCTAGGGACACTCCAGGGTATTTCATGTATCATAAACATGGCCTAGATGCCGTATTATATCTTGACTTATGGGTGGACTACACCAAGGATCTAGTAGAAAGTCAGAGGTGGCCCGCAGCTGGGACATGGGATGCAGATTGCATCATGAGAATAGAAGAAGAATTATGGAAAAGGAAAGCCAGACAGTCACAGAAAGATGCCATTGAACTATGGCGCAAAGAGTCGCATAGGCGCACAGAGAAAGCGCTCAGACAGGAAGAGAAAAGTAGGGAGAACTCAAATAAAGCCCGAGAAAACGTATTAGTTGAAGAAGGTATCCGAGTAAAAACAGAACAAGTAGACAGACAACGAAACACTCTTATGAATGGTATGTATCCTCTTTTGGCCGAAGGTTTACCTAAGGCCACCCCGGAAACCCGAAGGATTTGCCACCCCCGTTACTCCCGATTAAAGTACATCCCAAGACCGCAAAAGATATTTTCCTTTCCTCCTATTTAGACGATGTAGCTCCCGAATATGTTAATGTTCCACCACACACGCCACCTGTCGATGGTACTCAACCCCGAGATCATCCGCCCCCACCTCCGCAACAACAAACTCCTCCGCACAATCCAGTAGGTCCATCTGTTTCCACCGCTTTTCCTGCATCCACAGTTTCTACCTTACATCCCACAAATCCTTTCGTGCCTAGCACCTCAGAAGGTGCGACAGGAGGTGCGACAGCAATTTTCGCCACGCCACCATCACGAAGTAAATCGTCTCTTAGAGATTTAGCAAACCAACGTACACCCCAAATAGCAACGTCCGACATGTTTAAGGAACATCTTGTAGATTGTAGATATGATCCAGTGCCCGGTAAAAATGATAGAATGCTGCTATCATCACTACGTATACGACGAGCTTCACTATATTTAACGACACTACCAGGAATGGTTAATCATCTAGACAATATATATCGCTTTGTCCAAACAGGGCAAGGCCCTGAAAGTATTGACGAAGCCATGGAATACCAGAAAGTGGATATACAGAGACTACTGTTACGCTTCTTCATAAACTGCTTGATCAGAGACAGAGATAGGTCCGAGGTAGATCAGGATGAAATACAAGTTACCCACAGATGCTGTTGTGGCTTTACTGCAAATCATTGACGAGCTCATTGCACAAGGAGTGGTTGTGGAAACCGACTCCAATGTATGTAATTCCCCGATAATTCCGATTCTTAAACGAACTGATCCAAAAGCACCACCAGTATATCGATTAGTTATTGATCTGCGAGAATTAAATAAATGCATTGTACCACAATACCCCGTGGTCCCAGATATCTCTTCATTATTAACAGCCATAGATTCAGAAGCAACGTTCTTTACTGTAATTGATCTCAAGAACGCTTTCTTTAGCGTCCCAATCGATCCGGAAAGCCAATATTTGTTCGGATTCAGTTTAAATGGACGAAGTTTTAAATTCGCACGCGCACCTCAAGGATTCACAGAAAGCCCCAGCATCTATAGCCAAGCACTGAAAAGAGAACTTGACAGTATCCACATGCCAGCTAACACTGCCCTGCTTCAATACGTCGATGATCTGCTGATCACCGCCCGAAGCGAACCTGAATGTGAAAAAGCATCACTGACGGTTTTACATTTCTTAGCCGACAAGGGGCACAAAGTGTCCCCTTCAAAGCTACAATTCTGTGTCCAGCAAGTTGTGTACCTTGGGCACTTGCTGTCCAAGGGGGGAAGACAGCTTACACCTGACCGTATCCAGTTAATTGTAAACATGCCGCCACCTAAGACACAAAAGGAGGTACGAGCATTCATAGGCCTCACTTCGTACTGTAGGCAGTGGATCCCTCAATATGCATTTCTAGCAAAACCACTCATTCAGTTGACAACACAGGAGGCAGCGACATCGACTGTCCTCCCTTGGACTCAGGAACATACGCAAGCTTTTGAAAGCTTAAAGAAAGCGTTATGTCAAGCACCTGTTTTAGCAACACCATGTTACAGCAAACGTTTTACACTTTTTGTTACAGAACGTGAAGGTACTGCTTTGTCAGTACTCACGCAGGAACAAGCAGGATCACATAAGCCATGTGCTTATTTTTCCAGTACATTAGATCCCATAGCCCAGGCTCTTCCTGCGTGCCTGAAATCAGTCGCAGCAACAGCTTTAGCAATCAGACAAAGCGATGCCATAGTGTTAGGACATCAATTAACAGTACAAGTACCACACGCAGTAGAGGTTCTCTTGAACCGGACCCAAACACAACACTTGACTATAGCAAGACTGACGGGTTATGAATTGACATTGTTCCAGCCACACATAGAAATCAGACGTTGTAGTACATTAAATCCTGCCACACTTTTGCCATTAAGTGGAACAGACCCATTGGCACATGATTGTATTGAAGTTATTACTATTACAACGAAACCCAGACAAGACTTGACAGATATTCCACTATCAGATCCAGACCTGACATTGTATGTAGATGGTTCATGCATGAGAACAAGTACAGGAGAGTTAGTGGCCGCTTATGCAGTCACAACAGACACTGAAGTTATTGAAACAAATTGTATAGATACCTTGTCAGCTCAAGCAGCAGAGCTCATCGCTCTGACACAAGCCTGTATCCAAGCCAAAAAGAAGAAAGTCAACATATACACAGATTCACGTTATGCATTCGGAGTCGTCCATGACTTCGGCGTACTTTGGCGAGAGAGAGGTTATTTAACTTCTCACGGTGCCCACATCCAGCACGGTCCCCTTATTCAAGCTCTGTTAGATGCAATACATCTGCCTACTGCAATATCGATTATGAAGTGTAAAGCCCATACAAAAGTGACTGACATTATTTCTCAGGGTAACGACCTAGCTGACAGAACAGCTAAACAGACTGCTCAGAATCAGACTCATCCAACTGACACGACAAAGACAATAGTTCCGACACCAACACACTGCATGACAGTTAAGGATCCCGCCCTTGATGTAATTGACATACAGACACATGCTACACCAGAAGAAATAAAGAGATGGACTGAATTAGGAGGGATCCAAACAGATCAAGGATGGATGACGAAGGGAAAACCTATATGGTTTCTCCCCGACTCAATGGTTCAGGTCATCATTAACACAATACATAGTCCAGCGCACCTAGGAGAGAAAGCTATGCTAGACAGTATTCAACACATTTGGTTCAATAAACACTTGCGAGCAGCAGCTAAACAGAAAGTACGTACCTGTATGATTTGTTGTCAGTTCAATCCAGGAAAAGGCGTACCTGTAGACCAGGGTGGATTTCAACCCCCCGATCACCCTTTTGAAGTCCTCCAGATGGATTATATCCAGATGGAACGTTGTCGAGGATTCAAATATGTCCTCGTAGTTGTATGCGCTCTTTCCCGGTGGACAGAGGCGTATCCCGTCTCAGATTACACTGCCCCGACTACTGCCAAACAGTTAGTTCGAGAATTCTTCCCACGGTATGGTTTGCCCCGTGTCGTGTACTCAGAGAATGGCCAGCCATTCTCATCCGAGCTAATGAAACATGTTTCACTTCTGTTAGGCTATCAATGGAAATTCCACTGTGTCCGACATCCCGAGGCAGCAGGTCTCGTGGAGCGGCATATTCAAACTTTGAAAATTAGACTGTCCAAAGTATGTAGAGAAAAAGGTGTCGACTGGATAGTAGCTTTACCAGTTGCGCTCTTTTACATGAGAATGGTAGCACACTCTCGAACAGGGCTATCCCCGTATGAGGTGATCTTCGGTAGACCACCAAATATGTGGGGGACGCCTATACCTCGTAAAATCACTGATGTTGATTGTAATATGCTGACAGATTACCTGGCTTCCTTGATGTCTGCACTACAATCTTGTCGTTCACAGGTAGCTGCAGCTTTTCCCGATAACACTGAGGTGAAGCCCCATGACGTGGTTCCGGGAGATCTTGTACTTATAAGGAACTTCGACAGAAGGAACCCGCTGGAGCCTCGCTGGCAGTCGCCTAAACTCGTCTTATTGACCACAAGGACAGCTGTGAAGATTGAGGGACGTAAAGGGTGGTTGCACTCGAGCCATATCAAAAAATTTCATGGACTATCATCCGACTTGAATTATCAGCCCTGCATTCCCTCACAGACTGACTCAAAACTCCCCCTGGTTGACAAGACAGAAAAAGAAAACTATAAACTGAAACTAAGGTCTAGCAAGTCAGACAATTTGATTGTTTAAGTCCTCTCCAAGGTGAATCGGTTGAATTTGTCTCTGACATGTATCCTCTAGACCGAAATAGAGAGAGAAATAGACAGAAACAGCTCAAGAAACATGCGTACTGTAAATCACTTCGTAGTCACTGCATAGTGACATTGTTAATTATGTTTTTCTAAGTCTTCTGATTATTATTTCCAGTATATTATTACACATGTATTACCCTATCTCCAAGCGTGCTTTCAATGCTACTGCCGAACATTCTTTTAGCGAATTACCCCCGCATGAGTTGTCCTATAGATTTGCGCTGCGCAACAACACATTCATTAGTATGTTACATCATTCTCATCAGACCAGCAATGCTACAAATTGTTGGATATGTGGCCGACTCCCTCCCTATCAGAAATACAAGGGAGTTCTGCCCCTCTTTCCGTATCCATTCACACACAATGGCTCCTGTGGAGCATGGTTTAGTTTGATTAATTCCCTAGATTCAAATACAGTAGTTTATCAAGACAACTGGGTATGGGGAAACCTGAACCTAGTTTTACTTAAAGTCTGCTACCCTAACAAGGAGGGACTTCCCAAAAGAACAGGAACTGATCTAGAAAATGAAGTATATGGATTAGGTAACTTTACACTTAATCTCATGATCCTGAATGTTGAATCCGAAGCCACATCAATCTTGCCCACTATGTCAGTATTTCCAGTTAGAGGCGAATTATGTGTAAGAAAGAATGGTTCAATACACATGGGCCATAGTAAATGTACCACTGTAATAGAATTCAGTGATAAAGGCAAGTCTACATTTAGAGCTTCTCGTCACTCCTACTTCATCTGTGGTCACACCGCATACATACGCCTACCCCTAGATTGGGATGGTACCTGTTACATTGCATTCCTTCTGCCACCTGTTTTCCTAGCCCCGCCTGATTATCATAGGAATACCCATTTAGTACACAATAGACAGCAGAGAGATCTCCCGATTGTCGACTACACTGAAACAGCATGGGAGAAATACACAGATTTCAATAAAGGTTTCTTTCCCTACATAGGTACAGTCACTAATAGTAAGCTGATACATAGATTAACTAGAACCCTTGAAGCAGTAGTGAATGAAACTACTTCCGCCTTGGGCAACTTAACAGAGGAGCAGTCTGCGATGCGGATTGTTGTTCTCCAAAATCGTCTTGTCCTTGACGTCATTCTGGCCGATAGGGGCGGAGCTTGTAGGGTCATCGGATCAAGTTGCTGTGTTTTCATACCAGAAAACGCGCCGTCAGTATATAAAGCCATAACTCGACTTCATAAGATCGTAAGCCAGATACACCAGAATCCAGGCACCTGGACTTGGTCCGGTTGGTTCTGGAGCGTGTTGTCAGCCTGGGGATGGAGGATCCTATCCTTCCTAGGTATTGGCTTTCTCATACTATTCAGTTGCTGCTTGTGTCTACAATGTGGGCCAGCGATTTGTGGTCTGTGTGCCACATCGTGTATCCCGCCTTCAAATTTTCATTCAAGATCCCGGAAGAAGAAAGAAGAACAAATGATGCTATATGAACAGATTGATGGATTGATGAAGATGGATATTTCATGAGGGTCCGTAGGGGACAAGGAGGGAATGAGGAAATATGAATTTTCATGGTCAATTGTGTCCCCTATCTTAGACCCCAACGGCTCCATGTACATGCTATAAGTACATGTATGCTCCCTCCAGTTCCAGCTATGAAGACGCAAATACATGTGCGTCCAACGTCAACATGCCCTCTTTCAGATCCGCCATGAATGGGTCGAATATTCCATTCCTAAGTATGATTGGCCACCGACTTTATATGGTTCACTTTTCTAGTTTTACAGTTCAGGCGAGTAGGCCCTGAATTCTGCCATCAAGCCTTTTTCTGCTTCTGCCTCTGAAATGCTCCAGCTTGGACCTGCATCCGTATCCATGAACTTTGTCCTACTCCCTGCGCGGCTAACGGTGCCTGACGCGGCCTGTTGCCTGCCAAAAACTGTATTCAGCCTTCAAGTTATCTGCTCCGCTCCTCATCCAATGCATTCCTGTCTAGTAGTTTAGGTAAACATCCTTCCAGCTACCGAGCAAAGGGCTCGGCCTCGCTGTCTTTATGCAAGTAATTCATAGCCCCTGTCACCATGGAAGATTCCTGCCCCCTCGCATCTCATGTAGACACATAGACGCTTGTACATGCACTAACAGTCAGTATAGAATAGATTCCGTCCGAGAGACCTTTCCTTTTGGATAAACCAGTTCCTTAAACAAAGATATTAGATACAATTTGGGATTAGGTTGACCTGACCCCCCAGACTTCTGTCTCCACATGTAGAGCTAAATGTCAATTCCCCTTCACCCTCTAGTTGCACGTCAATCACACGTCATGCAGCTGCGCGCGCATCTCTGCCAAATATTTCTGCTGACACTGCAGGATTCTCTTATGGATCCACCCACTTGTGACATCATTTTAAATGACGTTTCTAGTATACGCCTGTATTTACGCCTATTTTCATTACGTATGTGTATTCTTATCTGTATTATCAGCTGTTACGCCTCCTGCATCTGTCTTAATGCAATGCTTTTCATATATATATTGTTACTTGTCAATAATGTATTGTCTATCCCTTCCTGAACCTTCGTGGTGATGGAGTAGGATTGCCTGGTTCGAACCATAATTCCTTTGTAAGGAATAAAGTCCTTTTCAGAACCTCTAATACCACGGATTCTGCCTCTTATTTTGACTGAGTTATTCTTACTAGACTTTACCGCATAAAAAATAGTACAGGTAATTTAAATATTTACCACACCCTTTTAACATGATGGAAATGGCATGCCCTTAATTGGCATATTTAACTCATCTGCATGTCCCTAGTATATGGTGCGCAAAGGGTATTCAGGACCTGTAAGTGAAATGTCACCAGTGGGCTCAAGCACACATTGTGCCACCCACTGCACTGACAATACAAACATGACTGCAGGCATGCTATGTATAACTCAACTGTGAAGGTTTCAACTCAAATTCGACCTGTCAAAATAACTTCCTTTGAAAGGCTCAAACTTTCCTGTTAAATGTGTGTAAATAACCCCTAAGTAGGCCATATTGTCCCCAATTTTAATTACATGGTAATTAAAAGTCAGACACGAAAACATTGAATATTAAACATGTGCTTACAATGAAAAATCCCTCACAGGAATTTCTATTGTAGCAGGGTTAGATGTTCCACTTAAAGTCTGAGAAATCTGTTTATGGAGAGAAAGATGAAGCTGGCAAATGGGTCCAAGAATGGAGAGTACCAGATAACCCGCAGAGTTTGGGAGTAGGTTCATTTGCTACTAGCCGCACACAGGAGCAACAAGACAATGGGTCAGTGGAGGAGGAAGAAGAGGAGGAGAGCTTTGCAGAGCCTCCAGTACCAGGACAAAATGTGCTCTTCAGAACCTGGTCAACTGCACTCCATAGGAGAGCACAACATCTTCCTGCAGTCTAGCCCAGTGAGAGTTTGAGGACAGAAAAGCTGAGAGGGAGGTAACGCTGAAACTGGACACCCTCACTTATCCCCATATATGTCACTAAATTAGCCTCTCTCATTAGGTCCTTTATATTCTCACCCACTTTCTATGCAGATGGCACTCAAATTGTGCTGTCCGCCTCCAGCAATGTTAACCACACAAACCTCCAACTTCATAACGGTATGAGAGTTATTGGTAGTTGGATGAGCAAATATTGCCTTAAACTGAATTCGGACAAACCCGAAGTTATCCATTTTGAAATAACCCATAATTCGGTGCCTCTACCTGCTGGCCTTCAGAAATGGGAGCACTCCCATCCCCAGTTATGAAAGCAAAAACCCTGAGAGTCACAATTGAAGACAAGCTGAATTTCAGCAAACACATAAACTCAGTCCTCTCTTCTTGTTTCAATACCCTAAGATTTATCAGGATAATCCTTCCCTTCATTCCCCCCAACTCAAAGAAAATAGTGCTCACTTTGTTAGTCTTAACAAAGTTAGATTGCTGTAACGGTCTGTACCTAAACCTTCAAATACAATATATTAACAAACTGCAGTCTTTACAGAATGCTGCGGCCAGACCTCTTCTTGACCTTCCTAAATTTCACAAGGTCTCCCAAGCCATGAAAGGACTCCACTGGTTATCGGTAGGTGACTGAATCAAAGTGGAGTGACTTTGCCTTACCTATAAAGCCCTACACAGCTCTGTCCCAGAGTATGTTAAACAAACTCTAGCCGGGTACGAACCCAAAAGAGAACTGCGATTGAGAGGATCATCAAACATTATCTGCTCCAGATTTAATAGACTGAAATGGGGCAGAAGTTACTTTGCTGCAGGAGCCTCTAAGCTCTGGAATCTCCTACCCTTCAACATCAGAGCCGCTCAGTCATTATTTACATTCAGAAAGCTCCTGAAAACCTGTTTTTTCAATAACTAGTTTCCACTTCAATCTCTGTGTTTGTTATGCTGAGTCAGTGCAAAGACACCTCTGGGTATACGTGCATGTTTATATATTTATTAATATAACATAACATGACACTTTACCAATTGAGTAGAAGAAAGTAGTCCTGGTAGCTGAGGATAAAAAAAGGAGCAGCAGAGATTGCTCTAGGGATGAAGAGATTAACCTTGGCATTGTAGAAGAAAGATCTTTGGCCCCTTAGAGAGGCCAGAGATAGCTAGACCTGAGGGCAGAGAGCACGTCCCCCCTGAATATTGAAACCAAAATATCGATGGGACCCAATATCAAGGACAGAATATTGAAAATAAAATATCAACCGCTAAGTCTAGATTTTCTATACTAGCTCCACATATATGTTCCCATGTAGTACATACATATTTAAGGTACATATATGTGGAGTTAGCAGAAGTAAAGCTACACTTCCCTATATGAAAATACCTTTTGATTTGTCCCTGGATTCTGTCCTTGATAATCTTGTACCACAGTATTGTTGGTGTCTCTACTCAGTGGTACGATTAGCCAAGAGGGCTTTTGAGTTCGATGAAAATGGAGGCGTTTAGTGAAGTGCTCAGAAGAGGTACCATTCCTAAAGATCTAGTGGCCAGTTGTGTGGTGGGGGTAGACATTGTTAAGTGGTTTGCAGCATATGAGATAACCCTATGAGAAGGGAGGGTCTAGTCTGTGGAAGTACATGCCAATTGTTGGGACGGATACCTTATTGACCCTAGATGGAGCTGGGGAGAGGAGATTTGCTTCCATGAAGGAAGCCTGTATCACAAAGTTTGGTCTGACCTCTGAGAAGTATCTCCTAAAATTAAGGGGTAGACAGAAGCAGTGAGGGGTAGACTTTGTAGCTTCTTCAGGTAAGGCACTGGATGGGTGGGTTAAAGGCAGCAAAGTAAATAATCATGATGGGCTTTATAATCTGATTATAAAGGAGCACATATTGAGCGATTGTTTTACAGAGTTGCATGAGCACTAATGTATACCAAGCTCACTGACCCAGAGAGCTTGGGAAGGAGGCCAACATCTGTAGCAGCAGCAGGGTATCCAGGAAGGTACCTTGAGAGGGGACCACAAGAAAGGTGGGCTGAGTCACCCTCAACAGAAAGATAGGGGAAACAGGAAAAAACAAAAGGAGTTATCTAAAGGCCGTCAAAACAGTTTTCAGGGGAGGGAGAATTAGTCATCCTCTGAACACATAAAGAAGGTTGTCTTTGGGAATAAGCCACAGGGGCCTTACCAGCCCAAGTACTTTGAAAGTTACCAGTCATGGCACAATAAAAGAGATGCCATCTGTACTAGGAGAAAGCAACGCACACCCTGGTGGTCCCAACCCAGGTACTGCAAATATAGTGGTAAGTGGTTGCCCCAGGTTGCTTAAGGTAGTAGTACGAGTTTACCCTAGTGTCTCTGGGTGGCAGAAAGATTGTGCCTACAGCTCACATGCCTGACAACACTAAGAGGTGAAGGCAGTGGCTCACCATCAATCAGCAGTTGATGGAGGCTCTGAGAGACACAGGAGATAGCCTGACAACATGTAGGTGGCATCTGCGGTCTTGAGAGCAGGTTATCCCAAATATAGTCCACCAGGTTTGAAGTACTGGGTATTTTAGACCCAGCGGTGCAGGGACACACACCCTATGACTTCTGGGTTCACCCTGTTCCAGACCTACAGAAACACAGAGTCTTCTGGGTGAAGTCAAAGATCGTTTATTGGCTGCAGACCAATTACAGGTATCCTAGAAGTACAACAGCGTGTATGTTCTCAGGAGACTGCTGAAAATCATAGAAACGGACTTCATCTTAAATACAGTTTTCCCTGCCTCAAGCATACATTCCTAGGTTTTATGATACGGCAATATACAAGTGTACATTACAAAGAAGAGGCAGAGTCATGATGACCATCCCACATTCCAGTTCGGCCAGCCCACAATGATTTACACAGTAAGGTTCAGATCCCACATTTGATGTCAATAGACCCCCCAATAAACATGAGCATCTCCTGTTTTGGGAAACAAGTCATAAAGCAGGAACAAGCAGGTGTGAAAGAGATTAGCCGGAGGTTTGTGTAGAATGAAAGGGTTTTATGACGGGTCAAGCCCTGATGCTAATCACAGGTGGACGGAGGAAGGGGAGCTCGTGAGACCAGTTTGACCCGGGGCAGCAGAGTCAGCTGCCCAGGTCACAGAGAAGTCAGAGGAGAAGCCCATGTACTGTGAGGCCCGTATTTACTCCATTATAGCCTATGTGAGGGCAATGACAAGATGGCCACTGCTTCCAAAATGGAACCCGCGTAGTGAAGCAGAATAACGTGTACACAGTGCGTTCATAGCTAGAACGATATATAAAGCACTCGTACATGCCGCATTTACCATTTGCGGTTTGCTAATACCAAGATAGACAGGGGTAGGGCCCTGTCCCCTACGCGGTCCCGAATATTAAAGTACGACAGACCCTCCTTTTGCCCTTACATAGGCAATCACTATACTCATCTTAATCCGAGTCTAGGTCAATGTTCACGAAGTCATGGAGATGTTGCTGTAGCATCATCCTATTACTTAGCTCGTCCCTCGATACAGGTGTCCTTACACATAAGGTAGCACAGAGGCCACATATCGCAGGAGCACACTGTATGCACAGACCGAACAGGAAAAGAATGGCTAAGATCATTCCAATGACCATCAGAACTTTCCAACCCCAGGCAGATATCAATTCCCAGAACCACCCCACCAGTGACCAGTCTCCCTTATCCACGTGTATGGATTCAGATATTTTATGGAGTTTGGAGATGGCTTGATAGACTGTTGGAGTGTTATCTGGTATGAAAATGCAGCAACTAGATTGGATAACCTTACATAACCCACCGCGGTCTGCAAGAATAACGTCTAGAACCATGCGGTTCTGCAAAGTCATAAGGCGATCCGCTTGGAGCTCAGCTGTCAGATTACCAAGGGCACCAGCCGTTACATTGACAGTGGATTCAACCACACGTGTCAGCTGTCTCAGGTTCCTACTATTGACCATAGGTCCCCAAAATGGCAGGAAGCCCAAGAAGAAGTCTCCCGCTTCCTGACCGGCAGTATCCTCCTTACTAATTACACCTCTCACAACTCTGGTCTTGTGATAATCAGAGGCAGCAGTAAATGTAGGCGGTAGCAAGTTCGCAATATAACATGTGCCCGAGAAGTCAGGGGGCAACCATGTATATGCTCGGTCATTACAGATGAAATATGTGCCCTTGGCAGCCAAAAATGCAGGGGAAAACTGTGACGGGAAAGTGTACGTTTCAGTACAGTCACTTCTTCCCAGTTGAGCTCTAGGATTCTGACCATTACCCTGTAAGCAGAACCGACCCATGTGGGGTACGACCCAGATTGGAGATGAGATTTTTCGCTGTCTTTCACCCAGACTAATACTATACCCCGTCGCGTTCCATCCTACATAAGGTCTCAGCTCTTCTTTGGGAATGGATGAGTATGCATCGATATCTCTACTCATATCGGCAACTCCTTTCATCAAAGCCTTATTATTGGTGATAGGTCTGATGGAACGCGGTTGGCGAGGGGAGTACGTATCTAGAGCATAGAGAAACATGGTCTGGAATGCCCATGACGATCCATTGTAACTATACGGCAGCACCAAATAAGGAATACCTTTGTTAATGGTATGTGGCATTAACCCACACACCCAGCAATTGGTCGTGTTCATTACTAGTTGGTGCTGGTGCAAGAGCTGGATGAACGAGTTATTTACAAACTCTGATCGTCTGGTCTGTTCGTGCTCAGGCAAAGGGTGAAAAGAGTGAGAGGAGGCAGTAGAAAGAGGTATAGGCTGTTCAGTGGGTTCAATGGGCTTTTGAGTGGAGAAAAACACAAATCCTACAATAAACATTGTGATACTACACAGTGTAAAAAGGCACAAAAATACAAAACATTTACTTCTTACTATTCTACACATCCTTGCTTTGAAGTTCATTTCCTCAACGGGTCTCTCCATCTTAAAAAACTCCATCCTCTAATCGGGCCGCTCGCGGCGGATGAGTTTCTTCTGCTAAGGAGTACGCCTGTCAGTCCAGGGAAACGCACTAGACCAACCAGAACCGTTGACCTAACGTCTTCGGCCTGTACCCCAAAGTCTTGGCACCGCGACCCTGCGGCAGAACCCGGATGGTGGTTCGAAAAACGAAAATCAAGAAAGTCCTTCAGATGGGAGAGCAAAAAAAATGTCAAAGAGGAAATAGTAAGGAAATCTTTATTTGTCCATGGGTCTTGGTCTCAAATTATAGCGGAGACGGCCAGGTGCTGTTTGGTCTTGGAACAAAAGTTCAGGCTCAGTGGTGTCCAGTCGATTTGATGGTGGCACAGCTTCCTGTAGAATATTGTCACTCTCTTGGTCTGAAACTGTGCCTCTTATGCGTGCGTCACTGAATGGTACAAAACGAGGCACAGTGTCTGTCTCAGAGTCGGCGATACCCTCCTGGACCCACTGGTCATATGGCAGAGGCAAGGGGACTACTTTGCAGTGGGTACCATGGATCCAGTGCTTCTTCCCTTTTACTCGCACCGCTGACCTTGTCGACAGAAGCACAAGGTGAGGGCCGATCCAGCGAGGCTCGTCGTTGCTCTTGCGCTGGAAATTTCGGACCAGGACCCACGAGCCAGGGTTGATGGGGTGTCCGGGAGGTTCAGAAGCTTGGGGAAGAGTATCATGTACCTGTTGGTGCAAAACACGCAGTTTAACAGTCAAATCATACAAGTAATCGAGTAGTACTGGATGCTCAATCTCACTAAACTTCGTAGGCCTCGGTACACCCCATACGTTGGCCGGGCGGCCAAAAACGACCTCGTAAGGGCTAAGTCCCACTCGTGAGTGTATGGTCATTCTGGTGGACAGGAGTGCTAAAGGCAGAGCGTCAGGCCATTTAAGACCGGTGCTCGCTTGGATTTTGGCCAGCTTGAGCTTTAGGGCTCCATTGTAGCGCTCTACTAGTCCAGCTGATTGGGGGTGATTTGCAGCATGGAACTTCTGCTTTATCCCTAGCCCTTCACATACATTCTTCATCACTTTACCCACAAACTCACTTCCATTATCACACCACACCATTCTTGGCATCCCAAACCTAGGGAAAAATTCCTTCACAAGGGCTTTGGCTGTGGATAGGGCAGTGTTATCTTTCAGAGGATAAGCCTCTATCCATTTTGAGAAAGCACAAACAACCACCAGTACATATTTCAGGTTGTTGCATCTTTCCATGTGAATGAAGTCCAGCTGCAAAACTTCGAATGGACATGATGGGGGTGCAAAGTGACCAGCTGGAGTTGGGGTTCCCCTACCAGGGTTATACTTCAAGCATACTATGCAATTCTTGACCACATTCTCTGCACACTTGGGAATCCCAGCATTCTGCCATACTGGAGCCAACAACTTGCAAATTCCTTTCGTACTGATGTGTGCCATTCCATGTGCCATAGTAACCACTGGAAGCACATACGCGTCAGGCAACAACCATCGCCTATGTTCTGTCAGATCAATCCAACAACCATTCTCATCCAACTTACCCATACTTTCTCTCCACTTGCTTAACTCTTTCTCTGTGGCTTCAGCTTGAAGCGACTTCACACTCTCTATTGTGTTCTCACACATCCCAACATCATCAACCCATCTTGCGGGGCCTGCAACATACATTCTAGTCTTCACATTCTGTGCTGTTTCTTTCGCAGTCTCATCAGCAAACGCATTCCCACGTCCAACATCATCTGTGACTTTCCTGTGCGCACTGCATTTCATGATTGCAACTTGCAACGGTAGGGTCAGTGACTCAAGGAGATCATTCACCAACTTGCCATTCTGAATTTTAGCTCCATGCGACGTCAGGAACCCACGCTCTTTCCACAAACGCCCAAAATTATGAGCCACGCCAAAGGCGTACTGGCTATCTGTGTATATATTCACTCTCATTCCTTCAGATAACACACATGCTCTCGTGAGGGCAATTAATTCTGCTGCTTGGGCCATGTGGCACTCGTGCAGTTTCCACAACTGTATGCAAAGTCGTGATAGCATATGCAGCAGTCGTGTCACCATTAGGGAGTTTGAAACACGAACCATCCACCCATAAAGTGCCATCACATTCAGTCAGGGGAGTATCTTTTAGATCTACTCTCCCTTTCGTCTCTTCTTCTGTTCTGAACAGACAGTCATGTTGCTCAATCTCGTCTGAGTCTGCTGGAACTGGCAATAATGTAGCTGGATTCAGCGTATTACATCTCTTTATGTGTATGTGATTCGCTAACAGTGTAAGCTCATAGCCTGATAATCGCGCACTAGTCAAGTGTTGTGTCTTGGTCCTATTTAATAATGTGTCTACAGCATGTGGAACCATAACGATCAATGTGTTGTCCATTACTAGACCAGCAGATTGTCGGATAGACATTGCTGCAGCAGCTGTCGCTCTCAGACAGCTTGGCAATGCCCTCGCTACAGGGTCCAAGGTTGATGAAAAATATGCGCATGGGCGCGGTCTGTCGCCAAAAGGCTGTGTTAACACTGACAACGCACATCCATCTTTCTCGTGAACATACAATGTAAAAGGCTTACTGTAGTCAGGGGTACCCAACACAGGAGCCGAACACAATGCATTACGCAATTCCACAAAACTTTTCTGGCACTCTTCAGACCATGGGATAGGATTCGGTGTGTCTTTGCATGTTAAGGCTACTAAAGGTTTTGCCAACAAAGAAAAACTAGGGATCCAATGCCTACAGTATGAATTCTTTCTGGGGTCAGTTTCCTTCCCTCCTTCGATAAGAGATGACCTAAGTAGGTCACTTCTTGTCGACAATATTGCAGCTTTGAGAGAGACACTTTGTGATGGAAAGCGGATAAATGGCGCAACAATGACAATGTGGCTTCTTTACAAATCTTTTCAGTATCCGCGGCGATTAGTAAATCATCCACGTACTGAATCAGAATAGCGCCACTAGGTAAAACGAGTGCATCAAGCTGCGCTTTCAAAGCTTGACTGTATATGGACGGACTCTCACAGTAGCCCTGGGGAGCGCGTTTGAAGCGGAAGCTTCGGCCTCCCAGACTAAAGCCAAAAATATCTCTGCTCTCTTCTGCAATTGGGATGCTAAAGAAAGCATTCTTTAAATCAATCACTGAAAACCATGCAGCAGAGGCTGGAATCATCGTTAACAAGGCAGTTATATCAGGGACAACCGGAAACTGTGGCACAACAATCTTATTAACCTCTCTAAGATCGATCACAAATCTGTAAACAGGTGGCTGTGAAGGGTCCGTTCGTTTTAAGACAGGTAAAATCGGACTATTGCAAACGTTGCCTCTTGTCTCCTCAATCACACCTTTATTAATCAAGTCGCTGACAATGTCTAACAATGCTTTCTGCCCTTCATTAGAGATCTTGTACTGGGGAATACGTGGCAGTCTGACATTAGCCTTTAAAGTCACCACATATGGCGGTATCTCCAAGAGGCCCACATCATTGGGACCAGTAGCCCAAAGGGCATTTGGAAGGGATGATAATTCAGGCGGCATTGTGTTTTTAGACAAGTACATTGGGGAAATCAATTTCTTGCCTAATGTAAGTTGTACTCCTGAAGGAGAACAATACAGTGTAGCGTGCAATCTTTTCAACAAATCTAATCCCAGTAAATTCTCACCACAACCTGTTGTCAGAATCAGGGGTGCTTTCAGCTCGCAAGGTCCAACAGAGAGTGACATGGGACTAGAAATCGGGTTCCTAACTGGGGCGCCAGAAAAACCTACTGAAACATTTATATCGCCAGACAAAGGTGCGCCAGGGAGTTTTGAATGCATGATTGAACTCTTTGCAGCACCAGTGTCTAGCAGAAAAGGCTCCGTTACATTTGCTGTAGTCACCTCGACATACGGTCCACTCTGATCCACTGGCACTGAAACAACTCCCTCTCTCTGTCTATGGCTGTCCTAATAATCATTATTTTCTGCATCGCCATCCTCTGCATAATAATCATTATTATAATACTGGGCCGTATTACTAGTCGCGTTAGCTTGCTGATCAAAGCTATTAATGGCGCTTTGGGGTGGAAGAGGACGCGCATTCTGGGGAGCATTTCCTCGCCCTCTGCCTCTAGGAGCTTGCTGACCACCCCTACCTCTTGCGCCATACGCATTACCGTTCCGCTGCATTAATTTAGGGCAACTATATTTATAATGACCTTCCTCTTTGCAGTATGAACATTGGTTGGGACCTACAGGGACACGTGGTTGATAATACCCATTCATTTGCTGGTTGTTCTGAAACTGTTGGGGTTGGTGATAGACACCTTGGGGTTGTCTATAATTGTTCTGACCTCCACGTGGCGGATAGGCCTGCTGTAAAAGGACCTTTGTCTTTAATTCCTTCGTTTTCTTCTCTGTTCTATCTTTCTCGTCTTTATCTCTATTTTCATAATACTGTGCAGTAGCCAGTATTTGCGCTGAAGAGGAAACAGCCCAAGAACTCTCTGAGTCTTTCAACTTTTTACACAGGTCAGGAAGTAAATTCTGCACAAACTTATCCACAAATAACCGTTGGCCACCCTCAGTACTCATATCCTGCCCACTGTGGTCAATAAATGTTTCTTCAAACCTAGTAAAGAAGTCTGACACTGTCTCATCTTTCTTCTGCTTACATGCAGATAACTTGTCCCAATTTACGCGCATCGCGGGCATTATTGTCTTCATATACGTGATGATTCTACCAGGCAGTTCAGCTACTAAAGGCTCAGGTTTCGCGCCACCAGTTTGTCTAGCATCAGCAGCAATAATGTTAGCCCATGTATCCCCTAGTTCTGCATCGTGATCTGCATTACGAATTGATCCCCATAGAGGCTGTGGAACAACATTACCAAACAACATGTCTATGTCGGCCAGATTCATAACACATGACCCTGCCGTCTGTGACAACTCTTTATAATAACCTGCTGGGTTTTTACGGGGATCAGGTAAGGACTGCTTAAGCGCTAACACCTCAGAGCGCTTCCATGGAACATGCACCCAAACACGCTGAAAATGCGCTGGCACAGCGGCGATACCGGCACCAGCTGCGACTGCTTCCTTCCATACCGGGGGAACTTCTCTCATGGGGTATTGTCGCGCTTTTACCTTTTTCCCAAGGACATCTTGTTCAAACAATGACTGTTGACAATCATCATTCCTGAAGGACAATACAACCGCAACTGCTTTATCTACTTCGCGGTCCACAATTATACCAGTTCCAAAATCAAACCTCACTCTACACAATTCCTGCGGGCTCGGATTTTTACCACTATCCTCCAATTCTTCACAGAGAATTTCGCACATTTTCTCAAACACATATCTCTGTTTTGGGGCATCCCACTGATGGAAAACGTTGACAACTGATTCCACATCATACAATGAAGGGAAAACGATCCATCTACGCGCCATGCTGTCTATTACCTTTTTCTCATCAGGGTTAGGCAATTGGCTACGCAATTGCTTGCGCTGTAAACCAGGAGTCGCACCAGATGACTCAAAGAGAGGCGACATTAATGTAGTAACCACATTAGCTAAGCGCTGTCGCGCTGAAGGAGAAGTTGAGGCGGAAACAGGGGGAAAAACAGAGGGAAGAAAAGAGGATGTAGAAACAGGTACTGGAGTGGTGCAAGGAAGAGTGTCAGGGGAGGCAGCTGCTGAATTAGGCAAAGTCGCAGGAAGCGCGGGGGCAGTCGGGAACACAGCTGGCAGCCCTTGAGAGGGCTGCGCTATAGGGATAGGAGCTGGCTGCAAAGCAACTGGCGGTAGCGGCAAGGCTTGCAGTATATTGACTAGAGGGGGCATATTCACAAGCTGGGGAGGTGCCATGGCATTTTGAGCATACGGGGGTGGCGAACTCAGCAAATGTGACATCAGGGGATCTTTCTCCTTTTCTTCTAACTCATTCTGCTTAGAATGTGGTAAAGCTGGGTAACATTTGTCAACCCCTAACTTACGCTGTCTGTGCAATTGCTCATTCATCTGCTCCTCCTCATTGTCTTTAAATTGTACAGCTGCTTGCATTACTGTCATACCTCTCTCCCTTTTATTCTTTTTCGCTAACTTAATTTCCTTCTGTTTGGCTTCCTTTCGCCATAAGCGGAAAGAGTCAAACATCGCCGGCCGGGCTTTCTTCTTAAACAATTTAATTTCCAAATTATCTAAAATATCTGTATCATAACTACCATTTTGGGGCCATTTTAAAACACTGTCTTTCCTAGTGTAGTGGATCCACACTTCGTTATATGCAATGGGGCCTACGCCATGTTTTACATAGAGCTCATAAGTTGGAGTTCCAACCGGAGGAACCGGACATGATTCCTCTAGCTGGAAATCTTTTTTACAACCCAAACAGAATAATCTACCAAATATTCCAGGACCAGGCATCTTCGCTCACTAGTCTAGATCCAAACGTCAAAGGATTATCGATTACGATAGTCTCGTGAATACACGAGTCCTCTGGCTTTGGCGTTTGCAAACTCCAAATTACCAAATCAAACGATCCCGAAGGATACCAAAACAAATGGGAGACGCTCCACTTATACTTAACTGAATATTGCTGATCGATGGCGTCACCAGAAGACTCTCTCGATTGTTTCGCTCTCTCAAAACTCGTCAAGGGTCCAAAACAGGTCGATTAATCAGGGCAGCAGTCCTTCGTAGCCGTCGGGACGCGGAGAACCTCGCAGAAAAGACTTTCGGACCACGTCGACATGCAGGGGTTGATGAAGTGGCGGCCTTCCTCCGGAATTTCCACACGAAGCTCCTCACGAACCTCTGGCTTGGACTGGTACCGCTGAAATCGTCCCGAGTTGGGCGCCAAACTGAAGTACTGGGTATTTTAGACCCAGCGGTGCAGGGACACACACCCTATGACTTCTGGGTTCACCCTGTTCCAGACCTACAGAAACACAGAGTCTTCTGGGTGAAGTCAAAGATCGTTTATTGGCTGCAGACCAATTACAGGTATCCTAGAAGTACAACAGCGTGTATGTTCTCAGGAGACTGCTGAAAATCATAGAAACGGACTTCATCTTAAATACAGTTTTCCCTGCCTCAAGCATACATTCCTAGGTTTTATGATACGGCAATATACAAGTGTACATTACAAAGAAGAGGCAGAGTCATGATGACCATCCCACATTCCAGTTCGGCCAGCCCACAATGATTTACTCAGTAAGGTTCAGATCCCACATTTGATGTCAATAGACCCCCCAATAAACATGAGCATCTCCTGTTTTGGGAAACAAGTCATAAAGCAGGAACAAGCAGGTGTGAAAGAGATTAGCCGGAGGTTTGTGTAGAATGAAAGGGTTTTATGACGGGTCAAGCCCTGATGCTAATCACAGGTGGACGGAGGAAGGGGAGCTCGTGAGACCAGTTTGACCCGGGGCAGCAGAGTCAGCTGCCCAGGTCACAGAGAAGTCAGAGGAGAAGCCCATGTACTGTGAGGCCCGTATTTACTCCATTATAGCCTATGTGAGGGCAATGACAAGATGGCCACTGCTTCCAAAATGGAACCCGCGTAGTGAAGCAGAATAACGTGTACACAGTGCGTTCATAGCTAGAACGATATATAAAGCACTCGTACATGCCGCATTTACCATTTGCGGTTTGCTAATACCAAGATAGACAGGGGTAGGGCCCTGTCCCCTACGCGGTCCCGAATATTAAAGTACGACAGGTTGTGACAACTGACAACCAGGTAAGCCACTACCATGTGGCTTTGGTTCCCCTAGACTGGGTTAGCCTCAATTCCTGTCAGAGCAGCTGAGAGTCTAACAATGCCAGTTGATTGTCTGGGAAATGACCTAGAGTACACTATCTGGAAGAAAGTGGACTTCAGCTCTTATCTGGGCATGTTGGGGTTGCCTGAGTGGATGCTCATGACTGCATGGTACATGGCAGCCCATCAGGGGAGGCAGGAGAACCTGGAGCCTTAAACATTGGCCTAGGTGCCTGCCGTGAAGAGGAGGGGCATGAGGGTTCCCACAGTCCGAGAGGAAGCTGAGCCATACAGTGACAGAGCAGAAGATATAGGGGAAGAGACTGTTACCCTGGGAGACCTACCTGAGCTAGCTGGATAGCCAAATACAGGAGGACCAATCCCAGGCGAGGTTCTGCAAGGTGCAGCGGGAGTGACCCACACTGGGTGCCTATGGCAGCAGACAAATAGCGACAAGGACTGTGGTTATTATTTGAAATGGGTACTTACAACCCTCAACTAATACCCCATTTTAGTACATACTCATTTATTTTTTACCAATTTGGTTTATTCTATGCATTAATTTCTAGTTATGTATTGTAACTAAATGTCAACATGGGAAGATTTGTTTTCTGACAGTATTGTTATGATATGCACCTGACCTGCATTAACTTGGTCTTAGGTGTCCTTGCTGCTCAGGCCACATTCTTAAAACCCAGAAAAAAATACTGTCACTACCTTTCTGGACCAAAATATGTCTCAATGCCCAACTGGCCACTTTCTTATTAGCTTAATGAGGGTCTTAAACAACTGTTAATCATATTGAGGAAACCTCCCCAAGAACAATGAAAGCAAACTTGAAAATACTCTGTGGCACCAGAGAACACAAATCTGTAGCAGTGGTTACTCAACCTATAGACCACAAATTAAATCAGCCTAATAAATGTGATAAATATAATTGAATATAACTAATTAGTCAGACAAACTAATATGTAGAATATTTGGTGCAGGATGAAAATATTGATAATATAATCATAGAATGAACAGTACTACCTGGGAGAATATATAAACACACACTGTAGTAAAAGTCAAATGAAGTCAAAAATCTATAAACCTGCTTTACAAATGCAGGAACAATGGCAACACACAGAAGGTGATGACCAAAAAGGACACCTGAAAGAAATGAAACGCTAACAGTAGTGCATCCCTCATGGTGGACAAATGAGAAAATTACACTAACACTATACTAAGTAAAAACAACAGTAGACATGAAGTATTTAAAAAAATGTTTAACGTGTCTCAATTCTGGCCTTTCTACATAAAGTTCTTGAGAGTTACAATACTACACAACTCACTTGACACCCTGCAGATAACAGTCTATTTGATTAGTTCAGGCATGTTATGGACAAAACTGTAGTTCACACAGTACTGCTTCAGGTAGTGGATGATACAGTCTGCCTTCTTGGCACTCACAACTCTTGCTCCTTTGCTCATCATAACTGTTCAGCAGCATTTGATCCAGTTAATCACTCCCTACTGATCAAGATTATTGAACGTATGGAAAATGAAGACATGGCCCTTGCCTAGTTCCTTTCTTATTGAACCAATCATGTTCAACAGATCAAATTGAAAATGCCTTTTGATGCCATGCTTCCTAAACATAAGGGATTCCTCAAGGGTTCTTACTGATGTTTAACCCCTTCCATGCTCATGACGGAATGGTTCCCAAAATGGTCATGATAATGCCCCCACCCCAAAAAAAATTACCACAGTCTTTCTGCCCCTCCCTGGAGGCATATTGGGGCCATAGCCCCTTATCAGAAAACCCAGTAGTCCTCAGGATTTTTAAATTTTTTATTCAGGGTTGAGGTCAGCCTAGATTGGGCATGCCAATGCCCAAACCTCCCCCAAAAAATGCCACAGTCTTTCTGCCCCTCCGAGGGGTGAATGGGGCAGTGGCCCCTGATTTGCCCCAGGGGGGCAGAAAGCCCACTAGGCGCTAGCGATTATGCTGGCTTTTTTTGTGGGCGTGGGGGCTTCCCAGAATGGGCAAATGGGCATATAAATGCCCCCACCCCACAAAAACATAGCCACAATCTTTCTGCCCCACCAGGGGGCATATCGGGGCAACACCCCCCTCCTCCCCCTGGTTCCCACCCAGGGCAGCAGAAAGCCCACTAGGCACAGACTTGTTTTTAGCAATGTGCCTACCTCTGGATTTTGGGCCATAGAGCAGCCGGCACAAAGGGAAACCTAGCAAACCTGTACACTATTAAAACTAGACACCAAGGGGAATCCAGGATGGGGTGACTTGTGTGCCTCTCACCAGGTTCTGTTACACAGAATCCCTTGCAAACCTCAAACTTAGTTAAAAAAACATCACATTTTACTCACATTTCTGTGATGGAAAGTTCTGGGATCTACGTGGATCCACAAAATTCTACCCAGCCCGCATTTACCAAAGTCTTCCGAGAAAAATTGTACCTCACTTGTGTGGGTAGGCCTAGTGCCCACAACAGGAAACAGCCCAAAACGCAACGTGGACACACCACATTTTTACAGTGAAAACGGACCCTTTTTTTGCAAAGCACCTAGCTGTAGATTTTGAACCCTAGCTCTGCCGGCACAAAGGGAAACCTAGCAAATGTATACATTTTCAAAAACTAGACACCCAGGGGAAATTAGGATGGGGTGACTTGTCTGGCTCTCACCAGGTTATGTTACCCAAAATCCCTAGCAAACCTCAGAATTTGTCAAAAAAACACATTGCCGCACAATTCTGTGGTGGAAAGTTCTGGAAACTGTGTAGATCCACAAAATTCCACACACCCGGCATTCCCCAAAGTCCTCCGAGTAAAATGGTACCTCACTTGTGTGCGTAGGCTTAGTGCCTGCGACAGGAAATGGCCCAAAATGCAACATGGACACACCACATTTTACAGTGAAAACTGACACTATTTTGCAAAGTCCCTAGCTGTAGGTTTTGAACCGTAGCTCTGCTGGCACCCAGGGAAACCTAGCAAACCTACAATGTTTTTTAAACTAGATACCCCGGGGAATCCAGGATGGGGTGACTTGTCTGGCTCTCACCAGGTTCCCACATTTTTCTCACATTTCTGTGATGCAAAGTTCTGGAATCTGGGTGGATCCACAAAATTCCACTCAGCCCGTATTCCCCAAAGTCTTCCCCAAAAAATGGTACCTCACTTGTGTGGGTGGGTCAAGTACCCGTGACAGGCAAGGGCCCAAAACCTATTGAGGCGACTTCGAAATGACCTATCACAAAACAACTTGGTTTTGCAAGGCGGGTTCAATGAGTTTTTGGCCCCGGGCTCGGTGGCCACCTAGGAAAACCTACCAAACCCACACATTTCTGAAAACCAGACACCTGGGGGAGTCCAGCAAGGTATGGCTTGCGTGAGTCCCCTAACATTTCCCCACCCAAAATCCCCTGCAAACCTCAAATGCTTTTGAAAAAAATCTATTTTTTCTCACATTGCGGTGTGGGAAAATAGTAGGATCACGGGGCTGACAAAAATGTTCTACCACCCAGCGTTCTCCCAGGTCTCCCGATAAATATGGTACCTCACTTGTGTGGGTAGGCATAGTGGCTGCAACAGGAAATGGCCCAAATCGTACTGTAGAGACTTCAAAATTACCTATAACAAAGCTACCTGGTTTTGGGGGGGCACCTGGGGTTTTGGCCCAGGGCTCGCCACCATCTGGGGAAACCTATCAAACCCACACATTTCTGAAAACTAGACACCCTGGGGAGTCTAATGAGGTATGGCTTGCATGGATCCACCAATGTTTCCCTACTCAGAATCTCCTGCAAACCTCAAATGTAGCTGAAAAAAACAAATTTTCCACATATTTTTGTGTGGAATCACCGTGGCGGCACAAATGTCCTAACCCACAGCGTTCTCCTTGGTGTCCTTAGTAAAATGATACCTCTCTTGTGTGGGTGTCCAATGCTGAATAGGCTAAAAACGTATTTTTTTTTTTAATGTAGTGCTTAGAATTCTCGGTGCTATACCCTTATTCCCTAAGTTTTGGGCTCTTCCCAGTCACAGGCCCTTGCCCCACCCACACAAGTGAGGCATCATTTTAGTCGGGAGACTGCGGGGAATGCTGTGGGCTAGGATATTTGCCCCAGCATGGTGATTCCACCCAGAAATATGTGGAAAATGTGTTTTTGTCAGCTACATTTGATGTTAGAAGGGCATTCTGTGTACGAAAACATTGGGGGACCCACTCAAGCCATACCTCGCCGGACTCCCCCGTTTGGCTAGTTTTCAGTAATGTGTAAGTTTGGTAGTTTTCTAAAATGACTGCCGAGCCCGGGGCCAAAAACCCAGGTGACCCCTCTTGAAAAACCAGGTTGTTTTGTGACCCACACGAGTGAGGTATCGATTTTATCGGGTTACCTAGGGGAACGCTGGGTGGTAGGATATTTGAGGATCCACGTAGATTCAGAACTTTCCCAAACAGAAATTTGAGAAAAAAGTAATTGTTTCAGCTGAATTTGAGGTTTGCAGGGCATTTTGGGTAGGAAAACGTTGTGGGATCCACACAACCCATACCTTGCTAGACTTGCTAGTTTTCGGAAATGTATGGGTTTAGTAGGTTTCCCAAGAAGGCCGCCGAGCCCGGTGCCTGTACTGATCCACCTACTCGAGTGAGGTATCATTTTTATTGGGAGACCTGGGGCAACGCTGGGTAGTAGGAAATTTGTGGGTCCGCGTAGATTCCAGAAATTTCCCACGCAGGAATTTGAGAAAAAAGTGATTTAGCTGAAAAATTTCTGTGTGGGTATGTGGGTAAGTTCTGGAATCCACGTGGATCCACAAATTTCCTACCACCCAGTGTTCCCCCTGGTCTCCTGATTAAAATGATACCTCACTTGCGTGGGTGGGTCAAGTACCCCCGACAGGCAAGGGCCCAAAACGTAATGAGGAGTCATCAAAATGACCTATCACAAAACAAAATGGTTTTGCAAGAGGGGTCACCTGGGTTTTTGGCCCCGGGCTCGGCAGCCATTTTGGAAAACTACCAAACCCACACATTTCTGAAAACTAGACACCCAGGGGAATCCAGTGAGGTATGGCTTGCGTGGACGTTTTCCTACCCAGAATGACCTGCAAACCTCAAATTTAGCTGAAAAACCCCACATTTTCCACATATTTTTGGGTGGAATCAACTGTGACAAAAGTCTGCTTGTCCATGAAGGCTGGGAAGATGGTGATTTCAGTACCACAACCCCTTTGTTGATACCATTTGCAGCCCTTTGTTTTGCCATTTTTCCCCCCAAAAAAGGCTTAGCACAGGGGAGGAAAAGGCCTAGCAGCAAACGGGTTATACATTTTAATCTCCACATTAAGCCCCTTGGTGTCCTTCTTAGAAGGTCTGGGATTCTATATCATACACCTGTGATACTCAAGTCTGCCTCTAGATTACTACACATACCAATTTACATATTCTAGTCAAAAAGGTGCAAAACTAGATGACCTTAAGCAACTTAAAACTCATTCCTAATCAAAAGAATGTATTCTTATTTCTCCCCTTCACTCAAGCCTAACTGTACAACCATGGTTTAGCTTCTGCGGTGTGCTGGATGGTAAGCCTACTATTGTAGATGGCTTCAAATCTATAGGGTTCATCCTGTACAGCACACTCTGTCTGTAAATGTAAAAAAAGAATATGATAACCAAATGTGAATTTTTTCAAACTTTTGTGGTGGATCTCTTGATATGTCCTGCATAAAACCCAAAATTCTCATTCAATCTCTCATACACTCACTTATTGACTATGGGAACTTATTTCTGACAGGTATTACTAAAACACATCTCGCCCCTGTAAAAAAAAGTCTTACATGCCGTGGATCGATTATTTTAGTGTCAAAAAACGAGTGCCCTTATTTCTTTGGTACTTTCAACACCTCCGCGGTTTCTGTGAAAGCCAAGGCTCAATATAAGACTGTCAGCATAATGCAGTCTTTTTTTATTAGGGCTTGTGAGAAATGGTAAACATGTCAAATAATGTTATCCTTTAATGGCTGAGATATGTGATGAAGTGAAGAAGAAGATACAGAAAGGATGCTTTTTGAGTGTTCAATCCCTAGCAGGGTTCTCCTGTGATAGCTCAATTTTCTGAGTAAACGTGCTGAGTCGGAGAATGCGAAATTTGTGTAATTTGGTTTTGCGTGATTAACGCAAAATGTAGGCAAAATTATATTAAATTTTCCGCAATGCAAATGTGTCATTTAGCAAATCCACCATTTAGCAATACATTAGGCCTGGGGTTCTAGTGCTGGGCTGATAAGACTTTGGGCACCTGGTGAGGATTGATATTTGACATCTGTTTTTGACTATCTAGGTCTCACCCTAACAGAAGAAATGGACTGGGGCCACAAATGGACAAGTCAAGCCTTAAGCTAGCACAGACCACTGGTGGGCTGGCCATGCTCTACAGAAACTCTTTTCACAAGCCTGTAGGATCGGTTATACAGATCTACAAAACCCAACTAAGAAGCGCTGCTATGTATGGGGCTGAACTCTGAGGGTATTGTCTACCCAAGAACATTATTAGAACAGAGAACAGCTTTCTTAGACAGCTGTTCAGTCTACCGGTGAGCTCCTCATTAGTTCCACTGCGTTTGGACATAGGGGTGAGACTGATCGCAAAGGAAATTGGTTGTAGACTCCTGTTATTTTGGCGGTTTCTATGGGTGACCCCTTAACTGGCCGAATATAGGACCGAGCTACAAGAAATACTGGGACTCCCTGGCATAGGTTAACTGGCTTGGTTTGCACACATTAAGGAAGATCTCGAAACCATAGCTAGAGAGACTCTATAGAGCAACCCGGAGGTAGCCTGTGCTGCAATCTCGCGTAAGCAATTAGTTAGTAGCTACAGGAGGAAAAAGCTCACCCAACTCCACGAAAACTCTACCACTGGTTCTCTTACAATTAATTGTTTGAAAATAAAGGATGCCTATAACTTGGAGCCATGCCTAGACGAAATAGAAGCAGCCATAGCTAGGAAACTGTATGTAAAATTCAGGCATGCCTCTCTCCCTCCGCGTGCATTTTCTAACAATTGGCAGTTCTGCCTTGGGGTGCCCATCATGCAGTAGGGGAGAGGAGACCGAACTCGTATTTTTTTTGCTGTTGTGGATATAAAAAAAATAGACAAAGATGGTTGGTACAACTGTGAGGGAACCTAGGTACACGTCGCTATGAAGAATCATTCAGGCTCCTAAAACACAACACTCAAATGCCAATTGTCTATACTGTATCATATTTTTTACCCTCTACATGGTGGGCGCAAAAGGTTTTTTAGGAACCTGTAATGGATCTAACATTGACTGACTTTTTATCTGATTCCGTAAATAATTTTATTTTATTTTATCTGGGTTTTAGTATTTAAATTCGTTTTTATATACTGTATGCTCTGGCAATGTTCTTTTATGTTCCACGGACCGAAATAACGAAAGATTGGATTGGATATTTGACATCTGCCTACTTTATACCTTTAACATCAAATAAGGAATATAAAGCAACCTGTGTTTGGAACTGCACGCGTGGACTTTCTTCAATGTAACACTGAGAACTGTGTCCGGCTGTAGAAATTGCTGTCTCTCTTGACGCTTTTCCAAACACTCAGCATAATGCTTTAGCAAAGTATTTGCATTAAACCTCACTCTATTAATCGTACCTTTTGTGCAATGCTGAATACATGGCCGCGGTTCATTAATATCATGAATAAATCCATGCTCTTTAATTGCACCTACTACAAACTCGCCATGCAGAGACACTCTCATCATTTCATTGTGTATGGTAAACCTCCATTTATTTTAACTGAGAATGTCACGAGAATGAAAAGCAATTATTTTGCACTGAAATCTAATTAACAATGCTCCAGAGAAGTGCATGCATGAAGAAGAAAACATCTTCCCAGCTCTAGTGGAAAATCTTTAGTCTGTCAGAAGTTATTGCCTGATGGCACTGTTGTTATTTATGTGCCGGTCTACAAAAGCATTCTGCAATAGGTGAGAGATTGATTCAGAATGTTTTTATTTATTTATTTATTTGCTCCCATTTGGATGTCTGCAAAATGCTCGGATAATTTTGCCGTGTCGGCTCTGTTTCTTATACAAGAGTCCTTCAAAACACAGATTTTTAGACATTGCTCATTAGCAAAAGAGGTGCAAAGGCAAGTGTGTGCATGCTATGGGACAAATATTAATTGTAATCAGTTTCTTTGCCATCAAGTTGTTGGCCCTGATATCATTAAGTGATTTGGCAAATGATTTTGACACGTCTGTGTAATACCTGTTGTAGCAGGGTTCCGTAAAAACACGATTTAGTCTCCAGAAATGCAAAGCGTCTGCAGACTTCGAGAGAACAGTGAGCGCATCAGCTTCAGTGCTGTCCCTAGGCACCTATAATGAATATTTTGTGAAGTTGATGGCTTTCCACTTGAAGCCCAGAGCTGGACTGTCACAGTGATCTGTTCCCCCTGCCCTCTTCCTGTGATCCTTCGCAGATTAATTATTTGCCACTTTCAGGTGTATTGATGTGCAGTTTATCTACCCGAGCAGCGTTGCAGGGCGCCCCTTTAGATCAGCTGGAGAGGAAATTGAATTTTGCTGGACTATTTGTAGAGATGAAAAGAGTCTATCTTTTCACCCTAGCTAAAGTTGTAGATGGGCATCAATTCTAAACATTTTTAATATTTTCCGTTATCATTAGATTATAGGATTGCTGTGTCTGTTTTTTGAGTAGTGTCTCTAAAGACTGAATTGGCTCTGTACGTCACCTTAACCGTCTTTCCCATGGGCTTATGTGTTTGTGGTAAACTACGTGTGCATTGTGCAAATGTACTATGTCATACAAAGCTGCAATATTTTTTTAATACTATGCTTTCTAATTGAGTTGCACCATTTACCATATTCATAATTGGGAGGAAAATCGAAATAACTATCAAGTATTCGTCCAAAGCTGAAAAGTAAAACAAACGTTTCAAACTTAAGAACATCTTTTTATAGAAAGCACGTCAAAGCCCGTTTATAATGACCAAGAACGCAATTTTCACCAGTAATGAGGTGTAGACTGAGCCACTGCAGGTCAGAGGTGTGGTGTCACTGCGCCCCAAATATGTCAGTCTTTTACTACCCTCAACGTCAGGTAGGCTGATTTTACGTGCTTGAGGTAGGACGCGTGGCACTTCTATGTCAGTGGCTGTGTAAGGAATGCGTGACACTCTCTGCAGCCCTGCTTGTTCAAATATCAGGGCCGTAGCTGTAGCTAGTACAACAAGTGCACCACCACCAGGGCAAGAAGGCTGAGTGGTACACTTTATACCCATTTTGGAACAATTTGAGGCTTAATGCTCTCTAGCTGAGATTTCAATAAAACGAAATCCAACAATTATCAGATACCTTTGTCTCTCGATTTCGTTAGTGTGACTGAGCTTAGGATATAATGTAATTAAAGATGCTAGACATTTTAATAATGCACAAGCGTGATGCAATAAAGTCACATTGCACTGGCACTGATCAAGGTCAAACTAAGGAAAACGGTGATTGCGAATTTACCATGTGGAAGCCAAGTGTAAAGTAATAGCATAGATCGACAGTGCACACAAAGACTACATCAAACAAATATTCC
Organism: Triturus cristatus; assembly: GCF_964204655.1. NCBI lineage: Eukaryota > Metazoa > Chordata > Amphibia > Caudata > Salamandridae > Triturus > Triturus cristatus. The sequence continues at coordinate 251,834,634 of NC_140594.1, forward strand.
ACAAGGGATGGATTAGATCCAGCATAATTGTTAGAACTGGGGGTCTCTAGTTGGCAAAGGTATACTCCTTTGTCCAAATAGGGACCCTTGCTTCTAGTCAGGGGAAGGGGGATACCCTACTAAAATAACTCCTACTCACCCTCTTGGTAGCTTGGCACGAGCAGACAGACTTATTTCGGAGGCAGTGTGTAAAGCATTTGTGAACCCATACAGTAATACAGTGACAACACTACAGATGGACACCACAGAGGTTGTGTTATAAAAATAAGTATTTTTATATAAACTTAACACAAGACTCAAACAACAAAAATCCACAAGACTGTACTCAAGATATGCAGAGCATTTTTACTCAATAACTCCTTGTCCAGCGCGGGAGAGAAAAGATGCGTCCTCTCAGCACAACGTTACAGCGGCCATCTTGCCCCCCTGAGACACTTTCCATTAAAAAAAGTGGTATTTTCAAACACAGAATGTTAAAACCAACTTCACTAAAAGATGTATTTTATCATTCTGAGTTCAGGAATATTAAATGTGTCTCTCTACCATGTTCCCTGGGTCAGTTAGGATTATAAGATGTTATAATCAAACTGCCCATTTTGTCCTATTGGAGCAGGTAGCCTTGCAATAGTGAATAATGAAAATAGCTGCAATTCACTATCAGGACATGCCAAACACATCAGGGCATGTCCTACCTCTTACTTACAATGCACCCTGCCCGCAGGCCTACTTTAGGGGTGACTAACATGCAGAAAAGGGAAGGTTTGGGGACTGGTAAGTGGGTGCACTTACCAAGTCGACATGGCAGTACCAGACTGCACACAGGTTCTGCAATGGCGGGTCTGAGACACACTTTCCGTGCTGCTCGGGTGGGTGGCACAAACAGTGCTGCAAGCCCACCAGCAGCATTTGATTTACATGTCCTGGGCACACACGCGCTGCACTGTACTAGGGTCTGACAGTAAATCAAATAAGCCAATTATGGAGCCACTAATCCATACATCAATTTATCATAGGGAGCACTTGCACTTTGGCACTGATAAGCAGTGACAAAGTGCCCAAAGCATCTAAACCAGCAAAAACATGTCAGCAACGGAGGAGGCATAGCAAAAAAATGGAAGGGAGACCCACGCCAATGGTGCCAGGTCCAACAATAATCATAAAGGAAGGATGCTGAGTATAGAGATTACTACTACACTTTAAAGACCGCCTCCACCGCTATGAATACCAATCGATTACTAAATGCATGAAGGGCATTGAGAAACCTGTTTCTTCAAACTTAGTGGCGTGTAAATTTGTGAATCCACTTGTAGCGAGACAACTGCAAGACATGTTCGTCACTAAGAGCATGATACACATAGGTGAACTTACACTTTTGTGCAAGTTTACAATTGTTTGCTATTTACAAATGTATTTTACCAGTAGTGGTACCTTTTTGAATAGCAAACAATCGTAAACTTACACAAAAGTGTAAGTTTACCTCTGTGAACCAGGTCCTTAATACCTGTTTTTAGGTCTTGGCTACAGAAAGCTTTAGCTGTTGGTTGTTCAAACATATTGATTCTAATAAACATAGAGTGAGTGTTTGGGTAGCCTCTTCTTTGTGATTGGGTTGCTTTGTTATCTATCCCAGTTGTCTCTACCTGAATCAATGGGTTTCCTCCACTTTCTTGTATTTGTCCCACTCTGAATGATTTCGGCTTTCCCGGCAGCTCCTGGAGGGAGTGCTGCCGGATGGTGACGTAGGGCGGGGGAGGGTGGTGGTTAGTAAATTGGCGATGCAGTGCGCGCACCGAAATTCGATTTATTTATTTATTTGTATACTTACTTTCGGTTCGGCCATAATCCGGAGTTTACTGCACCCCACCCTGCCCCTCTCCCGCCCTGCATCACCACCCGGCAGCACCCCCTCCGGGAGCAGCTACTGCTTTCCAGTGATCGGATTGATTGACTTGTATCTTTTCATTTAAGCACTCTATGGAAATGCATGTGTTGTCTTGCCCTTTCCCTCTGGTGCTACTTTCCCCTTCACTTTGCTCGACCCCCAAGCTAGTCCTTGCTTCCCCCACTTCCCCATCCTCCATTCTCCAGCCAGCCCATCAGCTGCCTCCTCTCCACTTGTCATCCCCAACATGCCTCCCTCCCTCTTCAGTTTCTTTTTATTCTTTTTTTTTTTAACCTGCAGCGCTATCAGGGGACATCCATCTTAAAATGGGTTTTTATTCATTTCAGGATTCCTGCATACTTCCCACTCAACAAAAAATGGCTTTGCTTATTTTAACAAGCTCATTCAAAGATGACTATGGTGAGTTTGAACGCATCTCCAATGGCCATCTTGGCTCAGGTTTTTTTTAAATATTACAAATGCATTTAAAGCTGACCGCCATGGATGGAATCACAATCACATTCATTATTTGAATGGATCTGTTAAAATAATACGAATTAATTCAAAGATGGCCATCATGGATGACATCTCTGAATGTTATTGTAATATTTAAAAAAATCATGGTGGATGTCTGTGCATCCAGAATAACCTTCTGAGACAAATAAGCATAGGCCTGGGCACTTCGGTGTTGCAGTGCTTGATAATCATAGCTTAGATTAATACTGGAGCGTATCACAATGATTAATTTCATAGAAGCCTGTACTGCTGGTCAGAGGGAACAGTAACAAAGTGTGATAATTGACTACATATATGGTCCCATACATGCATTGTGACTACTAGTTTGTTGTCTGACGTAGGTGACAGTGAGGCGCCTGTGGCCACAGTAAACCCACAGTCCAACCCATGAAGCCAGCCTGTTAAAGTCATGTGATCTGAGCAGACCACAGTATTCTCTTTAAGGCAACCTAGAAGTAGAAGAGATATATAAAGCAACATACGTTGATCCATTTATTCCTGGAAACTGCAATGATAATGTGTGTTGCATATGGGTTCCACGCACATAGTACACCCAGATTTTTGCTCATTGATCATCATGTTTTGGACATTTTGCTATAGGTGAGTCTTTCACTACTTGTGTCTCACCCATGATAATAACATAGTAAATGGAATGCACCTGTTTAGCTCCAGTGTCCACCTTTAGAGATACAGCTGTTACGATGCAGCAAGGGTAAGGAGCGTTTGGCTAGTTACAAGTGAACATGTGTACACACATGTGTGCATATGTGTGAGGGCTTTGCATATGATACTACTGTCATGTGCAGCCCATTAACTGTGCACATGTAGCCTGGCACAAGAGGGTACTTTGCAATGATCTCTGATGACCTGGGATAGGTCTTATAATTCAGTTTTAAGTTCCTTAGGCCTATAGCATTCAGTAGGGCATCAATCCAGGGTGAACCATGTGCAACAATTTTGAATGCATAAGCCCCACTACTCTACATGTACACCTTATGGGTGGTCCAGAATTTTTATATTTCTCTGGCTCAGCTCAGTATCAGATTCCAGGACTTTGGTCACTCTGCTGGGCCAAGAAAATTATTATGCTTGCCAGGCGAGGGAACAAAGGCTTCCCCACAGAGAAGGTGTTATTAACAGTAGTTCAGTTGGTTCTTGAGGAGGAAGGGGTGGGAAATAAAATCTGCATACGTTAATTAGCAGTCACATTGTGCCAGGCATGGGACAGCCCAAGCTGATCAAACTAAGAAGGAAGCCCACACCTCTGGAGTCAATGCAGGAGATAGCTCTTCTTTGAAATTTTGGTGGGAAAGCCCCTGGGAGTGATTCCAGCTAGGAGTGGAGCTGAGGCCTTCTGAGGAGATGTGCATAGAGACCACTTGATGGCCTATTCTTGGGTTGTCCAAGCATAATGTGCAGGAGGGTTGGGGCAGGTTTGAAGGAGTGTTGTGGCACCTTAGTATTGGCCAGGGATGCTTGGCATCTACAACTTTCCAACCCAACTTAAAAGCTCTAGAACTAGGGAGGGACAGTGAGTTGGACACTGGAATTGGATGACGGTAACACCATGGAGAGCTGGAAGGACAAAATCCCTGATGTCCTAATGGACTCCCAGAATCAGTGGTTCTCTCCAGGAGCAGAAAAGCTGGTTCCCTTACACCCCCTGAGGGCCAGTTGGGTAATTTCTGGACTTCTGTGTCCCAGCAAGAGGAGAGGAGCACCAGACACCTGGAAACGAAGAAATGCTGGCACAGGGAGGCAGTGGAACCATCTCCATGTAAAGTGATGGAACTGATAAAGATGCCCCATTCTTCAATGAGAGAAATCTAACAGGGACTGCTGTTGCACCCCATGGTAGTGAGCTCAACTCCACTCCCCATGCCTGTGTCTTGGGCGAGCGGGTGGCCATCGATCAGACAAGACCCTGTCCAGATGGAACGATAAGAGTGAATCCAATTTCTGGATCCCGCACCGGCAGTAAACAGGGTGGTGAGCCATTTGGGCAGCCGGAATGGACTTGTCCAACAAAAGTACACATCAGAGTGCCCAGAATGGGACCATGCACCCCAACAAAAATAAAAGATGCACAAGACCACGCACAGATAAGGAGTGCAGCTGAAGCCCCTGATAAAATACTCAACACTTCCTGGCTTGGAGCACCCCATGATTCCCCAAGGGCTAGTTTGGAATATGTTTTTCTGTATGTGGTGACCCCAGGTTAACAGAGGGATCACAAACGAAGTGAAGAAGTGTGACTGGGCGGCTGAAGGAGTTGCAGGGGGCTGAAGGAGTTGCAGCCGCCCCCCCCCCCAAAGTAATAATTAAAACTGACCGAAGGTTTTTGGGGTCTTGGAATCCATATCCCCCCCACCCGGTGTGTCTTCCTTTTTTTCAGCATCTCTAAGACTGAAACCTTTGTTCAGTGTCCTTACAGTGTAGTGCCTTCTAGTGTTGGTTCAGAGGCTGCAGTTTGTATGGCTTAAAGGTGTGTAGGAAAGACTCAGACACAGAATTGCTTTTTCAAGAACATTGTAAATGATTTATTGGTTATAATGATTGCATTGGAACATGGTTCAGTGATATAATGATGATGTGTAATATGTAGTTATTTATTTATTTATTTATTTATTTATTTATTTAATTCTTTTTTATTAAACATGCACAACTTATTCAACATAGGTACAGTTCCATCAGATCAATGACAGGGAACACAGCGATATCAAGGTGTATAAACTTGGGAGGATGATAGTTGTTATGGTGAGGGGGCGGACTCTCACATTCGAGGTCACCTGGTGGGGTACATATATAGCCGCGATATGCATTCCAAGGAGACCAGATCTTAGACCACTATCGGGTACAGACCCTAGCTGTATAAACTGTCTTTTCCCGTAGCATGCACCAGTCGAGGTCCGTCTCCCAATTCACGACCCTTGGGGATTGCGTTGCCCCCAGAGTTGAGCAATGTGTCTTTTGGCGATCATGCAGCCCAGTGTGACCCATTGTATAGCATGTGTGTTTAGGTCAGTAGGTTCCCAGATATTAAAGAGGCATCTGGGAGCTTCAGGCCTTATAGTAAGCTCCAGTGCCTGGCTCATAATGTTATATATATCTTGCCAGTAAGCCTGTAATGGGTCGCAGTGCCATATTATGTGAATAAACGTACCCATCTGGGCGCATCCCCTTCTACAATACCCATCCACTGAGCCACCCATGTGCTTCAATTGGGTCCCTGTGATGTAACTCTGTGTAGTATTTTTAGTTGCAAGAGTCGGAGGCGCGCCGGGATGGCAACAGTTTTGGTGGAGGAGACTGCAGTCTGCCAATTTTCATCGTCAAGCTCTATACCGTCCTTCACCCATTTCTCCCTCAGAAGCATCAGTGGGTCATCCATATTATTAATGAGTTTCCTGTATGTTAGGGAGATGGCTCTCTCGGCAGATAGCCATCTAGCAGTCTGTCCTCCAGTGGTGAATAGTCAGGTGGGGAGGTGTCACAAGGTAGTACTGTTTGCAATGCGTGGCGAATTTGCAAGTGGCGAAAACGCTCTGATTCCGCCATGGAATATTGGAGTTGGAGAGAGTCAAAAGACTTGTTACCATTTTTGTCCCACAGATCTGTAATGTGTGAAATGCCAATTAGGTCCCACTTATCAAAACACTGCGAATTGCCCAAGTCTCAGAGTCTCTGGGAGTCCCACAGGGGCGTGGACAGGGTCAATTTGTTGGTCCAACCCAGCGAGGCGGTCGCAGTGTGCCAGATATGGACGGAGTGCTTGGTGGGGCCAGTGAGGGGTATCTATTTGGCTTAGAGTAAAGGGCCCTGGTAAAGGAACCGTTAGGAAGGAGCAGTTTGTCCATACGAAACCTGGGATCGTCAGGCTGCCCATAAGTGCTGTGGTTTATTGCCGTTAGGTGTGAGGCCCAATAGTATTTCCTTATATCAGGTAATCCAATCCCCCCATCAAACCAGTTGAGGGTGAGTTTCTTGAGAGCGATACGAGGCCTCCCATTCCATAGGAGGTCTCGTTGAAGTCCCTCTATTTGTTGAAAGTAAGAATTTGGTACTGGATCTGCCAAATTCTGAAGGACATAGAGGAAGCGGGGTAGGGACATCATTTTGAAGAGGGCCGCTTTGCCCAGCAAGGAGAGGGGAAGCGATTTCCAATTTGTGATGTCCTGCTTTAGGCGTTGTATCGGGGGAGCAAGATTTCGGGTGAAACGGAGAGCTTTGTATAGTGAAATAAAAATGCCCAGATATTTGAAACCGTCTGAGACTATTGGTATGGGACAGTTTCGAGGTATTGGGGGGACCTTCCCGCTTAAGATGTAAAGGAGAGATTGCTGCCAATTGATTCCAAATCCGGAGTATCTACCAAAAACGGAAAGGATATCAAATAACGCAATAAGGGATCTTTTAGGGGATGCGAGGTATAACAATATATCGTCTGCGTACAGGGATATTCGGTCTTCCCAGTCGGCCGACCACCGCAACCCACGGACCATTACATCCCTGTGGATCAAGGCCGCGAGGGGTTCAAGGACTAGGGCAAACAATAGAGGAGAGATGGGGCACCCCTGACGGGTCCCTCGGCTAAGTAGAAAGGAGTCAGATTTCCTGTTGTTTACAATTACTTGAGCCATTGGGGCGCTGTATAAAAATCGTACCCATTGACTAAAGCCCGGCCCAAATCCTAATTTCGTGAGCACTGCGAAGAGATAGGGCCATTCAAGTGTATCAAAGGCCATCGTGGCATCTAAGGAGACCACTATGACGTCCTCGCGCAAGGTCGACGCCCTGCCCAAGACCCCATGCAGTCTGCAGAGGTTAAGGGCAGTATTTAGTCGCGACATAAACCCCGATTGGTCAGGGTGCACTAGGCCCCCTATAACCTTGATCAGTCTATTAGCCAGCACCTTAGCCAATATTTTGGGCTCATCATTCAACAATGAGATAGGCCTATAGGAGGCACAATCAGTCTTGGGTTTCCCTTCTTTATGAATCGCGACGATAGTCGCGATTCGCTGGTCCAGGGGAAGTAGTTCCTGCTCAAGACTAGTCTCGAACATTGATTTCAGATGTGGTGCTAGTCTGTCCGGGCGGAGTTTGTAGAGTTCGATCGGGATGCCATTGGGGCCCAGGGCTTTCCCCGGGCGAAGTGTTCTGATTGCGGTTGCAATCTCGTCCGCTATAAGGGCGCTGTCCATAAAAGCACGGTCACTGTCAGATAGCACCGGTAAAGAGATGTCTCGTAGAAGTTCAGAGGAATCCGCTTCGGTGTGTGGTGCAGTAGAGCGGTAGACTGTACGGAAGTGGGCTGCGAAGTGGTCAACTATTTCTTGGGGATCCACTAAGGCGGACCCTCTGGGATTCCTTAGTTCGGGGACCAGTCGGCTAGCTTGCTTCTTTTTGTCTAGCCGGGCAATTAATTTCCCGGCTTTGTCACCCCAGTCATAAACCCGTTCCAGTTTGCACTGTCCTAAGATCTTAGCGCGGTCAGTGACCAGGGCTCGGTATTCCTCCTGCCGGAGTTGCAGAGCATGGAGAGCCTCCGGCTAGGGGTCGGGATCAAGATCATTTTCCAGACAATAAATGTCTTGTTCTATATCGGAGACCGCCGCTAACCTGTCTTTTTTGGACCCCTCTATTAAGGAGAGGGCTTCGCCCCGTACCACTGTTTTGAAGGCTTCCCACAATATCTGTGGGGAGTCAACCAAGTGTTCATTGTCCAGAAAATAGTTGTCAATGGATTGAATAAGACCGGTCCGTATTTTAGGGCACTTAAGGTGCCAGGGGTTGATTGGGGCGATACGCCCCACCGGGGAGTCGTCAAGGACGATGTGGGCCCAAAGGGGAGAATGGTCGGAGATGCCTCTGGCCAAGTGGCGTATCTCATGTATGTTCGTCACCTGCGGGGCGGGGACAATGATATAATCTAGTCGTGAAAGGCTGTTATGGGCACCCGAGTGGAAGGTGTGTTGGATCTTGTCAGGGTGGTAAGCCCTCCAGCAATCCTCAAGTCCCATCACTTCCAGAAAACTAGAGAAAGAGTGAGCGGTGGGCGGCAACGTACGTGGGGGGTATCGGTCCAGTGTACCTGATACCACTGAGTTGAAGTCTCCCCCGATCACTAGATGTCCCTCTGGCAAAGTCAGCAGCACAGCGCTGAGGTCGGAGAATGTGGTGGCCTGCAATCCCGGGGGGGCATAGACCGACATGAAAGTGATGGTTATTCCCTCCCATGTGCCCGTGACACCCACGTATCTACCTCGGTCGTCCATATGAGTGGAAGCAGGCAAAAAGGGCAATGATTTATTTTGCCTGATGCCCACCCCTCTAGAATTAGACGCAAACCCTGAATGGGTGTGCATGGAGTAGCCCCATCTGCGCATGGCTTTACATGTGTGACCGATGAGGTGGGTTTCCTGGAGTAGGACAATATCTGGCGAGAGCCTCCGAATCTGATGCAATACTATACTGCGTTTGATCTTGTCCCCCAACCCATTCACATTCCAGCTTAGGATTCTGACTTCCTTGCTATGCCGCACCCCCATGAATGCATTTGCGGAGAGTGGGATTGATACCCATTAAGAAAAGGAACTGTACCATCGTCATAGCAACAAATTCAACAAACAAAAAATGAACAAACAAAAAACCCCTTACCCAACGACCCCCCACCCTGCTCCCCTGCCCTTCGGGTTCAAAACTGCCCATTAACAACTTGCAGAGTGCCTGTCGCCCTAGAAAGTTCAAAGAAAGAAGGAAAAAACAATCCAGGGGGGTAAAGCAGGGAGCTCCGTGCCCATGCCCTTAGTCTATATCTATGTCACACCATAATTGTTACTTTAACGTATGTCCAACTTTATGTCAGTAGTCCCGTTTTAGGTTGGAAACCATGGATCCCACCCTCTATCCCCCCACCCCCCAAGCCGCAAAGCAACCTGTCCTCGCCGAGGCACCCCTTCAGGTTGGCGCGTTGTCATCAGGGCCGCCAGCTCTCCCCGTCTCAGAGTTTTTGGTGTCCCAAAACTCGATCCAGTCAGCCATGTCCTCAGGCCGATCAAAAAACCAAGCTCTCCCTTCCGCCTCGACACGGAGGCGGGCCGGGAACAGCATCGAGTACTTTAGGCCTTTCTCTCTGAGGACTCGCTTGATAGAGAAAAATAGTCTTTGTTGTTTCTGTACTCTTTGTGTGAAGTCCGGGAAGAAAGAGATATCCGCGTTTTCATAGCGGAGGGGGGTGCCGGCCCTGGAGTTTTGGAGAATCACATTGTGGTCTCGATAGTTGAGGACGCGGCCAACATAGGCCGCGGGGGAGCACCCGGCTTGGGTTGGTTGCCCGGGACCCTGTGGGCCCGCTCGATCAAAAAGAATTTACTGAGTCCCCTGGGCCGCAGGTGCTTGAGAATGAGGTCCTCGATAAATCGGTCAGGGGTCTGTCCCTCTGCCTTCTCCCGGACACCTATGATGCGGAGGTTGCTGCGACAAAGACGGCCCTCGTAATCGTCCAGTTTAAGGTCTGCTACATTCCAGGAGTCTTGCTGGTCTCGGACTTCCCACTGCAGCTGTGCCACATCACTCACCAGGCTCGCAGTCGTGACCTCCACCTGCTTCACCTTTTCATTAAGTTTACCCAGGTCTGCCCTGATAAGGTTGACGTCGACGGCCACCAAGTCCAAAGAGGTCTTAACCCCCGTTATTGCCTCCATGACGTCTCAACAGAGGGGGGGTGGGCGAGCGGACGAAGCGGCATCCACCGCTCACCGGTCAGGGTGTCGGGGGTCCGCCCGGGCTCTGCCACACCCGCGGCCCACACAATCAAGGTGCCGCCCACTAGGCGCTAGACAGCGATTCGCACCGGGTCCGGATTCCGCATTTAAAAGGGCCCTTCAATGAAGCCACCGGCCACTCCGGATGGGCAGGCACCAGCGATGCCACACCAGGGCCCACAGCGCCTCCGCGTCCGGCTACAGTCCACTGCAACAGCCCAAGGCACCCGGCGTCATCCACACTTCATCTGGCACAGCGCGCCCCCTATGTTCGGCAGTCTACACGGCGCACTGCGCCACGGGAGCGAGAGAGTCCCCACCGCAGGCCACCAGCATCAAGGATGAGTCACTTGATAGTTTGCCTCAGTTGGGTCGGGCCCTGTCTTGAGACTGTACTTGCTGTGTCACTGCAGGACCAGGCTGCTCCCCATACTTCTGCATCACACTGTCTCTCCACAAGCAGGATCGCGACCGCTCTAGCCGTCCCGTGGGCCGAGGGACGTCAGCTATACCTCAGGTAGGTAGGTTGTTAAGCGTCGCTGTACTCCGCTACTGTGGCGGAGCCAAGCGGGCCCTTCACTGCCAGCGCCGCGCCGCCGCCATTTTGGGTCCTGCAGCCGCCGCGCTCTGGGTAAATCGTGTCGGGGAGTGTTTATGACTCTCCCAGGCTCATAGCAGGATCAGGGGCATCACATTCCCTCCGGGGCAGCTCAGGATTCAAAGGCACTGCCAGCAGCCGTTGGGGGGGGGGGAGCCTCCATGCCACCGCTCAGGCCGTGGCTTTAGCGGCAGGGAGGGAGGAGCGGCACGGATATTCGCAGCGGCCGCAGCCGCGACCACAGGACCCGGCTTCTGGGGTGTGAGCAGGCCGCGATCTCGCGGAAGCCCCCACCGCCTCGCCGTCAGTCCTCCATACACCGGGCCACAGCAGAGGGGCTCCGCCAACGATCCGACACTCGGGATCGCTTCCAGGTGGTTCGGATAGACAATCAGGATAGTTAGGGGTTGAGTCGGGCTACGGAGCGCGCGCGCTACGCGGCCATCTCCAGTCCCTGCTTGGCCACTCCCCCCAGTTATTGTTTTTTATTTTAATGACCCCGGACAAAGCCCATAAGCTTGCCTTATATATTAATGGAGTGCACTTTAACAAAGCCAATAGGCCAATACGTCTGCTTTATTTAAAGTGATACCTGTTATAATGTGATCTTCTAGCTGTTATAGGTGAAGGGTACTGTGATTTTGCGGGTGATGGACTATTAGGGGTCAAATGTGATTTCAAAATGTCACCAAAATAATTTCAATTTGTTTGATGTATATGTTTGTAAATGTATGCATGTTATTTAGTAGTGTGTGTGTAATGTATGTACTTTTCCTGTTTCAAAGAAAAGGCACTGATTGGACAATCATTTATTGAGTTGTACTTTTAGGTGCCTGGAATGGTGATCACTAGCCGACACCACATCCGCTAAGTAGGCTTTGGACAGCTCTGCTTCACTACCCTGGGAGGGACAAGTACTACAACGGGGTGCTTGGTTCCAAGTAAGAGGAAATTGTGGACCTATTACTTGAACAGGCTTACATTCTGTACAACTAATAACCCCATTTGTCATAATGTGCATCTGTTGTTTATAATGTACTAGCCTATGAAGTTTTAGGCTACAGGGAGCCTGCATTGCACTTGTTATGGGATGGAAGAGAAATAATTCACAAAAACTGGCTCAATTGATGGTCCTGGTGATAGCGAGGTCAATAGATGTCAAAGCCAACACATTTACAGGCCCCTCAAAAGATAATTTGGCTTTGAATAAAAAGAAAAACGTGACCTGATAAAGAATGCTGCAATTCATGTAGAAAATATAAGTGCATCAGGTGCACAATTTAAATGGCATGGCATTCTAAAAGCAAATGTGTCTGCATCAAACTACACTAGAACTTTTCCTTATGGGCCCATACCCAAAGTACCTTATTCACACCTATGTAACTGCAAACACCCATGGCTTCATCATAGCTTCTCACACCCACCTTTATGATATCTTACTTATAGAAAACCAAGTTTCAAGATAACTGTACACCATTCAGAACACCTCATCTTGAACAAGCATTCAACACTATACTCAGCACATTCCAACACAATCCCAATGAGACAATGCAACTTCCTCTTCCTTGATGTAGCAAGTCAAAGCTGAAGGCATTCTCTAGACAAAATTGCTGAGGGATGTATGAATGAGAAAGCATAACACAATGACAATTTCTGGTAAAGGGTCATGTCAAAGACATAATTAGCACATTAACTCCCTACTCAACACATCACAATGAACACATGCAGACTACACATAACTCAAGATAACCTTATCCAACTAAGAATAATTCACCTTATTGGCACACCTAAGAACATCCATGCACATTTGACCCTTACTAGCATATCCACACACCCTAGGCATGCAAACCATTAGTCAGCACTCTGCATTACAAACATTTAACTACACTTCATGGACCAAAGCACTCAACACCATTCTTAGTACAACTCGAAAGTCCAAAAAATACTACATAACCAAACAACACATCCTAATCAGCACATCTTCAGACCTTGAAAGGTTATTGACATTTAGTAAGCACATTCCAACACACCAATGTGAATAATAATGATGTAATAATAATAATAATAATAATACTAATAATAATACTACTAATAATAATAAAAATAAGAAGAAGAAGAAGAAGAAGAAGAAGAAGAAGGGGAAGAGGAAGGGGAAGAGGAAATGGAAGGGGAAGGAAAAGGAGAAGGAGATGGACTGTAATAAATCTGCTACCACTACTGCTAATTATTTTATATATCCTAATTATAGGAACTATTTGTGAATACCACAGTTTTTCCATTTCTAAGTGTTTTAATTGCTGCATGTCATAGTATTTAACCTACTTCCATCCATACTCTTGAGGACACAGTGTATCACTGAATTACGCCTAGCACATCAGCACCGACCTTCAATTTCAACTAGACATCAACTCCTAAATTCAATATGAACCTTATCATTCAGATTCTCTTTTCCTTATGCCACATATGCAAATTGGAACACCATATAATGAACACATCACCTTATTTACATCACAATATCTCACATTACCAAATACATTAAATGATATATATATGTACAGGCTACTAACCTGTCAAAAACTCATGTTTAAACACATTGTTCTTAGGCATCTAAGATAATGCACGGAGGAATTTAGTCATGTAGGAGGACTGTACTAGCACACTTATTACATCAATAGTGTTACCAGATGTCATTAGAGTTTGAACCTGGGAATTCCTGTATTAAGAGAGGTCAAGATCCCAGTGTTTCTGTATGCCATTCAGCTGCCTTTAACTTAATTGAGCTGTCAAAGCTAGGTCACTGAACTGTTCATGCACTGGCTACTAAGCGTGTTCGAATCATTATGTGAAGACAAGAACCTTACCATTAACAATGCAAACATGAAATTTAAAGTAATTAATGTCAAATACCCATGAAAGAACTATTTTTCTATAGAAAGAACTAAGTTTGAGAAGATTGACAGATTTGAATATTTGGGCATAAAGCTAGATCATGACTGTCCTGGGGTCCTCAAACTGCCAAGGCACTTAACATGCTGAGCCAAGTCATAGGTATTGTTAGAAATGGGGGTCTCTAGTTGGCAATGGTGTGCAACTTTGAACAAGTAGGGACCCATCTTCCTAGTCAGGGTAAGGGGGATACACTTCTAAATAACCCTTGCTAACCCTCTTGATAGCTAGGCATGAACAGACAGGCTTAAAGCAGTGTGTAGAGCATTTTTGCACACATACAGTATTACAGTGAAAACACTACAAATGGACACCACACCAGTTAGAAAAATAAGTAATCTTTATCTAAAACCAAACAAGACCAAAATGAATACAATCCAACATACAATAATAAAAATGTGATTCTTAGTAGGTGAAAACAGTTCTGTCCATGGCACACTATAGATGCAACACTTTCAACACAAAGTACCTTGGATGCATCAAAATCATAAACAAAAACAGTCACAGGGAAGGTGATGCATAGGTTCCCTTATGCCCAGGGAAGGTGATGCATTGGTTCCTTACTTCAGGGGAGGTGATGCGTGGCCGTCTGTTCCTTACTGGCACGCAGGGGAGGTGATGAGTTGGTTCCTTACTGAAGTGGAGGTGATGCGTTGGTTTATTACTGTGTGGGGAGGTGATGCATCAGTTTCTTGCTGCAGCTCCTCATTCTTTAAACTTGGAGCCTCGGGGTGATGCTTGGGGATCAGGACGCATCGGTTCTCGATGCTGCGGTGGTGATAACAGCGCTGTGTTGGTCTGTCCCAAGATGCATTGGTTCTTACAGCCGCACAGCAGGGCTTGCATTGGAATCAGTGTGGACATCTAGAACTTCGAAGATCGGTACACAGGATTTAGCGTGCAGAGGTTACTCCAGCTGGGAAAGGAACTGCGTCGGTTTCTTCAGCGGCACAGCAGTAATGCGTTAGAAACGGAGGCCGATGCGTCATGCTTCTCTTAGCTGCATCTTTTTTCCAGCTCCCAACAGCAGGAAAAATCTCCAGAGGCCCAACACACCAACAAGCACCTCTTGGCAGGTCATAAATCTCAGCAAGGAAGTTCAGGGCAGCTGGTAGTAAAGTCTTTGTTTTCCTGAGACTTCAGAACTGAAGGCAAGCTCCACTTCAAGCCCTAGGAGATCTTCTTCAAGCAGGATACACAGCACACAACAATGTCTTTGTTTTCTCCTTGGCAGAAACAGCCACCGTAGGCCAACTCCAGACAGCACACATCAAAGGGGCAGTACTTTCACAGCTCTTCTCCTTGGCAGAGGGTCCTCTTGAGTCCAGAAGTAATCTAAATGTTCTGGGGTCTGGGCCGCAATATTTAAACAGCATTTTCCTTTGTTCTACTGTGGCAGAGAGTCTCTGTGAGCAGTCAAAATCAGTTCAGTCCTCCCTGGTCCAGCTTACGGCAGGAGGATGGAGGAAACATTGTGTAAGGCAGACCAGGCCCATTCAGGTTCAAGAAAATCTCCTCCCCCTACTCTAAATGAGGCCCAGGTCTATCCAGCCCACCCCTGACTCATCCAGGAAAGGCAGGACACAACTCAACCCTCCCATGGCTGTCTTCAGTGAATGCGCACCCCCAGCTCCTGTCATTCCAAAGCCAGACAGTCAATCCACTAACCAGTAGAGGCACACAGGATTGCTAAGCAAGAAAATACCCACTTTCTAAAAGTGGTATTTTCGAATACACAATATAAAAATCATCTTTAATAAAAGGTGCATTTTTAAATACTGAGTTCAGGCATGCTAAACTCCATCTTTACATCTTGTCTCAATGGAAATGTATGCTTATAAGATGTTATAAGTAACTCCCACTCTATCCTATGGGACAGATAGCCTTTCAATGTATTTTATTTTTTTAAATCTATATTTTCATCAAAAAGGGCACATATATACATCAACATAAACTGGAAGTTTTAAGTTTATACATCAGGCGAAAACACAAATACGAGAAACAGACAAAGAAAGCTAAGAGGAGACACAAATTTAATTCACATAGCACTATCAATAATTAGATTATTTTGTCCAAAACCAGTGGTCTCCATATTGCTTCTAGCTTGATCAAGGAACGAACGCCCCTTACCTTAGTCAAGGCTGCCTCTAAACCATACGTCTCCCTGATGATAGACCACCAATCCTAGGCCGAATGTGGTGTCGTAGAGACCCAAGCCCGGGCAACGGCCAACCTAGCAGCAGCCATCATTATTGAGAAAAGGCGTGCGAGTGCCGGTGTATCCTCCTTGTAACCCAGCATAATTTCAAGATCAGTAAATGAGAGGTCCAAACCCAATTTAAGCGTAAGTATTTATCCAATTTTCTGCCAATAACCCCTCGGCTCTGGACACCCAATAAACATATGTATCAGATTAGCAGCATATAATCCACATTTAGGACAGTTTATTTTATCCCCCATCATGTTCCCTTGAGCCCATTTTGCTATTTTAGCCGGGGTATTGTACAGCATACATGTAGTACGTAGTTGCTGAAGTTGCAAACTGACAGAGTGAACCGAGTCCTTAATGTAGCCTAGAGCCTGTTTGATCACACAACTATGCCCAAAGTTTGACTCCAGCGCTGTGCTAGTTTCTCGCTGCCATCTGGCCTAAAACTATGTAGATGTTCGTACAATAACCCTATCAAGGACTTAGTTTCCCCCCCATATAAACAGTCCCAGATGCTTGAATGAATTATTGCTTTTACATCCAGATTTTGGGCCAAATAGTCTCTGATTTGTGTGAACTTAAAAAAAAAATGAGCAGGGAGTTTATAAAGTGTTCGTAAGTTTTCAAACGACTTGATTCCTATCTCATCATACACATCGCCTAGACATGTAACTCCATATTTGGCCCAAGATTTGCCTGCTTGATCCTGGAACACCTCGGGAACAGAGGATTCCCCCATAGTGGAAATTTTTCGTGAAATGCAGGTAAGTTTTATCTAGCAGACATAGCTCGCCAAATATGTATAGTGTCTCTAACGGTCTTAAACCTGAATCGCTTGAAATAGTTTGGATCTCTAATTCCGTATAAAAACTTTTCTCTCAAGTTGCCTAAGATAAACCTAAAAATAGAGTCTGTCTGGTGAAGACTCAGCAGGCTACGGAAACATCCTGTAAAGGCACCCCAAAAATAAATTTTAAAATCCGGAAAACCGAGTCCGCCTTGATCAAATGGAGATTTAATCAAATCCATCGCTCTACTAGTTTTTTTTTATCCCCATATGAAGCTGCTGAAGATACCCTCAAGTTTAAAAAAATATATATTAGGAACTTTTAGAGTACTGGAACGAAACAAATATCAAAACTTAGAGAGTATTTTCATTTTTATTAGGTTGCATCTACCTATTAAGTTTATAGGGAGCCTATGCCAAGTCTTAAGCAATTTAGTAGTTTCATTCAGAAGTGGTACGTAATTTAGATTAATGATCTGATTGACTTTAGCTGTTATATTTACCCGCAAGTACGTAACAGTAGTGCAAAACCCGCTAATTGAATGTTGGGTCCCAAAATTAGTAAGCACTTGAGTCTTATTAGCGTTCAGTTTATATCCCAAAACGCACCCACATTTTTCTGCTTCTTTTTTTATGCTTATCACGGCCTCGTCTGGATTAGTTGCGAACACCGCGATATCATCAGCATATGCCATGACCTTAAGCTTAGAGATC
This sequence comes from Triturus cristatus, assembly GCF_964204655.1. NCBI lineage: Eukaryota > Metazoa > Chordata > Amphibia > Caudata > Salamandridae > Triturus > Triturus cristatus. The sequence continues at coordinate 251,852,052 of NC_140594.1, forward strand.
TCAGATTCCAACGGCTTAATATGCATGCAGGATTGTAAAGTGTGAATAAATGGCTCTATATATAGAGCGAACATCAATGGTGACAAGGGGCACCCCTGCCTAGTCCCATATAAAGTTTGGAATGATATGGACCAAGACCCCATATAAGTCAATTTAGCTTGAGGGTTACCATATAAGGCCTATACCCAGGACCGAAACTGAGATCCGAGACCAGCCTTGACCAGTAAGAAATCCCACCTAACCCGGTCAAAAGCCTTTTCGGCATCTAAAAGAATCATGCCAAGATCGATCTTTTTTTTCTCAGCAAAATCAAAAGTTCCGATAGCCATATTGACATGGGCAGTAGTGTCCCTACCCATAATAAATCCATGCTGTCTTTCAGATACTTGTCTCGGCATTAATGGGGCGAGGCGGCACGCCAAGCTTTTCGAGAATATCTTGTCGTCCGCATTTATAAGAGAAATGGCCGATATGATCCACATTCTGTCAGTGGTTTACCGTTTTTTTAAAAGAACACAATCTGTGTCATACACCACGACTTCGGTACCCGCCCACTGTTAGAAACACACTGTATTACCTTACTAAGGGGTAAAAGCAGAATCTTTTAAAATTCTAGCGGTATCGAGTCCTCTCCTGCCGCCTCCCCGTTGGCAATGCTGAAACCGCCAACTCCACTTCTACTATTGATAATGTTGCATCTAATATAGTGCTTCCTCTGTATCTGCTGCTGGCAGACAACTGTCATCGAGGTATCGTAGCATATCATCTCTGTTTGGTATCCAAGTAAGTGAGTAAAGCTGTTGATAGAACAAAAGAAATTGTTCTAGAATAGCTGAGGGCTCGGTGTGCAAAACCCCATCTGTGCCCTTTATAGCACTTATCCTAGTTTTAGCCTTAGCCTCTGCTGTCTGATAAGCCAGTACCTGCCCTATATGCTCCCCATATTCGTATTGTTCTAAACGGTGTTTACTATAGCTAGCGGCATTTTTATCCCTAAAGGACTTCTTCTCTAGAGTTCCTGCATCTATTAGAGACAAGAGCAGGCTATCCTGAATCCTCTGATCTTTCTTTACTGCCTCAACATACTGTTTCTCGATAGTACGCAAGGCTTTCACCAGTGTCTCCATTTCAACTTTGCGTTGTTTATTCTGTAGTAGAATATATTGTTGCGTAATACCTCGGACATCCGGTTTCATTGTGTCCCAGACAATCAGTGGGAATGCTGTCCCTGTAATTTCTCTAAAACATTTCTCAAGTTTTTGGGCCATGTTAGCCAAATATTCACTATCAGGTAGCAAATACCTAGGAAAAGAAAATGGCCTGACTTCCCTCTTCTCAGCTTCAACCCGAAAGGATAAAATAATTGGGTTATGGTCTGAAGTAACCCGAGGGCATATTTCCATATCTGATGCTGAAATAAGAGGCCATGTCTATCCTAGAATACGACTTATGGGGGGCTGAATAAAATGTATAACCCGGTACATTTGGATATAATTGTCTCCATACATCCCTTACGGACTGGAGTCTTGCCACTTGAGGTATCGCGGCCCGGGTCTTCCGCATTCTAGGATTGGAACATTGTCTGGAAGAATCTATACCATAATCTATAACACAGTTGAAGTCTCACATTATAAATCTTTCACCCTACCAATTTAACAATTCTAAATTAAGATATTAAAAAATAGCAGGATCGTCCACGTTAGGAACGTATACTGAACAAGCCACAAACTTTTGCCCCTTAATTCAAGCTGTGCCAGTGCCCAGCGCCCCCCGTTGATCAGACAATATCTTAATCGTTCTGCAATTAAACCTCTTATCTTTAAGATCAACGCTCCTTTTATAGATGCGGTTTGAGTAGTACAAACAATGATTTCATACCCCAACTGCTTTAAAATGTTTCGAATTTTATAAGCGAGGTGAGTTTCTGTTAAAAAAACTAGTTGAGGCTGATACATTCTTAGCTCGCGCACTAACTGTCGCTTAGTTGCACTATTATGAACAGCCACATTCCAGGCAATACCCAATCCATGATACATTTTCTGCCTTTCAGCCAGGTCCCCTTTTCCGTTTCCAAATCCTATTTAAACATTGTAATTTTTAGTGTCTCACCTTCTAATCCAAAAAAAAAAAAAACTAAGAACCTTCCATTTGCCCTAGTCTCAAAATTAAGGGTGGGCGGAATTTGCGAAATTGACTTTTGCAAATTATCGCGAAATTGCACAAAATCTCAGCGAGCATGCGAAACTTTCGCGAAGATGCGGAGATTGCTTTTCCCGCCCGTTCGCGATGTGTTTTTGCATGCTCGTGGGGAAATATATCTCCAACTTGCCCATGCGGTCGCTAATGGGCGCGGCCATCTTGCTCGCGATGCTTATTTCCTGTTCGCGATCGCAATGACGTGTTCGCGATCGCAAACTCTCACGGGATGGAGCGACCGGCTACCAACAATCCAACATCTTGTGGTGCGCGTGAACGGATAGGAAAACTCGTCAGCGAACGAAGGGACCCGGTAAGTCACGATCGCGCGCGTGAGAATGCATTTTTAAAGCGCAAACAAGAAAAATACTTCCGTTTCGCGGCAGGGTGCGAAAGTTTTGACATTTCCGCGCTCACCGCGGAACGCGAAAATGTCAAAATATCACAAATTCCGCGAACGGAACAAAATTTACCACCCAGGCCTACTCAAAATGATGACTATTTTTGCCCCATTATAACACCCTTACCCCTACCACCCCAAACAATACTCTGAAACCCACCCTCCACCCTGTCCCATAGAGGAGGACTCCCCCCCTTTACCAGCTGCCGCTGACTGGCAGCCCTACAGAGTCACAGCCATTGAGGCCAAACCCCACACCCCAATGTTCTAAATCAGCCAGATGTAGGATAGCGCCTAACATAATCCTACTGAGAAAGAGAAAAAAAGAAGAGAGGAAAAGGGGAAAAATGCAACAAAAAATAAAAAAAAAGCAAACAACAAAGCACTGTTATAGAATAATGGGGTGAGAGTGATTATCTAACAAACCCAGAAGATGCATAAGAATTGCAGCCGACTAGAAACAACCAGCCAGATAAAGCCAGCAGAGCCCCGCACACCCATTGAGCTTTTGATACTTGTCCAAAAGATTATAGTCCCTTATTCTGTATCTTCTAAGCAGCTTCTGTTTGCCACTTGGCCACTGCATGCCCAGTTTCCTGCTCTTTAGTAAAAAATAGGTACGACCATCTTTGAGGATTTTTAGCCGTGCAGGTTCTTGCAAAAAAGCTTGAGCTCCAAGGACTTTTATCGGATCTATGAATTGACGCAGCTTCCAACGCCTGTCCATTATAGCCTTACTTAGGTCCGATCTAACAAAGAAAGTAACTGCCTCAATTGTTACTGGAGAGCTAGGTCGGGTTTTCAACAGCCTGTCTCAACAAAAAGTTCCCAAAAAAGATCAAAAATGGACGAGGATATCTACCCCCCTTATTCCTCTGGACTGATGGTAGTCTATGAACTCTTTGCAACTGAGAGTCCCAATCCCAATCGGACAAGTCAGGGAAAGCCTTCTGGAGCAACTGAACCATGTATGCCCTGGGATCTGCCCCTTCTGCGCCTTCTGGAATACCAAAGAGCCTAAGGTTTTGACGGAGTTGGCGATTTTCCATATACTCCAGCTTGATCTGTATGCCTGAGATCTGAGCCTCATGCTTCTGTGCGAGAACATCTGTAAGTGCAGATAGTTGTTCAGTATCCGTGACCCTCTGTTGCAGTTCCGAAATATCTCGTGTCAGCCCCCCAAATTTGTCTGACATCTCCTGTAATGACTGTTGCATTCTATTGTTTTCTTTTCGGACCTGTATATAATGCTGTTGAGCTTCTTGTCTTTGCTCATTCAAAGACTGCAAGATCAGGCAAAGTGAAGGTGTTGTAGTTTCTTGGCTAATTGTTGCTCTTTCCCTTGGTTGGCCCGCTACGAGGGTGGCATGTGTGGCATGGGCAGCTTTGGATACAGAAGCTGCAGGTTGCACCCCATCTGACGGGGGCCCCAGCTTAGGAGTACTCTCAGCAGCAACCACAGGGTGAGCCTTCATTGGGTTACTCTCAGTAGGGCTGGTGCCTGAGATCCGTGATGACATAGTCTTAACCCCTCTTTTCGCTTGCACCCATTTGCGTAGAGGGCTATTGTCTGAAATAATTTTACCACGCGGAGAAACCATGCACTGCCCAGCAAATGATTCCTTTGTATTATTTCTAACCTTCCATTTTCTGCCCACAGGTACCTTGGCTGTATCAGTAGAAACCTGTGTGGAAGGCTCTATTAACTCTTCAATGTCATCATAAGAGCCCAACTCTTCACTTTCTTCCTCCATTGTAGCATCTATAGCATAGTAGGCTTTTATATCCGGATCCAGCGCCTTATCAGCTCTCACCACAACCTCTCCTAGGGAAGTTGGACCCTTTCCCTTTCCTTTGTCTACAGCTCCCAGAACTGGGTTATTCAACAGATGTGGTTGATTAGCATTCCCAGATGGTGCATTCGATGGGCTTCTGCTAGGCAAATCAACCCCAATCTCTGACTGGTTTAGTATCAGGCTGAGAGCAACTCCCCCCCTCCATCTCCACTCTCCTCTCTAGTGCTTGCGTTGCCGATAGTTACAGTCCTGAGTCCCGCTGAGACAGTATCCGCTGCAACACTGTCGTGATCTGGTATGGCTTCAAGCAAGACTTCGGCAATTTTGTTGCCGGTCAGATCCCCCTTATCCGATCTACCAGCAAAAAGTTCAGCAGCTTTTCTCGAGTGTAGCAGGCGCAAGAGCGTCTTACCGACAGTCGACGTATTAACTTTCTCCGTCGTGCTCACTGTCCCATCGTCCAGAGTTCCCGCTTCCACGGCGATGGCTGTTTTCCCAGCGCGTGTGTTCCTCGGGGCAGTTTTTGGCAGCGCCATGCCTCCCTTGACTTCGAGCATTGGAGCCACTCCCGGTAGTAGACCCGACCAACAGAGCGTCGACTGGCCCACTGATCTCCAGTCAACCAGCCGAGACGCCAACAGCAAGCACCCGATCTTGACCGATAAAGGCCGCCACATTCGTCTTCCTCTTAAAGTTAGCAGCGGGGGGTTTGGTAGCTTGAATCACTAGTATCCAAGTAGTCAGAGTCCCACTACAGCACCGGTGCTTATCCCAAGCAATATTCAGTCATAGGTGCGGGGAGACCTCCATGCGGCTGTGCTCTGTGGCAGCTTAAATCCGCCATCTTGCTCCTACAGATAGCCTTTCAATAGTGAAAAACAAAATACACTGTATTTCACTATAAGGACGTCACGCACATCAGTACATGTCCTACCCTTCACATACACTGCACCCTGACCACAGGGATACCTTGGGCCTACCTTAAGGGTGACTCACATGTAATAAAAGGGAAGGTTAGGCCCTGGCAAGTGGGTGCACCTGCCAGGTCGACATGGCAATAGAAATTGTGCGCAGACACTGCAGTGGCAGGTCTCAGACCCCTTTGAAATGCTGCTTGTGTGGGTGGCACAATCAGTGCTGCAGGCCCATTAGCAGCATTTGACTTACAGGCCCTGGACACACACAGTGCACTGTACTAGGGACTTAGTAGTAAGTCAAACAAGCCAATTAATGGAAACACCAATCCATATTCACAATTTACAGGGAGAGCATATGCACTTTAGCACTGATTGGTAGTGGTAAAGTGCCCAGAGTCATAAAACCAACAAACAATGGTCAGAAACAGGAGGCCAAAAAGTCTGGAGGTAAAACAGCTGAAAAAGCCCGGTCTAACAGGGGTGGTGCTGGATTATAAGAAGAAACTAGGTGGGGCCTCCTTGAGGGCTACAGGCTTATGAAGCCAAAGCAGTAGCCACAGTATAGGGGGCAGAAATCTGGACGTATGTTAAAATCATTTAAATGCAAAGGCAGAAATACTGATTCGTGAGAGTCCTCTGCAGACTGGGCTGTGGTACCCAGAAGCCACACAGAGGCATGAACTAGGTTTAAACAGTATTTCAGCTCTAATCGCTTGTGACCTATCATTTGGGGATCAAGCTAAAAGTCAACACTCATGCAGACACATGCAGAAAGTTCCATTTGCAGATAGAGAACTGGAGCAATGCAGATAATATAAGTGGCTTAATTATGTAGAGAAAACATTGCTGAAGTCTGGGTAGTGCGAACTTTGGCATAATTCCAATACTGTAACCTCATTCACTGCTGAGCAGGTCTGTTAGACTCGGGGGTCTCTATTTGGCACAGGTATGCACTTGTGACAAATAGGGACCCTCTCCTCTAGTCAGGGTAAAGGGGTACACTCCCAAAATAACCCTTGCTCACCCCCATGGTAGCTTGGCACGAGCAGACAGGCTTATCTCAGAGGCAGTCTGTAAAGCATTTGTGAACACATACAGTAACCAAGTGACAACACTACAATGGACACCACACAGGCTTTATATAAAAAATAAGTATTCTTTATATAGATTTACCACAAGACCATTAAACGACAAAAACACACAATACTGTTACTTTAGATGGTAGAATTTTGCTTAGTTCTCTTAAGTTCTTAAATGCGACACTTTAAGTCAATGTACCTTTTAGATGCGACACGCAGGGCAACGAAAGTGTTGCAACGATGTTGATGTGATGAAGTTTTTAGTGCAAAGAAATAAAGACGTGAAGATTTTCCAGATGCGATACGCTTCTACGATGTTGCGAGAAGACTCGACTCGATGCTTCAGCTGCAGCGGCGACACACTTTACGCGATGCGACGACAGCAGCCTTGGCAGCGACACTCTTCTCCGACGTTTGCGAGACGCTTCCGCTCGATGCGATGTTGCAGCGGCGCCACCCCTTTACGTGATGCGACGACAGCGGCTCTGATGGCGGCACGCTACTCAGTGGATGCGAGGCACTTTTCCTGATGCGGATCAATCTGACAACTACGATGGCTGTGATGGCGACACGCTTCTTCCTCGATGCAAGACTCTTCTCTTGATGTGGGTCAATGCGTCGGCTACGATCACTGCGATGGCGACACGCTTCTTCGGCATTGCGAGACACTTCCTGGATGATGCGAGACGCTTCCCCTCGATGCGATGCTGCAGCGGCGACACAATTTATGAGATGCGACGACAACAGCTCCGACGGCGGCACGCTTATCCTTCTTGAGTCGCACTTTCAGCTCCTTGCGACACGCAGTCCCGCAGAAGGCCCAACAACAGCAGCAGGCACTTCCAAAGAACTCTTGGGAGCTGGAAGGTGAAGTCTGTTGTTCCTGAGACTTCAGCAGGAGGCAAGCTCTTTTCCAAGCTCTTGGAGATACTTCACAAGTTGAGCAAAAGTACACACAAAGTTCCTTTCTCCTCTCTTTGGCAGTAATGGCAACCACTGCAGGCCAATCCCCCAGTTTCAGGGATAGTTTCCTTCTCAGCTTCTTCTGGTTCCTCCCTCAGCAGAGGTTCTTCTTGATTTCCCAAAGTGATCTAATTTCTTTGGATCAGGGTCCCAATATTTATACCCAGAAATCCTTTGTCCTCTGAAGGCAGAGGGGCCTTTGCCCAGTCCAAACCAGTTCCTGAGCACTCTGTTTACCAGACTTCTCCTTTCCTTTCACAGTGCATTGCAGAAACATTAGACGCCCCACAGGAGGTGGAGCCAGCATTGTGGAAGGCAAGTACAGCACTGGAGCACTTTGTTGACAGGATTGCTTCTCTTCATTCACTGTGCAGGGCACAGACATTAGCCGCTCCACAGGAGGTGGAGCCAGCATTGTGGAAGGCAGGCACAGCCCTATTCATGTCCCAGGTGCAACTCCTCCCACCCATCTGGATGCAGATCTCTCTATTCACCACTGGGACACCTCACCCTGTCTCCTGGAATTCCCCGCCCTGTCACTCAAACTTCAGACAAAGGAATATACACAGCCTAGCAGAGGCAGGTTTGAATGGTTAGACACGAAATTGCCTACTTTCTAAAAGTGGCATTTTCAAACACAGAATGTTAAAACCAACTTTACTAAAAGATTTATTTTATCATCCTGAGTTCAGGCATACTAAATTCGAATTTCTACCATGTTCTCTGAGTCAGTTAAGATTATAAGATGTAATAACCAAACTGCCCATTTTGGCCTATGGAGAACAGGTAGCCTTGCAATAGTGAAAAACTAAAATGGCTGTAATTCACTATTAGAACATGCCACACACACCAGGGCATGTACTACCTTATCCTTACAATGCACCCTGCCCTTGGGCCTACCATAGGTGTGTCTGATATGAAGAAAAGGGAAGGTTTAGGGACTGGCAAGTGGGTGCACTTGCCCAGTCAGCATGACAGTACCAGACAGCACGCAGGCTCTGCAATGGCAGACCTTAGACACATGTTTACAGGCTGCTTCTGTGGGTGGCACAACCAGTGCTGCAAGCCCACCAGCAGTATTTGGATTACAAGCCCTGGGCACTCCTGGTGCCCTGTACTAGGGTCTGATAGGTACACCAAACCAACCAATCATGGAATCATAAATCATACATTAATTTACAATAGGGAGCACTTGCACTGTGGCACTGGACAGCAGTGGCACAGTGCTCTGAGCAACTAACACCAGCAAAAAATACATGAGGCACAGCGAAAAATGGAAGAGTGACTCACGCCAATGTGCCAGGTCTAACAAGGTCAATGACAGCCATATTGGCGATACACACTAGAACAGCTACATCAAAATGTAAAAGGGCTCTTTCCAGTCTGGATATTTATCTCTGAATATAAAACAAAGATTCAATCCCAGCTTAGATAAAATAAATCCAGAACTCTGTCGCACATGGTATATCCGCTTCAGCCTAGGAACACACATCTGATATGTATAGATAAAACAATATGGGACACCCACTGCAATGTGGAAAGGTTTTGTACAGTAGGGGCCCGTGGTGGGAGTGCTGCCGGGCACTGACGTGGGGAGGGGCAGGGTGGGGGGTAGTAAACTACGGATTACGGCCCATTAGAGGTAAGTAAACAGATAAATTAATAAAACAAATTTTGTTGCGCGCTGCATCGCATTTGTTTTTCTTACCTCTAATCTGCCGTAATCCCTAGTTTACTCCCACCATGGGCCGCTACTGGTTTTGTAGTTGCAATGCAAAAGGGTTCTCGATAATGTAGTGCACTTCATGTTATTTTGCTCAGAATCAATTGCCCAGGGTAAGAGAAATTTGTAGCCACTGTCCAGGCTTTTTAAGTGACAATCATATAGAAGCCATGTTTCTGTGCTATACGAACAGATGACATGCACATTTTTAGTACAATTGCACTGTTCATTTCAACAGCATGTCTACAAACAATGTTGCTGGCATAGGCCCAACAAACCACGAATAGGCGTATGCTATGATGCGCTCCCTGCCCCTTAGCAGCACTGTGTATTAATACAGCTTCAATATAAATAAGGTGCTCCTCACTTGTGCAGTCATGTGACACCCAAATCCGCCGATACCAGGAGTTAGCAATGCCTTTTTTTTGACTGCTGTTAGAAATGTTATGCTATTTGTCTGTTTCATTGCATTTTTATGTATGTACGACTCTTTTCGACATAAACAATAAGGAATTACCAAACAGTAATGCATATTCCTCCTGACAACTCAAGCAGATTTGCATCTGAATCAACCAATTAGCTACAATCATCAAACAGAACAGAAATATAAAGAATTAAATGAAATACTCAATGCATCTAAGGTCTTTCTCCACAACACACCACTGAGGGAGTTGTAAGGTCAGTGCCACATTTAAACTACCAGGCAAACACATTCCCTCGTCCTACACAAACAGTACACAGCTACTCTGCAACTACAACAGCCCAGGCCTATGTGACCAACAAGCTCTAATGTACATTTCCAAGCCCCTGTGAAAAAGAAGGCGGCTCACAACACAAACAGGCAATATAAAATAATTATATTCTTATGGACAGTCTATTCCTTCAATATATTGTGGATCAGTTAAAAATACGTATACAATGCATTTACTCAGGAAACAACCTCGAGATGAAAAGGAGTGCCTTCGTCCTAAAACATCATTTCACATTTTTAATGCTTATAGCTATGTCTTTATATCAATGTTATTTTCTGCTGCCTCATATAGTATCTTTAAACATGTCAATGTTTCCACAGTAATTCATTTTGAGGTATAAACTCAAATATCAAATTTTTCGAGGAAATGCAGACCCTTCAACTTTGAGGACGACTTCCTACTGTGCACCATGAATTTAAAGATTATTTATACCAACATATCTCATGAGGTAGTGAAAACATATATCAAATAAACATTATTAAATTGGGGTGATTGTGAAAAAGAAACACATTCTTTCAGATTCAAATTTTAGAGGGTATCTTAACACAGTTTTTTCAGTGGTAGAATACATATTTCCCATTAGTAACTGGAGGTTCATTGCATTTAATGCAGAAAACTTACAGCAAAAATACTAATGCACTATCATCAAAAACAATATATACTGAAAAATAAGAAGCGGAAAGAGTGATTGATGTTCTACAAACAGTATACAGATGATGTTTTCTTGAACACAAACATCATTAGAAATGAATACCCAAAGAATGAATGAAATTTCATGAAGAATTATGTTTACACAAAATAAAAAACGAAAGGACAAACATTTCTGTATATAGAAGTAATAAATAGAAATAACCGATGGGCAACGAATGTATGCGCAAAACCTACTGATAAAAACAATTTGTTACTGATGCAAGTTTCCAATCGGAAACAATGATGGAGTGTACCATGCACTAAGGATTAAAAGAATTGTCTCTAAAGTGGACACGTTGACAGTACATCTGAAAGCCTACCAGAGTAATACTGAGTTAAGATGTTGTGTTAAGAGCATTCCTGACAAGCAGGAATGCTCTTAACACTTTGTTGAAAGCAGATGACCTATTATAAAATAAAGAAAATCACCGCAAAGATCAATTGGGAAATCATTAAATATGATGACGATTCGAAAGTTAATTTTTAAGAACCATCGCTGGTGGTATTTGGGGTTTATAATCATTACTTGCTTCACTGAAAGTGGAAACATTTCCTTATTTGAGCTGCAAACATTGTTACTTTCTCCAGAAAGGATGTGTGATTAATTGGATTCTGACCCTTTAAGTGACTGCTTTAGGACCACCTGGTTTTTGAGACTCTGCTTGGAAGTAGTCTCACTGATATTTTTTAATTGTAAGCTGCCACTGCCCACTTTTTAAATAGGTTCTGCCACTGCTCAATGCAGGTATGAAACTCTGGGTTGGGTACATGTGATCAGAAATGTACATGTGTGTGCACCCATGTGTGGGCTGAACATGTGGGACTTTTGTTTAACTTGAGTCTGGTATCTATGCACAGAAGCCTGTCACCAATGGGATCTTTAATGATTTGGGTCTAGTCTGTGCAGTGCATTATAGAATATTTGGCAATAAAAAAAAATATCCACATTTGTTTGTGACTATAATGTAAGTCTACTGTGTTTACCGGTTAGTCTGTAGTGCTTTGTTGTATTCATAATGTAGGTGAAAGCTGCAACAAAATAACAATTTCACATTAGCTTAACCTAAAGAAAGTTTAAAATCTCTTTCTATAGTTTAAACAAAGATCCTGCAAATATGATAATAATAATAATATGTTCTCTCCTCCATTTACTTTGGGTGTTACAGTATTTTCTTGAGTTAGCGCCTAAAGAGATTCAGGCTTTGAATTGCACTGAAGGGCCAAGTTAATTACGCTACTAGCCAGCAGGCAATTAAGGCTTACACATTCAATATGCCCGTTTGGAGGCAATTTAGCCTGTACTAGAGAAAGGAAGAAGGTTAATTACGTCTACACTGACTGACAAATTAGGGCATGCTTTTCTCAGACAAACTATAAGGGAGCAGCCAAACATCTGTCTCCATTCTCTTTTGGGCCCTTTTGAAGTTTAGAAGGAAAGCCATCGACTGGCAGTGGAAATTATGGATGGGTTTAAGTATCTCAGAGAGTTGTGACCATTGAATGCTTGAAGTTTCCATCTTGAAAAGTCCTAAGATGCTGTTCAGGAGGAACGAGATGGGATTGAAGGTGATGTTATATCATCTTTGGATTGTGCGCAGGTGTCCACTTTAAAAAACCCTACAATAGGGAGAGACTTTGAAAAGCAGTAGAATCTGCAGAAGGTAATAATGGATGGACACATTTTGGATGAGCCCCTTTTTGAAGTAGTGGGATAATCTGCATTTGTACTGACTTGGACTCTGTGGACCTGTGTCTCCAGGGGCGGGGAACTGGCCTCCCCACTTCCTCTTTGACACAGTAGAGAGTGAGTTTTGGTGATTCCTTGGTGAGAATGTCCTTCTGGAACTTATGTGCACTGGCCTCATGAAGGATTCCTCTGGAGAGGGTGCCCCCGGCACCTGCTGGACATACAGGAACCCTCCAAGTGGCCAGAAGGCTGAGGATCCAGATGAGCACAGGCAGGGAGTGTTATTAGCCTTGAGAGTCTCAGCGTGCTTCCAAAGGAAGACCCTGGGCTTACCAAGAGATTATCAGGATCCTAGACAGAAATGCAAGTATTGGGCTCTGTGCAGAGCCTCACTGCTCAAAGGAGGCAGCTGAGTGCTGGAACTGCAATAGAGGCTTGAAAACAGTCTATGACAAGCGAAAAAAGGAAGCTTCAGCATTACAGCAGTAGAAAAATCAGCTCTAAGAAAATCAACAACATTTTTGGACCAAGGGATATAGAAGTGGTTCTTCTGGTGTCTGGAGTGCATCAACAGGAGCAGAGCACAGCAGAAGCGATCTCAACCGTACACTTCATTTTCACAAGAGAAGCATGATTTGTTTACAAATACATCCCAAAATTATACACCAAGAAATATAACCAAGACCTAACCAAAGGACCAGCTGAATAACAATTTTCTGCAGACACCCGAAAGTCTATCTTGCTGTGCTGCTTACTTTTCTAATAAACATATGCCCTTTTTAAAATATTCATCAACCTTCGTGAAAAACTGTATACAGTTCCCACCTATTTCATTGATGTTAAGTTCAAAAAGACAATGCATTCCAAGGATTCATTGAATCGTAATTATTAGCATTTACGTCGGCATTATGACTATGGCTGACCTTGGTGCCTCTAAAATAACAATCAATTATATTGGATGGTTAAACTCTAAACAGAAATGAGAAAAGTGTATTTTTTGTGCATTGTGAGTGCATCAACAGAGTTATATGTCATCAATCAAAAGCCCTGGGGAACTTTCTATATTACTCCTCCTCCTGCCTCCACAATGCTTACACTTAGGGGTATATTCACAAGAACGTGTGCTAAACATCACCAAAAAAAGTTAACGTAACTTTACGCATCACAGCCAATCGCGGGAAAATAACCCAGTGTCAATGTGGAATTCACAACAAGGCGGTACCATGCGATAGTCTGCCAAAACCGGAGATAAAAACACAAACCACAACACAAAAAATCCTGCGATGGGCCAAAGCGCGATGAGGAAATCAGCGATAAGCACCTCCAGGCCTGCAACACACACCTGGCAGGCGGGAAAAATCACCATAAAAGTAGAAAAAACACCCAAACACAAACTGACCAACACCCAAGCACCATGGAGGCAACCGGAGCAGGTGCAGAGGATGAGCACAACCCCAAAAGCACCCCGGTTGACCAGGACCTCGGGGACAGGGAAGGGCAAGGACAAAAAGAAGAGGAAGACGAAGTTCAGTTCGCAGGCAAACAGGATCATAGTCACGGAGGTGAAGGAACACCATCAACAACTGTTCGTCACCTCCAACGTGTCATTGGACACCAAAACTGGAATATGGCGGGACATCGTGGACAAGGTGAATGCCGTCGGAGACCACAAGAGGACAATGGACGAGGTCAAGAGGCAATGGAATGACAACAAGCAAAATATCAAAGAGAAACTCGCAGCCAACCAAAAGGCAGCAATGCAGACTGGAGGTGGGGGCACAGCGCCACAGCTCATGCTGGATGACATGGAGGAGCTGGTGTCGACAGTCATCAGTGTGGATACTGTGGCCGGAGTAGGGGAACTGGACACTGCTCGACAGGACACAACACTACCGCAACAGGGTGAGTAACCACCAGGTACTCTGGGGTCGGGTGGAGATGGTCACGATGACACACATACACAATCAAGCAGAGCACAGTGCACACCCTCAATGACTCTGGGTCATCGTCCAGATCTATAGACTGTCACAATGTACAATGCCATGCTGTCTGAATGTCAACATGTAACATGAGGCTACATACATGTGGACACATTGCAATTCAGCATCTCCCCTTCACATTGCAGGGCCACCGTCAACAACGCCTGCAGAGCTGTCCAAGCCACTCTTCACTGATGACAAGGAGGACAACCCCAGCATCGATGCACAAGTCCTCCTAGAGATCATTGACAGCAACCGCGACTCACCTCCAGGATCAGGGCTACCCAGCTGCATCGAGGAGAACCCAACCACCACCCAAATCACCCCGCAGGAGGCACTCTCGGCCCCGGCAGTCTCCCAAGACCCCCAGGAACAACACACAGCCTTCCAATGCCGTATGCTGGAGGGCCAGAGGGAGACGGCTGACCAGGTGCGGGTGGGGTTCGACCTCATGGGTACCAAACTGGACACCATCCATGGGTGTTTAGAGCCACTCCATGGTCTCCAACGAGCCCTGACTGACATCTCTGGAGTCATGACGCGGAGAGAAGAACACCGGTCTGCTCAGAGGGGTCCAGCGATACCAGCCGTGAGCTGGCACACATGCGGAGGCTCATGGAGGACATGGTGCGGATGGAAGCGGAAAGGATGGCAGCCACCGCTGCACACCAGCGAAATGTAGCTGGGATCTACCATGCCCTGCAGATCATCATCATGGCATTGCTGCCACAAGGCGTGGCGATGATAAATGTTGCTGGCCCCACACCATCCACATCTCTGCCCCCTGGTGTGCCATTGCCTCACAGTGCGGCAGACGTAGCCACTCTGGCACCTGATGTGTCAGTGGCACACAGTGCCTCAGCCGGTACTGCAACACCCACAGGTGGGGCAGAGTACACATCCAGAGATGAGGACATGGATGGGTTTGTGATCAGAAGGCACTAGCATTCATTTCCGCCACCTGGCCTGTTTTTGCTTGGTGTCGCACATGGCCCCATGACCTTCCACTGACCCCCGATACACTCCGATGCACTCACCTTGGACAGCGACATGGACTGCCATATCCTGTTTGGTGACCAATGACACGGAGACCAGACTGCGGACTGCACCCTTTCTCTTCCGCAGTACTTGTCATCCCCGGATGAACTCTGGCTGGCCCTCCTCGGGCCCATATTGTGTAGTGTGGTCGGCATTGCCCTGTACTGCTCCAGCTGCAGAACTGCACTGGATGTGCAATAAACATCCAGTGACGCACTGCTGTGTTATGTATTTCAACATTTTTCTTGTATGAATGTGTGGATGAATGTAGGGACAGTGATTTCCCTTGCATCAATGATGCTCATCCTGTGGGATGCCAGTCAGGGGGTGCTACACTGCATATTGTGTACCAGGTGCCGTGGACACTACAAAAGGGACACACGCTCAGTCACTTCCATGTCCGTACATGAACTGAACCACGCCCAGAGTCCACGAGCCACTGTTGCAAGCCCTGCGCTGGTCCGGCATATGGCAGGCCAGACCACTCCGCTTACGTTCCGAGGGGGGGCCCTCATTGCTACCCATCACAGGCGTACTCGCTGGTGGTGTACAGGTCATTGGTCTAGTTTGTCAGCATGTCACAGCCACTCCCTGAGGGCAGGTTTGCACGCACACCACACCCATCCGGCACAGACATCACAGGCCATGTGACTCCACCAACATAAGGGACCGACGACGTCACATTCCCCTCGGCAGGTGGTGACTGGATGACGGACGCTGCACGGTTTTCAATCATAAAGAGCCCATGAGTTGTTGCGCACAGGGTTTGTGGCACCCAAGGCCTTGCGGCCGTCACAGGCCTACAACCATGTGATGCTGATTGGGTTTGCACAGGGTTAATGGCACCCGGAGCATTGCAGATTGCACAGGCACCCAGCCACGGGACAGTGACTTTGGGTGCACTGGGTTGGTGGCACCATAAGCTGCTGAGCGGGTGTGCAGCCTGCCATGATGCCCCGTCCTAGGGGTCCAGACAGCTCAGGTTTTGTGTGCCCTGCTGGACTGCAGTGTATGCCAGAGCCAGCGGGCAGCGCGGGCCAACCCGCCACATGGCGTCGCTTCCGGTATCCCAGAGTTAGTGGCACACATTGTGCTGAGCAGGTGCGCAGCCTGCGATGAGGCCGGGTGCACTGGTGTGTCCTCTGCCATGGAGTAATCAAGACCCACCACCAAACGGGAACGCCTACTCTGCATCTCAGTAGTGATAGTTGCGGGGGTCATCTGTGGTGATGTTTTTTGCGGCTGCTATCACAGGTATACTGATGTTGTGGCCTGTTAACACCAGCTTGTGATTCGGGTGATATGTTTATCGCAACTTTGGCTGCGATAAAGTGCCGTTAACTCGGCGATAGATCCTTGTGAATATGCCCCTTAGTTAGCGGTTTAACATGGCTTGCATTTCTACATGGTTGTTACTGATAGTTCTAATGGGATTTTAATGTAGTCTGTGAGAACAGAAGACTTCAGCAAACGTAATGTGTTTGGCAAACGTCTCATTCCTAATTTTCTCACAAGATTTAACCCAACCCAATACCACTATTGCTGCAGTCAGTGAGAGAAATGTATGTGATATGTACTTATGTACTTTACGTCTTCAGAATTAGGTCAGAATCATTGGCAGAGATTTTAATTTGTTCCCATAGAGGAATAACCTGCAAATGGCTGCACGCAAATCAGTCCAGAATGGCTAATGTTCTGTTCAATGACAGCCCACATTTTGGAGTAAGTGGCATAAACTGGGACAGAGCACTTCCTCAAAAGCAACTTGGGGGGTAAATGTGCCCTTTCTAACACTGCTATAAAGTTTACTTTGGATCAAACTCCTGTCTCATTGGCATATAGGATGAAATTGTACTTGACAGATGCCTCTAAGTAAGAAGGGGAAGATCTTGAGAAACAGTATCAGGTATGAAACAGTAAGAAAAACATGTGGAATTAGCACTACTACAATGGTACAAGCAGGTGTCTAACAGTATCCAGATGAATCACCATTTCACTTGCGCTGCTCTTTAATTCTTCAGCCCACTAACTTTGTAGGCACCAGTTAGTCTACCCCTTCGGCTATTCTTTATTCACTCCCTTTGAGATATTGTAAGTCCTAAATTGATGATGTTCTTGTACTGTCCTCTCTGGTGTCAGAAGAAGCACATGCCTAGGTCTCCCCTACCCCATTCCCCTCTCCCTGCAGCTCCAATCAGCTGAACCTGCACAGGCTGGTGGGTGTATATGTGTTTGCATTTTTCTGGAACAGTTTAAAAGAACATTTCATGTCCATGCCAATGAAACATTTACGGACAACTTAAAAAAACAGATTATCAATTAGTGAAATACAAAATGAAGAAAGTAACTACAGTTAAAACCTTAACACTGCTTAACCACCGTTCTCTCTCGTGATAACCATTTCAGACATAAATGATAAAAAGGCCCAAGCGTTTGCAAGTATTTCAATATTATATCTAAAACAAACAAGGCATAATTGGGCAAAATATTTACCAGTGCAACGACTTGAACAGCTAAATGTTTCTTTATACACAAGCAAGACATTCACAAACATAGTATATGCTGCAGAATAAGGCCCAATGTGGCATCAGAATCAAACAACGAGCAGACCTATCATGTACCATACTTAAATGCCCTTCATAGCCTAAATTTATCTTATTGAGTTTAATACCCTTTATGTGAGCTTTTTAATCATTATACCATTATAGTAAAAAAGAAACAATTTTGTGGCTTGTTGTTCCTTACCAGTTTTGCAATCCAAGTGACCATTGAGAATAGGAATGCCCAAAGGCATAGACCAGCTATTGACACTGAGGGGTATAGTTACAAGAAATGGCACTTTTTACGCAGAGGAGGGTCAAAATATGTACAGCTGCAGTATGACAATTCCTAATGCCATGCTAGCGTCGTATATACAATACGGCGCTACATGGTGTTAGAAAAAGCTAGTGGGCAAAAAAAAATGACGCTAGCATGAGTGTCAATTCCGTTGATGGTGCAAAAAGTGACATTTGGCCAATTAGCAGCAAGAAAAACCACGCTAGCAGGCCTAACATCACTTTTCTATGCCAAGCATGAAAGAAACCCAACAAAAACGCAGCTGAGGAGAAAAAAAAACTTACACATACCTGAATGCAGAATAGAACAGCCAGGAAGGAGCACAGCACAGAAAAACAATCTCCCACCCCACTACCAGCCAGGATGGCCAGGCAGGGTCCAAGGGGAAGTAGAATAGGAAAACGAAATGCAGGTTCAGTCTGCAGGAGAATGAGACCTGGATTGCGGAGGTGACAGAGCATCAATACCAGCTCTTCCTCTGCTCCAAAGTGTCACTGGGGACCAAAAAGGCAATAGTGGACAAGGTGAACTGTGCAGCTGAAGTCAAGAGGACAGTGATGGACTGTGAGAAATGCTGGCACTTTGCCAAGTGGAAAACTAAGGAGAAACTGACCACCAATCTACAGGCAGCTATGCAGACTAGAGGTAGTAGTCCCAGGAGGAGCTGGATCCCTTGAAGGAGCAGGTGTCCGCAGTCATCTCTGAGGAGTCAGTGGTTGGAGTAGCGGAACATGACATTGCTACATATGACCAACTACATCAGCCACAGGGTAAGTACCAACAAGGGACAATGAGGGGAACTATGTAATGTTGTTCAGTCCAGGCAGCTATGTCCCAGCTCTCTGCTGCACTGTCTGCAGTTCAAACGGTTGTCACCTGGCTACTCTGTGCTTAGATGTGACATCATTGGAGGGCTCATGGGCATTTTGGTCACATTTTGGCATAGGGCAGTGTAGCAAGCCTGATAGCTGGGCTATCCGAACTCCAATTGAAAGAGCAGCAATGTGCTGTTTCTACAAATATATGGTGCATTCCTGTATTAACTGTATGTGCAGACATACACTAAAGCAGGCACCCCTGCACCATAGTTCAAGGGTACCTTCATTGGTTCTGACCAGCTGAATGTGCACCAACAGCAAGTTAAGTACAGGGATGTGTTGTACTGTCTTAAACACAGCACAATCCTGCACTTTTCTCTGAGCCCCACCCTCTTCAACGTCTACATGAGCCCCCTCGCGGCCATCGTACGCAAACACAACCTCAGCATAATCTCCTACGCCGACGACACCCAACTGATCCTCTCCCTGACCAACGACCCCGCCGCCGCCAGATCCAACCTGCACGAAGGGATGAAAGAGGTAGCCGAGTGGATGACGACCAGCCGCCTGAAACTGAACTCGGACAAGACGGAGGTCCTCATCCTGGGCTCCTCACCCTCCGCCTGGGATGACTCCTGGTGGCCTCCCGCCCTGGGCACCGCACCCAAACCGACAGACCATGCACGCAACCTAGGCTTCCTCCTGGACTCCTCCCTCTCCATGACCAGGCAAGTCAACAACGTCTCCTCGGCGTGCTTCAACATCCTTCGCATGCTACGGAAGATCTTCTGGTGGATCCCCACCGAGACCAGGAAGACCGTCACCCAGGCCCTCGTCACCAGCCGACTTGACTACGGCAACGCCCTCTACGCCGGTACCACCGCCAAGCTCCAGAAGAGACTCCAGCGGATCCAGAACGCCTCAGCCAGACTCATCCTCGACATCCCACGAACCAGCCACATCTCCGGACATCTGAGAGACCTTCACTGGCTCCCCGTCAACAAAAGAATCACCTTCCGCCTCCTCACCCACGCACACAAAGCCCTACACGACCAAGGCCCGAGCTACCTCAACAGCCGAGTCAACTTCCGCGCTCCCAAACGCCACCTCCGATCAGCCAACCACGCCCTCGCCGCCGTCCCCCGCATCCGAAGAGCGACTACAGGAGGAAGGTCCTTCTCCTACCTGGCCGCCAAGACCTGGAACTCCCTCCCGACCGACCTGCGCCTGACCCAAGACCACCTCTCCTTCAGGAAGAAGCTGAAGACCTGGCTGTTCGAGCAGTAGCGGCACCCCCCCCTCCCCCCCCCAGCGCCTTGAGACCCTACGGGTATGTAGCGCGCTTTACAAGTGTCACTGATTGATTGATTGATTCTATTCACACATTTTGGGGCAGCAAGATGGTTTCTTGCGCTGCATCACATGTCAATGAAAGATGTCTTTCTGTCACACCTGGGACCTGCACATTAACCTAGGGTATTAATTCCTAGCATACATTTGGTATATCACAGGATAAACTACACAACTGTGGGATGGGTGATCTGTATATTGTCACTTGCATACATGCCTAGAGCAAAATTCATGTCACAGAGCTGTCCTGGCATGCAGGCTCAGATCCCACATATGTCAACTGCATTGGTAGGGATATCCTGAACTCCTCTCATCTACAGATATATGACTGGGTGTGGGGGTGAATACTGCCTATGTACACCAGTGAAACATGGGCCATGGTTAAAGTGAAACGGCACAGGGTGGTGATGCTTGCATATTGGCTGTGCCAACATGCATCATTTCCCAAATGCATGGATGGGCCATATTTACTGAATTATGTCCCATCCATGTGCACACCCCTACAGTGCTGCAAAAAGAACAGCTGTGCACCAATGCAGGCACCCTTGCACCATGGCACAAGGTTGTCTGAGTTGGTGTATGGCTGTCATCATCGGTGCCAGCGCAAGGGAAAACACATAGGGTGTGCCTGATCCTTGTGAATACGGTGCTGTCCTGTGTATTTGGAACAACACAGGGTTGCGTAGATAAAGTGCTTGCTGTGCTATGTTGTGCCATTACAATGTGAACATGCCCCTCAGTAGTAACATGTCACCATTCCCAGCAACACTACCATCTGGGCTGCTGCCTGACACATGTCACTATATAACAGCCAGCCATGTCAGCCCATTGGAGCTGGCCTTGCATGATGTAGATGGTGTAGGCACTTGAGATTTATCCTATGATCAGGGTCCCATCTCTGTGAGGGATTAACTTGGCTGTCAGGACCTATTTTGAAACAGCCAGAGGGGTAATGGACACATACAAGTGCATGGATTGGATTAAAGAAATGGCTGACAGTCTGACACCCTGCAGATGACCTATTCTGGTCATGATGTAATGGCATGAACGTCAGTGATTAGATTCTTACTACTTGGAGAAGGTCCATCCACTCAGAGTGGGGACACAGTGGTACTGATGACAATGCTGAAGTCCTGTCTTTTAAAATAAAATCAAGTACCATCTGCCATCCTCACCCAATCATAACATTTGTCCCACGCATCAATGAGGAACTGAAAGTGTCATGTCATACAATTTGACAACTACTTTAAACCATGTCAACATGTTGAAGACATCACTAATAGCATTTCCCCATCTCATTGCGGAGGATTAACCCTTACCTCCTGGCCAGCACCCTGTCATCAGTGATGAAGGCGATGATGACAACCTAAAAAACATTGACCATGACACCCTCCAAGAGTTTCTGAACTCCATTGGAACACCATCTCTGGACCCGAAGAGGGTCAGCAGCATTGTGGCATCTCCACATACCTCACCTAACAACTAACAGGCACCACCACATCCCACCAAACCCACACCCCTGGACTGTGAGGACCCAACCATTACATTCCAACGGACTGTGGCAGGAGTCCGACTGGAGTTGGCAGATCAGGTGCGGGTGGGGATGGTGACCATGATGGCCACCATAGAGGGGTTCCATGGGTGCCTCAGTCCCAATAGGGACATCTCTGACAACTTCAGAGTGCACCTACTCTCTGCTCGGTGGCCTCCAGCAGTCCCTGGCTGCCATTGATGGCGTCATGAGGCAAAGGCATAAACAACTGCCCAGCCAAGGTTGCACCAGCGATATGACCATAGAGCTGGGGGATATCTGAACCCTCTTGGAGACCATGCAGCGGAAGCAAGATTCCCACATGGCTGCCATGGCTGCCTACCACTGCAATGTTGCTGCTGTGTTGCAAAACCAGCAGATCCTCCTTGCTGCAGTGATGCCTCATGCATTGGCACAGATGAATGCTTCTGCAGGCCCGGTATCCAGATCTTCCACCCCTGATGTGCATTTGCCTCCCTTGGCTGCTGCATCTATGACACCACCCTCATGGGAAACACCGCACACATTACAGGAGGAAGATGTGGATAATACCTCTTCCCAATGAAAAATTCTGCAGCAGCATTCATCTGTGTCATATAACCAGTTTTTCCTTAGCCCTGTGCTGCTCAAAATGTCAGGGAGCATTTGCTGTCAGTGTCCTCATTTTGACATTTGTGGAATGACAATGTGGCCATCCCTCCTAATTTAACTAATTGCGATATTCCCAGTAAGTGGGAAACCTCCCCAATCTGCACTCAGACTAATGCAGGTCAAATAATTCAAAAGGTGGTCTGTGTAGTTCCAAGAAATTTCTTTTATTTTCTTTCTTGAATCTTTTTCTTTTCAACTCAAAATATCATTTTTTTACTATTTAAATTCAACAATTCTTCTATATGGGATTATGCCCAAATCATTTCAGGCTCATTTAGATGTGTATCAGTTTCTGTGCAGATTCTGACATGTTTGTTGCGGTCACGGTTAGAGAACTGATGTAGCGCATGTTGCGTGTCATGTGGTGGTGAGGTGGTGAGTCCTCCTTTCATTGGATGTCTGAGGAACCCCATTGAACTGGATATCAGGTGGACGATCAAATTCATCACCCAGTCAGGTTGCCCCAAACCCCTTCCCTTTGGTCCTGATGAAGATCCGCACGGCCAAGGTCTAAATCTCCTTAAGGCCTTCAAGACGGGTCGAAACGTCGACGCTTACTTTCCATTACCTGGGATACACATATAATTCCCTTGTGCTAGACCAATTATTGGGTCTTTTTGAAATACGAAAACATGTATCTGTGATTGAGATGTGACCAGGTTCTTTGGACGGTGAACTACAACCGATCCTTATTGTAAACCAAATGAATTTCTTTTACTACTTTGTTTCCATTTCTTGCCTCACCCACTCACTCTTAATCACCCTCTTTTGTTGCACGTTCCTCTTGGAGCAACCTTAAATTGCCTTATTCAATAATAAATTAATATGTATGATAATCTAAACAAGGTTGGATGTTGTTCTTTGTTGGATTGAATTATATATTGAATATTGTGAGTTCTTTCCCTCTAAAAAGTGTTTTTTGGGTTTCGAGCTCAAGATTACAAAAACTAACTGACTAATTGAAGCAATTTGTTCACTTGTATTAATTAATTGGTCAAGGATTATATTGACCCAGCAGATAATTCTCATGAAACAAATTTGTCGCATCCTCCGATAACTGATCCGGAATTTATCGATGCCCCGTAAGTTCTTGAGGCAATCAATATTCTCCCAAAACCGAATAACCACAAGGGGTCAGAAAGCTAAAGCCTGTCGAGGGAGTAACCTTGCCCCGCCTCCTAAGAAGAGGAAAGGTCAAGGCCCTAGTAAGCAAACTAATCCCCCTTCGAAGACGTCGGGATGGAAATATAAATCTGTGAGAGAGAGCTCATTCAAGGACCTACTGTTACCTCGAAGGATACAGTGGTATTAAGTTCAGCCCTACATCAGGAGCAGGAGGAATTTTGGATTGCACTAAAACTGACTGTGTCTTGCCTTCTGAACCCATTGATGCAAAAATTAACTCAGCTGAAGCAAAGACTAGTTAGCATGGAACAACTCGTAAACAGTACTCCCTCAACTTCGTCCAGTTCCTGTCATGAATGAGGACTGTACCCCCTAATAATAATGGAGATTAATTTCCCATCCAATCCGAAGGCGATCTTGTGAATGGGAGCGCCTCCCAAAAACGGGCACTGTACTCTACCAATGACTCTAACAACTTGACCTGGACAGGGCTTCATGGGAGAAGAGCTGCTCCCCTTTCATTAAATTAAGAAGAACCATCCCACGTGAACCAGGGCAGGCCCACGAGGCAAGTCGACTCTAATGGGGCCGTCTCTGGGGGGAGGTTTGCACGACCAAAGTCAGAGGACAGATTATAAGAAGCCCCAGACGACAAGACTTGGCTAGGGTAAATTAGCCAGGTCCAAGGAAGCTGCATCTTCCCCCTGAAGCAACACCGTACACAGTTGTCTTGGCCAATGCTCCTCACCTGCCGCTTGGTGAGATAGAACATTGGTCAACTTTGAGGAACAAGTCCTTACATCTATTAAGAAGAAAGACAGGCATATCTAATGAACTCTTTACAGAATTTAAGATGGCACGGCGTATTGGTTGGGTGGGAAGTTCTACCAAGTCATTATCTGGTGACTGCATTGTGTTAACATTTAGGTCCCCAGGTTTGGTTCAAACAATATTAGATATTGCAGGCAACTGGCCCGTTAGAACTACTGGGATCAGCATTCTACCCTTGTTTTTTTTTTTTTTTACAAACCAACTAGACCCCCTCAGTATTTTCCGGAGGAACAGAATCTGTGTGGACAATTACAGTCCAGGTACGCAATCCCAGTAAGTAACTATTTCAATGCCCTCGATACTCTAGAAGACATCGATTGATTGGCCCCCAAGAACCAGCATTTAAAGCATGATAGTTGGTCTGCCAGGTGCTGTGTTGATGGATTATCGGTGCAGGGAGCAGGAATAGATTTTCTGGAAACAGTGGGTGGGACAATCCTGATAGTTGGTGCACAGGAAGTTACAGAGCGAGGAGACAGTATACTGAGTATGGCCCCCTCCTTTAGACCTTGTGAGCACTTAACCCAATTACCTGGGCTATCTTGTGCTGATAACCTTAGTACCTCCGACTTTGTCCTCTCCACCTCCCTGAATAACCCCGAGTAGCTCCTTTGAAATGTCATCTCCTGGAACATCTCAGGGCTGCGCACAAAGTTACAAAATCAAGATTGGAGTGACTATATCGTGAATTATGAGATACTTTGCATGCAGGAAACCTAGACCATAAAGGCAGCTCATATAAATGGTTTTAAAACATTTCAGACACAGGCAGTGAAGGGCTCAGGGGGCAGACCTAAGGGCAGACTCTGCAGATACATTTCTAATAAGTTAGTAGTAGACAAATTAGATTCATATTTGGGGGACTGTTAATACCAGATAGTCAAATTGTTTATAGGTGTAACACAATGTATTGTTTTGGTTAATTTCTATAACAACATTCCACCAGTTGAACTTGACATGGTAATGATGTAAATTCTATCTGTAACACTGGCCCAAAGGATATAATGTTAATTGTGGCAGGGGATTTTAATTCTGTTCTGTGTCCTTTCGAGGATAGCAGAATTTGTGGTTTTAATAATGAAGAAGTTTTGTGCAATACCCAATTTTGTCACTCAACGGCAGGAGAGCTGTTCAACGAGCTGTTATTTAGCACTGAATTAGGCTTTGTAAATGAATTACTGGATACACTAGTCCCTATGTCTTATACTTTTAATGGAAGAGGCCTAGCATCAACTATAGATTATATGTTGGTCTCATGTAATCATGCCTCTAGGCTGCACTCTTTTAAGGTCGGCGACAACGCTTTGAGTGACCATTTTCCTCTATGCCTAAAGATCAATTTTCCATCTTACATGCCTAAAAGGGCAGCCAATACCGAGCATAATATAGGAAAGATAAGGCTTGATAAAACTAATGGCTATACACTTCGGTGGTCAAAAGTGGACCCTGTTACAGTGGCCAAAAAATAAGTAACGAAGCGCAAATCCGCTTTTGACACTTGCCTAGGTGAAATAGCCTCCCATGATAGTATTCTAGAGGCTTTCCTTGAAATATCAGATGAGGTTAAGAATTTACTAATTGCACAGCTTAGTAATAGAATCAAAGAGCCGGGTTAGTTCAATGCGAAATGCACTCAAGCATACTCCAATCTAAAGTGTGTGCTTCATAGGCAGCCCTGAAGTGCTAAGGATGTTAGTCAAGCGAGACTGCTTTATAGACAGGCCATTAAAGACAGAAAGAATAATATGAGGAATGATGCCTGGGAAGCACTCCACAGTGCGGCACTACAGAAAGATAGTGCCGCATTCTGGAGAGCAGTGAAAACCCCGTTCTTACTTCCTGGAGATGGTCCATCATTAGAAATTGCAATATCGGGGAACAACCTTTACAACGCAACTTTTACAACGCACTACACTTACAACGCATTTTTTACAACGCAACATCCACTACAACGCATTCCATTACATCGCATGACACTACAACCCATTTTTAAAAACTACCTTTACAACGCATTCCATTACATCGCATACTACCTTTACAATGCATACCATTACAACGCATAATATTACACTACACTATCCAACACTTACCCTACTGTTGCACCCCCTGGAGTTAGAATAGTAATTTTTACCCCTATACTATCCAACACTTACCCTACTGTTGCACCCCCTGGAGTTAGAATAGTAATTTTTACCCCTATACTATCCAACACTTACCCTACTGTTGCACCCCCTGGAGTTAGAATAGTAATTTTTACCCCTATACTATCCAACACTTTCCCTACTGTTGCACCCCCTGGAGTTAGAATAGTAATTTTTACCCCCATACTATCCAACACTTACCCTACTGTTGCACCCCCTGGAGTTAGAATAGTAATTTTTACCCCTACACTATCCAACACTTACCCTACTGTTGCACCCCCTGGAGTTAGAATAGTAATTTTTACCCCTATACTATCCAACATTTTCCCTACTGTTGCACCCCCTGGATTTAGAATACTAATTTTTACCCCTATACTATCCAACACTTACCCTACTGTTGCACCCCCTGGAGTTAGAATAGTAATTTTTACCCCTATACTATCCAACACTTACCCTACTGTTGCACCCCCTGGAGTTAGAATAGTAATTTTTACCCCTATACTATCCAACACTTTCCCTACTGTTGCACCCCCTGGAGTTAGAATAGTAATTTTTACCCCTATACTATCCAACACTTACCCTACTGTTGGACCCCCTGGAGTTAGAATAGTAATTTTTACCCCTATACTACCCAACACTTACCCTACTGTTGCACCCCCTGGAGTTAGAATAGCAATTTTTACCCCTATACTATCCAACACTTACCCTACTGTTGCACCCCCTGGAGTTAGAATAGTAATTTTTACCCCTATACTATCCAACACTTACCCTACTGTTGCACCCCCTGGAGTTAGAATACTAATTTTTAACCCTATACTATCTAATACTTACCTTAAATGCAATTTAATATTATGCGTTGTAATGGTATGCGTTGTAAAGGTAGTATGCGATGTAATGGAATGCGTTGTAAAGGTAGTTTTTAAAAATGCGTTGTAGTGTCATGCGATGTTTGGAATGCGTTGTAGTGTTTGTTGCGTTGTAAAAAATGCGTTGTAAGTGCATGCGTTGTAAAAGTGTACAACCTGCAATATCCGAGGATTCTTGGATTAAGCATTTCTCAAGGGTATATAATGGACAAGGAAATCCTGCAAGGCAACCTAGTGATGTAGTAATAGAAACTAATGACAACATAGACCTGCACTTCACCTTGGAGGAAGTGAACAGAGCTCTTGCACTTAGCATGGTCGGAAAGTCCCCCGGTCATGATGGGGTCCCAGTAGACCTGTTCAAGTCTAATACTACTCTTTGGGGGCCTATTTGAACTCAGGTGATTAATGCTAGTTGCCAAGCCTCGCTACCTAAGACTTGGGTCGAGTCTATTATCGTCCCAATCTTTAATACCCTGGCTGTTATAGGCCAATTTCCTTACTTGAGTCTATGGTACTTGAGTCTATGGTAAAAATGGCAGGGTGCGTAATCTTAGAACGCCTGCAAGAGTGGTCAGAGGAAAGACGGGATTTATCTGATATACAGTTTGGTTTCCGGGAAGGGCTGGGTACAATCGAACAAAGTTTAAATTTGTCTATCTTGATGGGTGTTAGAACTGGGGGTCTCTAGTTGGCAGAGGTAGGTACCTTTGACCAAATAGGGACCCTTGCTTCTAGTCAGGGTAAGGGGGTACACTCCTAAAATAACCCCTGCTCACCCCCTTGGTAGCTTGGCACGAGCAGGCAGGCTTATCTCAGATGCAGTGTGTAAAGCATTTGTGAACACATACAGTAATCCAGTGACAACACTACAGATAGACACCACACAGGTTTTATATAAAAAATAAGTATTCTATATATAGACTTATCACAAGACCACAAACGACAAATATCCACAATACTGTACTTTAAGAATGGTAGAAATAGCTCACTCAGGGATAGTCTCTTCCTCAGTTTCTCCAGTTCCTCTCCTCAGCAAAGGTTCTTCTTTTTTCCCAAAGTCATCTAAAGCTCTGGGATCTGGGTCCCCGCTTTTATACTCATTTTCACTTTGTTCTCTGAAGGCAGAGAGGCCTTTCCCTAGTCCAAACCAGTTCTGGTCAGTCCTGGAGCACCTTCTTTCCTTTTGTAGTGTAGGCCAGGGACATTAGACGCACCACAGGAGGTGGAGCCAGTATTGTGGAGGGAAGGCACAGCCTCATTCAGGTCCCAGGTTCAACTCCTCCCACCCATCTACATGCAGATCTCTCTAATCAGCCCTGTGCTGACTCACCCTGTCTCCTGGAATCCCCCAGCCCCTGTCACTCAAACTCCAGACAAGGAATACACAACCTAGCAGAGGCAGACTTGGATGGTTAGGCAAGAAAATACCAGCTTTCTAAAAGTGGTATTTTCCAACACAGAATGTTAAAATCAACTTAACTAAAATATGTATTTTATCATTTTGAGTTCAGGCCTACTAAACTCGAATTTCTACCTAGTTCCCTGAGTCAGTTAGGATTATAAGATGTTATAATCAAACTGCCCATTTTGGCCTATGGGGAACAGGTAGCCTTGCAATAGTGAAAAACTAAAATTGCTGTAATTCACTATTAGGACATGCCACACACACCAGGACATGTCCTACCTTATACTTACAATGCACCCTGCCCTTGGGCCTACCTTAGGGGTGTCTGATATGAAGAAAAGGGAAGGTTTAGGGACTGGCAAGTGGGTGCACTTGGCCATTCAACATGGCAGTACCAGACTGCAGACAGGCTCTGCAATGGCAGGCCTTAGACTCACTTTACAGGCTGCTTCTGTGGGTGGCACAACCAGTGCTGCAATCCCACCAGCAGCATTTGATTTACAACACCTGGGCAAACTCAGTGCACTGTACTAGGGTCTGACAAGTAAACCAAATCAGACAATCATGGAGTCACTAATCCATACATCAATTTACAATAGGGAGAGCATATGCACTTTAGCACTGATCAGCAGTTGTAAAGTGCCCAGAGTCATAAAACCAACACAAATAGGTCAGAGAAAATACAGGAGGAAGGCAAAAAGTTCAGGGATGACCCTGCAAAAAGGGCCAAGTCCAACAATGGGAAAATATACAATAGCGAAAAAGGGAAGGTTGTTCTTGACATTTGTGGACCTAACCGCAACCTTCGACTCCGTAAGACATGATAAACTGTGGGCGGTCCTTGAGGCTATGGGAGTTGACACGAACATTATTCTTTTCCTTACGCATCTTTATACTGGTGCTTCAGCCAGTGTGCATTTTGGTTTGCATGGGGAACATACAGCTGTATTTTCCATCAGAATGGGGGTCAGGCAAGGTTGTGTCCTGGCTCCCTTTCTTTTTAGCCTCTATATCCACGGACTGGAAGATGCTCTATTTAGAAGTGAACAAGATTTCCCCCAAGCCAGAGGCCGACCTATTCTTGCCCTCCTATATACAGATGACGCAGTTTTAATGGCCCGAACACAAATTGGCCTCCAGAAGGTCCTAAATAGCTTTAATAACTATATGAAGGAACTTGGTCTTAGTATTAATATATCTAAGACCTTTGTTACGGAACATGGCCCAGGGAGTCAGAGCTCACGAAACATGTTTGTAGACAGCCAGAAGCTAGCTTCAACGAAGAGTTTTGCATATCTCGGTGTCTTATTCAGCCATAATGATTCATGGGCCCACACTATATCTACTAAACGGCTGGCATTTCGAAGAACAACGGCTGCCCTTATATCTTTCTCAAAGAAATTAGGCAGGAAACCACCTGTTGAGCTTATTCAAATTTACAGAGCAAAGTGCATTTCTACTGCGATGTACAGGGTGGGGGTATGGGGTTTTGCCAACACCACGCCGCTACAACTTGTGGAAAGTTCCTTTTTAAGGTATATTTTATCTGTCCCGCCAAGCACACCTTCTTGCATCTGCCATGATGAGCTGTGTCTTACATTTTTCTCCGATCTTATAAAAATGGACCCCATACTGTTGTGGCACAGGATCTGGATGAAAGAACAAACTAAGCTAAATAGGGAGATCCTGCAGGTTAGCCTCAAATTAGAAGTAGCTTAAGTGGGCAAGGTTCGTACGTGATTTTATGAAGGATCTAGGCCACCTAGAATATTTTACGGACCCAGGCTCCATGCAGGGGATATCTAGGAAAGCAATAACCCCTTCCGTGTGTTGGACGGCTGGGAGCCATCCCACATCATGATGGGTGTGTGCGTGGGACGGCTCCCAGCCATCCTAGCACCCACCCACGGGGGAAGCACTGGCGCTCCCCCATGGGCTGCCCTTTCAGGTGCCCCCACCAGGGAAGGCAGGGGAAGCCCTTTCCTTGCCTCCCCCGATCCCCCCCTCGACGTGATCTAATGACGTCAGTGCGCGAGGCGCACTGACGTCATTAGAGGATTCCGCATGCCCTGGAAGCCATTTTCTTCCAGTGCATCCAGAGGAGAGCAGTTGAGTTTCTCCTCGTGGAGGGTGGGGGCGTTTGTTAGGAAAGGCATCGGAGGAAAGGAAAGGGTTTCCTTTCCTCCGATGTCCGCTGGGGCGCGATCGTGCAGCAGGAATGGCTGTTTTTTTTTTTATTGCGTAATTTGTATGGGGGAGCGGCCCCTTGGGCAAGTTTTGTCCCCCTTGGGGGGGGGGGGGGCAGATCGGACGATCGGTAGTTTAAAAAAAAGCATTTGTGTGCCACTGGGCCACCAGGGATTTTTTTTTTATTGCCTTTGTGTTTCGGGGAGCGGCCCCTTAGGAAAGGGTCGCACCCCTTGGGGGATAAATGTTGATTTGTTTCTGACTGTAGCATTTTTTAACAAAAAAAAGCATACGTGTGCCACTGGATTTTCTTTTTTTTAATGGCCTTTATGTGTTGGGGAGCGGCCCCTTGGGCAAGGGTTGCTACCCTTGGGGGATAATTTGTTTATTAAGTTATGTCCCCCTTGGGGGGGCAGATCAGACAATCAGAAATTTAAAAAAAGCACATGTGTGCCACTGGGTCACCAGGGATTTTTTTTTTAAATGCCTTTTGTGTGTTGGGGAGCGGCCCCTTGGGCAAGGGTCGCTCCCCTTTAGGGGCTAAATAATGTGGCTGTTTCTGCCCCCTTCGGACAGATTGGCCATATATTTTCAGGCCCATCTGTCCCCTGGGGGGCAGAAGCCATTAGACACCATGGCTTTTTAAATGTTGGTGTTGGGGAGTGACCCCTTGGGCAAGGGTCGCTCCCCCTTTATGAGGGTGATTTTTTTTTGGTTGTTTCTGCTCCCCGCAGGCCTTATGCCTTTAGGCTCACCTACCACCTTTGCTTGGCTGGTGGATTGTGTGTTGACTAGTCCATTATTTGCATATGTGATTGTAATGTTTTATTTCTCCTTTTTATTCTAGTGCAAAGCTTTTGATTCTTGTTTGTGGTTTCGTCAGTGATTGATCTGCAGTTTTCTGTAGTTGCATTTTTTTGGTAAGAAAAACATTTTCATTGTTTTTACTCCAATTGTGTATTAAGGTCATGAATGAATGATGTTTTTGTAAGTGGTGTCATATTAGCATCATATTTAGTTAGTGTTTTGAGTATGAAATTCTTTGCGATGTGTTTTGTGTTGTCTTATGTGTCATTTTCTTTTCTTTTTCTTTTTTAGTGGGATACTGTTGGTCCTTGCTGGGTCTGTGCAGAGCAGGTGGTGGTGAGTCTAGCTGCTTCTGGTAAGTGAGCGGTATAGTGTTGAAGTATGTAGGTCTTTGTGATAAAGACACACTTTGTTTATTATTATTTTACAAAGTGTTTGTTGTTGTTGACTTGTTTGACAAGTTACCTTTATTAGTAAGGATTATGGCTAGCCGCAGGATTACTGCACAGCAGGTTGTTGGTTTGCTTTTTGAATCTTCCTTTGACCATGATTATGACACTGACTCTGCATCTGAGGCAGAGGAGGGAGGGGAAGATTCTGGCAGTGAGTTTTCTCTCCAAATGGAATCATCAGATGATGAAGCTACTCTCAGTGCAGATGAAACTACTCAAAGTGCGGATGAAGTGCCTGTTTTAGATGAGGACACTGATGTGCAGCAAGAGACATCAGTATTGCAGCCTGAGGCTGCAAGGCTTCCAACTGGAAGTGCTGGACTCTGGGTTGATCCAAACATGGTGCAGCCGGTGTTGCATGACTTTAGTGGGGATGCAGGGTGTAGAGTGGATTGCACATTTTTTTTGCCTATACAATTTTTTCAATTGTTTATGGACGATGTATTTTTGGCTGAGGTTGTTGAGCAGACTAATTTGAATGCTGAACAGTTTTTGAGGGACAACAGTGCCAGACTTAGGCCCCGCTCTAGAGCTATCCGGTGGCTCCCACAAATCTGGATGAGATGAAGAAGTTTTTGGGTTTTACTTTTTTGATAGGCTGGATAAGGAAGCCGTCCATGGCTTCACATTGGGCTACCAGTCCCTTGATGGCAACGGCCATATTTCCTGCAATTATGAGTTGTGATCGGTATTTTCTTTTGCCTCGGATGCTGCATTTTGTTGATAATACTTTGGCGTTGCCATGAGATCATCCTGACTGTGACCATCTTTTTAAAGATTTGGCCTGTTCTTGATCACTTTGTAGATCAATTTTCAGAGATCCACACTCACAGGCAAATAAATATCTGTTGATGAGTCTTTGGTCCTGTTCAAGGGCCATTTGGTTTTTAGGCAGTACATTCCTAGAAAGAGGGTATGTTATGGAATTAAGCTGTATAGGTTGTCTGAAAGTAGGACAGGATATGTCATTAATGTCTGAGTGTACACTGGTAGGGATTCCACTATTGACCCACCTGGTTGTCCGTCCACTTTTGGTGTTTCTGAGAAAATTGTGTGGGATCTTGCTAGAGGACTGTTTAACAGAGGCCACCATTTGTACCTTGATAACTTCTACACTGCTGTGCAATTGTTTAAGGAATTGTTCAAAGTAGACACTTTTGCTTGTGGCACAATCCGCTCTAACCGTAAAGGTTATCCAAAAGAGCCTGTTTGCAAAAACCTTCAGTGGGAACCGTGCAGTTCCTTACGTAGCGATGAACTACTAGCTGTGAAATTTGTGGACAGGAGGGATGTGTACATGCTGACTACCATCCATGATGAGAGTACTTCACCTGTGGCTGTTTGGGGCCAGATTGCTGAAGTGCGCAAAACTGTGTGCATTTTAGAGTACAATAAGCACATGGGTTTACATTTGGTATAAGAAGTTGGCCATCCATCTCTTCAATTTAGCAACTTTCAATGCTTTTGTTGTGTACAAGGAGTGTTCTCCTGCGTCAAAGTTGACTTTTGTTCAGTTTCAGGAGTCTGTGATAGGCAGCCTTGTTGTTGTGGAACAGGAAAGTGTTCCTAGAGTTGGAATGGTGGAGGATGTGGGTAGATTGAAAGATCTTTCAAAATTCAAACAGAACCTGTTTGAGCATACGGACGCACTTTTCAATTGATTTAAAATTTAGTAAGTTTAGGTGTGCAGGTTATCAACACCGTTAGTGACATAGTTTAAAATACCTCCACATCAGATAAGCAGCACCCATAACAATGGATTTTGATGACATTTCACATTTAACATCTAATCAGACAGAAACTAAAGGTTACACAGTTGAAGAGGCAGCAAGCATATATTCTTTGATCCAAGAAACAAGGGTGTTTCAGGCAAAACCTGGTTCCACCAGCCAACTCATTAAGCAGTTACAATATACTTTAAGGAGGGAAGTTAACCAAAGGCTACATGCCACTACTCTCATCCAATACCACAAGGCAAAGCGAATGCCGAGAGGATTGTGTATATGGTTACGACCCATGTTATTTAAATTTAATAAACCATTTATGACCAAATGGTTTGCAATACTCAATAAGTGTTCCCTAGATCTTATACTTTTGATTATCGAAGAGCTATAA
This sequence comes from Triturus cristatus, assembly GCF_964204655.1. NCBI lineage: Eukaryota > Metazoa > Chordata > Amphibia > Caudata > Salamandridae > Triturus > Triturus cristatus. The sequence goes on from NC_140594.1 coordinate 251,886,392, forward strand.
GATATACTGAAAGAACTAGAAACCGAAATCCATGATTTAAAAATGGATCTATAAAAAAGAATGACCTCAGATGAGATAGAGAAAACTCTCAAGGATTTAAATGAAAAACTTGACGAACATGCAAAGGAGGTTCATGAGCGTAAATTACACAAATTCAGGAGGGACACAATAGATTATAAACTCGATGAAGTTTATACTTGGGCAGACATGTATGCACAAAGGGGTACTTTTAAGAAACCGGATGCATCCACGTCAGAAGAGAGCATAGCGACTGAACAAGATACATTGCCAACTCGTCCCCCATAGGGACCATTCCAAGGGTTGTTGAAACAACGGAGGATGCAGCAAGCACCAGTGGAACTCCTAAACAGTCTTTTTTAGAGATGGGACGAACATCCAACCATCCACGAGAAGAGCAACTGGTTGGAAAATCAAGCGAACCAGGAGGGGACAAGGGCGCCAAAAAAGCAAAACGTTGCACGTCGCAACCCGAAGAGGAATTAGTGATGAACATTTCAAGTACAGAATTGACACCAATTGAATGGTCAGTTTTAAACAAGGGCATATTCGGTTCGGCGAAGGGTTCGGTTAGAACAGGAAGAAATGGCGCACAAAATCGCACAAAAAAGTAAAAATTGAAAGGTGATTACGGTGCTGCAAGGTCAAGGGAAAACAAACCCTGGCTAAAAGACCCCTGCGAGAGTGTGGGTAGGAGACCCCCACTTGAAAATCTGAAACAAGTCCTGCGCACACGTTTCTCAGGGTGTGAGTTAATGGTGCAAAACCATCATTTGGATTCGTTATTTGTACAAAATGTAAGGTCAACACCAGGAAATGTCTTTCAAATGAAATTTTATGATATGTTTCTTCAATAGATATAGAAAGAAAAAAAACAGCCAACACGTGTTTCGTCATGCGGGAAACATCCCGTGACGCTTCAGGGCTGTAGAGGAAATGAACATGGCTGTGTATATGAGAATCAAGGGACTGGAAAAGTGTAAGTCCAGTCGGTGAGAAGGGTGATAATAGACGGTGCGTGGTGATGGAAGGGAGGACTAAAAAGTCGCTGATCCCAGGGTATGAATCCGTGCAATGTAGGAGGACGTGTGCGTCTGTCCTACGGGTAGACCGTAGTGAATGGTGGCTTCGTCTCGTCTTCCGGTAGCAAGGGCATGTCCTTTGTTCCAACATACAACACTAATGAATTGGAAACTGAGGTTGCTCTTTTCAAGTTCATGTGCAAACTGAGGTTGCGCTGGTTTTTCCATCATGTAGTTCAAGATACTCAGACTGACATCTCTGCACCAGAATCCAAAAAGATTTTCAAACCAAAAAGTACTTTTATATCTCCCATTTCACATAAATCACTTGATTTATTTGAACTATTGATCAAAAAAGACTTAGCAATTATACATCAGAAAGAGTATAAGCGGAAGAACTTATCCCAAAAGAAACTGGCAACTTTATGAAATTTGGCAATGAATGAGAATCTCACGTTCCAACCAGCCGATAAGGGTGGAGTGTTGGTTGTAATGAATACAACATACTATGAATCCAAAGTGGATAAGCTTGTACGGGAAACTGACACCTACATAGTTTTGGAATCGGACCCTACGATTGCCTTTCAGACCACTTTACTTCAGATTTTGACTAAGCAAAAGATCTAGGCTGGATAGACGATAATACCTATACATTTTTAAGATCAGACTATCCTAAAAGACCACAAATTTACATGCTACCTAAAATGCACAAAAACCCACATGATCCCCCATTCCGCCCCATTGTGGCTTGGTGCGGGTCCATTCATGAACCATTGGGGAAATGTTTAGTCTACTATCTTCAACCTATGGTGCAGAATTGGGTCACATATGTCCAAGATACCACTGACTGCCTAAACAAACTACAAAATGTCACAATACCAATTGATGAAGAGATTTGGCTAGGTACCATTGATGTATCGGCGATACATCGATTCCACATGGTGAGGGTATAGAGGCTGTGGAGTGGATTCTGCTGAATCATAACTACCAAGAATCACTTAACATTTTCCTGATGGAATTGCTGCAATTCAGCCTTTATCACAGCTACTTTTCCTGGAAAGCCCAATTTTTCTTGCAAAAGACGGGTACCTCCATGGGTTTCACGGGGGCACCAACGTATGCAAACATTTTTATGCCCAAATTCGAAGATACACATATCTTGCATAATAACCTTTGGACAGGTCATTTGCTCATGAACCTCCGGTACCTAGATGATATCCTGATACTCTGGAGAGGGACACAGAAACAACTAGAAGATGTGTTACTAGTTTTGAACAACTGTCACCCGCAAATAAAATTCACGCACTCCATAAGTTCCACTACCATTAATTATTTGGATATCCTGATCGAAAGAAAAGGTAACAATTTGGTCACAAGGGTGTACAAAAAAAACCACGGATAGGAATAATGCACTACACTACAATAGTTTCCATTCACCTATTCTTAAAAACCATTTACCACTATGACAATTCATCAGGGTCAGAAGGATTAGTTCAGATGAAACCCAGGGTAAAATAGATATTGACGAATTATCAGACCAAAATACAATGAGAGGTTATCCACCAATGGTGCTAGATGTGGCAAAACAAAACGATTAGATAGATCACAGCTTTTGAAAAAATCCACCAAACCTACATCAGCAAGGGAAGTGTGTGTTTTAAAATACTCTACAGCAGCAATAGCAATAAAGCGCAGCATTCAGAAACGCTGGGAAATCATAGAGCAGGAACATGATTTTAAGGAAGTTTTCAAGGCACGTCCAAATTTTGCCTTTTCAAGATCAAAAAATATTAAGGAGTTCCTCAAAAAGAGGAGTGTAGCACATATAGACACTGTCAATCAGGGTATGCGGAAATGCCATAACTGCGGTCACTGTGGGAATGTGATTGTAGGTGACAAATTTGCACACCCACAGACAGGGAAACAGATTAAACTAAAACACACTGCTGACTGTAATACCAACTTGGTAATATATGCCATAAAGTGTCCATGTGGGTTAGTGTACGTTGGACGCACTCCTAGGAAAGTTAAGGTCAGAATGACCGAACACAAAAGTATGATCCGTACTGCCAATGTTAAATCATGTTTAGCGTTGCACTGGGGGCAGAAAAAGCACACTATAACACAGTTACGCTTTACCATACTAGAGAAGGTGTCAGTCCAGCCGCATGTTGATGCCGTTAGGCATTTGGCACAAAGAGAAACGTTTTGGATACGTTTTCTCAAAACTTTGAGCCCTTGTGGATTGAATGACAAAATTGAGTTGACATGTTTCCTGTGAAAAAATACTGTTGTTTATGTTATGAATATGTAACTGCTTTTGTTTCCAATTTTTGTTTTAAAATTTGTTTTAAGATGTTTTTTGGTCGAAACGGTTCTCTGATCTAAATATTTTTTATTGTCAGGCTGGGTCTGTGATAAATATTGTCATTCTGGTTCACCAATTGAGGAATGTCCATATACAATTAAATTATGTGTGATTCCTGTAGACATATGGATACTACTTTTAGTTTTTATAGACAGTCCCCATCATATGGTTATACACCATAAACACATGCACTTTTTTTCTCCTTTTTTGATCATCATCACTAGTAATAATGTTCTCTTCACGTTCACGGCTACATCAGGTATTTTTACTTCCAGTTAGTCATCTGGTTCTGTGATATGACTCGAGTTGTTTTGGAATATGGTTACCAGCTTTACAGATTGGTTGTTGACTCTTAGATACACTATTAGTCTCATGTGTGAGGTTGCTTTTCACTTTTGTTTTGTTTTTCACTTTGAGCGTATGCAAAGTCTTTCGTTTCTGTTTACGGTCTGACGTCATGACACATACGCGGATCTAAAATCCGAAGGGATAGTCCTCTGTTTTACTGTGAACACGTAGAAGAGAGAAGTTTTCGTCAAGTGGGGACGTCTATTGAGAAGGTAAGAGCATAAGAAAGTGGATCACTGTGTATTGTGTTGACAGCATGAGCCATATTTTAGATCGTACCATTCTTTCGCTTTACAGCTGAACATGGAGGATACTATTGATTTATGGCACAGGAAGACCGTGAGAAGAAATGCCAGGAGTAGGAAGTAGGTCATTTAATAGCCACCCTCGGTGGGTTATTTGGCTTTGAATTTTTGATTTTATGTTTGGACATAATACATGCTTTATTCTTTTCAGTTTGCACATTGCAGATGTCTTATTTTTACTTCGGTACACGTGTAGGTGAGTTTTTTCAGTGAGAGGTAGGGCGAGGCTAACACGGTTGCTTTGGTAATTATTCATGGTTCGGTATGTTTTGATTTTGATATCACTGTGTCCTTACTGCTACACTGGGTCACCATATTGTTGATATTACTTCTCACACAGGGTGTTCTTGTATTGTCCATTTTGCATGATTTTAATCACTTGGGGTGATGAACAGGATGAATATATTACATGCTCAGATACATATTGACTTTTTTTTTTATGGGACCGGTGATGTTGCCTGACACTCCTTGAATTCAATTTCAACTTTATTGATATTATATTGTTTAAATAACATAGATGTGAATTTTTGGAAACATTGTATTATGTCATATTATTTGCAGTGTTCCCCTGACGAAGGTGTTTGCACCAAAATGCATTTGGAAGTGTAAACACAGCGTTTTGAATCATCAAGAAATGAAAGAATGAAAAAAAGAATAAACAAGAAAACAGTGATCATCATTTAACTGTTACCCTTCTGTTATTCTATTGCGATTATTAGCTTCTTTTTGATTGATGTTTACCGTTTAAAAACTTAGGGTTATGAATTTTCGTTTTAGGAAATTGCCATGGAATTATCAATGAAAAGATAGTTACGAGCTCTGAATACTAGAGATTGAATGTATTACTCTTTTGAACTTTTTTGAATTTTATAGAGCAACACATTGGACATGTGAAAAGTGTGTCCTTATGCTCAAACAGGTTCTGTTTGAATTTTGAAGTATTGTTTATACCTGGAAGGGGCTAGTCAGGTTCACAAGGGCCGCACCATTGAAAACTTGACTTAAATTTGATTTAAAATTGATTTCAAATTTAGTAAGTTTAGGTGTGCAGGTTATCAACACCATTAGTGACATAGATTGAAAGATCGCCACTTTCCTGAACTAATTCCTCCCACGCCCCAAAAAAACTATCCCTGTAAGAAATGTAGAGTCTGCTTGCGAAGAGATGTGCGGAAGGAGAGTCGTATGCACTGTGCCGATTGTCCTTCTAATCCTGGGCTGTGTGTGCCCACATGTTTCAGATTGTATCAAACTCAAAAGAGAGCAACTGTGGGTCTAATAGTGTACTACCTGGTCTGTATGGTTTTAAATAGTTGTTCAGTTATCACGTTTTGCAATAGAATGATGTCTTTAGTTACTGCTGGTTTTTTTGTAGTTATAGATTTGTATCTAGTTGCAATTGGTTTGTGTTTTCTTTCTGACTGCATGCGTGGACTGGCGCTTGGCTGGCGGTTTGCGTGGACTGGTGTTTGGCTGGCTGTGAGTGGACTGGCGCTTGGCTGGCGGTGTGCATGGATTGGCGCTTCGTTGGTGGTGTACGTGGATAGGAGCTTGGCTGGCCGTGTGTGTGGACTGGTGCTTGTTTGGCGTTGTGCATGGATTGGCGATTGGCTGGCAGTGTGCATGGATTGGAGCTTGGCTGGTGGTGAGTGGACTGGTGCTTCAGCTGGTGGTGAGTGGACTGGCGCTTTGGCTGGCGGTGTGCGTGGATTGGCGCTTGGCTGGTGGTGTGCGTGGACTGGTGGTGAGTGGACTTGCGCTTGGCTGGCGGTGTGCGTGGATTGGCGCTTGGATGGCAGTGTGCGTGGACTGGTGCTTGGCTGGCGGTGTGCGTGGACTGGTGTTTGGCTGGCAGTGAGTGGACTGGTGCTTGGCTGGTGGTGTGCGTGGATTGGTGCTTGCTGGCGGTGTGCGTGGACTGGTGCTTGGCTGGTGGTGAGTGGTCTGGTGCTTGGCTGGTGGTGTGTGTGGATTGGCGCTTGGCTGGCAGTGTGCATGGACTGGTGCTTGGCTGGTGGTGTGTGAGTAGTGACTTGCTGCTGGTCACTACAAACACTGCTAGCTAAACGCCACTGCACGCAATCTGTGAGCTGGTGTGGTTTATGTGTCAGGAATGTGGGCTTGTGAAAGTGATGGGCCCTTGAATGGTGCTGTCTGCTGGTGTGGGTGTTGTAATGTGCTGGGCCCGCGGCTGGCAGTGTGAATGGTTTTGTATGTGTCACACGTATAAAAGGTGTATGGATGGCCTGTAAAGCTGTTGGTGCCTTGTCGTGGCTTCACAGCTCATGAGCTGTGAGTCAATGGTTCAGTTTCCCGTCCTTTAAATTATTAACAGTGCATTTCATTTTTGTTAAATCTCTCGTTAGTACAACTGTATATACTGAACATCACTCACCCTCGTGCCAAATCCATCCAGTATGTCTGTGTGCTTGAAGAATAGGTGGTTGTGCAGAAATATTTGTCTTTTCTGTCTTTCTCAAGCAGAGTGTACCTTGTCCCTTTTTGTGAATGTCGTAATGTTTTGGTTTAGTGCCTGGTGATGTGAATGGTCTTGTGTATCACGTATGAAAGTTGTGTGAATGGCTTGGAAAGCAGTTGGGGCCTTGCCGTGGCTTTACTGCTCACAAGCTGCGAGTCATTGGTTCAGTTTTTGTCCTTTCAATTATTGACAGTGCATTTCATTTTTGGGAAATCTCTTGTTAATAAAATGTTATATACTGAACCATCACTCGCCCTCGGGCCAAATCCAACCAGTATATGTGTGTGCTTGAGGAATAGATGGCTGTGCAGTAATCTTTGTATTTTTAGTCTCTCTGCCAAGATGTACATTTCATCTAAGAATAACCTACCAACTGTAGATATTGTCGTAAACTAAACAACCATGGGAGTACATGGTGATGTCTCTCTTGTGGATCCCAACAAGATATCTTACCCACAATATCCTGCAAACCTCGAAATGTCTGTCACATTTTCCTTGCATTGTTGTGCCAAAATGTTCATGCTGCAGAAAGAAACAACAAATTTCCTACCCCCCACCTTTCTCCAAGTATCCCAATAGAAATGGTACCTTACTCGCATGGGTGGGTCAAGGACCCGTGACAGGCAAGGGCCCAAAACGTATTGAGGCGACATCAAAATTGCCTATCACAAAACAACCTGGTTTTGCAAGGGGGGTCACCTGGGTTTTTGGCCCCGTGCTCGGTGGCCAGCTAGGGAAACTTACCAAACCCACACATTTATGAAAACTAGACACCTGGGGATTCCAGGGAGGTGTGGCTTGCGTGGATCCCCCAACGTTTTCTTACCCAGAATCCCTTGCAAACCTCAAATTTAGCTGAAAAAAATCACTTTTTCTACACATTTTTGTGTGGGAAAGTTGTGGCATCACTGGGCTGACACAAATTTCCTACCACCCAGTGTTCCCCCGGGTCTCCAGATAAAAAGGTGCCTCACTTGTGTGGAAGGCCCAAGTACCCGCGACAGGCAAGGGCCCAAAATGTAGTGAGGCAACATCAAAATTGCCTATCACAAAACAACCTGTTTTTTGGATGGGGGGGTCACCTGGGTATTTGGTCCCGTGCTCGGCGGCCAGTGAAGGAAACTTACCAAACCCACACATTTCTGAAAACTAGACACCCGGGGGATTTCTGGGAGGTATGGCTTGCCTGGATCCCCCAACGTTTTCTTACCCAGAATCCCCTGTAAACCTCAAATTTACCTGAAAAAAAATCACTTTTTCTACACATTTTTGTGTGGGAAAGTTGTGGCATCACTGGGCTGACACAAATTTCCTACCACCCAGTGTTCCCCCGGGTCTCCCGATAAAAAGGTGCCTCACTTGTGTGGGAGGCCCAAGTACCCGCGACAGGCAAGGGCCCAAAATGTAGTGAGGCGACATCAAAATTGCCTATCACAAAACAACCTTGTTTTGCATGGGGGGTCACCTAGGTTTTTGGCCCCGTGCTCTGTGGCAAGCTAGGGAAACCTACCAAACCCACACATTTCTGGACACTAGACACCTGGGGATTCCAGGGAGGTATGGCTTGCGTGGATTCACCAATGTTTTGTTACCCAGAATCCCCTGCTAAGCTCAAATTTAACTGAAAAAATCACTTTTTCCACACATTTTTGTGTGGGAAAGTTGTTGCATCACCGGGCTGACACACATTTCATACCACCCAGTGTTTTCCCGGGTCTCCAAATAAAAAGTGTGCTTCACTCGTGTGGGAGGCCCAAGTACCCACGACAGGCAAAGGCCCAAAACGTAGTGAGGCGACATCAAAATTGCCTATCACAAAACAACCTGGTTTTTTGCAAGGGGGTCACCTGGGTTTTTGGTCCCATGCTCGGCGGCCAGCGAAGGAAACCTACCATATCCACACATGTCTGAAAACTAGACACCCAGGGGGTTCCAGGGAGGTATGGCTTGCGTGGATACCCCAACGTTTTCTTACCCAGAATCCCCTGCAAACCTCAAATTTAGCTGAAAAAAATTACTTTTTCCACACATTTTTGTGTGGGAAAGTTGTGGCATCACCGGGCTGACACAAATTTCCTACCAGCCAGTGTGACCCCAGGTCTCCCAATAAAAATGGTGCCTCACTCGTGTGGGAGGCCCAAGTACCCACGACAGGCAAGGGCTAGGGTTCAAAAACTATAGCTAGGCACAAAGGTCATTTTTCACTGTGAAAATGTAGTGTGTCCACCTTGCGTTTTGGACTGTTTCCTGTTGTGGGCACTAGGCCTACCCACACAAGTGAAGTACCATTTATCTTGAAAGACTTTGGAGAACGCGGGGTGTGTGAAATTATGTGGATCCACGCAGATTCCAGAACATTGCACCACAGAAATGTGAGGTAAATCTGTCTTTTTTGACATTTTTTTAGGTTTGCAAGGGATTCTGGGTAACAGAACCAGGAGAGAGCCAGTCCAGTCACCCCATCCTGGATTCCCCTGGGTGTCTAGTTTTAAAAAATGTATAGGTTTGCTATGTTTCCCTAGGTGCCGGCAGAGCTAGGGTTCAAAAACTGCAGCTAGGTATTTTGCAAGAAAGGGGTAATTTTTCATTGTGAAAATGTGGTATATCCACGTTACATTTTGAGCCTGTTCCTGTCGTGGGCACTAAGCCTACCCACACAAGTGAGGTACCATTTTTATTGGGAGACTTAGGGTAACACAGAATTGTAGAGCAACTGTTATTACCTATTGACTTTCAATGCATTTCTGCCATCCAAATGAAAGACAATGTGTAAAAAAGAAGTCATTTTGAAAAATGTCCTATAATTCTCATGCTAGTACGCGTATTCCCAATTTCGTAAATGTGCAAATATCTACTGTTTCTAAACTCTATATTTTGTTCCCATTTCAGAAATGCATAGGTGTCTTTCATACCGATTTTTCCATGTATACATTTTCCCAGATTAATTATAATTAATTACATACCCGGTATATAATAAAAAATCATTGCAAGTCGCTGCTCAGTTATTGGCTCTGGGTTCGTCGGGTTCTCAGTGAACCTACAAGTCCTATATATCCCCACAATCAGAAAGGTCCAGCGGATTCAACTATATAGCTTTCAAACAGCTGTCATAATTAGAAAAAGGTACAGGTGAAAACGTTGATACAAACTGCTGTTTTTTTCAAAACATTTTCAATTTTTCCTATATTTAACTGTTAGTTTCTATAAAGAAACCTTTAAGGATCTACACAAATGACACCTTGCTGAATTCAGAATTTTGTTTAATTTTCTAAAATGTATAGCTTTCCAGGATCTAATATTGCTTTCATACCCATTTCTACCTTTAACTGGAAGGAGGTTGAAAGCACAAAAAATAGCAAAAATAGACTATATCCCAGAGAATTGCCAAAACTGTGTAAAAAATGTTGGTTTTCTGACAAAAGTTTGCTTGTTCTGGAAAGCTGGGAAGATGATGATTTCAGCACCACAACCCCTTTTTTTATACCATTTGCAGGAAAAAATCAGACGCTTTCATCTGGAGCCCTTTTTTCCCACTTTTCCAAAAAAACAACAACTTTAGCTGTATTTTGGCTAATTTCTGGGTCCAGAGCAATCCACAAACCCTGGGTACCTTTAGAATCCCCATGATGTTGGAAAAAAAGGACGCAAATTTGCCGTGGATACCTTATGTGGTCAAAAAATTGCAGGGGCCTAAGCGCGAACTACCCAAAATTGCCAAAAAAAGCTCAGCACATGGGGGGGAAAGGCCTAGCAGCGAAGGGGTTAAAAAAAGAGGGTCTTCAATTATTAGACACAATAAGAGTGTCAGGGGAAATTTTAAAGCCTAGTGTTACACAACATCAGTTAATTCTAACTACAATTGGGGCAGAACCATATCTAACATTTGCACCTGGTGGTTTTGATAGATTGCTTTTAACTAGATTTAGGTTGGGGACTGTCCACAGACTCGTGACCTTCCCAAAAACACATGATTGGTCACGGATACTGCAATTATGTCTGTGTGATAAAGCTCCAATCAATCTACTATCCATTTAGTTTTACTTTGTAAATTTTATACAGAGTTAAGGAAAATAAGGATAATTCCAATTTTAAAACAACTGGGGCTGAGGCTATGTTTCTGAAGAAGGTGCTCCACCTAAGGAAGTGTATTATTGAGGATGTATTATAAATTATAGGGCCACTCATCCCCTTTTTTTAGATAGCTTATATCACGGCTATGTCATTTATTTGTCTTTGTTTCAATCTGTTTTTATCAACGTCTCTTGATTATTGTATTTATTCTGTGCAACTTAATGGTGATGATGGTATTTTTTGTATGTGCTTTTATGATTGTTAAAAAAGCAGTCAAATAAAGCTTTCCTTGACTTGACTTGACTTGCAATAGATCATCATTTTTCTATTGACAATGATATTTGGAGAACTTGGTGGGTTTGTTTACTCCTCCATAATTTTAAGTTAAATCTAGAAGAGAAAACATATAGACATCTTAGAACTTGGGTCTCTGGGGCAGAAGAACTGTGTGCAATGCACTTAACAAATTGAAGACGATGAAGTGCTGTTCATCACTAAGATGAATGTTGTCCTTGTTTAGTATTTGCCTTTGTCAAAACTTTCCTCAAATCTCAGTTCCCATCCATTCATCAAACCTCTAACCCTCTTCCCAAGGGCTGTGTGATTTATTGAGGTGTGGCTTAATTTACACCATCGATGGATCATACACTTGGAAGGACGGAAGTGGTGAAAGCAACACCAACTTACTGCAGGATCTTCTATTACCTAAGCAATAGCCCACACTCACACCATTTACCCACCAGCACACAAAAGTGATCCATAATTTAGATATAGAATGAAGAACGTTAGTCTTCAGCATTATCATTCAGGCCTTGTGTTGCGTAACAGTAAACACCTATTCTTGTCCACTCCAGACTTTAAGTCGACTTTTCATAACTCTGGGATTTTGTAACTTTAGTTTTAATTGAATAGTATCTCTCCCTTGCTCAGAAATAACTCTTGATAATTATTGTTATTTTATGACTCACTATCAGGAATTCTTTGTTGTATCATGTAGTAGTCTGGTCTCAATTTCTTGTAAACCTTTGATATAACTTATAACCCACTAACTCAGTGTTTTTATTTCCATTTAGTTGCCTGCAATAGATAATACTTCTGATTAATCCTACAGTTGGGGCTCACCTGGGTGAGAGTGGGAACTCGCTGGTGAAGTTTTGATGCCTTCCCTGTTATTGCTTCATCTATATTCAGGTAAGACAACTATGGAGTAACGTGAACTAGTTACGTTATTAGGTAAGTACTTAACTGCTACTGCAAGTACTTGTTCATCTAGGTTATTGTAGACAATGTAGTGTCATGACAGCATTCCCCTAATAGTCAAGATGGTTAGAGAGGTATAACTACCTATAATTAAGTGGTATAGTACACTCCTACAAGCAGATAAATAGGCTGCGTAAAATCTGAAGGCAGCTTTGCAAAGTAAAGTTAAAACAAAAAAACTACTTCAGGCATAAATTGTGATGAAATATAATAATGTTCCCCTTTATTTTATTCTTGTACAAACAAACCCACCCTCTCCACCAACAACAGGCCCACCCGTCTTCCCAAACAAATTGACCCAAACACCAATATCCAAAAACGCCCAAAAAATTAAAATAAAATGTCCCAACTCCCTTCCCGCCCTCTCTACCCACAAGAAGTCCCACCCATCAAAACAAAAAATTTAAAAAGGACTTTAAGCGGACATTGTGTATTTTGAGTCCAGAGCTGGACCAGGTTCTGCTTCATCCTAATGAGCTGGATCTCCATAGCATACAGCTGCTGCAGCATGTACCGCAGGATTGCCTGTCAGAGTGAGAGGGGGTGCAGCACTTGTTGCCAAGGCCCCTGTCAACTGGCAGCTGCACCAGCGATGGGATGGCTGGGAGGCTGGAGGCTGAGGGTCACTGGCTGCATTTGAGCCCAGTTGAGAGGGAGCTGTTTCTGCCTCTACGTCTTCCAGGGCTACCAGCCATTGGTTCTCTTGCTTTATATGGTCCAGCCTCTGCTGCCACCGATGGGATGCTATCTCCTGCCTGTTGGGCGCCACGCGAGTACCACCAGGAGAAGCTGTATGGAGAAAACCAAAAAGACAAATATCAAATAATGCTTTGTGCAAACAATTGTTTTAAATTAGTGAGTGGCACAATAGCAATTTGTTGCTGGTCCCCTCGGGCCGCCGGAATTTGATTTGATTATGATTAGGAAAGACACAAACCAATATAATGCTTTACCCACACATGCCTCGCATAACGCACTGACTGTGTGGCAAAAAAGTATAAAGGTTGAATAACACCTGATTAAACAAATGGTGATTTGATTTTCTTACCTTCTAAAGGCTTTTCAAGTAACTAAACAGACCCTTTAAAGTGGAAAAATAAATTACATCTCATTAATGAGTAAGGGATTATGCACTATAGCGTACAAGCTGTGTGTTGTGCTAAATTATTGGAGGCATGCTCATTGCTAGCCAGCGTTTTGGGTATTTTGCTACTGTCTGCAGCTGGGGCAGCAATAGTTGACAATTTTCTATGTTTAATTCCAATGGCCCTGCTCTTCTTCAAATGCCTTTCTATTACTACCATGACTCCAAAGAGGCAGATGAATGATAAGCAAGATTCTATGCCACACACCTTACGTATAAAATGTAGATATTATCCTGTCTGTTGTAAGCAGACTTTGAAGAAAACAATGCACTGCATTACGGGGAAAGGAACTGGCTATATAGATTGCATTTGGAATATTCGTCATAGCATATCCCATGCGTAAACTTGAAATCAAATAATGCACTTAGTCCCACTTTACTCACTGGTTTTACCCACCACCACACATTCTTTCTAACAAATAAATTTGCTGGGCAGTAAGGAAAGGAAACTTAACTTACTCTACTGAAGGGGAGGGTAGAGGAATTAGGCTGGTAGGATAGAGCTTTTGATATAGAATAGAGGGGTCACTGTCACTACATTGATTTGTCATGTGACAAGCTTTAGCATATTCAGTCACTGTAGTTGATGGAAATCCAAAGGAAAAATCTGAACAGGTGTAAAATAAATCTGTTATAGGAAACCATGAAATATATCATGGAATCACTTCACATAGCTGCAAATATGGAAAATGTCAAGAATTGGTTTTCCAATATTTTGGTTGGCTGGGATGGAAGAAATTAGGAAAAAGACAGGAGTGAAGTACCTAAGAGTTGACTGATTGGGTGAAGGGAAACAACACACTTTGTGTTTTCGGTTTGCAATACATTGAAAACATTGTAAATGCTGCATTATCTGAAGCAGACTCACATTGCACAGCCAACACTGCATTCACAAATTGAACCATACTGCACTTCGGTCATAGGTCACAAAATGCCATGGGCGTGCATGGGTATGATGAATGATATGTGGGATAAATTTGGTTCACTTAACAAATACTGCAAGTCAAGGGAGTAGGACAAAAATTTTAAAAAGACCCCCCACTTGGAGCCATAGCTTTGATAACCATAAAATAAAGTAAGTGAAGTAGGTGAGCAGCATGCTCCTCATGAGAGGGGCTGCCTTGCTTAGTCATCTAAACTATCCAAATATTAATTCATCCTTTCATTCTAGTTCACCCATAGCCACCATGATTTAACCTCTTCGCTGCTAGGCCTTTTCCCCCTCCTGTGCCACGCACTTTTTTGGCTATTTGGGGTAGTGCGCGCTGAGGCCCCTGTAACTTTTTGACCACATAAGGTATCCACGCCAAATTTGCGTCCTTTTCTTCCAACATCATTGGGATTCTGAAGGTACTCAGGGTTTGTGGATTCCCCTGGAGGGGTCACAGAAATGAGCCAAAATACAGCAAAATTTAGTTTTTTGGGGGAAAATGGGAAAAATGGGCTGCAAATGAAAGCATCTGGGTTTTTCCTGCAAATGTTATCAAAAAAGGGTTTGTGGGGCTGAAATCACCTTTTTCCCAGATTTTAGGGGATACCAGACTTTTGTCAGAAACCCAAACATTTTTACACAGTTTTGGCATTTTTCTGGGACATAGCCTATTTTTGCTATTTTTTGTGCTTTCAACCTACCTCCTTCCAGTTAATGGTAGAAATGGGTACAAAAGCAATAATGGATCCTGGAAAGCAATACATTTCAGAAAAAGTAGATAAAATTCTGAATTCAGCAAGGGGTCATTTGTGTAGATCCATCAAAGTTTCTTTATAGAAACTAACAGTTAAATATAGGATAAATTGAAAATTTGTTGAAAAAAACTGCCTTTTGTGTCAACGTTTTCACCTGTAACTTCTTCTAATTTTGACAGCTCTTTGAAAGCAATATACCGTTACATCCGCTGGACATTACTGGTTGTGGGGATATATAGGACTTATAGGTTCACAAAGAACCCGACGAACCCAGAGCCAAAAACTGAGCAGCAACTTGCAATGGTTTTTTATTATGTACCGGGTATATAGTAATTATTCTGTAAAAATGTGTACATGGAAAAATTGGTATGAAAGACACCTAAGTATTTCTGAAAAGGGAACAAAATATAGAGTTTAGAAACAGTAGATATTTGCACATTTCCAAAATTGGGATACTCATACTAGCATGAGAATTATCAGTCATTTTTTAGAAAGACTTCTTTTTTACACAATGTCTTTCATTTGGAAGGCAGAAATTCATCGAAAGTCAATAGGTAATAACAGTTCCTTTACAAATATGAATTACCCTAAGTCTCCCGATAAAAATGGTACCTCACTTGTAGGGATAGGCATAGTGCCCACGACAGGAAATGGCTCAAAACCCAACGTGAACACACCACATTTTTACAATGCAAAATTACCGTTTTTTAGCAAAGTGCCTAGCTGTAGTTTTTGAACCATAGCTCTGCCGGCACCTAGGGAATCCTAGCAAACCTATACATTTTTGAAAACTAGACACCCAGGGGAATCCAGGATGGGGTGACTTGACTGCCTCGCACCTGGTTCTGTTACCCAGAATCCCTTGCAAACCTAAAAAATTGCCAAAAAAAACACATTTTCTCCACATTTCTCTGGTGGAAAGTTCTGGAATCTGCGTGGATCCACAAATTTCCACTCACCCCGCGTTCCCCAAAGTCGTCCGAGAAAAATGGTACCTCACTTGTGTGGGTCGGCCTAGTGCCCGCGGCAGCAAACGGCGCAAAACGCAACGTGGACACACCTCAATTTCGCTGTCAAAAATGACCCTTTTTTGGCAAAGTGCCTAGCTGTAGTTTTTGAACCATAGCTCTGCCGGCACCTAGGGAAACCTAGCAAACCTATACATTTTTGAAAACTAGACACCCAGGGGAATCCAGTATGGGGTTACTTGGCTGCCTCCCACCAGGTTCTGATAGCCAGAATCCCTTGCAAACCTAAAAAATTGCCAAAAAAAAACACATTTTCCCCACATTTCTGTGGTGGAAAGTTCTGGAATCTGCGTGGATCCACACATTTCCACCCATCCCGTGTTCCCCAAAGTCTTCCGATAAAAATGGTACCTCACTTGTGTGGGTCGGCCTAGTGCCCGCAACAGGAAACGGCGTAAAACGCATCGTGGACACACCTCAATTTCGCAGTGAAAAATGAACCTTTTTTGGCAAAGTGCCTAGCTGTAGTTTTTGAACCCTAGCTCTGCCGGCACCTAGGGAAATCTACCAAACCCACACATTTCTGAAAACTAGACACCCGGGGGATTCCAGGGAGGTATGGCTTGCATGGATCCCCCAACGTTTCCTTATCCAGAATGCCCTGCAAACCTCAAATTTAGCTGAAACAATCACCTTTTTCACACATTTTTGTGTGGGAAAGTTGTAGCATCACTGGGCTGACACAAATTTCCTACCACCCAGTGTCCCCCGGGTCTCCCGATAAAAACGGTGCCTCACTCGTGTGGGAGGCCCAAGTACCCGCGACAGGCAAGGGCCCAAAACGTATTGAGGCGACATGAAAATTGCCTACCTCAAAACGACCTGGTTTTGCAAGGGGGGTCACCTGGGTTTTTGGCCCGGTGCTCAGCGGCCACCTAGGGGAACCTACACATTTCTGAAAACTAGACACCCGAGGGATTCCAGGGAGGTATGGCTTGCGTGGATCCCCCAACATTTCCTTACCCAGAATGCCCTGCAAACCACAAATTTAGCTGAAAAAATCACCTTTTTCACACATTTTTGTGTGGGAAAGTTATGGCATCACCGGGCTGGGGGCAGAAAGACTGTAATGGTGGTGGGTGGGTGGGGGCATTGGCGTGCCCGTTTCGAGCAGCCCCCACCCTAAAAAAAAATGAAAAGAAATCCCTGGTGTATAGTGGGCTTTCTGCCCCCCCGAAGGGGAAGATTAGGGGCCAATGCCCCATCTGCCCCCCTGGGTGGGGCAGAAAGACTGTGATAATTGGGGGGTGGGGTGGGGGCATGGGCCTGCCCGTTTTGGGCAGCCCCCACCCCTATTTTTTATTTTTATTTTTAATTCCCTGGTGTCTAGTGGGCTTTTTGTCCCCCTGGGGGGGCAGATTGGGGGCTACTGCCCCCATCTGCCCCCCAGGGGGGGCAAATGACTAAAGTTAGCCAAAATTATTTGGGGGGAGCAAAGGCCCTTGCCCAAGGGGCCGCTCCCCCCTCCCTGGTGTCTAGTGGGTGGATCCCTGCTTGGGGATCACCATCCTGTGGCGATCCCCAAGCAGGGCTCCACTGGGGAGGGGTACCATTGTAAAGGGGAGATTCTCCCATTTCCAACGATACCTCTCCCGTCTTTCAACGTGCTCAGGGGGCTGAGATAGCCCCCTGAGCACGTACAAAGTGAAACTGAAATGAGCCTCTCGGCTCATTTCAATTTCAGTTTCAGTGTAATGACGTTGGCGCAACGTGCGTGCCGATCGTCATTACACTGAAAGCAGGGGGGGGCCTCGGGAGCTGGGGAAGCTCTTCCCCAGCTCCCGAGGCTATTTTCCCTAAAAGGGAATCCCTCTGGTGCCCGCACCAGAGGGATTGCCCAGGGAATGCCTCATGACGAGCTGGACTCGTCATGGGGACAGCGCGACTGTGCTCCATGACGAGTCCAGCTCGTCATGGGCACACAATGGGTTAAACTTTACTTTCTCTCACCCAGTCTTTCATCACAATTTCAAATCCATTATCCATCCATTCAATATCCACCCTTTCTTCCAACCATCTTTTCACCCATCCATCCCTTTACCCACCCACGCACAGGGTTGCATACAGTGTGGGCAATGTTTTGTGGTGACTGGAGTGTAGTAATTTCAAGTTGATTACTTATATAATTAAGACCAAATGTATTTCTACAGTCAGCAATGGGTGTAAGATCTGGGGATACACGTCCTGCACCTCTATTCAGATTGTGGAAAATCGCTTTTTTAGAAGCTTACTAAAGATTTCACAATGTGTCCTTTCTCAGATCGTCCATGGTGAAGTAGGCTTCAGTTATATTTCAGATATTATACATCCCCACCCTCTGTTTCAATGGTTCATGGGTTGGTTGAAAGACAAACTTACATTTAATAAACAAATACTAAGGGACTGTTTGAGTCTGGATCGCATGCTCTGTATCCTCAGGCTGCAATATATATTGCACGCTTTGAAAAACCTTGGAAGACCTGAACTTTTTTATGACCCTGATCGTATTACCAAAGTTGACATATCCTTTTCAGTTAAGGTGCGAGCAGACAGGGAAGTCCTTGCACTGACCAAGCGCTCAATTGCCCACCATCAGTTGCATTATATCATGTGCGCTTTGAAATACCTTGGCAGACCTGAACTTTTTTATGGCCCTGATCATATTACCAAAGCTGACATATTGTGGGTTAAACAAGCCTTTTCATCCAAGGTGCGAGCAGACAGGGAAGCCCTTGCGCTGACCAAGCGCCCAATAGCCAACTATGACATGGCTAAATCAATGAGTGGCTTGGAATTTTATCTGACACAAGACATGTCCAGTTACCAGAAAATAAATGTTACCCTTTTTAAAGTGTATTTGTGCCCTTAGCTTTTGTTTGCTTCGAATGGGTGGCACAGAGCTTCTGAGCATCCGGGGTGTACTTGTGACATTTTTCTGTTCCAGACACACTGCACATTGTTTTTATTTAAACTAGAAATAAAACTCTACGTTAAATATTTTCGGCCTTTCTTGTTACCAGTGAACTTGAGACAGGTGCATCCAGCTTTGTTGTCCTCACAGTTATTATCTACTTCTAATGTATGCTTTTACTTGCCATGATTTGTATCTGGTGTTTTAAATTCAAGTCTTAAGATGTAATATTTCTATCAGCTGCAGGTTCCATTTGCTGTATTTCTTGTGGCATTATGTGATATATGTATGAGCCCACACAGAGAGGTAGTGGGGTATAAACTGCGCAAGGTAAAGTGAACACGTAAAATTAAACAGTACGAAAATGACAAAGCTCAGTTGGAAATTGTACAGCGACCACCATTAATTGTAAATAGCGTAGACAAAGTCCACTCAATTAGAACAAACACATCAATTCCCGAGCTACAGTCAATTAGTAATCAAATGCAATGAATTAATCCACGCAGGGGTCTTGTCGGTATGTTTTTTCTCTTGGTACTTTAAGTCAAGTCAAGTCATCAACACTTTTATAGCGCAAACATATCACTCCGAAGAGTCTCATGGCGCTTGCAGCGGCTGGAAGTAGAGAAGAACTAGACAGGATTACTGATCAAATAACCAGGTTTTGAGTTTATTACGAAAACACCCTAAAACGGGGATGGATCGCAAGTCAGCCGGCAGCTTGTTCCAGGAAGACGGAGCTAAGTAAGAAAAGGATCTACCACCCTGCCTGGTGGTGTATATTCTGAAGGGGGTGAGCAAGGACTTAGTACTCGACCGCAGTGCCCTCTGAGGCTTATACCAGCTGAGTTTTCCAGACCAGTATTGGGGTTTGCTCCCATACAGGTATTTATGAGTAAGGCATAAAACCTTGAAGAGAATACGCTTTCTCACTGGAAGCCAATGCAAAACTCTGAGACATGGGGCAGAAGAGGTTCGCTGAGGGAGATTCAAAATCATTTTGGCCGCAATGTTTTGTAACATCTGAAGTTTATTCAGAAAGGATTCGTTTATGGACTGCAGGTTTTCTCGCTTCGAGGGGGATCCATTTAAAAACTCTCCGCAGTGTGCGCATTATACCGAAACAGGAGCTGACAACATGATTAACCTGGGCCCTCATGGAAAATTGATTGTCCATGTAAAAGCCCAGGTTGCGGACCACCTCCTTGGGAACAGGACATGCACCAAGGTCAATGGGCCACCATTCTGAGGACCAGTATTCAGAAGCTTTCCCAAAAAGCATGATCTCGGATTTTGCACCATTCAGTTGGAGATGGTTACCCTTCATCCACCTGTTGATATGGGACATACGGTTTTTAAAGCGCATCATAGTTTCTTTTGGGTCAGGGCCCAGCGTTGCTATGATCTGGGTGTCATCAGTATACGATATGACCTCAAATCTGTAGGCTCTAATCACTGGGGCCAGAGGAGCCACATAAAGATTGAAAAGAGTGGGACTCAGAATAGAACCCTGCGGGACACCCATCGTGACCGGTCTAGTAGAAGAGGTACTGAGTCCCAACTGAACAGTGGTGCTACGATCCGAGAGATAGCTTTTAAACCAATTCAAGGCCGTACCACTGACACCAATCTCCCCCAGCCGATGTATTAAAATGCTGTTACTTAATGTTACTTTAGTCAGTGTTTGGTACATAGAGAATCTTCTATTCTTCAACAACAGAACAGATAGCCACAGATTATGCCCAGATCATGCCAACACATGTTTCATCCCAGATTCGTTATGGAAAACTTTCTGTCTGGACCATATGGATCTTAAGGATTATACTTGGTTTTAATAATATTGCTGCTATCGACTGATGATGGTCTTTGAATATTTGCTTGTTTCTACTCCTACTGGGTGCTGTTTTTACTAAAGAAGGTTTTTGAAGGTAGCCTTTGAGCTTATTTTGCGTGCTTTATAAATCAGAATTGGTGCCCTGAGGAAGTCCTAGGTTAATCCTGGATGAAACACGTGTTGGCATGATCTGGGCATAATCTGTGGCTATCTGTTCTGTTGCTGAAGAGTAGAAGATTCTCTATGTACCAAACACCGAATAAAATACCAAGAGGAAAAACATACTGACAAGACCCCTGAGTGGATTAATTGATTGTAGCTCGGGAATCAATGTGTTTGTTCTATGTGATATATGTATGTATCTGCAGTTTTATGAATTGCATTGCTCAAATCGAATAAAGTTAACTTGACTTCACAGAAACTGTAAAACTGCCTAACCCTAAGCTTATCATTGATAGAGTACCTTGTTGTTTCTACAGCCAAGGGAATAACCTTGAGACTGGTCCTGATCTGATGGCACCAAACATAAACAAAGATTCACTCAGAAAATATGAATAATACTGGGAAGGTACCAGAGGCAGTTATTACAGCATAACTTAGAAGGTGAAGCAGAGCTCCAGTAGATAGGTGCAAGGGGCAGCTTAGGAATCCAACAGAAGCATCACAATCCAAAAACTGCATGTTGCTCTCCCTAGCAAATCAATAACCTGAGGCAACTGAAGACAGTGTTGGAAGAGGTGGAATAGTTTCAAGGGAGCAAGGAATGTCTTTAAAGAGTTCAAAGAATGCAAAGAAGTTCTTTGAAGTGACGCTGCTAAAGACATTCCACACTGTGCCACAATCAGAAAACCACTCAGCTGAACCTGATGCCTAACTCATAGGAAAGTATTTCTCTGTTTAATCAATATGTTAAAAATAGGGAACCTTAATGTTAAAGGCCTTAGTGCACCAATGAAAAACTTAGCAGTTGTTAGCTTTCTGAGAGAAACCCGGGAGAACACCTGGCTTCTACAAGAGAGTGGCCTAAATTTAGATTGAAGCAATTCCCAACTCAGCATTTATTAGTAGGACCTACGAAAAAGGCAGTGGTGGCAAACCTGTGTAGTTAGGTATCCAAGGCATTATTAAAGAAGTGGTGCAGATGAGGTCTAGCACACATAGGATGAAATCACCGAAAACAGCAATGATGAAAACTTACTTAAGACAATCATTTCTGACAAAGATAGTGTGTCCACTTCCCTGAAATTTAAGAAATGGCTGCTGGAGATGGGATTGACTGAAATTTGAAGGGAAACTGATCAAGAGGACACTGATTTTACTTTCTACACAGCAGCTGATGGCACATTTTCATGGCTAGATTATTTTCTGAGAGAGGCCAAGCTAACAGCACAACCTAAAGATTCCACATCAGCTACATCACCTTTTACAATCTTACACCAATTATCTAATGCTCACTGTAACACGCACCTCACAATTAAGAACTGTGTGTAGACATGGGGCCACATATTTCAAACTTTTTTCTGGTCGCAGTCGAGCCGATTTGCAGAATCAGCCCATTTGCATCCTCAAAAAGCATTTTAGTATGTATCAAATCCAAACTATGATATCACATTGCTGAATTTAAATTTTGCTTTGCAACCGAATATTAATTCGTTATTCGGAAGGGGTGTGTCTTTGGGACTATGAGTTTCATACATTAAGAACAGCTATTTCCTAATTGCAATTCACAGAGAATCGCCATTAGGTAATTGCTATTTCCAATATTGAAACATCTGGCTCTTAATGATTACCTGTAGTTTTATCTGTATTCCTTAGTAATACTGACAATAGGATCAACAAATTCATGACTGGGAATGATATGGAGAAAAAATCTGTATACACATTCTGGGTATCCCTCAAAGCTCTCCCTAGAGTCTGTGGAAAAAGTATTGGTATTTTTCTAATTCTATTAGTTTTTAAATATGTTTTCATTTGTTTGTAACAAGTTGGTGAAGATGACCACTGGCAGTTGTAACTGAGAATGAGCTTGGGATGAAAGAGGGAGATATGCTGCCATCGTTCATTGGCTTTCTTCACGTTCTCTCCTGGTGGAATGGGGCACAGAACTCGCTGCATGATGCAGACTGAAGTTTCTTTCAGAAGAGTTCTAATAACAGGGTATAAGATAGACATTATTTATGTTAAAACACAAGCATCACAATCATTAGATTTCCTTACTGACATTTTTCTCTTCAGCTCACTCACTCTTACCCTAAATTTTGTGGGGTAGGACAAGGATACAGGGGATTCCAAAACAGGGCTCCAAGTAGAAGGATCTCATGAACTAAGTCTCTTTGCACAATAATCTATTGCAGAGTTTCCACTCTTAACCACACAGTGAAATGGGTTTTCTGAGTTGTTTGCATG
Source organism: Triturus cristatus (assembly GCF_964204655.1). Classification (NCBI taxonomy): domain Eukaryota; kingdom Metazoa; phylum Chordata; class Amphibia; order Caudata; family Salamandridae; genus Triturus; species Triturus cristatus. Next base: position 251,909,251 of record NC_140594.1, read on the forward strand.
CCCACTATTGATGTTCCAAAGACTTATGTCATATGTTTCAAACTAATCAAGTAAGTCTGGGAGGTTGGACAACATATGCATCAAAATATGGGAATTTAGTCCATGCATATCATAAGACTAAGTTGCTAAAATTCCTGGCTAGCTCACAATGTACCGTCTGGACCCCTAAACCTGACAGGGTAACAGATGGGGTCTGCAACCGTAGAACTTGACCACTCTCATCGCCCCCAAGGAAATCATGGAAACAGATCTACCCTTTCGTGTTTTTCTTAGGCATGCCCAGAGAGGGACACAAGAAACACATGCATTTTAAATATTTATTGAAGTAAATAATGAGCTGTAATTAATAGGAGAAGAAAACAAAGCATTGTTACCAGCATTACAAAAATGGTGAGTAAGATGAATAATTCAACCATAATAAAGATGCAGTGATTGTATACATATATAAATTAATATCAAAATAAAACCCGTACTGACTCTAACACTACTCTACACCGCGTAATAATACGTGCATTCTGCCAGATCTCTTGGAACAGCTTATCTCCCCATTTACCTGTATGTTATGTTATGTTAAAATGATTTCTAAAGCTCTCTGTTACCCGGAGGTGTCCTGGCGCTGTGCATTACCCACCTGAGATTAGTCAATGATTATGCTAAAAGAAAAGATTATATAAAAAGCCAAGTTTTTAATTGTTTCCTAAAAGGAAGGAGCTTGGTGATGTTTCTAAGCTGGAGAGGCAAACCATTCCATGCCTTAGCAGCACATTGGCAAAAACACCTACCTCCCCAATTAGCTTTGTTAAAGCGGGAAGGAGTAACTAGTTTAGCCTGAGCCGAACGAAGATCTCTTCCGGGCACATACCACTGAAAGGCATGTTTCAGAAAGTCAGGACCAGCTTGACTGAGTGTCTTAAAAACAATACACAGTGCCTTGAACTGACTTTGTTGTTTAACAGGCAGCCAGTGAAGTGTCCTGAGGCCCATCCTTACAGAGACAAATCTAGGTGTCCCTGTAATCAGCCTGGCTGCCGCATTCTGCACGATCTGGAGGCTGACCAAATGTCTCTCCTGGATGTTAATAAAGAGACTGTTACAGTAGTCCAGTTGCGACAGAATGAGCGCTGTAACTACTGTCTTCAGGCTATCTTCAGGGAGAAGAAGTTTAATTTTCCTGAGGGTTCGAAGAATAAAAAAGCAAGAGGAAGCAACCCTACTAATATGGTCACTAAAGGAGAGTTCTGAGTCAATAATTACTCCCAAATTCTTAGCCCGAGCCACCGGTGCTGGGAGTGAGCCCATTGTTGCTGGCCACCAATCTGGGGTCCAGAGGTTAGCAGTATTCCCAAAGATAATTACCTCTGTTTTGTCTGCATTAAGCTTCAAACAAATTGACGCCATCCAGGCTGAGATCTCCTGCATACAGTTGTTGCATCTGGACCCAATCTCAGCCTCAGATCCTTTTTTAATGGACAGCACAATTTGTGTCGTCCGCATATGTCGTCAGCTGGAATCCAAATGATCTGATAAGGATGGCCACCGGTTAAACAATGTGGGGCTAAGCGAAGAGCCCAGCGGAACACCACAGGGAAGAGAAAAAGGTCTGGATCTATCACTGCCAAGATCTACTGTCTGGGTTCTGTTAGTCAAGAATGACTTAAGAAGATCCCAAGCCTTGCTTGTGATCCCGGCTGCCGATAAATGGTCCATCAAAACAACATGATGGACCGTATCGAATGCGGCAGAAAGATCCAATAAAATGAGTACAGCGGCACCTCCTTGGTCCAAGGTCTTTCTGATCTCCTCAGTGGATTTAATCAATGCCAACTCAGTGCTGTGTTCAGCGAGTTCAGTGAGTGATGTATCAGGAAGCCAGCCTGGTGTGAAACAGGCCTCTGTCCTTTTCAGGATGGTGACAGATGTCAGCAGGTCTGAGACTCATCCACAAGCGAACATCTAGGAAAATCCATGGAAGTGCTCCACTGACAAGCTAAATGTCAGGAGTAGTTTATAAAATAAAAACTGTCCTCATTCACAATGTGTTTGACGTCTTTAGCTATTAATTGTTTGTATTTCCCACTCAGAGCTTTCTCCAAACAGATAACAACAATACGGAGGGGCAGTGTGCTCAGTGGACTTTATCCTTGAGCATAATGTACAGTGTTGCGATAAAATGCTTGTGAAGAAATGAGCTTGCAAGCAGAACACTTTCTGAATATGTTATCATGTACATGCAAAGTATGTTCAAAGTCACGTGTCTAAAAAGATGTCAAGTTTAAACGTGAACATGTAAAATCAAAGCATTTGTGCACAGGCCCTGATAATCCTCAAAACACTTAAGTCACTGTAGCTCACATACATCAAGCGAATTTGAGATCGCAAACATTGCGATTCGCAAAAAAAGACTGTTTGCGATCGCAATATAGCTTCTCAAAATAGCAAAATCTAATGCAACAAAATTGCGCAAATACAGATTAAGTTAAGAAACGCACTTTGCATTTCTTAAATAAGAACAAATCATATCAGGCTGTAAAGATTTCACTTAAGAAAAAACAGGTGTACATCAAGAGCAAACTACTGAAACAGTGCCAGAATGCATCTGAATGTTTCACAATGGCAGCGCTCTATGTTGTGGTGAGGAGGATGAGGCTAAGAGCAGCAGCACAGAGAAGAAGGAGGATACAGGAGAGAATATTCAGAATGAATGTCACTTTGCTAGGGCAGACAGAGGAAGAGATTTATGACAAATATAGGCTGAATGCTGCCACTATCTTAGATCTTATTGCTAAGTTAGACCCAATACTGCAGCGTCAGACTCACAGGACACATGCCATACCCACCCATGTGCAGGTCGTGTGTTCTCTGCATCTCCTAGCTTCAGGGACCTTTCAGGGAGTAATTGCTGCAGCTGGAGGTGTTTCTCAGAGTGCCCTATCACACTTTTTTACCTATTTCCTAAATGCCACATTGCAGAAGATACACCACCACATTAGGTTCCCCACAACACCACAGGAATTGATGCTAACTAAATTAGATTTATATCAGGTTGCACAATTCCCACATGTGAATGGTTGCGTTGATGGGACGCATGTGGGAGTCTATATTCATTCTTAGTTGGTGGATAAATATCACTTAGCTATAACCCAATTTTTTAAGTTTTTGCAATTAAGGGACTTTTTAGGAAAACATCCAATTTGTACTACAACTTTTAAAATTGTAGAAACCATTAGACTACAGGGAAATATTGGGTTAATATACAAAACATTGTTAGAGAGAAGAACAGACAACTTGGAAAAGTATAATACTAAACGGGGAGCCTGGCTGGGAAACCCCGCAATGTGAGAAATCGATTGATTTGTTTAGGAGGATTCTAATGGCAGCTAATTTAAAAAGTCAACATTATAAAATGCTATTTAATCTGTACCATACTCCTGCCAAGATGATGACCTGGGGGAGCCAGCATGATGGAAAATGCTTTCGGTGTGGAGCAGATAGTGCAGATATTCATCATGCTTTTAATGCTTGTACTGCTCTAAACTCCTTGGTAGGATCCATAGAAAGATTTTTATCAGAGATAACGGTGGCCCTGTTAAAATTTCTCAATCTATGATGTTGTTATGGATTGGGGAAGAACTGCGCCAGGGGAAACCAATGTATAAATGCCGACACTTAATATTTATGGCTACGGCGGTGGCATGGATATCAATAGCGGCATTCTGGCTACAAGAGGTTTCATCTTTCGAAATGTGGTGAGCCAAGCTGTTCAATATTTTTTATATGGAATATAGTCTATATGCCATTAAAGGACCTAGAAAAAGACAATTTGGGCTACAGGTTTGGGGGGCCTTCAGAGATTATATGGCAGGATAATGTGCTATGGTCATATGAAATTTGTCATGTTTTAAGTTATTTTGATGTAACGTTATATCATGTAGGACGGTGTCCTCTGTTATTGTTTGTAATAATTAAAGATGGATAATTTTATGTATCTTGCTGCTGTGGATTTAAAATAAAAAAACAACAAAAAAAAACGTTTGGGACTCATGTACCCATATGTCCCCCCTCAGTGAATGAGTATATCTACCGAAACTGCAAATCTTACCATTCACTGAACATTCAAGTAGTCTGCAATTCTAAAACATTAATCACAGACATAGTGGCAAGTTACCCTGGCAGTGCACATGACGCATACATTTTCCGGCATAGTGGCATACACAGACGTCTACTCACGGGTGAATTTGGAGAAGGATATTTGCTGGGTAAAAAGATTCAATACTGTCTTGCACACCTGTCCGTCATGGTGACACATAGCAGTGACTAATGTATATTTATTTTGCACATCCTGTAGGTGATAGCGTATACGCTGTGAGGTCTTTCATCCTCACTCCCTATCTGAATCCTTCTACACAAAGGGAGCAGCGATACAATCAGGCACACATTGCAACACGCAATGTGATTGAGAGAACATTTGGTGTACTCAAATCCAGGTTTCGCATCCTCCACAGTATAGGCTGAAGACATGCTGTAAAATTGTTGCAACATGTGCTATGTTGCACAACATACCCACTAATAGAGGAATTTCCCCGGGAAGACTCTGACAGCAAACCCAAACTAGACATCCAGCCAAGACAACCACTACAAGCGGCATGCGGTCCAAATGCAGCAGAGGGGAGACGGAGATGGGCAGAAATCATGCAATATGACTTCTAAGGTGGGTAATCACAAAACAACACAGTATTTGCTTAAAGGTTTATTGTGATAGTTGTGTAGTTGTGTTGATGCACACATACCGTGTGCAGACAAGTGCAGTGTGGGTACAGACAATTAAATGTTATCACCTTGTCACTGCAACATCAGTGTGAACAAGTTACACATTTCTGGTTAAGTCGCCAGATTTGTACATGTCCAAATGTCTATTTCTTCCTGCCACGCACTCCTGTGACCCTTTCAGTAGGCTCAGCTACACCCGGCATTGAGCCTTCAGTGCCGGCATGACTCCTGGTACTGCACCTCCTGCCATGTGTCACAGGTTCCAGTACGTTGCTGAGGCTGGAGGCCTCCTCACTGTCCCCCCGAATGCATGAGGTTTTCACTAGCTGCTGCTGTCTGTAATCCTTCCACAGCAGTGGTGGGCTCGATGAGGCCCCTTAAAACATCCCCGCAACAGTGGCTCATCTTCACCTGCATGCTGACAGCACACCTTGACAGCTGAGCTCTATTAGTACTCAGCCTATTTACTGCCCTGGTGTAACTGCATGCGCCCCATTGAATTGTGATGCCTCCTTCCATTTGAGACATGCTGAGCCTGGATGACCCTGCACATATCTTCTATGGCTGTTGCATCACGGTCAAGTTTTTCACTGTTTGCCCTGTGCCCTTCTGTCAGAACTGGTTCCTCAGGAGCACTACCCTCAAGAAGCCCACCTTCAGGCAGCCGTGACTCTGTTTCAGAAATCACCAGAAGATCAAGATGGCCAGACGGGGGAAGGGTATTAGGGAGGGTACTGCAGGGAGGGAGATCTGGAACGGAGATAAGATATTGTTGAGAAACGTTCTCACTTTCTGATTAAATGCGCAAATATGGAATTACGTTAATCTATAAACAATTATTACCTGAAAAGAAAAAGGTTAAACGAAAAGTTGCTTTAGTTTCAGTAGCTTATTCAATATTTCGATTGAATAGTTGTTTCAAATACTGAGTCCTGAAATATTCCTGAGACTTCTCATTTGTGAAGGTTTCAAAGTGCAATTATCTGAAATTCAACTTTAATCTTTGAACTCTTATCCTTGAGATTCCCAAAGCACATTCATATTCAGATTATCAGGCCCAAGAAGATGAATAAATGTTCCAGCAATAGTATATTCTCTAAACGCTATTAGTCGTAGTTAAAAGTCTGTAAATTATACTATGCGTGAGTTAAAAGTATGTAAATTATGCCATGTGTGGGTTAAAATGTCTTAAAACAATAGTTCCTCTAACATAAATGTTCCTTAATATTTAAACATATGTTTGTGCCAAACACGCGATCAGTAAACATGAATATTCACTTCTTAATTATATTTGGAACTGAAGAAATGATGCACGTTTAAATTTCCTTTAGCTTCTGAGGAAGTCCGGTGAAGCTACCAAGAAATGCCTTCATAAATCAAGGAAATGAAGTTCCTTACCTGAAGATGACAGCCTCATGAACAAGTTAGCCAATTCATCTTACCAACAGGGGAAATTCTTCAACAACGGGAGGCACTGAGAACACGAGCAGGAACAAAGCCCCGGGAAGACTACAAAATAACCTGCAGCGTGTGTCTGGGTGCGGTCTTCTTTTATAGTGGAAGAGCAAAGTACGGTGGCCCCTGAAGGTACTAAAAGCATGAAAGGCAAACACGCTTGAGAACAATGAAGCCTCATTAGCATATTAACAATGTAGCTCCGATGGAGCATTATTAGCATATGTACAACGGAGCATTGTGAAGCACAAAGAATACAAACCTATGGACCTTTTGGCAGATGAAAGTTACCAAGCTGCAGGAAATAAAGTACAAGTGAAAATGAATACATGAGCTCAGTAATGTTTTAGGTCTAATATGATTCCTTCATCAAGTCAAGCACAATAGTGATATTCAAACAGAGGCACAAGGAATAATCATTGACCCTGGAATAATAAGGCACCCAATGTCAGAAATAGAGTGTTAAGATTTGGAGGAGCGTGACAGTCCTCCCCATCGAAAATAGATTCACAACTTAGGAGCGGGATGCTGTTGGGTTACGTTGATGAAAAAGACAAAGAAGTCGTGGAGCATGAATTGCATTCTTAGGATCCCACAATTCTTCTTCAGGACCATATCCTTTCCAGGAGATTAAATACCAAAGTTGACCTTGTCTTCGTATCTTTTATTTGTAGTATCTCATATTCTTGTTGATTTCCGATAATCACAGGAGGAGGCTTTGGACGTACAGTAATTGCAGCTGGTTTTAATAATGATGTGTGAAAAACTGGATGTACCCGCATAGATTGTGGAAGTTGTAATTTAAAACACACAGGGTTAATACATTTGCGAATCTTGAATGGTCCTATTAATCATGAGTTAAAAGGATATTTGTGTTTAAATTGTAAATTCCGATTAGATAGCCACTCTTTATCTCCTGAACGATATTTGGGACCAGGTTGTCTTTTCTTATCGGCACATGTTTTATATTTTGCTTTAGCTTTGTTTACATTTCGTTGAAGAGTTAACATTAGTTTGGTCATTTGTTGTAATTTAGTGGTTATATGGGGAACTTGTGTTGTGGTTTGATCTAAAATAGGCAAATATCGCAGGTTCCATTCATGCGTAGCAAAAAATGGTGACATCTTGGTAGATGAATGCATTAAATTGTTGTAAGCGAACTCAGCTTCCCATAACAAATCCACCCAGGAATCTTGAGAATGAGCTAAGTAGCATCGCAAATATTGCTTTAATATTTGGTTAATTTGATTGGTTTGTCCGTCTGATTCTGGATGGAAACTTGTGGACATGTTCCATTGAATTTGTAAAGCCTTACACCATTCAGTCCATAATTTGGAAGGGAATTGTGAACCCCAATCTGTTGTTATAGAACGTGGTAAACCATTGTAATCGTACAATGTGATTTAATAATAGCTCTACAAGACTGGCTGCTGAAGGTATTTTTTCACAGGCAACAACATGTGCCATCTTGGATAACCGATCTACAATAACTAAGGTTACAGTTTTATTATGATCTTTGGTTAGATTTGTAATGAAATCTAAGGAAATGTCTTCCCAAACATGAGTTGGTGTTGATAGAGGTAATAAAAATCCCTTTTTGGGTGAGTGATCAGTGTTTGCTCTTATGTAGGCTTCACAGTTCTTTACATAAGTAATTACGTCTTTTTCCAGCTGGGCCACCAGAAATTCCTACTAACCAACTCTAAAGTTTTTGTGCATCCAGGGTGACCAGATAGAGGATGTGTATGACACCATAATAAAACTTTCTTTTGTAGTCTCTTTTTTGGTATGTATAGTAAACGACCCTGAACGGGAAGCCCATCGATCATAGTTCTTTGTTTATCTAAGGCTTTCCAAGACTTGAGTTTATTCCTGGGCATGATTTCTCTGATTTCGTTCAAAAACTGTCCAGACATAGTAACTCCAATGATATGATTGCTTGGTATTATAGATCTACTTTCCTGCTGAGAAAGAGAATCAGCTTTTTTATTGGCACTCCCAGGTCTAAAAGTAATTGTGAAATCAAATTCAGCAAAAAAAAGAGTCCATCTTAATTGCCGAGGAATAAGGGCTTTTGTGCAATGTAAAAAATGTCCCCATTCCTTAAAAGCCAATCTTATAGTAACCCTGGGCGTAGTTCGCGAAGTAGCGCTGCGCGTAGCTACGCAAAGTGCACTTCGCACTACGTGAGCTACGCATAGCACTTCGCAAACCGCGTAGTACCCTGTTCGCACTGCGCAAGATGTTGTTTTCAATGATTGCACAGTGCGGACAAGCATCCGGCACTGTGCAATCATTGAAAACGGCATCTTGCACAGTGCGAGCTGTAGTTTTCTGCCGCTCGAGTAGATTTTTACTCGAGCGGCAGCTTTCTCAACGCGCACTGGTAGTTTCTCATCGCGAGCGGTCGCGAGCATACATGACCACTCGCAATGAGAAACCTGACCTCCCCGCGTTGAGAATCTCGCCGGGAGGTTTATTTTCCACGCTCGCGATCGGCAACTTGATGTTGCTGATCGCGATTGAAGAAAAAGTCTCACCGGGATTTCATTTTGCTTGCTCGCGGTCGCCAACTTGACATTGAGGACTGCGAGCAAGCAAAAAATGACCGCTGCACTACGCTATGCTACGCGTGTTTGCACTGTGCTACGTGCAATTCGTGTAGTGCGAAGTAGCGCGAACTTCGCAAACTACGCGAGCGTAGCGTAGTACTTTGCCCAGGCTTATCTTATAGCCAACAATTCTTTTTCTGCTATGGTATAGTTTCTCTCGGCTGGTAAATATTTTTTTGAAAGAAAGGCCACTGGGTGAAGGTGGTTTGTACCCTCTTCAATTTGTGATAAGATAGCCCCTATAGCCGTATTAGAAGCATCAGCCTCCACGATAAAAGGCTTAGACATATCTAGGTGTTTCAGTACTGGGGCCGTCATGAAGGCCTTTTTTAACTCTTGAAAAGCTTTTTGTGCTTCCAAAGTCCATTGGAAAGATTGGTTTTTTGTAATAGTTTTGTTAGCGGTGTAGCTTTAGCAGAAAGATTTTCAATAAATCGCCGGTAGAAATTGGCGAATCCTAAAAATCTTTGTATATCTTTAATAGATTTAGGTTCTGGCCAGTCTTGAATAGCTTGTACTTTCCGATCCGCCATAATGATTCCTTGAGAGGAAATGATAAAACCTAGGAACTCTACCTTGTTAACGTGAAACTCACATTTAGACAATTTACAGTAGAGACTGTGTTTTCTTAACGTGGTTAGGATGGTCTTGACATGGAGCTCATGTTCCGAATTTGAGTTTGAATAGATAAGGATGTCATCGATATAAACGATGACAAACCTGTCTAAGAATTCTCTCAAAACGTCATTTAGAAAAAATTGGAAGGCTGCCGGGGTGTTGCATAAGCCAAAAGGCATTACGCAGTATTCAAAGAGGCAATATCTAGTGCGGAAGGCAGTCTTCCATTCATCACCAGGACAAACTCTAACTAGATGGTATGCCCCTCTTAAATCTAATTTTGAAAACACTTGAGCTGTTCGAACTTGATCAAGTAGTACTGGAATGAGTGGTAAGGGGTATCTATTCTTAACTGTGATGTTACTTAGTGCTCTATAATCAATACACACGCGGGTATTGCCATTGGCTTTAGGCACGAAGAAAAGTGGAGAGGCGGCAGGTGATTTAGAAGGTCTGATAAACCCATTTTTCAGGTATTTATCTAAATAATCCCGCAAATGTTGTTTTTCCTTTTCGGTTAGCGCATATATTCTGCTGCAAGGTATCTTAGCCCCTGGAATCAGTTCTATTTCACAATCGTATTCACGTTATGGTGGCAAAATTTCCGCACTTCTTTCACAAAAAACATCAGAAAAAGAGACATACTAAGTGGGTAACTCAATGTTTTGTTCAGCAGCTGTTTCTATGAAGTGTGCCCCAGTGTGTCTTTCATTAAGTATTTGTGACTTCTGAATCGTAGGTTTCAATGACATGAGACATTCTTGTAGACACCACTCAGACTTTAAATGCGATATTTCTCTTGGCCCAGTCTGTGGTAGGATTATGTAAGGTTAACCAAGGCATACCGAGAATTACCCTAAACTGTGGTGCATCTATCAAATCAAGACGAAGAAGATCTGTATGTTCATGTTCAGCAGTTTCAATGATCATAGTTAAGGTAACTGTAGTATGAGTAATCATGCCTGAGGTGAGAATCGAACCATCAACTGCAAGAACAGCTTCGGGTTTGTCCTTTTTGATTGTTGGGATTTGTAACTTAGAACAAAAGTTAAAATCAATAAAATTTCCAGTGGCTCCAGAGTCCACCGTAATGGTTACTTCTCGTCTTAAAACCTCTGGGACAATAAATAAGGCATTGAGCGTCAAATGTGGGGAAGAACTTTGAAGAGTATTGGCAACTAATTGACCAGAGGAATCATGTGGTTTACTCGAGGAGATCACCTGTTTCTTCCTCGAGCCTTATAATTTTCCTGATTTGACATGATAACATTAGTTGTTTTGAATCCTTTAGGTTTAATCGGGCATTCTCTGACAAAGTGACTTTTTAGCATAGACCTGCTTTACATCGTGCAGCTTTTTCTTCTTGAGTAAGGGGTTTTCTTAATCCTCCAATTTCCATTGGTTCACTATGGTCTGAAGTTGGTGGAGCAACCTTCTCTCTGTAGCATATTGGAATTCTGAAATTTGTTTTTCTTTTATCTCCTTTTCTTTTGGTCAACCTATGATCTAATCGTAATGCCAGAGATATTAATTCTGCACAATCTCTAGGTTGATGATCAATTGGGGCTATTAGGTCTTTGAGGTCATCCTTCAAACCTTGGTAAAAGAGAGCTGACCTCTTTTCCTCAGGCCAATTAGTTTTGGTGATTAGGCGGTAAATTGTGTTAAGTAACTAATCAAATCTTTATTTCCTTGTTTAAGTTCGAGGACTTCCCGATCTGCTGACCCTGTGATGGTGCGTCTGTCAAATACCTTTTCGAGTTCAGTCTTGAAGTTTGACCAATTGTAAAGTAAAGGATCGTCGGAATTCACTAAAGACATAGCCCACATGGCCGCATCACCACTAAGATGAGAAATGAGGAAGGCGATACGTGATTGTGCATTTGAAAAGGAGGTTGGTTTGACCATGAAATGCAATTGGATTTGGGTTAGAAAAGTCTGTACTTTACTTGGATCTCCAGCAAACTGTTCTGGAGAAGCCAAAGGTACTGTAGAAGGGACTGTTACTGAGATAGTAGGGGTGGGCCCTGTAGGAGTACCCCCAGAAACAGTAGGACTCGTTGGGATTCCTGGAAGCTGGCTTTGAATTTGAGAGACTCGACTAGCCAGGGTGGCTGTTTCTAGCCTAGCTGCTGTCAACTCCTTTTGCATGTTGCCTGACATTTTGCAGAGGTCGTCTATAGTGGCCATCTTGGTGATGCTGCTCAGGAGGAACGATTTTTCGTGGGCAGGTTATTCTGTCAGAACTGGTTCCTCAGGAGCAGTACCCTCAAGAAGCCCACCTTTAGGCAGCCTTGACTCTGTTTCAGAAATCACCAGAGGATCAAGATGGCCAGACGGGGGGAAGGGTATTAGGGAGGGTGCTGCAGGGAGGGAGATCTGGAACGGAGATAAGATATTGTTGACATACGTTCTCACTTTCTGATTAAATGCGCAAATATGGAATTACGTTAGTCTATAAACAAATATTACCTGAAAAGAAAAAGGTTAAATGAAAAATTGCTTTAGTTGCAGGAGCTTATTCAATATTTCGATTGAATAGTTGTTTCAAATACTGAGTCTTGAAATATTCCTGAGACTTCTCATTTGTGAAGGTTTCAAAGTGAAAGTATCATTTGCGAAGGTTTCAAAGTGCAATTATCTGAAATTCAACTTTAATCTTTGAACTCTTATCCTTGAGATTCCCAAAGCACATTCATATTCTGATTATCAGGCCCAAGAAGATGAATAAATGTTCCAGCAATAGTATATTCTCTAAACGCTGTTAGTCGTAGTTAAAAGTCTGTAAATTATACTATGCGTGGGTTAAAAGTCTGTAAATTATGCCATGCATGGGTTAAAATGTCTTAAAAGAATAGTTCCTCTAACATAAATGTTCCTTAATATTCACACATATGTTTGTGCCAAACACGCGATCAGTAAACATGAATATTCACTTCTTAATTATATTCGGAACTAAGCCTGGGCGAAGCACTATGCTACGCTCGCGTAGTTTGCGAAGTTCGCGCTACTTCGCACTACGCGAACTGCACGTAGCACAGTGCGAACACGCGTAGCGTAGTGTTGCGTAGTGCTGCGGTCATTTTTTGCTTGCTCGCGGTCCTCAACGTCAAGTTGGCGACCGCGTGCAAGCAAAATGACATCCCGGCGAGATTCCCAACGCGAGGAGGTCAGGTTTCTCATTGCGAGTGGTCGCGACCGTTCGCGATGAGAAACTACCAGTTCGCGTTGAGAAAGCTGAAGCTCGAGTAAAAATCTACTCGAGCAGCAGAAAACTACAGCTCGCACTGTGCAAGATGCCATTTTCAATGATTGCACAGAGCCGGTTGCTTGTCCGCACTGTGCAATCATTGAAAACGACATCTGGCACAGTGCGAACAAGGTACTACGCAGTTCGCGAAGTGCTACGCGTAGCTCGCGTAGTGCGAACTTCACTTTGCGTAGCTTCGCGAAGTGCTACTTCGCGAACTACGCCCAGGCCTAAGAACTCAAGAAATGATGCACGTTTAAATTTCCTTTAGCTCCTGAGGAAGTCCGGTGAAGCTACCAAGAAATGCCTTCATAAATCAAGAAAATGACGTTCCTTACCTGAAGATGACAGCCTCATGAACAAGTTAGCCGATTCATCTTACCAACAGGGGAAATTCTTCAACAAAGGGAGGCACTGAGAACATGAGCAGGAACAAAGCCCCGGGAAGACTCCAGAATAACCTGCAGGGTGCGTCTGGGTGCGGTCTTCTTTTAAAGTGGAAGAGCAAAGTACGGTGGCCCTTGAAGGAACTAAAAGCGTGAAAGGCAAATACGCTTGAGAAGGATGAAGCCTCATTAGCATATTAACAACGTAGCTCCGATGGAGCGTAATTAGCATATGTAAAACGGAGCATTTTGAAGCGCAAAGAATTCAAACCTACTGACCTTTTGGCACATGAAAGTTAACAAGCTGCAGGAAATAAAGTACAAATGAAAATTAATACATGAGCTCAGTAATGTTTTAGGTCCAATATAATTCCTTCATCAAGTCAAGCACAAAAGTGATATTCAAACAGAGGCACAAGGAATAATCATTGACCTTGGAATAACAAGGCACCCAATGTCAGAAATAGAGTGTTAAGATTTGGAGGAGCGTGACACCTTCAACTTCTGAAGTAGCTAGCTCTCTCAGGCAGTCATGATCGTGATAGTTTGCGAAAGTGAGGTTCACCATTGTCCTCAGCAGACATCAGGATTCCCCTGGGCCTTCACCTGTGGAACTGCAAGGAACGGAGCGACATTGTTAGCTCTGGTGGTGGTGATGGTGGTGTATGGGCAGGCTGCTGTGTGTGAGCTCCTGTTTGGCTGTCCTCATCACTCTCGAAATCAGGCAGTGGTTGGACTCTTCTCCTGGGGTGAGTGGGAGCAGGTATGGGTGAGGATGCTGCTATTGCTTTTCCCTCATCAGGCTGTTCCATATCTCCCTCAGACTCATGGTCATCAGCCACGTCACTGTCCTGTGCTGCATCTGTGATTAAAACAGTGCAATTTCAGTTAGTTTTGGTTTGCACATGTTTGTAACATAGTGCCTGCAAAGGTATATTAAATTTACTTATGTAATGTAAAAGGTCTCCTGTTATCACTTCCTTGCTGTACTCTGCTGCAGTAGAGCTGTGTTAGTCCCTCCATGTCTTGCCCTTACATTTGTCTGTATACAACTCCCACAATGCATTAGGGTGTTGCAAGTAAAAGGTGGACTGGACTCAGGTGTGCTACACTACGCAGGGTATGCATTTGTGGCAGTTTGGGATTACATTTGACATAAAAATATGTTTAGCTGTGCTCTTACCTTGGGAGGTACCCGCAAGTCCTGAGGTGTCGATCTGTGTAACCCCGACAACTGCCTCTGGCTGCAGAGTGGATTCCACCATGTCCTCCAGAGGGGTGTTTGCACGATCGCTAGATGGTCCCCCTCCTATTTTTTGGGCTATGGCTAGCCTATCTGCCACCCTCTGTTTTGCTCAGCTGCGCAGGTCATACCATTTCTTCTGCAGGTTAGGGATGTCACAATGTGTTACCCCCACAGCATTGACCTTAGCTTCTATCCCAAGCCAAATCTTCGTCTTGACAGACTCAGCAACATGAAGGGATAGTTTCCCAAACAGCTGGTCATGTTTCAACTCCACTTCCTCAGTGAGGATTTCAAGTTCCTTGTCTCTGAATTTTATCTTTCTCTTCCTGCCTTCTCCTTTTTTTTGTGCTTTTTCTGTGGCCATGGTGTTGTTTTGTGACAGCTTCTGCTCAAAACACAGTTTCCCCAGAGTGAGCGCCACCAGTCTTCCTCCTCCTCCTCCTCTCCCTGTGTACAGGTGTGTGGATTTAGTGAATCACTTCCCGGTTGTGATGTAATCGCAATGCAGCAATATGGGTAAATCGCAATTAGCTATTCTGTAATAGCGAATTCGCAATTACGGATTTGGTAAACAGGGAATCGCTAAAGATATCAGCGATTTTTACTGATTCGTAAATATTTACGGATTTTATTGCTGCATTGGGTTTTGCGATTCGGTAATTGCGATTCCTTATTTTTCGCTATTAAGGAATCACAAATTTTTGATGTATGTGGGCCTATGTCCTTTATTAGTGATATCCTAATCAAACCAACAATGTCTCAACAATGTTCAATGGATACTCAACTGATCCCAGTTGTGTACACATAGTTTCTCAAAGTATACACTAACCTTTTCTTTTAGGTATCTGGAAAATGTCGGTTGCCTTAATGTGACTTCTTCTCTTTTCATTTTTTTGCAGGGGTTCAAAGTCACCCAAAATAAAAGGGGTCTTGAGCGGCTCAGGATTCAAGACAAGACAGGCTAGTTCTTTCTTGGCCATTGTTTGCAGTGGGCAGGAGCACTGCTTCAGGAGTCAGGACCTCTGCTTTATCAGGAAACTTAGCCAAGAAAGGGCTGTATGTCTGGGGTGTGGTGTTCATACCCGATCCAGTCAGGATGGCTGCCAGGAAGTCTTACAAGAACTTATGAGACTTCATCAAAATAGTAAACTGGCTTGCAGGCGGGGGGAAGGCTCTGGGACCACTACTGGGAACCTGGCTCCAGGAATGAGGGCCTCAATGACCTCGGAAAAGGAAGGAGAGGGTCAGATTACACTGGGGCATCACATCAGTGAATGTTGCCAAGCTTCGGGTATGGCATAGTATGCACACTATGCAGCCTGCTTTTCTGTGGGTCCCAGTAATTTCCCCCAAAACCGAATTACTGGGTGGGGATTAGAGGGATGATAAAGGGAGAAATGCCTCAGAATTTGTGGGGTCTGGACAGAGTTCCTACTGTTCCTCTTGGCCATACCATTTCCAGTCAATCAAGTAATACAACCCCCTCCTAACTTGTTGTGAATCCAAAATGTGGCTTACCTCATATGCCCAGTGCCCTTGAACCTTTGCATGTGGGGAAGGTGGTTATGCTCTAGAGTAAGGACAATTTGGCCTGATTAAACACACATGGAATACTGGATGAATCTTGTATTCTCTGGATCAATGTCATTTTATTGCCATTGGATTGATAATTTGGTAATTGGAAAGGGTTCAAGAAATCAGGGATTCAACCATTGAGGGCCGTCTAAGTTAAGGTTTTCAGACAACAGCCAGACAAGATCACTCTTGTGATGATCAGGGGATGGGATACAATGTTTGACCAATTATTTTTTCATCTCTTGCTGATACTTTGTTACATTCTTTTTCACTTACAATACGTTTTGGTGAGTGCCTTTTGATGAGTTTGAACTTAGTGGACAGGGATTTCAGGGGAAAGGGGTTCTAAACGTATCATTCTGGGAAAGGTGTCCTATTTGTAGAGCAAAATAGGGAAAGGCCACAGTGTGTTGACTATTGCTATACACAAATTCAGTAATTTATATGGTCTTATCCCACTCAGTTGAATAAGTAGCAAGCAAACAACATAGAATATGCTACATGTCTTGATTCAGCATGCAGTCTGTCGATCCCTCTTTGGATGGTTTGGAGGACAGATGAACCTCAATGCTCAGGGACGATCGAAAATCCCCTGTCTAAACATATACTAGTAGGTAAGCCAGGCAAACAAACAACATGATGCATAAAAAGGCGTGCCATTTTCCTGAAGGAAGGCAGTCTTTTTAATGGGACAAAGTGTGCAATTTTAGTGAGTAGATCAAAAATAACGCAATGTTGTAAACGCTGGACAGGTCTATAATGAAATCAATGCTTATGGAATGCCTGGGTAAAGGTGGAATACTCAATGTAAGTAATAATCCAGAAGGGGGTAAATGAGGAGTTTGCAGTTTGGGCAAGTCTGAACATATTTTTTGACATCCCTTTATAGTGTGGGACATCAACACCATCTTTTGCACATAGCTTGAGTTTTGTGTTCTTCTTGATGACCTGCTAACACTGTCTCATGACTCAAGTGCAAAACTGTATCTCCGAGTTCTTGGGTAGGAATAAATAGTCGTTCTTTGTGGTAAAATTAATTATGTTGAATAGATTGATCCTCCACTGATCAGCAGGTAAGTTTGGGTTACCTCTTTGAGCTTAGTTAGGAAATCATCTGAATTACACATGGCTATTATTTTACTATTGGGAATTATTGCCAGGGAAATCTCTTTGCATTTCTCCTCTGCTGAAAATCCCAGTTGAGATAGAGTGTCTGCCTTAAGCTGTTGGGAACATAGCCAATAGGTGATAATGAAGTCAAACTCATTGAAGAACAGTAACCATCACATCTGTCTAGAAGTAAGAGCCTAAGCTGCATGAAAGAATTGTGCTACCAATAAAACAATGCCTCCACACCTGAAAGGCTAAGTTAATTGCCAGATGTTCTCATTCAGCAAATGTGTAGCTTTATCGGACAGCTAGGAGTTTTTCTTAAAGAAAGCAGTGGGATGCATGCACCCACATCACTGACTCTCTGTGAAAGGACCACCCCCACTTCTGCTTGAAATGCATCTGCCTCCACAAAGAATCGTTGTGTCTGGATGAAGTAGCACAGGGGCAGTAGTGAAATTTACTTTTAGAATCTGCAATGCCTTTTCAGTCTCTTCCGTCCAGCAGAAAGTACTCTCCTTCTTGAGGTCTTGGGCCTGCAATATCTGTAAACAATTGGCAACAAAACACAGATCATTGAAGTGGGGATTCTAATCTAGGATTGCCTTGACCTTCTTTTTATCCATTACAGTCCCTGCCAGAGAAATCCCATCATAAGAATTCCATCAAACTCACATGAAAGGAACACTACTCCAGTTTGACAAATAGTTTATTGTCCAGGGTCATTGAAGGATGGCTCTAACATGAGCGAAATGTTCATCAAGAATATGGGAGTAGATCAAGATGTTGTCTATATATACAACCATAAAGATATCTAGGAATTCTTGCAGGACTTTATTGATGATGAACAAAAGGCTGTAAGGGCGCTACAGAGTCAGAAAGGAAATAACGTTGTACTCAAATATAGCACATTTAGTGCGGAAGGCAGTCTTCCACTTCTCAGACTCTGATTAGGTGATAAGCTCATCAGAGATCCAATTTTGTATAGATTGTGGAGTTGCAACCATAGTCCATAAGACTGGAGTCAATGGCAGAGGTCATCAATTTTTGATAGTAGCCTTATTCAGTATATGAGAATCGATGCTTGTCCTCACGTCTCAGTTCTTCTTTGGTTCATAGAATAGTAGGAACAAGGTAGGTGACGTTGAATGGCGGATAAATCCACAGGCCTTGTGTTTATCTAAATATTCTCTAAAATAGTGGGGTTCGGGCTACGAAAGGGGATATATCCTACTACAAGGACTGTGAGCTCTTGGGATAAGGTCTATTCAGCAATCACAAGCCCTGTGAGAAGGCAATTGGGTTGCTTTTTGTTAGTTGAAAACGTCCTGTAAGACCTCCAGGTATGCTGGTAATTTGTACTGGGACCCTGGCACCACGAATGAGGACCTCAATGACCAAGGAAAGGGAAGGAGAGGGCCACTTTCCACTAGGGCATCACATGATGGAATGTTTTCACACGCCGGGTATGGCAGAGCACACACACTATGCATTCTGCTTCTCTGCGGGTCCTAATATTAAGTTTTAATTGTGCATTTTCAATACAACTTGATTTAAAAATGATTTGTTGTTAGGTATTTCAATGGTTTCTAGAAAATCAGTATGAGTTGGAATATATATATAATCCTTACAAAGTTCAACACTTTCACTACTGTTTGCATACTTTAGACTCACCATTGTAAATGTAATCCCTTCGAAGTCCAAATCTTACCCTACTGTTTCTTATACCAGAGAGGGAATAGTAAATCTCATGCTTCTGAAATCCAGCACTTTCCCAATGCTTGTGTAGACTGGAGTGGGAATAGTAAATCTAACACTTACAAAATCAGACAGTTTCCCTACTTCTGCTTAAACTGGAACAGGAATAGTAAATCCAACCTATCTGAAGGCCAACACTTTCCCTACTGTTGCTTAGACTAGAATGGGACTAGCAAATGTACATCCCGCTGAAATCTAACAAGTTCCTTAATGTTAGTTAGAGTGGATTCATATTATTTTTTATATTGTTGTTATTTTTATTTTTTTAACATTTAGTTTTTTTAATGTTTATTATTTTTAAATGTTTTAATTTTTAAATTTCATATTGATTATATTATTTGAATTAACAGTTGTATATCTATATTTTTGACATCATATTTTGGTTCAGCAATTATAAGTATAGATACACAACAATGTGGTAAACAATATTTTTGTCTCTCAATATTTTTCCTCGCAATATTTTGTCAGAAGACCCGTGAGAGTTTTCCACTTTGATGGCCTAGCCAGATCAGCTAGGAGGCCTGAACAGAATGATGGTAGAATCAGCATATGTTAAAAGCAGAAGAGGTAGTCATCTTATAGAGAAGTAATCCTGAGGCAGAGATGACAATACAAGAAAGTTGCAAAAGAAGGGAAGCCAGGTGTGAATAGATACAAATACTGGAGGAACCCAGCAAGAGCACAGATGTAAAGCACTGGCGAGTTTGTTAAGCAGCCTTTTGTGTTTTTGCTGACAATACTGTTATGTTATGATAGGAAATTTCTAAAGCGGGCGAATAACAAAGGTGTCTTGGTGCTGTCAGAAGAGGCCGGTGAGTAGAAGCTTTAGATGTTAAATAGCCAGGTTTTTATCTCCTTCCTAAACGTTGTTAATGACAGAATGGCTCTGAGGGGGGATGAGAGGCTGTTCCAGAGATTGATAGTGTTGAGGATTGTACCTCTACCACTCCATTGCATCTTTTTGAATGTTGGAACAGCTACTAGGTTGACATTGGCCGATCTGAGTTTTCTGTTGGGCTTGTATGTTTAGAGGGCCTTTCTGAAAAGTTCTGGGCCTAAGTTACGCAATCCTTTGTGGGACAAGCAGAGGACTTTAAATTTGGCCCGGCTGCGCATTGGCAGCCAGTGCAGCTCACAAAGTTCCTGCTTGATTGAATGGAATTTAGGAAAATTAAAAATCAGTCTTGCTGCAGCGTTCGGGACTAATTGTAGTCGCCTCATATGTTTGTCTAGAATGGTTAGATAAAAACTATTAAAATAGTCCAGTCTGGGAAGTACAAGCAGGGTTATTAGAGTTTTTCTTTGACTGTCTGGAATAAAAGAAATAATTTTTCTTATCATTTTAATTATATAATAAGTTGCGGATGTAACTGATGATATTTGCACGCTCATGTTGAGGTTGTCGTCAAAGATGATTCCCAGATTCTTCACTTTGGTGACAGTGCGAGGTAGTTGAGGCAAGTTATCAGGCCACCAAATGGTGGACCAAGCTGGGGAGGGAGTACCAAATACCACAATCTCCGTCTTCCCTGCATTAAGCTTAAGGATGTGCCCACTCATCCAGCCACTGATCGCATTAACGCAGTTACAGCATCTTAGGGGGCCTGATGTGTCATTATGAGCTGCTGTAATTATAAGCTGGGTGTCATCAGCATACAAGGTCACCTCCAGATTGAAGCTTCTTATGAGCGGGCAAGTTTAGCTACATAAACATTAAAAAGTGTGGGTTGGAGGGAAGAACCCTGGGGGACCCCACATGGCAGTGAGTAGGGTGGGGAGTTGAAGTTCCCTAACATTACTTTTTGATCTCTGTCACTGAGAAAGGAGGAGAGCAACTCGTTTGCAACCCACTTAACTCCTATTTCCTTTAGACAGCCAATAGGAGTGGTGTGATCAACAGTATCGAAGGCACCAGATAAGTCCAGTAAAATCATAATTGCTGAGTCTCCGTCATCGACTGCCTTCCTCACTTCCTAAGTTGCCTTGAACAAGGCAGTCTCTGTACTGTGCCCTGGTCAGAAACCATACTGGGAGGAGTCTAGGAGCTGATTGTCGAGGATGTATTTGGACAGTTCCAGGTTCATAATCTTCTCGCAGATTTTAGCAGGCAGGTGTAGTCGGGCAATCGGACGATAGTTGGCAGTGTTGTTAACCTTTAAATTGGGCTTTTTTAGGAGAGGAAAGATAGAGGCCTGTTTCCAGGCCGAGGGAAATATCACTGAACGTGAACATGATATTAAAGCTCTGTGCTAGGTTCCTAGCGATAATATCAGGGACCAGCTTCAGGATTTTAACTGGGCAGGGGTCATAAGGGGAACCTGACTTGGACTGTAGAAGTAGGGAACTTACTTGATGTGGTGAGGTGGCAGAAAAGTGTGTGAAAGAACAGTCCTCTAATGTAATCAAATTAGAGGCTCCAGGAGGATGAGGGTCCCCCTTGTCGAAGTCCTGGAAGATAACTTTTACTTTCTCTTTGAAGGCGTTAGCAATGGCAACACAAAATAATTGGTTATCAACGGGATTGGTTTTGTTTGAGATGGTCGTGAGTCTCTGAATGACTTGAAAAAGCTCTTTTGATGGGTTAGAGGCCCTGTCTATTTCCTGGGCAATACTAACTCAGAAGAGCTTGTCTGAAAGGCTAGTTGAGAACGCAGCCATATTGAATATGGGGGAACATCAGTGCGATACTGGAAGTGAATGATGTCCTTGTTGATGCTGGGATCATGCAGACATGATATTTCCATTCTCCCATGTACAAACATTGGTGTCAACTATGGTAGCAGTGTCAAAGTACCAACTCCCCATCAAGCACACCAAATCGTCCTGGTAGCACACAGGATGGGTGCAGATTGGCAGCTGACT
The DNA here is from genome assembly GCF_964204655.1 of Triturus cristatus. Classification (NCBI taxonomy): domain Eukaryota; kingdom Metazoa; phylum Chordata; class Amphibia; order Caudata; family Salamandridae; genus Triturus; species Triturus cristatus. The sequence goes on from NC_140594.1 coordinate 251,930,890, forward strand.
GAAAAGTACCTGTATAATCCTTGATAAAAGATTTGAATGACTAAATAACTTTGTTTCGGATCCGCTCTAACAACTGTTGATAAACATATGTCATTTTATGTTATGTTGCTATCTTATGTTTGAAACTGTAGGACTTTGTAAAAAACGTAGGGTAATAGATGTTTATTGATCTCAAAAGCCAGGTTTTCAAATGTGTTCTTAAATGTAACATACAGGCCTCAGATTATAGGGACAGAGGTAGAGAGTTCTAGATTTTGGCAGCAACTATGGAGAACGCTTTGTTACCATAGGATGATGGGATTGCGCCACAAACATTTGGATGCAGGGTTGGAGAACTTTAGTAAATGGCCTTGTGCTAATCACTATGAATTTGAAAGTAATTCTGTGGTGTACAGATAACCATTGAAGTGATCTTAAGATGGACTTTATAGGTGGACCTGGTGCAGATGGCCAAAAGGCAAGCTCCTGTGTATTGCACAAGTGAAAACGTTGAATCAGTTTGTAAGGAGAAGCGAAGTAGACCCCATTACCAAAGTTAATTCTTGACTCGATCAATGCATTGTCATTGATCAATGCATTATCAAGATTCATTTATTTGAAGCTTGGAAAACTTCAAATAAATAAATAATTAACTAGTGTAAAATGTTTTTTAGATATTTTTGTAATCATTTTTTAGTTCAGGTTTTGTGCCAGAGAAGGAAACTTGTCAAAGCATGATTATGTACCTTGCCAATGCTACCTTCATTCTAACTTCACCTTAAATTTAGGTAACACTAACTGTTGTTATTCATGCAGAATCCTTTAAAAAGGTCAACATTGCTGTATATGGATCTATATCAAAAGCGATTCCTATAAAAGAATGACATAACCTTGACTTACATTATAATAATACTGCAAAACACTACAGTGCTCTGTTCCATGTAGAGGAATAAGAATAAATGGCTAGTTCCACCAAAAGGGCATTCAAGTCCAATGTTCTATTGACTGTCCTTTTATATGTAGAAGAGGGCACGTTTAGCATCATTTATTGTAAGGTGGAGCAAGAGTTCGGACTTTAGTCAGTGGCGCTCCAGCCATCAAACGTGTGGTTACCCACACATCATTTACAGACAGAGGAGGCATTAGCTGTCTGATGGCTGAGCCCCAGTTGGGTTGGCCATTGGAAACCTGTGACCCAGTAATTAATGGCCTAAGGGCTACCAGCTCAATGTAGAAGACTGCCAAATAAAGTCAGGGATATAATTGTGATGCTTTATTTTTCCTGCCCGTTCCTATGATGCCAGACTTGATGAAAATGATCCATGGATCCCATACATGCAAGGAAAAAAATCCTTCATGGCCATTGATTTTTTATCTCTCAGACACATGATGTGTTTTATTTAGTACTGCTTGGTTAATTAAAATGCTTGCATCAGTAAAACAATTATATAACACGATTTAAAACATTTCAGATAGTGGAGTCACCCTACAACAAATACAGATTTCGAGTCAACAATTGTCCAATTCGATTGAAAATACATGATAGCCTGACGTACAATAAAGTGCATTTAAGTCTTAAGGTGCAAAAAGGAAGGACTTTGGTGATGAAACTTTCGGGGTATTCGGGACATCAGTGATGGAGTTTGAGCGCTTACAGTGCAATCTAGGCGATCTACAATACAAAGTGCATTTTGGTAAAATCTTTTTAAAAGGTGTGCAAAGACGTTTACGGTGCCTATGTGCAAAATCAGCAATTTCCAATTTGTTTAAAATACATGGCTACCTAATGAATATTTAAAATACATTTACATCTTAAAGTGTAAAAAGGAAGACCGTTGAACGTTCAAATTCAGGCACGTTGAAACATTGAAGAAAGCATTTTGAAGCTTAAGGTGCAGTGTATGGGGTCTTCAGTGCAAAGTTCATTTAAAAAAAATCTTTTTGCAGGAGTGCAGGCACCTGATTTGGAGATTTGATTCCAAAGCACAATAAAAATGCCAGGCAACCACCAAGGTTTTGTATTACATTTTGACTAAAGTGTTTCCACTGCATCTGGATAAAGTATGTTCTCAAAAATGATCCTGTCCAGGCTGCAGAGCCCTCCAGGTTAGGCCGGGACAAGGGCGTCTGACACACCGGCTGGCTTTTGAGACACATCTATCTTAACATTTCAAAATGAAGCCCTTTATTGCATAAAAAACATAACCACACTGTCATACTTGATTCTATCCCTTAAATCTGTTGAGTCTGATTCACAAAGACCAGTCCTACAATTATACCCTTAGACATTATCCTTTGCACAGGTATAAAGGGCCGGACTGGCCGTAGCAGGCACCGGGCAATCCCCCGGTGCGCCGCACATTTGGGGGCCGGTTTTGTGCCCCTGGGGGCCGTTTTTGTTACAGGGCCGTTTTTGCAGCATAATTGCAAACTCGGCCCTGTAACAAAATCGTCCGAAAACCGGCCCGGGCAAAGACCTCGGCGGCACCCACAAGCCCCGGGGGGCCGGCCGAGCACTTTGCCAGGGCCGGTTTTGGTTCCCAGTCCGGCCCTGCAGGTATAACTGTACATAAGTGTGGGATTTTAGCCCCTAGACACCTTAGGATATTGTTGTGCTTCAAAATACATCATCATCATCAGTTTAGGAACATTCGCAATAATATGCCTCAAAGGTGCAAAGCTTACTGCTTCCTTAGCGTACAACTGGAATGTGATTGTAAGCTCTCATTTGACCACCATTCCAGGACGGTTGCCGGAAAGTATTTTGGTATAATGAAAAGCCTCCGGAAAGTTCTTGACGTGCTCCCAGTAGCGGCTAGGAAAGCCTTAGTCCACGCACTTGTCACCTCTCGCTTGGACTATGGGAATGCCCTTTATTTGGGCACCAGCAGTAAAAGCATGCAGAGGCTACAATATATTCAGAATGCGGCTGCCCGACTTGTCCTGATGCTTCCTAGGAGAGTCTCATCGAAAAATGCGCGATCCACTCTACACTGGCTCCCAGTTAAAGAACGAGTCTCCTTTAAGGCCCTCTGCATTAGTCACCGAATCCTTCAAAGGAAGGCCCCGATCTATCTCCACAATCTTCTGTCCCCCTACTCGCCCTCCAGGGCCTTGCGGTCATCGGGCGCAGGCCGGGTTCAAGTTCCTGTTATAAAAAGAACAAGAATGGGGGGAAGATCCTTCCGCTCCCTTGCAGCTAAGCAATGGAACACTCTCCCCTTGGACCTAAGACTGGAACAATCCGAAACCATTTTCCGAAAAAAACTGAAGACCTGGCTTTTCCAGCCAGTTTAGTTCTATCAGCCTTCTTTCCTTCATGACCCTTACCACGTATTTGAGGCTGGTCCAATTTGGCCGCAGCGCGGGGACATACTAGTTAGTATAACCAGGCGCTTTATAAACCTCTTTATTATTATTATTATTATTATTTAAGATCAATGTTCCCAATGGGGACTTATATGAAGCGTAGAACTCCACATTATTTCTAGGTCGGAGCGGGACAGAGAGGAATTGCTGAATGGCAATAAACTTACAAGTTGTTAGAGTTGAGAAGTTTCAAGACAAACCTGACCTAAAACCGCTATCTCACCACTCCTTGTGTGGGATTTGCTATTGTGTAACAGTTTTGTTATACAATTGCACCATAGTATAACATCTACACCTGAATGTATTCTTTTGGGAATTGCTGACACATGCAAATGTGAGCCATTTTCTGCTATAAACTTGGTTTATATCTGTAAAGGGCTTTGTGAATTGGGCTTTTTGTGTTTTGCTAGTTTTGGTTTACATTAAATGCAGAATGTGTACTGTAAAAATGAGCACATCAATATGCAGCTCATAATTTGTTGCAAATATATTTACGCATTTTAATCGAAACCACTGTAGAAACTAGCTGCGGGTCAGAATGTGCATTAAGATGCAGATATATTCTTTTTATATGTAATGAACTCCAGCAGTGCAAGAAATAAACATACCGAGATAAATGCCTCCTCATGAGCTGTTTTTTTTAAGTGAAAAGGCTCCGAATAAAGGTAGCAGAAAACCTATTATGGTCTTTAATTGTTCTAGCAGAAGTTGTTTTTCTGCTCTACTTGCATGTCTCACAGACTATTCGTTGTGCTACTGTATCATATCACTCTTCTTACAAGAAAAGTAGCTATGTCCCCTGTAGGGTTTGGTACCAGAATATTGTCGCCTTAATGCCCCCCTCGCAAAAATGTTGGCACTCATTACAAGAGGCCAAGTGGTGGAGTCCTTGTTTAGTGGCAGTGACCCTTCAGCGATCGGTATTTATCCGGCTAATAAATAACTCCTATTGCAAGTTTCCCCCACAAACATGGGTAACAACGTGCAGGATTATGTGCTTCCTGCATCAAAATCTGAGTGTCCCAGAGTGCACTGGTTTGACTTGCTGAAATTGAGTTCCTGTGTTGCTCTTTATTTTATTTTATTTTTTTATATTATATTATTTATTTATTTTTTATTTATTTTTTTACAGTGTCTTATATAGTGCGAACTTGACCCGGTATCGGGTATCAGAGCGCTTTACATAGCACCAGTTGCGTTACACGAGGACACACTTTTTTTTTTTTTAGGCAATGGGAGATTAAGTGATTGGCCCACAATCACAGGATATTCAGCTGTCATTGCCGAGACTCCAACCTGGTTCCCCAGATTCGAAGTGGACCGCCTAGTTGTTAGGCCAACTCCTCTCCCCTCAGTCCCCTTATGACACCCAGTTATTACTTGATACAGAAAATGTTGACAAACGTATAATTGCGACCACTGTACAAACAGGTGTTTGCACAAGGGTCACAATTTACTAGGCTACACTTAATGAGGGTATAGTGCCCTAAATATTGCTTAGACAAAAGCTCCCTATTGGAGTTCCTAATAGAAATTCTGCACACAATGGACTGATATTTTTGTTTCATACACTTTTTTCAGGCTTGCATGCGTTATTATTATTATTTTACAAGATCTGCAGCAGGTGAAAGGACCTTGCTCTCCCCTCAAGAAAGTTGCATTCAATCACTGTGCAAACAGAATGTCACACAGGGATCGGATTTATGAGTTGTCTAATGATTATCACACTCTCACAACTTGCCCCGATTGATTATCAAACTGCTGAAATTTATCAGGAAGAAAGGCCATAAAAACTAAAACATGTAAATCTCACTGTGGCAAGTGCAACCCTGCATGTTATGCCTAATTTCCAAGTTAAAAACAAATGGGGCTATTATGAGTACGGCAGTCCTGGAACCGCTGCACTCATGGTGGTGGTCCGACCACCGCCATCCCAGCGGGTCCGCCCGCCATAATCTGAGTGTGGCAGTCAGACCAAAACAGGAAAGCTGCTTCCCCCAGGATCCAGGATCCTGCAGTGGTGTGGAAAGGGGCAGGAATATGCTGGTGGTGCCGATGTTGGCACCACCAAGCATATTCTGAGTTGCATTTCTATTGCCTATTTCATGGCGGTGAGCCCACTATGAAAAGGGTGGTGTACATGCAAGTAAGGGTGCCCTAACAGGGCCCCAGGGTGAATTTGCATATTGGGGTGCATGTGGGGTGGCACATGTTGTGACCGCTATATTTGCACATTTGTTCCTGCACGGTGTGGTATGCATGACATGGTGCATGCTACACCATGCTTGAACGTGCAGTAGGCGCTGTCACAGCTGCAGTCTGCTTGTTAGGATTTGAGCCTAACAGACCACCGCTGTACCACCGCACCACCTGCCTGTCCTGGATTCAACTTGGAATCCAGTGCGCGGGTGAGCAATGGGTTTGATGGTCCTCCTGAAAAAACATCAGTGGCGGTCCTACAGGAGGACCTCCAAACTCGTAATCGGCCCATAGAATATGAGCTATATTCCAGACCTGGTGAATGCTCACCCGATGGTATTTAGTTAGTCTGGAAAATACTTCACATTATTTGAAGCAACTGGAAGCTTCCATCCAAAATTCTAAGACGTTATGGGTTTATAAGTAAATTAAATGAGATGAAAAAATGCAATAATTTTTTAGCTGTAGTCAGATAACATATATCCTTTGTGTAGACCTGCATAGAAGACTGTAATTACATTTCCAGTGATGGATCAACCATAATAACGCACATTGTTGATTTGAGAAATGGGGAGACTGGGAGCATGTCTAGGCCCAGCATTCAAGCTCCCTGAATGTACAAATGTAGTATGCAGATCCTTCAAGTTACCACTAAAAGAAGCAGGTAAAGCAGTAAGTAGGGAAAGGTCTGGGCACCAGATCGGGGAGATATGATTGATCAAAAGCAAGAGCCCTCACACAGCCAGGTGTATGTCACCAGCCGCTTGGACTACGGGAACACCCTGTACGCCGGCATCACCACCAAGCTGCAGAGGAAACTCCAACGGATCCAGAACGCTGCCGCAAGACTCATCCTGGACATCCCTCGCCACCACCACATCTCCGGACACCTGAAAAAACTCCATTGGCTACCCGTCAACAAGCGGATCACCTTCCGACTACTCATCCACGCACACAAAGCCCTTCACAACCTCGGACCCAAACTCATCAACAACCGCGTCTCCTTCTACACTCCCCCGCGCACTCTGCGCTCCACCGGACAGGCCCTGGCAGCCGTACCCCACATCCGCAAAGCCACCACCGGAGGAAGATCCTTCTCTTTTCTAGCAGCGAAGACCTGGAACTCTCTGCCCAGCCACCTTCGCGCCATACCTGACCACCTCTCCTTCAGAAGGCAGCTCAAGACTTGGCTCTTCGAGCACTGACCCCCCCCCCCCCCTCCCAGCGCCTTGAGACCCTTGATGGGTGAGTAGCGTGCTTTATAAATGCGATTGATTGATTGATTGACTTCACCATCGGTCAGCATCTTGTTAGGCCGGCGCTGCAGTGCCTAAAGGGCCCCTCGAAGAGGCTCTTTGCCAGTGGTCTTTTATAGTAAGATGCTTTGATGAAGTGTGAGTGGAGGTGCAGTGTGTGTAAATTGGTGGAAGTGTGATATAAAAATAACTAAGAGATCCGTAGGGACTATCTATGGCAAGAAACATGTTGACTGACATTTTCACTTCTCTGTATCGGATCATTGTGTCCAAAACAACTACCCTTTGTTTTTTACTTATAAAAAGATGTCCCACATATTAAAATACCTTAGGGCCTCTCGTAGTTATTTTGATATCATACTCATGCCAATCTTCCTTGCTCAGCCCTTTCCCGACTTTATAGTTTACCTTTTACTTTTCTTGGTAACTTGAAGGAATTGCATTTTCCATTTGTATCGATGATTCGCAAAACTAATATGTGTAGAGTAAAATAATTTGTGCATCTCTTTAATTTGAGCTGAGTAATTAAAGAGTAACAACAAATGATCCATCCAAATAAGTTAGTTTTCAGTGTTATGTTCTAGTATTATACTAATTGCTTTCCTTTTCCTGTTTTTTTAGTACATTGCACCCTGCACTTTGAGCTATCCAGGGCCTACCCTAGGGGGAATTATGCATTAAAAAAGGAAGCTATGGGCCTGGCAAATGGCTTATTATGCCAGGTTGAAGTGGCAGTTTAAACTGGAATCAGGTTCTGCAGTGGCAGGCCAGTGGATTGTTTAAAGGGCTACTTAAGTGGGTGGCACAAACAGTGCTGCAGGCCCACTAGCAGCATTTAATTTACAGGCTCTGGACATTTGTATTGAACTGTCCTAGGGATGTATTAGTAAATTAAATATGCCAACTGGGAATGAGCTAATAGTATCATGTTTAGAGCAGAGAGCACATACACTTTAGCACTGTTTAGCAGTGGTAAAGTGCTCAGAGTTCTAAGGCAAAAGCAAACGGTTTCGGGGGTGGCCCTGCAGACAGGGCCAGGCCCAACATTAGTTAAATTCTCCTCCTTAGAAAGAGGCCTCAAAAGAACATTACCATTTGTGAGGAAGACCTCACCAACCACGTGCACATTTTATCATTTTTGTTATAGGCACATCATCTAAATTAAATGTTGAAGACTTATTTTTCACACTAGAAACTTTAACAGACATTGTTTGTGCCTTGAGCTTTCTGCCTTTCCACACAGAATGGGGCAAAAAATGTTTGACATAATGTTCTTTACAGCATAATGTTCTTTACAATGGCATGAGTCATAAATACTGTGCATCCAAGGCAATTACTCAGATAGTACTTAGTATTGATATTTTTTGTACTTTTTGTCATAGAGGAGTATACTGCTGGTTCAACTGAAGAATAAAAACATTTAAATTATTGTGAAATTTCTCACTCTCATTATCATTCTCAAAGAAAGCAGATGAAAATCCATAGCACTGTAATCAAAATTGCCATTTTTTTCACAAGAATAACTACTGTTTAAATACAAAAGCAAGTTGAAGGAAGAGTGATAGAATAATATTAGAGCAGCAAGGGTTACATTTGTCACTTTGTAGAAGGCTGGACCAAAAGGGACCCTCCCACAAGGGGAAGTCAAATATCCATGGCCAAAGTCTGAGGAAAAAATATCAAGGCCAGAGTGCAGCAATGCCACATCCTAAAGAGGTGTCAACCTCTGCACCGAATGCATTGAAGAAATATTGAGCCAAAGGAGGAGTCTGACTAAATAAACGCACAGAACTTGGGACATGCTCTGTTCATGAAAATACACCACCAGAGACCGGAGAAAGAAAACCATGGGGCATATTCACATGGACTTATCACCGATTTATCTCCACCTTAACACATCAATAGTGGAGATAGAGTCAACACCCTATTCACAAGCTGGTGTAAGCTGCAGACATCACCAGTATACCTGCGATAACTGCCCCCAAATTTATCACTACGGTGGACACCACCAACAAACCCTAATGAGATGCAGAGTAGACATTCCCTTGCAAAAACACATGAAAAAACCACAACACCACTTTCACAATGAACTGCCAGATCCGCGATGCGAGTTAAAACCACGCAGAAGACTACCTGCAGCAAAGCGAAAGGGAGCCCAGCCAAGAGCCACACCGGAAGAGCCACAGATGCCATGGAGACAATGATCATGCAACGCGGATACCGATGAGGGCCACAACACCCACCACAACCACCCCAGTCCCGCCACCACTCCCAGGACCCGTCCTGCACCCCCCCGCGAACACCGCAGAGGCATCATACACAAGTGTGGGGGCTCGTGGGTGGGAGGAGCAGCTGTGTGGCAATGTAAAACACAGTGAGGCCGCTCATGTGCCCCACCTGGTCATATCATCTAAGATTCCCAAGGTCGCAGACATCCCACCACACCCACGACAGGCCTCTGTCCATCTCCTGTATGCATGCACATGGTGAAGTCACTGTAGGGATGAAGGGTCCTTTGTCTGAACGATCAGGTGGTAGCACATCTGCAGCTCCGAGCAGGAACTTGCATGTGGGCAGCACCCCCTGACAGATACAATAGCATTTGCTTGCGACTCCCACACTACGCACTGCCCGACGTGAGACCAACATGTACACATCCCACACGCAGACGTCCTTGGTCATAGTTACCATGCGTGAAATGGCCTTCACACGTACTCCCACCATACCCTAGGCCTGCACCCATTGCACACAGACATTGCTCATTGCACCGAGCTGTGCCATTTATTTCCACAGGACTGATACTGGGCAAGCCTATGCTGCTTCACGCAGAGCCACTGACGCAATGGCAGACCTTCCCGGACACATGCTCGACTCCAGTCACGTGGACCTGTACCATGCACGTCTGCTGCATGTACTGGGGACACTGCCATTGGCAGTGCTGCGGATCAGTTACCGGCTGAGCTTCCGCCTTGCGGACATCACCTACATTCAGCCTGTGTTGCATTGTCACACGTGCACATTCGAGTGGTCCATGGGTGTCTACCTCTCCAACATGACGCTAGCTGACCTGGATTACGACGTGTGTGTGCCCCCCGTTGGCCCACGACCAGGAGTGTCACCGTGATGCCCGTTTATGGCATGCATGGAGGTGTGGCATGCAGGCTGGAAACTGGACCTGGGAGATTGCACGAGTCGTCGTGTGCAGTGAGCACATTGAGTCACTACCCGATTGGGCTTTGGTGCACATTGGGTCCAGTGGTTGGAGTCAGCACATCTGTCCAGGTCAGCTGATGGATTACGTCGATGACATGTCAGATGTGGTGGACAACGATTGCTCATTGGAGATGTTGGCCAAGGCAGCTGCACTCCCGTTCATGAACGAGTGACAAGGAACCTGCAGCCACAACTGGATGTGACCCATTGCACGTGTCCCGACGCCTGGTTGCATGTTGGGAATCTGGTCACATGTCCCAAGATGACAGTGGACATGGCTGCATTGGCCTGAACTCATGTTCCGGGCATAGACAACTAACGCGGGTTGGCACTGACTTGTTGGTGATGAACTCCCCCGATGTGGACATGGGAGCTTTCCTACGTTCCTCATTCAGACATGCTGCTGCATTGGTCTGCATTTCATGGCACTTCTCTTGGCCGTACTGACACGCACTTGTTGATAAAGTTTCCACACTTTTACTTGTCTCCAACTGTGTTGTGTCTTGATTTGTATGCCAATGTGTGTATCACAGACTCTCTGGCTCCCTGCCATACGTGCATTGCTACCCCATCAGGACTGTCGGTTTGGACTTGTGCATTATCATGTCCCTTTTTCATGCTTAGCCAGATGCGTATGTCCGTTTACCGGACACAGACGGGTGCACATGTGTCCTGTGTTAGGTTGTGCAGATGTTGGTGATTGTACCACATTGTGTTCGATGTTCGGGTGCTCTGCTTCCTATGTGTGTGTTCTGCATTGTGTGTGAGATGTCCCTTCAGCTCTGATTTGGCTCACCCTTCTCCCCTTCAGGCTGTGTGGTTTTCACTTTTGTGCTTGTTCTTAGGTGTGATTTTGCCGGGTTTTGTGACTTGTGCTCCTGGTTGGTGTTTTTACTCTTGGGCATAGTTCGTCTGCAGTTGTGCTGTGCTTAATTGTGCATGTGTGCCATTGTGTCCATCTTCCACCGTCCCCCAGCCCCTGCTTGTTCCTCTTCCTGTCGCTGTTGTGTCTGCTGTTTTAGGCAGTTTGCGGTCCCAGAGTCCTGCCACTATCTCCAGACTGATGTGGTGAACACCATTTCCTCCATGCATCCAGCTCCTGGTGTGGCACTGGACTCCCACCTCTGGTGTGCATTGCTGCCTTCTTATTGTTGGCGTGTTTCTGCTTGTTTGTGCCTTTGACATCATTCAGCATGTTCTGGTTTTCTTCCATTATATTCCTACGCTCTCAGGCTGCATTCACCTTGTCCAAGATGGCCATGTGCAATGTTTTGTGGCCAATGGGGCTTGTGGGGTTGTCTGCTGGCTCGGGTTGATTCCATTGTGCTTGGCTGTTGTTTTCTTTGTGGTTTGTCTTTTTTTTCAGGCTTTCATTGTGCTTATTTCCGCCTTATGTGTGTATCGCGGGCCTGGCGGTGCTTATCCCTGCTTTCCTCATCGCGAATGGGCTCATCGCATGTTTTTTCGCGTTGTGGTTTGTGTTTTTATCTCCGTCGAGGTGGTTGTATCGCGGACATTGTCCGCGGTGTCGGCAGACTATCGCATGGTACTGCCTTGTGAATTCCATGTTGACACAGGGTTATTTTCCCGCGATAGGCTGCGATGTGTGAAGTTGCGATGACATATTTTGGTGATGCTTATCACACGTTATTGTGAATATACCCTCAATTCTTGCAACTTGAGCACGAGAGAAGGAAGCATGCAGCACGAAGCCAAACGCTAGTTCAGGTGGGGATTTTCAGTTGAAAGCTAACAGGCACGCGTGCTACGCGTGGCAGTTGAGCAACTAACAAACAAATTATTTGCCTAATAAAGTATACTCTTAAACTATTACATAAACCACAGCAGTAATAATGGAAATATAAAATTGCAAAACACCATAATGAAAAAAAATAAGAAATAATACTTATGTAAGAAAGAAAAGAGGACTGTTTGCAGTCAACACAGGTAATATATGGGTTCGATGTATCTGATTCGTTGTGTAGTGTACTACTGCTGTTTTACCATTGGCTTATTGTTTCTAAGCCTGATGCGATTTGTAGTTTTTTAATAATCGTGACTGCTTCTATTTGAAATAAAGCAAATTAAGAGATGCATAATACTTTCTTCCAGTCTTGCCATAGAATTCAATTCAAATATCTATTTCAAATAATATGTATAAGTTGATGGATGAAAGTATATTTTAGTGCTGTGTCAAAAACATTGCTATTAATATTTCTTCAAGCATAATTATCATGTTAACACAGACCAATTAATAAATCATAGTTACCTAATTTAGACGAAGGTGCTTTTTCCAAATAAATAGGTATGAGCTGGAAGCTACATTTCTGTTCCGAATAAGTGCACTAATACCATTGTATGTAGATATCACCATTAGATCATCAGTGACTATGGTAATGTCTCAGTGGTTGGTAATACCTTGTCAAGAAATGAATTGAGTACTGTATTTCATTAATACTGCGGGACAGGCCTGCCTGAAGTTCTTTTGGGGCCTTGCTTTGAAGTATAAAAAGTGCCTTGCTAGAGAAGAGAAAAACGAGCAGTGTAACCATCTGGTGCCATCTAGTGGTATGCTGCCTCTTCATGAACCAACAGGCAGGCTTGTTTTAAAATATATAAATGCATTCTCTACATGAGCACAGAGCCCTGAAAAAGCATAGGATTTGAGACGCAATGCACCCCCTGCCTTCATTTCGATGGCACACAAGTGTAAGCATCTTTTGCATGGAATGAGGCCTGGGGCGTATTACACGATCCTTATGGGTGTAATGGCGACTTTGTGAATCCCCAGGGGTATTTGGTATTACAGAAGGGGCCATGGACACTTTTGCCACTGTTAGAAATTTGGGTTTCTGGTTGGCTAGAGTATGCACCTCAGCCAGGCGAACCCACTACTCTAGTCAGGACAGGTAGGTCACATGCCAAAGATAACCTCTGCTCATGGCCTGGTAGCTTGGCGCAGACCAATCTGGTGGAATCTGGCATTGCTGTTCTTATCTTGCTCATTGTTGGCTTGTGGTCCGATACATCACTTCCTTTTTCTTCCCTTTCTAGAGGAAACAGCATGGACCAACTACAGTTAACTTACACTGCTGGCTGTTATCTTTTTAATTAGGGACTACTTTTTTCTTTGCTGCTCGCATTTCCACATCTAGCAGCTTCCTGCAATTACCCGACCCTATTTACGTGGGATTTATTCATAATTAAATCACACTTAAATGATGCAGCCCACGCTGAGGCTCAAACCCTGTTTTCCTGCTCCAAAGTCAGCAGCGTTATTTGTTGAGCCACCTCCTCGTACCATTTGTTATACTTGGTTTCAGATGCTACATTTCTCCATCTCAACCCTGTTTTTTTAATTATACCTGTCTCCCCCTCCATGTGTATTATTCTTTTAATTTGTCTCTCTCCACCCCCACTCTGAGATCGCTGTTTATTTTTAAATAATTAAAAAATGCAGCCGAGGCTCGTACCCTGTTCTCCAGCTTCAAAGTGAGCAGCTCGAACCCTGTTCTCCAGCTCCAAAGTGAGCAGCTTGAACCCTGTTCTCCAGCTCCAAAGTGAGCAGCTTCTGCGTGGGCAGCCTGCCATCTGTTTTGGGTCAGGTTACAAATGCTTTCACTTTTGTGGCTTCACACGAGCGAGCACACACCACTCGTTCACTTTCTTGTTCCTCTTCTTCCCTCTCTGTCTAGCTCCTTCTCACCTAGTGAAAACCGTGACTTCAACAAACAGGGTTCTCAGCCTTTCTTTTCTCCTTTCTTGTATTTGTTCCCTTGTGAAATGGATCCAAAAAAGAAAAACCCTTTTGCTGAAAATGCCGTCTTTTCTGACATTTTTCTATTCCAAAGTGCAGCCTCGAGAAAAGGTTCAAAATATGAGAAATAAATAAATAGCTAAATAAAACAAGACATAGTGGTCGCAAAGTGGCCAGATTGGTTTGATTCACACCAGAACATTAGCGCCACTTTACAGAGTTTGCCAGTGAAGCACTAGTAGCTTTTGTTTGCTTGTCTTTCTTTGAAAAACATTATATTACGGCTCCAATAAGTCACAAAATATTCAACTCTTATGAAACTATCACTATGGATGAAATCAAGGAACTATTTAAAAAACCCACCACAAAAAAGACAAACTTCAACATCAAAGAAACACAAGCTATCAATCAAATCATCGAAAATCACATCATCAAATGTTGTAAAGCTGACAAAGGTGGCGCACTCGTAATAATGGACTCCGAATTCTACCAACAGAGCGTTAATGACCATGTACACAATCTTGAATTATACATGAAACTACCCCTGGATCCATCAGCAGAGTTCGCGAAGACCTTAAATACCATAATTGACAAAGCATGTACGATGGGCACAATTACAGAAAGGGATAAGAAATATTTAATACAAGAATACCCCAAGAGTCCCAGCTTACACATGCTTACAAAGATACATAAAAACTTGAATAAGCCACCATTTCGCCCAATTGTGTCCACTAAGGGATCCATTCATGAACCTACTGGGAAGTACCTAGACAGACACCTTCAACCCATTGTGAAACAGATGACGACATATATACGTGACACTACAGACTTTCTGATCAAATTGAATGACACAACTCTTGATCCAGACATGATGATAACCTTATGCACCATTGATGTGTGTGCACTTTACACATCCATTCCTCACAACAGAGGTATAGAAGCAATTGAATCATTTTTAATCAACCACAACATTCAACAAGAATTAAAAATCTTCCTACTGGAATTACTGCAATACACTTTGTACCACAGCTACTTTGAATGGAACAACAAATTCTTTTTACAACTAGCCGGTACTTCTATGGGCAATTGTGCTGCTCCTAGCTACGCAAATTTGTTCATGCATCGCCTACAACTAGACAACATCTTGAACAATCCTAGATGGAAAACAAAAATCCTTAAATTTTGGCGCTACATTGATGACATTTTTTTAATATGGATGGGCTCTCCAGACGAGATAAAAGAATTCATTACTTTCATCAACACCATAGATGATCATATTCAATTCACATATTCCACCAGTATGGAACGCATCGCATACCTTGATGTTCTGGTAACCCGCAATAGGAACATAATTGAAACAGATGTCTATACAAAAATTACTGACAGAAACAACTCTTTGCACTTTGACAGTTGCCATCCAATGACTTTGAAGAGACATCTACCATACTCACAATTATTAAGAGCAAAAAGGATATCCTCTCAACCTAGTACATACACAACTAACCAACACAGAATACTTGAGAGATACAAAGACAGAAAATACCCGGATATGGTTTTGAATGTAGCGAAGGAAAGGGCTGAAGCCACCAACCGGAAAGATTTGTTAACCCCTCACAAAACAGAAATGTCCAACAATAGACCAGTCTTCGTGTCAAAATTTTCAACCAGAAGCCATCAAGTGAAAAAAATCATATTAAAGAACTGGCCCATGATCAAGAATGAACCGGATTTTATTGGCATCTTCAATAGCACACCACTATTTGCATACCAACGTTCCAGAAACATTAAAGATTTGTTGGAGGCAAGACCGCAACAAAAAAGTGCCATATACACAGGAACCAAACCGTGCCTTAATTGTAGTCACTGCAACAATATCATTCGAGGCAACACTATGAACCATCCTACAACTGGCAAAACCATCAGATTATTCACCAACGCAACTTGCGACACTAAAAACATCGTATACTTACTGAAATGTCCCTGCAGACTCCCATATGTGGGGAAGACGGAAAGAAAAATGAAAGTCCACATAACTGAACATAAGAGTACTATAAGGAACCAAGTCATGAAAGCACCAGTAGCGGCACACTTTACCAGTTATAAACATAACATGAGCCAGCTAAGATTCTTGGTATTGGAGGTTGTGCCTGTAAGACAGGGTATGGACAACAAAAAGAGACTACTACAACGCGAAATGTACTGGATTAAAAAACTGGACTCTTGCCACCCAAAGGGGCTTAATGAACGTATGGAGTTCAGTTGTTTCCTGTGAATACATTATAATGAACGAGCACGCCTTAATATGTTTACATATATACACAATGTAACCTTGGTTTGTTTATGATTTCAGCAATTCCAGGACAGTATTTTTGATAGTTCAATTTTCCTTCACCTCACTCTAGATATATCACTATTCATTTGGTTATCCTTTTTTTTTATTTATTATATATTTCTGTATGTTGATCATAATACTTCTATCCTCCCGTCTTACTTGATAGCAAATCTTGTTATGAATTTATAACTTCATAACAAATTTATAATACTTGCGCTGATTAGTGTTTTTTTTTTCACTGAATATGCTTTGTATCTTATCACACACAACCATAATAAATCCGCACACAAAGAGTTTTTATCCAGACCACCAGCAATATAAGATGGGCGACAGTTTTTTGTTTCTCTGCCTGTCGGTGGCTTCCACCCGGGAACCAATGAACCTTCAGCGTCTACGTATGTGGCTATTTGTATATTTACGTGCTAACCGGAAACACACATTACCGTTCCACAGAAGTTCACGAGCATAGAACAGCCCAGCGTTTGGTTACGCGGTAAGATTCTGAGGATTTTGATTCCCGTGGCTTCACGTTAAAGGCACTTGAGACGCGGTCACTGTGATAGGAACCTTTTTGTTTAAATAAATATCGGCACACACAACGCATTGAATTCACATTAAAGACGTTTGGGATGCGGTTACTGGGATAGGTATCTCTCTGTTCTAATAAGTCGCGGCGCACGAAACGCATTGGCCTTTAACGTTCACCTTACTTATACGCAATATTTGGTGATTATCCATTTTTGAAATCACGAGATCACAACTCCACTATAACCCTTTTCTAAAGAGCACTGTTCTGTTTATTTGTTTATTACAGTCAACCGATGCGTAAGTGTTTCCCCGGTTAATAAATCTGTAACCCTTGCGGTTTAGATGCGCTCAATTAATTTACTCACTCTCCCTCATTCATTTATATCACTTCTATTTTTTGTGAAACCACAACAATTTTCTAACAACACGATCGTATAACGTTCACTGATTTCATCATCTTAATCGCCCTTAACTGTGTGCTTGCGTGAGGGCAACTGACGTCCATGGAGTATAGCGCAGTTTTTGTATATTTTTTTTTAGATCACTTGCACTGCCCCCGAAGAAGGGCTCAGTCCCGAAATGCATAGGGAAGCACAGGATTAACTGAAGGTAATTCAGGAAGTGGAATTACAACTTCATAGAAAGTGACACAATGTATACCAAATGAATTAATTGTGATGCAACAATGAAGAAGACGATACATTAAAAAATGGCAATTGAATTGGGATGTGAACAAAGTTTATTGTTTTTATTACACGAAACGGATCTACATTATAAAGGAGACTACGTCTCACAGGAGTGCTCAATGGGCACACTATTATTAATTTAATAGTGCTAATTTTTGTTGATATTGAATCTAACTCCCGATGGTTAGAAGGAGGTACCCATTAGCACCCAAAGTCAGAAAGTGATTAACTCAGTTACACAAAGCCACATACATCGAGTGTGCCACACACCATTTCATCAATACGTATTACAGAAGAGGCCACGGACACTTTTGCCACTGTTAGAAATTTGGGTTTCTGGTTGGCTAGAGTATGCACCTCAGCCAGGCGAACCCACTACTCTAGTCAGGACAGGTAGGTTACATGCTAAAGATAACCTCTGCTCATGGCCTGGTAGCTTGGCGCAGACCAGTCCGGTTTGTCATCAGAGGCAATGTGTAAAGTGTTTGCACAACACAAACATACAGAAACACAATGAATACACCACAAAAGAGACCCTAGACTGGATTATATAAAAATATATCTAGTATATTATACATAAAACATGACCAAAACGACATGAGTTTTAAAGACTGTGCATCCAAGGCAATTACACAGATGTTACTCAGTATACTGGACAATGCAGGGCAAAAACTAAATACATCAGGGAAAACTTAGGGCATACAATTCAGCAGTTTGGTTAAAGGAAAAATACATTAATCACCAGGTAACATCCTTTTTTTTCAGTTTCAAAAACATAAGTTCATTGAGTACAAATGGATAGACATCACTACAATATCAATAGTAACACAAGGGCTGAGTTTAAAAAAATCATACTTATGGACGGAAATCAAAAGAAAGAGGCGAGACTAAAAGTATCAATAGGTATAAAGCTAGAACGAGGATAGGTAAGGAAAATATGGCAAATAATGGTAGTCACAATATAACAAAATTCAAGGAGGCTGAGCAACTTCTTGTATAAAGGGAATGGGAGCAAAATATTTTTTAGCGCTATCATATAAAAAGTGCGTAATGGGAGACCATAGTTGTAAGCATTTCTTGGCAAGAAACATAGGAAATACAAAGGTTGCACAAAGACTATGGGTATGACAAAAAGAGTACCACCAAGCTAAGTATGAGAGTTTGGATGCAACCTTCCAGTTTTTAGGTCTCGCATAGAGCAGAGCATGCGCGGCCTCAAATAATCGGTATTACTATTGAAACTCCACCCATTACATTTGTCTTTGTTTTGTCGCTTGCCATTGGTGGAATCTGGCATTGCTGTTCTTATCTTGCTCATTGTTGGCTTGTGGTCCGATACATCACTTCCTTTTTCTTCCCTTTCTGGAGGAAACAGCATGGACCAACTACAGTTAACTTACACTGCTGGCTGCTATCTTTTTAATTAGGGACTACTTTTTTTCTTTGCTGCTCGCATTTCCACATCTAGCAGCTTCCTGCAATTACCCGACCCTATTTACGTGGGATTTATTCATAATTAAATCACACTTAAATGATGCAGCCCACGTTGAGGCTCGAACCCTGTTTTTTCTGCTCCAAAGTCAGCAGCCTTATTTGTTGAGCCACCTCCTCGCACCATTTGTTATACTTGGTTTCAGATGCTACATTTCTCCATCTCAACCCTGTTTTTTTAATTGTACCTGTCTCCCCCTCCATGTGTATTATTCTTTTAATTTGTCTCTCTCCACCCCCACTCTGAGATCGCTGTTTATTTTTAAATAATTAAATAATGCAGCCGAGGCTCGAACCCTGTTCTCCAGCTCCAAAGTGAGCAGCTCGAACCCTGTTCTCCAGCTCCAAAGTGAGCAGCTTCTGCGTGGGCAGCCTGCCATCTGTTTTGTGTCAGGTTACAAATGCTTTCACTTTCGTTGCTTCGCTGCCGCTGCCCAGCGAGCACACACCACTCGTTCACTTTCTTGTTCCTCTTCTTCCCTCTCTGTCTAGCTCCTTCTCAATTAGTGAAAACCGTGACTTCAACAAACAGGGTTCTCACTCTTTCTTTTCTCCTTTCGTGTATTTGTTCCCTTGTGAAATGGATCCAAAAAAGAAAAACACTTTTGCTGAAAATGCCGTCTTTTCTGACATTTTTCTATTCCAAAGTGCAGCCTCGAGAAAAGGTTTAAAATATGAGAAATAAATAAATAACTAAATAAAACAAGACATAGTGTTCGCAAAGTGGCCAGATTGGTTTGATTCACACCAGAACATTAGCGCCACTTTACAGAGTTTGCCAGTGAAGCACTAGTAGCTTTTGTTTGCTTGTCTTTCTTTGAAAAACATTATTTTCCCTGGGCGGGGAAGTGCTCCAATCTTGGAGGTACTGCAATACCTGGTTAATATGTGGATTAACCAGATGAACCCAGAGTTCCCCCTACTTTTCTTTTTCCACTTCGACCACTGGCTCTGACGCGCACTTTACGGCCATTTAAAACGTTTCATACCAGAAACTAATTGGCCAAATGCACACCGGCTCACAAAAGCAGCAGCATCGAGAAAGGCGGGGCCGGTATCGGCCCTGCTGCAGATATGGCAGGGCACTGACCCCCTCCCCCCCTCGCCTGCTCGCCCGGCCCGGCGCGTTTCACACGTGTCAGTATGACGCAGTGGGCGCGCCGCAGCGGGGATTGGCTGATGGGGGCGAACCCTTGGCCCAGAAGCGATTAAGGCGCTTCTGGGTCGGGGGGGGGGGTAGGGGGCAGGCCAGTTAGAACTGGCCTGCCCCCAGTAGGAAGAATAAAAGGCCGGGGAGCTTGGGACTCGGACTCTTTGTCCCGCGCTCGCAGGCATACAGCACACAGCCTCTGGGAGGCTGCTAACTTTTTGTTTACTTTGTTTTTACTGCAGATCTTCGTGTTGGATTTCGTGGACGAAGTGCGTCGTTGAAGACTCGGGCGGAGAGCAGAGTGGGCCCAGTATTCTCACCGACAAAAGCGGGAGTTCTCAGACGATCAGTGCAGCGCCTGGCGGGAATGTGTGCTGCATCACCGGAGGACCGTGGAGGTTGCCTTCTCGAGACCCGCGGGATGACCAGTGCCTGTGTCGGGCTCGTCGGCGGAGAAGGCGATCGATCGTGAGGGGAACAGCTGTGTCTGTCAGCTGCGATGCGAGCGGCTGCCTCCGCCTTTGATATTGATGGTGAGCATGCGCTTGGCTGTAGTTGAGAGTTCATTATATGTGAGTACTTGAACGCATGGCAATTCCAGAGCAGTGTGGCTGTTTCTTCTAGGACTGTTGTGCTTCTTCTATGTTTGTCTGTTTACAGAGGGTACAGCAGTCCTTTAACTCCTCTCACTCCCTCTTTAGAATATTAGCCACTTGTACCCATGTTGTATGTGTGAAAGTGGCCTGTTATGTCTCTCCTAATTTAAGGTGGTTAAACCGTGCTTCGTGTTTGCCATCCATCTTGGTGTTGGGGCAACGAGGCAGAAGTGGGTCACTGTAGATATTATCAAAATACAGACAATGTGGCAAGGATTTGCATTGCGGGTTTTTAAGGAACGGAGCAACTTAAATATTGTGTAGCTTGGTCGGTGTTTGAACTTGATTTTAGTGTAGCTCAGCTAGTCGTGTGTGGGCTATAATTTAAACTGCACGGCAAGGTGGGAACAGCAATAGGCTACGCTCTGCATAAAACAAAGCATGCACCGTTGGGTTCGCTAATGATAATGAATTTCAACAGCACCAGCATCCAACTTTAACCTAATTTACAGCTAAAAAACAAAAGATCATGCACTATATGAGAAGAAGCCCCGTATATTTAAATTACATTTTGAAAAGGGGGAGAGGATGTGGTTTGATGGCTAGAGCTGCCGACTTTGGGGTTGGAAACCAGGGATTGAGCCTCGGGGTAGCGTACACATCCTGTGAGTATGGGCAAATCTCCCCACACACACTAAAAAAGTACATGAACGTTTCCTTGTGTAACGTAACGGGTGCTCATGTAAAGCGCTCCAATACTTTCGGGGCGAGTTCGCGCTTTAAACATTGAAATTGGACCATATCCTTCCATGCCTTACACAAGTTCTCACAGGCTAAAAAACGGTCACGTCTTATGTTCCCTTGCGGAGCACAACTATGTTAGTTGTATGATGAAGTGCTTATATGCTAACAATCCGCCTCTGATTTAGAGGCATTACCATAATTCTTATACCGAATTTCCAGCGCAACTCTGCACTAAGCACTCCCATTTAAAATAAATGTATTTCAATGATCCTCGTGTAAGTCATAGGGTGCAGTTACACGCTGTCGAAAAGACAGTCCGTTTTTCTAGGTTTTGTCTTGTACGGCAACGTGTACTATGTTGTGCTATGTTATGCAACGGGTGTTAAGCTAGGCGGTCTCAATTGAAAGTGAGTACGATGCTCCTCAAGTATTGCGCATGGTAGGCACTCTCCTTGGGGTGATTCCAATGTTACCTCATGTGATGCGACCAGTGCTATGCAGGGTACTCCCAATTGTAAGTCGGATTCTAGGGTCCCTGAGGTAGTGCAGCTGGTGTTATGCTAAGCGCCTTTAAATTTTTTGAGTCCGATTTCAATGTTCCTTATGTGATGGGACTGGCAGGACGCTCTCAAGGGAGTCTGCTTCCAATGTTCCGGAGGTAATGCATTTGGTCTTATGTTAAGAGCTCTCAATTTTTGAGTCTGCGATTGCGGTTGACACCCCTGGCAAAGGTATCTGGTAGTGGAGACCGCACCTGCAGGTGAATGCAGACGAATAAGGCGGCTGATGTTTACCCCGCTTTTTTCAGTTTTCCCAAATGAAAGCATGAGCGTTCAATTTAATGCAACAGTATAGATGCCATACATTAATGAAAAGGATGGGGAACGCACCACGCGCAATAGATTCAATGTTACTTCCTGAAGCTAGATCATTGTCTTATGAATTATGGTTTGCTTTCAAAGCAAAAGGATATTGGGCACTGTAGATTGCTTTGAGTTTTACAACATTACAGGCTTCGGATCAATTGGGAACACATAAGGGTTGTACATGTAAGTCAGTACTCAGTGCCTTAGATGCAGCATGTACATTTGACCCATTCTAAACTGTCTGGAAATTCATTAGATGGCTAAAGCAATGCCTTGGCCTGTATTACAAATACATTAGGTAACACTGTAGGAAGCTGTGTTAAGGGCATTGGCATTCGATATTGAGGAATAAAGTATGCAGGGATTGGAACAGTATATTATGAGTCAGTGTTTTGCTTCGGGGGTTTCAGCAAGAATATTCATACAAAGTGGAACAACATGGCCTAAAGCGTCCTATGGTGAATGTACCTGATTTACTGGTAAATCTCTTGGGATTACGAGGGGTGTGTGCCATGGCCTGTAAGCCAAGTGCTGCTAGTGGGCCTGTACCGCCAGCGTTGCCACCCGTCGGGGTAGCCCTTTAAAAAATGTATGTCAGACCTATCACTTTAGGGTCTGCTCACACAGTTGGTAAATTGCCATGTTGGTCCAAACCTTCATTCCTTTACATATAAGTTACCTCTACGGTAGGCTACAGGATTCCACATTGGGCGACATTACTTACTTAGTGAGTTATGCTTAGCATATTAAAGCAATTTCTTTACATGGTTGTGAGGTCAGGCCCACTAGGCACTGGCCTCAGGTGAGGGTCACTTAGGTATACTCTCAACCCGTATGACGTCAAAAACAGTACATCCCAGGCCTTGTTGTCACACCTTCAAGGGTATCCGTGTGTGCGGTGTGGTGGTACATAGGAATTAGGGGTCTGGGTCAAAATCCCTAGGCACCATGTGCAGGGCAAGTGAACTTTAGGAGGGCGTTATGTCACACGGTGCCTCTGCACTGGTCCGCTTATACACGTAGGCATTGGATTACGGTGTCTGCTCACAGTGTCTATACACCCTCATGCGCATACATGTAGTCACAATAATGTATTGTATCACACGGTATCTCTGCACCCATGTGCCTGTGCACTTGTACCTTGGATGGCCGTGTGGCACCACACGGTACCATCGCTCCCCTGGTGCGTGTACAATGCGGCATTATATGCCTGGGGTTGTCATGCTGTATCTATGCACCATTGTGCCTGTGCACTTACACAGTGAGTTGTATGTGTGGGGTCGCACATTACTGACGTCCTTGGGCCTGTAAATAAGCAGGTTATTCCTGTGTTGTGTCGCGCTGGACCAACTCCCCTCCCTGGAGCTGGTTCACATTTGGGGTATTTGGGGTCCTATGTTGTCAGACCCACGCAGGATCAACGCATCCGTCGGCCGGCAGATTATGGGGCCTGGTGGTGTCACACCTAGAGACAGGTGTAGTATCGGCAGTATCAATGCACCCCTTGGCGTACAAATTATGGGTCCGGCGGGCGTCACAACAGTACCTATGCACTTTAAAGCCTGGGGGTGTGGGTGTAAAGGGGGGGGGTACAGTCTCACGAAGTAGCGCTGACTTGAGAATCGTTTTGGGCATCTGAAAGCATAAGGCACTAATCATTGATCTTTGATTTTCATTTATGTATGACTGGATCCACGCCTGATGCCTGGGAAGTGCTCCACACCAATATGACTGCAAGATGTGGACAATCAAGGGGACCGGTAGATCCGGAACGTGAGTGGCAAGCGACGGCATCAAGTGTGATGGGTGATCAACCCAGGGGCTCAAGTGGTGCCAGCATGAGACAGTGCTCCCTATGCATTAAAGTTGAAGTGTATAGTTGTCACCCAAGTGTTGTTGCCATTTGTGGTAAGTCGGCAGTACGCTGTCTTACAGGTGTATACCTTGTCAGCTGCCCATGCATTATAGTTGAAGGGTATAGTTGTCATCCATTTGTTGTTGCCATTTGTGTTATGGTAGCAGTACTCTGCCTTACAGGTGTATACCTTGACCTCTTGTCCGAAACACAGGTATTAAGGGCAGATGCGACACATCAATTCCCGTGTCATGGAACGGTTAGCTGCCATTACGGCGCCTGTGCTCGCAGGCGCCTTCGTGGTGGACACTGCGCAGTGTTGAGATGCTCCGTGTAGGAGGATAGGCTGGCACTGAGCATATCCCAGAACATAGTGGTCGGGTGCAGGTAGTTTACGGTTTACATGATATGCTTAAGGGAGAAGCGTGGGGCCTGTGGGGCACTCCTTGGGTAGTCTTACAATGGTATAGTTTCACCGGCAATGAGTAGCATTGTCTGGGGTGACGTGATTATCCGGCGCATCGCGAGGTTATGAAGTGAGGCCGGGTAGGGGCTCCAAGACCGCATGTTAAGTCCCTATGAGTAAGCCAGCCCTAGCATTATTATCCTGCAACTTGGGAGTGACCGGGTAAAAAACTATTCCTCAACACCCCTTGTCATTAAACTGGTTTTTGGCCATTAAGGTGCCTGTGCTCGCAGGTGCCATCACAGCGGTCACTGTGCGTTGTTGGGATGCTCCGTAGTAGGGGCAGCAGCCAACACAGAACCTATCCTAGAACATATTGGTTCGGTTTCGGTGGTTCATGATTCCCATGGTATGCTTATGGGAGATTTTGTGAGCCTGTGGGGCACTACTTGGTTAGTATTCCAATGGTATTAGTTACATCGGCAATGAGTATCAGGGTCTGTGAGTGGCCGGTTAACTCAGATGGTTAGAGCGTGGTGCTAATAACGCCAAGGGCGCGGGTTGCAACGTGTTACATCGCGATGCTATCAATCGAGACCATTTAGTGGCTCCAAGACGGTTTGTCAATTTTGTCTGATTCAGTCAGCCCTGGCATTGTTATCCTACACTGGGGGAAGGGGGGTGGCGGATGGTACGCCTGGGTAGAACAGCAGGAATACTTCGCACGGAAGTGGGAAAGTTGTCATGTCTATGCCCGGGGTACACCTCGGCATAGATTGCAGAGATTCCAGTAGAGAGGAGGCTAGCTAGCGTTTTTTACACCGGCAGACTATACAGACAAAGAGCTGAGCAGGGTGGTTTCACAGTATCGTTCCATGGAAAAGGGGGCCTTTGCCTTAGTCAGTTTAGGGGTTTTATGATTGATCTTCTGAAGAGACACAGTCCTCCGCCCACAATAGTTATTTTGCATTTGGGGGGGAACGACTTGGTAACATTAGGCAGAAGGGTCTTGATGGAGGACATAATCTCCGAGGTTGGCTGGTTAGTGAAGGTGTGACAGGGCTGCAGCATAGTTTGGTCGCAGATGATACCCAGATTTAAATGGAGGGGGGGAACTCTGTGAGAGCGCTGAATCACTCGGTAAAGGGGGTCAACAATAAAATAGGGAAACTGTTCAAATCTCCTAAATTACAGAACATTGCACATGGGTGTGTCAGGGGGGAACTGTGCTTCTTAAAAGACGGGGTCCACTTGACTAGGTTAGGTAAAGAAACAATGTTGGAACATTTCATAGCTTGGCTAGGGAGTTTAGGGCCGGGGGCATGACCTTTCTGAGTGACAGGATGGGGGGTCCAGATAGTCGGGCAACTATGCTGGCCTGTGGCGGTAAGGTCATGACTGGTGAGCAGTAAATTTAAGGTCCTTAGGGGCGGTGCCATTCTCAGATGGGGTCGCCCATGGGGAGGGACAAGGGGTCTCTCCTATAACTCCAGGGGCAGTACATCCGGTTGGCTGGATGGTTGCGGGGAAAGGAGGGAGTCACGCTTTCTTTAGGCTGGTTGGCCACCCCGCACTGGCATGGACGTCAATAAATGGCGCAGAGTGCAAGACCCCCCAAATTTGAATGGAGTTCAGGGAATGTATGGGGGTAGCCGGGGGGGGAAGTACCCTCTCGGTAAGCGGGCCCTCTGCGCATGCGGAACTCCTACGGGAGGGCGTGGCTAATGGATAAGGATCTGACACCGGTTAGCAACCTTGCCGTAGGCCCAAATAGGATACGCTGAAAGTAATTAATGTATGATTATGATCCAGATGTTAGATTCGGTTAGGAAAAACTATGTATTAGAGATATGTTAAGGTTAGCCATCTGATATCTGTGCATATGAATTGTAATCAAATGTCGTGTTATGTTTCTGCGTATAATTGTGTAAATATTGTTTATTTCCAAATTTTTTATTTTGTTTTCATATTTTAATAAATACGGCCGGGGGTTGTACGACCCCCGCCTCCAAAAGAAACTCCCTTCTCATGTCCATCATTAGAAATGTGGTTATGCGCACGGGGGAGGGGGAAATTCGGTAGTCCCACACCATAGAGAAAGGCGTGGCCGGTATCGGCCCTGCCGCAGATATGGCGGAGCACCGACCCCCTCCCCCCCTCTCACCTGCTCGCCCGGCCCGGCGCGTTTCATCGCGTCAGTATGACGCGGTGGGCGCGCCGCGGCGGGGATTGGCTGGTGGGGGCGAACCCTTGGCCCGGAAGCGATTAAGGCGCTTCTGGGTCGGGGGGGGTAGGGGGGGGAGGCCAGTTAGAACTGGCCTGCCCCCAGTAGGAAGAATAAAAGGCCGGGGAGCACGGGACTTGGACTCTTTGTCCCGCGCTCGCAGGCATACGACACGCAGCCTCTGGGAGGCTGCTAACTTTTTGTTTACCCACCCACCATCCCCTGTGGCAATATGGTCATTGGGTAATGAAGTTGAAGGTGTGGTTTTGTTCCTTAGGCGTTTTTCCGTTTACAGGTCATCAATCGTCGTATTTATTGCTATTCCTTGGTCAGGCGGTAAGGTCATGACTGGTGAGCAGTAAATTTAAGGTCCTTAGGGGGCGGCGCCATTCTCGGATGGGGTCACCCAGGGGGAGGGACAAGGGGTCTCTCCTATAACTCCAGGGGCGGTACATCTGGTTGGCTGGATTGGTGCGGGGAAAGGGGGGAGTCACGCTTTCTTTAGGCTGGTTGGCCACCCCGCACTGGCATGGACGTCATTAAATGGCGCAGAGTGCAAGACCCCCCAAATTTGAATGGAGTTCAGGGAACGTATGGGGGTAACCGGGGGGGGGTGAAGTACCCTCTCAGTAAGCGAGCCCTCTGCGCATGCGTAACTCCTACGGGAGTGCGTGGCTAATGGATAAGGATCTGACACCGGTTAGCGACCTTGCCGTAGGCCCAAATAGGATACGCAGAAAGTAATTAATGTATGATTATGATCCAGATGTTAGATTCGGATAGGAAAAACTATGTATTAGAGATATGTTAAGGTTAGCCATCTGATATCTGTGCATATGAATTGTAATCAAATGCCGTGTTATGATTCTGCGTATAATTGTGCAAATATTGTTTATTTCCAAAATTTTAATTTTGTTTTCATATTTTAATAAATACGGCCGGGGGTCGTACGACCCCCGCCTCCAAAAGAAACTCCCTTCTCATGTCCATCATTAGAAATGTGGTTATGCGCAGGGGGGAGGGGGAAATTCGGTAGTCCCAGACCATAGCAGAGCTGCCCCAGCGAGCTTAAAGAGACACTCGCTTCACTACACGCTCCGTGTTGCAAAGCCCACGGCTTCCCCAACCCCTGCCTCCTACGACAAACTTTAGGAAATCCAGGAATGCTGCTGATTTGATCTCAGCCGTAAAGATCCCGCAGTGTCTCAGAACCAGCTTGCTTTTTAGACATGCCATGAGCATGCGCTGTGTAGGGGTGTGCGTGATTTAAATCAATATTCTGAAAAAAGCAAGTTGGGGTTCGTCACTTTTAGTGCTACAAAAACGCCAGTGTTTCCATCGGCGAGACACCGATTTTCAAAGAAAATATTAACGTCTGCGTTTGAGAGGAAAAGGTTTCGTATTTTTTGTGATTATTTTCGATATCTGCTGGGCACTGAGGGAAAAACGTATTTATGCAACATGACTCCTATTCGGGCGGAGGTATTGTGGCTGCCTCTCAAAACACGCCTCCAGGATCTGACCAGTCACGAAGGAAGTGGCAGGTTGAATGCAATGTTTGGTAGGTGGAGTTAAACAGGACTTAACAAAGTCGACATGAATATTGAACAGACACGCAGTTTTGGAATTCAAAACTGCTGCCACACAAGACACTTTCTTTATTCACTGCCAGCTAAAATCAGGCTGTTAATAAAGGTGGCGTCTGGCCCACATGGTAGGCACTTCAGCTTTGACAAACAGGTGAAAAGGGGATAATGTGCAGTGAAACTCCAGTTCAAGAACCACGCTGTCAGCTTGAAAAGCACGCACCCCTGAGGTCAGGAAGCGGTTGTGGTATTTGTTGTGTTCCTGGCAAGCCTCAGGGATGGCTGGAAACCCCCATTGCTGCGCACCTGAGCTGCCACTTCGAGTGATTATATTTGTTGTTGTTGTATTGTTTATTAATATTCCCTGTATGTAGTTGAATTTTTCCATATCAACATTTTATTTATCTGCATTTAGTCGTTGGATTGTTTTATCTGCCCAAATAGTCAGTCACGGAGTTAGATTTTTTCTTCCCTGATCATTGCAATATGGGAAAAGTACTGCATTGTCACAAGGAATACGAGTTTGTAGTTCTTTAAGGATACGGTCCCAGTCACATACACAGTGTACTTGCAATCCTCGTAGTCACTTTTCCTACATTATCACACAGGATCTTTGTGTCTTATAAATGCTTTTGCTTTTAACCTTCTGGCTCTGTTATTTATATTAATCCAGTACACAGATTCTATATTCTGGGGCACAGGAAATTGTCGCATTTAGCCCTTGCTGTATGGTCAGGTACAGCCGAGACCCCCTCCTCCCTTATCAATACTAAGACAGTAACACGCTTAGCACAAGGAATTTGTATTTTTGGATTAGGGAGTCGTAAACCCCCCGGCCGTATTTATTAACATAAAATCAAATCAACAATTTTAATTATAATATTTAAACAATACGCAGAAAAACCATTACATTGATTACTTGGATAGGTACAGGTGTAATGTTCCTAACCTTAACCTATCTCTAATACAAAGATATTCCTATCCGAATCTAAACATTACATAATCAATAATCATAACAATAACATTTCAATTTCTGCGTATCCTATTTTGAGCCTACGGCAAGGTCATTAACTGGTGCCAGATCCTTATCAAATTATGCCCGCACTCCAACGGAGTGCACATGCGCAGGGGGCCCGTTTACCGTGAGGGTACTTCCCCCCCAGGTCGCCCCCGTACGCCCTTATGCCCGCCCTCCAACTGGAGTGCGCATGCGCAGAGGGCCCATTTCCCGTGAGGGTACTTCCCCCCCAGGTCACCCCCGTACGTCATGTAAATTCTCTCCATAAGGGGCCCTTGCAGTTATGCGCCATTTACTTGCGCCCTTGCGGGGTGGCCAAGCATCCTACTGGGAAAGCGTGACTCCCCCTCCCCCACACCCATCCAGACACCCGGCTGTAACTGCCCCTGGAGTTCTATGAGAGACCACTTGTCCCTCCCCCTTGGGCGACGCCATTCAAGAATGGCGCCGCCCTCTAAGGACCTTAAATTTACTGCTCACCAATCATGACCTTACCGCCTGACCAAGGAATAGCACTAAAATACGACAATGAACACCTTATTCAAGCAAACAATCTCCTATAATAATGGGAAAGAAACTATCAAACATATGAATAGACATTACCATGTTTACATTGAAAGAACTAAAATACAACAATAAACATGACCTGTTCAAGAAAAAAAATCTCCTAAAACAATGGGAAAGAAAATCATCACACATCTGATAAACGTAACCATGTCCGCCTGAAATTAACTTCTTACTAATATACCCTGCAAACCCTGCTTTTAGGGGACGGTGGGTGGTGAAATTAAAAATACAGCCTCCTAGCGAGGCTGTTGCCCTTGAGGGGCAGGCTGTGGGAGCGGCGAGCAAAGAAGTAGACTCCGCCGCTCCCCAGCCTTTTATTCGAACTATTCGAGCCATGCCGGTTCTAACCGGCCTGGCCTTGATGCGATGCGTGCCCCGGAAGTGATTGCAATCACCTCCGGGGCACGCCCCCAACACCTAGAGACCCATGATTGGCGGGAAGCGCCTGTCGCGTCACCCTTGCACGCGACAGGCCCACCCCTGTGTGGTCATTGGGGGCCGGCAGGACCGCCTTACATGCGGCATGTCCGATGCCGGCCCCGCCTTTCTTTATGTGCAACAAGGTTATCTTTGCACTGTGTTGCTCTGAATCTGTTGTGCGCATTGTGTAACTTATTAGCAGTAGGCTTTGGAAGTGTATATGTATAACCCCGCTGTCTGCGCGCCCACAAGTGCATCTGCCGTGGTTCTGCACTGCTGCGACATGCCACGGGCGTGACGCAAAATGATGCCCCTCCCCTGCAAAATGTGACAAAGCACCCCCACTCCCCAAGTCCCATACCTCATTATCTGTGTATTGGCGGGTATTCGTTCAATAGGGGGCACCTAAAGGGTTATGGATCCCCCCCGTGGTGCAGAAGTTTGCGTCACGCCTTGTCATAGTTGTCATAGTTTTTAACATTGTGTGCTATGTTTGGACGGCGAAAGAATCATATCAGATGTGTACGCTTGCAAAGGAATTTAATGCAGAATTCTTTCCGTGGGCTGCAGGTTCCAATCATAACTTGGTCTTAGGTTCCTGAGATAGATAACTTGGCGACAGTAGAATCTGTCAATGTGATACTTGGTACCTCAGTGAGCATAAACACTAAGGTAAATTAACAGTTACTTTTTATAATTGTTCTTCAGGGATGGCTACTCGTTTGAGCTGCAGCAATAAAACTTTATTCAGGCCCTACATTGTGGCAGCATGGTTTCACAAATACAGTCCATCAGCCCCTCTTCTGCATGTACCCTATACAGATTTGTTTTATATATATATATATTCACTTAAAAAACCATAGGTTTTACACATGTTATAGTTAGCTGTACATTTCACTCGTTAAAAACCAATGAAATTCCACGTTATAGTTAGATCAGGTAACTATAACTTGCGCGCCCACAATAAACTGCTGATGACGTCACATATTACATCACTCATGACATGGTCAGTGACATCACTCATCACATCAATGATGACATCTGAAATGACACATTGTGGATTGCGGTCGCGCAAGTTATAGTTACCTGATCTAACTATAACGTGGAATTTCATTGGTTTTTTGCGAGTGAAATGTACAGCTAACTATAACATGTGTGAAACCTATGTTTTTTTCAGTGAATTTGTACGGTTTTTTAAATGCTAAGTTATGTATTTATTTTTTATTTTTTTTTCAGATTTTTCTCTGTGCCCACACCCTGCGCGCACGGTTGCGCAGTTCATACCGTGCGCGCCTCGCCTTTTTTTACACAGTACCAATTTTTTTTTCTCCCTTGCGGGTCCTTCAATTTATTTAATAAATGTGATTGTTATTTCGTTTTTTTTTTTTTTTTTATTTGCCGTGCGCGTACGGTAAGCTTACCATACGCGCACTCCGCGTTTTTTTTTTTAAATTATTAAATTTATTTTTCGTACTTTTTGGTCCTTCGTGGACCCCCTGACAAACGCTAGGGGGTCTGCAACTCTCTTCGTTGCCCCCTTTTCACGTTATCCACCTTTGTTTTTCAGTGCGAGAGACAGAAAATGGCGGCCGACACTTTCTGATTTCGACCGATTCGAATGTTTACAGTCATGTAACCACCAATCAGAATTGAGCTTGCGCACGGCACCGTACGCGTACGGTAAGCTTACCGTAAGCGCACGGAGCGCGCTTACAGATATATATATTGATTTAAATGCTATTTTCTCAGGACCTACTGAACAGATTTACACCAGACCTGCAAAAGGCACATCTCTGACCTGAGGACTACCTCTCTGCCAAATTTCAAGTAATTCTGTTCAGCCGTTCGGGCTGTAGCTCGGACTAAAGGTCCTATGGGAAAATGCATGGGGAAAACGCGTTTTGGGACCCCCCTTTTTTCTCAGCCCCCACTTGACGAATCCCCCCGAGACTTTTAGGGTAGGAGCGGAGCGGAGCGCCCCACCTATTTTGAAAATTTCGCGAGGATTCGTCAACCGGCGCCAAAGTTATTCCAAATAGAATGTTGCGGATTTCCTATGGAAACACGGTCCTAACTATAACTATCTACTGGCGACCGCCAGTAGATAATATATATATATATATATATATATATATATATATTTATATATATATATATACATATAAATATATATATATTCATTCACTTTAAAAACCATAGGTTTTACAGACGTTAGATTTAGGAATTAGCATTTAAAAAACCTTTGAAATTCACTAAAAGAAACATAGGTTTCAGGGACGTTATAGTTTGTTGAACATTTGACTCATAAAAAAACAGAGAAATTCGCCTGTTATAGTTAGTTGAGCTAACTATAACTCGCGCGCCCGCAATGCACTGTCACATATTATATCACTCATGACATGGTCAGTGACATCACTCATGATATCACTGATGACATCTGAAATGACATTACTGATGACATCACTCATGACATCATCCACGTGACAATCTGATGCACATACTGATGCTCTAATATAAACTTTGATGCACCCACGCATTACGTCATGTATGTATGGGGTCGCGCCTGCTGCGCGTTGCGTATTTGACGAGTACATGCTGCCAGGCCCTGTGTTACATCACAGACGTATAGTATCGCGCCGTGTACACCATTCCCTTTTTTTGTGTCTCAAAAGTATATCTAAATAACTTTAAACAGTATATGAGAACACGCGAAAATCTAAATTATTTTAAACATTTATTTATTTCTAACTGTAATAAACGCGTCGGGTGCGGCCTGCTTGCGTGCTTGGTGCGCAATTGCCATGTGACCTTAAAAAAAACCATTTGATTGATTCATAACATTTCCCATTGTAACAGTTGTACGACCCCACCCATTTTACTCATTCTCTCTACAGCATTTGATGAGAGACACCTCTTCTGCTTAGAAAGCTTTTTTGAAAAGTATTTTCCTGTATACACATATCTTATACTACACACAACATGCAATGATCATCTTGATCAATATTCATGCTCTGTATATTAGCCTTCCACGTGTGATTGCCATGCATCTAAAACGTTCCTTCAAAAAACAAATATGTGTTACACGATGCCCCTGGTGTGTGTGTCTGCACATTATTGTGCTGCCTTTCGGCCTGGGTATTGCTGGCTCTAAGGAGCATAATCAGCCACGGGCAGACTGCACATCCTAGATCACATGCCATCTCATTAACGATAGTTTCCGCCCTCCCGACACATGCTACACTAATCTAAAATGCACACTCTGCGAGGTCAAAACTACAAAAGAAACACACATAAGTACACTTCCTGGCCACGCAGGAACTGAAAAATGCCCAAGTCCCCGGAATAATTATTCACACCTCTACGCTGGCCAGGCATACGCAAGCCCAGCCCACTTTGCGTACGTATAAATAGGATAACCAGAATGCCACACGTCCCTCTTCTTCCACACTACCTCAAATGATTTGTCGCATCCACCTCGCATATCACAATGCGCAATGAAAAAAAGAAATGAGGTGTACTCCATCCTGGCAATCAACAATGGCTCTAAATTGTGAGCCCTACTGCCCGTCGTCTACGAAAGGGATCCATGAGGTGTACACTCTCCTGCAATCAACACTCCATCTGAATTGTGAGCACTGCTGCCCGTAGTGTTTGCT
This sequence comes from Triturus cristatus, assembly GCF_964204655.1. Lineage (NCBI taxonomy): Eukaryota > Metazoa > Chordata > Amphibia > Caudata > Salamandridae > Triturus > Triturus cristatus. Next base: position 251,964,788 of record NC_140594.1, read on the forward strand.
CACACAACAATGACAGCAGATAAGCAGAGCAGCCTGGGTGCACAGGACCTCCTATTGAGCGTGCTGCGGCAAGAGGGGTTGGGTGCTTCAGCCTAGCTGCGCAGGTCCGATCAAAGGATATTGCCATGTGTTATGAGGTGATCTTTGACCTCATCCAGTCACATCCCTGTCTCATTTTAAAGACCTGCTGGACTGAACTGTAGGCCTGAGCCAGCGGGCAGCGCTGCCCTACAGACACCTCTTCAGCGCGGTGATGCGGTAGGGGTGGGATGCATCTGCCAGACTGCGCAAGTGCGAATAAGCGATATTGCCATGTGTTATGATGTGATCTTTGACCTCATTCAGTCACATCTACAGACACGTGGCGTTGGCTTTCGGACACTGTAGTGAGCTCTTTACTAAGTGTACATGGGTACAGGCTTCCACCACTGCAACACACGTGCACAATATGCTTCTAGCATGCGCTCTGTTCTTTTGTATGTGAACGTTGGCATAACATATTATTATTTAACCTTGTGTATTCTCGTGCACTCTAACTCCTCTTTGAACCACGGTTACCACTAACAGTTGGTAGATCGTACTTCAAAAACGAAGGATGCACTCAACTCCTATTTTCTATCAAGCTTGAAATAAACCTTCATTTACCTCCAGACGTTTCCACCATTAAATTACTTCGCCCTTTTCAGACATTCCATTCATTGCCACAAGAAGGGCGGAGTGGGAGCTGACCCCGCAATGATGCCCTGGCATTCTGACACCTTCCATCGTGGTATCAAGACACTGTCCCCGACTGGAGACCTGGTCAATCAGACAAACATACTCCGGACTAGGAGCTTGCACCAACACATCGTGGGACACATCAGTGGTGGCAGGTGAGCAGTGAAGTCTCGGTGTGCAAGACCTACAATTGAGCACAGTGCGGGGGAAGGGGTTGGGGTGCAGCACCATGGGTGCACAGGTGCATGCAAGCGATTTTCCCGTAGCTAATAATGTAGTACTATATTATCAAACAACGGCGATAACATTATCATCACTTTAGCGACAGGAAACTGCCGCTAAAGCGACGATAAGGGGTTGATAATATGCCCTTGTAAATTCCCATAGAAGCTCAGGTTCACATCAGAACCTGGGCTTTTAAGGGAATTCACAAGGGCATATTATCAACCCCTTATCGCTGCTTTAGCAGCAGTTCCCTGCCGCTAAAGCTGCGATAATGTTATCGCCCTTCCTTCATAATATGGCCCATAATCTCTGCCCTCATGTATTTAATTTCAAGGACTTGCTGAACCACACTCTTTCTCACAGACCCCAGCGTCCTAGACAAATAGGTGACGGAGGGTAAACACTAAGGGCTGGGTGAAATAGGCCAACGCTCTGTCTCCTCCTCCTTATCTTCTTTTGACTCTCCCTCCCCTTCTCCCTTCCACCCACTCCCCCTCCCTTCCATTCTCACCATGGTCCTTTCATTCGGACTACCTTTCTTTACCTCTTCCACATAGCCCACATACTTATGATTCATTTTTGTCTTGCAGGTTTCCTACGCTGCTTCCACTGGAGTCCAACCCACATTTTTGTTATTATACTGTTCTATTAAAGTTACATTTCTATTTATTTCTGTTTTAATGAAGGTTACTTATTTTTTCAAATAAATAACTGTATAGGTCTTCTTTTTCTGACGACACTTGTCTATTGTTTATCGTGAAAATCATCTGTTTATAGAAGATTTTAAAGACAACATTATTTAATATTAGAGTGCACCTACCAAACATAATCTAACTGACTATTAGACAAATGAAGCCTGGGTAATTGAACAACTGCAAGAGTTCTATGAGTGTATCACTTTATAACACCACAAGTACTGCCCGTGTGATTACAGAACAAATAAGGCACTGCCTAGGACCACCAAGGCTTCAGGGAATGCTGAGGCCCACCCTGCATATTTAAATAAAGACCCGGAGTGTGGCGATCCCCGGACTTCAGTTGGCCTCGAACCCACCAAACAATTAGTAAACAATTCCCGGGAAGGTGGCGCTCTCCTAGGCTGCAAAACGTCTCTGTGCCCTTCCGCGCCTAATTTACATGTGTCATTAAGATCCCCAGTCCTACAGAGACCCTGCAATATAATATTTGGATTGGCCACGGAACATTACCCACCCACCAGGGGCCTCATTTAAAAGAACGGGTGAGACCCCGCTTTTTTTTTTGTTCTTTTCTCTCCATTTTTACCATCCGCATCCTCTCTATTACAGTGATACAAGGTTTTCCTCCTCTCGTTTCAAGTAGTCGAACAAGTATTTGCTATCACAGGGTGGAAGCCATGCACCACCCTCTAATAGCAAACACAAATGTCCAGCGAATGCACACCCCGGAACATTGTATGAGCTGCGCCTGAGAGGTCGCCCTCCCTACTACCATGACGCATTTTTTTGTATAAACGCATACTAACACTACTTACACACGTGTAGTACAGCGACCAGAATGTAGTGAAGAAGCAGAGGAAGCGTGAAATCTAAAAATATAAATCGTACCAGAAGTCGGATGACATAGTTCAATGAGCTGACAACACTGGCATGAGTAGAAACAGCTACAAGAACAAAACTGGTCTTCAGCACAACGCAAGCAGTCTTGAAATATTGCTGAGTGGTGCCTTCTTTTTGCCTTCTCCCACTCGTCGCCAAATTTATCTAGTGATGTGGCAAACAGCAATGAATCCAATAAGTTTTACAAGAAAACAAGACACCTGAAGCAACCACCAACAGGAGCAGACAGCAAAACAACCGTCTAATCCACCACAGTGTACAAACTCTGTAAGGTTCCCCTCATAACAGCCCTACATTCTAACATTACATGAGGTCCATATTATCAAGGAACTGCTTTAAAATGATCGCCGCTTTAGCGGCAGGAAACTGCCGCTAAAATGACGATAATGGGCTTGATAATATGCCGTAGAGAATTCCAATAGAAGCCCACGTTCTCGTGTTAACATGGGCTTCTATTGGATTTCTCTATGGCATATTATCAAGCCCATTATCGCTGTTATAGGGGCAGTTTCCTGCCACTAAAGCGGTGATAATTTTAACAACGTTCCTTGATAATATGCCCCTTAGATTCTAGTAGAATTACATACTAACATTCTACTATGACTTACAATGGAATACTACACAGGGCACATGACTTTACAGCAATGAGCTCATAGTTTCATCCACGAGTCTTGACACCAGTAGGGGTAAGACTTTCGCTTCCCACTCCCTATATTGTATAAACGCAAACTAACACTTCTTCCTTCCACAAATATGCTACAGCGCCCAGAGCACATCACTTTACAGCAATGAGCTCACAATTTAGGCTCACGGTTTAATCCCCGAGGCTTCACACCAGTAGGGATGAGTAGTTCGCTTCCCACACCCTATATACTATAAACGCATACTAACACTACTTACACACTCATACTACAGCAACAAGTATCCTACACCGCCCAGAGTCCATCACTTTACAGCAATCAGCTCGGTTTCATCCTCAAGTCTTCACACCGGTAGGCGTAACTACTTTGCTTCCCACTTCCGGTATACTATCAACACACAGTAGCAGTCAGTAGTTCGCTTCCCACTCCCTGTATGGTATAAACGCCTACTAACACTACTTGCACACGTATGCTACAAACACCAGACCAAATCACTTTACAGCAATGACCTCACGGTTTAGACTCTAGGTTTCATACCCGAGTATAGCACCATATCATATCACCACCATGCCACTCTGAGCAACACCACACTTTCAGACCGTTAACAGTGATAACTACCTACTGTCGACCGCCAGTAGGTAATCCAGAACAAATTACAATAGTTCCTTGATTCTTTTAGCTTTCAAAAATTCTCTCTATTACTGTCTTTCTACTTTTCCATATTAATAGTTTTTTTAATATTCAAGTACACATCGAAGTCAGAAATGAATGTATTCTATCAACACAATTTCTAGAACACTCTACAACACAAACATAACGATATTTTTTTGCAACATTTTCTCGAACATTTAACGGCACTTGCAGGTTAAAAGTTCACAATTGTTTTAAGTTTGAACAGTGCCTTCCAAATGCAAGTAACAAGTGTGGTTGAGTTGAGCAAATTTTATTCTTTAATATTTACTATAATATGTACGTGCAAACTGCTTTTTCTTAAACAATCACAAACATACTTTTCCACAAAACGAATGTGCATCCTACTTTTAAAAAACAATGCTTTTCATCTCCCAATCAGGTACCGTTTTGTATGCAAAAAGAAACTAGTTCCCCAACTTTAAACATATCTCTTATTCTACGAAGGAACTGCATGAGCTACAGACATCTTTCCATACCTTCCAGCCATACCTTCAAAATCCTAGTGTGGATCGTAGGACATAGCTATGTTTTCTGGTGCAAGAGGTATGCAGTACAGAGACGTATTGACTTAGACCTAGGTTTACAAAATGTGGACATTAAATGGTTTGGACAGAGAGGATTGAAGTGGCACCAATTATTGCCTTTGGTTAAAACCTGTTTGCATCTCCAACACCCTGACCTCATGATTGTACACTATGGTGGAAACGACCTAGGCACATTGACTGGGGTAGATTTGGAAATGCTTATGAAGGACACCTTTGGACAATTGATGTTACTTTTGCCTCAAACTGTCTTTGTATATTCCAATACATGCCAAAGACAGAAGTGGAAATGGTCCAAACAATTTTGTCCTCAGATTGAAAAATCTCGGAAGAAAAGTCAACAAAGCATTCTCTGCATACCTCAGAGACCACAAAATGGGGTCCATATACAAAAACAACATACGTTTTGATATGGCGGATATATACAGAAGTGATGGAGTACACTTCACAGATGAGTTTTCCTGAATAACTTGAAGCTGTGCATCCACAATTATATGTAGCTCCAACTAATGAACACAAGGGCTCTTTTTAGAGCCACCCTATAACTTACAACTTAGGCCAACTATTTTATGGCCAGATAACGCCAGCTCCCGCCAACTATTCTCCACACAGCTGTGGTGCAGTGGCCAGACCATCTCACTTTGCAGCACAGACCTCTAGGGGTGAGTAGTTTGCGCTCTACAAATACTATATTGATTTACCTTCGCACTCCCTATACAGCACCACCTAAGCACCATACACAAGCTACAAGGCACAAGATGGCTGCTAACACTTCCTGCTTTGGGGTGTTGACAGCCAATTAGCATTCAGCTCATGATCGGGAGGGTGTGCGGATCCTGCACAGCCATAGATATCGAAACTTTTTTAATTTTGATTTTCTCAACAACTACTGAACGGATTTACACCATCAAGGAATCTTTCTGAACCAAAGGCTAACTTTTTGTCAAATTTGGTGTAATTCCGTTCAGCAGTTCCGGCTGTAGCCGTGTCTAAAGTTTCCTATGGGAAATTGCATGGGGAAAACACGTTTTGGGACCCCCCTTTTTTCTCGGTAGTCCTCAGTTCAGACTTGTGCCTTTTGCTTAAATGGTGTAAATCCGTTCAGTAGTTCCTGAGAAAATTAGAGCTAAAAAGATAGATATAATTGGGCGGAGCCTAACCACACATCTCATCGTGAGATCTGATTGGCTGTCAGTACTTCATCCAAGAAGTGTTGGCAGCCATCTTGGGACCAATATACATGATAGCACCTCATTAAAAAGCATTGTAGTTAATAGAAGGTTTTAAGACTTTAGTTACATTATAAATCATTTGTTGATGGTACCATACTCATTTTAGGAATTGTGGTGTGTTCTAAGGTAATTTTACCATGTGAAAAAGCCTTCTGCTGTGATATCATGAATCATGTTTGAGAGAAAACTATTTTCTCATGCTTTTCCCACAGAGGTTTGGAAGGTGATCTATAAGCTAAACTGAGAGCATATTTTCTGTAAATTCACATTATCTTTCTCAGTCATGTGAGAATGAAGTCTGTCATTCTCAGTAAAACATGTACATCCAACAAGGGCAGAGACTGTCAGTTGATTCCTATGTGTTCAACTGCAGCTTCCCAGAGTGTTCTAAAGAACAACTAGAGCGCTAACAGTCCTACTTATGACAAACGTATTGCACACCTGAAGCCATCTTGATTGGAATAAAGTGGTATCTCTTAAAATATTTAATTTAAAAAGGAACAAAATAAAGGGGTTCATTTTGCCATAGAAAGTATGATTAGTGGTGCAGAAAGAAAAATTAGGGCACATTTTTTGTGACTTCTCAACTCCTCTTCTATTTCATAAAAACATTCTGACATGCAGACTGAAACATGCACTTTGAATACCAGCAGCAGACTTCCCTGGTGAGCAGTAGCTTTACTACAGTGATCTAATGAGCAACTAGAGTGCTAACAGTCAGACTTTATGGCAAATGTGTGACACATCTGAATGTCTTCTTGATGGAACCAAAGTCAAAAACTGAAAGTATTTCCTACTGAGGAGACTGCAGTAAATGAGGAAATTAGGAAACTTTATAACAAATAAATCTCCCAAGATGGCCACCAGAGACAAAAGAGCCCAAATGTAGCCCAAATATCACTCAGATGTAGCCCAAGTATAGCCCAATGACAGAATGTCCCAGAGTGTTCTAACGAACAACTAGAGCGCTAACAGTCTTACTTATGACAAAAGTATGGCACACCTGAAGCCATCTTGATTGGAATAAAGTGGTAACACTTAAAACATTTAATTTACAAAGGAACAACATGAGGGGGTTCATTTTGCCATAGAAATTATGATTAGTGCTGCAGAAAGAAAAAATAGGGCATATTTTGACTTCTCAAATCCTCTTCTATTTCATAAAAAAATTCTGACATGCAGACTGAAACATGCACTTTGAATACCAGCAGCAGACTTCCCTGGTAAGCAGTAGCTTTACTACAGTGATCTAATGAGCAACTAGAGTGCTAACAATCAGAATTTATGGCAAATATGTGACACATCTGAATGTCTTCTTGATGGAACCAAAGTAAAAAACTGAAAGTATTTCCTACTGAGGAGACTGCAGTAAATGAGGAAATTAGGAAACTTCATAACAAATAAATCTCCCAAGATGGCCACCAGAGACAAAAGAGCCCAAATGTAGCCCAAATATCACCCAGATGTAGCCCAAGTATAGCCTACTGACAGAATGTCCCAGAGTGTTCTTAAGAACAACGAGAGCGCTTACTGTCTTACTTATGACAAACGTATGGCACACCTGAAGCCATCTTGATTGGAATAAACTGGTAACACTTAAAACATTTAATTTAAAAAGGAACACAATGAGGGGGTTCATTTTGCCATAGAAATTATGATTATTGTTGAAGAAAGAAAAATTAGGGCACATTTTGAGTGACTTCTCAAATCCTCTTCAATTTCATTAAAACATTCTGATATGCAGACTCAAACATGCACTTTTAATACCAGCAGCAGACTTCCGTGGTGAGCAGTAGCTTTACTACAGTGATCTAATGAGCAACTAGGGTGCTAACATTCAGAATTTATGGACAATGTGTGATATATCTGAATACCTTCTTGATGGAATCAAAGTAAAAAACTGAAAGCATTTCCTACTGAGGAGACTGCAGTAAATGAGGAAATTAGGAAACTTCATAACAAATAAATCTCCCAAGATGGCCACCAGAGACAAAAGAGCCCAAATGCAGCACAAATATCACCCAGATGTAGCCCACATGTAGCCCAATGACAGAAGTGTGCAAAACACTTATTTTTTGTGTATTTGCAGTTGTATCTAGTGAAGACTTGTCAGGTATTGGAGTGCTTTACATGATCATTGGTTACATCACACAAGATCAAATTCATTTTGGTTGTAGACATGGGGAGATTAAGTGATTTGACCAGAATCACAGAATGTTGAACTGAAGCAGAAACTTCAACCTGGTTCCCCAGTTGCAAAGTCTGCAGCTCTGGAAGTAACATCACATGCTCTCCCCTAAGTGCAACATTTAATCAAGTGGTCAACTGGATAAAAAAACATAAAGATTACAAATAATTTAAAAGTTCTTTGTCGCTATTTGAAAACTCAGAAAATGTGTCCTCATTTTAGTTTTTTAGAGCACTAACCATAATTTTGATGCAAATAAGACCCTCTCATATATGTAATTTCTAAAGGACATGCTCTAGGTAATACAGTTTTGATTACATCAAGATGAAGTCAGGCGTTCCACACTTTTGTAATAAATATAGAATGTTAGCAATCTAGTTGTTCATTGGGATACTGTTGAGAGGCAGAGGCCAGGGGCACAGACTCTGAAAATTGAAGGCAGGTAGGAGAGTGCAGAGGCAACAATTTGACCACACTGGGCAGGCAGGAAGGGCAGTGGCAGCACAACAGTCTATGGAGGGCAGTGGAAAGGGGGGCAGGGGCAACAAACCAACAATACAGGACTGGCAAGAGAGGCCGTGGCAATATAATAGACCATTGTGGGCAGAAGGAAGAGGCAGTGGTAGTACAACCATACATGCCAACAGACCCGTTTCAGCCAGGAAACGTCCAATGTTTTTAAGCTCAAATTGGCTTTATCTGATCTGTCTCCTGTCTACAATCTCCTCTTTTTCAAGGTATCTCAAAGGGGAAAATCAATACCCCAGTTTTTTTTCAAAATCTCCCTCTTACCAAGTTCAAAATGTTCGCAAGTATTGTACATTGGATCATGGTAGGCAGGGGGAATTGGGGTAGGGACATGGACTCGGATAACAGAGGACAGGAGGGACATGGAGAGGTGCACCAAACTGACCCTACAGGGCAGGCATCAGGGTTTGCAGCAGCACAATACACCACAAAGGGCATGCAGGATGGGAGTGCAGCACAACAATCCATAGAAAGCAATAGGTAGGGGACAGGACCATGCACATGGACAACAGAGAACAGAGGGGAAAGAGGCAAAGGTAGCTAGCTGACCATAATGGACAGACAGGAGAGAAAGCTGCAGCATAACAGACCATAAAGGGCAGGAGGGACGGATCAGGGGCATTACAATGGAACAGACAAGTCAGGAGGGAGGGAATAGGGGTCTGCACATGGAAACAGAGGGCTGGGGGCAAGGGGGCAGTGCAGGAGTAGCAAGATGACCATGGAGGTCAGGCAGGATGGGCACTAGAAACAAGACACCATGGAGAGCAACTGTGAGACTATGATGGCATACACACAGACCATGGAGGGAAGGTCGGAGGGGGTCAGGGGCAGCTAGCAGACCACACAGGGAAGGTGGGAGGGGCCATAGCAGCACAGAAGACCATGCATGGCAAGCGGGAGGGTTAGTGGCAGCACAATGGCTATGATGGGCAAGAAGGAGGGTGCAGGGGCATGCACAAAGGACCATGGAGGAAAGAAGGGAGGGTCAGGACCTGGGCACAGACAAGAGAGTTAAGGGGAAGGGGCCTCACAACAGACCGCGCGGGGCAGGCAGGAGGAGCAGTTGCAGCACAACAGACCAGGGAGGGCAGAAGGGTGTGGCAGTAAAATGGACCATGGAGGACAGGAGGAAGGGGATAGGGGCATGGCATGGCATGTGGACAGGCAGAGTGGAGGTGGCAGGGACAGGTTACAGTCATCTGACAATGCTAGGCAGGTGGGAGGGGAGTGGCAGCTCAACAGAACACTCAGAGTAGATAGGAGTGGCAGGTCCGTGGAACATGGTGGGCAAAAAGGATGGAGCAGGGGCATGCACAAAGACATCGGAGAGCAGGGGGAAGGAGAATAAGGGCCGCAAGCTAAGCACAGAGGCTAAGCAGGAGGTCAATGATGGGCCATAGAATTGGGCAATGGAGGACAGGAGGAGTGGACTGGTACATCATGCTAAATGGAGGGCAGTGGCAGCACATCAGACCATGCATGGCAGGAGGGAGTAGGCTAGTCCATGGATTCAGACAACAGAGGATAGGGAGGAGGTGGATGGGGCAGCAAGCTAACTGTTCAGAGAAGGTGGGTATTAGGAACTTTATTGTTTTTAAAATGTGTGTCTGTGCGAACTACTTAAAATATGAACAAGTATGCAGCATAATCTCACTTTTATTCAGGAAGAAGAGGACCTTTGTAACTGTGACTCCGGGCTCACTTGGCAGAAACACCCCCTGACCCTCCACCCCATCGCAAAATGTAATGCCGGTGAAAAGGGTAGGTGGACACAGTGTTATATAGAACATAGTCCTGAGAGCACGACTGAAAATGAAAACTAGATATAGTATATGGTATAAACTATGCACCAAAATGTGTGATATAAGATGAACCGGGCGTGAAATATAATATGCAATACATTGTGCGCAATGACAGATTCATTGGAGAGTGCGAGATAGCACAGGCACTAGCGCGTGCTATGTGATATGCGCCTTCGAGTGTAATAACCACAGGGCAGTGTTGTGTAACCTAACTAGTCTCTAAAGTTGTAATATAAAATATGTGCTGGGGAGTGTAACGTTGCATATGCACTGTGACAAAGATATGGATCCCAGATTGTAATATGCATGGCATAGCGCTGTGCGTTATAACATAGGCATCGAGGAAGGCACGTTAGATGGGGCAATATAACCCTTGTGAAGGCAAGTGTGGCATGACATATTCATGGGGTGGTGTTACAGTGCACATGGGCTAGAGAGTGCCATAGCATACGCACTAGCTGGTGGAATACAACACATAGATGTGTGGCACTCGGCGGGTACTGGTGGGTGTAACACAGCATTGGGCTCAGCCAGGAGCACGCTGTGACTCTCAAGTGAGGTTTGTCTCCTTTCCAGAGAGTAAAATAAAAAGTATTACACATCCGGCGGTGGGTGTGTGTTTTATTAACCGTAAGGGGGGTTTCTTGCATAGTTTGGTCGATTTTTGTCGAATACCCTTTGAATGGCTTGGTGTACGTGTGTATTAAATGTGCCCGTCAATAGCTACCCATGTTTGTATAAATAAACGACAAGGGTGTCTAGTTGGAGAGTACCCACCGGCGGGGGCGCCGGGATTAGGCACGGTAGGGCGTCAGACACGTCAGAGCTTCACTAGCGGTGTAAATACATTCCACGTGGATTCATTGTATGCATAGTCGCCTTTTAATGAATATCACGCAAATCGTCATGGTGATAGGTACATACGGTTTGTCCAGCATGTCCTAGGTGTTTCTATAAAGATATATTTTTTTTAAATAATAAAAAACAAAGGCCGGCCCCGGGGGATGCGGTCCCCGGGGCCATAAGTGGCCTGAGGAGGGGGGCAATGCAGCCCCCCTCCTAAAGAATAAAAAAAAAAAGCCATGACCCGGGGGTTGGGGTCCCCGGGGCCGATTAAGGCCTTGGGAGGGGGGGCCACGTGGCTCCCTTCCAAATTTATTTTTTTCAACCAAAAAAATGAGGGTGCAGGCCCTGGGGATGGGGTCCCCAGGGCCAATAAATTAGAAAAAGAAGGGGGGGCACACAGCCCTCCTTCTTAAAAAAATAAAATAAATAAAAGACCGGCATCACGCCGGAGGCCACGCCCCCTCCTTGCAGCACTCTGCAAACGCGCCCCCTGGCCAGTTGTAAGTTGGGGAATTAATTCCCCTTCAATACTGAGGGTCCCTGAGGGCCAACTAGCCCAACAGGTATCTCCAGTATGCGCCAGGGAGCTGCGTTGCAGACAGGTGTTCTGAGGTCACGCCCCTTTTTACACCTCTATGCAACACAGCTCTGTGGTGCTTACTGGAGGTACCTAGTGGGCTATTTTGCCCCTAGGGACCCTCAGGATTCAAGAGGACTTAATCTCCCAACTTAAAACGGCCACAGGGCGTGTTTACACAGTGGGGAAGGGAGGGGACGGGGCCTGAGGTGACGTGTGCAAACACACCCAATGGCGCTTTTTAAGTTGGGGAAATAATTCCCCTTCAATCCTGAGGGCCCCTGGGGGCTAACTAGCCCACCAGGTGCTTCCAGTAAGCGCCACTGAGCTGCGTTGCAGAGAGGTGGTCCAGGCCGTGCCACTTTTTACACCTCTCTGCAACACAGCTCTGTGGCACTTATTGGAGGTACCCAGTGGGCTAGTTGAACCCTAGGGACCCTCAGGATTCAAATTAACTTAATATCCCAACTAAAATCGGCCACAGGGTGTGTTTACACAGTGGTGAAGGGAGGGGACAGGGCATGAGTTAACGTCTGCAAACAAGCCCTGTGGCGCATTTTAAGTTGGGGAAATAATTCCCCTTCAATCCTGAGGGACCCTGGGGGCCAACTAGCCCACCAGGTGCTTCCAGTAAGCGCCACTGTGCTGCGTTGCAGAGAGGTGGTCTAGGCCGTGCCTCTTTTTACATCTCTCTGCAACACAGCTCTGTGGCGCTTACTGGAGGTACCTAGTGGTCTAGTTGGACCCTAGGGACCCTCAGGATTCAAGGTGGCTTAATCTCCCAACTTAAAACGGCCACAGGGCATGTTTACACAGTGGGGAAGGAAGGGGACGGGGCCTGAGGTGACGTGTGCAAACACGCCCTGAGGCGCATTTTAAGATGTAGTTTTAATCCCCTGCCCTATTATATACTAGTGGCTTACAGAGGAGGTCATGCTAATCACAGGGGGACCCCAACGCATAGTGTTCCCTAATGTATGTAGGTGTTTTCACTGTATTCTGAGTGTCTTTTAACATAGCACTGGCCCAAGGACTGGTCAGTCAGACTCAGTTACCACCAGTATCCGTCTGAAAAAGTTGAGAGTACAGGATGATTTTGCAACAAGGCTTCTTTCTGCTCTTCTGTTTGTTCTTTCTGCACTTTATCCTTCTTCCTGCACTTTTCTTCATCTTTGAGGACTTCTGTTGCCTATTTCTGCATTTCTTTTTTTTCTTTCTGTGCGTTTTTTCTTCTTTCTTCACATGTCCTATCTCTGTAGGCATAGTTAGAAATTAGCATTTAAAAAAACTTTGAAATTCACTGAAAAAACCATAGGTTTCAGGCACGTTATAGTTAGGAATTAGCATTTAAAAAACCTTAAAAATTCACTGAAAAAACCATAGGTTTCAGGGGCGTTATAGTTAGCTGGACTTTTCACTCGTAAAAAACCATTGAAATTCCCCCGTTATAGTTAGTTCAGCTAACTATAACTCGCGCGCCCGCAATGCACTGCTGATGACGTCACATATTACATCACTCATGACATGGTCAGTGACATCACTCATGACATCACTGATGACATCTCAAATGACATCACTGATGACATCATCCTTGTGATAGAGTGGCAGACCTCCTCTCCCCCTAATATAACCTTTGATACACACATTCAAAAATAGAAACTAAAATTTTCAAAACAATTGACATACCAATACCAGTTACAACAACCTATTCAGTAATTCTAAGATCCACATACACATCCACTGATTCACCAACAGTCCTATACAGTCACTCATACATGTACTCACTCATCATATGTACTCTTACACCTATACATCCTGTTACACAACGCCACTCATCCATAGAGTTACTCACACACATAGTCACTCATGCTGATAAAGAATCACACATCCATTTACTTGCATATACAGTTATACACACACCACCACATTTACTTCTACAGAAACTTACACATACTTAGTCTTTTAAACAATCACTTATAGAAACACATACTTATTCATACAGGAACTCTTCCAATCTCTCACTCTCACATATACTCACTTATATACACCAATAGTCACATATACTAGTTTAAAACATATGTAGTTACTGATAAAGACACTATTGAGACAGTCATTCACTCACTAACACACCCATGCACACACTCATCTACCCATACAGTCCCGCACACATGCTGTCTTCAACACATACAAACAGTGAGTCACTCATTCATGCACCTATGCACTACGTAATACCCCCACCGAACCATACAGACACTCAGACACTCATACTGATACTCAAAAAACCAACTAATAACCTATATAGACACTCATGTAGCTACTCACTAACCCATGCAGCCACTTATACACAAAGTGAGAGACTGATACAGATAATTACATATGTAAACTTTACTCACTAAGCCATGTATTCATTAAGATACACTTAATCAGTCAGTTATACAATCAGTTTTTCAAAAACAAATCATCCATTTAGACACTTATATACCCATTTATTCTTCCATCGACCTTGAGATATATATATATAAAACATATGTAATTTTCAGAAAAACACACATTCACTGGATGATTTCATCAGTGATGTCATCAGTGATGTCATTTGAGATGTCATCAGTGATGTCATGAGTGATATCACTGACCATGTCATGAGTGATGTAATATGTGACATCATCAGCAGTGCATTGCGGGCGCGCGAGTTATAGTTAGCTGAACTAACTATAACGGGGGAATTTCAATGGTTTTGTACGAGTGAAAAGTCCAGCTAACTATAACGCCCCTGAAACCTATGTTTTTTTCAGTGAATTTTTAAGGTTTTTTAAATGCTAATTCCTAACTATAACGTGCCTGAAACCTATGGTTTTTGCAGTGAATATATATATACACACACACACACACACACACACACATGCATGCCCGCACAAACGCACACACACACATATGCTTTGCTTTATGTCTAGGGTTGTGCTATAAATACTGCGCTTGCTTCCAATGCTGCAGCTCTACATTGGAGCAGTAACAGACGTTCCTTCATAGGGTTGCTTTGTAGTTTCTGATCTGGGTTCTATGGTTTTTCGTTGCCTTGAGGTTCCTTGCCATTGGACGTTTCTACTGCTGCTGTCTTTTTGCAGGGTTCAGCGTTTGCACGCCTGAGACAGCATGGCTTTACCATTCGTTTGCAAGACAGCTCATGCATGGCTTATGCAATCAGGTACCGGCAACTGTCTCACCCAAGCCCCTGTCTTACCAGTTGCAAGCTGGAGCCTGCATTGCTTGTGCGGCCACTTGCAAGTCGTTGCTGGCCTGTGTACCTTGTAGTGTCCGTTGTGCACCAGGTTCCTCTTCTCCAAGCCATTCCTTCGTGAAGAAAGGAGTAGACAAGAACTGAAGCCAAGAGCATTGGAGGAGGGGGGCAATCAGTGTTGGAAAATAGGGCGAGCAAAATGATATTCTTCAAATAGAGCAATCGCACCTCTTGTGTGTTTCCCCTTATGGTCAGCGCTGTCTTGACTTTTTCCGTCCCACTGGAGGCCACCTGTGACCTTATTAAAATCTTTTGCAATGCAACAGGTCTCGCATTTGAGCTATGGATGTATGATGGTACAACGCGTACCATCACAACGCGGTATGTTACATTGCGGTTTTGACAACGCAAGTCGTTACATCGACTTGCGTTGGAGGGCGCTGGATTTAGGAATAGTGTGAATTACTATTCCAACTCCAGTTTACGTACAGAAGGGAAGGTGTTGGAATAGTAATTCACACTATTCCTTAGTCTAGAGCGCCCTCCAGTGCAAGTCAGTGTAACGACTTTCGTTGTAAAAACCACGATGTAACCATACCGCGTTGTAATGGTTGCGTGGTAAAGGATGTTTCCCTTGAGCTATTGGCATTGTAAATGACAGTGCCTTTTATTAATGTTTTGATTTTTGAAACATAAATACAATGCCAATAGCTTAAACTCGCGTAAATGCGAGACCGATTGCATTGCAAATGCTTGTTTGTTATCTGTTGAAAAGCAGCTGCCAATAACAAGTCAATGATTTGTGTTCGTGCAGTCTTTGTATTCCAACCAGTGAAAAGGCTACCAAGAAAGATGTTGGTAGGTGAAAGGGGGACTTTGGCGTGATTTGTAACCAGACTTGTTTCAGAAGTGAAATACATGCGGACAGGTAAATAGTAAATGCTTTAAATCGGCATTCGCTAGGGAACAGAACCAACAAGTGTCAGGAATTTCAGCATGCATTTTATGTAATGAATTCAATGAATGTTAGGAGAAGGCGATCATTTGTGAAGAAAAGAGATTGTGTAGCCTTTGCCGCTCTGGATGATTTCCTAATTTTCATCCAGATCCTATTCCATAGGGAAATAGACAAATGTGTGTCCTGGTCAAATTCCCAGGAAAGCGCTGTTTTTGTTTTGTCTCTCTCGATGGAAGGTTGTGATAAGCGAGAATAAATAGTAGAGGCTTTGGGTGGAATTCGAAGTAAGTTATACCATGTAGAATTTGGTAAAGGAGAACAAGAAACTAGAGAATTAAAATGAGAATAAGACTCAAATATTACAGTGCGTAGGATTAAAAATCTGTGTTAAAATGAGGGAGGTAACTGAAAAAGAGAACATGCATTTGAGAATGTGATAAAGGAACCCTTATCAAATAGTTGATGTACCCATATTATGTCTCTATCTCTCCATGTTTTCCAATAAATAGGTTTATTATTGATACATATGAATTTATTATGCCATGTAGAGGAATAGAGAAATGTATCGGCATCATATGGGGTGGAGTGGGGCAGAGTGTTAAAATTTTACATGTATGATTGCTAATTGGTGAGGAAAGCTTTTGTGGTTTACATGTAAAAGACCGATACTCCTGAAAAGAAAAGGGGGAAAGAAAAGATCTCTCCAGATCAATTCATAACGGACAATCTAGAGATGAGTTAGACATCCATTTGGATAGCTGTCTTAATAGAAAGGCTTTGTGATATTTAGGGAAGTCAGGGAAGTTGACATCTCCATCTGATTTTGGGCGAGACACTTTTTGTAGCGACATTCTAGGTTTTTTGTTAAGCCACAAAAAGATATAAGGATGGAGTTAATTTTATGAAAGAATCTTGTTGATATGGCCATCGGGATATTAGAAATAATATAGAGGACAGTAGGAGTCAACATCATTTTGATGGTGTCAAGGCAGCCCCACCATGAAAGGTATAGGGTGTGCCATTTAGTTGTAAGGGTAGTCAGCTTCTCTATACACTTGTCAAAATGTAGGGATATTGACGTTTTATTAGATGAAGTGAACTACAAACCAAGATATATAAAATGTGGTGTGGATTCCAGGTAAAGTTAGCGATCAAAAAGTCTTCCTTAAAAGTGTATTTGGTTAGGGGCATAATTTCACATTTCTCATTATTTAATCTATAGCCAGAAACCCCTGTGAAGAAAGAACTTCTTTCAAAAAGGCCGGGAGGGTGAGGTGAGGCTGAGAATGGAACATAAGTACATCATCAACATAGGCTGATAATTTAATGTGTTGTGTATTTGAAATGAAGCCAGTAATAGACTGGTTTTGTCTTATTCTAGATAATAAGGGTTCTAAAGCTAGGTTAGAAAGGAATGGAGATAAAGGACAGCCTTGCCTCACTCCTCTATGAAGAGTAAAGTAAGGAGATGTGAGACCTTTAGCGCAGATCGCAGCTTTAGGTTCTGAATAAAGAAAAGAAAAGAAATCAAAGAAGTAATTTTCGGGCCAAAACCAAACCATGTCAGTGTATGAAAAATGAAAGGCCAATACACTCTATCAAAAGCCTTTATTGCGTCTAGGGCAATAGCAGCAAGAGGCTCTGTGTATTTTGAAAATTTGGATATAATATCAAAAAACAAAAGAACATCCTGTAATAGAACATCCTTTAACAAAGAGGGGGCGCTAGAGAGCGCGCACGCAGAATGGCCGCACTGCTGTGAGGCTCCTGCAGCCTGGACCTCAAATCCGTAATTTATCCTTTTTAAGCCGCTGCTCCCGCGACCGAAACTACCCGTAACTGTTGAGGGTGTTCTGCTGCTGCTTTGGTGAAAGTTTTGGCCCTGTACAACCAGCATCGGCGGAGTAAGCGGCGGCGGTGGCCGGAAGGGGAGCGTGGCGGACGTGGGGCGGAGCGAGCCGCCCGGCGTGTGATCCACGCAAGTCCGAGGCTCACCACGAGGCAAGCAGGCCGTGCTGGGGACCCGCGCTGGCGGCACCTTGACGACTGTGCGGATGGCGGAGAGGTCGCTGAGAGAGGGAGAGGCGCGGCCGGACACTGCCTCCCTGCAGTGAGCCACGTTGCTGCGCGAGGATTATCGGGCTGGCTCGCACATCGGAGATCTGATACGTGCTCCCCCCCCTCCCCCTGCTGCCGGAGGAGGACGAGACGGGGACCGAGACTGCGCCCACCCGACGGCAGCTGTGTGGTGCCCGGGCCTGTGAGGGGGGCTCGGGGACTCACCGCCTCGGGGCCATCTGCTTAGACTCGACGAGAGCTGGGCTCCTCTCTTGTATGTCGGTGCCTGGCTGGCCTCTCTCCCGTGTGCCGGCCCGCTGTTTGGAGGTCCGAGGAGGGCGCCACGCTACGGACGCCACGCTACGGACGCCGCGGCCCTGCACCCTGCGACCTGCGGGGCATTTCGCTTCATTTGCCTGCCACGGCATCTGTGGCTATCGGGGTTCCGGCGGCCGGTCTTCATCTGGGGGCTGTAGCGGTGGATGCCTCTTACCTGCCTTTTGCTCCCTGGTCGGAGGTGGCTGGTTCGGACCCGCCGGTGGCCTGGTACTCACCACTGAGGCTGCGCTGTGTGCTGTCCGGGACTTTTGGGCCCACCTGTGCCCTTGAGGATAGCAGAAGCCGGCGTACTGAGACTTGTGTCAGCACCCACGATGGGCAAGCAGGATAGCCGGCAGCCTAAGCTCACGTTTGACCCCCCGGCGACCAAGAAAGGGGTGCGGGGTGCGCAGGACACGGGAGGCACCCAGGGCTCGCCCGCGCCCGAGGCGGGTTCCTCTGCTCCGGCCTCGGACTTACAACACTTGATGCAAGAGATGAAGCAAGGTTTTGCTACAATTGTGGATAAAGTGGACCGGCTATCGTCCAGAATGGACGCCATCGCGCAGAAAATAGATATCCATGAAGAGCGGATTGCGGAAACTGAGCGGAGGATCTCCGATAACGACGATACCACAGCCTCCCACACCACGCAGCTTTCAAGAATGGACAATGTCTTGAGACTTATAGCAGCAAAGAATGAGGAGTTGGAGGCCCGTAGCCGCCGCAATAACATCCGCGTGGTAGGGATTCCGGAGTCCACCAATACGGGGCGCATGGAAGACTACGTGGAAAAGATCCTCCTGGCCGCCGTTGGCTCCGACGCTTTTTCCAAGCACTTTATCGTCGAGAGGGCACACCGCTCTCTGGGGCCACGGCCGCAACCGGGAGCTCCTCCAAGACCCATCATTGCACGGCTATTAAATTATAGAGACCGGGACACAGCGCTGCGAGCGGCTCGCACGGCTCAGACACTCTCGTGTGACGGGGTCAACTTTACCGTGTACCCTGATTTCACGCCTATCGTGCAAGAACAGAGGCGTAAATTTCTCGATGTTAAAAAGAAACTGCGGGCCCGACAAATTGATTATGCGCTACTCTACCCGGCAAAACTGAGAATTACCCACCAAGCACGGCAGCACTTCTTTACAAACCCGCAGCAGGTAGAGGAGTTTCTTAAGGCTCTGAAGAATGGGCGTACAGAGAGGTCTACTGATGGCGAGGAAGAGCGTGACGATGAACACTAGCTATGTGGATGTGTTTTGTTTTTATTTTTGCTAGATGGATCTGCGAACTTAGGACCTATTGTCATATTGCTTAATACAGATGCAAGCCTACGGGACATGCAAGCATGAAGACGATGTGACTGTTTGGAATTACATTGGTCGGGTGTGGGACAGCGGCTGGTAACGTATTCCAGGCGCCACCTCCCCGCGCCTTCCCCCTGTTGTGAGAGGGGGTGGGCCTTTGGGGGTGGATATGGGCGCACTCTGGACGGACCCCATGGGGTGTACCCCATTGCTTACATTGACTGTGTTGCTCCTGTTGAGCTTTCGGTGGGGAGTTATGGGTGGGGGGAGGGGAGAGGATTCTGGCAAGTTGGGGCTGCTTCAGTGGGTTGGGGGTGGGGTAGGGATACGATTGGCGGCCCTGGTCTCTCCCGCTGCCCTCGCTTCTACCGGGGCAACTCTGCCCGGGCGGAGGGATTGGCACTGGCGGGGACCCCTGCTGCACACGCTGTTTGCGACTATGGCCTGCGGCAACGATCAGGTAGGGACGCTCATTGATGGGTCAGGGGTCGTGGGGTGTACGGGGCTATCTGTCCTATATTCAGGGGGTGAATGGGAGGGGGTTGGAGCGAGGGCCCCGGAGCTTACTAGCCCGGGCCGCCCTGATCTGCCCGCGCCTGAGGTCTGTGGTAGGAGTTGGCATGCGCGGAATAATGAGGAATCTCTTATAGATAGCTGCTGGATGACTGGGACAGAACGATTGTGTGTGATGACCCTGGCCCAAACTTTAGGTCAACATGCTTGGGTATGGTGGTTATGCAGGGCGGCTGGCGCCGGGTGGAGCGGGGAGGTGCGCCTTCCAGTGCAGTGTGAGATTGACTTAGATACGTTGCCGGTGGGCCATGTTCTTCAGAAGATTACGGGAATTCTGTTGGAAATGTTCAAGATGTGGGGTGGGGGGATGGGAATGTTTGAATATGTTATTGCACTGTTGTACGCGACCAACATCAATGTGAGGTTTTTTTTTAAGATTATGGGTGTACTTGTTGGTGGCGGGATGGGGGACCCCCTCCTGGTGCCGGCCCCTCCCACACTTATTCACGTATGGCCAGGCGGAGGTAACTGCAGACATATGAGGCGCGGGTGGTGGCGCTGCTCTGATGCTGGGGTGACACTGCGGTCAAACATGTATATTTATAGCTGCGTGGGGGGCCCTCCCCTATCGCAGCACTCTCTTACTCTTTTACTGTCCCCATGACACGAGTAGATTCGGCCTTAAATATCCTGACGTGGAATGTTAGGGGTCTGGGAGACCCGCGAAAGCGGAGGCAGATACTCTTCTATCTAGACCGCCATGTCATACATATTGCCTTTCTCCAAGAGACCCACTTCAAAGTGCAAGCCAACCACCCCTTTGCTGGCAGATGGGCGGCATTTGCTGCCTTCTCCTCCTACTCTTCGTACTCTAGGGGTGTGGCGATATTGATAAAGAAGGGAACGCCCTTCAGTATGGAGGGCACTAAAAGTGACGCTCAGGGGCGATACTGTCTAATGTGGGGTAGGCTGGGACATGTGGCGGTTACCCTGGTCTGTTGTTACGGCCCCAACATAGATGACCCGCATTTCTTTACAGACCTCAATGCGGCAATTGTGGGCGTGGGCCCGAGACAGCTGATTTGGGGGGGGGACTTCAACACTACACTAGATCCGTCTAGGGACAGATCCCACCCGGCCCCGCACCATTACACTAAGGCGCGTGCGAACCTGTTGGACGTACTGGCTGATCATAACTTAATAGACACGTGGCGACACCTGCATGCGGACGCGCGTGAAGGTACACACTTCACGGCGCAAGCAAAATCATGGGCACGAC
Organism: Triturus cristatus; assembly: GCF_964204655.1. NCBI lineage: Eukaryota > Metazoa > Chordata > Amphibia > Caudata > Salamandridae > Triturus > Triturus cristatus. The sequence goes on from NC_140594.1 coordinate 251,986,051, forward strand.
TTGACTATGTTTTTATCTCACCTCATTTTCATGCAGCGCTTGAACATGCACACCATCTCCCACGCACGTTCTCTGATCATTCGCCGACCCGCGTCACATTGCGGGCGGAGGACCTAGGCCCCCCTGTGGCCTCTTGGCGCTTGCAGCCCATGATGCTGCTGGATACTGTATTTCAGGAGGAGCTACGGGAGGAATGTTTGGAGTTCTTTGAGCGCAATAAAGATTCCGTGTCCGAGGTCGGTACCATATGGGACGCTTTTAAAGTTACCATACGGGGAGTGTGCATCGCTAAGGGGTCAGGCGTTCTCAAAACCATATTAGCTCGCCTGCGTACTCTGGAGGGTGAACTTGGGGCGCTTGAGGTGTCGCTGGCCGACAACCCTGAGGATGCCACACTCGCTCGTATCCGTGAAAAGATAGCGGAATATATGACTGAAGCCGATCGTGAAGTGAAATTTAGGGGTAAACACTGGGTAGCTCGCCGCTATGGCGAAGGCGAACGGCCAGGGAAAGCCCTGGCAGCGACGATGCGACTCACGCGCCCGCCAAATACTATAATGGAAATTGAAGACAGGAACGGTGCAGTGTACAGAGACACCACGCTCATTCTTAACGCATTTGTTGAGCATTATCACCACTTATATACGTCGACCAGGGCTGGGGATCTGCACCTACAGGACTATTTGGGGGATGTCTCCTTGGGGTGGCTTAGTGATACACAAAGGGCGTTTTTAAGCTCCCCTTTTGAATTGGATGAGGTACGGGAGGCTATTATGCACATGCAATCGGGCAAGGCCACTGGCCTTGATGGGATCCCAATCGAATTCTACAAGACCTACATCGATTTTATGGCGCCGGTCCTCCGCGAAGTGTATGAAGATGCTCTGGAGGTGGGCCGTCTGCCCCCCTCGATGCGTATGGCCCTCATTACATCTCTCCTCAAGCCTGGTAAAGCAGCTGACCAATGTGATTCATATCGGCCCCTCTCACTGCTCAATTGCGACGTAAAAATACTTGCTAAACTGATTGCCACCCGCATTAACTTACTCCTCCCTAACTTAATCCTCCCCGACCAAGCGGGGTTCGTGCCCGGAAGAGCAACATCCCATAACCTACGTACTTTTTTCTCGATTCTGAATGCCGTGCATGACGATCTCCCGATGGCTGCCGTCTTCCTTGATGCCTCGAAAGCTTTCGACTCGCTTGAATGGGATTATGTATTTCGGGTTCTGGAATTGATGGGGTTTCCCCTCATCTTTATTTCTTGGATTAGGCTCTTGTACATATCCCCTAGGGCCCGAGTGCTGGTGAACGGGAAACTGTCTGAGGCGTTTCATATCACCAGGGGCACTAGGCAGGGTTGCCCCCTGTCGCCCCTGTTGTTCGCTATCGCCATGGAGCCGCTCGCGGTGCGGCTCAGACAGCATCATAAGGATAAGGCGATGCGGTGTTTCCAAAGACAGATATTGATCTCTATGTATGCGGACGACATCACTCTGTATATTCGTGATCCCTGTGTTAACCTTCATCCGATTCTTCGGGAGTTCATCAGGTTTGGCAGGCTCTCGGGAATTCAGATCAATTGGAGCAAGTCTCGGGTTTTCCCGCTTACGGCGTCTACTAGGCGATTTACGCTGGAATACCCTCTAGCCTGGTGCGAGGGGGACTTCACCTATTTAGGTATACACATTGAGAAAAACAGGGAGGAACTGATGAGGGACAATTATGGCACGAAGATGACCCGTATTACCGACTGCATCACTCGATGGATTACGCTTCCCCTTTCTATGGCAGGTCGGGTGTCGTTGGTTAAAATGGTAATCCTGCCGCAGCTGCTGTATCTCTTCCTGAACATCCCCTTTTACCCGGGCAGTTTCTTTTTCCGGACCCTTCGCTCGGAGCTTATTCGCTTAGTTTGGGGCGGGAAGTCTCCTCGACTCAAATGGGAAGTCCTCACTAGGCCGTTTGTGCAGGGCGGGTTTGGCGTCCCGGACTTTGAGTTGTACTTTCAAGCGGCGCAGGCGCATTACGCCTATTTCTGGATACAGCAGCCCCGATATATGCCCCAGCTTGCGGCCGAACACTGGTTGGCGCATCCGATCCCCATAGAAGGCGCATTGTACGCTCCAGTAACGGGGGCAGATGCACCCCCCACGACAGTGGCAAGTACAGTGACGGCCTGGAAGCGAATAACAGCTAAGCTGGGACTAAATATGGTATACGCGCCGCTCTTGCCGCTTGTCTACCACCCTGCCATGCCCCTGCTGCAGGAGACAGGGTTTCAGAAATTGGCCCATGCTATCCACGTTAAGACATGGGGAGACCTGTACCATGATGGCACGTTCCGTTCTATGGAGCACCTCTATGGAGGCATCCAGCCTTTTCCCCTTGAGGTCTTTCTGTATCTTCGGCTCCGGCAGGGGCTTAAGGCACTCACGCCCGATTTCCCACGAGAGCCACCAGCAGTGACACCGTTACAGCGTGCCCTTCGTGACGAGACCCCTGCTAAGTTGGTCTCCAAGATTTATGGGTCGGTGCGATCACTGGTGGACGCGCCGCCTCTTGCTGCTCGGGAGAAGTGGGATCTGGAACTGCAGATCCCACTGACGGACAAACAGTGGGAGTTCTGCCTTCAACAAACGGAGCGTATTTCTTCTAGTAGCAGATTCAGAATGATACATTATAAATATATTCACAGGCTGTATTACACACCTGTCAAGTTGCACAAATACCGACTCCGGGAGGATGATAGGTGCGACCGGTGTCATGCTCCTGGGGCAGACTTCCTCCACTTGGCGTGGGCATGTGAGGCGGTGCAGCGTTATTGGCGTCAGATCTTTACAGCGGTATCCAAAATGATCAATTCGGAGATAGAGCCTTCCCCTGTCCTTGCACTCTTAGGGTATGTGGAGCCCATACAAGCCGCGCACCGCAAATTCATTGCACTGGCCTTCTTACTGGCTAAAAGACGAGTTGCATGTAAATGGGGCAGAGGCAGGGCCCCCAAATTTAAGGATTGGATGCGGGATATTGTTTATTGCCAAGAACAAATTAACACGTACTCTGAACTCTTACCACTCGCTTCAAGACCAACTGACATTTGGGCTCCACTGACTTGCTACTTGTTAGAAGGGGAGAATGCTGGGGGGGATGAGGCGATCCCATAGCAGCATATAGGACTATCCCTTATGACATGCAGAGAGCCTGTGGTGAATGGTGTGCTCCAATGCTGACGCGAATGGCTGGTCGTTAAGTGCAGAGGCCCCTGGGCTCGCGGAAAGTGTCTTCCATTTGGCCGGTGCTGAGGCGTGAGGGATTAGAACTGCGGCTCCGCCAGGGGGGAGTCTGAGTTGCAGCGCAATGTACAATCATTATGGACTTAAAATGCGATACTGATTTATTGATATCTTCTGTTATTGATGATTGCTGTGCTGCTCCTTGTCACCTTTGTACTGCTTCCCGCTGCCATATGACCCCATTGATGTAACTTGCTTATGATGTATGGTCGCTCAAATTTCATAAATAAAGTTTAAAAAAAAAAAAAAAAAAAAAAAAAAACATCCTTTAACAAAGCCTGTTTGTTCTTTACTCAATAAGGGAGGAAGATGTGATTCAATTCGAAGGGCCAAAGTTTTAGAAAACTTTTGGTAATCTATAATAACTAGGGAAATGGATCTGGAGTTTTTACAATAACGTAAATCTTTGCCTTCTTTTGGTATAAGACGTATCAGGGCCTCTAAAAAGGTTCATTAAGAGTTATCTGAGTCAGCGAAAGAGGAAATGAGATTATGTAATCGTGAAAGATGTATTTGGGCAAAATGCAGGAAGAATTCAATGGTGAAACCATCTGGACCTGAGGCTTTATCCTTCTTAAGGATTGTGAGTGCATTAAGCATTTCTGTCAGCGTGATGTCAATTTCCAGGAGATCCAAATTTGTTAGAGGGTTTCTATGTTTTGGAATAGAGGAAAGATAAAGAGAAATGTCCATATCTGTGGGCGCGTTCTCTGGTGTATACAGTCTTTCATAGAATTGAACAAATTCTTGTAAAATAGAGCAAAGAACCAACGGCGGACTCCAATTGACGCAATTTCCTCTGTGTATTCCTCAGTTGGTACTTTAAGTGTAGGTTGGTGGTCGGTGTGCACCATCCGCTCCTGCACCCGCCATTGTGGGATGTCACCTGCCAAGCAGGAAAACAGAACTGTAAGGATAATGGAGCGGTGCACACCCAAGACAGTATTGCGTCAATAAAGAAGCTTGATCAGTGTCTTCATTGCATCAATCTTTATTTTTGACAATCCATGTGGTTAATAAAACACATCAGCCAACGCGTTTCGTTCAAGGATTTGAACTTCGTCAGGGCGTCTTTTGCTGCAACTCTCCAGAGTTGCTGCAGCTCTTGGGCATCCTACGGTGACCACCACTCCTCGCTCCACTCGTCTGTGGCTTCCCTGGCACTGGTGTTTACTGCACTCGCGTCCTCTCCTGTGTCGTCTTCTTTGCAGGCGTCTCTTCCGGTCATTCCTTCCTCAGCGGCTGCCTGCTTTCTCGCCTCCTCCTCGATCGAGTCCTTCTTTTGTTTTCTCTCCTCCTCCTTTATGGCAGTGGTTTGGGCCTTTTTCCATACACCCCTGCTCCGTGATTGGCCTATTTGTCGTGATAATGCAAGCCCTTTCGGGCCCCTGGGTCTGCTACAGAATGACCTCTCCCCACTTCCCTGTGAGTTGCTTGAAGAGTCTACAACGTAGAACCAAAAAAAAACAAGAAGTGGGGTGGTTCGTAGCTCCTCTTATGGTAGGTCAGGAGGCTAGGATGGGAGGCTAGAGAGCATTAAATTGCTTGGAGGGTTCTGTTAACATTCTTGTAAAATATCAGCATCTTTATGTTTTGGTGTGTTATCATCATCTATTATAGATTCAATATGAAGCTTATTCTGTTTGGTCTTAAGGTAATTAGATAATAATGTGCCTGATTTGTTTTGTCCTCCATAGAATTTTGTGGTGGTCTTCAGTAAATACAAAGAAGCACGTTCAGTAGTATCCTTGTTGCATTTAATCTTGGCATTTATAAAATCTGCAAGGCACTCTTTCAATTTAGAAGTGTAATAGGAATGCTCTAATTTCTTTATCTTAGATAGGAGTTCCACGTTCAATAACCTGGCTACATTTCTCTTATTAGATATGTATCTGATGATAAAATCACGTACAGAAGCTTTGAAAGCATTTCAGACTGTATGAAAGGTAATGTTGTTGGTGTTAAAATTAGGGTCTAAAAGCAGGGAGTTGCTGAAAAGCCATCTTCTGGGATAATAAGATTGAGGTACAATATCTAGCTGAATTGAGACAGGGGCGTGATTGGAGATGAGTATACGACCTATATCCGCTGAAAGCAAAGATTGGGAAACGTTGTGTGACATGAAAATGTAATCAATTCTTGACTGGGTTTGGTAATGTGAAGAATAAATGGTATATTCCTGTGAAGCCGGATTACAAAATCTCCATGTTTCTGTTAGGCTTTGTTGCTTTACAGTTTGTATGAAGGCTTTATGTGCTTTGTTTGGGATGAAGGAGACCCTGGATCAACTATCTGGTTACAATCGCTAGCAAGAATAAACATTTTTGCAGGGTTCTGTGCGATCAGTTGGGAGATGTGGGACCAAAAGGAAGCATACATATTGGTGGGAGCATACACATTGAATAAAGAAATCAGAGCTCTCCCGGTCAGTAAATTAGTGAACAACCATCTACCTTCCTCATACGCATCTTGTGAAAAAAGTTTAGCATACAATGCTTTAGGACATAAAGTTATGACTCCATTTCTTTTGCCATAACCAGGTGAGAAGAAGACTTCACCAACCCAATTTTTAAAAAGTTTTAAAGATTCAGCTTTTGTAAGATGGGTTTCTTGCAACAAAACAATACTATCATCTAATTTAGATAAGTATGATAGTACTCGTTGTCTCTTGATGGGGGAATTTAAGCTTTGACATTCCACATAACAAGTTTTTTAAACCATAAAATAAAAAAACAGAATAAATGATAGAATGAACCAGCCTTAATGCAAATTTCGTGAGGAGAAACATGTGATACAAATACATATACAATGACGTTGAAACTCAAACGATTAAGATAAGGGGAAAGATAAGGAAGAGAGATACATGGTAGGAAGTAATTATGAATACAGTAAAAGGGGTAAACAATGAAGATTTAGAGAAAGATAGAGTTAGTGTGAAAAGAACTAAGGGAAAAAAGATTATTGTACCTACATATATTCCAAGACATATGAAAGGTGAGGGGAGATGGGGCCACATGGAACAATGACGCGTACGGACTCCATGAGGTGGCTGCTCACAAGGCTCATGAGCCACCAGTGCCTCATTTACAATATGTTCAAAGGTGGCGTACCGGTGGTGCAAGGAGCCTGTAAATAATCCCAAAGGTGTTCTGAGGTACCCAGACATCCTGATTGTTACAACATGAAGGTAATACACAAGACCTGGCCAATGGCATCATGGTGATGTGTAGGCTGTACAGTACAGGCAATTCAATGTCAGTAATGAAGGTCAATTGTATGTACCACAACATGATGAAGTAGAAAGTACAAAGCTGCACAATGGACTCAAAATATAAAAAACACTTTGCAAACACATCAGGCATGAATACTAATGGACACTTCTCTCCATTTTCTGTTTCAGGTGATCAAGGATATGCACTGTCACCATGGCTGATGACCCCCATCAAAGTGACCCACACACAGGCCCAGAGAGACTACAATGTTGCACTGGGATGCACAAGGGCCGTCGTGAAATGGACCTTTCAGAGTCCTGAAATCAAGGTTCCGGTGCCTTGACATTTCTGGGGGAAGACTCCTATACAGGCTTGAACTAGTCTGCAAAATCATACTGGTGTGTTGCATTTTGCACAACATCTGTGTACAGACCAACACACCACTGCCAGAAGACCAGAAGGATGAGCAGGACAATCCAGAGGATGGGCAGGACAAAGAAGGTGAGACAATGCACACCTTAGCTCCTTCAGCTGGAACAGCATGAAAGGATGCCATCATCCACAACTTTTTTTCATAATCCATTAAAACAAATGTCTTGTCACAAACATTTCTGTCAACCAAAGTTTACACCTTGTGTGTTTGCAAAATAAAATATCACTACAACAATGTCTTGTAATTTTTATTTTTTTAGAGTTTTATATAGTGCGAACTAGACCTGAGAAATCGGTTATCAGAGTGCTTTACATAAGCACCAGTTTCGATACAGATGGACACATTCATTTTTGTTAGGCATGGGGAGATTAAGTGATTTTTCCAGAATCACAGGAAGTTGAGCGTTGTTACTGAGACTCAAACCCGGTTCCCCAGCTTCGAGGTAGACCACTCTAGCCTTAAGGCTACATCCTCTTCCCATTGTATGCTTGGTTTGTGACTTTAGAAGGTGATCAATCCTGTAAAGTCACGTTAACAAAACAACAGTGTCACACAGATCACTCACCTAGCCGTTGATTTGACACGATTTAAAGGAAGAATGAGAATGGGACAATGTATTGGGCATCAGAATGTATGACTGTGTATGGTTTCTCAGTGAGAATCAAAAAATGTATGTTGTGTCTTCACAGGAGCACAATCAGATCTGTTTTCACACAAGAGCGTAGTACAACATACAATGTGTGTCTGATGCATCCTTGTAACTGGCGCCACATTGCTATAAACTATCATAAAAGTGGAAACACAACGTATCTGTGAATTATTAACAGGAATAAAGGTAACGGACAATAGTCACAAAGATACATGATAAATGTGGACTGGATCCACTTGCGGGTGTGGAGTATGAAGATCCAGAGGATATTACAGCTAGAATAACAGATGTATCAATATAGTGCAGGGAATGCTTCTAACACCAAGCATACCCATTTATTCAACATTAGCAAGTGACACAACTTCCCTAGCTGACATGTGTCACTGGAATGAGAGATAAGCATGTCTGGCATCACTAACACTGTGCATGAATCATCCATCAATACTGCCCTGATCTTACAACGCTATAGTTCCATAAGCACAAACAATTACACATAGGTCAGCCATTGGACAACTGGCAAGGCATCAGCAATCAACAACTTGTATGAACCAGGCAATGCAACGACGAGAAAGTGTTGAAGTAACATGCACAACAACATGAGTGTTACAAAAGGTGGTGGTGATAGACGGAGCATCAGAACCAATCAAACACTCACACCCAGTCAACAGATCTGGGTTTGATCCATCACCGTTCTTTAGCCCACTCTGCCACCCCAGTTCAGACATGGCCATATGCAAATCAGTCTGACCCTGTGCCTCATGGGAACAGTCCAGCCCAAACTGCCAAGCCATGCCTTCCCTGGACCGAAAACAAGCTTCCTAGGACCGGTTTCTGGCATTTCAGCCTTCTTCAGCCAGGCTTGCTTGAATCCAGTGGCAAAGTGAGCAAGGGACTCACGTCTGAGCATACCCTGCCAACTTATGGCGAACAAAGCGGTACAAAAGGTGGTGGTGATGGACGGAGCATCAGAACCAATCAAACACTCACACCCAGTCAACAGATCTGGGTTTGATCCAACACCGTTCTTTAGCCCACTCTGCCACCCCAGTTCAGACATGGCCATATGCAAAGTGAGCAAGGGACTCACGTCTGAGCACGGCTGAAATGCCAGAAACCAGTCCTAGGAAGCTTGTTTCCGGTCCAGGGAAGACATGGCTTGGCAGTTCGGGCTGGACTGTTCCCATGAGGCACAGGGTCAGACTGATTTGCATATGGCCATGTCTGAACTGGGGTGGCAGAGTGGGCTAAAGAACGGTGATGGGTTAAACCCAGATCAGTTGACTGGGGGTGAGTGCTTGCAATGTTCAACACTCCGTCCATCATTTCCTTTGTTTTTTGCTTTGTTCGCCATAAGTTGGCAGGGTATGCTCAGACGTGAGTCCCTTGCTCACTTTGCCACTGGATTCAAGCAAGCCTGGCTGAAGACGGCTGAAATGCGAGAAACCGGTCCTAGGAAGCTTGTTTCCGGTCCAGGGAAGACATGGCTTGGCAGTTCAGGCTGGACTGTTCCCATGAGGGACAGGGTCAGACTGATTTGCATATGGCCGTGTCTGAACTGGGGTGGCAGAGTGGGCTAAAGAACGGTGATGGATTAAACCCAGATCAGTTGACTGGGGGTGAGTGCTTGCAAAGTTCAACACTCCGTCCATCATTTCCTTTGGTTTTTGCTTTGTTCGCCATAAGTTGGCAGGGTATGCTCAGACATGAGTCCCTTGCTCACTTTGCCACTGGATTCAAGCAAGCCTGGCTGAAGACGGCTGAAATGCCAGAAACCGGTCCTAGGAAGCTTGTTTAAGGTCCAGGGAAGACATGGCTTTGCAGTTCGGGCTGGACTGTTCCCATGAGGCACAGGTTCAGACTGATTTGCATATGGCCATGTCTGAACTGGGGTGGCAGAGTGGGCTAAAGAACGGTGATGGATTAAACCCAGATCAGTTGACTGGGGGTGAGTGCTTGCAATGTTCAACACTCCGTCCATCATTTCCTTTGGTTTTTGCAACAACATGAGTGTGGCATGGCAATGAAGGTGGAGAACTGGCTACATCCTCATCAAATAACACTTACTGTGTGTTGACACCCCCAAGACAGAGAACAGACATACACATGTGCAACCAGAAAACCAATAAGTACAGCCAAAACATGCAAGTAACATACACGCAATTAAATCAGGAATTGACATTGTATTGGGTCGGACTGACATGGAAAAAAATAGTAGCACCATGAAGTTGCACGATCTATCTCTGGATGGTCTCTATGGGGCATATTCACAGAACTAACTTAAGACAAAATCCTAAACTTACTACTTTTGGTATTCACAGAAGTTAGGATTTTGTCTTAAGTTTGTCTTAAGACAAACTTAAGACAGACTTAAGACAGACTTAAGACCGACTTAAGACAAACTTAAGACAGACTTAAGACAGACTTAAGACAAACTTAAGACAAACTTAAGACAGACTTAAGACAAACTTAAGACAAACTTAAGACAAAATCCTAACTGAAGTCTGTCTTAAGTCTGTCTTAAGTGTGTTGTGGTAAATAATTTAATTACCGGGACTTAATTTGATACAGAAACATAATAAAATAGCTCAGTAAATAAGAGGCAGAATCCGTGGTATTAGAGGTTCGGAATGGGCTTTATTCCAGTGGTCGATTATAATCGGTTGCTCCAGGTTCCATCACCACGAAGGTTCAGGAAGTGAAGTACATACATTATTGACAATCAATTACTTTTATACAATAGGCATTACAGTGAAGCAAATACAAGAGGCGTAACAATTGATAGTGGTGATAATATATTCGTACGTAGCAAAAATAGGCGTAACTGGGAGTGATTTAAAGAACGTCATCAGATGTGATGTCATAAGAGGGTGGTTACATGAAAGAATTTCGCAATGTCAGCAGAAATACTTGGCAGATATGCGCGCGCAGCAGCATGACGTGTAATTGACGTGCAACTAGGGGGTGAAGGGGACTTGACATTTAGCTCTACATGTGGCGACAGAAGTCTGGAGGGTCAAGTCAACCTAATCCCAAATCATATCTAACATCCTATGTTTAAAGAACTATGTTATCCAAAAGAGAGGTCTCTTCGAGTAGAATCTTATTCTATACTGACTATACTGACTGTTAGTGCGTGTACAAGCGTCTAAGTGTCTATACTAGATGCGAGGGCGGAATCTTCCATAATAACAGGGCTATGAATTACTTGCATGAAGACGGAGAAGCCGGGCCTTTGCTCGGTAGCTGGAAGAATGTTTACTTAAACTACTAGACAGGAATGCATCGGGCAGGGAACGGAGCAGATAACTTCGAAGGTGAAATACAGTTTTTGGCAGACAGCAGGCTGATGTCAGGCTTCGTGAGCCGCGCAGAGAATGAGACAAAGTTCATGGTCACAGATGCAGGCTCAGACTGGAGCTTCAGAGGCAGAAAGCAAGAAAAGTTTGATGACAGAATCAGGGCCTACTTGCCTGGACTGTAAAATGGCATAAGTGAACCATATAAAGCCGGTGGCCTTTCATACTTAGGAATGGAATATCCGGCCTATTCATGGCGGATCTGACAGAGGACATGTTAACGGTGGACGCACATGTATTTGCGTCTTCATAACTGGAACTGGAGGGAACATACATGTACTTGTAACATGCACATAGAACCGTTGGGGTCCAAGATAGGGGACATAACTGACCAGAAAAATCCATATTTCCACATTCCCTCCTTGTCCCCTACTTGCCCGTCAAGAGATATCAATCTTCATCAATCCGTTGATCTGTTCATGTAGCATCATTTGTTCTTCTTTTTTCTTCTGGGACGAATGAAATCTTGGTGGTGGAATACACGATGTGGCACACAGACCACAGATCGCTGGTCCACATTGTAGACATAGACAGCAACTGAATAGTATGAGAAGGCCAATACCTAGGAAAGATAGGACCTTCCATCCAAAGGTAGATAATACATTCCACAACCAACCGGACCAAGTCCAGGTGCCTGGATTCTGGTGTATCTGGCTTACAATCTTATGAAGGCGAGTTATGGCTTTATATACAGATGGCGAATTTTCTGGTATGAAAATGCAACAGCTTGATCCGATGACCCTACAAGCTCCGCCCCTATCGGCCAGGATGACGTCAAGGACAAGACGATTTTGAAGCACAACAATCCGCATAGCAGACTGCTCTTCTGTTAAATTGCCTAAGGCGGAAATAGTTTCGTTCACTACTGCTTCAAGGGTTCTAGTTAATCTACGTATCAGCTTACTATTAGTAACTGTACCTATATAGGGAAAGAGACCTTTATTGAAATCTGTGTATTTTTCCCATGCTGTTTCAGTGTAATCGACTATTGGGAGATCTCTCCTTACTCTATTATATACTAAATGAGTATTTCTGTGATAATCAGGAGGAGCTAGAAAAACAGGTGGCAAAAGAAATCCAATATAGCAAGTACCATCCCAATCTAGAGGTAAACGTACATATGCCGTCTGACCACATATGAAATAGGAATGGCGAGAAGCTCTAAATGTAGACTTGCCTTGATCACTAAATTCTACTACAGTGGTGCATTTACTATGGCCCATGTGTATGGAGCCATTCTTTCTTATACATAATTCCCCTTTTACTGGGAATACGGACATGGCGGGCAAGATTGGAATAGCTTCGGACTCGACATTTAGGATCATAAGATTAAGCGTAAAATTACCTAATCCATACACTTCATTTTCTAGATCAGTTCCTGTTCTCTGGGGAAGTCCCTCCTTGTTAGGATAGCAGACATTAAGTAAAACTAAATTCAAATTTCCCCATACCCAGTTATCTTGATAAACTGCAGAATTCGAATCTAGAGAATTAATTAAACTAAACCATGCTCCACAGGAGCCGTTGTGTGTGAACGGGTATGGAAAGAGAGGTAGAATTCCTTTATAATTCTGATAGGGAGGGAGTCGGCCACATATCCAACAATTTGTAGCATTGCTAACCTGATGGGAATGATATAACATATTAATAAACGTGTTATTGCGCAGCGCAAATCTATAAGACAACTCAAGCGGAGGTAATTCACTAAAAGAATGTTCGGCAGTAACATTGTAAACATGTCTAGAAATAGGATAATATATGTGCAACAATATACTTGCAATAATTATTAAAAGACTTAAGAAAAACAAAATTATTAATGTCACTATGCAATGACTACGCAGTGATTTACAGTACGCCTGTCGTTTCAACATTTTTCGGGTGTTTTCTCTATTCAGGTCCAAGGGATACATGTCAGAGACAATTCAACCGCTTCACCTTGGAGAGGACTTAAACCATCAAATTGCTCGACTGATTGGGCCTGAGTTTCAGTTTATAATGTTCAGAATTACTTTTTTCCACAAAAGGAAGTTTTGAGTCAATGGGTGAAGACCCACGAGGTGTGGTATTCACATCTGATTGTAGTCCATGAAATTTCTTGATATGACTTGAATGAATCCAACCTTTCCTGCCCTCGATCTTCACGGCTGTCCTTGTGGTGAGCAACACCAGCTGAGGCAACTTCCACCTAGGTTCCAGCTGAGTCTTTCGATCAAAGTTCCTCACGAGGACCAAGTCTCCCGGAACTACGTCATGGGGTTTCACCTCAGTGTTGTCAGGAAAAGCTGCAGCTACCTGTGAACGACAAGATTGTAGTGCAGACATCAAGGAAGCCAAGTAATCTGTCAGCATATTACAGTCAATATCAGTTATTTTGCGTGGTATAGGCGTCCCCCACATATTTGGTGGTCTGCCGAAGATCACTTCATACGGGGATAGCCCTGTTCGAGAGTGTGCTACCATTCTCATGTAAAAGAGTGCAACTGGTAATGCTACTACCCAGTCGACACCTTTCTCTCTACATATTTTGGACAATCTTATTTTCAGAATCTGATTATGTCTTTCTACGAGACCTGCTGCCTCGGGGTGTCGGACACAGTGGAATTTCCACTGATAGCCTAACAAGAGCGAAACGTGTTTCATTAATTCGGACGAGAACGGCTGGCCGTTATCTGAGTGAACAACACGTGGTAAACCGTATCGTGGGAAGAATTCTCGAACCAACTGTTTGGCAGTAGTCGGGGCAGTGTAATCTGAAACCGGGTATGCCTCCGTCCAACGGGAAAGAGCACAAACAACTACGAGAACATATTTGAATCCTCTACATCGTTCCATCTGGATATAATCCATCTGGAGGACTTCAAAAGGATGATCAGGAGGATGAAATCCACCCTGTTCTACGGGGACGCTTTTTCCTGGGTTGAACTGACAACAGATCATACAGGTACGAACTTTTTGTTTGGCTGCAGCTCGTAAATGTTTATTGAACCAAATGTGTTGAATGCTGTCTAGCATAGCTTTTTCTCCTAGATGTGCTGGACTATGTACAGTGTTAATTATAACTTGGACCATTGAATCAGGAAGGAACCACACAGACTTTTCCTTCATCATCCATCCTTGATCGGTTTGGATCCCTCCTAATTCAGTCCATTTCTTTATTTCGTCTGGTGTAGCATGTGTCTGTATGTCGATTACGTCAAGAGCGGGATCCTTAACCATCATGCAATATGTTGGTGTCGGGACTATTGTCTTTGTCATGTCGGATGTTTGAGTTTGAGCAGTCTGTTTAGCTGTTCTGTCGGCTAGATCATTACCTTGAGAAATGATATCAGTAACTTTCGTATGAGCTTTACATTTCATAATTGATATTGCAGTGGGTAGATGTATTGCATCTAATAAAGCATGAATGAGGGGTCCGTGCTGAATGTGGGCACCGTGAGAAGTTAAATAACCTCTCTCTCGCCACAGCACGCCGAAGTCATGTACAACTCCGAATGCATAACGTGAATCAGTGTATATGTTGACTTTTTTATTTGTGCCTTGAATACAGGCTTGTGTCAGAGCGACGAGCTCTGCTGCTTGAGCGGACAAGGTATTTATGCAATTTGTTTCAATGATTTCAGTATCTGTTGTGACTGCGTAAGCGGCCACTAGTTCTCCTGTACCTTTTCTCATACATGAACCATCTACATACAACGTCAGGTCTGGGTCTGACAATGGGACATCGGTTAAGTCTTGTCTGGGTTTCGTCGTGATTGTAATAACATCAATACAGTCATGGGCTAGTGGGTCTGTTCCATTTACAGGTAAAAGTGTGGCAGGATTCAATGTACTACAACGTCTGATTTCTATATGTGGCTGAAACAGTGTTAGTTCGTACCCTGTAAGTCTTGCTATAGTCAAATGTTGTGTTTGCGTTCGATTCACAAGAACCTCCACTGCATGTGGTACTTGTACTGTCAATGGATGTCCTAACACTATGGCATCGCTTTGTCTGATTGCTAAAGCTGTCGCTGCCACTGATTTCAGACACGCAGGCAAAGCCTGAGCTACGGGATCTAATGTACTAGAAAAATAAGCACACGGTTTGTGTGATCCTGCTTGTTCCTGTGTGAGTACTGACAAAGCAGTACCTTCTCGTTCTGTAACAAAGAGTGTAAAATGTTTTCTGTAACATGGTGTTGCTAAAACAGGTGCTTGGCATAGAGCTTTCTTTAAGCTTTCAAAAGCTTGTGTATGTTCCTGAGTCCAAGGGAGAACAGTCGATGTGGCTGCCTCCTGTGTTGTCAACTGAATGAGTGGTTTTGCTAGAAATGCATACTGAGGGATCCACTGCCTACAATATGAAGTGAGGCCTATAAAAGCCCGTACCTCCTTTTGTGTCTTGGGTATTGGCATGTTAGCTATTAACTGAATGCGGTCGGGTGTAAGCTGCCTCCCCTCCTTGGACAGCGAGTGTCCAAGATAAACAACTCGCTGGACACAGAATTGCAGCTTAGAAGGGGACACCTTGTGCCCCTTTTCGGCTAGAAATCGTAAAACTGTCAGTGATGCTTTCTCACATTCGGGTTCGCTTCTAGCGGTGATCAGCAGATCATCGACATATTGAAGCAAGGCAGTGTTAACTGGCATGTGGATACTGTCGAGTTCTCGTTTCAGTGCTTGGCTATAGATGCTGGGGCTTTCTGTAAATCCTTGAGGTGCGCGTGAGAATTTAAAGCTACGTCCATTTAAACTAAATCCGAACAAATATTGGCTTTCCGGATCTATTGGGACGCTGAAAAAAGCATTCTTGAGATCAATTACAGTAAAGAATGTTGCTTCGGAATCAATAGCTGTCAGTAATGACGAGATATCAGGGACCACAGGGAATTGTGGCACTATGCATTTGTTTAATTCGCGCAAATCAATAACCAATCGATATACTGGCGGGGCCTTCGGATCTGTTCGTTTGAGAATCGGAATTATCGGTGAATTACATACATTGGAGTCTGTTTCTACAACCACTCCTTGGGCAATAAGCTCGTCAATGATTTGTAGTAAAGCCACTACAGCATCTGGTGGTAACTTGTATTGTCGCATTCGTGGTAGTACCACTCCTGCCTTTAGTGTAACTCGATATGGTGTAATATTCATGCAACCAACATCAGTAGGGCCTTGTGCCCATAGATGTGTAGGTAAAGTCTGCAATCGGGGATCCATGTCTCTAGACACATAATGACCTTTAAAATCACGTAAAAACAATCTTACTCCTTCCGGAGAACAACATATTATAGCTCCTAGAGCTTTCAGTGTTTTTATTCCTAACAGGTTTTCTGGACATGATTTAGTAAGCAATAAATCTGTAGTTCGGGTCAAAGGTCCTATCGTAAGTGGAAGAGGTTGTGACACTTCATTAACAGTAGGTTTTCCTGAAAAACCAAGGGAAATATTCTGTGAGCCTGAGAGGGGTACCCCTGGAACTTCACTACGTTTTATAGTTGTTCGACTTGCCCCTGTATCGAGTAAAAATTTTCTGTCTTGGCCTAATAATTCACTATGTACATAAGGTCCTTCTTGGTCTACAGGGATCTCGATAAGGGGTAAGTCAACTTCCCTCTCTAGGCTTGTTCATGCGTATCGTTGATAATCAGGATAGTCATACTGTGCGGTCTGGTACAGCTGTCGTGTCGTGGTTTGCGTGGCAGCAGCAGGCAACGCTGGTGCGGCTGGCACAAACTGTATAGACTGTTGTGGAGCTGGCATGGACTGTGCATGCTGTAAGGCTCCTTGTTCATTCTGATCCTGTCTAAGTGGCCGCGGTCTTTCTTTTGTAATACCTGTGGCGATATTACGCTTCAGGACTGGACAATCGTGTACATAATGACCTAGTTGTTTACAATAGTTGCATGTCCCTTTTACAGGTCCTGCTGAATCACCGGAATGTGTCGTACCCTTTTTATGTCCTTCAGCTGGAACTGTCTGGGAGACTAGCATTTTCATTTTCGTGTCTTTCATGCGTCTTTGTTCATGATCTTGTTCCTCTCTAATTCTATTGTGATGATACTGTAACATTTGTAACATTTGTGATGGAGTGTTACCTTGCCAGGTACTCTCGAATTTTAATACTCTATTCTTCACTTGGGGCAAGGAATTTTCAACTAATTTTGTCACAAACAGATGTGGGTATGATTCGCTACTTGCTTTTATGCCACTATTTATACCAAAACATTTTTCAAATCGTGCATAGAAATCACTAGTGTCTTCATCTTGCTTTTGTTTACAGGCTGAAATTGCACCCCAGTCTTCCTTTTTCGTGGTTGATAAACGTGGCAGTACCTGTACTAGTAAACCTGGTAGTGCTTTAGTTTTGTCCCCAAGCCCCGAACCTGGACCTCGGGCCTTTTCTTCATTTTCTAATGCTGTCCAATCTATCTTTTGGTCTCCCACCTCCCACTCTTTTTCCTTGAGTTTTTCATAAATGCCAGCAGGCATCAATACCTTTAATATGGTCATAATGTCGGGATAGGTATACTCTCCCATGAGTAACATGTCTTTAATTTCTCGGTGGAAACCCGCTGGGTCTTTGTCATGGCTGGGTACCACTTTCTTCATTTCTAACAATTCTATTTTCGATATGGGCGTATATAAGAATACGCGTTTAAACTCATTGTCCTCGCCTTTTATTGGGTGCACTTCTCGTAAGGGATTCTGTCTGTCCATGTAATACGTGGTTCTTTCCTTGATGGGCAATGAGACATGTTCTGGGCATACAAAAAGAATGTACTGCTTTCTTGATTCTAGTATTTCTTTAATTAGCTTAGTACCTGAACCTCTCCATCTATTCGTGAGTAATTCAGTCAATATATCAGGTAAGGGACCAGGATCTGAATGTTGGCTTTTATATAGTATAAGAAGTTGTTGGATCATATAAATCCCAGCTAAACGCTGTTCATCTGGGGTGAGATTCAAAAATGTGTGTGTTATTGTATCATCACTATACTTCCCGGGACTGTCAACCCAATGGACAGCTGACCTGGCTAATTCTTGTTCATCCATAGAATCGAGAAAATGATAACCCCTTCGTTCTTGGAGTAATTTATCAGCTGCTTGGAATGAGTGCTCGTTAGACCTTATATTTATTATTGATGTTTGGAAATTCCTGTTATTTTCTAGACATATCGGACGTATCGGGTCAGTAAGACATCTAGTACTATTACAAGATCTTCCTCTACCTACATAGGCTATAGTTTCTGACTGTCCTGCGGGCAGTCCTGATCCTTCTTCCTCGCTTTGTTCGAACTGGTCTACCGCTAATCTTTCTTCGTGTAGGCGTTCTATTTCTTTACGGATCTTTCGGCACATGGCTATTATACAGTTTTGCTTATCATGTCTCCCTTCTGATATATTCTGGCTCCATCTGGTAAGAATTTGCATTGCTTCCGGGTCTACCCCCGGTCGGTCTTGATTTCTGATCACACAATTTATAAGGAAACGTAACAGTTCCCCCTGTATCTCCACTTTCTGGTATTCCATAGCTCTGTTAATACATTCAGAATCTCGCCCTGTTTGGAAAAAATGGTATATATTATCTAGATGCGCAGTCATTCCTGGTAACTTCCCTAAATACACCGCGGCTCGTCTGATACGTAATGATGCCAGGGTCATTTCGTCCTCTTTTCCGGGCACAGGGTCATATCTACAATCTATAAGAAGTTCCTTAAGCGTACGGGCATTTATGAGTTTGGGGGTACGTGAATGTGCAGATTCTTGAAAAGTAAGTTTATTTATTCTGGGTGGCGTAGAAAAGATATTGGTAGCGCCTCCCGTAGCTCCATCTGGGGTATCGGGCGTGAAAGGATTCGTTGAACGTGATACAGCAACTATAGGTGTGGATACAGCTATAGAAGTAGCTGTAGGAACAGATGTGGAAACAGATGTGCTTGCCGGAACTTGTGTCAGAACTTGTTGCTGTAGGGATACGGGTACTGGATCTTGGCGTTGAACCTCCCTGGCAGGCGGTCTATGTGGGGCGGGATTAGCATACTCGGGAGCTGCGTCATCTAAATATGAGGAAAGAAAAACATCTTCTGCGGTTCTAGGATGCCCCTTGGGATGTACCTTTATTGGAAATAATGGGGTTGGCAAGTCTTTTGGTATCTCTGGAGTAGCCTTAGGTAATCCTTCTGCCAGAAGGGGATACATACCATTCATAAGGGCATGTCTTTGTCTGTCTACTTGTTCTGATTTCACTCGTGCACCTTCTTCAATTAATAGATTTTCTCGGACTTCATTTGAATTCTCTTTACTCTTCTCTTCCTGTCTACGTGCTTTTTCTGTACGTCTATACGATTCTTTACGCCATAATTCAATGGCGTCTTTCTGTGATTGTCTAGCTTTCTTTTTCCATAATTCTTCCTCTACTTTCACGATGCACTCTGCATCCCAGGTCCCAGCCGCGGGCCACCTCTGACTTTCTGGTAATTCCTTAGTGTAGTCTACCCATAAATCAAGAAATAATATAGCATCTAAGCCATGTTTATGATACATGAAGTACCCTGGAGTGTCCCTAGGAGGAATAGGAACGGCTTCTTCGAGTACCCCTTTTCTAGTTGTGATCTGTCTTAATTTCGAAAAGAGCGGCATATTGAGAACTGATCTGATACTTGATCTTGAACAAACTTAATACAGTAATCACAATAATGAACAGTCATTCATACCACAATATGCAGAACGTACTAAAAACATTTAACATTTAACATTTAACTGAGCAACAATGATGATGACGATCTAAGGAAAACTTAATCACTAAACATAATACTCGACTTGAACTGAATTATTCTGAATTGATATACTTGATATACTAGATATACTGCTAAACAGTACAGATACACTGCTGAAACAGTGCAGACCGGATTTGTGTACCCAAACCCGTCTGGACCGGCACAACTTATGTGCACGCCAGAACGCCTCCCCAGTAATGGTACTCACCGGGTAGCTCGGAACGGAAGGCCTCGGAAACTGAACTGAACTTGAACCAGACTGGACTCGACTCGAACACTTCGGACACTGGACTCGACTTGGGACTTCGGAAACTGGTGGGCCTCTGTATACCTCGGATCTTGCTCTCTCAGCTAGGCTCTGGTCGGGATACTTCGCACTTCTCACCGCCTCGTCTGGGTGTTGATCGCAGCCTCAGTCGCCCCCGCTTGACCGGAGGGAGATACAGGAAATCCTGCTGGTACGCGTTATTGTCCGTCCAGCTGTGGCAGGAGACCGGGCCTGCAACGCACCGCCGGCGCGTGAGATGAGAAAGTGTCCCTGTTCGGGCGCCATTCATGTGGTAAATAATTTAATTACCGGGACTTAATTTGATACAGAAACATAATAAAATAGCTCAGTAAATAAGAGGCAGAATCCGTGGTATTAGAGGTTCGGAATGGGCTTTATTCCAGTGGTCGATTATAATCGGTTGCTCCAGGTTCCATCACCACGAAGGTTCAGGAAGTGAAGTACATACATTATTGACAATCAATTACTTTTATACAATAGGCATTACAGTGAAGCAAATACAAGAGGCGTAACAATTGATAGTGGTGATAATATATTCGTACGTAGCAAAAATAGGCGTAACTGGGAGTGATTTAAAGAACGTCATCAGATGTGATGTCATAAGAGGGTGGTTACATGAAAGAATTTCGCAATGTCAGCAGAAATACTTGGCAGATATGCGCGCGCAGCAGCATGACGTGTAATTGACGTGCAACTAGGGGGTGAAGGGGACTTGACATTTAGCTCTACATGTGGCGACAGAAGTCTGGAGGGTCAAGTCAACCTAATCCCAAATCATATCTAACATCCTATGTTTAAAGAACTATGTTATCCAAAAGAGAGGTCTCTTCGAGTAGAATCTTATTCTATACTGACTATACTGACTGTTAGTGCGTGTACAAGCGTCTAAGTGTCTATACTAGATGCGAGGGCGGAATCTTCCATAATAACAGGGCTATGAATTACTTGCATGAAGACGGAGAAGCCGGGCCTTTGCTCGGTAGCTGGAAGAATGTTTACTTAAACTACTAGACAGGAATGCATCGGGCAGGGAACGGAGCAGATAACTTCGAAGGTGAAATACAGTTCTTGGCAGACAGCAGGCTGATGTCAGGCTTCGTGAGCCGCGCAGAGAATGAGACAAAGTTCATGGTCACAGATGCAGGCTCAGACTGGAGCTTCAGAGGCAGAAAGCAAGAAAAGTTTGATGACAGAATCAGGGCCTACTTGCCTGGACTGTAAAATGGCATAAGTGAACCATATAAAGCCGGTGGCCTTTCATACTTAGGAATGGAATATCCGGCCTATTCATGGCGGATCTGACAGAGGACATGTTAACGGTGGACGCACATGTATTTGCGTCTTCATAACTGGAACTGGAGGGAACATACATGTACTTGTAACATGCACATAGAACCGTTGGGGTCCAAGATAGGGGACATAACTGACCAGAAAAATCCATATTTCCACAGTGTCTTAAGTCTGTCTTAAGTTTATCTTAAGTCTGTCTTAAGTTTGTCTTAAGTCTGTCTTAAGTTTGTCTTAAGACAAACTTAAGACAAAATTCCAACTTCTGTGAATACCAAAAGTAGTAAGTTTAGGATTTTGTCTTAAGTTTGTTCTGTGAATCGGGCCCAAAAAGTCTACTTGTGCCAATTGCATGATGTGTGTAATTTAGTGATTTATCACAACTACACCAATCAAAATACCCACACATCTGCAGGCACAGTTGAACACATAGACAAATATGCATCTAAAAATAAATGTCAATGGCACATATCTCTGTCCTGATAGCACCAAGGGACATCCACCATGAACCCAAGAACTCTATAACATGTGCTGAGTAAAAGCAGCCCCACCCGTTGCCTTCTGGATGCCAACTTTGGCAAGTATATTACATGTTCAACAGACCCTCCGTGAATCTGGGTGGTACAAGCAGTCTGTCCATGGCTTTTGGGCAGATACCATCCCTGGGCCACATCTGCTTCACAAACAACCATCTCATAACCTGGATAACTACACCAGGCCTCAAAACACACAGCACTTCTTGAATCAGTGCCTCAGCCAGCTGAATCCTCTGTCAGTCCTAAATATACAGGCCTGGGTACAGCAGAGTTCTCTTAGTATGCAGCGTAACCCCTGTCACAGGTCCCCTCTCACACAAGAATTGTCCAAGTCAGGGACCTCACGCTACCCAGCTAATGGGCAGCACAAATTCCTCCAGCATGATGATGTTGAAAGGCACAGCACAAAATAGGATGTCTCCCCTGTCACCCCAGTGTAGTGTTGGTGCGTATCATGCAATGCAGACTACCCTTTGTACCTGATCAGGAGCACCTTGATTGTCCCTCACTACAAGGTGCACTATGTGGGCTTCTTATGTCAGCAATGTGTCTACATCTGACATGCCAGACTTTGACACCAGCTAAGGGTCATTACTGACGCATCAATGTCTACAGCAACTGGCCCACAGGCTTGTGCATGATGCAGGCACCGCCTTCAACGTCAGTCTGCAGTAACTCTGCTGTACCTGTATCTACCACCATGGGTCTCATACAGAAGGACAGTGTGGTTTCAAGTTAATGGGGGCTGTCGGTGCTTACCGGCATTGGACGCCATGCTTTTGCAATAAGTGCGCATTGTAAAGTACTGCATTGCTGTTTCCAGCCAACAAGTTCCTGTCCACCTGGGACTCTGGGTCTACAACATGTTTTACATGGCTTTGTGTGACTTGCTGACCTCGGCATATTTAGCTCCAGGCTGCTCCATTCTTCATCCTGGTGCATACATCATTGAAAAAAACATTAGAGGTGCCAACATAAGCTTCTGTAGCCTACAGAGGCTGAAGTTTCCTGTAGTGCTTACTCAAATAAAGTTTTTGGTCCTCTAACGGTCCAGCCATCATATTGTTACTCTCCTAGCTTCAAGCTGTGTATCACTGTCACGCTAGTCTGATGGGCAATATTGTCTGACACAAGCTGTTCCTTAGACCATGTAACAACGTATTGTACATATGTCGCTAACATGACAATGGATATGCTTGATAGACATTGTTTAAAAACATCTTCAGATGTGCAAACTCTCCATTGTGTCCCCCAATCTCTTTGAATCATTACCCATTAGTGAATTTTCACAGCCCGTTGTAAATGTTCACATCTACAAGTACAGCAGAGTAAATACTCAAATGTGAACCTGTGGTCAAGCCTTCGCCATGTTTGCTGAATACCAAATCTGAATTCCAAGTAGTGAATGCCTGATGTTCCTGTCCATCTATGCTACAAACCCGTCAAACAGGTACAGACATCACAGCAATGTGCAATGTGACAGTCATATATGTGGTCACACATACCACCTATGCTGACCATAATGGCTAGCACTGATGCATGCATTTCCAATCACACATGAATAGATGTGGATAGTCGTCAATGAGAGGCACAAGGGCATGATGAAAGATCTGGATTACTGACGTTATGACATATCAGAATGAAGGAAGTCACCTACAGAACACAGATCACATCCCATAGCCATATGGTGTCATTAGTCAGTCAATTTAATGAAATATGGTACGCGATCATTTTTTTCATAATCGCCATTGAAAATTATCACAAAATACATGTTATAATTCTGAAAATTACTGCTATGCCCTTAGCGGGTAAACGTTTCTCGCAGAGTCCAAAAGTGTGCTGCAAACGCCCAGGAAGTGATGTCAGTCTGCATCCTGTGTCATGGAGGAGTACTGTACACTTTCACTTTCTCTTTTAACCACACTGTCAGTGTCTGTGGAGAGTGTTGGAGATGTCTGTAGTTGTGTACTGGTGTTGTTGGAGAAAAGAGTGGTTATGTATCCTGTGATCTGTCCTTAGTGTCTCTGTCAAGTCCTGCGTCTTTGTCTTTACGTGCTTTTTGTGTCTTGTTGATAATCTTGTCCAATTGGTATATTTGTCTTTCTTACAGTTTTACAGTTTTAAGGTATTTTATTGGGTTTTCATTTTATATAGTAGGGTTAGGTGTGTTGTGAGATATCGGGTGTGGGTAGGGAGGGCATGATGTCAAAGAGGGCATTGGGAGGCTTCCTCTGGCTAGTAAAATTGTACCTGCCACTGATGCCACTGATGGTGGAGAAAGGGGGGGGGACGGATCCTGCAGGGCTATATTGTCTGGGTCCGGAAGGTGAAGTAGAAGCATATCTGCAACCAAATGCGGATCTTTGGGGTGGACACGACTGTCCATCAATAGAAGCACAGATGGCAGGATTGTGTGGGATGTGAGGGTGACCTTTTGGACCACCTGGGAGTTATCGTTGGCAGGCAAGTTGGTAAGTGCATGATAAAAGTTTCATTAAATCACAGTGTGCTTGCTCTGTCAGCAAATGTAGTCAGTGACACAATGTAATAAACTCTACAGGATTATGCCCTCCATTTTTCAGTAAAGCAAAGCTGCCTAGCTGAAACAAAATCACAGTTGCACCATTGTGCATGTGTGCCAGTGTTGAGGATGAAGTTTGACCATGTGCAGGAATGTGTTCCCTCCTACACATAAAAAATCACGAAGTGCTGTGTGTTCAATGTGTGCTGTGTAGTGCAGCATATTAAGATAATGGTTAATGATATTTGTGTGTTAGGCCTCACAATGTTCATGAAGTGCCCATGTGAACTGCACAATGCAGCACACACAACAAAACACTCTACTTGATGGACTAACTTGTCTATCTCCATTGTGCAAGGATCTAAACATTTGTTACCAGTTCCCAATGTAGGCGCTGGATCACATGTATGCCACACTTTAAAATCTGTTACATTGCAATATGACTTTGGTGTTGTTGTGTAAGGTCCATCGAAAAACCCATTCCCATTGGAACACTTGTCACTGTTTTTGGTGTATAAGACTGCCTCATACACAATGTGGGCTCAGACCACGTCAATTGTCTGAACACCCGCTTGTGAATTATGGTAAGCACATATTGACTACCTAGCATCTAGAAACTGATGTTGTGGCTGGAAACGGGACCTTGTGAATCTGTCACTCAAGTAGTGTGTCCAAAATGATCACATATAGCTGCAGGATTGTCTTGTGGCCTACAAGGCTGCAATGGTCATGTTTTATGTGTGAGACTGGCAAAGCAGATCCCTTCATGTATGCAACATGAACATAGACAGAACTGTTAACAGGCCATCAAATTGAATGTAGATGAATCTGATAATGATCATGACACATGTGGAAAGTCACGTCTGATACTAAGTCAAGTTTTCACATGTCTCACAGCTGGAAGACCACGATAACTCAGGGTGACGTAGATGCCTTCATGGACCAACATGACACTGGAGAGAGCCTTCCTCATATATTTTCTTCATGAGATGTAGAGATTTGATGGATATGCTCCTGTATGCAGCTGAACACAGTCAGGGTGTGTATCACATGGACGTCACCTCTAGTGTGATGTGGGAGCCGAACATTGAGATGTATGCACAATTTTATGTTGTTGTGATGGATCACAGCATTTGAGTTCTTGACTTTACGCTGCACATCCCAGTTAGTCAAATTCATCACCACACTGTATTAGCAAATATCCTGCTTATCACTGGCTTTTGGCCTGACTTAGAGGAATTTTCACAGCATTCCAAATATGTAGACAGTCTGCAACAGATGTGCATGTGGGCCTGTTTTGGTGCTAGCCATGGCAATAGGACACTGTTGTGTATGCAAATTAGTTTTGCCACGTTATCATGGCACCTTGTTTGCCAACATGCATTAGCAAAGTCAGACCAGTATTCCTGAGATGATGTTATGTCAATACAATACAACATACATTTTCAAGGTTGCCCATCTGATATATGTCCCATCAGATGTGTGATCCTATGGAATCCATTGTGCCCAAATTCCCTCCATTCTTTGCATGCTGTGGCTGTGGGTGCCTATGCTCAGATAAATGCTGTGTGCAATTGTCTCTCAATGTGCCAGAAAAATTGTGTAATACCATGATATCAGGTGTGAATTGATGTCCAAATCACTAAGTGTAGATGCCTCCTTGGTATTGCATCATTTCTACGTGGCAGCTTGTCAACAGCTAAATAACATGTGATTTGGTCAGTCTGTACTGACTGATTTAGTCAATGAAACCTGTGAAGTGACACAGACACCTTCACTGAGGCATGAAATTCAGAAGGCTATGTCACTCCAGCCGATGCATGTGGATTCTACAATGTACATACAGGAGAGGAAACATGTGAGTGATGTTGGTGATGGGTATGACCAGACTTGGAATCCATGAACAGCATGGACTGAGATAGCTGTTACTAATGATCAATTAATTAGAGCACCAGTTGTCAGTTACAGGTATCAGTCTAAAGAGTTAGTCACATACACAAGATGAAAGCTGGTGTACGTGAGAAAATAATTTGCATTGCATGAGCCAGAGTCACTTCTCCTTTGGGTGAGTCAACATCACTGTAAGAGATAGTTGGGTGCCAACATTTGATTCCTGTCCATAGTCACTGTCTTTCCTCTGATCTAGTGTATCTTTGACATGTTGGTGGATATTACAAGGACACCATTGCCTCCACAATGTTACTTGGAACAACATTGTAGTAGCAAGAGTAGTTTTGCCTTAGTCACGATGCAGCGTTAAACCAACTCCCTATGATTGAAACTCAATAGTGCGTTATACCACCTTTTTACACCATATCTTGGGTGCAAATGGTGGGCAATGAATACCTGCACAGCCAACATTTTGGACGTCTGACCCCTCTTGTAACTTCAATATGTGCTGCATTAAACAGCACACATAGAAGTGACAAAACGTAATTTCAAAATGGTTGATGTGCAGGTAGGGGCACCCTCTGTCACGTGAACAATCTTCCCATCTATGCATACAACCTTGCACCATGGTGCAAGGGGACCTGCGTAGATGCAAGGAGACAAAATTGTGCAGCAGCGCAGGGGTAAACACAGGTCTGCACCATACTGTTTTAGATATGGTACAGACCTGCGTTCCTGAAGTTGCAGGGTGTGGCGTTAAGGTAAGGAGGCCAATGTCACACTCTGCCACTTCCTTGTGAAGATGCCCCTGTGTCTTTTTTTGTCATAGCAATAACTGACTTTGAATGGGCCTGTCAATCTGTCTCATGAGGTAATTCCCCTAGTAGACTCAGTATGAGTCTGGGTCAGAACCATGGTTTAACTCAGCTAATCTGCAAATATTGTGACTCTACTCTGCCCTTGATATGTCCCATGCATACATTGACTGGTCAGTAACACCATCAGGTTGTAATTGGTCCTTTCGTTCACATTGCATAGTTCAGGTCATATTGGAACTACCAAACATTTGATGAGAGTGTTAAGTCCATGTTTTCATGCACTTGTGTTTCAAACTTAAATGGTGAACATTGTCATTTAGCTTGGATCTTGCATATTGGCATATGTGTTATTTCTTAGACAACATGTCACCTGAAGAGGTATGAAAGTTCCAATTCAGGAAGGAACGCTACTGCATATCCAAAGTGTGGCCAAGGTAATCACGGGATGGCCAGGAGGTATCGAGAGGACCTGGCAGCTGGACAATGGAAATCACTGCCTAAATTTGCACGCAAAGTGGAGGAAGGGACACCCAAGCAATCCCAGGCCCTTCTAATTCTAATGACAGACGTGGGTCCAGACATCATCACCAAGCTGCTACTCCAAGTCACACACCATATTTCCAATTTGCTGCCCCTGCCTCAGGCATGCAACCAGGTGCCCCCTCACAACCTTGCCGCCAAGGCACTGCATCGCTGCCAGCTCCACCCGGGACACATGTTGTTAGTTACACAAACAGGGACCTTCTTTGTCTACTGGACATAAATGTCAGATTCACACAAGTGGAGAGGGACATATCACATATTAACACCAACCTCCAGGACATCAAGTGTGCCTTGGGGCTCCCATTCTGAGCCACCAAATGTGTGATCTCTTCAGGGCCAGACTGGTCGTAGCGGGTACCAGGCGTTTCCCTGGTGGGCCAGAAGGGTGGGGGCCGTTTTTGCTATTGGGGGCTGGCTTTTCAGCAGTGCTGCAAAATCGACCCCTTGTAAAAAAAAAGCACGACAACAGGGTTCCCGACATCAAGCTCCTCTCCCCCACACAGGGGCCGGTCAGACGTAATTGCGAGGGTTGGTTTGCTATTCTAGTCTGGCCCTGGATCCTTACCTTATATACAGTCCCCCTATTCCTTTTTTAATACTGTTTATTACTGTTTATAAATTAGTGTAGGATTTTATGTGTTATTAAGTGTAGTGTTAGAGTAGTAAGGTTTAGGTAAGGTTTTAGCTTTTTTATTCAACTTATGTAGTGTTATGGGCTAAGTTTCTTTTACTTTGGGTGGGGGTAAATGTTTTATTCTCGTTAAAAAAAGAAAAACATACAGAAGTTATATATTTGTCTAGGATATATGTATAGTTAGTTTATGTTTAGATTAAGCTGTCTATGTCCCATCTGAAGATGTGCTTTAAGGGAGAGAGGTGGGTTGATGTCTTAGATATGTTGTTGAGTGTTTAGCATTAGATAAGGTAGTTAGTTTAGTGTAAAGTTTAGTTAGTGTTAGTTAGTTTAGATTAGATTAGCTGAGGTAATCAGTATTAGTTTAAGCTCAGTAGTATTTTTAAGATTTATTAAATTGTTAGTTGTTTTTGATTTGTGGTGGCAATTATGTTTGAAGGGATTTGATGGAGTGATGATTTGGAAGTTGGATACAACAGATTCATTCACACAACTATCATTTTGATGTCTAAGTGTGGTCATGACATCATCTTCTAGGGAAAGGCTACTGTCATACTGCTGATGGATTGTGATCAGAAAGCATGCATGCATTGCAGGCTGGCAAAGTTAAATTATGACCTTGCATAGGGATAGTCTGCTGATTTATTTAGCTTCTTATGAGGAACTGACGGAGTTGTAAGACACATTGGGGCATATTTTCAACAGGATGGAGAAGCGTGGCATTAAGCAAACATTGCTAACGCCATGCTTCTCCATTCTGGAAACGCAGGGATGTGCCGTAATCACAAGAGTTCGGAACAACCCTGCATTTCCCCTAGCGCTGGCACTGAGTTCAGCTGCATAACACCAACGGAGACACCCTTGCACCATAGTGCAAGGGTTTCTGCGTTACGGGAAATGATTGCTTATGTGAAGGAAGGTCTTCCTTCCTGCACATAAAAGATCATTCATGGTGTTTAGAAATTTCTATGAGTGCTGCTTAATGTAGCACACATAGAAGTTACACAATGTAATTTTTGGATTATTTATGTGTATAGGTCACCTTCCTGCACATTCACCTTCCTGCACATGCACAATCAATGACAATTTTCTCTTTCTATGTGTGCTGCACAAGAGAACACACCTGGAAAAAGCAAAAACAAGGAGAAATAAAGCATTTTTTCTCATTGCACTGGGGTAAGACCAGGTTTTCCCAGGTCCTAATTTTGGCCTCGCCACCTATTTACGCCACCCTTGTTAATAGGGAACAGTATCAAAATCAATGGGTGTTGCGGTGTAACGCCCACCGCAACACCCATTGCCCTCCCCTTTCACGCTGAGTACAGCCTGAAAGGGTGCCTTATTTACGAGGTTAGGTGGCTTAACACTGCCGTGTAAATAAGGCGAAAACACTATGTATGACCCTATCGCCGAAAGTGACATTGCGGTGGCGATGGGGGCTTGTAAATATGCTCAATTATGCTTCATCGTCTTTGTGAATATGGTGAGGGCTCTATCTTGAGATATGGCCTGGCATGATACCCATCACAACAATCATTGTCCACAGCATTGACCATGAGCAGATCTGCCAAGTTTGACTTGTTAGCAATGCAAGGTGAAGACACTTCTTGTGGCATGACACTGAATTGAATATTGAACTTACAGGCACATGCATCATCATAGGGTTTTGCGATTCCTTAATAGCGATTATTAAGGAATCGCAATTAAGGAATAGCAAAACCCTATGCATGTAGGAATCGCTAAAGAAATAGCGATTCCCACAAATTCCTTAATTGCGACTAGCAAATTGCGAGTCGCAATTAAGGAATGTCTTCCCATTCATTCCTATGGGCCTCCAGGCCCATAGGAATGAATTAGAGATTGCGGGAGCAATTTGCGAGTACCAGTAGGTACTCGCAAATTGCTCCCGCAATTTCGATGGTGCAAGGGTGTCAAAATGACACCCTATTGCACCCATGTATGTTCACTCTGCACAAATGTTGCATACACACATGCTCTAAGGGCATGTGTGTGGGCAACATGAAACTTAGAAAAATGCAAATAAGTGCATTTTTCTAAGTTTTCGCAAATTACCATGAGGTCCAGCCTCATGGTAATTTGCTCACGCTAATAGCGAAATCGCTATTTTTTAAACTGTAATGCATTGCATTTAAGGAATCTCAATTAGGGATTCCTTAAATGCAATCGCTATTTAAGGAATCCCAATTTTGAGATTCCTTAAATAGCGATTTTTGCATTTGGGATGATGCATCCCAAATGCAAAAATACCGGGAGCAAAGGGTCAGATTCTGAGAATCTGCCCGTTTGCGACCGGTATTTTGCTTGATGCATGTGCCTGTAAGTCCCTATCCCCATCCTGAAAGTAGGGAAATGTGAACTTCCAGCAATAATGTTGTATTTGAGGGATTGGCAAATTCACATATATCCTGTCATCTCACTGCCTATCAGGGACACAGATTCAGCAAGACCCTTCTTTAAATGGCCCTCTGGATTAGTTTTGGTGCCTAGACTGCTCATGCATTTTTGGCACGTCCATACATGAATGATCACAGGAAACACACATCTTTCTGACTTTAGTGCTTTTATTAGCAAGTTATTTTCAGGAGTTAACAGACTGGCCCTGTTCTTTGGACAACACGCACATTGCTGACATCGCTGGTGGAGGGCCAGATCGAGTCATTTGGGGGGAACATGTCCAGAGACATGTTAAGAAAGAAACAAAGTTCAGTCAGGAGGCTGATTGTGGTGTCATTGGGGATCAATGGCCACATTGGCAGTCCATCTGAGGACAGTGACAGATGATGTTCAGAGGCATGATGAAAAGCACAAGGCTAGGGAGAAACTATCCATTTGAAACAGATGAATGCTAGTGTTGCCTTCACCTTAGGACTGAGGTTTCATCCACATCCTCCTCCTCTGATGTGTCTTGTGCCTCCTGTGAGGGTGATGGTGGATTTGCAGCAGCACTGGGAGGCAGAGACACGTCATGGGGAAGAGGTTGATGCTGAAGGTGAAGCAGAATTCATCTGTGCCAACAGATAAGGCATCACTGCAGTGATTATGAGCTGCAGGGCTTGCAAGACTCCAGCAACGTCTCTGTGGTAGGCAGCCATGACAGCCATGTGGGCTTCTGCTCCATGCTTGCCATGATCTTTTTCATTCCCCCAACTGTTTGGCAACATCGCAGGTGCCACTTTGACAGGACAGTTGTTCTTGTCTTTGGGTAAGGACACCAGCAATGTCAGCTGTGGAATGCTGGAGGGCATGGACCCCATCCAATTTGGCCACCAGACAGTCCAACCCCCACCTGCACCTGTTCAGCCATATTACGCTGGACTCCTACCGCACTCTGTTGAAAATGTAACAGTGGGTACTCAGAGTCCAGGTTGACAGCTGTGGTGCTAGGTGGTGCCTGCTAGATATTTTGGGCAGCAGGTGGAGAAGCCACGATACTGCTGGATTGCCCTGCTTCTGGAGATTGGCTGCCTATGGAGTCGAGCAGCTCTTGGAGGGTGTCCTGGTTGGTGGTTTGGAGCTCTTCTTCATCTTCATCATTGAAGAGTGGGGCAGGCTTCTAACCAGGGGGGTGATGTTTCTTCCTCTGCAATGTAAAGGACATATACTGTTGTATGTGTATGTCCAGTTTGGGCAAGCATTTTATCAGTTGACAATCATACGACATGACAATTCCCATTCTCTATTGTTTCATGTTACAGCTATTACACACAGATTGGTAAATCATATTACAACATCACTTATCTAACATTTAGGCTGTTCACAGTTCAGGGCAGTTTCCCTGTATGCCAACAGTGATGGGTATATATTTATGCCCCTGCTGCACCTGTTACATCATCTGTTCAAAAGTTCTTTTGGATGCTGGTTGCTTCACCTTATTGACAATGCAGATTTGATCTACTTCATGTGTCTTAACACTGCATTGTGGAAACGTCACCCTTAGTCAGTCAAGTTTGCATATGGGTTAGTCACTCGGTTTAGAGCCGCAGTTTAGACTGCACCCCCTTTGATGTTGGCACTGCCACCTATTTTCTGATTTGGAATGATAAGGAGGACACTCATGCACTTGAGATCAGGGATACAGCGATGTCCACGTTGAGAAGACAAGTAGATGTGTTTGAATTCCCCTACTCTGAGAAGTATCTATGTGTTTCAAGGTGGCCAACTCACATTGACACAGGTCAGTCTCATTTATGGATGTTGATGTGCAGGGAGGACCACCTTCCTGATCATTGAAAATCATTCCCTCTATCCAGACACCCTTGCATTATGGTGCAGTGGCAATGGTAAGATTATGGCGGCAGGAGGACATAGTACTTTGAGCAGGCTTCTAAGATTGGTGCATTGTTTCACTGCAGATATTATTTGTACCTCACAGGGATGGGCAGATGGATGATGCATCCTGTTGTGCTCAGGTTAATTGGATGCATTTGTCTCTGAAAGGATGTTTACAGTGTGTCTGGAGCATTGTCCATTAGAAAGTTATGAACGTGAAGCTGATTCTTTGGCAAAGAATGACAGTTGATGTTATAAAAGGAAAATGTAGTGCTTTTGGTGTTGTGAGGGCCTATGGCCTCTTCCCATGAGACCCTAGGAGAGGAGGAGCTATCTTGCCAAGGGAGCTTAAGGAAGTTGAGAGCAGAAGGGAGCAAAAGGTTACAACGATCACATTTCATAAGACTCTGTACTGGGTCAAAAGAAGAGAAATAGGCATTTGGACACACAGGGCGAAGCGTCTGGAGCTGGCCTGCAGAGAAGACAGCTTTGTTAAATGTAGACGGGCAGAATTTCTGGCCCCTGGGCCGGTTCAGCCATGGACGGGCAGGGACGGGCTTGCCTTTGATGTGATAGCAGAGCGTTTGTGCCACGGCACTACCTAAATTCAGTCTGGGAGAAGGAGAAAATATGTCTGAAGTGCTAACCGCTCCAAAAGAGCAAGCCAAGCAAGATGGCTGCTATTTAGTTATGGGTGTGGGTACAGGACACATGTGCACCACCCCGCTCAAACACAAAATGCCAGGCCAGGGGTCGCGATATAAAAATTCAACAAAATGACATTTCCGACCACAAGGGAACTAAAGAAAAATGCCTGTAGATTGGCAGAGCTTGTTTCCAAATCCTTGATACTACAATTTAAAGAAAGATAAACACAAACCAAAAGGCAAGCCCTTGGGTTTCCCCTTATTGAGGACACAGCAGGGTTGATTTGAACCTTTCCAAAAAGAAGGAGGCCTCTACATCCCGTATGTCATGTAGAAATATTATGGCACATTATCTCAGGTAAGTAGGGTAACTTTTAAAATTATTGATGCCTGCTACATTTCAGGAGGCTAGCATGGGGTGGCAGGTAGTAGGCTCCCCTTAACTTGTGTGGCTTCAAAGGGTATCATTTGTAGGGGTGGGCGGAATTTGCGTAATCGTGTTACGCAAATCTCCGCGAAACGGTAAAGAATCTCCGCGAACACGCAGAAATTCCGCGAACACGCGGAATTGCTTGTTCGCGATACTTTTTTCCTGTTCGCGATCGCTGTTTGCGTGCTCGGGGTGAAATATCTCGCGAACACGCATATTGAGAACGCGAACAAGCAAAAAACTTCGCGAAGTTGCGGAAAGCAGATTTTTGGGCAATTTCGCGTTCTCCGCGGAACGCGAAATTACCCAT
Source organism: Triturus cristatus (assembly GCF_964204655.1). Classification (NCBI taxonomy): domain Eukaryota; kingdom Metazoa; phylum Chordata; class Amphibia; order Caudata; family Salamandridae; genus Triturus; species Triturus cristatus. The sequence goes on from NC_140594.1 coordinate 252,019,951, forward strand.
ATTCCGCAAATTCCGCGAGCGGAATGGAATTTACCGCCCAGGCCTAATCATTTGTACTAAGGGTACCACCCCCTACCGTGGTGATAATCACTCTATTCTGAATGCTCCCCCTTTCCACTGACTACTCTTGGTCTCCAGTGACAGATGCCTCAGTACGTGTCCCATTGCTAACATGAGACACAGGCTGGTCTCCATCAATGTCCCCTTTGTTATGGGAATCTGCAGGTGTGTCAGGCAAAATAGGAGAAAGAACCTCTTCTGGGCTGAAAAACGCTTCAGTCTGCATGGCCCCCATGTCTACCAACTGGCTTAGCACCCCACCAACCCCATTCGCGCTTCCCTGCCTATTGGATTCACTAGTATAATTGAGGAAATACAGTCAGAATAGAGAATCTGCCCCCAGAGCCTGATATCTGTTATAGGTGGGTATGGCAAAATCACTGGCAACAAGAGTCCATGGGGCCTGTGCTCAGTGTCCTCACTGGGGATGCAAACCCGTCTTTATGACTTGTGTCACCCAACACAAATTGTGACAGCTTATGTGCTGTTTTAACTACAGAACGACTCTGGTAACCTCCCAAACTTACTGGCCCGGTACACCAGGTGGGATTGGCTGATTCGGTGCAACCCCCTGGGAATCAGGCATGGATCTGCTAGTGTTTAGCATGATGGTTAGCAATGGGAGACCATCTATAAATAAACTGGATTCCCTAAATGTCACAATCTTCTGCCCTGTCGGCCCCATCTCCTCAGATGCGGAACTCACAGGACTGCAAGGCGACATATTAGCTTTACAAAACAAAATTGTGTTATTTGAACTACATTCAACAATTTCTCCAGCATTTGTCAGATGCAGCCTATATTTTTGACTTTACTTTTGGGCAAAGTCATCGAAATTAGCATCGTGGGTGTGACCTTTAGGCACTTTGTGCCCACTGCTCTTTGCACTGGAGAGAAGATCTATATGACCCTTTGATTTAGATCCAAGTTGTGCCAGGGAAGCATCAGACTTCTTTTTACGCTTGGGTGCCAGAGGACCATGATCGAGAGGAGAGTTCCTACTTACAGTCTCAGACTGAAGGACTTCAGTGACTGTGATTACTTCAGTGGTCCTTCTTAACTGAGTTTCAACACCATTCCTATGAGGAGTACCCTTCTTAGAGGCCGGACAGGAAGGGGGAACCATGTCTGACTCCACGGAAGCAGAGCAAATGCTCAATTTTTCCTCAACAATACTTATCTCCTCATTAATTACCCACCCCCAGCTGTTGCCAAAAAGAAAGTATCATAGACTTGGGTAGCCATTAGGGACCATTGGGCACATGCATCATTCTAAATACCGGTCGCAAAGGGGCAGATTAGCAGAATCTGCCCCTTTGCGACCGGTATTTTTGCATTTGGGATGCAACAACCCAAATGCAAATTTGCAATTTAAGTAATCGCAAAAATTGTGATTACATAATTGCTAATGCATTTAGGGAGTCACAAATTGCGATTCCCTAAATGTAATGCATGATGTAATTTTAAATCGTGATTGAGCAATTAGGGATCGAAAATTACCATCAATTTGAAGTTGATGGTAATTTGCGAAAACTTAGAAAAATTTACTAAAGTGCATTTTTCAAAGTTCCATACACACACACATGCCGCGCAAGATGTGGTCACATGGCAATTTCAGGGGTGCATCAGGGTGTCCTTCTGGCACCCTTGCACCCTTCAAATTGCATGTTCAATTTGCGAGTTCCTATTTAGTACTCGCGAATTGCGCATGCAATCCAATTCATTGCTATGGGCCTTTAGGCCCACAGCAATGAATGTGAAGCCATTCCTTAATTGCGAATCACAATTTGCAAGTCACAATTAAGGAGTGTGGAGGAATCTCCATTTTCGTTTTGCGATTCCTACATGCATAAGGAATTGCGATTCCTAAATTGTGATTCCTTAAAAATCGCAATTTAGGAATTGCAATTCCTTACTTTGATGCACGTGGCCACACGTCCTTTGGGGCACTACAGACAGCTGCTGTCGGGCAATGACAAGTGAAGACGGGCCCGGGCGAGGCCCCAGGTACTTATGAGTGCGTTGGCAGGCCTCTAGAATGCTGAGGAATGAGCTCCCACCCGAGTGAAGCTATGAGCTCTTGAGTGCGGGAAAACAGAAGGCAGCCCCTCCTCCTGGAGTGAACATGTATGGGACATTAAGTCTCACCAACGCAACAGCAGTAGTCGGGAGTGTCCCGGCCTGGAGGAGAAGGCTGTGCACTCTTAAGCGCAGTGGCGTGGGAAAATAGAAGGCAATGTAAGTCTTCCACTGCCTGCTGAAATAAGGACATTCATGCAGCATGTGTGCATTCACAATACTGACTGCTCCTTTCCTTACTGCGCAGGGTCAGTCAGTATGTGGGTGACACCAGTGTGTCACCCACCCCACAAGTAAAGGCTTGGGCTTGAGCAGGCAGGATAAGGGCATGGCACAGGCAGTGCATCCAATAGGACTGAAGTGACCACTGCCTGTGGAAGGGAAACAAAGGGTTCTGGTCCCCATAGGTAAGTGTTGGTGGAGCCCACCGGGCAGCCACCGGAACAAAAGGATAACAGTTCACAGGAGCTTTGGAGGTGGATATTTACTTGAATGTCCTATGATGCAAGTCGAGCTAACAATTTAAATTCAGAGGAATTTACAAAGCATTAATAACATTGTCAGTCTATATAAACATGCTCACAGTAATGCGATTTTATAATAAAATGCATGACGTTGAAATGTATTCATATACCCACAACTGTATATCGAGCCTTTGAAGAAATAATAATGCTACATTTTAAAAATATATTTTCCAAGATCATAGTGGCATTTTTGTCACTTGTGAAAAGCCAAAGATTAGTAGGAAGAAAACATCAAAACATTACTTTTCTTAGGAATGAGTTTTCTTAAACAAATTCAGCAGAGGCCTGCGTTACACAAATGTAAACACTGGCATAATTGCATTCATTCTGCATTTAAATTATGATTCTGTAGAAGCAGCAATTCTCCGTAGTCTCATTATGCTAATACACAAAGTTGTATACAAGCTGCATATAGAATATGTAAATGCGCTAGCTGAACGTGAAGCTTGGTAAGGAGAGAATATTTGTCAAGGCAGATATACCAGTCTTATAAAAAATTACAATTTAAAAATGCTGTAAGATTTCGCATATTGGTGGCTATTTTCTAAAAGCTTTTTAGGGCGCGGCAAACAATTTTATGTGCAGCTTGTCTAACGTACATATAGAGAGATTGATTTGGAAACCTGTTTTTTTATAGAAACGTCAGTTGCATTAATTGCCACCTAATTCAAATATTCCAGATTCATTTTCTAATATCTCACTGAATAGTTTAAGGCACTCGACAGAGACTGAGGTAGTGCCTTAATTACTAATCAACTAACTGCAGCAACCCGCATTAGAACAACTGTATGGTTCTCTTGTATTCCATGATGTTCCATGGGTCATGCTTGAATGCATTTTTGCTTTTACCGACCAGACTCTTTCCAATTTTCATTTCCAAGGTCCATTTCCATTATGTCATCTTTTATGCAAAAAATGTCGAAGAAAGGTTATATGGACTTACTTTAAAAAACTACTCTCTTACGTTTACAGTGAGAAGACTTACATTTTAAAAAACTGAGGCCTCCATTTACTAATGATTTGTATTGTCCTTGTGTGACACAAGTCATTGCAAGGCAATGCAAATACTTAACTGGGATTTACAAAGTCGCACATGGGCTGATGTGGTGTCCTTGTGAGGCTTTGTAATTAAATCTAACGCACCACAGTGGCTTGTGTTGCGTTGGGTCATATTTCCTTGGGGAAGGCATTCCATGGGGTGAAGCATGGGTGTTCCTGTGCATTCTCCAATGGATGTTGAAGCAAGTCCAGATTTACTAAGGTGAGTAAATTTGGATTTCACCAAAATGTGTCATTTCCTTTGCTGAGTAGTATTTAGGAGAAATATTTTTTCTTTTTCCTCATTACTTACTGTTTCTATACGTGTTCCATTCCACAGCACGAATAGAAAGAGGAAAATATCTCTAAGGATTGTTTTTGTGCAGGAAGGATATCTCTTTCTGAACAAAAGCAATCCTGCCTGTAATCTGCACACCCTTGCAGCACTGCGTAACGGTGCCTGCATTGGCGTTGACAACAAATAGGGCCTAATTACGATGTCAGACGGACCATTTCGGTCCTGGAACCAACTAACCTCTAGTCGGCGGTCCCAACCGCCAAATTAGGATGCGACCGAACACTGTTTAGTTGCATTCCTACATTTCTCTATGGGAGCATTCATTACAGCCGTAAACCGGCTGTAATACATGCTCTCATAAGGAAATTTGAGGTGCTGTTCAACCCTGCACCCCGTGGCAGGCACCTCAGGTGCCTGCCACGGGGTGCAGGGATCAACTGCCCCCTCGTCCCCCAACCGGAGGATAGGCTGGCATGGAAACCATGATGGAGACTGTGGATCGTAATCCCAAGAGCAGAAAGGCCCGCCCTCTGGGATTACGCGCCGGTTCCGACTGGCCAATAGGCTCCTTGAGCCTATCCAAAGCCAGGCGAAATGACCGGCCAGTTTAGTTTCTGTCCACCAGCATTGTAATGGTAAGTCGGCGCCTTTCCGGGCCTCATCTTAATTGGCCCCATAGCGCGCCAGCACTATCAGGCAGCAGAAATGCATCATATCTTTGTAAGTATGTCACATTAATGCTATCTCCTTTTCACGCAGAGCATCAAGTTGGCTTGCTGTCCTGTACTGATCTACATTGTGTGAAATCTTATTAAATCTGACTCCTCAGACTCTAAACTCTCTTCCGTTCAATACATCCACTTCTCTCTGACTTAGTAGTGAAATAGACATGGCCACACATAGTCTGGAACACTTTCAAACTTTACTACTCCCCATTGGTGCTGGGATAATTTTGCTGCCATCAATGTTACATCACTGAAGTCAAACGGATTGTGAAAAATCCAGGTGTCCACAAAAACAAGTGTAGCAAATGAGCCACATCCTTACAGGAGCAGAGTGGTAAGGGAGTGGTATGTAGCTGTTAGTGCATTTTGAGTGCACTGTTGCAAATATATTATTAAAGCATGATGTAGAACTGCACTGTGATTTACAGACAGATAATTTTCAATTCAAATGGCCTCACAATTTGCACTGACATGCACTTGTACTGATAAAACTATATTGCACACATTGAGTTCTGTTGTTTAATCATTGAGTTTGACCACGATTTGAGGATAACTTACATGTATAAACTCTTAAAATTCATAACAATGCAGAACGTGGATTGATCACATGCATAGATTTGAGTGGAATATCCATTACAAATTGTACAACCTAATAACAACATTATCTAAAAAATAAAACCTATTTTTTTTTGATAAACAAGTTTTTCTTGTCTTTAGTGACACAACAGAAGAAACATTGAGCCTGATGAGCCACCAATCTATAATCATACAACACAAGTTCACACCACCCCCTGCCCCCACCCGCAGCCCCCCCTCCTCCCCCCCAAACCACATATTCATAATACATTGCCCAACCATTTCCCCCATATCCTACGGTATTTCTTAAGGCATGCCCTCGCCTGATAGAGAGTCCGTTCCTGTGCCGCACACCAGTCCACTCCAGTACTCCATTTAGCCGGGCTAGGCAGCCGTGGATGTTTCCAGGCCGCTGCATTATCTCTCTTCGCCACCATTAATGCTGTCATAAGGAATAGCTTCTCAGCGCGTGTCCCATCTAGACCGTCAGTGATGCCCAGAAGAGTGTGTCTGGGGTCATGTGGCACCACCCAGCCCAAGACCTCCGTGAGATCGGCTTCTATGCCCCTCCAATAATCCCCAAGTTCCGGGCACGACCATACCATATGGATGAAGTCGGCCGGGTCAAAACCACAACGGGGGCAGGCGGCATCGGCTAAGAGGCCCGCACGATGCAGACGAGCCGGTGTGAGGTAGGCAGTGTGCAGATAGTAAATTTGAATAAGCCTCAGTTTAGCAGAGGCCGTCACCAGCCTGGGGGCCATAAGGGCGTCCCGCCAGTCAGCCTCGTCCAGGGGACCCACCCACACCTCCCACCGTTCCTTCAGGCCTTCCCGGGCCATGGGGGTATTGTTAACGAGAGAACGATGTATTCGGGAGATGCCCCCCCTCCCCAGGTTGCCCAGCAGGACCTGAGCCTCTGGGGGGCTGTGGTCCGGCAGCCTAATGTCCAGTGGGGTGTAGGTGCGTATGGCGTGCCGTAGTTGGAGGTACCTGTAAAATTGAGATGAGTGGAGGGAGAAGCGCGCCTGCAGTTCAGAGTAGGAGCACATGCGCCCCCCCCCCCGCCAGACATCCCCCAGCTGGGAGATGCCGAGCAGGTCCTATGACCTAAAGCCCTCCAGGTCCGCAACGCCCCGCAGCCACGTCCCATGCCAGAGGGGAGTGGCGCGAGTCAGCCTCCCGGTCCACTGGGTGTGGCGGAGCGCCACTAGCCAGGCCAAGAAAATTGCTTTGGTGATGTCTGGGCAGGAGGCCGGGATGGGGGCGCCGTACAGGCGGTCCAAAATGCAGGAGAAACCCAGGTCCTCTAATTCCACCCTGAAGGCCGGGTCGGACCATCCCCCTCCAAACCAGTCATGGATGACCAGAAGGCGGGTGGCAAAATAGTAGAGGTAAAGATTGGTCATACCAAGCCCGCCATCAAAGGTGGGCAGGCGACACGTCGACAGGGCCAACCTCGGTCTCCCACCACCCCAGAGAAATCTAGTCGCCAACCCGTCCAGCTCGCAAAACCAAGGCCGCGGGAAGGACACAGGAGTATTCTGCAATACATAAAGAAACCGAGGGAGAATCATCATTTTGTAGAGCGCCACCCTCCCCAGCGGGTTGAGCGGGAGCGACTGCCATCGTGTCAGGTCTGCCTTAGCCTTCTTGACCAAGGGGGTCACATTAAGAGCCCAGCTCAATTCTGGGAGAAGGGAGACCCAGATGCCCAGATATTTGAAGGACAACCGACGAAGGGGAATATTATCCTGCCAGTCAAAACACTCCCGGGAGGGGTGTAGAGGCACAAGAACCGATTTTTGCGGATTTAATAAAGGCCAGACGCACGGCCAAAGCAGCCCAAGATATGGAGTGCACGAGGACCTGAGCTCGCCGGGTCGCTAAGATACAGCAGAACGTCTTCCGCATAAAGAGCTATTCTGTCCGACTCACAGCCCGGCCACTCCCAGCCTCGAAGGAGAGGGTCCACTCTGATCAGGACAGCTAGGGGCTCCATCGCAAGAGCAAACAGGAGGGGCGACAGTGGGCACCCCTGCCGCGTTTCCCGGCCGATCTGCAGTGGTCTCGACAGTGCCCCGTTAACCAGCACTCTGGGGCGGGGGCGCGCGTAAAGGACCCGCACCATTCAAACAAACTTGGGGCCGAAACCCATGTGAGACAGGACCTCAAAGAGGTAGGGCCACCCAACCGAGTTGAAGGCCTTCTCGAAATCGGCAAGCAGGAGGGTGAGATATGGAGAGATGCGGTGGCGGTGAGCCAGGGCCACGTGAAGTCGACGAAGGCAATGGCGAGTGCCATGGTCCGGCATGAAGCCGCATTGGTCCGGGTGCACCAAGTCTGGCAAAAAGGGGCGGAGCCTCTGGGCCAGGACCGCCGCATAAAGTTTGATATCCGTATTTATAAGAGAGATCGGCCGGTATGCCGACCTGTCGCAAGAGGGCGGCGTAGACTTGGGCAAGACCACAATCGTGGCTATGTCGGCCTCCGGAGGGAAGGAGCCTTTCTTGACCGCTTCGGCGTAGAGGGCACCCAACCGTGGGACCAGGTGGTCCTTATAGGTGGCATAAAACTCTTGGGGGAAGCCGTCCGGGCCTGGGGTTTTCCCGGCGGACATGCGCCCTATCGCGTCCCCAATCTCCTCATGAGAAATGGGTCACTGGACCGAAGACGGGGAAGCCGCAGATTACTAGCGGCAAGCAGTGAGGCTAAGGAGAGGTCCGACGCCCGGGCCGAATATAACTGCGAGTAATACTGAGCGAAGGCGTCCGCGATGGCCACGGAGGAAGATTGGAGACGGCCGTCAGAGTCAGTCACCGCCGGGATAATTCGCGATGCCCTGGGGTAAGTAGCCAGCCGGTGCAGCAGCGCACCGTTCTTGTCGCCCCACCCATATACCCTTGCCACCGAGAATTGCCAGAGGAGCTTAGCCGCATCAAGCGACCGTTGACGGATCTCCTCCCGCAGAAGTCGCAGTTGCCGAGTCCCAGCCGGATCACCGGTCCCAGAGAGAGATAGCTCCAATCGTAGTGCCTGGGCCTCACAGGCTGTGAGCCGCTGGAGTTGCGACTGGCGATGCCGCACCACCTGTGTTTTGGCCGCCCCCCTGATGGTGGCCTTGCAGGCCTCCCACAGGGTACCCGCCGAGGAGACTGACCCGTCGTTGTCGCCAAAATACCGCGTCAACGTGGACCCCACCTCCCTACGGAGCGCCTTATCCTGGAGAAACCAGGCGTTGAAGCGCCACACTTGGCGGGCCCCCCGAGGCGGGGTCCCAGACCCAGGAGGACCGGAGAGTGGTCGGATATCCCCCTGGGAAGGATGCGGACGTCCTGGATGCCTACACAGTCAGCGGGGGGGACAAAGATCGCATCAATACACGCATGAGTGTGGTGGGCGGCCGAGGTGTGGGTGTATTGCCGTACGTTCGGGTGCCAAGTCCGCCACGCATCGCATAGGCCCTGAGCCTCCGCCCAGTTCGCCAGCTGCTTCGCTCGTGCGGCACGGGGCGCCGAAACCGGACCCGAGGAGTCAAGCTGTGGGGCCGATACAGCATTGAAGTCCCCCCCAAGACAATAGCGCCCGGCGGGAGAGTCGCCAACAAAGATGCGGCATGAGATAAAGCCTGAGGTAGCCCGGTAGGCGGCGCATAGAGTGACAGAAGACTGAGCGGCCGCCCTTCAAGCGTGCTGCACACGGCAATCCCCATCCCGTGGGGGTCATGAATCACCCGGCTAAACACAAAAGGAAGGGAGCGGCGCAATAGGACAGCGACCCCCCGCGATTCACGCGAGAACCCCGAGTGCCATACCCGGTCGTATCCGTAGCGCGCCAGAAAGGGGCACTTCTCGCCAAGCAGGTGGGTTTCTTGAAGCAGGAGCACGTCGGCCTCCGCGCGCTGGGCATATTTAAGGACGGCAGTGCGCTTGAGTCTATCTAATAGGCCGTTCACGTTCCAGGACAGGATGCGCACCTGAGCCTTAGAGGGTAGGTCAGCCATAATAGCGATAGAGACAGAGCGCGCTAGGAGCGGGGCGGCCAGGGGAAGCCAGGGCTACAGGTCCCCCGTTAGGGGAAGCCAGCGGGTAGCGCAGGAAAGCGGTCAGCGGCAAAGCCCGTGTGGACGGTTGCATGGAGAAGCGCGGTGATACGCGATGAGCATTGCTGTGTAAGAGGCTCAAAGAAAAACATACCCAAACCAAACAAAACAGTCCCCTGAGGAGGAACAACCAACAAGCATCCAACCCCAACCCCCCACCCCCCACCCTACACTTCGAGAACTGAAGCATCTGTCACCCGAACTAAAACCAACAGTTACAAAGCCCCAAGCCTAAGCGCTCGGGTGTAAAGAGCGTGGTGGACCCCTCCTGAAGCACGGATTTCAGTGTCTCATCCTAGGTTGCTGCGGGAAAGCTTGAGACTGCAAAGCCCCACCGTCCCCGCCACCAGGCAGGACCACCGCCTCCCCTTGTGGGTGCCTGAAACAAACCGTGGGTCATATAGCAGGACTGCGGGAGAGGTCTGATAGGTCAATCTACACGTTGGGGGGGTTCGAGACCTGTCCGGTCGAGGCGACAGGCGGCGCCAGGACCCCCCAGCCGCATGAGAGGAGGTCGAGGGGTCCCGCACCCGTCTCCCAGATGTGCTCGCAGACCGGGTCCGCGCCATCGCCACGGTGCTGTCGTGAGTGCATGTGCTTCTTGCGCCGCGGTCGGTGGGACCCAGCAGCACCGTGTCCCCGGGGCACAGCAGTGAACGACACCCCCCCGGGTTGGCGCAGAGGTCTTTCCTCAGTGAGCCAGGTCCAGGCCGCCCTGGGAGTGTCAAAGAACAGTGTCTTACTCTGGAAAACGACACGAAGGCGGGCCGGGAATTGGAGCTGGTATTGGAGGCCCAGGGAGTGCAGCTTTTGCTTGACCGTCGTGTAGGAGCGGTGTTGCTCCTGGACCTCCCGGGTGTAGTCTGGGAAGACCATAATGGTGTGGTTGTTGAAAGTCAAGGGGCCGCTCACCCGCGCCTCCCGCAGGATAGCGTCTCTGTCCCGAAAGTTGAGGATCCTGAGAATAAAGTGGCGCGGGGGGGCTCCCACCGGAGGTTTGGCCGCCAACGACCGGTGCGCCCTCTCCACCACAAACCAGGTCGACAGACCGGCCGCCGGCATCCAGGACTTAAACCACTGTTCGAGGAAGTCATCTGCTCGGCCAGACTCGACCCCTTCCGGAAAGCCCACCAGGCGAAGGTTGTTGCGACGGGCGCGATTTTCGGCATCCTCTGCCCGCCTGTGCAGTTCTTTAGAGTGGGTTGTGAGCTCCCGGACCTGGTCCTGTAGCAGGCGAATGTCGTCCTCCGCCATGGAGATCCGGGATTCGGTTTCCGTGATGCGGGCCGTGGCGTTGCGTAGGTCTTGCCGCAGGAGCGCAACATCGACCTTCACCTCCCCAACCATCCCCTCCAAGGATGTGCGGAAGGCATCAATGGCCTGAAGGATGACGGCCAAGTCCTTGTTCGGGGCCGGCGCCCCCCCTCCACCCGCACCCGGCGGGTCCGAGTTCACAAACTGGTCAATCCGCGTCTGGTGGGACGCCGCCGGTTGTTTGGAGCCCCTCTCCTTACCCATGAGGAATCTAGGGAGCACGCGCCAGGCACAAGGGTGGATGCAGTGAACCAGCAGGCCGCTCCCACCCGCCAAGCGGAGTAGCCCCCTGCCCCAGGTCAGAAGTGGGGGGGCTCGATGAGAAGGCAAGGGGCGAGGGCGCGTCTTATCCCCAACGGTGGAGGGCCCAGAACTTATTCAACACGCACCTCCTCAGACGGATCCAGGCCTGGCCGCCCTCACCACGTCGCGGGCCTCGCGCTACAATTTGCGCCCGTGATGGTCCTCCTGCGATGCACAGCGCGCAGGCCGGCGAGGCGCCGTCTATCGCCCCAACTCACTGGCTCGGTCAAGTTCTCAGGGAACTCCCCATCCACCTCAAGTCCGGGCCCAGCAGCCGAACCCCCCCGAGCTCCAGGCACAGCGCCAGGGAAGACAGTCAAGGCGCGGCAGGGGGGAGACGGGAGGGGGGCCTCCCCGCCAGCAGCGTTCCCCGGGAGAGGTGCAGGGCAGGAGAGGTCCGGTACAGCCGCCGGGGCCGCCCAAACTGAAGTCCATCAGGACAGGGGGGCAGGGGGCCCCCTCAGGCAACATCGGCCCAGCCCCTAGAGGCAGCAGGCCTCGGCAGCGGCACAACCGGATCCAGCCTCTCAGCCTCTCAGCACGGGCCGATCTACCCGCCGATTCGGACCTTTGTCACCTACGGCCTCCCCCGCTGCCCGATTCGGCAGCCGATGTTGCAGTTGCGGCCTCCTCCGCCACCCTACGTGGCCGCCGACATTGCAGCCGTCCCCTCGGAAGGATCGCAGGGGGACGATACAGGGCCCGGCTGCTCAGGCGCCACACATTCGGCACACCTGTGCCAGCACGAGGGAGAAGCGGAAACCAGGATCCCAGGAGGCACGGAGAAGAGACACCAGGGGGGGCCCCAGCAGCCGTCCCGGACCCCCACCAGGATTCACCCGCTCCACAAGCACCGGAGCAGCATCCTTCGTTGATCTCCTTGTCGCAGTAGGAGTGCGTCCCTTATCTCCCACCCGCGCTGCCTGACGTGGCAGCCGAGGCCGCCACAGCACCGTTGGGAGGCTCTCCAGCCACGAGTATCATTCGGGCCGCTGGGGCTCCTCATACACAGGTCTGTCCTCCCCAGCACCAAGGGGGAGAGTCCGTCGGTCCGTCAGCCGCTCCTTCCCAGGATGCGCGGCCAAGGCGCTCCCCCCACCCGCAGCAGAACACGCGGATCCGGGAAGGGCACCTCGGGGGCATCCAGCGCCGCAATCACCGGAGAGGGGCTGCCATTTTGCGGGCGAGGCGCGATACGCCGGCTCTCGGCAGCAGGACAACTCAGCAGAGCTCCGAAAATCCCGGAGGGGCAGCCAGAGCTGGTCCGCAGCATACACAGCAAAATACAGCACCGGATGACTCGATTCAGGTAAGGATTACGGGCGGATGACGGAAGGGTCCCGGAGCACTCTTAAATTGCGTCCACCATCTTGGCCAAGCAAGCCACGCCCCCAAAACCTATTTTAAGCACAAATAATGTGTGGATAGTGGGTTTCAGCAAATATTTATCATCTCCTAGTAGAGTGTCTTGATTTGATTCCATTACAATCTTTGTTTCCATCACAATTCAAAATTTCAAAATTGTGCTTTCTAACTGCTGATATACTTTTTTATATTTGTACAGTTCATTGACAGGTATTTAAATGTTGTTATGTGTTAGAAAACAATGGTATCCTACAACCTTTCCTTTCACACTCATGGTACCTCAGGAAGATTGTCAGATAGCGCGATTTACAAACTGCTCTTAAATTTCAGTCAGAGAAAGAAAAGTACACACCTATCTCCATGTTGAAAGAAAAAACAGCAGTTTGACAGAAGACATAGCCACATATTTGACCTCTGTTTTTGCACTCACAGCAAATGTGACAAGATGAAAACAAAATCTAAAGGCATATTTTTGTTTATTCACCTTATGAACTCTAGCATTGTAATTTTAGGGATGTTGCAGCACCCCCACACCACTACTTCCAAAGTCTATGCTCCTCCCATCCCCCTTAGAATGGAAATCCACACACCAAAGACCACGTACCTGCACCTCCCAAAGAGTACAAACTACCAAATCTCCTTGACACATGGCATGCAAACTCTTCCTATATTGGTCACACTCGACATCAATTTAAACTTACGCACAACAAAAAAACAATTGAAAAACCTTTGGAGCAACCCTCCATCCTTTGGTACAGCACAAACATACATCTCATTTATTCACCATGCACATTTCTGCAACTTAAGACTGAACCTCTGACCCAATGATAATAAGTATATGCAAAATGTTTCTGTTTCTTTCCTAACGTTTTGACTCCACTCCGTGGGTCAGCACAGCCATACACTCATCAGAAATAGTTTTTAGCACCCTTCAGAACCTCCCAAAAAACATCAACGTTCTTCCCACAAAGGCTACTCTATGCTCTATCTACCAAGCAAGAATGTTGAAGCTTATTAGTAACATTTTCAAAAGTGCTTTGAGGCTTCATAAGTGAATACAGTGTTATACAAATGGCATTAATACAACAAAAATACAATGTACATGGGTGTCACGAAATGTAAGAGATTTCATAAGAGACAGGCAGGGATCATCACAAAGAAATACTTTTCTTGAATCCGTTCTCAAATGCCTTTGAGGATGGGGTAGGTCACATTTATTCTTTATGTTCTTCTAGCACCATAGAGTTTGTTTGTTGGTCTGTTCCCTCCTCAGAATGCTCATTGTTCACACAGCATTGGTTGCTGGCCATGTCTTTCTCTACACAAGATTCCCATCATTGCGAAAAGTCTCTGCAGTATGGCTAACTAATGGCTGCTCGAGGTTTGACAATGAGATGTCCTTGTGGCTCAGTGGACACGGATCCTTCAATGTGACTGTCTGTCTGGTTTGCACCATCTGCTTTGGGCTGTCTCCTCTAATACTGTGCTGTTCCTCTGTCGCACAGACTCTTTAAACCTGACATGTTTCTGCACACAGTATTCTTGCAAAAGAGAGGCTTCCAGGAATCTCCCCAAAGGGTGGTTGACCTAAACATAAGGAAAATAAATGATTCTTTCGGGAGCAAAGTTCTTCTGTTCTTCCTTAGGTAAGCTCAGTCTCTTGTAACATCACCAGACTTCTTCAGATATTATCCAGTCTGCAGCACAATTTGCTTACGTCTGCTATTCTCCCAAGGAACATTTTTGAGCAGCTACACAAATAGAGGCAACCCAAACGGGAGGAATTGTTTAAGTTGAAGTTAAGTCGAATCACTTTACTCCTGAAGAATCTAATTACTCTGAAGTGATGCTTAAGATGATAAATAAGAAAAAGAAACAGTGCAGTCAAACTGAATTAATTTGGAATATTTCATCAGTGTATACCATTATTTTCAATTTTTCTAGGAAGTCCTCTGCTTTGCTTCAAAAGAGGCATTAATAATGCTCGTTCTTTCTTTCATTAGATTGAAGTTTTTTAGGATCATGTTCATTATTAAGAAAATAAATAATTGTTAGGGGCCAGTCATGCTCCTCAGAACCTTCAAAGCATTTCCATGTTACAATTAAGTTTAAATGGGTATTATTATTCTCCTTATAGGAGTCCTCTTTTGGGATGCCTCTCTAATAAAGCTGGGATTGAAATATATACTAACGGTTTACCTTTTTTTCATAAATTCTAGATTTTCACATGGCAAGTGGCGTAGGAGGTACGGCCAATTTATGTTTATAGTCAGGGTGAGAAGTCTGCAATAGCCTGGTTACAGGGTTCTCCCAGTGGCAAACCAATGTTTTTCCAAAAGTGTTATTTTCTCACTCCTAGGCAGCATGAGCCTAGGTTAAAGAATTCCCCTCAGGAACTGATGAGGGTATCTCATGCCACAGTACAAACAACAAGGTTGAATGCCATGTGTAAGAAATGTGTTTATTAGTTGAGAGGGATGGAAGCCCCACTCAAATAATATGCAAAATCCTTGTCACTGTGAACCACAAAAGTGACCAAATAAATCAGTCCTTAATCCTATATTAGGTTGGCACAAAGCAGTTAGGCTTAACTTAGAGGCAATGTGCAAAGTATTTATGCACCACACAAACAGTAATACATTGAAACAAAACACACAAAAAATCCCAAAACAATTTAGAAAACTAGGGTAAACTCTAATGAATACAATGAAAACACAACAGCAGACAACCCATTCGCAAGAACCGGAGGTATGAATATTTTAAGTTTCTAATGAAAATAGCTCCCAAAAGCACAAAGCTCTAACTGTTGTAATCTAGGGCCCTATTTTGCAAAGAGCACACTTTCCATGTTTGCACCCAGCTCACCTTAAAACAGGTGCACCGGGAGCAAACAGGGAAAGCGCATCCTATTATGTAGGATGCGCTTCCCCCATGGCAGCTGCGTACTTGTGCTGCTCTGGGGGCAGCGCATTCAAGTGAAATATGGAGCAGCTTTAAAACTGCTGCTCCATGTTTCACAGTGCAGGTGGCAACCTGCATGCACTTTTAAAGGGAATTAGAGATCCCGTTGAAGGTGGGTGCAGTTGGTGACTGCAGGCTCCTGCAAGGGGATGCCTTAGGGGGTCCATGGGACCCCCCTTTCCCACCGCCAGAGGGCTGCAATCAAGGGTCGCACTGACAGTGCGCCCCCTTTGAGGCGGCGCACTCTCAGTGCGCCTCCTGGGAGCTTCTTTGTCGCTGTACCCGTGTCTATAACATGGTTTAGGCGCAGAAGCAAAGGGATTCCCTCCTTTGTATGGAGCCACGCACCCCTTGCAAATGAGGGAAGGTGCTCTTCCAAAAGCGCTGGTGCTGTCTGTGCGCCAGCTCTTTCAGTATTACAGAAGGGGCTGCAGAAGTGCCTGAGACCTCTTCTGTAATACTAAAGTGCCCAGGGGTGCGCAAAGCGGATGCAAATGCCTGTTGTGCCACAGGGGCACCCTGTGTAATATGGCCCCTGGCCACCCTGGACGGGGTCAAAGTCACAAGGTTAGGCCAACCGCGATGTTATGTTATGTTAACAAATTTATAAAGTGCATGGCTGCCCCAGCATCAGGACGTCACAGCGCTAGTTCCAGATCGTAAAACAAGAGGGGTACTGGGGCTGAAGGATGAGGCCGTAAACAGCCAAGTCTTTCCTGTCTTTCCAAATGCCCAGTGATTCTGGATGCCCCTGGTGGTTCTCGGGTGGTCGTTCCAGAGGGCCGATGCCAAGGCACAGAAGGAACGAGCTTCCGAACCTGCTAGTCTGACTCGAGGAACACAAGCCAGGTGTTGATCTACTGAGCGCAGCACGTGGTGAGGGACGTAAGGAAGTACTAAATTGGATAGAATAGGAAACACTTGGGAATTAAGGATTCTGCGTAAAATGCACAGTGTCTTAAAGTGGTTTCTCTTCTCCACCAGAAGCCGATGCAGCTTGCCAAAAAAATTGGAGACCGAGCAGGATTTAGGAAGAGTGAATAGAGTTCACACCACAGCATTTTGTTCCCTCTGAAGACGTTTGTGCCCTGCGATACACCATGAGTCAAATACAGGAACCAGGTTCCTCCTGCTGAAGATTTTTTACTTTGTGTTTGTGACAAGGGGAGCTGCAGCGGAGCTTTGCATTGATACTCAAAGCAAGGAGACCGCTGTCAGCATGAGGAGCAGGCCGGGCATCATGGTCAGTTGCTTTTCACTGCAAAGATTAAGTCATCACTGCAACTTACATTGGCGGTGAACCTGGAGCGATGCTGTTGGTGCCGTTTTCAGATGGGATGCAAAGAGCAGGTAATTGCTTGATATTTGTATCAGTGAGCATCACGGATGATCAACTGCTGATGCTAGGAAAATGTTCACAGTCATCAAGAATCCTTTTGGATCTTCACCTGAAACTCAGGACTTGTAGTTGTGAGGTAGAAGGAATACTCTCTGATGCAGGTCAAGGGTCCAAGATCATGAGTTACTCAAGCAGAGGACAGCAGCAGGAATCAGGCAAATCCAGTTGGTGATGGTCAGCTGAGAAGCTGAATGAGAGGCTCCTGGAACCTTATTGTGTGCTTGTAGATCAAACAAGAGGCCAGTGAACTGACCCCTAGAGCCACTTCCAAGAAGCCTAGGATCAAGGCAAGCGGTCCTGTCTTCATTCTTCAGACAGCAAGGCAGTCTTTCTTTTGAATCCTTCACAGGTCTAGGAGTGGTCTGATGAGAGATTCTGAAGTTGCCACTTTCATTCCCAGTACAAACCTTTGACTGGGGGATGCCCCTTTGTCTAACCTTACCCCATTTTAAGATTTGGCTTCAAACTGTCTAGGGTAACAAAGGCCAGGAAGCCCTAGTTGTGACCTGCATTTGTCAGTGGCAGGGCTGTAAGCCCGCAGATGTCCAGAAGGGGGTGGGCAAGTCACTCTTTTAAGCTTAGGATGGTTGAGTATAATCCCCAGGAGATTCTGCTCAGGAGAACCACCCAAGGCACTTTTGTCCCCATGTCTGGAAGGAATACACAAAACTCCAGAATAGAGTCAATAACAATATGGGACCCTGGACACTGGCAGAAAGGTATGTTTGGGTTAGGCAGAACAATACCAACTTTCCAAAAGATGCATTATTAGAATAGCAACCTAAACTCCGACTTTATTATTAAAAAGAGTTCTAAATTACAATTCAATGTTGTGTTGTTTTTCTCTATCTGTTCCCAAAAAGAAGTTATCACTTTTTACATGTAATAAGGTAACCAAGTATTAGTCTACAGGAGGGATAACCTCACAACAGTGAAAAATGACTTTGGGAGCTTTTCACTGTAGGACACGTAAAATGTAAATACATGTGTTCTACTTTTTAAAAACCATGTGCCCTGCGCTATGAGCCTTTAAAGTCTACCTTAGGGGTGGCTTATAAGTATTAAGAAGGAAAACATAGCCATGGCAATAGGAAACAGCAGTTAAAACTTCACTGCAGGCTGCAGTGGAATGTCTGAAACAATGCTTTGCAGTGCTACTGTAGTGGTTGGCACAATAAATGCTGCATACCACTAGTAATGTTTCATTTATAGGCCCTGGGTACATGTAGTTTAGTTAACCAGCAACCTACAAGTAAATTAAATGTGCCAAATAGGTGTAGGCCTATTTTTTGGTGCTTAAGGGAGAGAGCAAGAGCACTTTAACACTGGTTACCAGGGGTAATGTACACAGAGACCTAATGCCAACAAAAATTGGTTCACAATAGAAAGGTAAAACTCTTGGATGATGCTGAAGAGAGAGATTGGCCCAACACAATGTCATAAAAAACGAATGAGAAAGTAAAGAATATTAATTGATGTCAACAGACATTTCTATGAAAGAATGGCCTGCTGTATAAAGGTTTTTTGATTCAGTAGCCATTCCACAACTGGTTGCCAGTATGCAAAACATAGGTTTCCCTATTTTAGAATGCATGGGATGCAGGATTTTGTTACTTTAGTTAGCAAACAAAATTGATACTGATTTGGTATTCAAATAATAAATAGCAATTAGCGATTTGCAAACAGTGACTCACAAACTATGGTGCCGATTAGGATCCTGGAAAAATGTTCCCCGTACGACTCGTATCCGGTCTTTTTACCGTACGAATCGTACAATTGCCGTACAAACTGCCAAGTACGATTCGCATGGGAAAAACTCCATACGAGTCGCATTGGGAATAATTCCCCACACGTCCTCGGGTCGGAAAATGTGTCCGACACGTCCCCGGACGATTTACCGTACAAACATGAAAAGTGAAGTCCGACCGCGCAAGTACGATCCATCCTGTGCGTCCGATGTCACAACCGTATGGAAAAAACACCGTCCGCACCGAACTCCCATTGCAACCATGGAGACATGTGCCCACATACGCGCCGAACCACCCCCCCAGCCCCCGTATGTACGCGCCGAACCACCCCCCCAGCCCCCGTATGTACGCGCCGAACCCCCGTGTATGTACACCCGTGTACGTGTCGAACCCCCCGTGTATGTACACCCGTGTACGTTCGAGACGTACCCCCGTGTATGTACACCCGTGTACGTGTCAAACCCCCCGTGTATGTACACCCGTGTACGTTCGAGTCGTTCCCCCACCCGTGTATGTACACCCGTGTACGTTCGAGATGTACCCCCCGTGTATGTACACCCGTGTACGTATCGAACCCCCGTGTATGTACACCCGTGTACGTTCGAGTCGTACCCCCACCCGTGTATGTACGGTGCGTACCCCCAGCGCGTGTATGTACACGGGTGTACATACATGGGGGGGGTACGACTCGAACGTACACGGGTGTACATACACGGGGGGTACGACTCGAATGTACACGGGTGTACATATACGGGGGTTCGACACGTACACGGGTGTACATACACGGGGGGTACGTCTCGAACGTACACGGGTGTACATACACGGGGGGTACGACTCAAACGTACACGGGTGTACATACACGGGGGGGTACAACTCGAACGTACACGGGTGTACATACACGGGGGGGTACGACTCGAACGTACACGGTCGTTTCGCGGCGTACTTCGCTTTTCCGGCACTTTTTGGGTGCCGTGAAAATATTGCCATCCGGACTGCTGTCGGTTCGAATCGTACTTCCTGGGTCGTGAAACGCTGCCTGAAAGCATCCCGACGTCACGTCGGAGCATTCCCGGATCACATTCGTATGTATATTTTCGGCGGTCGGTGTTTTTTACGAATTGTACGGAAATGGTGTTTCCGTGCGAATCGTACTTCCATGTTTGTAAAGTTTTACAACCGGGTACGAGTCGGACGGAGAAAACGCTCCGACCGACGGTTCGTACCCGGTTTTTCCAGGATCGTAATCGGCACCTATATGTTCAAAGGATTCAATAATAGCGAATATTCACACAATGCTGATTTTGCAAAGGGAATTTACCACCAAGTGGTAACCAGGTGGAAAGTATAGAAAGAAACCACAAAAGCATTACACTTTTTTACAATGGAAATCATTTTTGTTATGGTGTGGATAAAATATTTTTTGCTTTTCCTCTAATGACAAAGAGAAGGAAGGAGAGAGGTTGCAAGTAGCATTTTACACTGATTGACCAAAAAAAAGTGAGGCAGAAATATATGGAAAGTATAGATCAACCAGGCTGGTTACTTTAGATCCAATAGATGATTTACATCCTATTTTGAGTTGTCAGGCTATGCCTATCTTTGTTCAAGTATGCTCCTCTCACGTGGAGTCATCACAGCATTTTTGTTGTTACAGTGAGATATTGTGAAGTCCTGTTTCACATGTCTTTTATAAAATGTTGAATACATGAATATATTTCCTTCTCAATAGCAGTCCCCCCCCCCTCCGCCATCGTGTTGGGCCACTTGTCAGATCACGATGGTGGCAGTGGGACCACCACAAGACCATCACTGCCGCCAGGATCCAAGATCCCGATGCTGTGGGGAAAGCAGGTGGGCATTGCGGTGGTGCTGATGCAGGCACCACAGAGCAGATTCTGATCTGTCTTTCCTCCAAGCATTTAATGGCAGGGACCCGCCATGAAATTCTTGGTGAAAAAGCATTTAAAGGGACCCCCATTTGGCGTTAGGGATCCGTGCGGGGAGCACATGAGGTGCCCCCCCAAAATCACATAGTCGTGCGTGCACTGTGTAGCATGCACAACATGGTGTATGCCACCCATGCATGGACATGCTGGAGGTGCTCTCATGGTGGCAGGATGCTTTTTAGGCTCTCATATGAGCCAACCATTCCCACTGCTGTTACACCGGCGCTGCCACACCCACACCCGGACGACTTCTGTAATCCAGTAGACAGGACTACAGACAGCTTGACGGGTGCATTGGTCCAGCAGGAAGACCACCAACATCAAAATAAGGCCCTATATTAAATCACAATTCCCTAATGTCACATACATTTGTGTCCACCATCAACAACAGAGTACATATATTGAAATATAAAAATTCAACATTCACTAAACATTCATGTTCTCTGCATTTTAGAATGCATCATCATCGACCTGTTGGTCCAATTCCTTCATATATATTGATTAGGGCCTATATGATTGTCCAGAGGAGAGTTGAGAAATGGGTTCATATTAGGTAAGTTTAAACAAAATAAATCACCATTTTTATTTAGAAAAATATTTTAGTGAACAGTGCATATACATATCAGACCATGGATCACAACCCCTTCCTGAATCCCTATACACCAAGAGAAAGGAGCGGTAATTAGAGGCAAAACCTGCTGCTACGATCAGTTTGTTAAAAACTTGCTGCTATTAGTTTTTAAATTGATTTTAAACATGTTTGTCTGTTGTATCTTGGGGAGCTGTGTTTAATGCTCAGGGGTAGTGGGGCACCCCTTTACCCTATCAGCACACTCACTTTAGACGCCGGGTCAGCGCTCTAGTGGTTGAACTCAACGCACGGCTGACACCCATAAAGGCGCCAGATGACGTGACCGCGCAGCGGACGCGCACGGCGGGTGTGCCTAAGGCAAGCTTGTCTGCATATGTCTGCGCCCGAACCCCTGTGTCTTCCTCCCCAGACCATTACCGTTACACTAGCTAGCAGCTTAAACCATTAAACTGAACTCCTGTGGCAAAATGCGCCCATTCTATCTCGCTCGATAAGCTTCATGAGAGGTGTCTACACTGTGGGTTTGAATTTTTCTCACACACTACCTCTTCCTCACTTTTCAGGAAACTATATACATTATTATTGCTTAACTGCAGATCTATTATAAGACTCATACCCAGAAGTCCTGTTTCTTACAGAAACCTGGCTTAATCCCAGCTCGGAGCCGGACATCGTCCAAGCAATTCCCCCGGGGTATTTAATGCAGAGGGAGGAGAGAACGACAGGCAAGGGCGGTGGTATTGCTCTTATCTACAAAGACCATCTAACCTGTCACCTGCTAGGCAGCCCAATTTCAGACTGCGAGAACACCCACCCTTTCTTTCTCAGTTATTCTCATCTATCGCCAACCAGGGGTAACGGGCCAAATCTGTAAATCTTTGCTAGAAGCAGTTGTTAATCTTGCCAGTACTGTTGCTAACTTTACTCTCCTAGGAGATTTTAATCTGCATTTCGATGACCCCTCAGCGCTCACTGCAACTGAACTAGCGCAAGACCTCACAGCTTTTCAATTGCTACAGAAGATTCCGCGAGCGACTCATGTTAAAGGGCACCTCTTTGACTCCATTTTCTCTAATTTAGGTGATTTAAAAGGGAATGATCCCATTCCCGTCCCGTGGTCGGATAATTTTCTGATCCCCTTTCTCTGGTCCCCACTAATCACCGTATCACAAACCCAGCCTATACGTACCCTAACTCGTCCTTGGTCTTAACTCCCTCTAGACAAGTGGGCCAAAGAACTTGGAAAGACCAGGCCGAATTCTGACCCTAACCCAGTCGTAGCCAATGATAGATTCTGCAACTGGATTGAGGCATCACTGAACGTGGTGCTCCCCAAAGAATCGATCAAAAAGAAAGGCGGACCTAACAAGTCCCCCTGGTTCTCCCCCAAATTACATACCTTAAAACAGCATTGCAAAAAACTGGAAAGGATTTGGAGGAATCATTTCTCACTCAATAAGAAGCTGGAATACAGGATGGCCATTGGCACATATAAGGCAGAAATTAAAAAAAGCCTAGGCCTCCTGCTACAAGGAAAGGATCTCATTAGCTTCTAATTCCCCTAGAGAAACTTTTCTTATTGCAAAAAAGCTACTCAAAGCTACCGCCCATCAAGCTGTACCAGACACCTCGGGTCAGCGCTGCAATGAACAGCCAGAGTATTTGTCCACTAAAGTACAAAACATCCTCAAGTGCCTGCCCCAGGAAGATAGTGACACCATAATCGAGCATATGGACTTGGGTACGCACATAGTTGAACATTCCTTGGAGACTTTCACTCCGCTGACCCAAGAAGCACTTTTAACTTACCCATCCTCTGTGAAAAGTGGGTCGCCTTTAGACCCGTCACCACCCAACATCTTGAAACTGGTAGCACCAACAGTTGCCCCCAATATCACCGACCAGATCAACGCCTCACTTTCCACAGGTACCCTTAAGAGGAAAAGGGCAATGGTGAAAGCGCTGCAAAAAACAATTTGGATCCTGCCGACTTTGGCAATTATTGTCCCATCTCGCTCCTCCCTGGAATCAGTAAGATTGCAGAGAAATATGTCAAACACACGCTCTCCGCCTTCCTTGAGGCCCATGATCTGCTACACCCCTCTGCAATGGGATTGCGCTCGCGTCAAGGCACTAAAACTGCCTTGTTGACTGTGGTGGAAGAACCTAGAAAGATTCTTGATTCAAGAGGGTCTTCAGTCATAATCCTCCTCGACCTTAGCGCTGCCTTCTATACGGTGAACCATCGTATTCTGGTTCACCGTTTCAAGTACAGCTTTACTATGGCTTCAATCTTTTCTAGAAGAAAGATCCTTCCAAGTATTTGAAGACGATACCACCTCAAAACCCATCCCCCTACGGTGTGGAGTCCACCAGGGCTCATCGCAGAGCCCCACCCTTTTTAATGTCTATATGTCCCCGTTGGCAGATATTGTAGCCCCCTTCGGTATCCACATAGTGACATATGCTGATGACACACAGCTGGTTGTAGCATTGAACCAGGCAGACCAGATGTCCAATAGCCTCCACTCCTGTCTCAAGGGAGTTGCCAAGTGGATGAGTCTGTCACATTTAAAACTCAACGTTGAGAAGACCGAGCTCATGATTCTCGGCAACCCTTTAAGCTTCAAACCAAGCAGTGCATGGGCCCGGTGCCGGCCCCAAAAACCGAGATAAAAATCCTGGGCATCTGGCTAGGCCAGGACCTCACCTTCAAAGCTCAGGCCAGGAAGACTGCTGCTTCATGCTATGGCTTGCTTAGAATGTCCTGCAAAGAGCCTCCCCTCTTACCCTTTCAAGCAAACAACTGCTAATTCAAGCACTAATCCTCTCAAGGATAGACTATGGCAACTCTCTATATTTAGGTGCCCCAAACTCAGTGGTCGTAAAACTTCAAACTGTACAAAACTGTGCAGCAAGATTGCTGATGTCGATCCCCAATCGTTGTTCAGCAAGGCCCGTGTTACAATTTTTCCATTGGCTTCCAGTGCAGGAGAGAATCAGCTTTAAGATCCTCTGCATTGTCCATAAGTCTCTGCAAGGGAGCGGGTCACCGAACAACACAGCCATGAGTCACCCCTATAAGGCAAACAGAAAATTGCACTTTGATGAGCTCCACCTAGTAGTGGTCCCCAGGATCAAGAAAGCCAGAAGTGGAGGCTGGCTTTTTTCGTATAATGCCGCCAAGCTCTGGAACACCCTACCGCTGTATCTTCGCAGGGAATCTAACCATCTTGCCTCCTGAAAACAGCTAAAGAAGTGGCTCTTTCCTTAGGGCGCCTTTCTGCTCCAGTTACTGCTTCAGCGCTGGGATGCTCCCGAGTAGCCATGCGCTATACAAATGCCATTTCATTCATTCATTCATAACACAGAGCTCATAATAAACTTGCTCAGTGGTCGAGCCGACATTTGGACTACTAAGAGGGAGATATGGTGGTTCCACATAAGTGAAAAGGCATTGCAGTAATCACCTGAGGCATATTGTAAATCACAGCATTTTGTATAGTTTTGCACAATTTAGCAACACGTAAAGGATTTCTGCTAGACCTGACTGCCTTAAAGTGTTCTCCCCCAAACTTTTTGTCTGCCACCCTCCATTTTTCTGACCTAGATTTTGCTGGATTTAGGGCACTTTGCACTTTCCCACTGCTGGCCAGATTTAAAGTGCTTGTGCTCTCTCCCCTAAATATGATAATATTGACTTACGCCAACTGGCAAAATTAATTTATTTATAAGTCCCTAGTAAACTGCACCACATGTGCCCATGGCCTATAAGTTAAAGCTACTAGTGGACTTGCAGCACTCATAGTGCCACTCACTTAAGTAGCTTTCTAACAGTGGCTCAGGTCTGCTATTGCAGAGCCTGTATGTGCAGTTTTACACTGCCACATCGACCTGGCATGGTAAACCTCTTGCCAAGCCTAAACCTTCCCTTTTTATACATATAAGTCACCTCGAAGGTAGGATCTGACTAACCCACAGGACACCATTCCTTCCACCTGACTGAGTTCTTCACAGGTCCATTAGTGTTTGATTTGATGTGGTCAAAGGCCTAGTATTTATATCCAATTGGTGCCTTTGAAGTGGAAGTGACTTCAAAGAGGGGCCTTAAAGTGAAGAGAGGTCCTCCCTCTCAGCTCTGGCTCTAGAGTCACTACAGGTGGGTATGCAGCCCTTTGTGTGGGGACAGGACATAGCCTCCTGCTGCTTGACTTTGCCCCGGTTCAGTGCAACCAGATAACCCCAAAGGCGCGTATTGCTTCTGGTTGCTACTTTTCACTTTTAATCCTTAAAAATTAATATCTTTACTTGTACTTCTTGGATTTTTGTCATTTAGTCTTGTTTTATTTATAAAATCCTACTCTATCATTTTAAAATGGTGTGGAGTATATTTGTACTGTTTTTACTGTGTTACTGTTTGAAGTGGTTGCAGAAATACTTTACATATTGCCTCTTAAGTTATGCCTGACTGCTCTGTTACAAGCTACCAGGTTAATTTAGGGTGTGTGTCTGACTTACCCTGGTTAAGATTGTGGATCCTGCTTGGACAGGGTGTATACCTTTGCCAACCAGAAACCCAATTTCCAACAGATAGACTTTGCATGTTTAGTGTCACTGAACAATTTAAAATCACCATTTATGGTGAAGTTGGATTTTATATTACAGTTTGGCAAATACCACTTTTAGAAAGTTGCTGCCTGTCTCTGTTCAGTCTGGTTTCAGTGACAGCTTGGCTTTGTATATTCCCTCTAGAGAGCGAAACACAAAGGGAGCTTTGGTGTGCCTTGGTGGGCCTTCCTGGAGATGGGATGGAGGAGCTAGGCACAGCCTCACACTTACACCTGAATAGTCTGTGTCCTGTCCACACACAAAGGGCTGCATAACCCCTGTAGTGAGTCTGGAGCCAAGGCAGGAATTGAGGGCCTCTGTGGACTTCAGAGCTATGTCTGAATTTCCCCCCACTTTAAACTCACAACTGAGTATAAGTACTTAACCCCTGAAACCATGGCTTTAGTACTATTCTGGACCTGTAAAGATTCTGCCAAGAATAAGAACTGTGATGCTGCTGAAAGGACTGCCACTCTGCTGGACTGCCTTTTACTGGACTCTTGCCTTGCTGAGCTGCCCTGCTGCCTGCTGTTCTCCTGCCTGGATGAGAAAGACTGGACCTGCATCACTTGAACCCAGAATTACTCCAAGGGCTTAAGGCCTTGCCTTCTTTTCTAAGTCTCAGGGACATCAAATACTTCAACTTATCATGCTACAGCACAAGGACTTTGCTTGCTGCAAGTCTTACCCTGCAAAGTGGTGCCAATCTAGTCCTGGGCTCCTGGAAATGGATATAAAGTGTAGGAATCACTGCCAGAATATCCAGGAACAAAATATCTAGTGACAGAATATCGAATTCCTATCTACAAACAGGTTAATACAAAAATATTGAATCCTAAATATTGTTGTAAATAATATAGTTTGCTAAAATATCGACTTTTTTAAATGTAAAATTAATTACATAATAAATATAATTAAGTAAAACATACTTAAACATAATTTGAAAACGTTAAAAATGATAAATAATAAATGTCATACAAAAAAAATAAACATGCATTTTTATTTTTTATTATAATATTAACAATATTCTTTTAAATTATAAAATGTAAGAAACATAATTTAAAATATAATGACATATATATATATATATATAAATAAACCTATAATATTATCATATATTTTTTTTAATATGATAGGGTTAAAACATTACAAAAAATATTTTAAAAAAATATATATTTTACACTACATTAAATATAACAATAGTAAATACGTTACCTAGCATAAAGGATAAAATTACTATTTCCACTCCAACAAGTGTTACAGTAGGGAACATGTTGGATAGCGGGTGGATAAAAATTACTATTCCCACTCCAGCGAGTGGAACAGTAGAGAAAGTGTTGGATAGCGGGTGGGTAAAAATTACTATATCCACTCCAGTGAGTGCAACAGTAGGGAAAGTGTTGGACAGCGGGTGGGAATAATGTACTATTCCCACTCCATCGAGTATAACAGTAGGGAAAGTGTTGGATAGCGGGTGGGTAAAAATTACTATTCCCACTCCAGTGAGTGCAACAGTAGGGAAAGTGTTGGATAGCGGGTGGGAATAATATACTATTCCCACTCCAGTGAGTGCAACAGTAGAGAAAGTATTGGAGAGCGGGTGGGTAAAAATTACTATCCCCACTCCAGTGAGTGCAACAGTAGGGAAAGTGTTGGATAGCGGGAGGGTAAAAATTACTATTCCCACTCCAGTGAGTGCAACAGTAGTGAAAGGGTCGGATAGCGGGTGAGTAAAAATTACTATTCCCACTCCAGTGAGTACAACAGTAGGGAACGTGTTGGATAGCGGGAGGGTAAAAATTACTATTCCCACTCCATTGAGTGCAACAGTAGGGAAAGTGTTGGATAGCGGGAGGGTAACAATTACTATTCCCACTCCAGAAAATGCAGCAGTAGGGAAAGTGTTGAATAGTGGGTGGGAATTTTTCTAAATTAATTTACCTCCCACCATTTTCCCCTATAAACGTCACCTACAGTATTGTAAAATATTAATAAATTGACATATTTAATTAACAATGAATTATTTAACTAATAACAATTAACAGTAAAATTAATAACCATCAAATATAAATTAATTCACACAATTAACACTATAAAATAATTGTAATAAATACTATATAAAAAATAATAACAATTACATAAAAAATAAATTACTTCCCACCCTACTTCCCTATCTACCCTCAACTCACTCATAAAAAGTACACAATTAACATATGTACAAATGAATTATTATTAATTAATATCTAATTAATTACTAATTAATAAATAAAAAATAATGCAATTAACATAATTACCAATTAATTATTAATTGTTATTGATCAATTTATAGTTAATTAATAATATAACTGTAAGACTAAGAACACATTTTTGGGACTCTACTGTCTACCGGGAAGATTGCAGGCTCAAGTAAGTTAGTATTATAAATAACATTCACCATGTACATTTTTTGAGAAGGCTTTGCTTTTATTGCTCATGCTCCAACAGTTAATGAGAGAGTGGCCATGGACCCCCCAATGTTGTGCTGTGTAATTCATTTACACAGTATACCAGCAGTTTTCATGACAGTGTAGCATGGCTGGAATGTATGAGGTCCCATTGCATTTGCCAGCCAACATCATATGTCTTTAATTGACCATTGTTGGACTTAGCCCTTCTGGCAGGTTCACCCCTAAACTTGTTGCGATTATCCTAGCTTTTTCCCTATGTCGTGTAATTGGTTTTAGGCCTCTAGGCGCTTTAACACTGTGTCCCAGTGTGAAGTGTGTGCGCTCTGTGGTACATTGAATGAGACTGACCTGCCCTCCCATAGGAATGCATGGGGAATGTGTGTGTCCATGATAGTTCCTGATGCGTGGGGAGTGCAGGGTCGAGTTTGGTATATGCGAACTCGTGAGAGTGAATGCTGCGCGATGATGTGTGCGGCGTTGCTGTGTCTAGTATAGAAGTGCCACTTCTAGATGCTGGCCTGAATGTGAAGTGACTGTCTGGCTTGTGATTGGCTGGTGAGCCTGGCTCCAGGAGTCAGGATGGGTCTGCCCCAGTGGTGGATAGGGAGATTTACATCCAGATAGGTGGGAGGAGTACACCTGGGACCTGAATAGGTCTGGGCTTTCCCCACACAATGCTGGCTCCACCCCCTGTGGTGCGACTGATGTCCCTGGCCTGCCTGTGAATAGGGAGAGGGGCTGAGCAAAACAAAGTGCTCAGGAACCAGCAGCATCTGGTTCGCCCCTTCCCTGCACCTTGAGACAAAGGAAACCTGTGTATAAAAAGGGGCTGTGACCCCATGTAAAATGTTCTCTCTCGTTCCTAAGTTGAGGGGGGACCTGCTGCTGCTGCTGGGCGCCAGGAGGACCGCCACTGGGGACTGCCTCCCTGCCTGGAGGGCCCTGTGAGCTGACCTCTGGGTCCAGCCCTTGCCCCCCTGCCGTCGGAAAGACTTTCTCTGGATTTTGCATTTAAGCGCCAGGGAAGCGCTTTATTTTCCTTCCTAAAAAGAAGCGCTCTATTTTTCCTGAGGAGCGCTTGGCTTCCCACTGCTGAAGAGGCGCATTGTTTCTCTGAAAAGCGCTTTACTGTCCCAAGGAGCAGCGCTTCTAAACTTCGGTGGCAGCCCGGAACTACGATCCTTTCGAAAAGGGAATCCCCAGCATGGAGATTCCCTCGTAACTCTAATCGTTACGGAGCGGGTGCCTACCCCGCCTCGGCGTGCCTCTGAGAAGCGGGAGCCTACCCCGCATTTTATCTCCATTGGTGAGCGCGTGCCCACCCCGTGTTGGTGTGTCCTTTGTAGTGGGTGCCTACCCCGCTTTGCCGCACTTTTGTTTATTGAATAGCGGGTGCCCACCCCGCGTTGTCGCCTCAGGACGGGAGCTTACCCCGCATTGCAGCCGCTAAAATCCTGAGGGCCGCCGCGCTGCCAGCGGCGACCCGGAAACGCAACCCTGCTAACCTTGGCAGTGGGCGGGGCCTGAGGCTACTCGGAAGTTGGCGCCGGCTGGAGCGGGGCTCCCATGAGGAACGGGAGAGCCCTACGTGGCGCATCGTTCGGCGGTTGAAACGCAGAAGACCCAGGCGGGAGCCTACTCCGCACTGGGCCAGCCGACAGGAAGCAGAAGATCGGTGGACTTTCCCGCTTCGCGTCGGCCCCGGAGAAGCTGACCCTGCATCCGGAAACCAGGCAACCGGGCTTGATTGCAAGCTGCGGCCAACAGAGTGGAGGAGTCCCCCGGTTCAGTCCGGTGAGTGGGGGCTCTTTGATACCTGGTGCATGGGGCTTCTCGTCGTGCTATCTGAGCGGCCCGCACCTGACAGCGGGCCGCTCCAACGTCTGGCATTCTCGTGTCTCCGAGTCCCAGAGTAGGACTCCAACGTTGGGGGCATTTGTTCTCAAGAGTCCCCCGAGAGGGGCTCCCAGGCACAGTCGTGCCCATCCTTCCTTTGGTGCACAGTGGCGCCGCAGTTGCGGGCCGCTGCAACAAGTGGGGCACCTTTCAGGAAGAAGTCCCAGTGGGGCTTCAGTAGCACAGTCAGTGCCAGTGTCATTCTTTTTGGGGCACTGCTTCATGTTCCCGTGCCCACATTCTTCATCTGCAAAGCTGCCCAGCAAGTAGTGGGCAGCTGCAACGTTTAGGCCTGATCCTGGCGCCTTCTGCTGTTTCTGCTGCGTGTGCAGCCCAGCCCTGACATTTGGACAAAGGGCGTTTGAGCCCCTGAGAGGCCATGTTGGCCTGGGGACAGTTTTTCTGTGTTGTGCCCTCACCTAGGGCACATGATTATTCCTACATGTGTACTTTGGGTTAATATGTATTGCCTTTATGCTTATTTCAAACTGTATCTATGCGTAGGGGACTGTTTTCCTAGTATAGGTTATGCTAGTGTGTTCATGGTTCCCTGCGTGATATATGCCTAAGGTGTTTAGGATTGCATAGGGTGTACTTACCTGTTACCAGTGGTTACTGGTTGTGCGCTACATTTGTTATTTGTTCTACATTTCTGCATTTACAATTAGTGATTTGTGCTCATTCTGACAGTGGCCCATGTGGCCCTGTCTGGTGTAAATAGTCCCCCTGTAAAATTCTGCCCCGTGCCAGTTGGCACAGTGTAAATTATGTGATTATGATCTAATGTGTTTGGTATAATACAAAGGCTATTTTTATATATAACCTTGTGTGGAGTTTCTTTTGTGGTGGGCCTTGGGTGTTGTTGCTGGGTGCGCGCGCAAACGCCTTACACATTGCCTCCGGGATAAGCCTGACTGCTCGTGCCAAGCTACCAAGGGGGTGAGCAGGGGTTATCTTTGGCGTGTAACTCCCCAGCCCTGACTAGAGTGGTGGTTTCTGCCTGGGTTTGGCGCAAACCCTAGCCAACCAGAAATCCCATTTCTAACAACCATTATCTCACACCTTCATTGGGCTTCAATTACTCTGAGTCATCATGATCATCATAGAATATAGCTCTGCCCCTCTTTTACGAAACGTCTAACATTGTCAACCAACAAAATGCCCAAAGTGATATTTTTGTTAGAAGGTACTACAATGCTAACCAAACTGTAGTAATGTATGTATTGCAGTTGTATTTTTTTGATTAAAAAAATGAAGGACAGGTGTATCTGGCATCTTAAAAACATTTTATTATAGCAACACAGACCACCAATGACACGGGTTCAAGTGTTGCTGCAGGAGGTGAGACAGTTGGAGGGGGAAAATCGGAGCTAGAGATGGGCACTTGTCAGTCACATAATTGCTTGCTTATTGACAATTACTATTACTCTTACTAGCTACCAGGGCTTCATTGGCGCATGACTATAAGCCCCCCCTCTGCTTTACCAGCTGCAGCAGTGGTAAAGTTATGGCCTCTTCTATCTGCAACTCAGCAAAAGCTCACATAATGAGCATTGATGGCTTGCGGGAAAATGGAAAGAATGGAAGGTTAAAAGAAAGGATGGGTGAAACGGTATATGAGTGAAAGGGTGGATGGGTGAAATTGTGCATGGGTGGGTAAAGGGATGCATGTGTGAAATGATGGTTGGAAGAAAGGGTGGATATTGAATGGATGTATATTGGATTGGACATTTTTGGGGAAAAATTGGATGAGAGAAAGTAAAGCTTAAATCATGGTGGCTATGGGTGATTTAGAATGAAAGGATGATTGAATATTTGAGTTTGTTTGGCTAAAAAAGCAAGGCAGCTCTTCTCGTGGAGAGGGGCATGCTGTTCACTTACTTCACTTAATTTGTTTTATGGTTATCAAAGCTATGGTTCAAATTGGGGGTTATTTAAAAAAAATGTTCTCCTACTCCCTTGACTCACTGTATTTGTTAAGTGAGGCAGATGTATCCCACCCATCATCATTCATCACCCCCTCTCCCACCCCAGTGGCATTTTGCCATCTATGACTGAAGTGCAGTGTGTTTCAATTCGCGACTGCAGTAGTGGCTGTGTAATGTGCGTCTGCATCAGTTAACACAGCATTTACAAAGTTTTCAATGCATTGCAAACCAAACACAAACGGTTTGCTTCCCTTTGTCTACTCAGTCACCTCTTAGTACTTCAATCCTTTATTCTTTCCAAAGTTCTTCCATCCCAGCCTACCAAAAAATTGAAAATTCCAGTCTTGGCAAGTTCCACATTTTATTGCCATGTGTCTTGCTCCGCCATTCAGATAATACAGAATCTCCCACATGGTGACTCAAACATGGCGAAGCAAAACATAAGAAACAACAACACCTAGAAAAGGGTTTTATTTTACAAAATGCAAAAACTCTCTTTTTCGAATAAGGCTTGGGGTTTATTTATGCAATGCTCTCTACAGAAAGGCTTTCCCAGATGCCAAATGAAATGTATATAGAGATATATATTTATATATCTATATGGAAGCAATAATAACACAATTGGTAAATGCAACAGTTAAATGCATGAATAATACTAATGAATAAACAAGCAGTTAAGACTCAAGCAAATATACTGGACATCCTGCAAGAAACAAGAAAGATATATACACTGAATTCTTCAAACGATTACTTTGGATGTGCACTCTGGCTCATTTAGAAATCACAAAGAAAACACCTCAAATGATCAAAGCCACTGGCCACACATCACAATGGCAATAATCAAAACTCAAACACCGCAAATGACCACAGCCACAGGAACCACGCATCACAATGGCACTAGTCAGAAGCAAATCACCTCACCCGATCGTTCACTCGACATCCTTGCCAATTCATGCTGGGGGGGCGTTCACAGCTGGGCTTGGACTCTCGACCGGGACTCAGGTATCATTTGTCTTACAGCAGTACGTCTACTCTGTAAGTGAGCTCCCCACTCAGCTGTCAATAAACTTCAGCTTTATAGTCTCAAAACACACACCAGAAGGTTCAAGAGTCTTCCTCTCTGCACAAGGAAACTTACTGGAACTGGCCAGCTTCCAGGCAACCATTCCATGGCAGGAAGGAGTTCCCACATTCCCTCTACATACTCGCATGTTTTAGCTTTTATCTTGATGAAGCTCATGAAAGCCTTCCAGGGTGCATTAAACAGTCTCTCACAAAAACAATCCTTGAACGTGATTAACCCAAACAACTTGCAAGAGTGTCTGTGCGTGCAGAAAAAGCTCAAGCCAGGCAGAGTCAGAATTCAAGGTGAAATGAGGCCATGTCAAAGCCAATAGTAAGAACTTAATAATTCTTCCCAGTGTAAAACACAGTGCACATTTGTGCACTACTGCTTATAGCATCACATACTTCATCTCTCAATGTACAACACAGAGCACATTTGTGCACCACTGCTTATAGCATCACATACATCACCTCTCAATGTATAACACAGTGCACATTTGTGCACCACTGGTCATAACACTTCACTTTGAAACCAAAAGGTACATTCCACTCCTCTCTCTCGCTCTCGCTCTCTCTCTCTCTCTCTCTCTCTCTCTCTCTCTCTCTCTCTCTCTCTCTCTCATGCTTTCAAATGCACATCCCACATGTTCTGTTCTTGGCAAGGCTGGCTTACTCTGTGACAGCTCCCACTGAAAGACTGCACGATTACAAGAAAGAAACCTTTAAAAGAGACAAGGACATTGTACATTCAGGCTAGGATTAAATAACACACCAAAGTCAATTAAAATGATGGTAGTCAAAGGTCATCACAGGGTGTCAGACCACAAGAGTGCCTCTATCACTACACCATGTGAAGTGATTCCAAAATATATTTCATGGCTTCTCATAACAGATTTATTTTATGCCTTCAGATTTTTCCCTTTCAACTTCCGTTAACTACAGTAACTGAATAAGCAAAAGCTTAATAGTCACATGATGAAGCGATG
Source organism: Triturus cristatus (assembly GCF_964204655.1). Classification (NCBI taxonomy): domain Eukaryota; kingdom Metazoa; phylum Chordata; class Amphibia; order Caudata; family Salamandridae; genus Triturus; species Triturus cristatus. The sequence goes on from NC_140594.1 coordinate 252,053,911, forward strand.
ATCAGTGGAGTGACAGTGACCCCTCTATTCTATATCAAAAGCTCTACCCTACCTGCCTAATCCCTTTTTCTTACCTTGCAATAGAGGATGTCAATTTTCATATCCTTACTGCGCAGCAAATGAATTTGTTGGGAATAATATGTAAGGGTGGGCGGAATTTGCGAAAGTGCCTTTCGCAAACATCCCGAAACGGCAAAAAATCACCGCGATCACGCAAACTTTCGCGTGATCGCGGAGATTTTGTGCTGATTAATGCGTTACTGAATTTGACCTTCAACTCGGGCATCTGCTTTACTTATATCTGTAAGACTTACAGATATAAATAAAGCAGGTGCCCGAGTTGAAGGTCAAATGCTATAAGTGCTTCCTATTGGGGTTTAATTTTTGTGACAGGAGCATCGTCCCAGAATGAATTCTGCCCTGCATATTTATCCAAGAAGATGCCACCGTTTTGTGCAATACCTCTACTCAACTGGAGTACTTTCTACTGGCTAATCAGTAAGTGCTACCTCGTTGGGTAAATCTATAGTGCTTTTCCTACACTACAGCTGCGTAAAGGGCCAGAAGAGTTGTCTCCAGTGACCATGTGTGTCTGTAACTTTGCCACCGCGCCGATGGACTCCAGGGTCCCTCGAGTGAGCTGTCCATCATAGTGGGGAAAGGGCGGGAAGATGTTGCAAACCGCCAGTGTGTAGGGTGGGGCTCTTTCTATGCAGTTCACATGCCTCTTGTTTATAAAGGGTCAGAGACCGACCAGAGCAGCAGATGAAGAGACAGAACCTCCTGGTGTCAGGAACTACACGGGGATTGCGCTCGAGAAACTCATGGATGCACCGCCCTCCATCAAGGATTACAGCAAATAGTTGACGGTAGATAAGGGGAGAAAGCACACCTGCCTAGCCTCCACCTTGCTCACGAATCTTTTGTGCTGATTAATGCATTACTGAAAGTGACCTTCATCTCGGGCACCTGCTTTATTTATATCTGTAAGACTTACAGATATATTATAAATAAAGCAGGTGCCCGAGTTGAAGGTCAAATAGTGTGCTTCCTGTTGGGGTTTAATTTTTGACAGGAGCATCGTGCCAGAATGAATCCTGCCCTGCATATTTCTTCAAGAAGTTGCCACAGTTTTGTGCAATACCTCTACTCAACTGCGGGTACTGGGCGACAATTTCCGTTCCCTCGTGGATCGCTGAAGTTTCGACATTTTCGAGTTCCGCGCGGAACGCGAAAATGGCGAATTTTCGCAATTTCCGTGAGCGGAACGAAAATTGTCGCCCACCCTTAATAATATGTGATGGTGGGTGAGGCCTGTGAGTAAAGTGGGACTAAGTGCATGATTTGATTTCAAGTTTGGTGTATGGGATACACTTTGACGAATGTGCCAAATACAGTATATATAGCCTTTTTCTTTCCCCGTAGAGCTGTGCATTGTTTTCCCTAACATCTACTTACAGCAGACTGGATAATATCCACATTTTTTATAGGTGAGGTGGTTGACATAGTATCTTAATTATGATTCATATGCCTATTTGGAGTCAGGTTAGAAAGAAAAAGGCATTTGGAGAAGACCAGGGCCATTCGAATAAAAAATAGATAATTGTCAAATACAACTGCCCCAGCTGCAAGCAGTAGCAAAATACCCTAAGCGCTGGCTAGCAATGAGCATACCTCCATTAATTTAGCACAACATATCAACATTAATGAGGTATAATTTATTTTTCCCCTCATAGTTTCTGTTTAGTTTCTTGAAAAGCCTTTAGAAGAAAAAAAAACAAATCACTGAATTTTTAATCCGGTGTTACTCAGTCTTAATACTTTTCTGCCACACAGTCAGTGCTTTATGCAATTCCTGTGATGGTAAAACAAAATTGGCCTTGTGACTAATCATAATCACAACAAAGTACAGTAGCCCTAGAGGACCAGCCAGTCACTGCTACTGTGCCACCCACTAATTTCAAACAATTGTTTGCACAAAGAATTATTTATAATTTGTCTTCTTTCTTTTTGTTTTTCCCAATATAGCTTCTTGTTCTGGTCCTCTCGTAGGCAGGAGATAGCAGCCCATCTGCAGCGGCAGAGGCTGTATCATATCCAGCAAGAGTACCAGTGGTTGGTGGCCCTGGAAGACAGAGAGGCGAAAACAGCTCCCTCTCAGCGGGGCCCCAGTGCAGCCAGTCAACCTCAGCCTCCAGGCTACTGGCCATCCTATAGCCAGTACCGCCACCAGTTGACAGGGGCAGTGACAACACCTGCTGCCACCCCGCCCGTTCTGACAAGCCATTGCTGTGGTGCATCCTGCAGTGTCTGGAGGCTATGGAGAGTTGGATCATCAGGATGGAGCAGAGCCTGGACCATCTCTGGACCCAAATGGATAATGCCCTCTTATATTCAGTTTTTTGATTTTTATGTTTTTGGCGGGAGGGACTAGAAGGGGGAGAGGGTGGGAAGTTTTTTTTATTTGTTAGACATTTTTGGACATTGGTGGTTGGGTCAATTTGTTTAAGAAAAGGGATGGGCCTGTTTTGAGTGGAGAGGGTGGGTTAGTTTATTACAAAAACTAAAGGGAAAAGTATTATATTTCATCAACATTTATGCCTGAAGTAGTTTTTTTGCGTTTTAATTTTACTTTGCCTTGCTGCCTTACTTACTAACTTAGCTAGTTCACTTCACTCCAAAGTTGTCTTACCTGAATATAGATGAAGCAATAACAGGAAAGGCATCATAACTTCACAAGCAAGATCCCACTCCCACACAGTAAGCTCCAACGGTAGGATTAATTGGAAAGATTAAGCATCACAGGCAACTAAATGGAAACAAAAACACTGAGTTAGTGGGAGTATACCAAGAAGACTTAGAGGCAGAGCAAAGAAAAACAAAAGAATTCAGAGTTTCATTTTTGCCATCAGTGCAACACACACACACAGATTCTCAGCAGCATTTTACAAATCAACATACCACTCATGTAGCTGAGTACTAGGCCTCAGAGTTATGGCTTCCCTTTGAAGGCAATAACCTCTTGAATCTAGCTGTTGATGAGCTAGTTCTTCCATCGTCATCCTGACTCTGAGTAACTCTGTCCCAGGCCCAACCTGAGGAACATAGACGTATAGTGCACTGCTGTTGAAGGACAAGTAAAGAAACAGAATTGCAATATTTTGTATAGGTTGTTGTTTGTTAACTAAAGTGACTGCTCTGGTCTCTGAAGCACCAGAAAAAAGAAGTGGACATAGCAAGTAAATCTAGCTAAGTGTGAAAGGACCAATCACATCCAGGAAAAAATGATCACCCATCATTTAGGCCCCAAAAACATACAAATCATCTTAAGTAAGTTCCTAAATTACAGTTCAACACCCTCCCTCACTGTCTGCTACCACATGAATCATCAATCATCACTCACATTCACTCACTCGCCGTTGCAATTGTAGTTACCTCTTCCAATACAAGCACTGGTAGGTTAGGTAGTACGTACACAATTGCATCTTTGAATAGGCAACACATTGGAATTTGGGGTTGGCACTCTTGTAAATCAATGATCTTCTGGGGCAGCCCTGCTAAGTGATGCAAGAAAGGATAGGCATGGCATGCGAGGGAGACAGGCCTCTCAGGGAGTTGAAGGCAGCACCTGCGGTGTGGCACTCTAAGTTCCAAGCATTCATCTTCCAGTTCTCCGGATTGCTCAACAATCCACTTTTTGTATTTTGAAACATCCCCTTCGGAAAAAGGAATAGAAGTGGGAAGAATTTTCTTTGTACCATGGATCAAGTAGCGTTGTACAGACGTATACTTTGGACAAGATTATGTCATGGGGCATCCTTGTATTACAAGCACGCAAAGATTAAGTTCTCAACCAAGACATGCGCTTCTGTGTTTTTCAGTCACACCTGCGGGGTTGAACCTTTCACACGCACCTTCCTGACCTGGTCCATTAGCAGTTGCCACAACGGGATAGCTTGACCTATCATACTGTCCTTGTTGCTAAATTCTCATGTGAAAACCTCAAAAGCGAGTAGCACTGTGTCAGGCATTTGACGAGGCCCCACTTGTCCTCATCTTTGGTCATAACTTTCCCAAACTCATCCCCTCATCTTTGAATGACACAGTCATTGATCTGTTTGTACTGCTCAAAGAGATGTTGCAACATTTAATAGGTTGAGTTCCAACATGTTGGCGCCTCCTGTATTAGGGCTTTAACTGGTGCCTATTTGCATGCTAAATAATCAGGAACTGCTACGGCGCTTTAAAAGAATGTCTGAAATGAGTTCAGATTCTTTGCAGGTGGTCAGTATGTTACTGACTGTGTCTTCTTTTTTGAGAAAGTCTTTCAAGGTTGATTTGATGGGCCAAATATAGGACCCTGAAATAGCCACCGTCTGACATGGCCTTGACTATGTTACTGACATTGCCTGTGGCAACAAATTAAATTCTGAGCCCTCTGGGTCACAGCCATTTATACATCTTGCTGTTAAATTCATCCAAGATGTTTACAGCTATATGTGATTTTTCCATGGTGAACATGGTCACTGTGGATGCCATTGAACATTCTTCAAACTTTCTTTATAGTCAAGAACAGTAGATATCTGTTGCCTTACCACCGCAAAGGAGATCCATTGTGCTGTGATGCACATGTAATCATTCACCTAATAACTTGTCCACATGTCTGTCATCAGGTGGATAAAGTGAACAATGCTTTGCTGCAAAGCTTGTCCAACCATTTGCAGCACTTCATGATGCAGCGCTGTAACAGCAACTCTGGCAAAATTGGTCCGACTTGGAACCTTCCATTTTGGGCGGATGGACACAAATGTGAAGAATATCACTCCTTCCACAAAAGAAAAAGGCAGGAGGTCCAGCACTCAAATGTTTGCCATCTTCCCATTGTTCAAACATGCTTTTGGGTGGTTACGGTCATAGGGCCCCTGCCTGAACATGCCCACAATAGTAGCCTGTATTTTGTTCTTCTTTTCTGTGGCCACTGATGTAGATGACTTTTGAGAAGTAGGTGGTGGTAGACTCAGTGCAAGTCGTAATGGGGCAGCCACTGTATGCCATGGTGTCTGCAGCTGACTTTGAGTCTTTTGCTATTGTCGCTGATTCTGCTGGCACACTACTGGGGATAGGACTGCTTTGTGGGAGGATGTCACCTTCTTCTTCCTCATCATCATCACCTCCCACCCTGATTGAACTTGTAACTTAGTGCAAAGGTGCATAGTGCAATGTGCTTACCCTCTTTACTAACAGTAAAAAAGTTCCAATCTAGAAAGAAGTACTTTTTTACTGTTCACTGCCAAAGCCTGAAGAAGAATTGTCGGTAGGTGGGCATGTTGTCGATTGCCTCTCTTCAGTTCATATTTCTACTGAGGTAGTGGTTACCAGTGCAGGTCGCCGATGGAGCTTTGCAAATGTGGGAGCTGGTGGTGCTATCTGTGCCACATCCATCGGAACAGGGTGAATAGCAATGCTGGACCCCTCTGTTTCACCTTCCACAATGACTGACTCATCATAGTTATTCTCCTCATCATCCCCTTCCTTATTTTTAAGACATTGAGGAACTTTTCTTTTCCATTGCCTCTTCTGGCATCTCCTGGGCTCTGCCGGGGTCCACTCCATGTCCCTATCATCATCATCAAAAGTAGTGCTTGGAGAAGATGGTGCAGTAGTGCCCTTCCTTTTCCTTGCTGGAGATCTGGGAGCCATTGATTCCAAAAGAGGAGGTTCTTCCTTGGAAGGAAGCTCAACCTCCTGTTCTGCTCCAACATTAGAAAGATGTACTATTGCTGGCTGCAGCTTCTGTACACTTTGCTCTGTTTCCTGAAATGATTGGGTACAACTCTGCAAATGGGACAAAAACAATTCATTGTCACTGCTCTTCGGCATCACAGTGATTGCAGTGGCCACCTCACTGAAAGACATGGTCTTAGGCTTAGGTTGGGGTGCTGCTGTTGGTGTGGGAGTGCTGGTCCCAGCTCGCTCCTTGGAGGCCGTGCATGGCCCAAAAAAGTTTTGGGGTGACACACCACTGGTGGGAAGCTGCTCCTTCTCACAGACCACTTTCTTAGAAGAATCTTTCTTTGGGGTCATCTCAAAACTCTCAGTTGGCAGTTGAACTAAGCTGCACAAGCAGAAGTAATTGAAGGACTGATGTGTGATATCACTGCACAGGCCTTCTGTTTGGCAGTACTGCGGGTGATGTTTCTTCTCTTGTACATCTCAAGGCAAACAAGCAACAAAAACATTTAGTGAAACGTGGCATTGTCGCAGTTTGAATTGAAGACGAAATTAGTGTGGTTGGTTACTTAGGTAATAACCACTTTAAAGTCAAACAACACCACCATACCAAAAAATGTAATTGCCCATCAGAATAACACACCTGTGGCACTTAGGGAAGTGCATGGGTAAATGGAATAGTAATCTTTTAAAAAATGGAGGTTATTGTGCGCTTATGGCAGTCAATGTGATCCAGGGAGAAATGGAATAATATCATTACACAAATGAATGGTGTTGATGTTTCTAAAGGGCACCACAGCCAGGATGTCCAGGAGGAAATGGAATTATATACAAAAAATAACAATGTTGTTGCATGGCTGTAAATGTAATTAAAAAAAATAATGTACAAATATTACATAAAAAACAAAAAAATAAGTGATATAAAAAATTAAAATAAAGAATAAGTAAAAATGTAAATTAAAAAAACAAAAGTTATAATTTTAAAAATCTGTAATTTTCAATGTTTATATGGGAAGAAACATGTTGGAGTTGCAAAGTAAGAAATAATTCAAAAAATGCATGTAATATTGTATAAGCACTGTTCCTTAAATCATATTCTTAATATATGTATACTACACTGATTCGCAAGCATAATATTAAACTGATATCTCACATACATCCATGCAAGCCTATGGCAAAGGCACACTGGCTGGACACACAAAAAGGCTGCCAGACAATGCCACGTGGTCAAACAACAACACTGAGCAAGGAGGCATGGGGAACAAAGAACACATGCAAACCTGTGGCAGAGACACACTGGCTGGATGCAAAAAAGTGGCTGCCAGACAGTGACAAATGGTCAAACAACAACACTGAGCAATGAGACATGGGGAACAAAGAACACATGCAAGCCTATAGCAAAAAAACACTGTATGGATGCACAAAATGGCTGCAGACAGTGCCTCATGGTCAGACAACAACACTGAGCAAGGAGGCATGGGGGACAAAGAGAACACATTCAGGCCTGTGGGCACGGACTCCACAAAATGTCATCTAGCCACATGGCATGGAGAACAAAGACAAATGAATGATAGCATATGGCAAACACACATACTCACACTGGACAGACAAAGGAGGCATGTTAACAGTGAAGAAATCACTACCATTAATTCAGCAATGTCAAAAACAAAAATCAACTGAGCAATAACATTTTTACAATGACACACATACAACCAAGGCATCAAATATTACCCCACATATACACTTTGTGTGCACAAAAAACATGAAATACACAAAAACCCAAATTTTTAATTCAATCCAATGCCATCCCAGCCCTAAATAATGTATATCATAGGAACAATTGTTTAATGCACCCATGACCAGCACTGACCTGGGCCTAAAGGGTGGCCCCTTGGAAGACTAAGCCACATAGTAAAACACATTAATATTGCAAATTTAACAAACATGGGAGAAATGTACAGAACTGTGCAAAATATTTATTTTCCGAAAGAAGAAAAATGCAAAAATATAACTAGACCCCACCAAAAACTTTGAAAAATTGAATAAAAGTACAAATAGATACTAGTGCATGACCTCTATCAAACAAAATACCAACCTTATACAAGGGTTTTTGAACTAACTCATAAAATATGAAATACAATGCCCTTGAATCCAATGGTATATATGCATCAGACAAGGAGAGTAATCCTTCCAGCTCCAAATCCAAATGAAAAGTGACCAGGAGATGAACAAAGCACTGTCAGGAGCCTGCTGTACAGGAGCAGGAAGTCTTCTCGCACAAAAAACGACAACTCGAATGGTGTGTTGGAGAAGACAATCCACATGAAAAGCCTCTCAGCTGCTTCTTGAGCACAAAAGCTGCTCAAGTGGTGCATTCGCAATCAACACTACATTGACTCCGCCGTGCCCAGAAGCCATGTGAGCAAGCACAAAGTCTTGTGTGAGCTTGCTAGCTAGCGGTCTGAGATTATCCTGTTGGTTTTTTCTGTGAATTTCTGAGGTTTTTTACATGCTAATTCCTAACTATAACGTGCCTGAAACCTATGGTTTTTTCTGTGAATTTCAAAGGTTTTTTAAATGCTAATTTATAACTATGCCTACAGAGATAGGACATGTGAAGAAAGAAGAAAAAATGCACAGAAAGAAAAAAAAGAAGTGCAGAAAGAAGCAACAGAAGTCCTCAAAGACGAAGAAAAGTGCAGGAAGAAGGATAACGTGCAGAAAGAACAAAAAGAAGAGCAGAAAGAATCCTTGTTGCAAAATCATCCTGTACCCTCAACTTTTTCAGACGGATACTGGTGGTAACTGAGTCTGACTAACCAGTCCTAGAGCCAGTGCTATGTTAAAAGACACTTAGAATACAGTGAAAACACCTACATACACTAGGGAACATTATGCGTTGGGGTCCCCCTGTGATTAGCATGGCCTCCTCTGTAAGCCCCTAGTATATAATAGGGCAGGGGGATTAAAACTACCTCTTAAAACAGGCCACAGGGCGTTTTTGCACACGTTAACTCAGGCCCCGTCCCCTCCCTTCACCACTGTGTAAACACGCCCTGTGTCCGTTTTTAGTTGGGAGATTAAGTTCATTTGAATCCTGAGGGTCCCTTGGGTCCAACTAGCCCACTAGGTACCTCCAGTAAGTGCCACAGAGCTGCGTTGCAGAGAGGTGTAAAAAGTGGCACGGCCTGGACCACCTCTCTGCAATGCAGCTCAGTGGCGCTTACTGGAATACTTGGTGGGCTAGTTAGCCCCCAGGGGCCCTCAGTATTGAAGGGAAATTATATCCCCAATTTAAAACGTGCCATAGTGCGTGTTTGCACACGTCACCTCAGGCCCCGTCCCCTCCCTTCACCACTGTGTAAACGCGCCCTGTGGCTGTTCTGAGTTGAGAGATTAAGTCCCCTTGAATACTAAGGGTCCCTAGGGTCAAACTAGACCACTAGGTACCTCCAGTAAGCGCCACAGAGCTGCGTTGCAGAGAGATGTAAAAAGGGGCTTGGCCTCAGAACACCTGTCTGCAGCGCAGCTCCCTGGCGCATACTGGAGATGCCTGTTGGGCTAGTTGGCCCTCAGGGACCCTCAGTATTGAAGAGGAATAATTAATTAATTATTAATTCCCCAACTTACAACTCGCCAGGGGGCGCGCTTGCAGAGTGCTGTAAGGAGGGGGCGTGGCCTCCGGCACGATGCCAGTCTTTTATTTATTTGAATTTTTTAAGAAGGGGGCTGTGTGGTTCCCCTTCTTATTCTATTTTATTGGCCCTGATGACCCCATCCCCCAGGGCCTGTCTCCTAATTATATTTTTTTGACCCCAATCCCCAGGGCCGGCCACTGTTTTTTATTATTTTTAAAAAATATATATTTATAGACACACCTAGGACATGCTGGACAAACCGTACGTACCTATCACCATGACGATTTGCGTGATATTCATTAAAAGGCGACTATGCATACAATGAATCCACGTGGAATGTATTTACACCACTAGTGAAGCTCTGACATGTCTGATGCCCTACCGTGCCTAATCCCGGTAGAAACCCTTGTCGTTTATTTATACAAACATGGGTAGCTATTGACGGGCACATTTAATACACATGCACACCAAGCCATTCAAAGGGGATTCGACAAAAATTCGACCAGAACTATGCAAGAAACCCCCCTCACGGTTAATAAAACACACATCCACTGCCGGATGTGTAATACTTTTTATTTTACTCTCTGGAAAGGGGACGAACATCACTTGAGAGTCACAGCGCGCTCCTGGCAGAGCCCAATGCTGTGTTACACCCACCATTGCCTGCCGAGTGCCACACACCTCTGTGTTGTATTCCACCAGCTAGTGCATATGCTATGACACTCTCTAGCCCATGTGCACTGTAACACCACCCCGTGAATATGTCATGCCACACTTGTGTTTGCACAGATTATATTGCCCCATCTAACGTGCCTTCTTTGATGCCTATGTTATAACGCACAGTGCTATGCCATACATATTACAATCTGGGATCCATATCTTTGTCACAGTGCATATGCAACGTTACACTCCCCAGCACATATTTTATATTACAACTTTAGAGACTAGTTAGGTTACACAACACTGCCCTGTGCATATTACACTCCAAGGCGCATATCGCATAGCACGCGCTAGTGCCTGTGCTATCTCGCGCTCTCCAATGAATCTGTCATTGCGCACAATGTATTGCATATTATATTTCACGCCCGGTTCATCTTATATCACACTTTTGGGTGCATAATTTATACCATACACTATATCTAGTTTTCATTTTCAATCGTGCTCTCAGGACTATGTTCTATATAACACTGTGTTCACCTACCCTTTTCACGGGCATTACATTTTGCGATGGGGGTGGAGGGTCAGGGGGTGTTTCTGCCAAGTGAGCCTAGAGTCACAGTCACAAACGTCCTCTTCTTCCTGAATAAAAGTGAGATTATGCTGCATACTTGTTCATATTTTAAGTAATTCGCACAGACACACGTTTTAAAAACAATAAAGTTCCTAATACCCGCCTTCTCTGAACAGTTAGCTTGCTGCCCCCTCCCCCTCATCCCTATCCTCTGTTGTGTGAATCCATGGACTAGCCTCCTCCCTCCTGCCATGCATGGTCTGATGTGCTGCCACTGCCCTCAATTTAGTATGATGTGCCAGTCCACTCCTCCTGCCCTCCATTGCCCAATTCTATGCCCCATCATTGACCTCCTGCTTAAACTCTGTGCTTAGCTTGCTGCCCCTATTCTCCTTCCCCCTGCCCTCCGATGTCTTTGTGCATGCCCCTGCTCCATCCTCTTTGCCCACCATGTTCCATGGACCTGCCACTCCTATCTACTCTGAGTGTTCTGTTGAGCTGCCACTCCCCTCCCACCTGCCTAGCATTGTCAGATGACTGTAACCTGTCTTTGCCACCTCCACCCTGCCTGTCCACATGCCATGCCCCTATCCTCTTCCTCCTGTCCTACATGGTCCATTGTACTGCCACACCCTTCTGCCCTCCCTGGTCTGTTGTGCTGCAACTGCTCCTCCTGCCTGCCCCGTGCGGTCTGTTGTGAGGCTCCTTCCCCTGAACTTTCTTGTCTGTGCACAGGTCCTGACCCTCCCTTCTATCCTCCATCGTCCTTTGTGCATGCCCCTGCACCCTCCTTCTTGCCCATCATAGCCATTGTACTGCCACTAACCCTCCCACTTGCCATGCATGGTCTTCTGTGCTGCCATGGCCCCTCCCACCTTCCCTGTGTGGTCAGTTAGCTGCCCCTGACCCCCTCCCACCTTCCCTCCATGGTCTGTGTGTATGCCATCACAGTCTCACTGTTGCTCTTCATGGTGTGTCTTGTTTCTAGTGCCCATCCTGCCTGACCTCCATGGCTATCTTGCTGCTCCTGCCCTGCCCCCTTGCCCCCAGCCCTATGTTTACATGTGCAGACCCCTACTCCCTCCCTCCTGGCTTGTCCGTTCCATTGTAATGCCCCTGATCCGTCCCTCCTGCCCTTTATGGTCTGTTATGCTGCAGCTTTCTCTCCTGTCTGTCCATTATGTTCAGCTAGCTACCATTGCGTCTTGCCCCTCTGTTCTCTGTTGTCCATGTGCATGGTCCTGTCCCCTCCCTCTTGCTTTCTATGGATTGTTGTGCTGCACTCCCGTCCCGCATGCCCTGTGTGGTGTATTGTGCTGCTGCGAACCCTGATGCCTGCCCTGCAGGGTCAGTTTGGTGCACCTCTCCATGTCCCTCCTGTCCTCTGTTATCCAAGTCCATGTCCCTACCCCATTTCCTTCCATGATCCAATGTACCATACTTGCGAACATTTTGAGCTTGGTAAGAGGGAGATTTTGAAAAAAAACTGGGGTATTGATTTTCCCCTTTGAGTTACATTGAAAAAGAGGAGATTCTAGAAAGGAGACAGATCAAATAAAGCCAATTTGAGCTTAAAAACATTGGATGTTTCCTGGCTGAATCGTGTCTGTTGGCATGTATGGTTGTACTACCATTGCCTCTTCCTTCTGCCCACAATGGTCTATTACATTGCCACAGCCTCTCTTGCAAGTCCTGTATTGTTGGTTTGTTGCCCCTGCCCCCCATTCCACTGCCGTCCATAGTCTGTTGTGCTGCCACGGCCCTTCCTGCCTGCTCAGTGTGGTTAAATTGTTGCTTTTGCACCCTCCTACCTGCCTTCAATTTTCAGAGTCCATGCCCCTGGCCTCTGCCTCTCAACAGTATCCTAATGAACAACTAGATTGCTAACATTCTCTATTTATTACAAAAGTGTGGAACGCCTGACGTCATCTTGATGTAATCAAAACTGTAATACCTAGAGCATTTCCTTTAGAAATTACATATATGAGAGGGTCTTATTGGCATCAAAATTATGGTTAGTGCTCTAAAAGACTAAAATAAGGACATATTTTCTGAGTTTTCAAATAGCGACAAAGCACTTTTAAATTATTTGTTATCTTTATGTTTTTTTATCCAGTTGACCACTTGATTAAATGTTGCACTTAGGGGAGAGGATGTGGTGTTACTTCCAGAACTGCAGACTTTGCAACTGGGGAACCAGGTTGGAGTTTCTGCTTCAGCTCGACATTCTGTGATTCTGGTCAAATCACTTAGTCTCCCCATGTCTACAACCAAAATGAATTTGTTCTTGTGCGATGTAACCAATGCTCATGTAAAGCACTCCAATACCCGACAAGTCTGCACTATATAACACAGCAAAAACACAAAATAATAAGTGTTTTGCGCACTTCTGTCATTGGGCTATATTTCGGCTACATCTGGGTGATTTTGGGCTACATTTGGGCTCTTTTGTCTCCGGTGGCCATCTTGGGAGATTTATTTGTTATGAAGTTTCCTAATTTCCTCATGTACTGCAGTCTCCTCAGTAGGAAATGCTTTCAGTTTTTTACTTTGATTCCATCATGAAGGTATTCAGATATGTCACACATTTGCCATAAATTCTGCAAGTTAGCACTCTAGTTGCTCATTAGATCACTGTAGTAAAACTACTGTTCACCATGGAAGTCTGCTCCTGGTATTAAAAGTGCATGTTTCAGTCTGCATGTCAGAATTTTTTGATGAAATAGAAGAGGATTTGAGAAGTCACTCAAAATGTGCCCTCATTTTCTTTCTTCAGCATTAATCATAATTTCTATGGCAAAATGAACCCCCTCATTGTGTTCCTTTTTAAATTAAATGTTTTAAGTGTTACCAGTTTATTCCAATCAAGATGGCTTCAGGTGTGCCATACTTTTGTCATAATGAAGACAGTAAGCGCTCTAGTTGTTTTTAAGAACACTCTGGGACATTCTGTCATTGGGCTATACTTGGGCTACATCTGGGTGATATTTGGGCTACATGTGGGCTCTTTTGTCTCTGGTGGCCATCTTGGGAGACTTAGTTATGAAGTTTCCTAATTTCCTCATTTACTGCAGTCTCCTCAGTAGGAAATACTTTCAGTTTTTTACTTTGATTCCATCAAGAAGGCATTCAGATGTGTCACACATTTGCCATAAATTCAGAATGTTAGCACTCTTTTTGCTCATTAGATCACTGTAGTAAAGCTACTGCTCACCAGGGAAAACTGCTGCTGGTATTGAAAGTGCATGTTTCAGTCTGCATGTCAGAATTTTTTAATGAAATAGAAGAGGATTTGAGAAGTCACTCAAAATGTGCCCTAATTTTTCTTTCTGCAGCACTAATCATACTTTTTATCGAAAAATGAACCCCCTCATTTTGTTCCTTTTAAAATTAAATGTTTTAAGAGTTACCACTTTAATCCAAGCAAGATAGCTTCAGGTGTGCCATACGTTTATCATAAGTAGGACTGTTAGCGCTCTAGTTGTTCTTTGGAACACTCTGGGAAGCTGCAGTAGAACACAAAGGAATCAACTGACAGTCTCTGCCCTTGTTGGATGTACATGTTTTACTGAGAATGTCAGACTTCATTCTCACATGACTGAGAAAGATAATGTGAATTTACAGAAAATAAGCTCTCAGTTTAGCTTATAGATCACCTTCCAAACCTCTGTGGTAAAAGCATGAGAAAATATTTTTCTCTCAATCATGATATCCCAGCAGAAGGCTTTTTCACATGGTGAAATCACCTTAGAACATACCACAATTCCTAAAATGAGTATGGTACCATCAACAAATGATTTATAATGTAACTAAAGTCTTAAAACCTTCTATTAACTGCAATGCTTTTTAATGAGGTGCTATCATGTATATTGGTTCGGAGATGGCTGCAAACACTTCTTGGATGAAGTGCTGACAGCCAATCAGATCTCAGGATGAGATGTGTGGTTAGGCTCCGCCCACATATATATATGATTTTACTTTTGATTTTCTCAGGAACTACTGAACAGATTGACACCAGACCTGCAAAAGGCACTTCCCTGAGCTGAGGACTACCTCTCTGCCAAATTTCAAGTAATTCTGTTCAGCCGTTCGGGCTGCACCTTGGACTAAAGGTCCCCATGGAAAATTGCATGGGGAAAACGTGTTTTGGGACCCCCTTTTTTCTCAGCCCCCGCTTGAGGAATCCCCCCGAGACTTTCAGGGTAGGAGCGGAGCGAAGCGCCCCACCTATTTTGAAAATTTCACGAGGATTCGTCAACCGGCGCCAAAGTTATTCCAAATAGAATGTTGCGGATTTCCTATGGAAACACGGTCCTAACTATATATATATTCACTGAAAAAACCATAGGTTTCACACATGTTATAGTTAGCTGGAAATTTTACTGATAAAAAACCTATGAAATTCCCCCGTTATAGTTAGTGCAGGCAACTATAACTCACGCAACCGCAATCCTCTGCTGATGACATATGTGTCTTTATGAAAAAAAAATATTTGTAATATATGTATAGCTAAAAATTTATGGAAGAAGACATAGGTAAATAAGTGTCTAAATACAGTATTAGCATCAGCAGAGGACTGCGGTTGCGTGAGTTATAGTTGCCTGCACTAACTATAACGGGGGAATTTCATAGGTTTTTTATCAGTAAAATTTCCAGCTAACTATAACATGTGTGAAACCTATGGTTTTTTCAGTGAATTTGCAAGGTTTTTTAAATGCTAATTCCTAACTATAACGTGTGTGAAACCTATGGTTTTTTCAGTGAATTTGTACGGTTTTTTAAATGCTAAGTTACTTTACGCCATTCGTGGCGTGCGCGCCCACTTAACGCAGTTCGTTCCGTGCGCGCACGGTGCGCTTCGCGCACCGTGCGCCCACTTTACGCAGTTAGTGCCGTGCACGCACGGTGGGCACGCGGTGCGCTACGCGCACCGCGTGCCCACGTTACGCTGGATGGGCCATGTACGCACGATGCGCTTCGCGCACCGTGCGCACATGGAGGGCATGTTACGCGCTTCGTTGTGCAAGGTAAACTTTTACATTTTCGTTTGATATATATGGCATGCAAAAATGGTGCCCTTCGGGCAGCATTTGCACACGGGGTGGGGAGTGTGTGGATAGTTTTTTTTTTTTAATAATTTTTTACCGTACGTGCCCACGTTACGCTGGATGGGCCATGTATGCACGATGCGCATCGCGCCCCCTGCGCACATGGAGGGCATATTACGCGCTTCGTTGTGCAAGGTAAACTTTAACATTTTCGTTTGAATCATATTCTATGCACAAATGGTGCCCTTCGGACACCATTTGCACATGGGGTGGCGAGTGTGTGGCTAGTTTTTTTTTTTTAATAATTTTTTACCGTACGCGTACGGTAAGCGTAATCGGCGATTTTTCGAAAGAAATGTTTTTGACTTTGGGGACACCTTCATCAAGGCTAGGTGGTTAGGAGCTGTCTAAACAGCCCCTTTACATGTTTTTTCCCTTAGTTTTTCCTCCCCCCCTCAGAGTGCGAGAGAGAAAATGGCGGACGCTGCTTCCTGGTTTCGACCGATTCGAATATTTACTAAGATCTAACAGCCAATCAGAATCGCGCTCGCGCACGTCACCGTACGCGTACGGTAAGCTTACCGTAAGCGCACGGTAAGCGCACAGTAAGCTGCCACAGATATATATATCTATTTAAATGCTATTTTCTCAGGAACTACTGAACAGATTTACACCAGACCTACAAAAGGCACTTCCTTGACCTGAGGACTACCTCTCTGCCAAATTTCAAGTAACTCTGTTCAGCCGTTCGGGCTGTAGCTGTGTCTAAAGGTCCTATGGAAAAATGCATGGGAAAAACGCGTTTTGGGACCCCCCTTTTTTCTCAGCCCCCGCTTGACGAATCCCCCGAGACTTTCAGGGTAGGAGCGGAGCGTAGCGCCCCACCTATTTTGAAAATTTCGCGAGGATTCGTCGACCGGCGCCAAAGTTATTCCAAATAGAATGTTGCGGATTTCCTATGGAAACAGGGTCCTAACTATAACTACCTACTGGCGACCGCCAGTAGGTAATTATCTAGTGGCGGTCGCCAGTAGATAGTTATAGTTAGGACCGTGTTTCCATAGGAAATCCGCAACATTCTATTTGGAATAACTTTGGCGCCGGTCGACGAATGCTCGCAAAATTTTCAAAACTAATGAAGCGCTACGCTCCGCTCCTACCCTGAAAGTCTCGGGGGGATTCGTCAAGCGGGGGCTGAGAAAAAAGGGGGGTCCCAAAACGCGTTTTCCCCATGCATTTTCCCATAGGACCTTTAGACACAGCTACAGCCCGAACGGCTGAACGGAATTACTTGAAATTTGGCAGAGAGGTAGTCCTCAGGTCAAGGGAGTGCCTTTTGTACGTCTGGTGTAAATCTGTTCAGTATTTCCTGAGAAAATAGCATTTAAATCAATATATATATCTGTGGGCGCGCTCCGTGCGCTTACCGTAAGCTTACCGTACTCGCACGGTGCTGTGCGCGAGCGCGATTCTGATTGGTTGTTAGATCTTAGTAAACATTCGAATCGGTCAAAATCAGGAAGTGTCGGCCGCCATTTTGTCTCTCACAGTCTGAGGGGGTGTAAAACAAAGGTGGATAATGTGAAAAGGGGGCAGGCTGGACAGTTCCTGACCCCCTAGCCTTTGTCATGGGGTCTTAGAAGGACCCCCAAGGGGAAAAAATTATTTTAATTTTTTTTTTAAAAAATCGCCGAATGCGCGCAGCGTACGCGCACGGCGTAAATGGAGAAATTCCGCGAAATTCGCGTAATTACGCGTACCGTGCGCGCACGGTAAAAAAAAAAAATTCAAAAAGGAAAGCTTAAAAAAAAAAAAGAATTGTGAGGTAAGGTTGGCTCTTAAAAGAGCCGTTGGGTTCATAGAGGGATGGAGGAAAGAAAGAATGGGAATATTATGAGCGTCTACAAACGTGCTGGTCTATCTTATTGTTAATAAGGGGAACACTGGTCTCCCCAAAAACAATAAGACCAGAACACGTTATACACCTCATTACAACCCTCCCAAATCGAGGGTTAACGTCCAGAGGAGCAGAAGAAGGTGATGCTCCCACCTCAGATGAAGGGCTCAGCTGAGCTGCCGATGATGTACTCGGCTGAGCTTCTGAGGCTGGGCTCTGGTGACTTACTGAAGAGTTTTCTCCAGTATGTCGATCAAAGGTCCTGGGATGTTCATCCCTAAGGTGTCTCATCATAGAGTGATTTCCAAAGGAATACTTTTTCCTAGGATTTCCTCTTGATAAAACACGGTCACAAAGTGTGCAAGTGACCAGTGGAGCATTGACCTTTTTCTCCCCCTCTGGAAAAGTAAAATACCCCCATACAAAAGAAGTCTTCTGTTTCCTCCTTCTCTGGATGATGGTGGTGCTGCTAGCCTCACTCTCAGAAGAGGTCTGCTGTTCTGCCATTGTATCCCAAAGACAATTCAGCTCCTGCTCCTAGAGAATCACAAGCAGTAATGAGGGGAATGGGTGTGGTGTAGGAAGTTTCTGGAACTGAAAGTAGTTTCAACCAATGAAAAGTGTTCTTTCAAGCAGTAATGAGGGGAATGGGTGTGGTGTGGGAAGTTTCTGGAACTGAAAGTAATTTCAACCAATGAAAAGTGCTCTTTGTGGATCACATGACCTACCGTGCGCGCTCCGTAAGCTTACGGTACGCGCTCGTAAACAAGTGCGCATGCGCGAACGTGACGCTTACGGAGCGCTTACGGAGCGCGTACGTAAGATGCACTCGTGCATGCGCATTACACGCCCCTGCGTAACCGCGATGTTGCTTCCGGGTGTACGCGTACGTCACGCACGTATCGCGTAAGCGTGCTGTACTTTTGACGTGCGGAGCGCGTAGCATCAGCTTACCGTACGCGTATCCTATTACGTACGCGCACCGTACTTATGACGTACGGAGCGCGTACCGTCAGCTTACCGTACGCGCACGGAAAAAAATGCATTAAAAAAAAAAAAAAACTTTCCATAATGCAGGATATAGTACATATATTATTTTATACATAGGTTTACAAAAAATCTCCCAAAAAAATTTGCATTTAAAAAACCGTACAAATTCACTGAAAAAACCATGGGTTTCACACACGTTATAGTTAGGAATTAGCATTTAAAAAACCTTGCAAATTCAGTGAAAAAACGATAGGTTTCACACATGTTATAGTTAGCTGTACATTTCACTCGTAAAAAACCAATGAAATTCCCGCGTTATAGTTAGTGCAGGCAACTATAACTCACGCGACCGCAATCCTCTGTTGATGCAAATACTGTATCTTTAGGTATACATATATTACAAATATTTATTTTTTATAAACACACATATGTCATCAGTGATGTAATATCTGACATCATCAGCAGAGGATTGCGGTCGCATGAGTTATAGTTGCCTGCACTAACTATAACGCGGGAATTTCATTGGTTTTTTACGAGTGAAATGTACAGCTAACTATAACATGTGTGAAACCTATGGTTTTTTCACTGAATTTGCAAGGTTTTTTAAATGCTAATTCCTAACTATAACGTGTGTGAAACCCATGGTTTTTTCAGTGAATATATATATATATATATATTACCTACTGGCGGTCGCCAGTAGGTAGTTATAGTTAGGACCCCTTTTCCATAGGAAAACCTCAACATTCTATTTTGAATAACTTTGGCGCCGGTTGATGAATCCTCGCGAATTTCTCAAAATAGGTGGGGCGCTACGCTCCGCTCCTACCCTGAAAGTCTCGGGGGGATTCGTCAAGCGGGGGCTGAGATAAAAGGGGGGTCCCAAAACGCGTTTTTCCCATGCATTTTTCCATAGGACCTTTAGAACGAGCTACAGCCCGAACGGCTGAACAGAATTACTAGAAATTTGGCAGAGAGGTAGTCCCTAGGTCAAGGAAGTGCCTTTTGTAGGTTTGGTGTAAATCTGTTCAGTAGATTCTGAGAAAATAGCCTTTAAATCAATATATATATCTGAGCCCGCTTACGGTACGCTTACCGTACGCTTACCGTAAGCGTACGGTGGCGTGCGCGAGCGCCATTCTGATTGGCTCTTAGATCTTAGTAAACATTCGAATCGGCCGAAACAAGGAAGTGGCGTCCGCCATTTTGTCTCTCGCACTGAGTGTTGTTTATCAAACATGATGGCCAAAAACATGTTACTGGGCTGTTATGACAACTCCCTCCCACATAGTCATGTTGAGGGAGTCCCCAAACATCCCCCAAGAGCAAAAACGGTTTTATTTTTTTTTCGGCAATTTCGCCGAGTACGCTTACCGTACGCTTACCGTAAGCGTACGGTAAAAAAAAAAAAACACTATCCACACTTACCCCACCCCCTGTTCTTTTGGTGACCGTAGGCCACCAAATGTACAGGGCTTATTAATAGGTAAAAAAAACTAAATTTTGGCAACATGAAATTATAAAATCGAAATAAAAAAAACACTATCCACATTGACCCCACCCCCTGTGCTTTTGGTGGCCGAAGGCCACCAAATGTACAGGGCTTATTAAAGTTGATAAAAACCGTGCACGGAACGAACTGCGTTAAGTGGGCGCGCACGCCGCGAATGGCGTAAAGTAACTTAGCATTTAAAAAACCGTACAAATTCACTGAAAAAACCATAGGTTTCACACACGTTATAGTTAGGAATTAGCATTTAAAAAACCTTGCAAATTCACTGAAAAAACCATAGGTTTCACACATGTTATAGTTAGCGGAAATTTTACTGATAAAAAACCAGTGAAATTGCCCGTTATAGTTAGTGCTGGCAACTATAACTCACGCGACCGCAATCTTCTGCTGATGACATATGTGTCTTTATGAAAAAAAAATATTTGTAATATATGTATAGCTAAAAATGTATGGAAGAAGACATGGGCAAATAAGTGTCTAAATACAGTATCAGCATCAGCAGAGGATTGCGGTCGCGTGAGTTATAGTTGCCAGCACTAACTATAACGGGGCAATTTCACTGGTTTTTTATCAGTAAAATTTCCGCTAACTATAACATGTGTGAAACCTATGGTTTTTTCAGTGAATATATATATATGTATATATAAAATACAAAAAACATAGGATTGAGGTACATTAGATTTACATATTTTCATTCAAAAAACCTTTGAAATTCACTGGAAAAAACATAGGTTTCAGGCACGTTATAGTTAGAAATTAGCATTCAAAAAAACATAGAAATTAAGTGAAAAAAACATAGGTTTCAGGAACGTTATAGTTGGTTGGACATTTCACTCGTGCAAAACCATAGAAATTCCGGCGTTATAGTTAGTTCAGGTAACTGTAACTCGCGCCCCCGCAATGCACTGCTGATGATGTCACATATTTCATCCTTCATGACATGGTCAGTGATATCACTGATGACATAACTGATGACATCTCATCTATGGTTTTGTACAAGTGAAATGTCCAACTAACTATAACGTTCCTGAAACCTATTGTTTTTTCAGTTAATTTCTATGGTTTTTTAAAAGCTAATTTCTAACTATAACGTGCCCGAAACCTATGTTTTTTTCAGTGACTATATAAATATATACATATATTCAAAACCAAAGTTCACCCTGAGGCAAGGACACGGCAACAGTAGGCTGGTTTCAACACCATAATTTATTCGGAAAACTAGCTTGTCTCAGTTCAAAAGAAATTAACATCCTTACGTGTTTCAGTGCTTTGGCAGCTCCTTTATCATAGGAAAACATTGCAGACTGCTGAAAAGCTGCTCTCAGGCACCAATGAACTGCATGCACGAAAGTGCCGATTGATCCCAGGTGTAATATCAGGTAAGTAATGTCAATGGCATGCTGGTACGTGTAGTCAATCGTTTTTTGTAGCAGATATCAATATAATATAATAAACATATGGGCAATGCTAGTGAAATCCGGAGAGGTCAGAAACCGACAGATTCCCCCTCGGTCTCGGATCTTAGTTCTGCTGTGGAGAGTGGATTGGATTCTGACAATTTAGGTGCCGGATCGAAGCCCAAGAACATTAAATTTACATTGGGGGAAGAGCTGGAAAATTTTAAAACGGAGCAGGAAGGAGAGATTAAGACCACGCAACAAAGTGCCCGCCAAAACAGGGCCACCCGGAGAAGAAGGGGGCGCAGACAGGCAAGGAGAAAATGCCAAGAAGTGTGGGCGTGGGAGGGGGAGTCGCAAATAGAAGCAGGGATAGCGGATGCGGTTACCGGCAATACTAGTGACCAGGAGACTAATACCATTATCAATTTGGCTGGCATCGATCTCACTATTGCTGAACAGCAGCTCTTATCGCTTGGCTTATCATACTGTCCGGAGTCTAATTTTAATTATACCCAGACAAGAGCGGACATTTAAAGATTCATCCGGAAACTAAAACTCAAATGTTCCATCATCAACGTAGTAAACATGGTGATCCAGATAGGGTGGGAACATCATCACAAGAACCTGGGATGTCAGGACTTCTGAATTCGGACTATGATTTACTGCGTGACTTACATGTTTTAGAATGGGGGATCCACTGGCATCTAATGTTAGTCAAAATAAGCCTACTATCTCAAATTTGCAACAGTCTCAAATGCATGGAACCGGTGTCAAACCGCACACTCCGTTCAAAACTAAATCTAAATTTGTTCCCATCATGGCCAGAGACTCCATAGATGTTTTTAATGAGGAAATAGAGCGCAAATAAAGAAAATTAACATTACCATCAATAATGCCAACATGAAATGTACTAACCATGAGAGGAAATATCACCAACTTATAAACAAACTTAAGGACAACCACCAAGTCATAATACGCAATTCCGACAAGGGCGTGAATATAGTGTTGTGGCCCCTCAAAGATTATTTAGAGGAAGCACATAATCAATTAAACAATGTCGAATGTTATAGAAAAATCTCTCCCACGAAATTTAAAGACACACAGGAACTATTATTTTCACAATTACTGGCTTGGAAGAGCATGGGCCTGTTGAGTTGGGAGGAGTTTAAATATCTTAAAAAGGAGTACCTAACTATCCCGGTGATTTACTTTATACCAAAGGTTCACAAAAACATCAGCAAACCACCGGGCCGACACATTATAGCTGCCTGTGATGGTCTTTTGGAGAACCTTTCAAAGTACATTGATTTTTTCCTGCAGGATTTTGTAAGGGGTCTCAAATCATTTGTGTATGATACTTGTGATTTCTTGAGGAAGATCCAAAATATTGTATGGAAACCTACTTATTTGTTGATTGAGCTTGACGTTTCCTCCTTATATACATGCATCAAATATAAGGATGGAATGAGGGCGGTAGAATATTTCTTGATGAATAGATCTATTGTTTACTCTCAACATACTAATATGTTGCTCAAAATGCTGTTGTTCTGTTTGGAAAACAATTTATTTTTGTTTGATGGCAAAATGCACCAGCAGATTCAGGGTGTTGCTATGGGGGCCAGCTTCTCCCCCAGTTATGCCTGTTTGTTTATGGGATGGTGGGAGGAGCTGGTCCTCATGCAACAACATGAGCACATTTACAGTACAAATGTCGCAACTTGGTTACGTTACATTGATGATTTATTTATAGTATGGGATGGCGATGTGGATAGTGCTACTGCTTTTATTGATTTATTGAATGACAATGCAGTCAACTTACATTTCACATCTGACATTAGTAAAGATATGGTCTCATTTTTAGATGTGAGGGTCCAGGCAGTTAACAACAAATTGTCAACAACTCTATTCAGGAAGCATACAGCAGGAAATACACTGGTGCATGCTTCGAGAGCACATCCGCCCCATCTCATTAAAGGTATTCCCTATGGGAAAATGTTGCGCATTAGGTGAATATGCAGTGAAGAAGACGACTGTAAACACGAACAGAGGGAAAGTCGCAATAGGTTCCTGGCTAGAGGATAGAAAACTGAGGTAATTGATGCAGCAATTGCCAAGTCTAAAACCATGCACGAGTAGATTTGTTGAAATACAGAGAGAAAAATATAAGTAAAGATGTCATTGAGGAACCCACTAGATTAATTTTGTCTTTCTCACGACAAGAAAAACAGTTCAGGGCAATTGTGAGACACAATTGGCCAATTGTGAGAGACAATCCTGTGATTGACAAGTTATTACCCTTTAATTCAGCTGTAACTTTTAGAAAGGCAAACAGCATGGGCATGTCACTCACAAGACGTAATCTAGAAATGCAGGGTAAGGGTTCCTGGCTATCTGCACAAAAAGGATTCTAGTCAAGTCAGAATATGTTGTATATGTATTAACATGCAGCTGCAATCTTAAGTATATTGGTAGTACTAAACTAGCCGCATATAAGAGGATCCTTCAGCATATACTTGGCATCATCAACAATGATGATAGTTATCCAGTGGCAAGGCATTTTAAAATCGGCCATAACAGTGACCCCAAACATCTGAAATATTTTGTTGTAGAGGCCGTAGCCCCTCAGAAAAGAGGAGGAGATAGGGAATCGAAATTAAGGAGGTTGGAAACAACTTACATTTTACAATTCGATTCCAAACAACCTAGGGGCCACAATGCCAGCGAAGATTTATACACATTTTTATGAGAATGTGGATTGACCGATGCATAAACAATTAGAGAAGATGGAATACTCTGACATGAAAGATAGAAAATTACACACTGTCTCCAGCAACGATTTGAATGCACTCTTATAAACATGATATTTTTACTTGCATTTTAGGATATTTATATATTTATGATATTTATGGTTGGATTTTAGAAATCATATTTAGAAAATGTATTTTATGCTTCTATTTATTTAATATGATTTTCTGAGAGATCAATTATTTATTATTCATGAAACAGACGAAATTTTTCCTTATCACAGATGCACTTTAAAAATGATGTTTTTTTGCACAATATTTCCCGTGTTCCTTGGGTCTATAAATATGGTACAAGAATATACTTCAGGAACCAGATTTTGGCAAATATGTTTACATTAGGGGCCCTTTAATTAAGATGCTTTAGGGTTGTTGATATACTGGAACCTGAATCTGTTTAAGTGTTTTTAATTTATATTCAGTTATGTTTTACACATAAAAATTTGATTTTTTGCACTGAGGAGGTATGCACTTTATATGGTTTCACAAGTTGGACATGGTTTTACTTTTAGGACATGGTTTAGGCATTTTAAGCTGATATTAATATGTATTTTTAATATATATTTTCATATCTGTGAATCCGTCTTAATAGGGTATTTATTGGCCACTCTACAACATTTATGTTTTTATTATGTGACCGATTTATATATGAAAAATTAGTATTTTTTCCATGTCCATGGGATTGTCAATTGCACTTTCACTTTATAAGGCGATGTCAAATGTCAAGGAGTTGTCATGTGATCAAGGGCGGGATCGCCTGAAACGCGTAATGGCAGAGCTGGCAATAAAATAAAATAATACTGCACAGATACCTGGGTCCACGCTTGTTTTTCCTGGATGAGTCGGAAGCTGAGAGCAAGTTGATGAATATATATATATATATATATATATATATATATATATACAACCAAACAGTCAATTACCCCGCCCCCAGTGGGCATGGCCACTTGCGTGGCCTCCTTTTGGTTGTCGTGCCTTGCTCTTACTTCAGCGAGTTGCCATGCCTCTCCCCAAGTAGAACCTAGTCAATTGTCTCTAGTCTACCAGGAGGCCACGCGGGTGGATACGCCCACTGGGGTGGGGTAATTGACAATGCAAAGGGTGCCGCAAACTGCCTTTCTCTTTCTCCAAAAAGCCCACAACCCATGAGGAAGTGCTTGTTAGCACGAAACGCGTCGTGCTGGACTGTTACTTCGTGTGGCATGACGATGTATCCGCATTGCGTCCTTCATTAAAAATAAGTTGGCAAAACCTACCTGTGTGGGCCCTCCCATCGCAGGCAACTTGTTTGGTTGGATAGTTAGTGGCTTTGCCTGAGCCGCAGGAGGAGCCCCGCTGCAATGAGCACCCCCTGCCGAAATCGCCAACCGGCGCATCTGTACAAAGGGACAGGTGGCACAAATGAAGGAAGTGAGGTGCATGCGTGGAGGCAGGGTGATGCACCACAACCCACTTGAGACAATTGACTAGGTTATACTTGAGGAGAGGCACAGCAACTCACTGAAGTAAGAGCAAGGCATGACAACTACCAGGAGGCCACACGGGTGGCCACACCCACTGGGGCAGGGTAATTGACTATTCAAAATGTGCCGCAAACTGCTGTTCTCTTTCCCCTAAATGTCCACAGCCCACATCCCATGAGGAAGTGCTTGTTAGCATGAAACGCGCCGGGATGGACTGTTACTTCGTGTGGCATGATGTTGTACCCGCATTGCATCCCTCATTAAAAATAAGTTGGCAAAA
This sequence comes from Triturus cristatus, assembly GCF_964204655.1. Lineage (NCBI taxonomy): Eukaryota > Metazoa > Chordata > Amphibia > Caudata > Salamandridae > Triturus > Triturus cristatus. The sequence goes on from NC_140594.1 coordinate 252,079,899, forward strand.
CCTACACACACATATAAATATATATATTTTACACGCAAAAAAAACATTGAAATGTTGCAAATATAGTTAGCGTTATCTTAACTGCCTCTTTACCTCAGGCGTGGAGTACAGTGCTGGTCATGCCCATAATCCAGCAAACTATAGGCCCATATCCCTTTTCCCTTACCATGGCAAGATTATAGAAAGCCTAGTTAGCCAACAACTTACCCAGTATTTGGTATCCAATTCACTATTAGTCTTAGACCCCTCACAATCTGGGATCAGACCTTTTGAGGGCATTGAAATAGTGCTCATGGGGGTTCTAGATACTATAAGACTCTCCCTTGATGAGGGCTGTCTAGCCATGCTGGTGTTGCTTGATCTCTTGGCTGCATTTGACACCATCTCACATTCTATCATGATTCAGAGACTCGCTGAGATCATGTCAGTGGCAAAGCCCTTGGCTGGTTTCAGAGCTTTCTCAGCAACCTCACCCAGGTTATTAATCTAGGCACCTTTAAATCTCGGGTCATGTCATTGGACAGAGGAGTCCCTTAGGGTTCTTCACTCATCCCTGTACTCTTTAACAACAATGTGGCACTTCCGACTCAAATAATCTGGTCCTGTAGGTTTGATATCATTTCATGTGCGGATGACACTCATTTCCACGGGCCCAAATCCGAACTCTATTAAACTGAAGTTCAGAGAGTGCATGAGGAAATTGCTTCCTGGATGTCCCACAGTTGCCTACAGTTCAATGGTGTCAAATCAGAAAAAGTGTTGTTCACCAAGGCTTATGACTACTGGACACATGATTGGTGGCCACTAGAATTAAGCACTCCCCATCAACCCAAAAAGGTGGTAAAAAACCTGGGCATTCTAATTGACGATAGCCTCTCAATGAGAGAGCACGTGAAATCTACAGGTGACACTTGCTTTGGGATAATGCACATGTTAAAAAGAGTATTGTAATGGCTGCCTCTCCATACAAGACAGACTCTCATGCAGACACTGGTGGCCAGCCGCTTAGATTATGGTAATGCCCTCATGGAAGCAGCCTATGACTCTCTCCTCTCCACACTACCGGTAGTCCAGAACACTGTGGCTCGACTTGTCTTTAGACTCCCACCTTGCACACCTTCTGTTCCCACGCTTAAATCACTGCACTGGCTTACCATTAGAAAGCGAGTGATTTTCAAGCTTTTGTGGCTGGTACACAGAGCTCTTCCAGGTAAAGGACAACCGTATCTCCAAAACAAACTGTTAATCTATCGACCCATCAGAAATTTGAGATCTAATGATCAATTCTTGCTTTACCCACGTCGTATTCGCACAGTCATAGAGGGTGGCCAATCCTTTTCTTACCTGGGTGCTTTTCACTTGAACAGACTTCCACCCCACATTCGCCTTTTGCACTGATTTTGTCTGCTTCAAGAAGCTACTCAAATCCTGGCTTTTTTTACCTAGTCTTCTTTGTCTTTCTCATTTTGGGACTGTGCTTTAGTGCCAAGATACCCCTGGGGGGGTGATTCATTGCGCTATATTACGTTTGGATAACATAACATAGCTCATGCACTAGGGTAACTATACTCATGCTCCGTCAATATTATTACTGCAAATGTTGCAGTGAGTTTATCAATGATGTCATAGAAGGCATTATGAGTGATGTAATATGTGGGGTAATTAGTAGTCCATGGTGAGTTATAGTTACCTCAGGCCACGAATTATTAGTTGCCTATGATAAATGTAACTATAACTACTGAATTTCTATGGCTTTGTGCATGTGAATTGTGAACCTCACTGTAACGTTCTTGTAACCTTTTGTTCTTTCAGTGAATTTCTAAAGCTTTTTAAATTCTAGTTCCTAACTATACCATCATTGTAACCTTTGTTTATTTCAGTGAACAACACGCATTTAATATTAAATTAACAGCTAACTGCAGTACACAAGAAATTGACTTTTTAGATGTCAAGTTGAAAGTTCTAGGCAACTCAATCCATACAAAAATATTCAGTAAAAAAAAATCTTGCACCTTCATCATACATGGAAGCGGACATCCCAAATCTTTAAAATGGGACATAACCTATAGCCAACTACTTAGAGCACAAATGATCAGTTCCACAGATGCCCTATTCTAAACAGAAACCGGAGCAATGACCGAAAGATTTTTGGACAGAGGATACCCAGAAAGAATTTTAAGGTTAGCCCCCCAGAAGGTGTCCTTAAAGAATAGAGAAGATCTACTCTGATTTATAGAACATAAGCAACAGGAGGACTGAAATCCCTCTTTTTTATTGAATACAATAATGAGCATCATCAAATTCACTCCCTTCAATGTGCAATTGGCACATGTTGCAAGATGATGAGCATCTTAAACAACAGCTTGGCCAATATCCCAATATCACATATTGCAAAGCTTTGTCAGTAGGTGATATTTTGACAAAATCTATGTTCATTGGAAGTGATAGGCAGAATGGTTAACCAACACAAATCTGGGTTTCAAGAAGTGCAATAGCTGTAAAGCTTGCACATTTGGAGCCAATAGAATGACATATGATACATTTGAAGAAAGAACTTGTATTATCAGAGAAAGAATCACATGTGAGACAGATGTTGTTTACATTCTGGAATGTGACTGCAAAATGTGATATGGTAGAAGCACAGTGAATAAGATTTAGGTTTTAATTTTATAACAGATAAAGGTAATTAAACATCAGGGCAGAACCTGCTCGATGGCCAAGAAATTTTGGGAGGTGCACCAAAGAAACTTGGGTAGACCATAGTATTATGTTATCAAACACATCATGTGGCATCCCCGAAAAAGGCAACAGAGAATTGCAGCTCCAACATTGTGATAATTTTGTTGGGAACAGAAACACCATGGGGTCGCTATTTGGATGCTGAGCTACATGTGCATCTATAGAGGCCTATGTACATTATGATAACAGCATTGGGTACAGAATGGAATGGTTGTTCTGAATGTAATAGATTATTGCAAATATTTGAAACATTAGATGATGAAACAGTAGAGTTGGAATGAAAGCTTGGCTGAACAATGACATCAAGGTCAAAGGGGGAAGAGTGCTGAAATGAGTAATCTGTATGTTTTTGGTGGACTTTTACACACGATTGGATTATTTTAAATACATAAATATATGTAGTTAGTTATAGTTAGGACCTCGCTTCTATTCAAAAAGAGCTTTTCTTGTGCCAATATCATTGGCGTCGTTTGATGAAACTTTGCTAAATTTTTAAAACTAATGGTTCACTCAGGTCAGCTCCGGTCTTGAAAGTTTCAGGGTGATTCGTCAAGTGGGGGCCGAAGAAAAAGTAGGGGTCCCAAAACGTGTTTTCTCCATGTTAATTTCCATAAATCTATTTAGACAAAGCTACAGCCCGAACTGCTGAATGGAATTACACCAAATTTAGCAAAAAGGTAGGTCTTGGTTCAGAAAGTGTGCTTTTTTAAAATGGTGTAAATCCGTTCAGTAGTTCCTGAGAAATTAAAAAACTAAAACAAGAAAACAGTAAAAAAAAAGAAAAAAAAGAAAAGGGGGCAGGGTAGAAACACACTGATCCCCTAGGCCTGCTCAGGGGCCACACCATTTAAATGGTGTAAATACGTTTAGTAGTTCCTGAGAAGTTACAAAAATAAAAATATCAATATCTGGTAGCCGAGGAGGATTTGTGAACCCTCCTGATTGGCTGCCAACACTCCTATCAAAGAAGTATTGGCAGCCATCTTGTGACTTGGTAACCGAGTCACAAGAAAAACGTAAAAAAAAGATACAAACAAAAGAAAAGTGGGCAGGGTAGAAACACACTGACCCCCTAGGCCTGCTCATGGGGTCCCCTCCTTAAAAAATGTTTGTTTTTTTTTTATTACATATGTGGCCATGCCCTGGGGTATGGTGTCCCTGGGGCCAAAATGGGCCATGGGATGGGCGCCGTGCTGCCCCCTTCCTGTTTTAAAAAAATAAAAAATGCTAAGGCTCTGGGGCATGGGGTCCCAAGGGCAGAAAAATAATAAAGGGAAGGGGGGCACACAGCCCCCCTTCAAAAAACCAAATTTAAAAAAAGTGGGCATCTCGCCGGAGGCCCCGCCCTTTGCCTGCATCACTGTGCAAACACACCTCCTGGCGCGTTCTGGATTGGGGGATTAAGCCCTCTTGAATACTAAGGTGCCGATCACGATCCTGCAAAAACCGGGTACGAACCGTCGGACGGAGCACAATCTCCGCCCGACGCGTACCCGGTCGTCAATTTTCACAAACAAGGAATTACGATTCGCACGGGTACACCATTACCGTACGAATCGTAAAAAAGCCCGACCGAACAAAAAAACACCTACTAATGCGATCCGGGAAAGCGCCGACCTGACGTCGGGACGCTCGCAGCCAGCCATTCACGACCCAGGAATCACGATTCGCACCGACGTCACCCCGCACGGTGAATATTTTGCGGCAGCCAAAAACTGCCGGGAAATCAGGGCGACGCGAACAAGGACCACCAGTACGCGACGGACAGACGACGACGCGAACAAGGAGGACCAGTACGTGACGGACACACAGGACGACGCCACCAAGGAGGACCCGTACGCGACAGGACGACGCGATCAAGGAGGACCCGTACGCGACAGGACGATGCGAGCAAGGAGTACCAGTACGCGACGGACAGACATGGACCCGAACCTACGAGTCATCCCTGCCCTCATAGCAGTACACCTCCTCTACAGGTTACGACGCAGACGCCGCAGAAGGTCAGAATAACTAAGGGAGGGGGGAAAGTGGGGTGGGGTGGGGGTGGCACGACCAGGGCAGGCCACAAAACAACCACATAAGTCACACACCACACATGGCCTGGACATACCTGACTCCCATGCCCTGGTCACCACGAGGGGGTGGGGGCGTGTCCTGATAAGCCAGCGACCGCCACAACGGAAGTCCGTCACCACGCGAACCGGCAACACAACCAGACAGGTACGTCCCGTACCCACGCCTGAAGAGCGTGGGTACGAGTCGGACCATGCCCACACACGTCACCCCAACAATGGCGGGACGAATCGCACCCACGTGGCAAAGGCCTGGGTACGGGCCGCACAAACATCACATAGCGTGGGGACGGATATGTACGGACCCTACCCCCACCCCGTATGCAAGGAGCGTACCCCCCAGCCCAACAGTGCAAGTACGACCCGTACCCCCACCCGCGTATGCATGGAGCGTACCCCCCATGCCAACAGTGCAAGTACGACGCGAACCCTCACCCGCATATGCAAGGAGCGTACCCCCCAGCCCAACAGTGTAAGTACGACCCGTACCCCCACCCGCGTATGCAAGGAGCGTACCCCCCATGCCAACAGTGTTAGTACGACCCGTACCCCCACCCGCGGACGTACGGAGCGTACCCCCACCCCAACAGTGTAAGTTCGACCCGTACCCTCACCCGCGTATGCATGGAGCGTACCCCCCATGCCAACAGTGTAAGTACGACTCGAACCCCCACCCGCGGACTCACGGACCGTACCCCCACCCCAACAATGTAAGTTCGACCCGTACCCTCACCCGCGTATGCATGGAGCGTACCCCCCATGCCAACAGTGTAAGTACGACTCGAACCCCCACCCGCGGACTCACGGACCGTACCCCCACCCCAACAGTGTAAGTACGACCCGTACCCCCACCCGCGAATGCAAGGAGCGTACCCCCCAGCCCAACAGCGTAAGTTCAACCCGTACCCTCACCCACGAATGCAAGGAGCGTACCCCCCAGCCCAACAGTGTAAGTACAACCCGTACCCCCACCCGCGAATGCAAGGAGCGTACCCCCCAGCCCAACAGCGTAAGTACGACCCGTACCCCCACCCGCGAATGCAAGGAGCGTACCCCCCAGCCCAACAGCGTAAGTACGACCCGTACCCCCACCCGCGAATGCAAGGAGCGTACCCCCCAGCCCAACAGTGTAAGTACGACCCGTACCCCCACCCGCGAATGCAAGGAGCGTACCCCCCAGCCCAACAGTGTAAGTACGACCCGTACCCCCACCCGCGTATGCAAGGAGCATACCCCCAGCCCAACAGCGTAAGTACGACCCGTACCCCCACCCGCGAATGCAAGGAGCGTACCCCCCAGCCCAACAGCGTAAGTACGACCCGTACCCCCAGCTGCGAATGCAAGGAGCGTACCCCCCAGCCCAACAGTGTAAGTACGACCCGTACCCCCACCCGCGAATGCAACGAGCGTACCCCCCAGCCCAACAGTGTAAGTACGACCCGTACCCCCACCCGCGTATGCAAGGAGCGTACCCCCCATGCCAACAGTGTAAGTACGACCCGTACCCCCACCCGCGGACGTACGGAGCGTACCCCCACCCCAACAGTGTAAGTTCGACCCGTACCCTCACCCGCGTATGCATGGAGCGTACCCCCACCACACCAGTGTAAGTAGACTCGTACCCTCACCTCGAATGCATTGAGCGTACCCCCACTGTGTATGTGCCAAGCGTACATATCCTGAAATCGGAGGTGTGTGTGCAGAGTACACCCAGCAGTGCCCTGAGACAGGAGGGGTGGTTGCCTATCACTCCCAGCAGTGCCCTGAGACAGGAGGGGTGGGTGCCTATCACTCCCAGCAGTGCCCTGAGACAGGAGGGGTGGGTGTGGAGTCCTCCCAGCTGTGCCCAGAGACAGGAGGGGTGGGTGTGGAGTCCTCCCAGCAGTGCCCTGAGACAGGAGGGGTGTGTGCAGAGTCCTCCCAGCAGTGCCCTGAGACAGGAGGGGTGGGTGCCTATCACTCCCAGCAGTGCCCTGAGACAGGAGGGGTGTGTGCAGAGTCCTCCCAGCAGTGCCCTGAGACAGGAGGGGTGGGTGTGGAGTCCTCCCAGCAGTGCCCTGAGACAGGAGGGGTGTGTGCAGAGTCCTCCCAGCAGTGCCCTGAGACAGGAGGGGTGGGTGCCTATCACTCCCAGCAGTGCCCTGAGACAGGAGGGGTGGGTGTGGAGTCCTCCCACCAGTGCCCTGAGACAGGAGGGGTGTAACACATGTGTGTGAGGCCAGAATTATCCACATGCATACTGGCTACAAGGGAACATGTCCCCATGAACTCATGTCAACAGACTCCACACACAAGTACAGTGATCATCAAGGATGCCACGATTGTTGCAGGTGGAGACATGGCCCTGCATGCATGGCCAAAGTAGAAGGGCTCCGTCACACACACAGCTCATGTAGACACAGCTCTGCGCTAAACATTGGGAACACCCTGCAGGGAAGAAAGCTGGGTACACAGAGGAAGGAATACACCCTGGGACAAGTGCACCATGCAGTAACTGCTTACATGAACAAAGAAAGTTAGCCAACACCTTGTGATGGCACACAGATCCCAGGGTCCCACCAATGAGCAGTACACTACTACATATCCCACACACCCAAACCCTTACACACCACCAAAAACCATGTAGCAGCCCCACCAACACCAATACCAGCATAGCAGTAGGGTGATAATGAAAACAAAATTAAGCTTTATTCAGCATGAGCACAATGTCCGTGGATCGCAGGCAGTTCAATCTTCACAAAGCCCATAGGGCAGTCAATGATTCTCAGCTGGATGGGGGACACAGTGGGATGCGTGTCCCCTACCTTGCCTGCACAGTCAAATGGCATCGTCTTCCACACTGGTGAGGGCATCAGGGGGGGGGAAGCAACAGGCACCGCAGGGACATCAGGGCAAAGGGGTGGCGTTGTGGGTGCAGGGATGGAGGACTCCACCACAGGGGGTGGGTCAGTGCCAAAGGGGGAGGCCAGGATGGCACTACACACCTTTGCAAGGTCCTCCAGGGAGTCCCCTGCACCCGAAGGGACCTCAGGCCCCAAGGAGGGGGGGGGGGTCAGAGGGATGGGTCGCAGCGCCACCGGGGGAGGGTGGAGACAGGGGGGGAGACTCAACCACCCTGACCGGGGACCTCCTTGACCGCTTGCGTGGTGGTGTAACTGTGGGGCTCAGGGACAGAGCGGCCATGAAGGAGTCCTTGGGGGAGATGTGGCCAGGAGAGCTGAGGGGAGGGGATTTGGAGGGAGTGGACTGGGTGGAATGCGGACTCCCACTATGGCTGCGTGTCACACGTTTGCCCCCCGACCCAGTGGGTGTGCCTACCTCACCCTGTGTGTGCGTGTCAGGAGGAGTGCGGTGGACCTTCCCTGCTGGTGTGGTGCCCATGTCCGTTGATGTGGGTGCATGCCGACGTCTGGGTGTACGTGGGACAGGCATGGGAGTGGGAAGTGTGGATGGGGCAGGGGTAGGTGGGGGGAGGTCGCGCTGCAGGAGACCCACTGCTGCAGTCAGTGTGGAGTCGATGGACCTCAGCAAGTTGCGTTGGTCAGCCTGCGATGAATGAATGCCCTCCAAGAAAGCCTCGATGTTGGTGAGGGTTTTGCCGTGGGCATGGAGGACATTAAGGATCGCAGCCTGACCAACCTGCAGTTGCCGCTGGATGTCCACAGACTCTGCATTGGCGGCAGAAGTGGAGACAGGGGCAGGGGGTGCGGTGCCTGGCAGGAAGGAGACATGCTGTGACCGGGCACGCTGGGAAGGGACACGAGCAAGTGGGAGGCGGCTGGTGGGAACTGAGGGGGCGGTGCGAGGTGTTGTTCCACTGTCAGCTGCTGGTGCAGCCACCGCCCACTCGGAGACATCCTCCTCGGACCTGTCAGCTTCGTATTCTGACGTGCCAGTCGACAGGTCCTCGGCCGCACTATCCTCCACCTCTGTCCCACTCGATGTGCCAGCCCCGATGTCACGGCTGGCACTGGTGCTCGGTCCCTCTGCCTTGCCTGTGTCCATGTCTCCCTCTGTGTCCCCCGACGATGCTGTGGGCAGGGTGGAGAGACAGAAATTAATCAGACAGCTGTACACATCAGTCACATGAGTACAATCGACATAGGTAACACTGCATAGCCTGAAAAGGAAGATCCCTAACATCTACTAAACAAGGTACCGATGTAGGGCATGAAACACACAGTTGGTTGAGCCACCATGCCACTGAAATACCATGGAGAGCATGAGACAATAGCTAAACACAGGAAACGGAGTCTGACATAGCACCCAGGCCCTGGGGACAATCCTGCACTGCATCTGCACCACACAGCGTTGGCGAAAATACCGATGACCAGGGACCATATCCATGAACTTGAGACACATGCTGCATAGGTAATGCTGAAAACATGCCCAACATGACTCGGTCACTGCACATTGCGTGTGTGTCCAGACACATCACACACTGCCCAGACCCAGCAAGTAGAAATCAGGATTTGACACATAGGCATTGCCCGCACCAACAAGACCCTACACGAGGCAAATTGTTGAGACACAGGTGGCACCAACATCTCATAGTCTGGCTGATACACACAGGGGCAGGCAAAAAGCAAGAGTGTACGCCAAACAGCCAAGGTGCGCCTGTACAAATAATGAGGTACCAGTGCCCATCCTCAGATGAGTATAACAAGACACACAGGCACTGGCAACTGTGAGTATGTAGAAGGACAATCAGGTCAGGCTGCACAGTGGACACCTGTACAAAATAGCACGTCTATATACATGGTGACAGGGGACAATGGCACAGAGCACAACCTACGCTGTAGACACTGAGATTGTCCACGTTTATGATGACACATACACCACTGAGGAAAAGGTGCCCCAGGGGACAGTAGTGGGCACGCAACTACATGCTACTGAATGGTAATGACTGCAACACACGTCACCATCCCTGCACTATGTGTATCGCACACTCATGCACATCATGTCACAGGCCACTACATAGGACATGCGCGCTGTAAGGCATGACACATGAGAGACCAACTCCCATGTCTGGAGTCAGCATCAGTGCCAACTGACATGGAACCCACATGCAGTGAACTTGACAGTGCACAGGCAAGGTCCCACAACCTGTTACACACCAGCCCCACACATGATGCTACAGTCATTGTTCTCGTGGACAAAGCGCCAGCCTACATCACCTTGTGAAGGAGTGACTACACACAGACCAGGGAACACATTGCAAGGAGGGGAAGGGTGGCAGGGGCACAGCGCTATACTGGGGCAAACAGGATCTGCACAGCACCTTTAAACCCTGCCAGTTAATTCATGCTACTGTGCCCTTACAAATGCCGGTGACACACAACGAACACACATGTACCTACCCCCTTCCGGCTGCTGCATCGCCTGTAAGCGCCTCTCCAGGTCTGGAAAGACCACCGGCAGCACACGCCTGTGGAGGTGGCTCAGACGGCGGCGGCCGCGGTTCTTGTGGCTCTCAGGTGAGTCCCCCAGCAGGAGCCGTGCAATCCTCCGCGTCCAGCACCGGATATCCTGCCAGCGTTTTCTCACCTGGGGCAGGCTCCGCCTCCGACCATCCACACCCCTCACGGCACTGACGGCGGTCAGCCAGATCTGCTCCTTGGCAGTGGCGCCTAACTGTGAGGAGGAACAAGTGACACCACATCAATACACCAGCCACATGTCACAGAGAGACATATGGGTACAAATTAGCTGGTTACAACAAGGCATGTCATGCAGCCAACGCATTGCACCTTTGTCATAGGGACATCATCCCCTGGTGAGGGAAAAAGCAGTACGTGCCACAGTGGGTACACAGGTGGAATGATGGCAATGTCACAATCAATGATCAAGGCTCACACTGTGCATCACACCCACCCCTCCTGTCTCAGGGCACTGCTGTGAGTGATAGGCCCCCACCCCTCCTGTCTCAGGGCACTGCTGGGAGTGATAGGCCCCCACCCCTCCTGTCTCAGGGCACTGCTGGGAGTGATAGGCCCCCACCCCTCCTGTCTCAGGGCACTGCTGGGAGTGATAGGCCCCCACCCCTCCTGTCTCAGGGCACTGCTGTGAGTGATAGGCCCCCACCCCTCCTGTCTCAGGGCACTGCTGTGAGTGAAAGGCCCCCACCCCTCCTGTCTCAGGGCACTGCTGGGAGTGATAGGCCCCCACCCCTCCTGTCTCAGGGCACTGCTGGGAGTGATAGGCCCCCACCCCTCCTGTCTCAGGGCACTGCTGGGAGTGATAGGCCCCCACCCCTCCTGTCTCAGGGCACTGCTGTGAGTGATAGGCCCCCACCCCTCCTGTCTCAGGGCACTGCTGTGAGTGATAGGCCCCCACCCCTCCTGTCTCAGGGCACTGCTATGAGTGATAGGCCCCCACCCCTCCTGTCTCAGGGCACTGCTGTGAGTGATAGGCCCCCACCCCTCCTGTCTCAGGGCACTGCTGGGAGTGATAGGCCCCCACCCCTCCTGTCTCAGGGCACTGCTGGGAGTGATAGGCCCCCACCCCTCCTGTCTCAGGGCACTGCTGTGAGTGATAGGCCCCCACCCCTCCTGTCTCAGGGCACTGCTGTGAGTGATAGGCCCCCACCCCTCCTGTCTCAGGGCACTGCTGGGAGTGATAGGCCCCCACCCCTCCTGTCTCAGGGCACTGCTGGGAGACATCAGGCACCCCCCCCGGGACCCCCCCGACAGTACATGGCATGTGTGTTACACCTGGACGCAATGGCAGAAGTCACAGTCACAACATAGGGACAGTCTGTGGCAGTGGCCTATGCACTCACCTGATACCCTGGTCGCCCATACAGCATGGAGTACTGTGGGAAGATCACATCCAGCAGAGCCATGTTCTCCTCCAGGGTGAATGGCTGTGTCCTCTCCACAGCCCTTGACATGGTTCCAGGGAATCAGTAGCAGCAGCTGGGTCGACGAATGCAAAGATGTGCAGGCAAGTGCTTCCTTCATGGGACCTGGCTGCCTTATATGTGCCCTTCTGCCCAGTCTCATGCACAGGAGTACAGAGTGATTGGTCACTCACATTTGCATCCTATGTTTCCACCAATCCCTTCAAACCTAGCAGTTTGTGTGTTCTCTATCGGTTTCATTCTCCTGCATGATGTCAGCCCCACAAACACATTGCAACAAAGTAGAAGAATTCCAACTGACTTCTGCTGTGCACCTTCCAGAACAATTTCGAATTTTGAACTTGGTCTCCATGACAACCAGCATGCATGTAGGCCTTAATACTTGTCCCCTATGTAATTTGGACCATCACACACAGGTACGGTGCGTTTCGGGGCCCTAGGGCACCCCAAATGCATGGCAACGGCCCGTACATGCATGCCTACGCTCTCCATCACTATGGGTCTGCACGCGTATGCGTACCCGTAGTGTTACGGACCGTACACACGCATGTACGCTCTCTATCACTATGGGTCTGCACGCGTATGCGTACCCGTAGTGTTACGGACCGTACACACGCATGTACGCTCTATATCACTATGGGTCTGCACGCGTATGCGTACTCCTAGTGATAGTGAGCGTACATGCGAGTGTACGGTCCGTACCACTACGGGTACGCATACGCGTGCAGACCCATAATGATAGTGAGCGTACATGCGTGTGTACGGTCCGTACCACTACGGGTACGCATACGCGTGCAGACCCATAGTGATAGTGAGCGTACATGCGTGTGTACGGTCCGTACCACTACGGGTACGCATACGCGTGCAGACCCATAGTGATAGTGAGCGTACATGCGTGTGTACGGTCCGTAACACTACGGGTACGCATACGCGTGCAGACCCATAGTGATAGTGAGCGTAGATGCGAGTGTACGGTCCGTAACACTACGGGTACGCATACGCGTGCAGACCCATAGTGATAGTGAGCGTAGATGCGAGTGTACGGTCCGTACCACTACGGGTACGCATACGCGTGCAGACCCATAGTGATAGGGCCGTACACACGCATCTACGCTCACTATCACTATGGGTCTGCACGCGTATGCGTACCCGTAGTGCTACGGACCGTACAAATGCCTGTACGCTCGCCATCACGATGGGTACACATACGGCAGCACTCCCACAGTGATTTGGGAACATGCACAGGCCCTCTCAGCAGCAGTACGGCGGTTTTTACACATCACTGTGGTGATAGGCGACACACATGTAGGAATAGGGCGGACATACTTGTCCATGGATGGACATACTTGTCCAGGAATGGACATCAAGGCATCGTCTGTGCATTACTACATGTGTGGGGCACAGGTGTCACAGGCTGTGATGTGGAACATGCCTCCTGAGTGGAGAAGGCACCAGATGTATGATGAGATGTGTACATGTGTACTGTGTGAGGGTGCAATGTGTGCCAGGCATGCCCTTGACTCCTTTGACATGTGTGCATGTGGGACTGCGCACTTGGGGTGAGCGTCACTGGCATGGCACGGACACCAACACACGGAAGTGTCCCATGATGCCCGGTACAGGGGTCATGACACATGACTTGTCACTACCCACAGTGCACAATGTGACTATGTCATATATGTGTCCGGGATTTACATCAGGTTGATGTTGTAGCACCCTCAAAAGCTGCAGCCGTTGCAGCAACCAACATGTGGCTGTGTGTAGATTGTCATTGCACACTGTTCCCAACACCATGCCACATGTGTTATCGGATGTGAGGTGCACATGTATGCATGGGACACGGAGTAGCGTGACAAGGCCATTTCAGCAAACTCACAAGGAATGTGTGGTGAGTCATGACATGTGCACCTTCATGGCAAGGTGTGTGGGCTGGACTAGTGTAATGTCATGTGACCTGTGGCTCCAGTGTTCCGCTACCAGTCTCTGCAATCGGCATCACAATTCTGCTGATGTGTGGGTGTATGTCACTCCTGTCTTGCGTCGGGCAGTGCACTTGCACTGGGACACAGCTATTTCCATGGCGTGGCATGGGGAGGTTCTCAATCACCGTGTGTAGCTGGGTCTTGGAAGGAGTGTCACCTTGCATCCATACGTGTCCTGGGCATGTAGCACATGCCTGACTCCCTATGTGGCATGTGTGTATTGCCAGATTTACATGTGCTCAGTAGACATGAGTTGTTCTCGTAGTGCACTCACTCTTCCTTGTCACTTCCAAATTACTGCAGAGCGCCTCCTGTTGCCCGAAGAATTCCAGACTTGGCTACCATGCAGGAGAATGACAGGATCCGGCTCTACCGCTTCACCCAACCGTTGATTCTGGAGCTGACGGCGAGACTGGCACCACACCTGCAACCGCAGCACAGGTATCCTACGGCACTGACACCCCAGCTGAAGGTAATGGCTGCCCTACATTTTCTGGCCACGGGTACCTTCCAAAATACCATAGCTCATGTTGGTGGCATGTCCCAGAGCATGTTCAGCGGTGTGCTGCATGATTTCTTGGAGGCCATGTTGATTCACCTGGATGACTTCATCAAGTTCCCAACCCCTGAACAGATGACTGAGGTCAAGCGTGGATTCTATGCCCTGGGAGGGATGCCCCATGTCATTGGGTCCATAGATGGGACACATGTAGGTTTGGTACCACCACACGCACGGGAGGTGGCGTACCGCAATCGGAAGCACTACCACTCCATCAAGGCCCTTGTGGTGTGTCTGTCCAATATGGTGATTTCACATGTCTGTGCTCGTTTCCCAGGATCAGCACACGATGCCTACATCATGAGGCGTAGCGGGATGCCTGATATGATGATGCAGCTGCGCAACGAACGGGCATGTGTTGTTGGTGGGTACAGTCTGTCTGTCCTGTATTCTGTATAGCCGACCAGCACGACCGCTACACCAGTTCTAACGATGTCCATGTGCTTCCCATGTAGGGGACGCTGGCTATCCCAACATGCCTTGGCTGCTGACACCTCTCCGCAACCCCATCACGCCGGCCCAGCTCCGCTATAACACCGCCCATGGCCGGACAAGGCGAGTGATAGAGAGGACGTTTGGCATGCTGAAGAGCCGATTCCGGTGCCTCCACAAGACCGGCGGTGCACTCCCTTATGCCCCGGCGAAGGTCTGCAAGATCTTCATGGTCTGCTGCATGCTGCACAACATGGCAGTTGAAAGAGCTGTGCCACTCATCCTGAATCAACATGACGAGGACCATCCACCCGTGGAGGACGAAGGGCTTGGCAATGGGGCTAGTGATGTGGAGGATGTGGAGCCGCAAGAGGACATCCGGACTCGGCTCATACGCGACTTCTTTGCTTAGTGGTGAGTACCAGGGTCTGAGTGTGCACGCATTGGTCCCCGTGTGGCATGCGTTGTGATGTGTGTCTCCACCTGCATGTATGGCACGTGGGTCAGAGGTGTGTGTGGGTGTGTCACTGGAGTGATGGTGGCAGTGATGGTAGTATTTCCCCAGTCATAATTGTGACCTAGCATGTTGTCATCCATACATGTGTCGAGTAACTGCACATGCAAGTGGCTGTGCTTTTTGTGGCTGACTTCTTGTGTGTCTCTCTTCCCCAGGTACCTGCGCATGCCGTTTGCTGGTTGCATTGTTGTGGCACTGCTATTCCTCATGGACATGACATCGTGGGCTGACTCAGCGTTACAGGCACGGACACGTTTGGAAGTCTCCATGGGGTAAGGGATGCATCTGGGGTGTATTGGGTGTGGCAGTTGTTCACGATGTGTGCACACTGCCCCGGTCGGGGTTTGGTTCCTCTGCAGACATGTGGCATCCCCATGGGACACGACATGCAGCTGGGTACACCTGAATAGATGGGCTGCCTGGTTGTCAGTCATCAGTGATGGGATAGTGGATTGTGATGATGGCATCAATGTGTGTGACACTGCCCTTGGACACATACGGTTAACATTGTCTTGACATGGCGTGGGACTTCCACATCAGCGGATGTATGGTGTATGGCAGGCTCTCCGTGAGCAGCTGTGGGTGTTTAGCTGTTAGCCGACGCTTGTGTGCCAGTTCCATGGCTATCACGCATTTGTGCTGCAGAAGGGGGGTGCCAGTGTTGGAGCCACATGTTACTCCACATGATGTGTTCATGTGTACTTCAAGTTGCCTCTGCAATCCCAAAAACATGACTAATAAAGGTGTCCCTATGCCTCCAAGGTGCCTCTTCTCAGTCAATGCTGGTGTGTTGGCACGGTGCATCCTGCATGTCTGGCATGGTATTCCCTGATTGTGGCTATGTGTCAATGTGTCGAGTGGCAAGATGCAAGCTGTGTGTGTGTGCTGAGACTGTGTATTGGGCATGATGTCCATGACTGTGTGGGTATTGTGACATGTGCCATCCCCATGCATCCAACGTTGTCCATGACCCCATTTTCTGCATCCACCGGACTCAAGCTTGCAGGACATGGTTCTGCCACCTGTCTACACATACCTGGGTGCCCCCCAGGACACGGGCCAGGATCCCTGACCTCTGCGCATGACTGTTGCTGTACTCAATGTGTCTGTCAGCACGGTTGTTCGGCCACCCCCTCAGCTGGTTCTGACCATCACGGGTGTGTATGGTGCTCCATGTCTGTCTTGCCTAATAAACTGTGACCCATGTGTCCTGTGCCAGACTCAGGCCCCAGGGTGTGGATGGTTGAAGTGAACAGATGACTCAGGCATGTTTAGACTGTACAAGACACATGTTAGGTAATAATGCTACCAGCAGGCATCTACTCTTAATAGTGTGATTTATTATTGGGGGGGGGGGGACAAAGTGAGGGGCTTTCCGGGATTAGGGAATCCAAAGTTCAGTAGGGGAGTTGGTGTACTTGCCATTGGAAATCCTCAGAGTCCATGCCACAGTCTTTGTCAACATTGGTCAGCCAGTGACCAGCAGGGCCATGTGGCAGAGAATGTCTCTTGATGCTGTGATGCTGTTGCTCCAGTGGGCCAGGTGCCAGGCCAGGTGTCCTGGGAGATGGTGATGTAGCAGCCACCCTCACGGTCCTTTCCGTGGACGACCCGGCTTCCTGCGGGGAACCTCAGCAGCAGGCCGTGACGACGTCTGGGATGCTCCGTCGGATGTTTCCTCCTCCTCCTCATGATCCCTCCCTGTGGGTGGTGATGTTCTCCGCCTTCTGGCACAGGGAGGGTCGGCCATGGTGTCGGCCATCCGACGGAGTTCAGCGTGAATCCCCTGGGACGCCGTCACTTGCTCAGCCTGTCTGTCCTCCATCCTCCGTTGGTGTACCTGTAGACAGGCTATTAGCTCCGCATGTTGCTGGGCCTGCTGGACCTTGATCCCCTCGAGGACGGACACAACCTGGGCCATGCCCGTGGTGTCCTGCCGGTATGAGTCCAGGATGTTACGGACATGGGAAAATACCGGATCCCCAGCCAACTGGTCAGGCTCGCGCCTCCGCCGTCCTCCACTCCCACCACCCCTGCCCACTTGCGTCTGGCCTGCACTTGTGGGAACATCGGGTCTCCGGGACCCCTGAGGGGTGGCATTGGCGTTGTCGCCTGCCTCCTCCTGGGTGCCCGGGACACCGTGTCCCTCCTGGCGAGCCTGGCTGCATTGTGGTGTTGGGGCAGGGATCCTGGGTGTCTCCTGGGATGTGGCAGGAGTGGGGGTGGTGGTTGGCACGGTTGTACCTGACGCAGGTGCTGCAGGTGGTTGGACACCAGAGGGGCCAGGTCGGTCGGGGTCGTCCGCAGAGTGGTGAGAGTGGTCGCTGCCGGTGGGATCGGTCTCCTGCAGATCCGGGTCCTGTGAGTGTTCCCCCCCAGTGTTGGGGGGTGCAGCACGACGTTGACCTGTGTGTGAGAGAGAAAATGTTAATTTTGATCCATGCAACATCCATGTTTCATCCGTTACAAAGTTGGCACATTTCCTCTTGGAATTAGGATCTGTCTTGCATTCCACTCACAGTGCACTTGTGCATGGGTGTGTCCCTTGGGCACCAATTTGGCCCCTTTAACTATGTGTGGCACAGTCTTACTTGCTGCGTCAAGTGTGACTGCAGTCAGCAGTGGAGTGTGCATGTGTGGCGAGCCATGCATTTGCGCCTTCCTTGTAGCACTGTACATGTGCACATGGAGTGGATCCACACACTTATATGATGCAGGTGGCTGTCCTTGTGCTCGTGTACAGGTTGTGACATGGCCCTGTGTTTTGCCATGGTGAAGAGGGGGGGTTCTGGCACTGGCCACCCTTGTCTACATGCACGCAGTCCACCTGCTGACGAGCAGACATTCCCACACACCAAAGGACTGATTTGCTCTCCCTGTGTCTCCCTCCTTCTCTGTCCCCCTCTCCCTCCCTCTCTGTCCCCCTCTCCCTCCCTCTGTGTGTCAGCCTCCTCCCTCTGTCCATCTTCCTGTGTCTCCCTCCCTCTCTGTCCCCCTCTCCCTCCCTCTCTGTCCCCCTCTCCCTCCCTCTGTGTGTCAGCCTCCTCTCTCTGTCCGTCTCCCTCCCTCTCAGTCCCCCTCTCCCTCCCTCTGTGTCCCCCTCTCCCTCCCTCCGTCTGTCACCCTCTGTCACCTTGGCCCAGCTTCCTGGGCACACACTGTTAGCAGATCTTTGAGTGGCCCTTGGCCTGTTGATGTGAGTTTGTTTCTGATCTCCAGGCACCCATTTTGTCTGCTGTGTGTCTGTGCGCTGCTGCTGTGGTGGTGTGTGCTGCCACTCTTTCACAATGTTGGCTGTTCATTAGCTGCTGTCATGTGCAAAACAGTGCCTTCACCCCCATGTGTTGATGCAAGGCGTCCGCCATTTGCTGGCAAGTCATTCCTGTGTTGGGACACAGTGTTTGTCTGGCTGTGACCTAGGCCATATGGGCAGAGGGCATTGTTGTCTGCTTTGGAGTCGCACTATGTGATTCTTGGTGCCCAGCCTCCCGCCATCCGGGTTACCGTGTCATGTGTTGTTGTCTTCTGTGGCCTGTGACTTGACATTGTCCAGCTGGGTGCATGGGGCATGGTGGCAGCAGTGGCATGTGCCTGCTCATGGAGTGTGTTTGAGTCATGCGATGGCTTGTGGTGGTTGCGTGCCTGTTATTAATTTTGGTTGTGGTTGCAGTTCCCCCCATGTGAGGTGCGTTGTTTGTGTACTCACCCGGGTCTCGGAGTCCTTCTACTCCTTCAACTGCCTCCACCGGCAGTATGGCCATCACCCTCTCCTCCCAGGGATGGTACTGTACGGCTCTGCGGGAGGGCCCTCCTCCGGTGGCGTTGGCCTGGTCGTGTTCCTCCTGCCTCTTGGCTCTGACCCTCCTCCGCAGATCGTACCACCTGTTCTGGCAATCCTGCTTGGTCCTCCTGGTGTCCGCAACAGCATTCACAGCATCGACGATGGTCTGCCACATGGCTGTTTTGGCTGCCTGGCTGGTGCTTCTGACCAATGTTCCAAAGATCTGTGGCTCGACTCTGAGGATTTGATCAACAAGGACCTCCAACTCTCGGTGACTGAACTTTGGATTCTTGGTAGTGGGCATGGTGAGGGGTGTGGGTGGGGATGGTGTGGGTGTGGGGGGTGTGTGGATGTTGGGGGGGGGGTGTGGATGGTTGTGTGTGTGTGTGAATGTGATGAGAGGGTGTTTGTGAGGGTGGTCGTGTGAAGGTGTGCAAGTGTACGGTGTGGTGTAGCTTGTAGTCTGGTTCTGTGGTGTCTGGCAGCAGTGAGTCTGTTGCAAAGGCTCATGGTTTGTGTGTGTGGGCCCTTTTTATTGGTCCATGGGTGGGTGTGGCAGTTTTTGAATTTTGGGTGGGTGTGTTATAAGGAGTGGTGGTGTATTGGGCCTCTGTTTGTTTTTGGCAGTTGCAGGTCAGTGATTGTGTTATTTTAGTGGTTGTTGGCCATGTTTAGTGGCTTTGTGCCTTTCGAATGGTGTATTCTTGTGTTGTTTTGTTTTGTCCTGGTTGTGTACGTGCGTTTTGAGTGTGTGTACGGTGTGTACATGGGCCATTTGGTTGTACGATTATGTCCTTGTGTGTGGCTTTGTACGACTCGTACATGCGGTTGTGATGTTGGGGCATGGGGTGCGCTACCGTACTTAGGAGGTTGTGTTGGGGGTGCGCCAGGAACGTACTGGGGTGTAGGTACACGGGGGGTATGACACGTACTGGGGTGGGGGTGTGGCTCGAACGTACTGGGGTGTAGGTACACGGGGGGTACGACACGTACTGGGGTGGGGGTACGACTGGAACGTACTGGGGTGTAGGTACACGGGGGGTATGACACGTACTGGGGTGGGGGTGGGGCTCGAACATACTGGGGTGTAGGTACACGGGGGGTACGACACGTACTGGGGTGGGGGTATGACTGGAACGTACTGGGGTGTAGGTACACGGGGGGTATGACACGTGCTGGGGTGGGGGTGGGGCTCGAACGTACTGGGGTGTAGGTACACGGGGGGTACGACACGTACTGGGGTGGGGGTACGACTGGAACGTACTGGGGTGTAGGTACACGGGGGGTACGACACGTACTGGGGTGGGGGTAGGACTGGAACGTACTGGGGTGTAGGTACACAGGGGGTATGACACGTACTGGGGTGGGGGTAGGACTCGAACGTACTGGGGTGTAGGTTCACGGTGGTACGACACGTCCAGGGGTGGGGGTACGACTGGAACGTACTGGGGTGTAGGTACACGGGGGGTATGACACGTACTGGGGTGGGGGTGGGGCTCGAACGTACTGGGGTGTAGGTTCACGGTGGTACGACACGTACTGGGGTGGGGGTACGACTGGAACGTACTGGGGTGTACATAGACGGTGGTACGACACGTACAGGGGTGGGGGGGTGTACATTGACGGTGGTACGACACGTACTGGGGTGGGGGTACGACTGGAACGTACTGGGGTGTGGGTAGACGGGGCTATGACACGTACTGGGGTGGGGGTGGGGCTCGAACGTACTGGGGTGTAGGTACACGGGGGGTATGACACGTACTGGGGTGGGGGTGGGGCTCGAACGTACTGGGGTGTAGGTACACGGGGGGTACGACACGTACTGGGGTGGGGGTACGACTGGAACGTACTGGGGTGTAGGTACACGGGGGGTACGACACGTACTGGGGTGGGGGTAGGACTGGAACGTACTGGGGTGTAGGTACACGGGGGGTATGACACGTACTGGGGTGGGGGTAGGACTCGAACGTACTGGGGTGTAGGTTCACGGTGGTACGACACGTCCAGGGGTGGGGGTACGACTGGAACGTACTGGGGTGTAGGTACACGGGGGTATGACACGTACTGGGGTGGGGGTGGGGCTCGAACGTACTGGGGTGTAGGTTCACGGTGGTACGACACGTACTGGGGTGGGGGTACGACTGGAACGTACTGGGGTGTACATAGACGGTGGTACGACACGTACAGGGGTGGGGGGTGTACATTGACGGTGGTACGACACGTACTGGGGTGGGGGTACGACTGGAACGTACTGGGGTGTGGGTAGACGGGGCTATGACACGTACTGGGGTGGGGGTGGGGCTCGAACGTACAGGGGTGTAGGTTCACGGTGGTACGACACGTACTGGGGTGGGGGTACGACTGGAACGTACTGGGGTGTACATGGACGGTGGTACGACACGTACAGGGGTGGGGGGGTGTACATTGACGGTGGTACGACACGTACTGGGGTGGGGGGGTGTACATTGACGGTGGTACGACACGTACTGGGGTGGGGGTACGACTGGAACGTACTGGGGTGTACATGGACGGTGGTATGACACGTACAGGGGTGGGGGGTGTACATTGACGGTGGTACGACACGTACTGGGGTGGGGGGGTGTACATTGACGGTGGTACGACACGTACTGGGGTGGGGGTACGACTCGAACGTACTGGGGTGTAGGTTCACGGTGGTATGACACGTCCAGGGGTGGGGGTATGACTGTAACGTACTGGGGTGTAGGTACACGGGGGGTATGACACGTACTGGGGTGGGGGTGGGGCTCGAACGTACTGGGGTGTAGGTTCACGGTGGTACGACACGTACTGGGGTGGGGGTACGACTGGAACGTACTGGGGTGTACATAGACGGTGGTACGACACGTACAGGGGTGGGGGGGTGTACATTGACGGTGGTACGACACGTACTGGGGTGGGGGTACGACTGGAACGTACTGGGATGTGGGTAGACGGGGCTATGACACGTACTGGGGTGGGGGTGTGGCTCGAACGTACTGGGGTGTAGGTACACGGGGGGTACGACACGTACTGGGGTGGGGGTACGACTGGAACGTACTGGGGTGTGGGTAGACGGGGCTATGACACGTACTGGGGTGGGGGGGTGGCTCGAACGTACTGGGGTGTAGGTACACGGGGGTACGACACGTACTGGGGTGGGGGTACGACTGGAACGTACTGGGGTGTAGGTAGACGGGGCTATGACACGTACTGGGGTGGGGGTTCGACTGGAACGTACTGGGGTGTACCTAGACGGGTGGGGGTATACATATACGGGGGGTACGTGTCGGACGTACGGGGGCTGGTGGGAGTGTTGGGCGCGTATGCGGGCACATGTCTCCATGGTTGCTGTAGGAGTTCGGTGCGGACGGTGTTTTTTCCATACGGTTGTAACCTCGGACGCACGGGATGGATCGTGATTCCTCGGTCGGACTTGGATTTTCACGTTTGTAAGGTAAATCGTCCGAGGACGTGTCGGACACATTTTCCGACCCGAGGACGTGTGGGGAATGATTCCCAGTGCGGTTCGTATGGCCTTTTTACCATGCGAATCGTGATTGCCAGTTCGTACGGCACTTGTACGATTCGTACGGTAAAAAGACCCGATACGAGTCGCACGGGGGAATTTTTTACCGGATCGTGATCGGCACCTAAGGGTCTTAAGGGTCCAAGTAGCCCACCAGGTACCTCCAGTAAGCCCCACTCAGTGGTATTGCTGAGAACTGGTCCAAGGCCCCGCACCTTTTTACACCACTCTGCAAACGTGCCTCTTGGCGCACTGCTGGTGGGGTGATGAGGTCCCTTTGTGTCCTGAGGGCTTCAGGACTAAAGTGGACGTCATCCCACAAGCAGCAGCGTGCCAGGCGCTGCGTTTGCAGAGTGGTGTAAAAAGGGGCCGCGGCCTTGGACCACCTCTCAGCAATCCATCTGTGTGGGGCTTAGTGATAAAACGAGGGCTAGTTGGCCCCCAGGGACCCTTAGGAGGCAAGGGGATGTCATCCCCCAATCAAGAGCACACACGGAGGCGCATTTGCAGAGTGGTGGAAAAAGTGGGCATGGCCCCGGTCCACCTCTCAACAATCCCACTGTGTGAGGCTCACTGGAGGTAACAGGTAGACTAGTTGGCCCCTGTTAGAACTGGGGGTCTCTAGTTGGCTGAGGCAGTTACCTTAGTCCAAATAGGGATCCTTGCTTCTAGTCAGGGAAAGGAGGGACACTCTCTTGGATAACCCCTGCTTACCCCCTGGTAGCTTGGCATGACCTGCCAGGCTTATCTTCAAGGCAATGTGTAAAGTATTTGCAACCACACTCCCAGTGACACAGTGATAAAACCACAAATGGACACAACACTGTTGTATGAAAATAGCGGTATCTTTATCAAGAAGAAAAATACGGTAAGACCACACGATAAAAATTGAATGTATGCGTATTCGTAATATTTGACTTTGCCGGTTATTAGGCCAACAAACACTTGTAGGTTCTTGCGGTACTAATGAGCAGTTCACGATGTTCAAATACAGTCCTTATGCAATGCTATGCAGTTCGTATTGTCAGACCAATGCAGTTCGTAATGCAAGAATAATGCAATCCTCAATGCAAGTAATCAGGCAGTTCGTAATGCAAGAATAATACAATCCTCAATGCAAGTAATCAGGCAGTTCGTAATGCAAGAATATACAATCCTCAATGCACGTAATCAAGCAGTTTGTATTTCAAGACTAACGCACTCCTTAATGCAAGTAATAAGGAAGTTCGTAATGCAAGAGTAATTCAATCCTCAATGCACATAATCAGGTAGTTCGTAATGCAAGTATAATGCACTCCTGAATGCAAGTAATAAGGCAGTTAGTAATGCGAGAATAATTCAATCCTCCATGAACATAATCAGGCAGTTCGTAATGCAGGAATAATACCAGGCCAATCAACGCGACTAACGCGGGCACCACTAGGCTCCAACCACAGACAACAGTCCTGAAGTTCCTTGGGCGGCCCTTGTACTGCCGGGTGGGTCCGGGCCGCTTAAGGACTCAGCATGTCTAACGCAATGCAGCGGGAGAGAGACTGGAGCACTCCTGTATTCCTCCTGCACGCCTCCCCAGGCCACACACTCTTGTGGCTCTCGACCGGAGCCTTAACTGGGGGATGCGCTGCCTAGCTCTCACTCTCTCCCCGCTCGTTGGATGTCCTTCTGGGCTCTCCTGATGATGACGCAGCACTGATGCAAGGCAACGCTGTAGCCAGACAGGTTACGTCACTGCCTTCTCCTTTGCTGACGGTCTTGGGCAGATTCCTCTTGCGAACAATGATCACGATTACCTCACGACTTCCTTAGCTATACGAAATCCATCAGCGTGTTGCGGCATGGGCCTGCAGTGGCGATCTTGATCCGCAGCCTCAGTTACGATGATGGCTCGGGCCACAAACACCTACACAGCAGCGTGGATGATGATTCACGCTGCTCAGGCACTGCAGTCACAGGGCTCTTTCCAACCAGCACCACGGACCCCACGCAACTCAGGCTGCACACGTATATGCAAAAAGCGTCACTGAGACTCGGTTGGGTTTCGGGCAAAACAGCCTAGGGGCAATGCTTACGAAAGTCTCAGGCTGCAAAAAGTACACACACACAGCATTGCTGAGACACACTGGGAAACTTTGATGTTCCTGAGTTTCCATAACAGGGAGCTGGCTGGCAAGTGGGTGCACTTGTCAGGACAACATGGCAGTTAGCAAACTGCGCGCAGGCACTGCAGGGGCAGGCTTGAGTTCTCTCTTTAGGGCTACTTGTGTGGGTGGCACAATTAGTGCTGCAAGTCCCACTAGTAGCATTTGCATTTCCATCCCTGGCACACATAGTGCACTTTACTAGGGACTTTACTAGTAAGGCAAAAATACCAATAATGGACAACCAATTACCATAGCACTTTATACAGAGAGCATATGCACTTTAGCACTGATCAGCAGTAGTAAAGTGCCCAGAGTCCTAAAACCAACAAAAACAGGTCAGAAACAATACAGGAGGGAGGCAAAAAGTGATGACCCTGCAAAAAGGGCCAAGTCCAACAGCCCCTAACAACCCCCAGCAGCAAAGGAGACTTCAATCCCCATCCAAGAGCACGCTAGTGAGCGTGGTTGCAGAGTGGAGAGCAAAAAGGGAGTGGCCTGCTATGGGAACTTAGCAGTCCAGCTGTGTGGGACTTACTGGAGGTAATAAAAGGGGTTGTTGGCCCCCAAGAATGTCCTTGGGGGCCAACTACCCTCCTGTTACCTCCTGTAAGTCCCACATAGTGGAATTGTTAAGAAGTCTTCGGAGGCCACGCCCCCCTATCTCCACCACTCTGCAAACGCGCCTCCTGGCACACTACTGGCTGGGAGGTGAAGTCCACTTTACTCCTGAGGGACTTTGGGGGCAAGAAGCCTTCCTGGTACCTCCTGTAAATCCTACACAGCAGAATTCCTGTGCGCTGGTCGGAGGCCCAGCCCCCTTTCTCCTCCACTCTGCAAACACGACTACTAGTTAAAGAAGCATTTGGAATGTAATAGGTCTCACATTTGTGAAAGTTACAGCTATTGGCATTGTAAATTTAAAAGTTTTTTACTAATATTTTTTGGAGTGGAGTGGATGTACGTTTGTGTGTGGTGGAATTATGCTGTATGTTGTGCACTGAAATTATGTGGATAGAAAGTATGTGGTATTTAGTGTATAGGAATCATGTAGAGTGAGATAATGTGTTATGGAGAGTAATTATGTGGTATGGCAGTCTGCATTGTGGAGTGGTAACCTCAGGTTTAGTCTTCCTTGTTTCCATAGGAGCTAAAATATATACGAAATGAGACAAAAAAAGAAGGAACTACTGAGGAGCACTTTTGGAATTAGTTGGAGGTATGAGAAGGGCCACTGGAATTATGCGACTGTTTGGCTGCACCGACTTTTTAACAATTCTACATGTTCCGCATTTGCCACATAATCCATCATCTGCTGCATAATTTGTAGTTGATTGGTTATCCGAGTATCTGTATTGGTGCCTGAGTGTCTATGTGTGTAGGTGGCGGGTGTGTGACTCTGTGCATAGATGTGTGAATGGGTGATTCACTGAGTGTATGGGTTCAAGAGTGCATCTGTGAAGAGCTGTATGGGTGTGTGTGTGTATGGGTGTGTTGGTGAGTGAATGGATGTCTCTGTGGTACATGTGTGAGTAACTACATATGTGAAAGACAGTATATGTGAGTGTTGGACTATATAAAGGACTATATGTGAGAGTGAGTGATTGTGAGAGTGGCTGTATGGATGAGTATGTGCTTGTGTTAGAAGTTGGCCTGATATATGCTGTCTACTAGTTAAGGTGGGCACCTTGTATCAGTCCAAACAACCCCTTATGTTGATAGGTTAAAGACAACCTTTATTGAAAGCTATCCTAGTGGTAGATATGGAGGGCAGCCTTCAGGCTAAGTCTTTTTTTTTTAAGTTTAAAGAAAAGTTTATTGGAAGTAAACATAAGATAGAACAATACTACAATACAGTATATGTCAATAGTAAAAAATAGAAAATATATTGTGTACAATAAGGAAAGAAAAAGTAAGAAGGGGAGAGAAGAAAAGAGAGATAGGAAGAAGAAAGAAGGGGGGGAGGAGGGAGAGTAAACAGATAGAAATATCATATAATTATATCACTGAAAACATTGGTCTAATATATAACATGTATATCATATTGATCTCACTACTACAAACTTAATTATATATTGAGAATAAAGCACAAAGTATAACAATATTTAACTAACTATAATCTAAGGAGGTTTGGAAACTTCTTCTATGGCTGGAGTATGAGACGGCAACGATTGAGCAGACACATTTAGAAAGTTAGTCACAGGTAGCCATAATAAGTCACGTTTAATGGCCAGTGTAATCGGGTGAACATAGGCTCTATCCAATCGATGATTATAACAAATTCCATACCACCAGGCCTGAAAAGAAACATTTGAGGCATTTTTCCATGATTTAGTAATTTGCTGAAAAGCAACAGCAATAAGTAAATCAATAATGAGGATATTAAGGGAGGTGGAAGAGGACCAAACCTCCGCAACACTACCCAGAAAAACATAGGAAAAAGAAAATGGGATTTGCGTATGAAACAGTTTATTAATTTGTTGCCAAACCCTAGACCAAAATTGATGAATAACTGGGCAAGTGAATAACATGTGCATAAGATCTGCAACAGGGGCTGGACACGACCAACAGGTAGAGGGAAATAGATGGTTAATTTGATGTAGTTTGGCAGGGGTGAATAAAAGTCTGTTATATATAAAGAACAGTGTTTGTGTAGTATTTGCTGCCCTAGAAGATTTCCGTAGTTTAGTCCAAATTTTATCCCAGGTTGAAGTGGAGAAGGAAGTATTTAAATCAGATTCCCAGCTAGATTCAACTGCAGATTTATTACGGGGCTGACCAATGACTCTTAATTTGTTATAAATTTGAGAAGCTGAAATGTTCACTGTTAAGAATGAAATTGGAACTGGAGAGGGAGTAATCTGCACGGAAGAAGTCATAAGTTTATCGTAAGAACTTTGAGCAGCTAGGGTCAGTAATATATATTTAGGGTGATATGAAAGGGGGAGGGAATAACGCGATTGTAATGTAGAGAAGGGTATGCAGGTATCACCTAGAAAGAGCTGATGTGTCCACTTGAGACCAAGATTGAACCAATCCTTCCAAAAAATAGTCCGATTTTTAATCTTAATATGATTGTTATACCAAATCGGAGAATGCAAGAACCTGTTTCGGTCATCTAAACCATCTAACATAAGAGGACAAAAAAGTTTACGAGTGTGCATAAGAATGGGGAGAGAAAATTTTTGGGGGGTATTAGATAAAGACAGAAATTCATCAAATGAAAAAGGGTAAATGAAATGAGATTCAATTTCTACCCACAAAGGCAAAGATAGTAAATCCGTTGCATTCTGAGATAGTAATGCAGAAGAATTCTTAAGAAAGAAGGAAGTATGATAAGATGCAAAGTCGGGGAAGTTAACACCACCTAAGTGTTTAGGTTGTTTGAGTTTGGAAAAAGACATCCTAGACTTTTTCTTTTGCCACAGAAATTGCGAAAGAATAGTATATATTTTTTTGTACCAGGATTTAGGAATGTTAACAGGAAGATTAGATAAGAAGAATAAAATTATAGGGACCAACATCATTTTTACAGAATCCAGTCTACCCCACCAGGATAAAAACAAGGGGTGCCATCGCGCTGTAGAGTCGGATAATGTTGACAGAAGATTTTTAAGATTGAGTGATACAGTATCTTTAATAGAAGGAGTGAACCATAGGCCTAAATATTTAATCTTAGTAGGATTCCAATGAAAGGAAGAAGATACAAAATCAGCATGGAAACAATACTTATTTAACGGAAGAATTTCGCATTTATCTACATTGAGTTTGTACCCTGAAACCGAGGAAAAAGTAGAGACTTCTGAAAGAAAAGCCGGTAAAGAGAATTGAGGATTAGATATAAATAGAAGAATATCATCGGCATATGCCGAGATTTTTAATTGCTTATCGCCGTAAGGAAAACCAGTAATATTCTTGTTCATCCGGATTTTAGATAAGAAGGGTTCTAGAGTCAAGATAAATAAAAGCGGAGAAAGAGGACAACCCTGTCTAACACCTCTGAGCAGTGGGAAAGAAGAAGAAACCAATCCATTAGCCAGAATAAATGATTTTTGAAAAGAATAAAGCAGTGAAACATAGGATAGAAACTTAGGACCGAAACCAAACCAAGTAAGAGTCGAAAAGATAAACTGCCAGTTAACCCTGTCAAAAGCTTTCTCAGCATCCAAAGCCACGGCCGCTAGTGAGGAATGATGGGAATGAGATTTACTAAGTACATTGAAAAAGAGACGGGTATTATCCGAGAGGTGGCGACCTTTAATGGAACCACATTGTTCTTTACCTATTAAGTGAGGTAAAATATTATCCAGACGAAGCGCAAGAATCTTCGCAAAAATGTTATAGTCCAAATTAATTAAAGAAATAGGTCTATAATTTTTACATAGGGAATGGTCTTTACCTTCTTTAGGGAGAAGACAAATTAGAGCCTCTTGAAATGAACCTTCAGAACTCCGGGAAGCAATAAAAAATAGGAATAATTTAAGTAATTTGGGAATAAGTAAATTAGAAAAATGTGTGTAAAATTCGATCGTAAAGCCGTCCGGACCCGGAGCTTTCCCCTTTTTAAGTGACTGAATAGCATTGAGAATATCTTTAGCGTGTATATCAGATTCTAGAGAAGAGAAATCTACATTCAAAGAAGAAGGAGGAGGAGGGATGGAGGCTAAATACTGATCAATATCAGATAGAAGAGGTGGAAACTCTGGAGTGTATAATGATTGGTAAAAATTGGAAAATTCCAAGAGAATGTCTTCGTCTCTATGGAGCACAGTATTAGATGAAGATGTGATAGATTGAATTTTGGTACGTTCTTTTTTAACCTTGAGATAATTAGCAAGGAGATTACCAGATTTATTTTGTGCAGTGTAGTATTTAGCCTAGATTTAAGCAGATACAGATTTGCAGAATCAGTAGAAACTTTATTAAAAGAAAGTTTAGCGCTAATGAGTTCTTTTAAGATAGATTGGCTATTTGACATGTAATAAAGGTGTTCTAACTTTTTAATTTGTAAATTGAGTGTTTGAGATGAGAGAGAGGCTGCACGTCGTTTTCGTGCAACAAAGGATATGATAAAGTCCCTAGAGGCAGCTTTAAAGGAATCCCATATAAGTTGAGGAGATAGTTGAGGAGATTCATTCTCTTCGAAAAATAAGGAGGCAAACTCGAGAAAGGCTGGTGTAAACTTAGGATCCAGTAAAAGGGAATTATTAAATCTCCAGCGTCTGGTCCCTTTAATGGGAGGGAGTAGGTCCAAACTCAAGGAAACCGTGGCATGATCAGAAATTAATATAGAGCCTATGTCCGCCCGGGAAATATGATTAAGTAGAGCCTTGGAAATAAAGAGGTAGTCTATTCGAGATTGCGAGGAATGAGCAGGTGAGTAATAAGTATATTCTTGAAGTGTGGGATGGCAGAGTCTCCAAGAATCTACAAGAGCTCTTTGAGAAATAGTGGAAGTGAATTGGGAATGTGCAGAGGAGGGGACAAATCTGGATTTGGAATGCCTGTCAATAAAGGGGTCTACAACCATATTACAATCCCCACCAAAAATCAAATACTCGTCAGTACATTGCATTAAAAGTGAAAGAATTTGGGGCCAGAACGATTTATCATGTGTAGTGGGAGCATAAACGTTAAAAATAGTGAGAGAAACCTTATTAATCAGCAAAGAGGTCATAACCCATCTACCATCAGAATCATTATCCTGCTTTATGAGATGGACATCCAAGCGTTTATGACAGAGAATAGCAACACCATTGCGTTTTCCTGAGCCCGGTGATGCAAAAACGTGGCCTACCCAATTCCGCCGTAATTTAGTTATCTCAGTATCCTGTATATGGATTTCCTGCAGAAGAGCAATATCTCCTTTTAAATTTGCAACATGTGACAAAACTCGCTGACGTTTGATAGGAGAACCCAAACCTTTAACATTCCAAGATATAATATTTAACGACATTTAAATCTTTATAAACTTAGCCAAAACAATTCGTAAAAGAATTTGCCATGCATGCAAGCAAAAAACATGTGAAGAATGTAGCAAAATACGGAAAAAAGGCATTATTGATGATCATAAGATAGCAAAGAAAGAAATGAGTTAAATAAGAAGCATAAAAGATAAGCCGAAAATATAAATGGAACAGAGGAAAAAAGAGAAAAAGAGGGAGAGAGTGAAGATAGTAGGAAGGAAAGAGACAGAACAAAAATAAGAACAATCGAGATGACGTACAAATAATAGAAAAAACATAGCACAAAAGAACAGTCATGGTGGGGTAGGTGGAGCCACGCGAAGGAGGCCAGACGCCGGATGAGAAATCGCAGGACGAGGGGCACACGCAAAACATCATCCAGGAAGAACGAAAAAACGAAGAAAGGTAAGGGAACACAGAGACCGCAACCTGTTAAAAGGGAATATAAGAACAATAATTAACATGGGAAGTAACATAACTCCAACGTATACACATATGAGTAACATAAAGGAGAATCAGAATTGAGGGCAAATAAGAAACAAACAATGAGCATTTGGAGCTAAAGCATTCATGTCAAATCATGGCTTAGAAGTGTCCATAGAGACTCCTCTACACGAGTTCAAAAATTTTTGAAGCACATCAGGGTCTTCATAGTTGGTTGTTTTGTTATTATAAGTTACTTTGAAAAGACAAGGATGGAATAAGCCATAACGTGCATTCATGCTGCGAAGTGCTGGTCTCATATCCAAAAATTTCTTGCGTCGATCAGCAGTAACCTTGGCATAATATTGGGCAAAAAAGAGGTTAGAGCCATTCCAAGTGATCTTTCCTTTCTGTTTGGCGGCATGTAAAACCTTAAGGAGATCAGTATATTCTAAGAAGTACAAAATAACTTCTCTAGGTTTTGTTGAGGAAGATGAAGAATGGGGACTCTGACCCAAACGGTGCGCACGTTGAATATTTAATGGCGGAGATGCTGAAAAACCAAGAAGAGTTGGAAGAAAAGACTGAAAATGAGATATCGGATCAGAACCTTCAAGTCCCTCAGCCAGGCCATAAATGCGCAAATTATTGCGCCTATTGCGATTTTCTAACTGCTCAACCTGTTGCTTGAGGTGGTCGACTTCCTTGTGAATATGAGGAACTTGAGCAGCGAAATCCTGAACAGTATCAACACGCTTCTCCAGAACATCGACCCTTTGTACAGTATGGGACCAGTTATCTTCCAAACTCAACAGACGGGTGTTAGTTTCTTCCATATATGGTTTGAGGGCACGGATCTCCTCAAGGATAAGCTCCAATGAGAGAGGTGAAGAAGAGTTGGTGGGAGAGGGCGGATTCGCTTTTCCTCTTTTCCTAGGCGTGAAGGAAGCCGAAGACGGTATTTTGGATCCTTGTTTGGTACCTAACCGAGTCATAGAGGAAGAGGAGCCTTTCGTAGTAACAGAGTCACCAGGATTATCATCCGCTCCCTCTTGCAGGATGTTAAAAGGGTTAAAGTCCTCCAAAGATGTATCACTGGGTTGCTGAGTATCCTTACGGGCAGTCCGGGATGTTGCCATGACTGAGCTGAGCAAAGGTACCCCACAGCAAAAATTTTGTGAGAGAGGTACAGTAGTAGAGAGTCACTGAAAGCAGAGTAACACCCAATGCTCCTGTATGGTTTAAGTATAAAGAAGCGCCAAAAATAATTCCAAGTTCTTGTTCAGGAAGTATTAGTATTCAAAAGGAGCGGACAGCAGCAAAGAGCGGAAGAATCATATGACTGACCAATTCATACTGTTTCCCTGAGGAGACCAGTCATTCTCCAGCAACAAGCATGAGAGGACAAAAAGCCAGTCAAGGCAGGTAAAAAGGCAGAAGATGTGCTCCAATAACTGTGTGGCAGTGTTCCAATAAATTGCCCCAAACTCTTCATTATAGAGACTTTTCACTGAAGGTCTGCATTATTTGTGGAGAAATGATGGCAAATGTGAGGAGATTATTACATGAAGAAAAAACAAAATGGCGGCCGCGAGTAAATTGCAGCCGTCATGGAGCCGAAAAAGTGTCTTCTTCATATGCCAGGAATTTGAGCTTGACGACTGGAGCAGTACTTCCAATGAAGTCGGAAGCAATTTCCGCGCTCCGACAGCGGGAGGAAATATCCTGGAACAGCTGCGCCGCCTCACATCGCTGCGGAGCTCATCGTAGCGGCGGCCATCTTCTAAGGCGCCGAAACCACGCCCCTTCAGGCTAAGTCTTGAAGGAATGTAAAGCAGCTTGTTTTACCAGTCAATAATCTCTTGAATGATCAAATGAAAGGACAACCACACCAGGTATATATTTAAAATATATGTATTTAAGATAAAACACATCCCTCTAGTCTCTTTATGAGGCTGGAGTTCGAAGTACTTAAGTTACAAGGCAGTATTCAACAGTAATAGCACAAATACACATTTGGGCCCTAGGGGCATACTAAAGCATATACCAATAAAGTGGTATAAGAACGACGACTGAACTAGACGCAAGGCCTAGAGCCTGTAGAAGTGCTTGGACCACAAGGAATCAACCAAGGCAGTGACACAGGGGACCCACGGGGACGCGTGCAGTGTGAGAACACAGCCGCAAATCGCCGTTAACTTCTATGGGGAATGTCGCGGCTGGAAATTAAGAGTTTAAGGACACTTAGAGGATGACTACGAGCGAACCTTTTTGGACTTAGAAGTGTCTAGGGCCAACACCCATGGGAGCACTGGAGTACTCGAATTACCTCACTCAGGGAAGCCGGGTGCATAGGTGTGAAATGGTGTCGGGTCACGTTGCTGGTTTCAATGGAAGCTGCTCAGGAAGTGCCGCTGCCGTGAAGAGGAGAAGTGTCCGGAGAGATCCAAGCCTGGATCTAGGATGGAAGGAACCTTAAAGCAGAGGGGACAGAGTCTGGGTCACTTACCAGTGACCAAGGGCATGATAGTCCAATGCCCACAGATGTCGGGTGCTTCAGGTGAGTTGACGGGTGTCTTCATTCTTCAGCCACGAGGTCCATGAGGTGCCAATGACAACCAGGAGCTGAATTCAAATGGTCCCACAAAGTCTGTTGAGTGCTGCAGTGTCGGCGATCAGAATGGACCGAACAAGAATTGGCAACGGCAAGTCACTTGGAAATAGAAAAAGGACGTCGGTGCAGACCAGCAAGGTCTGGGGGAATCACCCAGCGACGATAAGTTGGGGCATGTCTGGAGCAACCAGGAAAGCCCAATCAGAAGAAGAGTTGCCTTTGTGGGGACCCACTAGCCAATGGGCTAGCGATCGCAAAGGAACCTCGAGTGGTCGCACTGGAAACTGGCCCATGGGTAACTCGTGGAGTGGAGGCCAGAAATCTTTGGTACAGGAGGTGATCAAGGCTGGGGCTACTCATAGCCCAAAGCTCAACTTCAAGGAAGACCAGGAAGCTGATGGATCAGCAAAAGATCACGGTGTCCAGGGGTCATGGTTCCACACCACCCACGATAGCCACAGGCCTCAGCTTTGCTGTGGACTCAGAGTAGCCTCGAGGAAGTCTGGAAATCCACCTCTGGGGATGCTGAGACTTCGGCCTCCAGCAGGAGCTTCAGGATTGCAGGCAGACAGTTGCTTCTTTGGTGCCTGCCAAGCAGGGGAGTTACTCCTTGACCCCAAGGGAGATTTCTTCCATCTTCTAGTCAAAATAGAAAGTCGAAGGTCCAGGATATATGTTGCAGAGTTTGGTCCAGGGTAATCTAAAGTCATAAGGACTGGGTTCCCATACTTATACAAAGTTTGGGGGTTGGACATACTCTAGGGACCCACCTATGGGAGGGTTTGGAAAGAGGAGTAGTTACACCCATTTCCTAAGTCCAGTTTCGCAACAGAGCAGGGTCAAGTAGCCCCTGCAACCGGTTTGAACTGGACTATGCACAGGGACACCAAGTGTGCCCCCAGTGCAGGACTTCAAAGCACCAGAGAATGCTCCCACCCAGCCCCAATACACATCTGCCTGACTGGGGAGGTGGTTACACCTCCCTGGGACAGAAAACCTATTGTCCAGGCCTCCCCTGCCGGAGTTCCGGTCAGCAGCAGGAGGCCAGACCCGTGTCTGTGGCAGAGGCATCCATTTTGTGATGCCAGGGCTTTAGAAAGTCTTTACCGGGTAGACCAGTGTGAACATGTCTCTCCCTCTAGGAGGGTGGAATGCTACCCCCGCCGCCAGAACTGGCAGGGGGGTAGTATTCCAAAGCATTTAACACCAAACACGACATGTTTCCGTGCAGCCAGTCCAAAGTTAGCATTTACCACGAGGTTTTAATGCACTTAAGAGTATATGGTCAGGCTGCACCACAAACAGCATCAGAGGAGGTACTCCGAATCCTGCAGAGGGGTTCTGCTCATGCAGGGGCACCCTCTCACATAAAAACCAAGCACTCTGCCTTCAGGATGGTTAAGGCCTGCCATAGGAGTGACTTTAAGGTTTTATATGTGTGTGCAATGGTAGTGATATAGGTAGCCTATACCAGAGTAAGGGGTGCAAGCACCACCTTACCCAGGCTGCAGTAGCAGACCTGTGGTGTCATTTTGAAGTGCTTCCCAGGGGTGACATAATACATGCTTCAGCCCCTGGTAGGCCTCTGAGGTACCTATGCCCTAGGTACATAGTATACCATATACAAGGGGCTTATAAGGCACTCCAGAATCCAATTAGTAATGTACCTAATGTACATGGAAACCATTTTAGAGAGGAAGCAGCTAGGCTGGGGTCCTGATTAGCAAGGCCACAGCCAGACTAAGGTCGAAAAACAGTGAAACTCCAGCAAAAAGTGGGGGTACCCATGTGAAGCAGATCCTACTCTCCTACACAACCCCCCCCCAACACAGGGACATTAAACTAACCTTGACCAGTTGAGTCTTTATGTTCTAAGTGAAAATACATAGAGAGTCCATATGCATTGGCATGGTTACTAACCCTGGGCGTAGTTCGCGTAGCCGTGCTTCGCGAAGCTTCGCGAAGATGTTCTTGCACTACGCGACCTTCGTGTAGCTTCGCGAACTTGCGTAGTTGCTTGGTGCGCCCGTTCGCGATGGCTTTTTCTTGTTCGGGAGCGCGGTGAGCGTGTTCGGGGAGCTGTTTGCATGCTTGGGGGATATATCTCGCGATCTTACCCATGCGGTCACCAACGGGCGCGGCCATCTTGTTTTTCAATTGTCCTGCCCGCTCGCGATGCCTTATTTCCTGTTCTGGGTTGCGGTTAGCGTGTTCGCGATGTGCATTGACGTGTTCGGGAGCGCATTTTACTTGTTCGTGATGAATAGTACATGTTCGCGAGAAATATCGCGCGAACTTACCCACGCGGTCGCGAATGGGCACGGCCATCTTGTTTTTCACTCTATGCTATGGTTCTGGGCCTACTTTTGTATCCTCCCTTTATCTTTGCAATCCTTTGTCTTTAAAGCATTTTTTCTGACTTTTTTTAGCTATTATCTATCTCTCTCTTTGCCTAAGTTTATATTTTGCATTTTATTTCTACTTTTACTGTGTTTTAGTTACTTTTATAAAGTTCTTTCTATCTTCTTCCCCCAAACTGTTTTTTTCTCCTTCTAACTTTTCTTTTCCGCCTCCCACCCACCCCAGAACCATGGCCAAGGGCACACCGAGTGCCAAGGGCAAGGGACCTGCAGGAGCAGAGAAGGGCCGCCTGCCTTGCGGCAGAATGCGTCCTGCAGGGGTGCAGGCCCGGCAACTGTTTGGGGAGGAGGAGGTGGCGGCCCTTGTTTTCTTCATGCAGCGCCTCCTCCCCTTGACCTTGGCAGCAGGCGGCAGGCCCGGCTCCGGGTACGCTACCCAGGAGCGGCACCGTCGGTGGGCGAAGGTGCGCCGGGCCGTGTTCCGGTGCTCTGGGATCCGGCGCACCCAGAACCAGCTAGCCCACCGGTGGTCCGACATCCTGGACCGGGAGCAGGACCTGTTGGACATGCTAGGTGTCGAGGTTGTCGGGCTTGGTGAGTAACTGATTGTGTATATTAAATTTGATGAACAACAAGATTACTGCTGCGTGCCAAGCGTTGTTGGTAAATTACGTTCCAAAAAGCAAAATGTTCTTTGATTTAAGGACCCAGGTGCATGGTGGTACTCTTACTTGTTTGCAACTTAGTTTGCGCTAGCTTGTGCTGATGCTGATTATTTAAGAGTTTATTTTACAGAACTGAAGTTAGGTAATGCGATTTGCTAGAGAGACTCTAGTCCTTCCATTGTCCTACTGTGAAATAGTGGTGGATGGATATTGGATACTAGGTTTAGTTTGTTAGTAGTAGTTACTAATTGTTTTATGCGGTCTGCGTGACGCCTCCTCTGTCACTGAGTGCTGCTTACCCCAGTCCTCCGTCGAACCTTTTGTACTTTGTTTAGTGAGTGATAGGCTTAGCATGGTCAGTTAGTAGCAGAACTAGATCAGAATCATGCAACCAACCCACAATTTGTTGTATGTATGTATGCACTAATGTATGCATGTGTCCTCCATCTCATCTATGCATTTGATGGCTGTAAAAAATGGAAATGCAGACTTAGTGAACAATTGGCCCGTCTGGAATAGGTGGTGTAGGTCAGGTGGTACTTACTAGGCTTTGTTAGTATTTGTAAACAGAATGATTATGGAACACTGGAGTGTTCATAAATAAGTAGACGATCCGTAAATGCAGGAAGCAGCCAGTAGTCGATCCATCTGATTAGAAAGGTCAATTTTATTGCAATTGTTGTTTCCTAAAATGTTGTTTGACTTATTTTTCCAAATGATTTATTATTATTTGTTTCACAGCACTCCTTAATGTTTGTCTCTTTCTTTATTATATTTTACATGATCATCAGCACCACCCAGGGGCAAGAAGACGGGGTCGGAGTCGGCGGGAGAACCACAGGACCGCTCCTCTACCGAGGCTCCTGCTGCTGGCCCCAGTAAGTCCTCCAGTGGTTAGATTGACATTTATATTTCCCTAAATTTTACTGCATCTTTTTTTTCTGAACTATAAATTATGGTTCCACTTTCTAAATCTATTTTTTACAAAAGCTTACTTCTTTGACCTTGACTATCTGTTTCCAAATTCTGTTTATCCCTGCCTCTAACTAAGTTGCTTCTAACTGCCTCTGCTATGACTCTCTGCACTACTACTACTACTACTACTACTACTACTATTACTATTATTACACTGTCTGTAGCGAAGCTTGCACAGTTGCCCACTCTTTATAGAAGGTTTTCTTTGGAATAATAAAACTCTGATTGACCAATAGCTCTAGCCACTGTGTCCTGTCCTTTGGGTTGTCCTCTTCAAGTCTTCTCAATGTTGAGGCTTTGACAATTACCACAAACAAAATGGCCAACCAGATATTTGACTAGTATTTTTGATCGGATAGTACATGATACTACTATTGTCTAGTGATTCTGCAGAACCACATACAGAACTATGCACAACAAAATAGGATGTTGCTGATGGGAGGTTGGACCTTACTGATCACACCTCAGTCCGAAGAACCCAGGATCCCCTGACCGACTAGCTATAGTGTCTCACATTAGGGTCCCACTCCCCACCCCCCCCACGAAGAAGATACACAATGTTGATGATGACTGAGACAGACAACCCAGAACATAATAACACCATTTTGCTCACTCACTTGTGTAAGTCCACCCCACCACACCAAATACCACAGAGTCTATGTGTAAGTTCAAAAGGTTTATTTGAAACAAGTATCAAACTCTGTACATCGTTAATATGAAATTTAATTTACTACAGCCATAGTCAATAAGTCAGCAAAAAGCCTAACATTATGACTGTAAACATTTACAAGTGCATGACAACAAAAACAAGAGCCAAGATCTTTTGAATTCTGGAAGACCCTCACCGTAGAACGTAGAAATACTGGTTACATCATCTTGCATCCAATATGCTCTGTAAATCTCTGGTTTGTAGAAGGGAATCTTCAGCCTATTATATATGAGAAAAATGCTGCGAGTTAGCCGTTAGATAGTATACTGGTGAATGCTAGCATTTTGCAGTCATGGCAAAAAGTGTAACATGTATGTGATGGCTAAGCAATATAAACTAAACAAACTCAATAAGTTTGTTTTTTTCGACCTCTTCACTTGTACGCAACAGTCAAGTGGCCTCAAAGGCATCTACTGCACATGTCAATAAGCAGGCAGGTATAATTAAATATGCACCAAAAGAGTAGTAGTCGACATGATGAATCTAAAAGGGTTACACATGGCTCAGGCTAACTTTCAAAAGAGTAGAGTAGGACTAGATGACCCTAGGAAGTGGAACCATATCACTACTAGTGTCTGTCTACTGACTGTACTTACTGTCTAGTGCTGATGTATGTTGCATTAACTTTTGTTTCAATGTTCCAAGTGAACACTTAAAATAGGGGGAGGTTTCCAAGCATCTAAAAAATTAGTGATGTTTTTTTCTAGGCACACTACCATCCACCAGTGCCGTCGGGGCCAGCGATGCGGCCATTCCGGAGGGGGCAGGCGAACTGGCGGCACCTGCAGGAGAGACAGGGGGGGATCTAACAGCAGTGGCCGGCGGCGGTAAGTTATATTCATTACTTCTTGACATTACAGCTAGATGGAAGTGTGTTCACTATTTCACTGTACTGTGCGACTTATTATTATACAACGGTTGAAGAAGACACCCTTTACTTAGCATTAGCACTGCAGCGTGAGTAGAGTAACCAATGGCCTCTTCTATTTGACTCCAAAATCAGCTGTGAATGTTTCATGGAGAAGACAAACTCAGATCAGATGACCTTGATGGATGTGTTGAACAAAGAGGGAAAGAACTAAGGGTGGAAGGACGGGCGAGATAAATAATATGACTGACTGGCAGAGAAGGATATGTTGTTGGAAGCATGCATAGGTGGCTGATAGTAATCAGATCAGATGCATGGGTTGTTGAAGGATGGGTGGAAGGTGAAATAATGCCTGCCTGGGTGGGCGAAACCGTCTGGGTGGATAGTGCTAGATAACAAAAATCAGCGTTGTTTGGTTCAAATTCAAAGCCAAGGCAAGAAAGGAAGGAGCGGAAGCATGGGTGGTTGTTGGTGAAACCAACTAAGTATGAGAGATATAAAAAAGAAGGATAAACGTTTACTTTAATGGATGTATGCCTGGATGTACTATCATCAAGAGACAGTATAGGTGGAAAGTGTCACTGGAGATTCTTACTTTGAAGAAAATGTAAAAGAAACTGCGCAACAGTAGCAAAGCCTAGGGGAATATAGGTAGTATTATCAGAATACAGTACACTTGCAGTAGTTTGCAAGCACGTCATATATATTTATATATATCTATATTATCAAACGGAAACCCCTTCCTCCCACTCTGGGGACCACTCCCTACCTATTATTAATAATGTATTTTCGATTGGGGCAGCCAGCCTGCAAAGGGTGGCCTATCTGTTGTTTATGGTTATTGGTTACACAATCAATGAAAGCAAAGAACCCTCTGCAGTAGCGGGTGGTGGTGGGAGCGTTGGCGGGCGGTGACATGAGGAGGGGACGGGTGGGTGGCACTGGCGAGTAAACTGTGTATTACGGCCAAATACAGGTAATCAACATAAAAATAAATAAAATTATTTTCAAGGTGCGCACTGCACCGCCGAATGCGATGCAGTGCGTGCAACAAATATTTTTTTTAATGTATTGTTTAATTACCTGTGATTGTCCTTAATACATAGTTTACTATCCCCACCCTGCACCTTCCCACATCACCGACTCACCGCCCGGCAGCACTCCCACCACCAACCGCTGCCGACCTGATGTCATATCATATTAGCATCTATAATATGAATATAAGCAATGATCATTGGATTCGATAAATAATCAGCCTTTTTGTAGTACCCATTGCAGGGTGTAAGTGAAATTGTGCATGCCATTTGCCCTCATGTATCAGAGTATGACCAGTGCCAATGGCTGTAAGGCGTCATACAAAAATATGAGCTTCCCCCGCTGCAGACAGTAGTAGTAAATAAAACTAACGTGAGTCTGCATCATGTGGCTCATATCTGTTTCTCGTGGGTGCAAGCTTAGCTGACGGAGCTGGCATGCCAGCTACAACAAGGTTATGTAATTGGGCTAAACTACAGATAAGAACAACACGACTGGTGTACCGGAGTACATAGTACGATTATATTTATAATGTCGGAAACTCTCACAAATGTTAGAGTCCAAGGAAATAGGATTAGAGATACTTACCACCAAATCACAAATGTTATGAACTGTGCTTGCTAGTGATACTGTGACACTATGTGTTGAATGATTTTAGTGTTTCTGTTTTGCTAAGTGTATTGGCTACAACATGTTATTTTTCTTTCTTGATATAGATACTCCTTCCACACCCACTAAACCATCAAGGAAGGAGTTGCCCGCAAGGCCCGGCGCAGGAATCTGGAGGCCATCTGCAAACATTATCGCCGGCTGGTGGCTCAGGCGGAGGAGGAGGCGGCTGCACCTGCAGCCTCCTCCAATGCCCCGGGCCCCAGTCAGGCCCTGCCTCCACTTTCTTGGCGCCGTGGTCCGGCATCCGCCCGCTGCCGCGCCTCTATTTCCAGCACTGCTGCCCCCACCCTGCATGTAACTGTAGGGCATTTCGCCGCCAGCTGCTCCGCCGGATGGCCCGCTTAGAGAAGAACATGGAGGAGCGGGTAAAGATCCAGGTGGACAAACACTTTAAGGCCCGCCGACAATAGAGGACCTCGTCGTTTGCCCCTTTTTTAATTCCTTTTGTTGGTGGGTGGGTTTTTGGGCGTTGGGGATTCTTTCGGACATTGGGACTCTTCAACTTTCGTTTCTTTTTGGACATTGGTTGGGGTTAGGGAGGGGGGTGGGTTAGGTCAGAATGGGATAGTTTATTTTTTTTAGGGATATTAAATGTTATTCTATTTACTTATACGATGTTAATCTTTTGTGGTGGGTTACAGTTTTCAGAATTCAATCTAAGTTACATGGTTTGTTACTTTGTTTCCGTACTGCTGCATGCCCACAGCCAGTGTTTGATTTAAAAGATCTGCCGATTTTGTAACACACAAACCGATAGATGCAATACCCCTCAATGGGTTATTTTTAATTGTCATAATAGTACTGTCAGTCTCTCCTCCTAGTCCATACCTCCCACCACACTTATCTTACCTGTGATTGATGATGAAGTTCGGCACACTGATGGCTGCATGGTTGGTTTCCCAAATTGACGGAGAAGATGCCATTATTGTGGTGGTAGTAGTAGACACTGGCAATAGCATTTAAAAAAAGAAAGTGAACGCCACTTGACTGAGAGACTGTGGGAGGAGTAGTAGAACAGAACACAAAGTAAACTACAGCATGGGTGGGCAAGCAGAAGAAGATCCTTGCCCTGCCTTAGTTGAAATTCAATTAGTGTTGCTTTCACCACATCTGCCTCAGCAAGCGTGTGATCAATTGGTGTACATTTAATGTAGTCATCACATCACACCTCAATATAAATCACACAGCCCGGGGGCAGAGGGTAAGGGATTGAGGAATGGATGGGAAGTGGGGTTCTGGGAAAGGTTTGAGAAAGAAAAACAGACAGTATGCATGGACACAACAAAACTAAAACACAATCTTGTAAGACGACCATGATCCATTATCAAAGAAATCAAAGTATGAAGTGAGAAAAAGTAAATGCATGCATGCTGAGGAAGATAACTTGATGGTTAATGATAATGAGTTGTACTTACTATAACTACTATTACCCAATGAGACAGTACAGTCAGGGAAGAAATTGAAATTTGCCTTGCCTGTCTGCCGCCCTCAGAGCTCAGACAGAACCCAATTACATGCTGTACCGTGCTTACTTTTATTTTTCAAGCTAGCTAAGGAAATTAAAAAATAGTTGTAGGGATCAATTAACAAACAAACCACAACACACAGTCGTAATGATTGAAGAGAAAAAAGCA
This sequence comes from Triturus cristatus, assembly GCF_964204655.1. Lineage (NCBI taxonomy): Eukaryota > Metazoa > Chordata > Amphibia > Caudata > Salamandridae > Triturus > Triturus cristatus. Next base: position 252,122,428 of record NC_140594.1, read on the forward strand.
ATCAAATAAATTTAAAGATGAATGATGATACTAAAGTTACTGTATTATCCTGGTCCAAATGTGGAGTTGCATCATTCTCGTCATATCTCTTGGTCCTCCCTTCCATGGACACTCCACACATCAATCTTGGGTACCACTGCCTGCCTGATGCGGCTTGGTAAGGTAAGTGTGAGTCGTTTCTCCCACTATAGCACAGGTTAAAGGCCGGCCTGTAAGTGTAGATGGCAAAACAAACGGGGTATTGAAAAATTACTGCATTTAAAACAATAAACTCAAGTACAGTGGAGTGCAAGATGAGAAGACAACACTCTGGAGAGAACACTTTCAAACTGAGGCAGCTTGGATAGGCTACATAGTGTCTACTCTACAGCATTAAGGTACAACAACAACGGGACAGGATTCAGGAGCCAGCACAGCCACAGAACAGGAGAACCGCGGCACAGGCCAGGCACCCTACCCCTTACTTACATTTTGACCGAGCCAGAGAAATGTCATATGCACTGCAGCATCCTAGCATTTTCCAAATGAAGTGACTAAATCAATGCGCCACTGTCCCTCATACCACTACACTCTACACCAGTCCACACCACTACATGGACATCTAGCCTAGGTCTGCTGTGGTTCTTGTTCAAACTGTTTACCTTTTAAGTCAGCCCATGAAACGCAGTTATTCCATCAATTTTCTCTGATCCAACTGACTGTGACCAAAGATAGTATGCTCAGCAGCATCATGATGATGACCGTGGGGTACGTATTCTCCAACACCAACTCAGTCTGTAGTGACTGATTAAGTTTATAATTATAATATATTCCATATTACAAAATTGCAACGGATATTGGCCGGCACCTGCAGTGGTAGGAGTACAATGTGGTTATTATTAAACAACAAGGAAACATTAACTGTCACCACACCTGAGTCACTGTTACTTTGTCGATAAACTAGTATAGTTCTACTTCATGCACAATTATTCGTAGTCCGCCAGTATCCAATGCAATGCATGCCACCATCATTCACAATGATCACTCATTACCTGTCGTGGTGTTCTCTTTGGCTGTCTGATCTGATGCCTACCTAGCCTTCTGGCAGTCAGTGATGAGTTTCTTTCGGCTTGGAAACAAAATGGAATATAGCTGGAGTCACGTTTCACTTCTTATGGAGGGACTGTTAGAGGCAACATGTATTGTACTATTCTCCATCTCCATCCAATGTCTGGCTTGCTTGAAATGTATTTAGGGAGAGTAAGGAAGATGAAGCAGGACCCTGAGGAGTGGAGTGGTCAGTTATGCACAGACGTGCAACTGCAATAGGGAAATAAAAAGAGGAGACTGTTGATGGATTTGTTGTGATTAGATTTTGAACCAGAAAAACAGATACACAGTCACACACAAATAAAGGAAGGGAGAACAATTTGAAAGCCTAGTTGTCAGGGAAGAGGAGCTCGTCCTCAAACTATGGTGGTTCGGACAGAAGTACGTCTAACATCCCACTACTTATGTCATCGAAGTCGCTCTCCTCTTTCTGCTGTGATTCATGTATTTTGTACTCCGGTGGTATAAAGTGTTGATTCATTTTGATCATGGTTAACCTCTCAACGCTTTTGGGCGAGAGACTGGTCCTTTTGACAGTAGCACTGAAAACACGCTCTGAAGAGACCCTTGCAACAGGGCAAGCCACATACTTTATCGCCAGCCTGCTGAGCACTGGCCATTGGCTTCTTTTCCCATACCAATACACCAATGGGCTTTGCTCCATGAAGACCTCTGTTGTGTCATCTAGACAGGCCTGAACCATCCGCTCAATGTTCAGGGGTGCTCCGATTTCCTGGGCCTCTTTTGCCTTTGCATCAGTCATGGACGTACAATACCCTTTCCGTAGAAACCAATCACCTGCCGTTTTTTTAAATGTGCCTGATGATCCTGTTGGTGCTGTTGATGTTATTGCTGGCAGTGTTGTTGACTGCTGGGAGGCAAACGCACTGCTCTTGGCCTCTGAAGTAGAACTTGACTCTGGGTGCCCTGCAGTACTTTTTCTGCCCTGGGGGGGCGGGCCTCTAATTAAGATCCTTTTGTTTTCAAAGTCAGTGGCTTCCTCAGCTATCAAAGTTTTGTACTGGGCAACATCCACTTCTGAAAAAGGAATTACTTCATTACTGCGTAGCAATAATTTGTAACGTGGATCCAAAATTGAGGCAGTAATGTAATGTGGATGTGACACAATGTTATTTTGAATCCTTGTATTGTCAGATAAGCGAGCGACTAAGGTGTCTGCCAAATAATATGCCTCTACTTTGTCATCCACACCTGCGTACATTTCTAACACCTCCTTCAGCTCTTGCTCTAGCATGTACAACAATGGGATAGCTTGGCCCATAGTACAGTCCTCCCTGCTCACTTCACGTGTGAAGACCTCATAAGGAAGTAGCATCTCTGTCAGGCATTTGACGAGGTCCCATTGGGCCATCTCAACTGTCATGCCTTTCACAGTAGGATCCCCTGACCTTTTCATGACATACGCATTAAGTGGTATGTACTGCTCAAACAGATGCTCAAGCATGTAATACGTTGAGTTCCAATGTGTTGGCACCTCCTGGATGAGTGCTTTGACTGGCATTTTATGCTCACGTTGAATGACCCTCAGCTGCTTCCGGGCTTTAAAAGAATGGTTGAAATGTGTGCATATTCTTCTGCAGGTGGTCAGTAAGCTGCTGACTTTGCTATCATTTTTCAGAAAGTCCTGAACAACAATGTTAATGCAGTGTGCCAAACATGGCACCCTGAAATAGCCACCATCTTTCATGGCCCTAACTACATTACTGCCATTGTCCGTGGCAACAAAACCAATGGTAAGCCCTCTTGGTCGCAGCCACTCAAACACCTTGCTGTTAAACTCATCCAAAATGTTTGCAGCAGTATGAGATTTCTCCATAGCAAACATGGCTACAGTTGCATGTTTGCAAGTGTCTTTAAAAATCGCAGCGGTGTCAACAACACCGTCAGATATCTTATCTTTAACACCCGAAAAAGAGACCCAGTGTGCAGTGATGCACATGTAATCAGTGGCTTGGCAACTGGTCCACATGTCTGTTGTCAGGTGTATACTCTGAACAGCACTCTATTTTAAGGCTTTTACAAGCAAATCCAGCACGTCGTGATGTAGTGCTGGAACAGCAACTCTTGCGAAGTAGTAGCGGCTGGGAACTTTCCATTTTGGGCAGATGGTGGTCACAAATTCAAGAAAACCCACCCCTTCAACGAAAGAAAAAGGGAGAAGGTCCAGTGCTAACATTTTAGCCAGCGTTGCATTGTACAAACGTGCTATTGGGTGGTTGCGTTCGTACTGCCCCTCCGGCCTACTAAACATGCTAAGAATGGTAGGCTGCATGGTATTCCTTCCTGTGGTCAACGTCGCACTTTTTGGGCCAGCAGTACTCCTTGGTGTCTCAGGCTGACTCTTACTCTTGTGCCAATGAGATGTGGCTGAGGATGTGGGCATTACCACTGCAGTGCTGGGGACAGGGCTACTTTTTGCACCACTACCACAGAGAATGTCTCCCTCTTCTTCCTGTTCCACCGTGAGTGGATTTTCTACTCGTTTATGCCCAACAGTAATGGTTCCAGTTTTGAGGAGACGAAGGTGCTCCTCCCACTGGATTGCGTGGTGTTTTTTCAGATGGGTCATTTGTCCTCCGGTACCATAGTTTGTACCAAGCTTACCACGACTAACAGAGGTATGACAAACGGAGCATATAGCAATGTTCTCCTCCTTTCCGCTAACTGTAAAGAAGTCCCACATTGGGGAGCTTAACTTTTGTCTCCTGCTGGAGGTGCCACTCCCACTTCCAATGCCGGATGAACTGGAGGGTGTGTGTTGCATTTGACTCTGTGCAGTACCACTACCTACTTCTGCTGAGGTGGTGCTTGTGCTGGATGTAGGACGCTGCCGGCCCTTTGCTAATGTAAATATGGAAGCTGGAGGTCGTGGTGGTGTTACCTGTGTCGGAGGTATGCGTGCTACATCCCTCGCAGCCATTTTGGATAGTGTAAAAATGTTGGTCTCCATCTCCTCAGGCACGGGAGTGATGTTTGTGATGACTGGCTCATCATCATCATCATCATCCTGCTCTTCTACATCAACATCCATAAGTGTAAGGCTTTCTGGAACCTTCCTTTTCCCATGCCTGCTCTTGTGATGTGTTTCCCTCTCAGACTCAGTTTGTGGCTTCCAAGTGGCATCTAGATCATCAGAATGGGGGCTTGGTGAAGAACTTGATGTACTAACCCTCCTTTTCCTTGCTGGGGATTTGGAAGCCAATGGACCTTCTAATGGAGTGGCTTCCTCTTCTTCCTCTGCATGAGGCTCAATTTCCTGAACTGCCCCTACTTCGGGAGGAACAACAGCTACTATTGTGGGCGGTGGCTGCGGCTGTTGACCACTTATCTGATGTGTTCCCTCCTGCGTTGATTGTGTACTACTTTGAGATAGCCATACGTTTAGTTCAGGCACAGCATTACTGCTTTCCACCATAAGGCTGGCTACCTCTTCCACACTCATCTGCTTGGGCCTGGGTTGGTGGGTTGGGCCCACTGATGTGGAGGTGCTGCCCCCAGCTTGGCCCCCCGACACCGCTGCTGCAGGCATCATTTTTGGTGTACCAAAAAAGGTTTTGGGAGGCACACCAGACTTAAGTGACACTTCCTTCTTCTTCTGTTCCTTCTTCTCCATGGCAACTTTCTTGGTACCGGAGGACCTGCTACCTGCTTTCATTGGGGGCATCTTCAACAGATGTCAAAACAGCACTCAGTTGCACAAGTTGCAGAGATGCCTGGTCAGGTGACTCACACGTCACGTTATGTACAGCAGCAGGACGTCGGTCTGGCACCACAACGGTGGATGATGATGACACACCTCCTCTGTCTTTTGTGCACCTAAAAGCAAAAAAGCCAGAAGAACATCAGTCAAAAGATCCATAATATATATATAACTTATTAGTGTCTGGTTGGTGGTCACAATTAATACATTTTATGAAGTCAGTGAACAACAACAGTATAGTTAGCCATTAAGAGACTGACAAGGCCAGGGATCCTGTTGTATTTGTACTGTGTACACTCAGGAAGAAGAATAGCAAAGAACAAAAACATAAATGTAGTCTAGCCTGTTTGCCCTAAATAAAAATTTGTGCATCTTATGGGATGTATGCAGCATCTGGGAGCAACAACAACGAACATATACACAAAAACTAAAGGCATTTATTTACAACACCCAAAAAGTGAAATCTACCCCCGTAAAAAAGTAAAGGCCACATTTTACAATTCAATCCAAAGCCATACATGATGTTGAAATTTAACGCACAACACAAAAACAGTTGTTTAAATTCCATGCACCCGTGATGATTGATGAGTACTACCCCTGGGCCTACTGTACGACTAGGCCACAAGCTTGGAGGCCTATGAAAAAAGCACAATGCCTGCCTCCACAAAATGGCCGCCACACATGCTCAGGCTACCCACCCCAAATAACCAGAAAGTGATTACAAAGGACAGGAACAGGAAGTTGTAGTGTCTGTGGAACTTACTTACTCTCATAAAAAATATTTAAAAAAAAAAAAAAGCTTCTCCGTGCTCCAAAACTACAGCTGAATGACAACCTGAGGAGTTTTTTTAGCAAAATGCACAAAATCAGCGTTTTCGAGATGGATTTATGTTGCTCGCGAGATATTGTTTGCCAGATTGCAAATGCTGCGTGTTCGGGATCGCGAACTGTACAAAAATGCTTTATCGCGTGCGCAAACATGCATATTGAGAGCGCGAACATGCCGAAAACTGTAAGTCCGCGTTGTCGCGCTGTGCAGAGTTACCGAAAGTACGCGAGCTGAATCCCTAGGGTTACCTACTGGCTGAAAAGCCCTATTTATTTAACACTCACCCAAAAACTGCTATCCCACCCCAAAAAAAACCGTTTGCAATAAAACCCAAAGCCATACACGCTGTGAAAAAATAATTCAACACAAAATGTAAATTTAAATAACGCTCGAAAGATTTGAGGATGACTACCTCTGGGCGTACTGGCAGACTAGGCCACAAGCTAGGAACAGAATGGCAAAAGCAAGCACACTGCTTGGATGGCTCCACAAAATGGCCGCAACGCACCCACAACAACAGCAAGAAATGGAAGACAGTCAATGTACGCCTATGGCAAAAGCACAATGCCTGCCTTCCTAAAATGGCCGCCAAACACATGCTCAGGCCAACCACCACAATAATAACCAAAAAGTGATTACAAAGGACAGGAACAGGAAGTTGTACTGTCTGTGGAACTTACTTACTCTCATAAAAAATATTAAAAAATAAATAAAAGCTTCTCCGTGCTCCAAAACTACAGCTGAATGACAACCTGAGGAGTTTTTTTAGCAAAATGCACAAAATCAGCGTTTTCGAGATGGATTTATGTTGCTCGCAAGATATTGTTTGCCAGATTGCAAATGCTGCGTGTTCGGGATCGCGAACTGTACAAAAATGCTTTATCGCGTGCGCGAACACGCATATTGAGAGCGCGAACATGCCGAAAACTGTATGTCCGCGTTGTCGCGCTGTGTAGAGTTACCGAAAGTACGCGAGCTGAATCCCTAGGGTTACCTACTGGCTGAAAAGCTCTATTTATTTAACACACACCCAAAAACTGCTGTCCCACCCCAAAAAAAACCTTTTGCAATAAAACCCAAAGCCATACACGGTGTGAAAAAATTATTCAACACAAAATGTAAATTTAAATAACGCACCAAAGATTTGAGGATGACTACCTCTGGGCGTACTGGCAGACTAGTCCACAAGCTAGAAACAGAATGGCAAAAGCAAGCACACTGCTTGGATGGCTCCACAAAATGGCCGCCAAACACCCACAACAACAACAAGAAATGGAAGACAGTCAATGTACGCCTATGGCAAAAGCACAATGCCTGCCTTCCTAAAATGGCCGCCACACACATGCTCAGGCCAACCACCACAATAATAACCAAAAAGTGATTACAAAGGACAGGAACAGGAAGTTGTAGTGTCTGTAGAACTTACTTACTCTGGTAAAAAATATTCAAAAAAAATAAAAGCTTCTCCGTGCTCCAAAACTACAGCTGAATGACAACCTGAGGAGTTTTTTTAGCAAAATGCACAAAATCAGCGTTTTCGAGATGGATTTATGTTGCTCGCGAGATATTGTTTGCCAGATTGCAAATGCTGCGTGTTCGGGATCGCGCACTGTACAAAAATGCTTTATCGCGTGCGCGAACATGCATATTGAGAGCGCGAACATGCCGAAAACTGTAAGTCCGCGTTGTCGCGCTGTGTAGAGTTACCGAAAGTACGCAAGCTGAATCCCTAGGGTTACCTACTGGCTGAAAAGCTCTATTTATTTAACACACACCCAAAAACTGCTGTCCCACCCCAAAAAAAACCTTTTGCAATAAAACCCAAAGCCATACACGGTGTGAAAAAATAATTCAACACAAAATGTAAATTTAAATAACGCACCAAAGATTTGAGGATGACTACCTCTGGGCGTACTGGCAGACTAGGCCACAAGCTAGGAACAGAATGGCAAAAGCAAGCACACTGCTTGGATGGCTCCACAAAATGGCCGCCACGCACCCACAACAACAACAAGAAATGGAAGACAGTCAATGTACGCCTATGGCAAAAGCACAATGCCTGCCTTCCTAAAATGGCCACCAAACACATGCTCAGGCCAACCACCACAATAATAACCAAAATGTGATTACAAAGGACAGGAACAGGAAGTTGTAGTGTCTGTGGAACTTACTTACTCTCATAAAAAAAATTTAAAAAAAATAAAAGCTTCTCCGTGCTCCAAAACTACAGCTGAATGACAACCTGAGGAGTTTTTTTCGCAAAATGCACAAAATCAGCGTTTTCGAGATGGATTTATGTTGCTCGCGAGATATTGTTTGCCAGATTGCAAATGCTGCGTGTTCCGGATCGCGAACTGTACAAAAATGCTTTATCGCGTGCGCGAACACGCATATTGAGAGCGCGAACATGCCGAAAACTGTAAGTCCGCGTTGTCGCGCTGTGTAGAGTTACCGAAAGTACGCAAGCTGAATCCCTAGGGTTACCTACTGGCAGAAAAGCTCTATTTATTTAACACACACCCAAAAACTGCTGTCCCACCCCAAAAAAAACCTTTTGCAATAAAACCCAAAGCCATACACGGTGTGAAAAAATAATTCAACACAAAATGTAAATTTAAATAACGCACCAAAGATTTGAGGATGACTACCTCTGGGCGTACTGGCAGACTAGGCCACAAGCTAGGAACAGAATGGCAAAAGCAAGCACACTGCTTGGATGGCTCCACAATATGGCCGCCACACACCCACAACAACAACAAGAAATGGAAGACAGTCAATGTACGCCTATGGCAAAAGCACAATGCCTGCCTTCCTAAAATGGCCGCCACACACATGCTCAGGCCAACCACCCCAATAATAACCAAAAAGTGATTACAAAGGACAGGAACAGGAAGTTGTAGTGTCTGTGGAACTTACTTACTCTCATTAAAAATATTTTAAAAAAAATAAAAGCTTCTCCGTGCTCCAAAACTGCAGCTGAATGACAACCTGAGGAGTTATTTTAGAAAAATGCACAAAATCAGCGTTTTCGAGATGGATTTATGTTGCTCGCGAGATATTGTTTGCCAGATTGCAAATGCTGCGTGTTCGGGATTGCGCACCAGTACAAAAATGCTTTATCGCGTGCGAGAACACACATATTGAGAGCGCGAACATGCCGAAAACTGTAGGTCCGCGTTGTCGCGCTGTGTAGAGTTACAGAAAGTACGCGAGCTGAATCCCTAGGGTTACCTACTGGCTGAAAAGCCCTATTTATTTAACACACACCCAAAAACTGCTATCCCACCCCAAAAAAACCTTTTGCAATAAAATCCAAAGCCATCCATGGTGTAAAAAAAAAAATCAACAGACAACACAAACTGTAAATTTAAATAACGCACCAAAGATTTGAGGCTGACTACCTCTGGGCCTACTGCCAGACTAGGCCACAAGCTTGGAACAGTCAATGTAAGCCTATGGCAAAAGCACAATGCCTGCCTTCACAAAATGGCCACCACACACATGGCCAGGAGGACACAATAACAACAAGCATAAGCCAAGGGGAACAAAGAAAAGAAATGCAGGCCTTTATGGAAAAAGAAGCACATACTACTAAACTACCACCACAAAATTGCCACAAGCCACATGGGCACTCACAGTCACAACAGGCCATGGAAAACAATGAACTGAAGCAGGCCTATAATATATGACCGGACAATGGAGGCCTGCTAATGCTAAACAACACAGCTTTAATACAAAACTGAAAATCAACAGGGCTACGAAAGGATTGGAAAGTTACACATCAAGCACACACATCCAACAAAAGGTATTTCACACACACACACACACACACACCAACAGTGAAATACACCACAGCCGCATTTAGCATTTGGGTACCCTACTGGCTGAAATTGCAGAGAAAAACAACTAGGCCACTATTGAAAGCACAGGCCACCCGCCTCAACAATAATTTTAAAAAACAATGAAAAACCCATAAAAATGTAGGTAATACAAGCCCCAATGAAACAAACACACCAATTCTCCAACTTACTTGTAGTAAATTAAATCTCAAATCAAAAAGTCCTCAAATAAATCCAATCCAATGGTATGATGCAGCAGACAGACACAAAAAGTGATCCTTCCAGCTCCAAATCCAAATGAAAGTGAACAGCACATCCACAAAGCACTGGGAGGAGCCTGCTGGACAAGGAACGGGAAGTTGTAGACTCAGGGGCACCTCCTTCCTCTTGAAAAAAAGAGTTAAAAAAATTAAAGGACTCCTCCTTACTAAGGGTGGGCGTAGTGGGCGTAGTGGGGCTACGTGAAGCAGCACGTAGTGTGCCCAAATCTACGCACACTACGCGCTTCGCGTAGCCCCACTACGCGCCACCCGCCACCCACCCACCCTACTTTTAAAAGATAAAATGAATTTGTAATAAAGCAAATTAAAGGCACTTACCTGACGCGCGGCGTCTCCCGGGGCTCCCTCTTCCTGTTTTTCAATTTTCCTGACAAATGCGCATGCGCGGATGCCCGCGCATGCGCATTTCTTGCGAGAAATGCGCATGCGCGGGCGTCCGCGCATGCGCATTTGTCAGGAAAATTGAAAAACAGGAAGAGGGAGCCCCGGGAGACGCCGCGCGTCAGGTAAGTGCCTAATTTGCTTTATTACAAATTTATTTTACCTTTTAAAAGTACGGCGGGCGGGAGGCGGGTGGTGGGTGGCAGGCAGCTACGCTTCGCCCACGTAGTGTACGTAGGCGCTGCCTGCTTCGCCTACTTCGAAAACTGCGAAGCAGGCAGCGCTACGTACACTACGTGGGCGAAGCGTAGTGTCGCGCCCAGGGTTACTCCTTACACAAAAGACTACAGCAATATCACAATCTGAGGAGTTTTTCTGAGCAAAATGATCATTTTAGAGAAGGTTTTATGAAGATCGCAAGATATTCTTCACCAGATTGTAGTTTTTGCATGTTCGGGATCGCGATCTTACCAAGACAGCCGCCGGAAGTCAGATCGCGCGCCCGAATGACGTGTGCGCATTCGCACACTCTTGCGGGCTTGGGCAGCCATATTACAAATCTCGTGGCGCTCGCGAACGGACAGAAAAGCAAGCTGGCGATCGCAGAATCACGGTAAGACGTGACCGCGCGCGCGAGAATGAATATTGAGCGTGCGAGGAAGCAAAACTACTACGCTACGCGCTAGATCGCGTAACAATCTGCAACTTCGCGCTCTGCGCGTATCATGAAGTTGTCTAATCTTTGCAAGCTCCGCGAACGGAGCGTAGTTCAACGCCCAGGCTTAATGGTTACTCCCAGGTCTATGTTCCACTGTAAAGTCCATTCCCTGTAGGGAAATGGACCACCTAAGCAGTTTGGGGTTTTCACCCTTCATTTGTTTTAGCCATAAGAGGGGCTTATGGTCTGTCTGAACAAGGAAGTGAGTACCAAACAAGTATGGCCTCAACTTCTTCAGAGCCCAGACCACAGCAAAGGCCTCCCTCTCAATGACTGACCAATGTTTCTCTATAGGGGTCATTCTTCTGCTTATGAAAGCTACTGGCTGATCCTGACCTTCATCATTCAATTTTGACAGTACAGCCCCTACCCCCAGGTCAGATGCATCTGTTTGGACAATGAACTTCTTGGAGTAATCAGGACTCTGTAGAATGGAAGCAGTGCACATGGCCTGCTTCAGGTCATCAAATACCTTTTGACAGCTAGCTGTCCACTGAACCTTTTTGGGCATTTTCTTAGAAGTCATTCAGAGGTGTCACTATTGATCCATACCCCTTGACAAATATCCTATAGTACCCAGTCATGCCTAAGAAGGTTCTCACCTGAGTCTGGGTGGTTGGAGCAACTCAGTCCATGATGGTCTGGATTTTGCTCTGCAGTGGTTGAACCTGGCCTCCACCTACAAGGTGGCCCAGGTATACAACCTGACTCTGCCCTATCTGGCACTTGGTGGCCTTGATAGTGAGGCCTGCCTTTTGCAGGGCCTCCAAAACATTCCTTAGGTGGACCAGGTGATCCTCCACGGTGGAGCTAAAGAAAGCAATATCATCTAGATAAGCTGCACTGTAGGCTTGCAGGCCTGTGAGAACTGTATTCACCAACCTTTGGAAAGTGGCAGGTGCATTCTTCAAACCAAAGGGCATCACCCCAAATTGGTAGTGCCCACTGGGGGTCGAAAATGCAGTTTTTGGCTTTGCATCATCAGCTAGTCTGATCTGCCAGTAGCCAGCTGTCAAGTCAAATGTGCTAAGGTACTTGGCTGTGGCCAAAGTATCTATAAGCTCATCTGCCCTTGGAATTGGATGGGCGTCAGTCCTAGTGACTGCATTGAGACCCCTGTAGTCCACACAAAACCTCATCTCTCTTTTCCCACCACTGGTGTGAGGTTTTGGCACAAGGACAACTGGACTAGCCCAAGGGCTATCTGAGGGTTCAATAACTCCCAAATTCAACATTTTCTGGACTTCTGTCCTGATACAGTCCCTGACATGGTCAGGTTGCCTATAAATCTTATTTTTAATAGGCAGACTGTCCCCAGTATCCACTTCATGAGTGCACCAGGTAGTCTGACTTGGAGTCAGAGAAAATATGTTTCTGTACTGATTGAGCACCTGTCTGCAATCAGTTTGCAGCTGGGCAGTGAGGCTGCCTGCCAAGGCCACACCATCAACTGACCCATCTTCAGGGTTCTGTGAGAGGAGGTCAGGGAGTGGGTCACTCTCTTCCTCCTGTCTCTCATCAGTAGCCATGAGCAAGCTCATGTCAGCCCTGTCTACATATGGCTTTAGCCTGTTGACATGGAGAACCCTGTGGGGACTCCTGGGAGTTCCTACTTTCTAGGTCTTCTAAGTAAGTAACCTCTCCCTTCTGTTCAACAATAGTGTGGGGTCCACTCCATTTGTCTGGGAGAGCTGCTGGGGCCACAGGCTCCAACACCCACACTTTCTGTCCTGGCTGGTAAACAGTAGGCCTGGGCGGTAAATTCCGTTCCGCTCGCGGAATTTGCGGAATTTCGGTAATTTTGCGTTCCGCGGAGAACGCGAAATTGCCCAAAATTCTTCTCTCCGCGACTTCGCGAAATTTTTTCTTGTTCGCGTTCTCAAAATGCGTGTTCGCGAGATATTTCTCCCCGAGCACACAAACAGCAACTGTGAACAGGAAAAAAGCATTGCGAACAAGCAATTCCGCGTGTTTGCGGAATTTCTGCATGTTCGCTGAGATTTTTTACCGTTTCGCGGAGATTTGCGTAACGTGATTACGCAAATTCCGCCCACCCCTAGTAAACAGTCAGTACAGCCTTTTGGTCATGCCAGGCTTTTTGCAGTTCCTGGCTAGCCTTGAGGTTTTTTCATGTACTCAGCCATCCTGGAGCGGAGACCAAGTACATAGTCCACTATGTCTTGCTTTGGGGGCTTGAAAGGTAACTCCCATGCTTTCTTCACCAAACACAATGGACCCGACAGGGTGACCAAACAAACATTCAAAGGGGCTGTAGCCAACCCCCTTTTGTGGCACCTCCCTGTATGCAAACAAAAGGCAGGCCAAGAGAATGTCCCATCTTCGCATAAGCTTTTCTGAGAGCCCTTTAATCATGCCCTTTAAGGTTTTGTTGAACCTTTCAACTAAACCATTGCATTGTGGCTGATAGGGTGTGGTGAATTTATAAGTCACTCCACACTCCTTCCACATTGCCCTTAAGTAACTAGACATGAAGTTGGTACCTCTGTCTGATACCACCTCCTTAGAAAAACCCACTCTTGAGAAAACTCCCAACAGGGCTCTTGCCACCACAGGTGCTGTAGTGGTCCTAAGGGGAATAGCTTCTGGGTACCTGGTAGCATGATCCACTACCACCAGGATAAATCTGTGCCCATATGCTGTCTGGGGATCCATGGGATCAACAATGTCAATCCCTACCCTTTCAAAGGGCACCCCCACCACAGGTAGTGGTATCAGGGGGGCCTTTGGAGTCCCACTTGCTGTGCTACTGGCTTGGCAGGTTACACAGGAGCGACAAAACTCCTTTGTGTCTTCAGACATGTGGGGCCAATGAAAGTGGGGGGCAAGTCTCTCCCAAGTCTTGTTCTGGCCCAGGTGACCTGCTAAAGGGATGTCATTGGCTAGGGTCAATAGGAAGCCCCTGAACTTCAGAGGTATAACCAACCTCCTGGTGGCACCAGGCTTGGTGTCTCTACACTATGTGTACAGGTGTCCATCATTCCATTACATCTTGTGGGTAACACTAGCACTCACAGCAGCCTCAGCAGCAGCTTGCTGTCTGAGGGGTTCAAGGGGGGGGGGGGGCAACTCTGCTGTTCGTGGCTGAGATCTGCCCTGGAAGGGCCCCCTGTCTCCAAGAACTCAACCTGATCAGGCTCAAGCTCCTCTGGGACAGTTCCTTCTTCAGAACTGTGATAATCTCCCTCAAGAGACTGATCCTCCTTCTGAGTCAGGGGGAAGGTTCTGCCTTACCCCTTCTGTTCCTCCTCTTGGATGGCACTTGGTCCATTATTCCAGAATCCAAGGCCTGTTCAGTTTCAGACATTTTGGCCTGTGACCTGGTAACAGCAAACACATCTGCAGGGATGCCCAGCATTTCTGCATGAGTCATGAGCTCTACTTCTGCCCAAGCTGAAGTCTGTAGTCTGTAGTTCATTGCCAAGCAAGCATTCGACTGGTAGGTCTGCACTCACCACAACCTTCTTAAGGCCAGTTACCCCTCCCCAGGAGACGTTAACACCTGCCAGAGGATGGTCTGTTCTGACATTGCTAGCATTGGTCACTTGGTACATTTCACCAAGTATAATCTGCCCAGGATCCACAAGATCTTTTGTCACCATAGTGACACTTGCTCCTGTGTCCCTGAATGCCAAAGCCTGTAATCCATTGATTAAAGGCTGTTGCCTGTACTTGCCCAGGTTACTGGGACTCACAGAGGGGGTCATATCCATGCCCCATCACAGACAAGAACAGCCTGAGTGGGTTCTCTGGCTAGGCCAGAGTCCAACTCAGTACCCAGGGTCAACCCTACTAAACCCTTGCTTTGTGTACTTCCACCACCAATTGTAACTGCACTAGGGGGAGCAGGTGCCTTAGGGGCATTGGTGGGGGCTGGAGTATTCTCTTTGGACTTGGTGCAATCACTGGTCCAGTGTGTCTTTTGCTTACAGACTTTGCACCATGGTTTCTTTTGGCCTTTCCCTTTGTTGGACTGTGAATCCCCACCTAAAGAGGATTTTTTGGGACCTTGTGAAGACTTCTGGCCTTTACCCCTCTCCCCACCCTTGTCAGACTTCTTAGAATCTTGCTTCTTTGGGTCACCACCTTGGTTCTGAACCTTCTGCCTCACCCTGGTTCTGACCCATTTGTCTGCCTTCTTTCCCAATTCTTGAGGAGAGGTCAGATCGGAGTCAACCAGGTACTGGTGCAAAAGCTGATTTTGACAGTTATTAAGAATCTGCTCCCTCATTATCAGATTATACAATCCTATGAAGTGACACACTTTACTGCCCAATAACTAACCTTCTAGAGCCTTAGCAGCACAGTCAACAAAGTCCACCCAGTCCTAATTTTGTGCCTTTTGGGTATCCCTGAACTTTAACCTGTATTGTTCAGTGGTTAACCCATCTATCAGTGCACTTTTCAAGACCTGGTAATCATCAGCATCCTCTTCTCTTACAGCGAGGAGCTTATCTCTACCTTTGTCTGCAAAGGAGAGCCATAAGATTGCTGCCCACTGCCCTTGGAGGACCTTCTGTACTTTACAGGCCCTCTCCAAGGCAGTTATTCATTTGTGGATGTCATCCCCACTCTGGTAGGGAGGGACAATCTTACTTAGGTTTCTATGGTCATAAGACCTCTCTCTATCTCTAGGAAAATTGCTGCCACCAAGGGACTCTAGTCCCTCCTTTTTGCTAGCTCTGTAGAGCTCTAGGGCTTCCCTATCTAGGGTCAGCTGCTGCTTTCTAAGGTTGAACTTTTCTTGCTCATACTTCAGCAGTCTCTTCCATCGCTCTGTGAGAAGAAACAGAGGTCCCTACAGATGAGGTAGACTGAACAGACTCCCCGAAGAGAGATCTGTTCCTTCTAACCCTACTTTCAACGCTTCCTGGAGGGACAAAGAGGGGAGCATTGTTCCCTTCCTCATCATCCTCATCTATTTGAGCTGTGTTCACCAGATCCTGACCATTGTCATCAGTCTGGCCAGCAGCAGAGTTTGGGCCAGGGGGAGTTCCACCCCCAGATCCACCCTCAGCTGCTGCCCCACCCACTCTGCCTACCTCTTCAGACCCACTAGGCCCTGAGAGATAATTCAGCCTGAGTAGCTTTAAAAGATGCTGGGTGGTTAGGCTTTTGCATGTCTTCAGCTTCCTAATGGAACATAAGGCCCTAAGCTGTGCAAAGGTGAGATCCTTGTATTCATAGGGAAGAAGCCCACTGGCTTCTGGCAGGGACCCACTGGTTCCTGGCTGATTAGACATTACTAGTGTGGTGTGGTGTATTGCACTACCTACACTAGTGTGGCCTACTAAACTCTCTTGAGTTGTGGAAGGGGTGTGCTATCCCTTAACACACAACTCTAAGTTCAGTAGAACTTACTGTATACTAAACTTGATATTATATGTACCTCAGGTACCTTTAGTGGTTTTCAGTTGATCAATTCAATTGAGATTATCTGGTAAAACAATAGCAAGCTGGAATCCCACACACTGCACTCCAATGTGAGAAGTTGGCCTGATATATGCTGTCCACTAGTTATAGTGGGCACCTTGTATCAGTCCAAACAACTCCTTATGGTGATAGATTAAAGACAACCTTTATTGAAAGCTATCCTAGTGGTAGCTATGGAGAGCAGCCTTCAGGCTAAGTCTTGAAGGAATGTAAAGCAGCTTGTTTTACCAGTCTATAATCTCTTGAATGATCAAATGAAAGGACAACAACACCAGGTATATATTTAAAATATATGTATTTAAGATAAAACACACCCCTCTAGTCTCTTCATGAGGTCGGAGTTCGAAGTACTTAAGTTACAAGGCAGTACTCAACAGTAATAACACAAATACACGTTTGGGCCCTAGGGGCGTACCAAACCATATACCAATAAAGTGGTATAAGAACCATGACTGAATTAGACGCAAGGCCTAGAGCCTGTAGAAGTGCTTGGACCACAAGGAACCATCGAAGGCAGTGACACAGGGGACCCATGGGGGACACGTGCAGTGTGAGAACATAGCCATGAATCACTGTTAAATTCTATGGGGAATGTCGCGGATGGAAATTAAGAGTTTAAGGACACTTAGAGGATGACTACGAGCGAACCCTTTTGGACTTACAGGTGTCTAGGGCCAACACCCACGGGAGCACCGGAGTACTCGAGTTACCTCACCCAGGTAAGCCGGGTGCATAGGTGTCAAATGGTGTCGGGTCGCGTTGCTGGTTTCAATGGAAGCTGCTCAGGAAGTGCCGCTGCGGTGAAGAGGAGAAGTGTCCGGAGAGATACAAGCCTGGATCTGGGATGGAGGGAACCTGAAAGCAGAAGGGACAGAGTCTGAGTCACTTACCAGTGACCAAGGGCACGACAGTCCAATGCCCACAGATGTCGGGTGCTTCAGGTGAGTTGACAGGTGTCTTGATTCTTCAGCCACGAGGTGCAGGAGGTGCCGATGACAACCAGGAGCTGGATTCAAACTGTCCCGCGAAGTCTGTTGAGTGCTGCAGTGTCAGCGACCAGATTGGACCCAACAAGCCTTAGCAACGGCAAGTCACTTGGAAATAGAAAAAGGACATCGGTGCAGACCAGCAAGGTCTGGAGGACTCACCCAGTGAGGGTAAGTCGGGGCACATCTGGAGCAACCAGAAAGCCCAATCAGAAGAGGAGTTGCCTTCATGGGTACCCACTAGCCAACAGGCTTGCGATCGCGAAGGAGCCTCGAGAGGTCGCACTGGAAACTGGCCCACGGGTCACTCGTGGAGTGGAGGCCAGAATTCTTCGCTGCAGGAGGTGCTCAAGGCTGGGGCTCAGGGAAGCCTCGGGAAAGTCTGGAAATCTACCTCTGGGGATGCAGAGACTGTGGCATCTGGCAGGAGCTTCTGAATTGCAGACCGGACAGTTGCTTCTTTGGTGCCTGCCAAGCAGGGGAGTCACTCCTTGACCCAAAGGGAGATTTCTTCCATCTTCTAGTCGAAATAGAAAGTTGAAGGTCCAGGATATATGTTGCAGAGTTTCGTCAAGGGTAATCTAAAGTCACAAGAACTGGGTTCCGATACTTATACAAAGTGTGGGGGTTGGACATATTCTAGGGACCCACCTATGGGAGGGTTTGGAAAGAGGGGTGGTTACACCCATTTCCTTTGTCCAGTTTCACACCAGAGCAGGGGAAGGTAGCCCCTGCAACCTGTTTGAACTGGACTATGCACAGGAACACCAAGTGTGCCCCCAGTGCAGGACTTCAAAGCACCAGAGATTGCTCCCGCCCAGCTCCAATACATATCTGCCTGTCTGGGGAGGTGGGAGGGAACCCTATTTTCCAGGCCTCCCCTGCCGAAGTTTTGGTCAGCAGCAGGAGGCCAGATCCGTGTCTGTGGCTGAGGCATCCATTTTGTGATGCCAGAGCTTTAGAAAGTCTTTACCGGGTATACCAGTGTGATCCGCCTTTAGCGCTCGGGAGCGCTGTCTTGCTGCAAGCCGGTGCCCACCCGGCGTTTGCCCCGTTTTCGCCGAGTCCGGGGTCTCCTGGCAGGTGCCCACCCTGCCAGGGACATTGCTAAAACTATAAGCGGGTGCCCACCCCGCGGGATAGTGTTTTATTATCACGAGGGAGCCTACCCCTCTTATTGCCGATATTTAAAAATCACCGCTGCAGCCCGGGCCGGGACATCCCGGAAGTCAGGCGGGCCGGGGGCGGGCCGCCGGGACAACAGGAACAGGAAGTAGGAGGGCGGGAGCCTACCCCGCCTCCCACCGAGGACTCGCTGCTGGTTCTGGAGGTCCCGGAGCAGGCAGGAGCCTACCCTGCGCCCCGGTGCCCTGACACGGAGGAGAAACGTCCCACCCAGGCGGGAGCCCACCCCGCACTGGGACGAGCTGCCATCGTGTACGGAGCCCGTAGGCCCCGCCTCCCTGGAAGATTGCCCCGGAGAGAGAGAGAGAAGGCGACGCGGGAGTCCCCCGTGCAACAGCCCGGTGAGTGCGGAAGGGCTGGGGGGGACTCCGTGTGCATGCTGGCTTAGAGCGCTGGTGCGCTCCAGCGAAGGCCCGCATTGCTTGGTTCTCGAGCTCTGTGTAGCTCCAACGGTTGGGGACATTCTTCTTCTCGAGCGTGAGTGGCGCTCCAACGAAGGGACAGTGGTTGTCCAGAGCGCGAGTACGCTCCAACGTGGGGGCATGAATGTTTCGAGCGCGAGGCGCTCCAACTTGGGCATGAATGTTCTCGAGTGCGAGTAGCACTCCAACGACGGGGGCTACATTGGTTTTAGAGCCCAGAGGGGCTCCCACGTTACCGGGCATCATTACTCCAGAGCCCTGAGGCTTCAGCGGGGCCATCAGTAGTTCAGAGTCCAGAGGGACTCCAACGACGGCACATTATTATTTAGAGCCTGCGAGGCTCTAGGGGGCATTTCAGTTGTTTCAGAGCCCTGGGAGGCTCCAACGTTGGCCCCAGCATTTCTCCAGTTGCCCAGCACTTAGTGGGCAACTGCTACGTTTAGGTTGTAGCCTCTGTGTTTTGGCTGGCGCAGCTTGCGCAGCCTTGCCCTAACATTTGGACACAGGGCGCCCTTGCCCCTTCACGGCCAGTTGGCCTGGGACTGCCACAGGTAGTGGATTATGTGAGTTCTTGCGCAATTGTGTTTCCCTGCACCTCTGAATGTGTTTTTGCGTCATGTGCTTTGCTTTACACCTCTGAATGTTATGCATCATGTGTTTATGTGCTTAGACCCCTACAGGTATTGTGATACTTAGGTGGTTGTTTTCTCCCTAGTACAGGTGGTGCCAGTGAGGTCCTGATTCCCTGCGCAATATTTTCCTAAGGTGGTTAGGGTTGCGTAGGTGGTACTTACCTGATACCAGTAGTGACTGGTTGTGTGCTAGGTGTAATTTTGTGCAACAGTAATTTTATTTCCTATGTTCTAAGAGTGCTAATTCCGGACAGTGGTCCAGGTGGCCCTGTCCCCTGTATATATAATCCCTTGTAAATTCTGCCCGTGCCTGTTGGCACATTGTAGAGTGTGTGTTTTTATCTAATGTGTTGTGTATAATACAAAGGCTATTTTTATAGAATACCTTGTGTGGAGTTTCCTTTGTGGTGGGCCTTGGGTGTTGTTGCTGGGTGCGCGCGCAAACGCTTTACACATCGCCTCAGAGATAAGCCTGACTGCTCGTGCCAAGCTACCAAGGGGGTGAGCAGGGGTTATCTTTGGCGTGTAACTCCCCAGCCCTGACTAGAGTGGTGGTTTCTGTCTGTCTTTGGCGCAAGCCCTAGCCAACCAGAAATCCCATTTCTAACTTTGGTGATCAGCGGTGGGATTTGGACTTGCGTTTGCGCTGTACCGCAGCGGCAACTGGCCGCACTACAAAACTCTGCATTTAGATAAATCACATGGTATAGGGATTATTGTTTTAAAGTTTGCTTTTAAATGTCATTTCTTTGGAAATGTGTTCTTGTGCACTGTGAGTTAGGTGTCCCTAGCTCGGGAGGGTAGATCATCCCCCTTAGTGCATTGGGTTTCTGGATTCACCAGAGGGTGGGATCCAGTGGTGGCAGCGTAATAGTGTCCTGTACATTTGTCCCCCGCCCTGCGCCCAGAGTTGGTACCTGTGTCACGTGGTGGTCAGGTTGAGGAATCAGGGGTGGTAGAAACTGCCTTACCAGTCCGAGGGGAGGGTTGTGTGTGTGGATGAATGGTGTGTGGCACTAGGCAAGTGAGTGTGAGTTCTCTGGGTTAGAAAGCTTGCTGAATCTTTTTGTGAATTGTGTGCTCCTGTGTGGAACTCAGACCCCTAGGTTCCCTGTATAATTGTTACCATAACGTCCGCCAGAATGGAGCCTGCTTGTGATCCCTATGAGCTAGCTTGGCGCCAGAGGCAGGAGTTAGAAAGGTACTGTACAGAGGAAGAGTCAGAAGAGGAGGTAGAGGATGACAATACCTGGACGCCAGTAGAGAGTGAGGACCCCATAGGTAGGGCGTCCCTTGCTGGGTCCAGCGTAGGAGGCAGCGCCTCATCCCTTTCCCTGTCCCCAGAGGAGTGGGAAGATAGGAGGAAAGAAAGGGAGCACCAGCTGGCGTTAGAGAAGCTCAGGTTAGAGCATGCTCAGGCGATGGCGCAGCTGGAGGCCAGGAAGCAACAGCGAGAGACTGAGTGGGTCTTGGCGCGGGAGAGGGTAGAGGAGGCTGAGAGGGCCTCCACCAGAGGCAAAGTAGCTCTGGAGGGTAGACTATCCCCTGCGCGCAGTTTTAATTTTCTGGGCTCCCCAGGGAGGGTTGAGTCCAGTGGTAGTAGCGATGTAGATTCCAGTGTAGGAAATCCCAGTCCCAGTTCCCCCAGTCTGGTACCTGTTCCCCAGGAGGAGGAGTTAAGGTTGAAATTCAGGGGCAGTAGGAAACTGTCTCACCAGACTTGGGAGGAGTTTGTGGATGGATGTGAGGATGCAATGTTTGATTGGATTTCCACAGCAAGTGATTTTGATATACTGTGTAATCTGGTTCTCAAAGAACACCTGCTCAGTTGTTGTGTGCCGGGGCTGCGCCAACACCTGTTGGGGTGTGGATTGTCTGAGCCATTTGACCTGGCGGAGGAAGCAGAGCGCTGGGAAAGGGCTAGAGGTTCTCTAGAGTCATTAGGGAGTGACTCCAAAAGTAGTGGGTCAGGTATCTTCCAGCCCAGCGTGGTGGAAGAGGCTCAGTGTAGCCCAGCTAGGTCCCAGGATAGCGAGGAGGGTGTAGGGGCTCACTGCCTGGCTCAGTGGAGCAGGAGTGAGAGGGTGACCGAGGGTCCCCTGACGTACGAAACCCTGCCTCAGGACTTGGATGGTTCCATGAGGGAACACCAAGTTGGGGACCTAGGCTGTCCTGTTAGCCCATTTGAGGGAGATCTCCTGGTGAGTAGAGGACCTGGAGCACCTGTAACCAGGGCTCCTGTGGATCTAGAGTCTGGCAGTACGGCCAAGTCCAACAACATGTTTCCGTGCAGCCAGTCCAAAGTTAGCATTTACCGCGAGGTGATAATGCACTTAAGAGTATATGGTCAGGCTGCACCACAAACAGCATCAGAGGAGGTACTCCGAATGCAGCAGAGGGGCTCTGCTCATGCAGGGGCACCCTCTCACATAAAAACCAAGCACTCTGCCTTCAGGATGGTTAAGACCTGCCATAGCAGTGACTTATAGGTTTTATATGTGTGTGCAATGGTAGTGATATAGGTAGCCTATACCACAGTAAGGGGTGCAAGCACCACCTTACCCAGGCTGCAGTAGCAGACCTGTGGTGTCATTTTGGAGTGCTTCGCAGGGGTGGCATAATACATGCTTCAGCCCCTGGTAGGCCTCTGATGTACCTATGCCCTAGGTACGTAGTATCCCATATACTAGGGGCTTATAAGGTACTCAAGAATCCAATTAGGAATGTACCTAATGTACATGGAAACCATTTTAGAGAGGAAGCAGCTAGGCTGGGGTCCTGATTAGCAGGGCCACAGCCAGACTAAGGTTGAAAAACAGTGATACACCAGCAAAAAGTGGGGGTACCCATGTGAAGCAGATCCTACTCTCCTACAGCTTGTGTCAGTGATTGTATAAGAGAGTAAGTATGTGTTAGTATCTGTATGAATAATTGAGGTGGTGTGTGTATAACTGTATAGATAAGCAAATGGGAGTGTGAGTAACTCTAAGGGTGAGTGATGGTGTGTGAGTGTCTGTATAGGTGTATGAGTGCATATGATATAGGCTGTATTGATGAGTGACAGTATGTATGTATGAGTCACTGTATGGGTGAGTGAATGGATGTGTGTGTACACCTAGGAATCAGTCAGTGGGTATGTACTAACTGGTTTGGTGTGTCTAAGATTTCGAAAATGGTAGGCTGTAATTTAGAGGGGCTGTATCAAAGGTTATATTAGGGTGTGAGGAGGTGCATCAGATGATCACATGGATGATGTAATCAGTGATGTCATTTGAGATGTCATCAGTGATGTCACTGACCACGTCATAAATGATGTAATATGTGACGTCATCAGCAGTGCATTGCGGGGGCGTGAGTTATAGTTATCTCAACTATCTATAACGGCCGAATTTCTCTTGTTTTGTACAAGTGAAATGTCCAACTAACTATAATGTCCCTGAAAACTGTGGGCTTTTTCAGTGAATTTCTAAGGTTTTTAAATGCTAATTTCTAACTATAACATCCCTGAAACTTATGTTTTTTTCAGTGAATTTCAAAGGTTTTTTAAATGCTAATTTCTAACTAACAGAGGTGCAGAAAGAGGCCTTGTTGCAAAGTCATCCTGTGCCATGGGCACCCTCCAACTTTTTGCTGACTGGTACTGGTGGTAACTGACTCTGACTGACCCTGGGCTCTGCCTAACCAGGCCCGGAGCCGGTGCTATGCTGAATGACACTTATAATACTGTGAAAACACCTACATACACTAGGGTACACTGGGCTGGGGTACCCCTGTGATTGCCATGACATCCCCTGTAAGGCCCTAGTACATAATAGAGCAGGGGGATTAAAACTACCTCTAATTCCCTAGCATATAATAGTACATGGCAGTTTAGAGGCCATCAGCCCTTTTCTGCACTTGCAAGTGTGCACTGCTGAGCCTGAGGTCAGTTTAAAAGTAGTCCCGTGTGTGCAGAAAGAGGCAAGAGAGGTACAGAAAGAAGCAAGAGAGATGCAGAAAGAGGGAAGAAGGGTGCAGAAAAAGGCAAGAGAGGTGCAGAGAGAAGCAAGAGAAGTACAGAAGGAAGCAACAGGGGTGAAGAAAGAGGGAAGTGGGGTGCAGAGGAGGCAAGAGCAGTGCAGAAAGAAGAAAAAGAGGTGCATAAAGAGGCAAGAGAGGTTCAGAAAGAGGCAGCAGAGGTGTTGAAACAGGCAGAAGAGATGCAGAAAGAGGGAACAGGGGTACAGAAAGAGAGAAAAGGGGTGCCAAAAGTGGCAAGAGGGGTGCAGAAATGTGCAAGAGCAGTGCAGAAAGAAGCAAGACAGGTGCATAAACAGGCAAGAGAAGTGCAGAAAGAGGCAACAGAAGTGCTGAAAGAAGCAACAGAGGTATAGAAAGAAGCAAGATAAGTGATGAAAGAGACAATAGAGTTGCAGAAAGAAACAAGAGAGGTACATAAAAAAGCAAAAGAAGTGCAGAAAGAGGCAAGTGAGGTACAGAAAGAGGCAGGAGAGGTGCATGAAGAAGCAAAAGAAGTGCAGAAAGAAGGCAAGAGAAGTGCAGAAAGAAGAAGTAAGGTACAAAGAGAAGCAACAGAGGTGTGGAAGGAGGAAAGAGAAATGCAGAAAGAAGCAACAGAGGTACAGAAACAGACAGGAAATGTACAGAAAGAGGGAACAGGGGTGCAGACAGAGGCAACAGGGATACAGAAATTTGCAATAGAGGTGCTGAAAGAACCAAGAGCAGTCCAGAAGGAACCAATAGAAGTACGGAAAAAGGCAAGAGGGTTGCAGAAAGAATGAACAGAAGTGCAGAAACAAGGCAATAGAGGTGCAGAAACAGGCAGGAGCGGTACAGAAAGTGGGAAGTGGGGTACAGAAAGAGGGAAAATGTGTGCAGAAAGAGGCAAGAGAAGTGCAGAAAGAGGCAAAGAAAGTGCTGAAAAAAGCTAGAGATGTAGAAAGAAGCAAGATAAGTGATGAAAGAGATACAAGAGTTGCAGAAAGAAACAAGAGAGGTGCAGAAAAAGTAATAGATGTGCAGAAAGAGGCAAGTGAGGTGCAGAAAGAGGCAAGAGAGGTGCAGAAAGAAGCAAGAGGGGTGCAGAAAGAGGCAAGAGAAGTGCAGAAAGAAGCAACAGAGGTACAGAAACAGGCAGGAAAGGTGCAGAAAGAGGGTACAGGGGTGCAGACAGAGACAACAGGGATACAGAAATTTGCAATAGAGGTGCTGCAAGAAGCAATAGCAGTGCCGAAGGTATCAACAGAGGTACAGAAAGAGGCAAGAGGATTGCAGAAAGAATGAACAAAAGTGCAGAAAGAAGCAACAGAGGTGCTCAAAAGAGACAAGAAGGGGGTAGAAAGAGGCAAGAGAAGTGCAGAAAGAGGCAAAGAAAGTGCTGAAAAAAGCTAGAGATGTAGAAAGAAGCAAGATAAGTGATGAAAGAGATACAAGAGTTGCAGAAAGAAACAAGAGAGGTGCAGAAAAAGTAATAGATGTGCAGAAAGAGGCAAGTGAGGTGCAGAAAGAGGCAAGAGAGGTGCAGAAAGAAGCAAGAGGGGTGCAGAAAGAGGCAAGAGAAGTGCAGAAAGAAGCAACAGAGGTACAGAAACAGGCAGGAAAGGTGCAGAAAGAGGGTACAGGGGTGCAGACAGAGACAACAGGGATACAGAAATTTGCAATAGAGGTGCTGCAAGAAGCAATAGCAGTGCCGAAGGTATCAACAGAGGTACAGAAAGAGGCAAGAGGATTGCAGAAAGAATGAACAAAAGTGCAGAAAGAAGCAACAGAGGTGCTCAAAAGAGACAAGAAGGGGGTAGAAAGAGGCAAGAAAAGTGCAGAACAAGGCAATAGAGGTGCAGAAACAGGCAGGAGAGGTAAAGAAAGTGGGAAGTGGGGTGCAGAAAAGAGGGAAAAGGGGTGCAGAAAGAGGCAAGAAAAGTGCAGAAAGAGGCAAAGAAAGTGCTGAAAGAAGCAAAAGTGATGTAGAAAGAAGCAAGATAAGTGATGAAAGAGACACAAGAGTTGCAGAAAGAAACAAGAGAGGTGCATATAAATCAAGAGACGTGGAAAAAGAGGCAAGTGAGGTGCAGAAAGAGGCAAGAGAGGTGCAGAAGGAAGCAAGAGGGGTACAGAAAGAGGCAAGAGAAGTGCAGAAAGAAGAAACAGAGGTACAGAATAGGCAGGGAAGGTTAGAAAGAGGGAACAGTGGTACAGAAAGAGGCAAGATCAGTGACGAAAGAAGCAACAGAGGTGCTGAAAGAGGCAGGAGAGGTACAGAAACAGGCAGGAAAGGTACAGAAAGAGGGAACAGGGATGCAGAAAAAGGCAAGAGGGATACAGAAATTTGCAAAAGAGGTGCAGAATGAAGCAAGAGCAGTGCAGAAGGAACCAACAGAGGTGCAGAAAGAGGCAAGATGGTGCAGAAAAAGGTAAAAGAGGTGCATATAGAGGAACAAGGGGTACAGCAAGAGGCAAGAAGGGTGCAGAAAGAGGCAAGAAAATTGCAGAAACAGGCAGGAGAGGTGCAGAAACAGGCAGGAGAGGAGCAGAAAGAGGGAAGATGGGTGCAGAAAGAAGCAAGAGAAGTGTAGAAAGAGGCAACAAAAGTGCTGAAAGAAGCAAAAGAGATATAGAAAGAAGCAAGATAAGTGATGAAAGAGACACAAGAGTTGCATAAAGAAACAAGAGATGTGCATAAAAAGCAAGAGACATGCAGAAAGAGGCAAGTGAGGTGCAGAAAGAGGCAAGAGAACTGCAGAAAGAGGCAAAAGAGGTACAGAAAGAGGCAGAAGAGGTGCACAAGGAAGCAAAAGACATACAGAAAGAAGGCAAGAGAAGTGCAGAAAGAGAAAGTAAAATGCAGAGAGAAGCAAAGGAGGTGCTGAAAGAGGCAAGAGGGGTGCAGAAAGAGGCAAGAGAAGTGCAGAAAGAAGCAACAGAGGTGCAGAAAGAAGCAACAGAGGTGCAGAAAGAGGCAAGAGGGGTATAGAAAAAGGTAGGAGAGATGCACAAAGAGGCAAGAAGGGGGAAAAAGAGGCAAGTGGGGTGTGGAAAGAAGGAAGAGAAGTACATAAAGAAGCAACAGAGATACTGAAAGAGACACAAAGGGTACAGAAAGTGGCAATAAAAAGAAGCAAGTGATGTGCAGAAAGCAGCAAGTGAGGTGCAGAAAGAAGAGAGTGAGGTTCAGATAGAAGCAAGAGAGGTATCGAAAGAGGCAAGATAAGTGTAGAAAGAGGAATGCAAAGTGCAGAAAGAAGCACTTGACATGTCGGAAGAGGCAAGAGAAGTACAGAAAGAGGTACAGAAAGAGGTGCAGGAAGAGGCAAGAGAAGAGCAGAAGGAAAAGCAAGTGAGGTGCAGAAAGAGATAAGAGAGGTACAGAAAGAGCTATGGGAAGTGCAGAAACAGGGCAGAGAAATGCACAAAAAGGCACGAGAAGAGCAGAAAGAGGCAAGAGAGGTGCAGAAAGAAGCAAGAGAAGTGCAGAAAGAGGCAAGTGGTGCAGAAAGAGGCAAGAGAGGTACAGAGAGAGGCAAGATAAGTGCAGAAAGAAGAGAGTGAAGTGCAGAAAGAGGAAGAAAGGTGCAGAAAGAAGCAAGAGAAATGCAGAAAGAGGCAATAGAGGCACAGAAAGAAGTAAGAGAGGTTAGTGCGTCATTAGTACCAATTTAACACCCACATTTAGCAATATGTAACACGTGACCATTCCAGCTTTGCAAAGGGCCTTCCACCATGCTGTAACACGTAACACTACATTTTTGGGAACATTTGAGCCATTTGAGCTAGAAACAATGTTTATTTTGTTCAAATATGCAGTGGTCGAGAAAGGGGGCTGGGCCACTGACCAGTGCTCAGGACGTCTGCTGCGTAGGACTTACAGGAGGTACCAGGAGGGCTTCTTGGTCCCCAAAGTCCCTCAGGAGTAAAGTGGACTTCATCCCCCAATCAGTAGTGTGCCCGGAGGTGTGCCTGGGTCTCCTGGAGCCACTTTTGGCCCCAGGGGACCCCGGGACCCATCCCCCTGGGCCTGGCTAGCTTTGTCTGGCACACCCTGGGGCTCAAAGAACCAAAACTTTTGGCCGGATGTGCCCACGAGGTCCCGTCGCCAATAATGATCAATGCCCCGAGGAGGTGTCGGTCTCCATGGCAGCATGGGTGGGCAGAAGCCCCCCACACAATAATTTTTCAAGCCTTGCAAGGTGGTGGTACCTGGGGCTGAGAAGGGGCTGTGAGTTCCCCATGCATATTAAATAAATCCCCGGGCGGTGGCGGTCCCCGGGGCTGCGGGGGCCCCTGCAGTCCCCCTCATATAATTTTCTCATTGCCCCCGGGACCTGGCCTACCCGGGGGCTCAAAGAAACAAAGCGCAGGTGTCCGCGCTTTGTTTTTTTTAAATGTATTGGGCCGGATTCGCCCACGAGGTCCCCTTGCTCATAATGGTCAATGCCCCGAGGAGGTGGCAGTCCCCAGGGCAGTGTAGGGGGACAGGAGCCCCCCCCACACTATAATTCTTCAAGCCTTGGGAGGTGGCGGTCCCTGGGACTGAGGGGGGCTGTGAGCCCCCCGTGCATAATAAATAAATCCCCGGGGAGGTGGCGGTCCCCAGGGCTGCGGGGTCCCCTGCGGGCCCCCGCATATAATTTTCTCATTGCCCCGGGACCTGGCCCACCTGGGGACTGTGGTATCCCCTGAGCAAGCCTAGGGGGGGTCATAGTTTATTCTTGTTTTTTCCCCTTTTTTTAACTGTTTTCTTGTGGATCGGATATACCGAGTCACAAGATGGCTGCCAACACTTCCTGGTTTGGAGAGTTGACAGACAATCAGAATCAAGCTTGTGCTCAGGAGGGTTCACAAATCCTCCTCAGCCCTCAGATATCGATATTTTTATTTTGTGAATTTCTGAGGAACTACTGAACGGATTAACACTATTTAAATAAAAGGTCGCTTTCTGAACCAAGAGCTACCTTTTTGCCAAATGTGGTGTAATTCCATTCAGCAGTTTGGGCTGTAGCAGTGTCTAAAGTTTCAATGGAAATTAACATGGAGAAAGCCTTTTTTCTCGGCTCCTGTTTGACGAATCACCTCGAAACTTTCAAGACAGAAGCTGACCTGTGTGAACCATTAGTTTTGAAAATGTTGTGAAGATTCGTCAAACAGCACCAAAGATATTGGCAAAAGAAAAAACGCTTTTTGAAAAGAAACAAGGTCATATATACATTTTGATCACATTTTTAGTATTGCACCTTGGTCATATGCGCTTTATGGGGAATGTTCCTTTTGCACCAGCACTTTAATCCATATTTTGACAAATAAACTAAATATGTGAGATTGAAAAGGACCTAACTATGGATCTTTTGCACTCACACTTTTATTTGCATTGGCACTTTACCGAATCAAGTAGACATTTTGGATTGGGAAGTGTCTTATAAATGAACAATTGTTTGTGCTTCTGTCATTTGCTGAATATCAGATTGTGAACAGTTTCAATATACTAATGATTCAAGATTTGAACTTGACCATTGGGAATGCCAAAAACATCAGTGGGTCAATTAAGATAAAGACTGTCCATATGACTTAAGTCTCACAGCAATGAGACTGATGATGCAATTTCATTGTGTAATTTGCATAGTCTGATTATCAGTAGATGCTCATAGAATACAGCAAATGTATGACCATGAAATGCTACCTGATTTTGAGTAATTGGCTCTCCAACATGTATCACTGAAGCACTTTATTCCGTCTAGTTTGCACTGCTTTTAGAAATTGCAGCTATGCATCAGATGTAGTTATATAGCTTGAAAATTAGCATGTGCACTTTGAAATGCGTTACATGTACTCAGTGTCTCGGTTTGCTGTACAATTTATTGATATAGTTAAACACCAAGCACAAATGCACAAATGCAGCAATGTGATCAGAGTTGGCTAACGCTTTGAAAGACATATCAGTAACTGTCATGGCCACTGTATCTATGTCAAAGGGGGAAGTGTGACAAAGGGAGGACAACCTTAAAATCACAATAGTTGTGGGAACCGGGTTAACCCGGGTTTATCCAGTTGAAGGATTAAGCCGAAATGCATTGCTGTCCTGTGTCTGGTGTTTGACTTGAAAATAATGACTTAATATGCATCCTGTTGGTGTTGTGTAATTTCCATGGGAATTTGTTGATGAGGTGCCTCTGTCTCTCTTATGAAGAAAAGTTGAGAATATATATATATTACCTACTGGCAGACGCCAGTAGGTAGTTACAGTTAAAACCTAGTTTCCATAGTAAAAGCTTTTTATGTCTTGCCAATAACCTTGGCGCCATTTGATAAATCCTTGCAAAGCTTTCAAAACTAGTTTGCCACTCACTTCAGCTGCTGTCTTGAAAGTTTTGAGGTGAAGCATCAAGCGTGAGACAAAGGGGGAGTCCTAAAACACATTTCTCCCAATGCTATTTTCCATAGGGATTTTAGAAACAGCTACAGCCTGAATTGCTGAATGGGATTATACCAAATTTGGCAGAAAGGTAGCTGTTGGTACACAAAGACAACTTTTTGTAAATTGGTGTAAATCTGTTCAGTAGTTTTGGAAATATTATGGGAAATCCAAATTTACATATATAGTGACATGGATATTTGGAGGATCTGCCAGTCCCCATGCTGAAATGTGATTGGCTGCTAACACTTCACCAAATAAGTGTTGCCAGCCATCTTGGGACTCAGCTCCAGCCGAATCTCACAAAAAACATAAAAAAAGAAAAGAGGGTAGGGTAGGAATACCCTAACCCCATAACTTTGGTCCTGAAACACAATGGAGCCACAAATCAGAGGCAACATTTTTTTAAAAAAACAAGCGTGGGACCCAGCACTTGTTTCGTTAAGAGCTCCCACGGACGGTGGGCATTTCTCTTTTACAAAATTATGAGGTGGGTGCATGGGGCCACCCTCCTTGGGTTATTATAATGCCCTGGGAACCACAACCCACCTGAGGCTTTTTCTTATACAAATGCGGGGGACTCTGTATACCCCTTCCTTGGCCCTGGAGACCACCACCTCCCCAGGGCTTAAGTAAAAAATTAAGGGGCCCATGCTGATCCTACCAGCCCCGGGGACCATCACCTCCCTGGGGCTAAATTGAATGTAATGGGGGGCCTCGCGGACCTCCCGCGTCCTAGGGACCACCATCTCCCCAGGACTAATTTGAAAGTAGTGGAGGCCCAGGGACCACAACCTATATATACACACAATATATTTAAGATGTCAAGCAGGATGGACAGAGTGCAATGACATAGAGATGCCATTCAAATAAAGACTATGTAAAAAGCTAACAAACTTATATCTACTATTTCTAGAACCTAATTTAGGATAGCAAAATGTGGTATTGTGGTGAAATGTATATGAATTATTAGTTTCTGAGACATTATTCTGCTATTACGGGAATTGTCTACAGCATGTTGTTAGAAATGAAAGACTGTTTTTAACTGAAGGAATGAATTAATAGAACATTACAGGACTACATTCTAATACTACGTATAAAAACTAAATGATGGGGGCGTGGCTTGGGCGCCAAAGGGAATGGCCGCTGCTCTGGGAAGCTCGGTGAGAGCGTAGAGCGACGGAACTCCTCCGGGCGCCCACCGTGACTAAGAGACCGCGAAAATCGTACCTGACAGCAGCGGATCTCCTCCAGTATGTATAGGCGACTGAGTGGAGATGCGGGGTGAGCTTGCGCAATGATTTTTCGGCTGTAATTATTGGCCGCGGCTCATTGCTGAGTTGCGGCCGCCATTTTGTGCATTTATGCTCCCCTTGCGTCCCGCGGTGAATTTCACTTGCTGTTCTGCCCGAAAATGACTTTTGCTGCCTTGGGAGGATTATAGCTACCATGTTTCTCCTCATTTCACAGTGACCTTTAACCCGCTTGGCAATTTGGATGTTTCAGGCTTATCTGGAGAGCTTTCTCATGTCTCCTCAGCACATTGCAGCCCTGGACTCCATTTTAGCTTGCTGACTCTGCCCTCCTGTTAGTTTTTTACCATGTTTTCTGCAACTTATTCTGTATTGTTGCTCATTTCTCCTCATGATTGATATATGAGCATATATGGATGATGGTTTTATTTTTGGCACGTATTAGCTGACGTTTCATTTTTCCTCAACATTTTTTCAGTGTTCTCTAAAGACGCCATTTTCGGACTTTGTGCTCATCTACCAATATTTTCGTCTCGCATATTTTTGGTAACGACGGCTCGTTCTAACCATAGTAATACGCAGCACATTAATGCCAGTTCCGTGCCATTAGAGGAAAATAATCCATTCAGTGTTTTACAGGATAATATGGATGAAGTAACTAATGATTGTATTGGAATAAAAGGTTCATCTCCTTACACTTCTCGCCCAGGCACAAAACCTAACTCCAAAATACCTTCCACCTCAGGAAAACAGGCGAAGATAAATCCTCCTTCTCCCACTACCACAGCCTCGTCCATTTCCATGGAGCTTCTTCTTGAAGAAATGCACTCTCTTAAACCCTACATGGCTGAAACAAATGCTCGTCTTCAGAGTCTTGAGGATAATTGGTCGCATACTGAACAGAAAGTTGCGGACCTTGAAAGGAAAAAGACCTCAGTGCAGGTAATCTCTGACCAGATTCCGGGAATGCATAAGGAAATACAATCTCTTAAGCAACAGGTTGAAAATTTGGAGAATCGTAATAGACGTAATAATCTACGTATTTATGGCCTTGTGGAAGGTCTTGAAGGTACTAATCCTATATCCTTTTTTCAATCCTTCCTGCCAACACTTCTCGGTCTTCCAAGTTCTCCTCCATTGAATATTCAGCGAGCACACCGCCTTGGTCAACTTTATCGTTCTGCCAACTTCTCTTCATCTTCGGTGAAACCTAGGGGTGTTATCTTGTACTTCCTAGAGTATACCGATTTGATTAAAGTCATTCAAGCTGCCAAACAGAAGGGGAAAATCACCTGGAATGGTTCCAATCTCTCTTTTGCTCAGGATTACGCTAAGGCCACTGCGGATCGTCGCAAACAATTTTTGGACATGAGATCTGCTCTCTGTGCCCTGAAAGCACGATGTGGACTGTTTCATCCCTGTCTCTTTAAAGTGACTTACAATAATAAAATGACAAATTATGAAGATCCTATGCTTCTTCAACATTTCCTCAATTCTTGCAGAGATGGATCTATGGACACTTCCCGATTATAATTGAGTGGACTGTCTCATTACACATTGTTTGTCTATAATTGTCTATTTTTATCCTCCTTTTTGCTGTTGTTTGTTATGTCTTGAGGTATTCTTCTAATGTTTTTTCTTTCTTTCCTATCAGGTGCGATTTTGTGATCCTTTTGATGTATGACTTCTTCGTCCTATGCCCGGAGGCTGTTCTTCCTTTGCCGCGTCCTCTTGGAGTCTTCCGTTCGGTGTGTTTTTTTCCCTTATGTGGTTCCTCAATCCCCAATCTTATTGTGGTATGTCTTTTTGAAATTGTTATGCTTTTCCAAACAGCGTTTGATTTGTTTTGTATTCCTGTTCCATGTTCTCTTCTTTCCTCTCCCTCTTTCTTTTCTTTCTTTTCCTTCTTTTTCTCTTCTTATTCTCTTTTTCTTCTCCCTTTCTTCTTTCTTCTTTTTTCTATTTTTGATGACAGCTTCTTCCTTCCATTTTCTTCTCTCTTTCTAATCTGCATTCCCCACTTCATTGCCTGTTACTCTAATATCTATCATTTTTTCAATATTGCATTTAGTTTTCTCATTGCTTGCATGATATTTGTTCGAGTTAAACCTAATCAGTTGCATATTTGTTCTAATTTTTACCAGTCTTTTAGTAATGTGCTTGACTTTTCTACTGTTTGCATAATAATTGTTAGAGTCAATTTTAACTGGTTCCATTCAGAGTTGTTACATGGAACGTTAAGGGAATAAATAATCCTATAAAAAGACAACGAATATTAACCCATTTAGCTAAGTTAAATGCTGACATAGCTCTACTTCAAGAGACACACTTATCTGATACTAAATCATCTAAATTGAAACGAGGTTGGGTAGGTAATGTTCTTTCTTCTCCAGTCCTTGGCCAAAAAAATTGAGTATCTATTTTATGTCATAAAAAGTATCAGGTATCAGTTCTTCATCAGGAATATGATTCGGAAGGTTGCTGGATAATAGTCAAGCTACTCATAAATCAAATTCCTTTAGTCTTTTTTAACACTTATGCCCCAGTTACTGGTGATAATTCTTTTTGGACTCAAATGTCTGAGAAGCTTCTCTTGCTGGATGATGAATATATTATTTTTGGAGGGGATTGCAATCAGGTGTTTGACCCTATATTGGATAGACACTCTTCTGTTAGATTTTCTAACACTAAGATGCATTCCCAATTTACTTCTGCCATACGACGCAAATCCTTGGTTGACATTTAGAGGCTTTGTAACCCTGATACTCGAGAATATAGCTTTTACTCCCCCTCACATCACTCGCAATCCCGAATTGATTACCTCTCTTTTAGTAAATCCTTATCCCAACAAGTTACTCACTCCTAAATTGGATCCATTTTAATTTCGGATCATGCCCCAGTTTTTGTTGATTTTGATTTGTTACCCTCTACTTCGCATACACGTAGATGGCGATTCAATAATACTTTGTTGTCTGATTCTAACTTTACAAACCAATTCAACTCGTTTGCTTCCTCTGCCAGAGGTTTTATTATAAATTTTGTATCCCGCAAAAAGTAATTTTTTGAAGCTAAAACTTCTCATATACTTACAGAAATTAAACAACTTGAATACAATTATTATCATTCAAACTCTGAATCTTCATTAAAAAAACTTATTGACGCAAAATTCAAGTTTAATAAATCTTCCACTGAAGCTGCTTCTTCCTATCTTTTAAAGAGCAGTGCTCGTTATTACGGAGGTCAAAATAAAATGGGGAAGTTACTGCCAAACTATTTGAAAGTACGACGTGATCGGACTAAAATAGAGTCCATACGGAACAGTGCTGGTATCTCCTTATTTAAGAATAATGACATTTTAAACAAATTTGTTTCTTTTTATAAGAATTTATATACTCCTGAACAACAACTGACTTTAACTAGTCTTTCTACTTATTTTCAGTCCATTGAACATCTTCCATCTCACGATACTGACTTTTCCTCTTTAGAATTGGATATCACTCTTTCTGAAATTACTCATGCAGTATCAGCACTAAAAAGGGAAAAAGCTCCAGGTCCAGATGGATTTACGATTGAATTTTATGCGCAATTTGCTAATTTACTTCTTCCACATCTTCTATTACTTTTCAATTCCTTTATTACAAGTGGTGCTTCTTCTGGTACATTTCAGGAAGCCTTGATCTGCTTAATTCCCAACGATAACAAAGATCCTACTCTTTGTAAAAATTACCACCCAATCTCCTTAGTCAATCTTGATTATAAAATGTTTGCAAAAATTCTTGCTCTTCGCCTCGACCCCATCTTACCTAACCTACTTGGAGCCGAACAATCAGGTTTTGTAAAAGGTCATCTATCTTCCGATAACTCTAGAGTCTTTTTTAACATCCTTAGTAAAGCTCCCTCTCTTGAGCATCCTATCGCTGCCATAGCGCTGGATGCAGAGAAAGTTTTTGACAG
Source organism: Triturus cristatus (assembly GCF_964204655.1). Lineage (NCBI taxonomy): Eukaryota > Metazoa > Chordata > Amphibia > Caudata > Salamandridae > Triturus > Triturus cristatus. The sequence continues at coordinate 252,157,571 of NC_140594.1, forward strand.
GATTGGATGGGATTTTCTGTTCCAAGCACTCAATTGGATAGGGCTCCCTTCTAAATTAATATCCTTTATTTCGCTATTGTATTCGGGTCTTAAAGCTTCTATTTTTGTTAACGGTAAAATCTCAGACTATTTTCCTCTTCTTAGAGGAGTACGTCAGGGTTGTCCCCTCTCTCCTCTTTTATTCATAATTGCTTTAGAACCTTTCTTAAATAAAATTAGGCAAGATGCTCAAATTACCGGTTTCCAACTTGATACCTCCCATGTTAAAATGTCTGTGTATGCAGATGATATTCTTTTATATTGTTCTAATCCTTCTACATCCATTCCGACTTTTTTACAACAGGTTGATATATTTTCTCAATTATCCGGCTACCGGCTTAACTCAGACAAATGTGAAGTTCTTCCTTTAAATGTGCTTTGCATTAAACAAGATTTCATTTCTACTGGTTTCTCTTGGCAAACCTCTAAGATAAAATACCTTGGCCTGTGGTTTTCTTCAAACATTCCGGAAACACTCAAATTAAATTTTGATCACATAATTAAAGCTCTATCTGATTCTATCGATCGTTGGCATCCACTTTTTCTCTCTTGGTGGGGACGACTAGATTCCATTAAAATGATGCTCTCTCCCATAGTGTTATATATTATTTCCATGATTCCTGTACATATCCCTGGATTTTACTTTAAAAAAATTGACACTCTTTTAATGAAATTCCTTTGGAAAAACAAACCTCCCCGAATAGCTCTGTCCTCTCTAAAGAAGGACAAATCTTCTGGCGGCCTTAAATTTCCTGATTTCAAACAATATCATTATGCGTTCTCATTAAAACAATCTTCCCGTTGGCTTTGTCTTGATCAAACTACACCCCCGCCCATTTGGTTGATTATAGAAAGCTACTTTGTATCACCTTTTCAATTTAACGAATCTCTAGCCTTTACCAACAATATCTCATCTTTTCGAACTCCAGTCATTTCTCATACTGGTAAACTTCTTGCTCCATTACTACCATCCTCTTATCCTTCGTTTTCCTCGTTGAATCAACAGCCCATCTGGCATAATAATCTATTACGGATTAATAATCGTACTTTTTACTGAAAGTCTTGGAGAACCAAGGGTCTGCTTTGGATTTCACAATTAGTACTTAACAATACCCCTTTATCCTTTTCGGATCTTCAGACACAATTTTCCTTACCACCCTCATGTAAAGCTCAATATGATCGTTTAAATCCTTCACTCTGCCAATATCTTCTCTCCTTACCGATGACGCCTTCCCCTTCCTCCAGATGCTCCAGACTTTATCCCTTATTATCCAGTTCTTCTTCAGCTTCTGCTCTCTATAACTGCCTGTCTCTTTCCTCTGATAGGAACAAAACAAAGGTTGAATTGGCTTGGGAAAAAGATCTTCTTGAATGTTGGACAATCCCTCTTTGGGATAAGCTGTGGCTCAAACTTCATAAAACGTCCAGAGCTGCTAATACTTCTCAAACCCTTTATTATGTTTATCAGCGCCTCTTATTTACTCCCGCAAAATTGACCTCCTTCACTACAGATGCCTCTCCAACCTGTTGGTCTTGCTCCTCCACAAATGCTGACTTACTGCATATGCTTTTTCATTGCACTTCTATAAACCATTTTTGGCAATTAGTTTGGTCTCAAATTAACAAAATTTTTAAAACAAACATTCCTTTCTCCCCCTCTAATGTCTTTCTAGGCTCTCTATCACCACATTGGCCCCAATTGCCTTCCAATTTTAAGTTGGTAGATGTGTTATTGGCGATAGCTATAAACTAAATAACTTCTAACTCGAAACAAGCCGAGAATGTTACCTTTAGAGCCTGGTGGAATGCAGTTTGCTTTCATCATAGACTTGACACCAATTTCCATTCCCATGTCTCCATATCTATCAAAAGAGATCTTTTATGGCTACCTATCTGGACATATTTAACTTATATTGCCTCACAAAACACTCCAATGGTCCAAACCTCTGATGAAGTTCGGACACCTCCATGATACTCTTGTTGTCTTTTGACTATTTTAAACAATATTTTTATTAATATTTCCTTTGATATTTTTTTCTTACTGCAACTTGATTAAAAACATTGTCTCTTCTATTTACAGGAATTATTCATGTGTACTGTTTTTTCTTGAAGTTTATAACAGTGTTACAATTATAATAGTTTTTCTTTCCCTTGCTCCTCTCTTTCCTTTACCCTCCCCCTCCCCCTTTCTTTTCCCTTTTTGTTGTTTCATTGAATATATATATTTTTTTGATTCTCATTATCATTCCCATGCATTATATTTCATGTACTTGCTGTTTTCTTGCCTTGTATTACATTGGCTTTTTGATGAATAAACTTAAATGTTAAAACTTTAAAAAAAACTAAATGATAGTACTATTATACTCGCAGCCTTAATTTCCATCTAAGAAGTCTCTTTTCTACTTCACCAGTGTAGCTTGTTTTGGTTGCCCAATGTTCAAAATGAAATCCTAATACATTTTTCTATGTTTACATTTTTTTCACAGTGCTTGAACTGCTGCAATAAAAGAAGAATACAAATTGACACCTATAGTTTTATACATTTTGGATAATTTTATCCACAGACTGCTTCCCAGCTGTTCCAATGGTTTTATAGTTTATGCAGAAGGTAGCAAAATGCTTTAGTTCTGGTGACATTTCACTGCATCTTCCAGCTACTTCAGCTGGAACTTTGTTGCCAAGAGCAGGGGCTGGAGGTAGAAATAGCCCAAACAGGTAAAAAAACAGCACCATTTTTAAACTGAGTTTGGGTGACAATGGGTAGTTTGATGTGTGAATAAAATGGCTTTGTTTGGTAGAGTTGTTGTATTTGTGAGGTCCAATGTTGAAATTTGTTTTAGAAATTGTTTTTGTCAACTGTGTTGCTAAAATAAAGTTAAACCATTATGTTACTTACCAACTAGACTCAAACTTTCTGTAAAATATGTCTATATATCTGTTTTACACTTCGTCATATGTATTCGTGAGTACTGATGTCATTATGACCTCTGGTGTTGCTATAAGAAGGAAAATACATTTTTGATGTAGTTAGTTTGACAAATACATGATACATTAGTATCTTACTAAATAGCTACACTGAACCTTTATACAAAATATGTCTATATATGTGTTTTACACTTTATCAAACATGCGGTAATCACAGTGTGTCCTTGGCAGTTTCACTCATAGAACCACACAGGTACTACTAATACACTCATGCAATCACCCAGGCACTACTCATGCATTTACGTCATTACCCAGACATACCCTATGCTGACATCCAATAACCCAGGTACTACTCAATCACTCATTCAATCACCCTCACACTACCCATACACACATGCAATCACCCAGGCACTACCCATGCACTCATCCAAACACCCAAATATTACCTGTGCATTTGTATAATCGCCCAGGCCCTACTCACACTCATTCAATCACACAGGCACTACCCAGGCACTCATCCAATCAACCAGGCACTACCTATCCAGCTGTACAATTGCCCAGGCTCTACCCATGCACATATCCAATCACCCAGGCACTACTCAGACACTCATCCAATCACCCTTACACTACCCACACACATATCTAGTCACCCAGGCACTACCCATGCACTCATCAAATCACCCAGACACTACCCATCCAATCATATAATTACCCAAGCAGTTCCTATGCACTCATCCAATCATCCAGGTACAACCCATGCAGTAATACAATTACCGAGGTGCTACCAATGCACTCATTTTAACATCCACACACCACTTATGCACTCATACAATCATTTATGCATCACTCATGTACTCAGTCTAACATCCAAGCACCACTCATGCACTCATTCATTCATTCAACATATCTCTGTTTTCAACCAGAAAAGGTAGTTCTAAAAAGAACCATTTTTTTGGGGGGGGGGACTGATTTTGTATTTTATTTTAGTATTTCTTTATTTTTTTATTTTTTGTTTATTTTTCAAAAACTAAAATAGCAACAAAAATTGTAAGCACTAACTAAAAACCTTTGCTGGAAGTTCTGCAATGAATCTAAAAAAATAACAATTATGGCTTTTTACATCTGTAAAATTACATCTAGGAACAGATCCCCAGCTACTATGATGGTGTTACAGTCCATGCAGAAGGTAGAAAAACATTTAAGGACTGGTGACATTTCATTGCATCTCTTTTCCATTTCAGGTGGACCTTTGTCACCAGGAGGCTGATGATCCCTCTCCTTCTCTCTCTGTTTGTGCAATTTTAAGTTGCTTCCTCTGGTATGTTTTTAGGTGGTACCACATTAATATTTTTTGCTGTGCCTCGAGATAATGTCTTCTCACACAAGCTGCATCTCACCAATTTAGCTGTGGTATTCTATTCACCAGATGGAATAATTCTAAAAATCCCAAACTAGGCTTTGTTTCCTAATTGGTGGTTCTTTATCTGAAGACTCTTCTTCTGCAGCTGGGACTTTCTGCTCCTGAACAACTTCAAACAGTTGTGGTTTTTCCTGTGGTTGCTTTGATGCCATTTTATTTTTGCAAATAATTAGCCCAAAAAGCCAAAAACAGGGCAAAATGCATTTCAGATGCATTTTTTTCAACAAATGTACACAAAGAGGAAACTTAAATCAATTATCTAATCATGGAATCAATATCTAATTATAGAAAAAATACAAGGAAGTTATAATTATGAAATAGAATTAAAAAAAATGTTAGAAATTCACTGAAAAACCAAAGCTTACAGGCATGTTATAGTTAGGAATTGGCATTTAAAAAAACCTTATGCATCCACTGTAAAAAACAAAGGTTACAAGGAGGTTATAATTAGGAAATAGAATTTAAAAAAAACTTAGAAATTTATTGAAAAATCTAAAGGTTTCAGGGACTTTATAGTTAGGCTGACATTTCACTCTTAAAAAAAATGAAATTCAGCAGCTATAGTTAGCTGAGCTAACTATAACTCGCACCCCCGCAATGCACTGCTTATGACTTCACATATTACATCACACATGACATGCTCAGTAATGATAATCCACATTTGTTAAGCGCGAACAATCACCCATAAGGGTCTCTAGGCACTGGGGGCCGTGGGGAAGTTTAAGCAAGCTATTGCGCAGAGTCCCATGGTGCTGGGCTAATCTGCCGCTGGCGCCGGGGATTGAACCGTGATTCCCAGATTACGGAGTCAGTCGCCCTGGCCGCGGCGCCACACCTCTTCCCTCATGACATCACTGATGACATCCCTGCCAGTGAATTTCTAAGGTTTTTTAAATTCTATTTCCTACCTAACTATAACGTCCCTGTTACCTTTGTTTTTTCAGTCAATATATATATATATATATATATATATATATATATATATTCACTCACAAACGAGCCTCTGTTGTCGGGGGCCTCCAGCCCTGCAGGGCAGCCACAGCGGCGGGAACAGAGCATCCCGTTAATTAACACCAACAAAAGAAGTGCTGAGGCACAATCACGGTTTCTTTTCATTTATTTTCATGCTGTCAGCGACAAAAGTTCCTCCTCTCCCTTACGCGTTTCAGCTACTGCCTTAATCATAGGTTTGTCGAGGATGAATCTGCCCTCACCCAGGTGCCTTAAATCCTTATCATCACGTGACCACCTCTCTTCAGCATGTAAGTACCAAGATGCATCAGTAACATCACTTCGAAATATACACTTTGTAATCGCTGAATAGCTTTCTGTGTTTCGAAAATTAAATATCAGATGCATCTACACCCGTGGGGTGGCCACGTGCAAATGAACGGTAGAGGTTCCTGGGCATATCACAGTTCTAGAGTCAATCGGTAAAGTTCTTGTTAAATTGTAAGAGTTCGTGATTCCCAGGGAGAAAGCATGCCTCCCTGCTCCCTTTCTCACCTCCGTAGCTTGTCAGTGTTAGGAAATCCATGTAATGCACGAAGGAAAGCGGGCCATGCCCCCCATTTTAAAGTCACAAACGAGCCTCTGTTGTCAGGGGCCTCCAGCCCTGCAGGGCAGCCACAGCGCCGGGAACAGAGCATCCCGTTAATTAACACCAACAAAAGAAGTGCTGAGGCACAATCACGGTTTCTTTTCATTTATTTTCATGCTGTCAGCGACAAAAGTTCCTCCTCTCCCTTACGCGTTTCAGCTACTGCCTTAATCATAGGTTTGTCGAGGATGAATCTGCCCTCACCCAGGTGCCTTAAATCCTTATAATCACGTGACCACCTCTCTTCAGCATGTAAGTACCAAGATGCATCAGTAACATCACTTCGAAATATACACTTTGTAATCGCTGAATAGCTTTCTGTGTTTCGAAAATTAAATATCAGATGCATCTACACCCGTGGGGTGGCCACGTGCAAATGAACGGTAGAGGTTCCTGGGCATATCACAGTTCTAGAGTCAATCGGTAAAGTTCTTGTTAAATTGTAAGAGTTCGTGATTCCCAGGGAGAAAGCATGCCTCCCTGCTCCCTTTCTCACCTCCGTAGCTTGTCAGTGTTAGGAAATCCATGTAATGCACGAAGGAAAGCGGGCCATGCCCCCCATTTTAAAGTCACAAACGAGCCTCTGTTGTCAGGGGCCTCCAGCCCTGCAGGGCAGCCACAGCGCCGGGAACAGAGCATCCCGTTAATTAACACCAACAAAAGAAGTGCTGAGGCACAATCACGGTTTCTTTTCATTTATTTTCATGCTGTCAGCGACAAAAGTTCCTCCTCTCCCTTACGCGTTTCAGCTACTGCCTTAATCATAGGTTTGTCGAGGATGAATCTGCCCTCACCCAGGTGCCTTAAATCCTTATAATCACGTGACCACCTCTCTTCAGCATGTAAGTACCAAGATGCATCAGTAACATCACTTCGAAATATACACTTTGTAATCGCTGAATAGCTTTCTGTGTTTCGAAAATTAAATATCAGATGCATCTACACCCGTGGGGTGGCCACGTGCAAATGAACGGTAGAGGTTCCTGGGTATATCACAGTTCTAGAGTCGCTCGGTAAAGTTCTTGTTAAATTGTAAGAGTTCGTGATTCCCAGGGAGAAAGCATGCCTCCCTGCTCCCTTTCTCACCTCCGTAGCTTGTCAGTGTTAGGAAATCCATGTAATGCACGAAGGAAAGCGGGCCATGCCCCCCATTTTAAAGTCACATACGAGCCTCTGTTGTCGGGGGCCTCCAGCCCTGCAGGGCAGCCACAGCGGCGGGAACAGAGCATCCCGTTAATTAACACCAACAAAAGAAGTGCTGAGGCACAATCACAGTTTCTTTTCATTTATTTTCATGCTGTCAGCGACAAAAGTTCCTCCTCTCCCTTACGCGTTTCAGCTACTGCCTTAATCATAGGTTTGTCGAGGATGAATCTGCCCTCACCCAGGTGCCTTAAATCCTTATAATCACGTGACCACCTCTCTTCAGCATGTAAGTACCAAGATGCATCAGTAACATCACTTCGAAATATACACTTTGTAATCGCTGAATAGCTTTCTGTGTTTCGAAAATTAAATATCAGATGCATCTACACCCGTGGGGTGGCCACGTGCAAATGAACGGTAGAGGTTCCTGGGCATATCACAGTTCTAGAGTCAATCGGTAAAGTTCTTGTTAAATTGTAAGAGTTCGTGATTCCCAGGGAGAAAGCCTGCCTCCCTGCTCCCTTTCTCACCTCCGTAGCTTGTCAGTGTTAGGAAATCCATGTAATGCACGAAGGAAAGCGGGCCATGCCCCCCATTTTAAAGTCACAAACGAGCCTCTGTTGTCGGGGGCCTCCAGCCCTGCAGGGCAGCCACAGCGGCGGGAACAGAGCATCCCGTTAATTAATATATATATTTCCACAAAAAACAGCTTAACCCATGTGAGGAGGCCACCACAGAGGATAAACTTCTTTCCAACGAGGGCTTCACTGGCAACACCCTGTCGCCATTCATCAGAATACGCAGCTCAATGCGTTTCGGGTTTCCCCTTGCTCACGAGCCTCACAGCATAGAAACACAGTCACCTTTGATTGGAAACACCTGCTTTAATAAATCGTTGCTGCCCAGGTGGGCGTGTCTTGACGCTACAGTTGGCGTGTGCATACAGATGCATTATGGTAATGGCAGTCCAATCAATAAGTTTCGCCTCAGTGGGTGGTGTCGATGTTTCATTATTGCTCTTTATTAAAATCCCCAGTGGGTTGATGTCAGGTTCAGGACGCTACCATAGCTATCAGTAACCCCTTCGTGTTGAAGACCTCTGTTCCACTCTGGCCCTCGGTAGTCCGGTGCTGAATCCGCAGACTTGCGGCGTGCCTTCCTTGCGACCACGATATTGCCTCTAAAATCCACAAAAAACAGGTTACCCCATGTGAGGAAGCCACCGCAGAGGATAAACTCCTTTCCAACGAGGGCTTCACTAGCAGAACTCTGTCGCCATTCATCAGAATACGCGGCTCAACGTGTTTCGGGTTTCCCCTTGCTCAAGAGCCTCACAGCATAGAGACACAGTCACATTTGATTGGAAACACCTGCTTTAATAAATCGTTGCCGCCCAGGTGGGCATGTCTTGACGCTATAGTTGGCGTGTGCATACAGATGCATTATGGTAATGGCAGTCCAATCAATAAGTTTCGCCTCACTGGGTGATGTTGATGTTTCATTATTGCACTTTATTAAAATTCCCAGTGGGTTGATGTCAGGTTCAGGCGCTACCGTAGCAATCAGTAACCCCTTCATGTTGAAGACCTCTGCTCCACTCTGGCGCTCGGTAGTCCGGTGCCTGAATCCGCAGACTTGCAGCGGGCCTTCCTCGCGACCGGGACACGGCCGCTAAAATCCACAAATAACAGGTTACCCTATGTGAGGAGGCCACCACAGAGGATAAACTTCTTTCCAACGAGGGCTCCACTGGCAGCACCCTGTCGCCATTCAACAGAATACGCGGCTCAACGCGTTTCGGGTTACCCCTTGCTCACGAGCCTCACAGCATAGAAACACAGTCACCTTTGATTGGAAACACCTGCTTTAATAAACCATTGCTGCCCAGGTGGGCATGTCTTGACGCTACAGTTGGCGTGTGCATACAGATGCATTATGGTAATGGCAGTCTAATCAATAAGTTTCGCCTTAGTGGGTGGTGTTGATGTTTCATTATTGCGCTTTATTAAAATCCCCAGTGGGTTGATGACAGGTTCAGGGCACTACCGTAGCAATCAGTAACCCTTTGTGTTGAAGACCTCTGCTCCACTCTGGCGCTTGGTAGTCCGGTGCCTGATTCCGCAGACTTGCGGCGGGCCTTCCTCGCGACCAGGATACAGCCCCTAAAATCCACAAAAAAAAGGTTACCCCATGTGAGGAGGCCACCACAAAGGACAAACTTCTTTCCAACTGTGAGGCTCGTGAGCAAGGGGAAACCCAAAATACATTGAGCCGCGTATTCTGATGAATGGCGACAGGGTGCTGCCAGTGGAGCCCTTGTTGGAAAGAAGTTTATCCTCTGTGGTGGCCTCCTCACATGGGGTAACCTGTTTTTACACATACATATACATATATACATGCACACACAAACACAAAAACACAAAGACATTTACAATATGACGTCACACTGTCCCCATTCGGTGACAATTATGTAAAAATTGAAATCTAAATAGTGACTGATAATGCTGTAAATCTGTGCAACCATCGCTATCTTAATTGAATTCATTTAAACTCCCTCATCTGCTAGAATTTGCTGTCAAAGAATAACAGCACATATGTAGCACTGATGTTTGAGGCTTTCCAATCACACCTGCATATAAATCTGCAGAGACTATGCTAATGTCCGTAGCTAACCTATCAGAGTGAACTGTAAGCTTGTCAATGGGACCTGTGAAGGATCCATGTACCTAGATTTGCAAATTTCCATTTATTTAATAACTCCAAAACCACTAAACAGATTTACACCAAATTACAAAAGAACTGTTAATGCAAGTCCAGATTGTTCAAAAAAGAACAACGCCGGGTGCTCAAGCTTAAGACACACATTGAAGGCAATTTACAGTATAACTCTTACCATAAACTGTGTCCTCAATGAAGACTGCTACTCCTTCTAACCCCCAAAAAGACTGGGTAGCATTCCATACTATGAAGCACATTCTGAGGTTTTTCTTCTACCCCAGGAACATTAAATACTCTTAATGATGGACGAAACATGATAAAATGTCTTTAGTGATCACAACCATAACTAAATGATACTGACCTTTACTTCCAATGAAAGTCCCATTTAGATCACACCAGCAAGTCAGAGAACAGAGATAACAACGATTTGGGCCCTTTTTCTTGTCATTTCTCTTGTCATATTCTTTATTTACATTTATATATTCACTTTTGGATTGCCTTTTGGGTGAATACGACCTATTCCAGGCCACATCCACTAATCACCAACACAAATGGAATGAGGAAGTCATTCAATTTGAGGCCGACATCTTGCTTGCAGGGTAGCAGTCCATTCTTCCCATGAGCAGCGAGAACGTTATATTTTTCCAGATCTTTCACAAAGACGTAGTGTTTTCCTATATTTATAAGCTTATACAATGTGTTTTATTAATTTTATCAGTATAAGAGCTGTGTTTTATCCTTTATACTGCCAAGAGTTTGTCAGGCTAACTCTTCCATTAAATAATACTGATTCCCAAGCAGTAACACCAAGTAGGTGCTATAGACTTGAATTATTAACATGCAGAGTGTGTGCAGTCATTCAGCTCTACTATAGGAATGGTATCAGGGATTTAGATCCTAGGTCCTGATGAAAAGCTAAGGGGTTTGACTTGAAAGATGTAGACCATTAGAAAGGCAGGTACATTATCTATGCTTTCTACCTTTTCACCGTTTTTTAACTATACCACCAAGCAGGTATATTTATCCTTTCACACAAGACCCCTCCCACATAACTCTTAGGTCGCAGCATGCCCTTTTCTGCAAGAGAACGGGATGAACCCTTTGATGAAGCATGCCACCAAGGGCTAGCCCTGATGAATGAGGGTTATAGAAGAAAACCAACCATTTTCTTTGTCTTCAGAAGTGTTAGCTCATTTAGCTCAAATTGAATGCTATGTTTTGGTGCAATAATTTAAGGTAGAACTTCAGCAAATCTTAATACAAGGTAAGTGGCCCAGTCTATAGATTTAGAATTACTAGAATTGAAACAGGGTGAGAAATATTTGCTACATTATTGAGCACAGTTTCATCACTTGGTGTTAGAAACAGGATGACCCAAGAAAAACAGAGGTATTCTTTTTTTTACAAAAGGCTAATAAAGATTTGAAGAATATGATTGCTCAGAATGGAAATAGACTTAGCGATTGCGATGAATTAATAGATCTGGTTTTACAAATGAATCACAGATTGGTGGAATGTAAGGGTGATAGAAGTAAATGTGAATTCAAGCATAAGATGTGGGATATATAATGTTTTGATTAGCCATCAGAGAAAAGTAGACATTTAGCCACAGAACACATGCAGATCGCAAGAAAAACAATAATGTGGGATTAAGAATCTATGCTTTTATTGTGGGTCTGACACACATTGTTTAAAACATTTGATCCACGAACAGCAAGAGTCAGTATCAGGGAAACAGTAAAGCTCAGAAGAATTGGGGATATTTCCTGTTAGCATCTCTTCATATTTGACACCAGACAAGTTGATTTTAAATAAACTTCACATGGATTCAACTTAATGCAGAAGAGTTATACTTCAGTCTAACATTTCATAATATATGTTGTAGGCAAACCATTACTATTCACAATTACCTGTAGCTGCAGAGTGTGACATGTTACTGAAAGGCATATCATACACAGTATTAAGTGTGAAATAGTTTAGTTAAGAATACTATAGAGTAAATGTTCTTTGTTTATCCTCTTTAGGACGCAAATGCTTGAGACATACCAGATCCAAGAAAGGTTGTTTTGCAGTCATGTGTGTCTTTCCCAATTCCCCTTTTCATCTGTGTTCTCTGGAGTGTCTTCTTAGCCAACTTATAGTACAAGCTGGGGGAGAATCAGCAGCATCAAAGTCTAGACAGTTTCCCACAGTGAAACCATGAGTCTGACAGTGACATAATAAACTAAGATGCTGGAGGCCAAGTAGTTTGTGTATGTCACCAGAACCCAGTGATGGCAACATAAGACCATATTACGTTACACATTCAATGCTTTCTATAGTACATGTTCAAGTTGTAGGATTTTGTTCTTTAAAGTAAAGTTAACAATTGCTAATTACTTCAATTAGAATGTTTTGCTTTTGCTTAGCTTTCATGAGTATATTGTTGATAAAACCATGTACAATGGAGCATATTGGGTTTCATACCACTGCATTTTGTGTGAAGAATGCAAATATCATGTCCAGGATTAAAAAACATTGCATTTTGCAATGAGGATGGCTGCATACATTCCAAGTTTCAAATGTAGTAGAAAAAACATACATCCAAAATCCTCAACACATGGATGCTGTTTTGTACTGTTCGTCTGGTAGGTAGACAGGTGAGGGTATCTTGTATTCCTAGCTGAAAGGCAGTGGAGTGTTGTACAGGTCAAAAACAAGCACAACATCAATAAGTAGGAGAGGTAGCTGGTTTGTGGACTCTTAATGTCTTGTGGTATATTGTACTCTGGAGAGGGCCATCTTCAACTCTCTCCTAAACAGAATTAGGGCAATCCAGGTGGCTAAGGGATGTTGTTCCATATACTAAATGCATAGATGGAAAAGGTTTGCTGCCTTGTTTTTTTATTTTTACACTTCTTAGTCTACAGCTGGGTTCTCCAAAGTTGGTCCTGAAGGGCCAGATTCATGCAAGTTTTTTAGCCTATATCCATTTAGATATATGTAGTTACCTTAAAAATCTGGCATGAATTAACCACCCAGGACTGACTATGGAGAACCCTGGTCTACAGTCTGATGGTGTCTGGCTGAGGGTGTGCTGAGAACAACCAGTGATGGGGAACTTGTCTGCAGCCTAAGTCAAGGTGTTTGGTGTGTTGGTTTGTAAATAAAGCACTAGATTTTATAGAAGGTACAGACCGGCAAGGGGACTCAATGGAGTTCCATCAGGATTGATTTGATGTGTTCATGTTTCTTCAGGTCTGGGAGGAGACGTGTTGTGGCACTTTGGATGTCTTTAAGGTATGCCATCTGAAGTCACTATCCAGAAGAAATAGTTCCACTTTCCTTAGAAGAGCAAGTTTGTTCTAAAACCTCTTAGTTTTTTGGGCTATGTGTTCCTCGAGGGTGTGGTTGGTGTCTTGGGTGAATCCAAGTGACTTGCCATTTAGTGAAAGTTGGGTTCTGAGCCATCAAGGGTCAGGTCATTGAGCCAGGTGTGTATTGTTTGTTGTTTGCTGTTCATGGCAAGTAATACGAATTCTGTCTTGGTTGGTTTGAGTGACAGGTAGGAGCTGGATATCCAAGACTGCATCATGTGCCAGCAGTGTTTGGGGTGTTGAATGTCTGAAATAAAGGAGACCTTCAAGTAGAGTTAAGTATCATCAGCAAATGCTATATTTTGATGCTGTTATATTTAAGTAGTGCACCAAGCGGCCAAATGGTCAACTGTAACAAAGGCAGCTGAGAGGTTCAGTAATATCTGGATGCAGCGGTATTCTTCCTTAGTGATCAAGAGTGCATCCATGGCCTTGATACTCAAAGTACAGCATGGGGGCACATGCGGCCCTCCAGACCTTTGCATGCGGCCCTATGGTGTACAACGGCACATAGCTACTGTTAACTAGAGAGATGCTAACAATAACATAGATGCTGAATAAACAGGCAAGCCTTTATTTAAAGGCTAATTTGTTTTAAAGAAAGGAAGTAACTATTGAGCCCTTCAGCGCTTAACTTTAGGAGCACTTTCATTTTTAATGCCATCTTGTATCAATAGTGTAAAAATATGGTAAAGTCTCTTTAGTTCAAAAAGTGTATTTATTTGATATGCAGATCCTTTTCAACTTAGTACATCAGATGATATCAGTGCATTGAGAAGTATTATTTCAAGAGTGATGCTTTTCAAACATGAATTTGGAAACATTTATTCTTCACCTCACTCTGACAACAATGGCAATAGAGAACTAAAGAGGCAAATTAGTTGTCATGTGCACTCTTTGGGTGACCTGGGTTCCAAGTATACAAGTAAAACATTATAGCTTGTTAAAGCAAACACAGAAGAAGGTTTTTTACAGTGTGCATCCTGAAGTCCTGTATTTCGAGATACCCGTATATGTGATAATGAAGAGAAAGGAGGGAAAGTGGAATTAAACTATTGCCTATGGTCACACAATTTGGTAAAGCGGGGAAGCCAGGGATCAGTCCCAGGTTTTCTGGCTTCACGTTGTGCAATTCAGCAACTAGATGTATGTGCTTTGCTTCCCTTACCCCCAACTTACCACCAAGGTGCCTCCCCACACACCCCCAACCCAGGCCCGACCGCACCCCTCTGACATCAATGCGGCCCTCGTTCACATCACAGACCACACCTTTTGGCCCCTGGGAAAATGTTTGTGAGTAACCATGATCCACTGTATTTAAGGTAGCACTAACCATGATGCACTGTGATCTGAACCCAGATTGGTAGTCGTGCATGAAATGGTTAGTACTGATATTGGAGTTGAACATAACATTATTTTTAAATTATCTTGCTAATGACTGGTAGGTGAGTTATGGGCGGGTAATTAATGAGGTCATCAGGGTCAAGTGTAGGTTTCTTTAGGAGTAGAAGGATCTAGCCTGCCTCTGGGGCTTCTGGGAGCATGCCTTCAGTGAGGGAGGCTTTGGCAATGGTGAGTAAGCGCGAGAGAGCATCCCAAGGGTAAGAAATCACATTTTATCAAATTGATTATGTCAGGGAGATCTGCAAGAGATCTGCAAGAGATAGTGCTTTAAAGCATTGCCATTGCAGGATTCTACAGGAAGCGGTGGACTTAAATGAAAATGCAGGCTTAGTGTTGTGGATGTGTAGATGGATATATTTTTTCACAGAAGAAGAAGTTAATGTTATTACTTCACTGTTGCAATATAACGCACCCACTTATGTTGTGACTTTTGGTCACAATAAAGTGTGGGATAGCTGAGTATATGTGCCAAGTGTGCCAGACTCGAGGCCAAGGTAGATAGATCTTGCAAACTATATCATTATGAAAGATACATTGTTGCTTACAGTCAGTGGGCATGAATTCTCTAAATGTGGATAATGGGAGATCCATCCCCTCATCTGTACCCTGTCAAAACTATAATGCAGATGTTGTGTAGAAGCAAGAGAAGGCCTGCCAGGTGCCATAAGGCCTTCACCCAACCCAATTTCAAACTTTCCATTTGATAAAAGTTGATGTCTGAGGGACATTTCAGGTTTTCTGAGAGGGACAGTGAAATAATTAAGCACACAGCAGGTAAGAAATGAGTTAGTTTATTTACGTCTACAAGCTCTCTCCAACTGAGGAGAAAAATCTAACCTTCAACATTTTGTCACTGGAGGAGACCCATAATATGAAGGGGAATACACTTGGAACGTACCATACCAGCAATAAGGAAATACATATACATTTAAACCATACTAAGTTTGATTATTAAGCACAGATTATAACAGACAGGTTACATCCAATATTTTCTATTCCAGGGAAGCTGAAATTAATATGGTGCCCACAGGGCATGGAGAGGTACACCTTGGCATAGATTTGTGGGACTTCCACTCCTTTTCTATTTATTCTTTGAAAAGATATGATCACCGATGCCAGGAGATATTTCAGGGCACTTGAGGAGATTCAATTCAGGCAGTAGTAACACCTTCATTTGCTGCCCAGGTGAACAGAAATGCAAATGATGGGTTGAGATCAGATTGAAGCATGGCTTATACCATGATCTCTCCAATCTATTTCCCTTTATCCCAATGACATATATTGTCTGTGGTACCCAGGGGACATTTCAAGTCCTACCAAAGAGAACTAAGTCTAGACAGGTGAACCAAAGCAGGTCTGGTAAAACTGTAAACCAGCCTAGCTCCCTTCCTCTACTCTCTCTCTCTCTCTTTCTCTCTTTCTTTCTCTTTCTCTCTCTCTTTCTCTATCTCTTTCTCTCATCCGTTTGTTCGCCCTCTCTCTTCCCCTCTCCTTTCTTTTTTTCAAAGTTCCCTGTGCCTGGAACAATTTATCTTGGGAAGTTAGGGAATGAGACTGAGGCAACTGCAACAGCAAGAAAATGATTAATGAGAATCTTGAATTAATCTTAGCCACTGGCAATTGCTCCAAGCAGCACTTCAGTCCAACGTTTCTCACCCATTACACCACCTCAGTTTGGACTCAGCCATATGTAAATCAATCTTGACCCTGTCCAATAGCAACAGTTGAGCCCAAAATGCCAGGCCAGGCCCTCCTTGAACCAGAACACAAGCAACCCAAGACCAGTTTTGCCTTGATTGGGGCACTTCAGTCAGGTGTAGCTTGGTTCCAATTCCACAGCGAGCACGGGACCCACATCTGGGAATATCATTGCACTTAAGGTGGCAACTGCAACAAGAACATGGTGATGGATGGAATGAGAGTATTAATCTCAGCCACTGGCAACTGCTTGGGGCCTCACTCATGTCCATCGTATTTTGCCCACCATTCCATTACAGTTTGGACTCAACCATATGTAAATCAGTCTGGACCCTCGTCCAATAGGAGCAATCCAGCACAAACTGCCAGGCCAGGTCCTCTCTGAACCCGAGCACAGGAAACCCAAGACTAACTATTGTGCAAATGTTTCAACCCTATACGATCAAGTGATCAGGGTCATCATCCGGATGTAGATTGGGAAATACCCACTTGATGATATGCATGTAGAGATTGTCATTTAGTACATCCCTGAAGGGTTCCAACACAGAGGTCGGATCAAGTATGGAAAATATCCAAATCTACAAAACCATTTAGTGAGACACCTTGCAAGACTGTAAGTATGGTCTAAGTAAATCCTAAATAGGGTCAGTTACATGTGAACAAGATGACCCGAACAATCACTAAATTAAGTTGATTGGGGTGTAAATGTGGTATGATGAGCGCTGACACATGCATCTATTTGCTGTTATTGCAAATCCACAATTTGACTTTTTCTACATGCATATCTTCAAATGGGTGTTTCCCAATCTACAACCTGATGATCACCCTGCTCAATTGATCATATTGTGTTGAAACATTGACTCAATAATAGCGTTCTGTTTTTATTTGATTCTGGAGCATTTCACTCTGAGTCAGAGTGTGTATCAATCACCACTGCCTCCTCAATCAGTCACTATTCATATACATAGGGGCAGATTTATGTTTTACTTGCGCCTCATTTACGCCGCCGTTGCGTCACTTTTGTGACGCAGCAGCGGCGCAAATCCTGCGCCATGGTGCGGGTTATTTACAAACGTGACGCATCTCCCAGATGCGTCACGTTGTAAAGCCCTGCGCCACATGTAGGCGTTCCAGGGCAGGTGGGGGCGTTCCGGCGCAGGAACGCCTCCTAAAAGTGGCTGAGTGAAATCTACAAGATTTCACTCAGTCACTTTTAGGCCCATGCTGCGTCAAAACCCTGCGCCTGCTTGAAGCAGGCGTAAGGATTGACGCAGCATTGTAGAGATAGGGCCCCCCAGATCATTGCTGGAGCTGCGTCGCGCTTGCGACGCAACTCCAGCAATGCGCCACTTTTCGGCACAGATGCGTCACGCATCTGTGCCGTTTTTGCCCCATGGTGCGCCGCATTATAAATGCGGCGCATCCATGGTGGCGCAGCTGTGGCGCATAATAACTGGCGCATCCCTGCTGATATGCAGGGATGCGCCAGTCGTCATAAATCTGCCCCATAGACTGTATAGCACTAGCGCATTTTATGCCTACTTATCTCACTCTAACTGCACCGAGCGTCATTTGGGAGCACTAATGTATCTTTAATTGTCTTGAATCGGAAAGCCTAATGAGGTTTCCCCCTTTGTTGTCGAACAATTGAATAAAACTGTGTTGTTCTCAATAAAAGCAATCAATTGATGGTTCATTGCTACCTGCGAGGATGTTGAGGTTTACACTTCCCCCTCAAGGAACCATTGCTTCCTTTATTAATCAATGGAATGAAAGGCCGGTCCAGCCCTGAGGAGAACATGGAGCTGCAGTGCGCATGCCAATTGCCATAGAGAGCTGTGCTTTGTGTCAGGATGGGGTCACAATTATTGGAACGTTGCTCTTTTTTCAAGTAAATATTGGGTTGAACGAACTTTTAAATTGCGAAAAACATACCTCTTTCCTATGTTTTACGACTTATCTGAACAGGCAAAAGTGGCGTCAAATGTTTACTGTATATGGTATAATAATGTAATATAGTTTACCATATTTAGTGTTTTTCATACTCTTTTTGGGTTTCAAGCAATTGCGATTAACATCTACACAGTTAATCAGGCTTTTTCATGCAGGATACATCTCATACTTAACGTTGCAACAAAAAAAGACCTCTTTATTTGCGTGTTTAGTCAGCATAAATCCCTCTGACGGCGAGAATTGTTTGTGAAACTAGACTAGACACATTTAGACAAATGGTGTGGATTTAATATAGTAATTTCCAAGGCCTGAAAATAGCACATTTTAGCAGCCTATTGTCAAATGTCCAGCGGAGGAAGAAGAACTGTGCAAGCAGAAAATATTAATCTTGGCATGGTTTATAAGATCGCAGTGACAGTTTCTGATGAGAGATGAGATTGGCTAGGTGAAAAGGAGGCTTTTCATCTAAGGTGATTCAGAGGTTATGTGCAGATTAGAATGGCTTGCTACTGTAGTTCACAAACACTATTATTGATGCAAGGGGAAGCGAGGACGTGTGGAGTAGTAAAAGAAGCCTGACCCTGTTAATCTTCAATTTTTTTATATGTTTTGACATTGAAGAGCATAGCTGATAGGCAGGAGTCTTGGCACATGCAAACATTAAGCTTCAGTAAGGCGTGAAAAAAGCATTTGTTGCCATGCACGTTGGGCGGATTATGAGAGTGGCGTCAAATACTATTGCCTAAATATATCAATAAACATAGTGGCCTATTCACAAGCTGCATTTTGTAGTACGCTTAGTAGCACTGCTATAGCACCACTAGTGTACTACAAAATGTTATTCGCAAACCTATGTGACGAGGTTCTGCCTCAACTGTGGAGTCTCTCTGGATGTCTCTCTAGATTTAAGTATACATTTTAGTAGCAAATGTGGGATGGTGGGAGGGGAGTGGCTGGAAAATGGGGAATACCTATTATTAAATTGAAAGGGTTACCGAGAAGTAAGAAGGGGTTAAGGGATGGTGAAGGAGGGGTTAACGGAGGAAAAAGCACCCACCCAATGAACTAGTAAACCCATTCCTATTCACATACTGGACTTCTAGAAGCCTATTCACAAACTGCAGGGTGGTTCTACATTAAGTAGTATTGCAATAATACTACGTAGGCCTGGGTAGTCACAGAGTTTTGCCTGACGGACTTTACCGGCACTCAGCCTGGTGTTATCAGTGGTATGGAGACAAACTGTAATTTAATCAACAGCTTAAGTTATGAGCAATCCACTCTGTGGTCAGCGGATGGTGTTGTGGCATACGTTGAGCAGTGTTACTGAGGCAGTAGAGAAGGAAGGGAGAATGACAGTTGAGATGGGAGTGGGAACAGCATTAAGTATGGTCACACGACAGGCCCTGAAGGCCCGATAATGTCAGTACAAGCGAAAGCTCCCAAGGAATGACTACAACACTTTCCCCAGCAGGAGAGGGGCAAAAAGGAAAGTGCAGGAGAAGCGATACCAGGCTGCCGGCTTACTGGTGGGGTCCTTCAGGTGGCTATGTGGCCACTGCCTTTGGTGGGGATTGAATGCACAGACAGCACTACCACACAACTGGTCTAGATCACTCCCTCACCTGCCAGTGAATAACGGCACTATGCAGAGCCTCAGAGAGACAGCGGGTCTGCCCACATTCATGGGCCTGTATCAGTGAGGATCCCCACGCTGCTCACTTTGCAGCGCCAGGTTAACACAGATAGCAGCAGGCAGATACAGACCCTAGACTGGCTGCCCAGAGTTGAGGTAGGAACTGAAGGAGATTTGGGAAGTGGCACTTGTTAGGTAGAATTGGAGTGCAATACCTTGTTGACTGCTGTTTATTGGTAGAGACCCCGAAGATTTCAGTGATGAGTTTAGCAGCTATTTTGCTGTGGTCTTCTGAGTGCAATCTACACAGTGTGTTGTTGACCGTAGTGCACTTGCACGCTCTGCCTCTATGTGAGAGCAGACTTTCTCCAGAAAGTAAGAGGTGTTAGTCAGGGGATGTGAAACTGAAAATGTGCAGGTTTGCTCTTCCATGCTGCAGTAGCCCTGTAAGCGAGAATGCTGAAGTTCAACGATTGCGTATGTGTACTGTGCAATATGAACATTGCTGGCACACATGCCTAACCTGCAATGCGAGACAAGTCTAACATGGATCAAACTGCTGCACTGTTACTTAGCATGAGCCACCAGAGCCACCTTGGGGATGGACGGACTTCTCTAATGCGCAGCCCACACATCTCTCCACAGAAGTACACACACTGAGTTTTTAGTTAACACTACGGAATTTCGCGGAGTAGAACTCTGCGAGCTCCGATCACCCCTACTACTAAGGTACTACAAAATGCGATTCACAAACCTATGCCTGTGCCTCTCCTTTTTTTTCTGTGCAAAATTCCCCATCCGTTCTGCAGTTGCCCCTCACATAAGTGTATGTTTTAGTAGTAAATGTGGGAGGGGCAGAGTGAAGTGGCTGGAAAATGGAGAATACTTACTACCAAAGCGCTCTGATACCCGCAAGGGTCATGCTTCTGCTATAAAAAACGATTAAAATAAATATCTAAATGGGAAGGGCTAAGGGAGAAGTAAGGAGGGGTCAAGGGAGGGTTAGCAAGGGATCTAGGGAGGGTCATGAAACGACCCACAAAAGAGTAACTTCATTGCTATTCACAAATTGCAAATCTATGGTTTCTACATCTAAAAAGGACATAAACAGTCATAAATTTGCTCCATATCAGAGCTTGAATATGTCCAGTGGCACCCATGTGTTATAACCTGTTGTGTTGTGTGCATCTTCCTCATTGCTATTCTGTCCCTTGCTGCTCAGCCATGAGTGATGTCACTTAGAATGTTGGGTGTGAGGGACTGGGGAGTTGGCAGTTGGAAGAGATGGGGCTGAGCAGCAGGGTGGCTGCTCCTGGTGGGGCTCTCATGGGGACTTAACAGAGGCTCTACTGGAGATCTGAGGCCTTACTGATGATCTTTATATGGACTTTGTTACCTGTCAAATAAACCTACAACTTGTTCTAAGCGGCCTGTCTACGAGACATCCTTAATTATTACACTGGCGACGAGGAAGGTACTGTGGAAATTGCTGACATCCATTTATTATGGAAGGGGTGCTTTGCCCCAGCTATCTGTTTTGTGAGAGGCGATGGACACCCCATGTAGTGGGGTTACACAAGACTGGTGAAGTGCTGTGAATGTGAGCCTTGGCGCTCGAGTGGAAAAGGAGCGACGCGATCTAAAAGAAATTTGCACTAAAAACGAACTTTAGTTCAAGTCTGACTTCCCTGTGTACAATGCTTGTGGCACGTTTGTATTACTGTGAATTTCATGTAAAGGAAAGTAGAAATTGAACTCTAAGACTGTGTCCGTTCGACAACTGCCGTTTTGCAGTTTAAAACAATGAGGCGCGTGTTACAATCAGCGCGCGCAGCCTTACCTCAATTTACTGTGAAGCGCTTTCTAGTATTTGGTGACTTTTAATGGCCTTTCACCCCATCTAGCCGATAGCTAAGGAAACAGATGAGCACAGCTCACGTTTTACAAGTGGACTCGGATTTTGAGGTGCTCTGTGAACTACTGTAGTGGTAAATCTCTCAAGTTTTGGCAGAGTTTGAGCTTCAACGTATATTGGTGATTAATCTTGCGGAAAAAGAAAATAAGGAAAAAAGAACCATCAACTAGCCTGTCACACGCTCTTCAGCATGAAGCTTGAAGCATGAAGCCACGTCGCTTACCTTTGTCTGTTGCCACGCTGTGACGGGGCCGTTGGTGCAGGAGGTGTTCGTTGGTGCGAGAGATGTTCCTTCTTCGTTGCCATCCTGGGTATGATGACGCAATGGAATCCTCTTCCTGACTCAGAGACCGGGACGTGATGCGATGCGCACGGTGCGCGCTGCGCTGTTCTACTTTCGTCAGCGAGACGTCAGCTCACGCGTCAGTTCTCGCGTACTTTTGGCATCCATTTTGGGTTGGGATGTTGCGTGTTCGTGGAAGCGCATTTGAGACGCGATGTACCCACAGGGTCTACTGATGTGGCACATTCTTCATAAGGAATTATTTATTTTCATTTACTGCACTGTGCACGAGAGGAGTAAAATGTGGTGATAATGCAAACAGACATGGTTCTTTGTTCTTCTCTAGTGAGCTTTTGGGTACATAGTGCACAATTGCAGCAAATCGGAGGGTGGCAGTTGCATGCAGTTCTTTCCGTGTCAAGACCTCGGGTGAGAGTTCGCTCACCGGTGTTCATTATATCTCTTGCTTTTGTGTTCATTGTTTTTTTTTCTCTCTTTTAGCAGTGTTAATATTTATTTTATGCTCGAAATGTTTAACGTACGATCTTCTAACATAGTATAGTGTTTCTTATGAAAGGATTTCGATGTTCAGTTTCTAAAGGAGGTGTATAGTGTGGAAATATGGATTTTTATGGTCGGTCATGTCCCCTATCTTGGACCCCAACGGTTTCGTGTATAAATCACGAGTACATGTATGTTCCCTCCAGTTCCAGTTATGAAGACGCAAACACATGTGCGTCCACCGTCAACATGTCCTCTTTCAGATCCGCCATGAATGGGCCGGATATTCTATTCCTAAGTATGAAAGGCCACCGGCTTTATATGGTTCATTTATCCCATTTTACAGTCCAGGCGAGTAGGCCCTGATTCTGCCAAAGCCTTTTTATGCCTTCTGCCTCTGAAAGCTCCAGTCTGAGCCTGCATCTGTGACCATGAACTTTGTCTTATTCCCTGCGCGGCTAACGGTGCCTGACTCGGCCTGTTTGCCTGCCAAAAACTGTATTTCACCTTCAAGATTATCTGCTCTGCTCCGCTCCTCATCCGATGCATTCCTGTCTAGCAGTTTAGGTAAACATTCCTCCAGCTACCGCGCAAAGGGCCAGGCCTCGCTGCCCTCATGCAAGTAATTCATAGCCCTGTTACCATGGAATATTCCTACCCCCTCGCATCTAGTGTAGACACTTAGACGCTTGTACACGCACTAACAGTCAGTATAGTCAGTATAGAATAAGATTCTATCCTAAGAGACCTCTCTTTTTGGATAACACAGTTCTTTAAACATAGGATATTAGATATGATTTGGGATTAGGTTGACATAACCCCAGACTTTTGTCTCCACATGTAGAGCTAAATGTCAAGTCCCTTTCACCCTCTAGTTACACGTCAATCACACGTCATGCTGCTACGCGCGCATTTCTGCCAAGTATTTTTGCTGACATTGCGAAATTCTTTCATGGAACCACCCATTTATGACATCATATCTAATGACGTTCTTTAGTTACGCCCAGTTACACCCATTTTAGTTACGCATGTATGCTTTTATCTCTGATATCAACTGTTACGCCTCCTGCATCTGTTTCACTGTAATGCCTTTTCTATAAAAATGATTACCTGTCAATAATGTATTGCTCCTTCCTTCCTGAACTCTCGTGGTGATGGAATAGAAGGCCCATAATTCGAATTATGTTCCTTTGTATAGGAATAAAGCCCGTTCCGAACCTCTAATACCACGGATTCTGCCTCTTATTTTACTGAGCTATTGTTATAGATTTTCCGCATCAAATTAAGTACCGGTAATTAAATTATTTACCACATATATGGCGCCCGAACAGGGACACTTTCTCATCTCACGCGCCGGAGGTGCGTTGCAGGCCCGGTCTCCTGCCACAGCTGGACGGACAACAACGCGTACCCACAGGATTTCCTGTATCTCCCTCCTGCCGAGCGGGGGTAACTGAGGCTGCGATCAACACCCAGACGAGGCGGTGAGAAGTGCGAAGTATCCCGACCAGAGCCTAGCTGAGAGAGCAAGATCCGAGGTATACAGAGGCCCACCAGGTTCCGAAGTTCCGCAGTTTTGAGTCGAGTCCAGTCTGGTCCGAGTCCAGTTCAGTTCAGTTCCGAGGCCTTCCGTTCCGAGCTACCCGGTGAGTACCATTGTCGGGGAGGCGTTCTGACGTGCACATAGGTTGTGCCGGTCAAGACGGGTTTGGGTACACAAATCCGGTCTGCACTGTTTCAGCAGTGTATCTGTACTGTTTAGCAGTATATCTAGTATGTCTAGTATATAATTCAGAATTACCTAGTTAGTGTCGAGTATCATGCTTAGTGACTAGTTCCCTAAATGGCCATCATTGTTGTTCATTAAATGTTAAATGTTTTAAATACGTTCTGCATATTGTGGTGTGAATGACTGTTCATTATTGTGTTTTGTTGTATTAAACGTGTTCAGAATTAGGTATCAGATCAGTTTTCAATATGCCGCTCTTTTCGAAATTAAGACAGATCAAAACTAGAAAAGGGGTACTCGAAGAAGCTGTTCCCATTCCTCCTAGGGACACTCCAGGGTACTTCATGTATCATAAACATGGCCTAGACGCCATATTATTTCTTGATTTATGGGTAGACTACACCAAGGAATTACCAGAAAGTCAGAGGTGGCCCGCAGCTGGGACCTGGGATGCAGATTGCATCATGAAAGTAGAGGAAGAATTATGGAAAAAGAAAGCTAGACAATCACAGAAAGATGCCATTGAATTATGGCGTAAAGAATCGTATAGACGTACAGAAAAAGCACGTAGACAGGAAGAGAAGAGTAAGGAGAATTCAGATAAAGTCCGAGAGAATCTATTAATTGAAGAAGGTACCCGAGCAAAAGCAGAACAAGTAGACAGACAAAGAAATGCCCTTATGAATGGTATGTATCCTCTTCTGGCCGAAGGGTTACCTAAGGCTACTCTGGAGATACCCAAAGACTTGCCACCTCCGTTGTTTCCGATAAAATCACATCCCAAAGGGCATCCCAGAACCGCAGAAGATGTTTTTCTTTCCTCTTATTTAGACGACGCAGCTCCCGAGTATGCTAATACTGCACCACATAGACCGCCTGCCGCGGGGGTTCAACGCCAAGACCCTCCGTCTGTACCTCCGCAACAACAAATTCCGACACAAGTTCCGGCAAGCACATCTGTTTCTACAGCTGTACCCACACCTATGGTTGCTATATCACGTTCAACGAATCCTTTCACACCCAGCACCCCAGGCGGTGCTACAGGAGGTACAACAAACATTTTTTCCACGCCACCCAGAGTAAATAAACTTTCCTTTCAAGAATTAGCTCACCAACGTACGCCCAAACTAGTAACTCCAGACACGCTTAAGGAACTTCTAATAGATTGTAGATATGACCCTGTGCCCGGCAAAAAGGATGAAATGCTGCTGGCCTCATTACGTATCCGACGAGCTGCAATATATTTAGGGAGGCTACCAGGAATGACTACACATTTAGAAAATATATATCATTTTGTCCAGTCAGGGCGAGATTCTGAAAGTATTAATAGAGCCATGGAGTACCAGAAAGTGGAGATACAGGGAGAACTGTTACGTTTCCTCATAAATTGTGTGGTCAGAAATCAAGACCGACCAGGGGTAAATCCGGAAGAAATGCAAATTCTTACCACATGGAGTCGGAATATATCAGAAGGGAGACATGATAAACGATTAAGTATAATAGCTATGTGCCGAAAAATCCGCAAAGAAGTAGAACGAATACACGAAGAAAGATTAGCAGTAGACCAGCCTGAACAAACCGAAGAGGAGGAAGAATTAGAACTGCCCACAGGACAGTTAGAAACAATGGCCTATGTAGGTAGAGGAAGATCTTGCAATAATACTAGATGCTTTACTGATCCGATACGTCCGATACGTCCAGATAATAACAGAAATTTCCAAACACCTATAATAAATATAAGGTCCCCCGTACATTCGTTCCAAGCCGCTGACAAATTACTCCGAGAACGAAGGGGTTATCATATACTCGATTCTATGGACGAACAAGAATTAGCCAGGTCAGCCGTTCACTGGGTTGACAGTCCCGGAAAATATAGTGATGATACACTAGCACACACGTTTTTGAACCTCAACCCAGATGAACAGCGTTTAGCTGGTATCTGCATGATTCAACAACTCCTTACATTATATAAAAGCCAACACTCCGATCCTGGTCCCTTACCTGATATATTGACTGAATTACTCACGAATAAATGGAGAGGTTCAGGTACTGAGTTAATTAGAGAAATACTAGAATCCAGAAAGCAGTATATTCTTTTTGTATGCCCCGAACATGTCTCACTGCCCATCAAGGAAAGAACGACGTATTATATGGATAGACAGAATCCCTTACGCGAAGTCCACCCGATAAAAGGTGATGACAATCAGTTTAAACGTGTGTTTGTATACACACCCATATCTAAAATGGAACTATTAGAAATGAAGAAAGTGGTACCCAGTCATGACAAAGACCCAGCGGGTTTCCACCGTGAAATTAAAGACATGTTGCTCATGGGAGAGTATACCTATCCCGACATTATGAAGATATTAAAGGTATTAATGCCTGCGGGCATTTATGAAAAACTGAAAGAAAAGGATTGGGAGGTGGGAGACCAAAAGATAGATTGGACAGCATTAGAAAACGAAGAAACAGCTCGAGGTCCAGGTTTAGGGCTTGGGGACAAGACCAAAATACTACCAGGTTTACTAGTACAGGTACTGCCACGTTTATTAACTACGAAAAAGGAAGACTGGGGTGCAATCTCAGCCTGTAAACAAAAGCAAGATGAAGACACTAGTGATTTTTATGCCCGATTCGAAAAATGTTTTGGTATAAATAGTGGAATAAAAGCAAGTAGCGAATCGTATCCACATCTGTTTGTGACAAAATTAGTTGAAAATGCCCTACCCCAAGTTAAGAATAGAGTATTGAAATTCGAGAGTACCTGGCAAGGTAACACTCCGTCACAAATGTTACAAATGCTACAGTACCATCACAATAAAATTAGAGAGGAACAAGAACATGAACAAAGACGCATGAAAGACACGAAAATGAAAATGCTAGTTTCCCAGACAGTTCCAGCTGACGGTCATAAAAAGGGTATGACACAGTCCAGTGTTTCAGCAGGTTCTGTAAAGGGGACATGCAACTATTGTAAACAGCCAGGTCATTATGTACACGATTGTCCAGTTTTAAAACATAATATCGCCATAGGTAATACAAAAGAAAGACCACGACCACTTAGACAGGATCAGAACCAACAAGGAGCTCCGCAGCATGCACAGGCCATGCCAGCTCCGCAACAGTCTATGCCAGCTCCACCACCGCAGCCTATTGCTGCTACACCAACAACGACACGACAGATGTACCAGACTGCACAGTATGACTATCCTGATTATCAACGATACTCATGAAACAGCCTAGAGAGGGAAGTTGGCTTACCCCTTATTGAGGTCCCTATAGATCAAGAAGGACCTTATGTACACAGTGAACTATTAGGCCAAGATAGAAAATTTTTACTTGATACAGGGGCAAGCCGAACAACCATAAAACGTAGTGAAGTTCCAGGGGCACCCCTCTCAGGCTCACAGAATATTTCCCTTGGTTTTTCAGGGAAACCTATCATTAACGAAGTGTCACAGCCTCTTCCACTTACGATTGGTCCCTTGACACGAACTACAGATTTATTGCTTACTAAATCATGTCCAGAAAACCTGTTAGGTATAAAAACATTGAAAGCTCTAGGAGCTATAATATGTTGTTCTCCGGAAGGAGTAAGATTGTTTTTATGTGATTTCAAAGGGCACTACGTGTCCCGAGATATGGATCACCGACTGCAGACTTTACCCACACATTTATGGGCACAAGGCCCTACAGATGTTGGTTGCATGAACATTACACCATATCGAGTCACACTAAAGACAGGAGTGGTACTACCACGAATGCGACAATACAAGTTACCACCAGATGCTGTATTGGCTTTACTGCAAATCATTGACAAGCTTATTACCCAAGGAGTGGTTGTGGAAACCGGCTCCAATGTATGTAATTCCCCGATAATTCCGATTCTTAAACGAACTGATCCAAAAGCCCCGCCAGTATATCGATTGGTTATTGATCTGCGCGAATTAAATAAATGTATTGTACCACAATACCCCGTAGTTCCAGACATTTCTTCATTACTGACAGCCATTGATTCCGAAGCAACATTCTTTACTGTAATTGATCTCAAGAATGCCTTTTTCAGCGTCCCAATAGATCCGGAAAGCCAATACTTGTTCGGATTTAGTTTAAATGGACGAAGCTTTAAATTCACACGCGCACCTCAAGGATTCACAGAAAGCCCCAGCATCTATAGCCAAGCACTGAAACGAGAACTTGACAGTATCCACATGCCAGTCAACACTGCCCTGCTTCAATATGTCGATGATCTGCTGATCACCGCTAGAAGCGAACCTGAATGTGAAAAAGCTTCACTGACGGTTTTACAATTTTTGGCCGAAAAGGGGCACAAGGTGTCCCCTACTAAGCTGCAATTCTGTGTCCAGCGAGTTGTTTACCTTGGGCACTCGCTGTCCAAGGAGGGAAGGCAGCTTACATCCGACCGCATACAGTTAATTGATAACATGTCAGTACCCAAGACACAAAAGGAGGTGCGGGCTTTTATAGGCCTCACTTCATATTGTAGGCAGTGGATCCCTCAGTATGCATTTCTAGCAAAACCACTCATTCAGTTGACAACACAGGAGGCAGCCACATCGACTGTCCTCCCTTGGACTCAAGAACATACACACGCCTTTGAAAGTTTAAAGAAAGCTTTATGTCAAGCACCTGTCCTAGCAACACCATGTTACAGTAAACAGTTTACACTCTTTGTTACAGAACGCGAAGGTACTGCCTTGTCAGTACTCACACAGGAACAAGCAGGATCACACAAACCATGTGCTTATTTTTCTAGTACATTAGATCCCGTAGCTCAGGCTCTGCCTGCGTGCCTGAAATCAGTGGCAGCGACAGCTTTAGCAATCAGACAAAGCGATGCCATAGTGTTAGGACATCAATTAACAGTACAAGTACCACACGCAGTAGAGGTTCTCTTGAACCGCACGCAAACACAACACTTGACTATAGCGAGACTCACCGGTTACGAACTGACATTGTTTCAGCCACACATAGAAATCAGACGTTGTAGTACATTGAATCCTGCCACACTTTTGCCAGTAAACGGAACAGACCCACTAGCACATGATTGTATTGAAGTTATTACTATCACGACGAAACCCAGACAAGACTTGACAGACGTCCCATTGACAGATCCAGACCTGACGTTGTATGTAGATGGTTCATGTATGAGAACAAGTACAGGAGAGCTAGTGGCCGCGTATGCAGTCACAACAGACACTGAAATTATTGAAACAAATTGTATCGATACCTTGTCAGCTCAAGCAGCAGAGCTCATCGCTCTGACACAAGCCTGTATTCAAGCCACAAATAAGAAAGTCAACATATACACTGATTCACGTTATGCATTCGGAGTTGTACATGACTTCGGCGTGCTGTGGCGAGAGAGAGGTTATTTAACTTCTCACGGTGCCCACATTCAGCACGGACCCCTCATTCATGCCTTATTAGATGCAATACATCTACCCACTGCAATATCAATTATGAAATGTAAAGCTCATACGAAAGTTACTGATATCATTTCCCAAGGCAATGATCTAGCTGACAGAACAGCTAAACAGACTGCTCAAACTCACACATCTGACATGACAAAGACAATAGTTCCTACACCAACACACTGCATGATGGTTAAGGATCCCGCTCTTGACGTAATTGACATACAGACACATGCTACAACAGAAGAAATAAAGAAATGGACTGAATTAGGAGGGATGCAAACCGATCAGGGATGGATGACGAAGGAAAAATCTATATGGTTTCTTCCCGACTCAATGGTCCAAGTTATCATTAATACAATACATAGTCCAGCCCACCTAGGAGAAAAAGCTATGCTAGACAGCATTCAACACATTTGGTTCAACAAACATTTACGAGCAGCAGCTAAACAAAAAGTTCGTACCTGTATGATCTGTTGTCAGTTTAACCCAGGTAAAAGCATTCCCGTAGAACAGGGTGGATTTCAGCCTCCTGATCACCCTTTTGAAGTCCTCCAGATGGATTATATCCAGATGGAACGATGTCGAGGATTCAAATATCTTCTTGTAGTTGTTTGTGCTCATTCCCGTTGGACAGAGGCATACCCGGTTTCAGATTACACTGCCCCGACTACTGCCAAACAGTTGGTTCGAGAATTCTTCCCACGGTACGGTTTACCACGTGCTGTCTACTCAGATAACGGGCAGCCGTTCTCATCCGAACTAATGAAACACGTTTCACTTTTGTTAGGTTATCAATGGAGATTTCACTGTGTCCGACACCCCGAGGCAGCAGGTCTCGTGGAACGACATAATCAAACTCTGAAAATTAGATTGTCCAAAATATGTAGAGAGAAAGGTGTCGACTGGGTAGTAGCCTTACCAGTTGCACTCTTTTACATGAGAATGGTAGCACATTCTCGAACAGGGCTATCCCCTTATGAGGTGATCTTCGGTAGACCACCAAATATGTGGGGGACGCCTATACCTCGTAAAATTACTGACGTTGACTGTAATATGCTGACAGATTACCTGGCTTCCTTGATGTCTGCACTACAATCTTGTCGTTCACAGGTAGCTGCAGCCTTTCCCGACAACACCGAGGTGAAACCCCACGACGTAATTCCCGGGGACTTGGTGTTAGTGCGGAATTTTGACCGGAAGACTCAGCTGGATCCGAGGTGGAAATCACCTCAACTTGTACTGCTCACCACGAGGACAGCCGTGAAGATCGAAGGTCGCAAAGGTTGGATACATTCAAGTCATATCAAGAAATTTCATGGACTACCATCCGATATAGAGACTAAACCCTGTATTTCCTCAAAGACAGATTCAAAGCTCCCTTTGGTTGAGCAAACAAACTCAGAACTATATAGACTAAAATTGAGGTCCAATAAGTCAGACAATTTGATTGTTTAAGTCCTCTCCAAGGTGAATCGGTTGAATTTGTCTCTGACATGTATCCTCTGGACCGGAATAGAGAAAGAAATAATCAAATGCAGTTGAAAAAACATGCGTACTGTAAATCACTGCGTAGTCATTGCACAGTGACGTTATTAATTTTGTTTTTCTTATGTCTTTTAATAATCGCTGCAAGTATATTGTTGCACACGTATTATCCTATTTTTAAACATGTTTACAATGTTACTGCTGAACATTCTTTTAGTGAATTACCCCCGCATGAGTTGTCATATAGATTTGCGCTGCGCAACAACACTTTTATTAGTATGTTACATCATTCCCATCAGACTAGCAATGCTACAAATTGTTGGATATGTGGCCGACTCCCTCCCTATCAGAACTATAAGGGAATTCTGCCTCTCTTTCCATATCCATTCACACACAATGGCTCCTGTGGAGCATGGTTTAGTTTAATTAATTCCTTAGATACAAACTCAGCAGTTTATCAAGACAACTGAGTATGGGGAAACCTGAACTTAGTTTTGCTTAAAGTCTGCTACCCTAACAAGGAGGGACTTCCCAAAAGAACAGGAACTGATCTAGAAAATGAGGTATATGGATTAGGTAATTTTACACTTAACCTCATGATCCTGAACGTTGAATCTGAAGCTACACCAATCTTGTCCGCCATGTCCGTATTCCCAGTTAAAGGGGAACTATGCATGAGAAAGAATGGCTCCATACACATGGGCCATAGTAAATGCACCACTGTGATAAAATTCAGTGATCAAGGCAAGTCTACATTTAGAGCTTCTCGTCATTCCTACTTTATATGTGGACAGACCGCATATATACGCCTACCTTTAGATTGGGATGGTACCTGTTACATAGCATTCCTTCTACCACCTGTTTTCCTAGCTCCTCCTGATTATCATAGAAATACTCATTTAGTACACAATAGACAGCAGAGAGATCTCCCAATAGTCGATTACACTGAAACAGCATGGGAAAAATACACAGATTTCAATAAAGGTTTCTTTCCCTATATAGGTACAGTCACTAATAGTAAGTTGATACGTAGATTAACCAGAACCCTTGAAGCAGTAGTGAACGAAACTATTTCCGCCTTAGGCAATTTAACAGAAGAGCAGTCTGCTATGCGGATTGTAGTGCTTCAAAATCGTCTTGTCCTTGACGTCATCCTGGCCGATAGGGGCGGAGCTTGTAGGGTCATCGGATCAAGTTGTTGCATTTTCATACCAGAAAATTCACCGTCAGTATATAAAGCCGTAACCCGCCTTCATAAGATTGTAAGCCAGATACACCAGAGTCCAGGCACCTGGACTTGGTCCAGTTGGTTCTGGGGCGTGTTGTCAGCCTGGGGATGGAGAATGCTCTCCTTCCTAGGTATTGGCTTTCTCATACTATTCAGTTGCTGCTTATGTCTACAATGTGGGCCAGCGATTTGTGGTCTATGTGCCACCTCGTGTATCCCCCATCCAAGTTTTCGTTCAAGATCCCGGAAGAAGAAAGAAGAACAAATGATGTTATATGAACAGATCGATGGATTGATGAAGATTGATATCTCCTAAGGGCAAGTAGGGGACAAGGAGGGAATGTGGAAATATGGATTTTTATGGTCGGTCATGTCCCCTATCTTGGACCCCAACGGTTTCGTGTATAAATCACGAGTACATGTATGTTCCCTCCAGTTCCAGTTATGAAGACGCAAACACATGTGCGTCCACCGTCAACATGTCCCTTTCAGATCCGCCATGAATGGGCCGGATATTCTATTCCTAAGTATGAAAGGCCACCGGCTTTATATGGTTCATTTATCCCATTTTACAGTCCAGGCGAGTAGGCCCTGATTCTGCCAAAGCCTTTTTATGCCTTCTGCCTCTGAAAGCTCCAGTCTGAGCCTGCATCTGTGACCATGAACTTTGTCTTATTCCCTGCGCGGCTAACGGTGCCTGACTCGGCCTGTTTGCCTGCCAAAAACTGTATTTCACCTTCAAGATTATCTGCTCTGCTCCGCTCCTCATCCGATGCATTCCTGTCTAGCAGTTTAGGTAAACATTCCTCCAGCTACCGCGCAAAGGGCCAGGCCTCGCTGCCCTCATGCAAGTAATTCATAGCCCTGTTACCATGGAATATTCCTACCCCCTCGCATCTAGTGTAGACACTTAGACGCTTGTACACGCACTAACAGTCAGTATAGTCAGTATAGAATAAGATTCTATCCTAAGAGACCTCTCTTTTTGGATAACACAGTTCTTTAAACATAGGATATTAGATATGATTTGGGATTAGGTTGACATAACCCCAGACTTTTGTCTCCACATGTAGAGCTAAATGTCAAGTCCCTTTCACCCTCTAGTTACACGTCAATCACACGTCATGCTGCTACGCGCGCATTTCTGCCAAGTATTTTTGCTGACATTGCGAAATTCTTTCATGGAACCACCCATTTATGACATCATATCTAATGACGTTCTTTAGTTACGCCCAGTTACACCCATTTTAGTTACGCATGTATGCTTTTATCTCTGATATCAACTGTTACGCCTCCTGCATCTGTTTCACTGTAATGCCTTTTCTATAAAAATGATTACCTGTCAATAATGTATTGCTCCTTCCTTCCTGAACTCTCGTGGTGATGGAATAGAAGGCCCATAATTCGAATTATGTTCCTTTGTATAGGAATAAAGCCCGTTCCGAACCTCTAATACCACGGATTCTGCCTCTTATTTTACTGAGCTATTGTTATAGATTTTCCGCATCAAATTAAGTACCGGTAATTAAATTATTTACCACAATAGGGTGACGTTTTTCCCTATCACAGTGTGTTCTGTGTGTTTTGGGAAGTGTTTTCTTCCTTATTACAGTGGTCAGTGTATCATAGGGAGGTGTGTTTTTCCCTATTGCAAGTTCGGAGAGTCTAAGGGAGGTGACGTCTAAGGGAGGTGTTTTTCCCCTATAGGGTGACGTAGTTCCCCTATTTCTGAGTTTAAGGGAGGTGATTTTCCCCTATATGGTTCCCCTATTTCTGTGATTGGTATCATAGGGAGGTTTATTTTCCCTATTTCTGTGTGTAAGGGAGGTGTTTTTCCCCTATAGGGTGACGTTGTTCCCCTATTTCCGAGTTTAAGGGAGGTGTTTTTCCCCTATAGGGTGACGTTGTTGCCCTATTTCTGTAATTTGTATCATAGGGAGGTCTATTTTCCCTATTTCTGTGTCTAGGGAGGTGTTTTTCCCCTATAGGGTGACGTTGTTCCCCTATTTCTGAGTTCAAGGGAGGTGTTTTTCCCCTATAGGGTGTAGTTGTTGCCCTATTTCTGTAATTTGTATCATAGGGAAGTTTATTTTTCCCTATTTCTGTGTCTATGGGAGGTATTTTTCCCCTATAGGGTGTAGTTGTTGCCCTATTTCTGTAATTTGTATCATAGGGAAGTTTATTTTCCCTATTTCCGAGTTTATGGGAGGTGTTTTCCCCTATGGGGTGGTGTGTTTACCCCATTGCTGTTCGTTTGTTGGTGGTGTTTGCCATCTAATTTTTTATTCCCTAGGGAGGGGGATGGGGTTTGTTATGGATTTTCTTGCAAGTATTTTCTGATCTGTTGTATGTTTACTTGCATAAGGAATTTTCTGCTTATGTATGCAATGGTATTTTGGTTATATCTTGATTTTATGCATTTGTATCTTTATGCTTTGTTTTCGTAAGGAAGGGAGATGTGTTATAACCTGTTGTGTTGTGTGCATCTTCCTCATTGCTATTCTGTCCCTTGCTGCTCAGCCATGAGTGATGTCACTTAGAATGTTGGGTGTGAGGGACTGGGGAGTTGGAAGAGATGGGGCTGAGCAGCAGGGAGGC
Source organism: Triturus cristatus (assembly GCF_964204655.1). Lineage (NCBI taxonomy): Eukaryota > Metazoa > Chordata > Amphibia > Caudata > Salamandridae > Triturus > Triturus cristatus. Next base: position 252,192,643 of record NC_140594.1, read on the forward strand.
TGCTCCTGGTGGGGCTCTCATGGGGACTTAACAGAGGCTCTACTGGAGATCTGAGGCCTTACTGATGATCTTTATATGGACTTTGTTACCTGTCAAATAAACCTACAACTTGTTCTAAGCGGCCTGTCTACGAGACTTCCTTAATTATTACACCATGCCCACTCACAGGTGTGGCAACATGCTCTCTTTGGAAATAATGGTGGTAAGGACTTAAAGTAAAACACCATAGGAGCTAATGTTAAAAAAAATGAAATAATTTAAGATATTTAACAACATGGTTGCATTTTATTAAAAGTTTTAAAAAACTAAATGTAAAACAATGAATTGTTTTTAAAATATTTTATTAACATTTGTCATTTTAAAGATTTTATGTATCATTAATATTTGGGTCTATACATCATCTTTAATAATGTTAAATACATAATAAAGAGATACATTTTTTAATTGAGGTGCAGCAAATTTTTGTATATAATGTATTCCAAATAATAATAAATTAATTGTAAATGCGATTAGTAATCATGAAATATATTTTTTGATATGATTCCACATTAAAAAAAATATATACACTAGAAAATTTGGAACATTGATTCAGAATAGAGGGCTTGATTTTAAGGTTTGGCGGAAAGTACTCCATCCATCTGGGTGGGCGAGGACATTACCTCTCCCATTCTCTTCTGCCTCCTGTCTGCCAAATTAAAGATGATCACCTCCCAGTTGTTATCTCTGTACATCAAAAAAGAATTGCTGTCACAGCAGTTCCTTTCCATGGGCAAAATATTTGCTGGACTGCTGGCATTGGTTTTAATGGCTATTTACCTCATGTTTCCAAAGTATTTAATTTTTAGAAGCGGGCATTTGCTTTGTGAAAAGCAAACAACTAATGACCCCCACACCATGTGGCTTTTAACCCAGGATGTGGGAGCCATCATTATTTTTTTTCTGTCCTCACAACCAGGTTCTTCCTGTTGGCAATGGAAAGGAAAAAAACATGACACTGTCCACCTAAAAAAGGGTGGGTGGTGTAATGTCTTTCCTCCGATGACCCATACTGTGTCAGGATGTCGAAAGCTTTCTGTCGACAAAGCCAATTTGGGCTTTGCGGACAGGAACGTATAGTCCGCCTGTCTCTAAAGAAGACTAACTTGACAGGGCACACTATCAAATTTATGATGGAGTACTCTGTCCAACAAACTGTAAATCAGGCCCTAAGTCTTTTGAGCAGTTTTGTATGGACTTCAAAGCATCTTGGAAGGACAAGCTGCATTGGAGGCTGGTGAGCTTTGAAAGTGGTGGGGCATAAATATCTGCCTTATGTTGCAGCAAGCAAATGAGCAAGGAAACCTGACTTACTCCAAAAGATTTGTGTTTTTTTCCTTAATACAATATTAATAAAGCATGTGGCCAATTACACACTTCATGGTACAATCTTCAAGTACAATTGCTGAAAAAACGCAGGCTGTATATACACTTTGATAGAGATACCATTGAAATGTTCAACTATCTCTCTGTCTTCAAAGCAGTTTTGACTGGCCACATGTGCGTGAGGTCAAATTGCAAAATGATGCTTCTCTCTAGCACTGAGTTGAAAAGACATAGGCTTCACAGGTGAGATATAATTTGTTTGCACTTTGATATGACTGTGGGTCATTTTTTTCTAAAAGTAATTACCATTTTTCACTTCAGTAATATTACTGAGAATTTACTTATTAGTGTCTCTCTGGAAAAGTAGAAAGTCTTGCAGATCATGGACTTTCATTTTAGAGATAGAATGACTATCCCCGAAGCTACAGAAATATGCCAAATTAGATTGTACATTCCTGTAGTTCATATTATTGATCATCCCTTTCTTCAAAAGATCTTGCACTGGTAAAAGCTCTGTCTTAGTCCAGTTTTCGGTGGTATCAGGTTACAAACTTAATTCCGACAAAATAGAAATTCTCCGTATAACCAAATATTGCTCTAAATATCATTTTGACCTAACAGGATTTTCCTGGAATACTTAAAAAATCTTCACTTCTCTCCGTTTTCCGCTTTAGCACAATCTCCTTCTTACCATCAACAACATACCCTTATTGTGGAGCTCTTGGAGATCTAAGAGTATCATCTGGATTCAAGATATCTTTGATGGTCTTTCTCCCTGTTCCTTTCCCCAGTTTCAAACCACTTTTGAACGTCCTCGTTCGTTTTTGCACATATTACTGTTACTAATGGAAACTATTTTAGAAATGTTCCATTCTCTTCCCCTGAAGACTCCCTGTCTACGTAGGATCCTCTTATCAAAATGTTATCGTTATCTCCAAAGGCCTCCCTTATTTATAAAGTTTTCATCTTGTGTGGGAAGCGGATCTGGGTGTGAATGAAGCACTGATTTTTGGAACAAGATCTGGATCAGGTCGTTAAAAATATCCAGATTTGCATCCACCACTCAATCTATATTTTTTCTGTACCCTAGATTGTTTTTTACTCCTATCCCCATTGCTACTTTTACACACTCTGATAACAAGACATGCTGGTCCTGTGACCATCCATTAGCTGATTTATATCACCTCCTCTTTTCTTGACCTCACGTAACCTCATTTTGGTCACAAATTTGGTCTAGGGTCTCAACTATTTTTAAACTCCATACTCCTGTATCAAATACCATTCTCTTCATATGCAGTCTATCAGAGTCACTTGGGTTACTGTCTCATGAGTGGGGACTGTTTGACCTCATGTTAGCCTTAGCCGTTAGACAGATTACACTTAATCTGAAATGCTCAAACAAACATTCAGTCAAATCCTTGTGGAACACTCTATGCCACTACCGTAGGTTGGACACTGCTTTCACATCCTCTCATAATCCACAGAGAAATAGAGATATATTTTGGTTACCACTAACTGTTTATTTGAAAAAGATCTCCATTGTTCAGATATCCCATAATTGTTCTGAAAATTTCCAACCTCCATGATTTTCCTGTTCTACTTCTTTGCCTTTTATCTATTTTTAAAATAGTATTGTTATTCTAGTTGCACATATCAACCCACATTCCATTTGTTCTGATTTATATATTTATTGATATTTGATCCTCAGTTGTAGAGCATATCTTATCTCTCCCCTCATTTTCCCTCCCTCACCCTATTTCTGTTTTCCTTATCAATCCCAAAAATTTGTAAACGGCTTTCTACTGTTTTATAGCATATTTCATTCTGTATAATCTAATTTTCCTTGAATATTGTTCTGATTTTTGCCCAATGTTGTAAGATGAGTTTTACTATAATAAAGCTTATTAAACATTTAAAAAAAACTAATTGGTGGAATTAATGTCAACCACTACCAATTATGTTGTACCACATTCCAGTCCATCTATTTCTCCACTGTAACTTTCCTCACAATGATTAGCCTTAATCAAATCACACTTGGCAAAAAAAAATGTACCACAACGATGAGGGTCCCGCACCCATGCGCACAGGGAGTCACTTCCTCAAAATATTTAAATTACCAGTGCTCACTTAACGAATGGTCACCGTTAAACCATCCCTACATTGAAATAATTTCACACTTGTAAGGAGCACTACAAATATACACAATATTTCCAAACAAATATCTTTGATTCAAAAACATTTATTCTCAAATCTCATATTTTTTAAACATGGAGAATGTCCAATTGTTCATGTGCCAATGTGTTATTGCTTTGATGCCTCGGTTAGTCCTTTATCCATTAATAAATGTTCTTGCCCAAAAAATATTTTCCTTTTAATCCATCCAAATTTTTCTTTTGATCCATCAATCGTTGTTACCAATTTTTTATGATCCAATCACTTTATCATCCTTTTGATCCATCCATCGTTACTTTCCAATTATATAAAATATTGTATGATCCAATCATTAGATCGAGAGGTTATACTTCCATTCCTAATGTCCAATACTCTCAACAGCCGACGTGTTTCGTCCCCTCCCGGGACATCATCAGGGCTGTGAAATAAATGAGAACATGCCATCATAATCAAGACTTTCCTGTCCATATATTCACACCTTCAAATCAAATCCTGCCTATATAACATGCTCCAAAGTAAATCAGAATAGTAAACAAGTTGTTCTAATTTATTCCTACCTATATAACAGGCTCCCAAGTTAATCAGGATGTTAAACCAGTAGTTCTAGTTTGTAACAGACATCATCTCTATCAGTCAACAATGACACAATTGGTGATATAATAAACCCCATGGGTAATATTCATAGCACTCATTGAATCAAAGATATTTGTTTGGAAATATTGTGTATATTTGTAGTGTTCCTTACAAGTGTGAAATCAAATCACACTTGGCCCTGGTCTAGTGGGAACAGCCAGTGCGAACTATCAGGCCAAGTAACGGGAACGGGAACACATAAACCCCAAATGGTTTTGGCTTTTTCGGGCCTCATCAGTGAGGTGCATCTTCTGTCCAATAGTGTAACATAGGCCCCTGCATCCCCCGTAGTGCTGGGGTGGGGGAGCGAGCTCCAGGGGGCCCACTCAGCACAGTACCCTGGCCTAGGAGCTCCTGACTGACTCCGGAGGAACTGCCTCTTAATGTACTTTGCAGGGGGACCCTCAAGTTTTGTTATGCCACTGCTTTTGTCCTTTTGCCTATTAAGCATAGGACCCACATTAGGGTGTGTCCATTACATTTACAGCATCAGGCTAAGAAGTACAAAAAAGTGATAGCTGGAGTGCTTGGATTTGGCTCAGCCACTGAGATTTACTCTTATTCTGAGCTGCGTTCTAGCCATGCATTGCTCCCTGATAGGAGTAGCAGAGTTTCCCAAAACGTGATGCACTGGATTGAACTCGAGAATAATTACTAGATGCTGAGATTAATTCAAATATTCCACCATCACTTCTATTTTTATTTACAATAGGAAAGGCCCATCCCTAAGCAAGAGTGATCAATGCAAGATCCTCAAAACACCATAGATGCCTGAAATATGCCAGGACTATTTGTAGGCCAAGATTAGCTTTGTAAAGGGTTGTACAATATATTGCAATGATGGCCTCAACATTGTTTCCAGGGATCACCAACATTAAGATCTTACATAGTAAGCAATGTTTTTTTCGGAATGTCAGTATACTCCACTTCATCATGAGCCTGCTTTTGGGTATTGAATGAATAAGGTTTGATTTACCTTTACACTTTCTAGTTCCATCTTAGTATACAGTGGGTGGAGCAATGTATGCAGGTAACAACACACGCTCCCTCAACCTGTGCTTTCCAACTACTCTACTGCATAGAAATAATGGGCACAAGTGACTAAAAAACGCAGGTATAGTGACTGCACTAAAGAACGCAGGTATAATATATGTACTAAATAGCACAGGTATAATATCCGTAACTGCGCTCCGGTTATGATTTGCTTCCCAGCACCCAGTCCTGCAGCACTGAAGCTGAGGTTAGAAAGATATAAAAGCATATGCAAGGCGTGAAAAGGGAAGTGAAAGGAAGGAAGGTGGAGGAGGAACAGTCACCGCACTGCGCCCCTCTGTTTATTAAATTGGGGCTCTCATTTCAAGTAGGTTGGAAAGTGTCGAAAGCAGTGATAAATGCATGAAGTAGATGACTGTACTTTAAATATGATTTTGTTGTGTGACTCATTATGTCATCAGTGCAATAAATAGAAGGTAATACCTATTTTTATGCAAAGAGAAGCTGTGCCTTTTAACACGAGCTAGAAGCTGGTGGCAATCAGTCAATGGTAAATGTGGAAAGCACATGGGATCACTGTGTGTGTCTGTTATTCCCTATTCAAGGCCTACATTAAGATAAGAAAGCAAAAATCAGGTGTAGTAATGCAGGCTCATAGAATTATCGCAGTCTACCTGAACAACTGTAAATAGGGAGCAGAGGATTAAAATGGTACTGGCCATTGCAAATTAGTTTAGTCCCTTTCATATATGCAGTAACAATAATTTTCCAGCTAAGAAAGGTACAACATGTGATATGCGGGAAAAAAAACGAAATATGCAAACCTTTGAAGCACTGGACTGTGGTTTCTTCTAATACATTTCTGCGGTGCCTAGCGACAAAATAACAATCTTATTTAATAACGAATAAAGGAAATAGAATTACCGTGTTGAGATGCAGAGAGCATACGCACAAGACTGTATATGTTGCACTTCCCACACATTAGAATAGTGAGAACAAAACAGAAAAAATTGCAACCGCCCACTTACAAATCTCTGTGCACTTAGCTACCTACACATGAAAGAACGAGAACAAAAACACACTGCACATCAGGGAAGTGCACCAGTCCCTAAAACGGATGGCAAATTTACATCCCTCATCAGTGTGGGAGATGAATGATAGACCATTTCATTGATCCATTAAAGCATCCCACAACTCCACACTATGTGGCGTATTCTGATTAAAAAGAGCATCTACCGTATAGCAAATATGGCTTAATGATAATTTGTATTTTTTTTCTTTTTAATGTATCTTGTTTTGCATTTGAGGTGTCGAACGTTTATACATATATCCTGAAAGGTCTCCTAAGAACTCAAAAATACACAGACAGAAACAGAGAGAAGCAATCTTGCTCACTTTTTTTCTGGCAGGTGCTGTCTGCATCCCAGACATTAATTTTGGGCTATTCTGAGTAAAAATGTATTAACTTTAGACACCTAAAATGCAAAAAACAGGTCACACATTTACTACGTTTTCGCGCAGTGCAACACAGCAAGCTGTGCTGCATCAAATGGAGGGAGCAAAAAAGACCCATATCTACTAAGATATGGTGCATTCCTGCTCTCTCTCTATGCTGACACACTTGTGGCTGCCAACACAGACACCCTTACACCAGGGTGCAAACATGCCTGTGTTTTAGCCAGGATTGTTTTTGTGCGGGAAGGCATAACTTCCTGTACAAAAACAACCCCTAGATGTATTTTCTTAAAAAGGATGTAGAAAGAGGAAATAATGAGGAGAAAGAGAGATATTTCTCCTTGTTACACCTTACCTGTGAAAGCGCAGCATTTTGCTGCATTCCCAGGTTTACTGTTCTGAGTAAATCCCATTATGTGCCAAAAACCATTGGTGGAACACCCACACCCCACCCATGGAACTCCTTCCCCAATGCAGAGTAAAGAAAGGCAGTGACTTGTGCTGGACTTGTGCTGCCTTGCATTACTTCAGATTGTGTGCCATGCAGAGCCATGCAAGATGGCGTGGCATCGTAAAGTTAACTTTCAGGATTGCGTTGCCTTGTGTCACCTTGCGTAATGCAAGGGCATTGCAAGCCCTTGATAAATCTGGGCCCTGGTGCACATCTCTTCATGATACAGCCCATTGTAGGTCAATGCAAATAGTTTCAATGTGCCCAGACCAATGTGGATTAGAAACTCATATATTAGAATTTTCAACTGCCTCCTGGATGTGCCAGGTTTCGACTGCCAGTGCTCACAAGTGTGGAAGTGGGAATAACTTCTGGTAATATCTTATAAACACTATAGGCACGAATTTAAACTCAAATGTAAATTGGATGCAAATTCAAATCCCAGTAGGTTATAACTGTTTGCATCTTTGTCTATTTAATCAGGTCATTTTGCAATTCAGGTCCATACTTACATATTTTCTGAAGGTGCAGGGGAATTGGTATGACCGTCTGGAGTCATATTTTTCACATGGATAAAAAAAAAACGAATAGGAAAGTTGAACAATGCCAAAAACCTACATATTTTTTGTCAATAGAAATTCTGCCCTGACGGCGTTTTCAATATGTATACAAAACAACGATTGTTTTAATAATACATTCATATGTCAAAGCATTTTATGAATCCTGGAAATAAATGGAGTAGCTTTACAAACCTCATAAGTCGACCTTAAAACAGTTAATAATATACTTAGCAGATAGAGGATGAACGAACTTTCATTGTTTCAATGTCTATGATTTACTTTCTGAATGCAAATGAAGTCATCTTTCTTAAATTATCTAAAGATGATATTTTTAAAACAACATGTTTGGCGTTATACACTTATTTGAGTGGGATTTCAGTTTAGTATCATTTTAAAGGTGCTACCCCAAAGGTGATACTAAACACAAGCAGCAATGTTGTGGCACTAGCAGTCTCAAAGTGATGACCCGAAGTAGGTCCAATTCAAGACATGTGAAAATATATGATTAATATGAGTTCAGAACCCTATATATTTTTGCTGTAGGCATAGAAGAAGTGAAATCTATGGAGGCGTGCAACTGAAAGCATGACATCAGTTACACATAATGTTAGTGGATCAAGCCTTTTTGCAGCCGAATTTGGGTTTGCAGCTTCTTCCCAATTCGGTATTTGGAACAGGCCTGGTTAGGGCATCCCTTGCACATACCGAAATGTAGAGGGATGTATTAATGTTTTTGATCATTAACCAATCACACACTATTAATGTTTAGACACTACTGATAGGTCGGGGCACGGCAGGCTTTAGCGCTGGGGGCGCCCGTTGCAACAATGTTTGCTGCCCCCCATCCGAGGTGGAGGTGGGATGCCCTCACCACCAGCTTTTAAAAGTGTCCCTCAAGTCTCCATAACCACTCTCTTTCAGATGCATTTAATTAGTTATATAGCATCACTCAAAGCAGTGTAGAATGTCAGAGCATTTTTCATAACACACATTACACAGGGACAATCATACATGTGTAAATTAGTCTAAAGGAAATGTTACGTAAACCTACAAGGTGTAGGAGTGACATTTCATCCATACTAGTATGCAGTATAGTTCAAGGGTGCTTGGTCTGGAGAAGCACAAACTCAGAATGTAAAACGGAACCCCATAGTTGGAGGTTTTCTTTAATAATAAGAATCAATTTCTACCTTTTTGCAACATTAATCTCTGATCTGATCTTTACTTTGCAGTGTACATGCAGTTCTTTGATCACAGTCAATAATTCACGGTTCTATTTTAGGTTTTTAACTTACAAACTACAAGTAACACAGGGATGTCTCTTAGAAACGTAGTAAACCACTGACCTATGTAGATTACATGTTTTTTGTGATTTGCATGGTATTGTAGTAGACACATTAACCCACTGAGCTATTTTATGATAAGTCAAAACCTCAACTAGACAAACTCTATCTCTGTCCTGGAAGAACATTAATCACCAGAGTTATCTTGAAATTTCTATTGTTGTTGTCTGGAAATTGCTCTAGGCAAGGAATGAGGCAGCAAGTGCTTTCAAAATCACATAAACTTTCACCCCCTGAAGTCAGCACCCAGTGCAGTTGCATCGGTCGCACTGCCCTAGAGTCAGTCCTGGGTAGGGGTTAGACATTTGCAAACTGAAAGGGGTTACAAAGGAACCCCTTCATGTTTGTGAATATTAAAAAACATTTTTTTAACAGTAGTCAGTGGTCCCATGGACCGCTTCCTAGTCATAAAAAATGTTTGTTAAACTTTTTATATAGTTTTCAAACTTGTCACTTTTCCCTTTAGAGAAAATGAAATGCATTAAAAAAAAAATAATTGCTTTATTTTGAAGCAATCACAGACATGGGGGTCTGCTGCACTCAGCAGGGTGCAATCACTGTGACGGCAGCGACTCAAAGTGGGTTGCAATTCGAAAACGACTTCATTATTATTCATGAGGCAGGTCAAACTGTGACCCATTCCGAATAAGGTTTTTTCGAACTGTTAGATCTGGGGGTCTCTAGTTGGCAGGGTAGGTACCACTGTCCAAGTAGGGACCCTTGCTTCTAGTGTGGGAAAGGGGGATACACTGTTAAGATAACCCCTGCTCACCCTCTAGGTAGCTTGGCCTGAGCAGTCTAGGCTATCAAAGGCAATGTGTAAAGTATTTGTACCAACACTCACAGTAACACAGTGAAAACACCACAGATTTACTCCACACCAGTTTTAGAAAAATAATGTATCTTTACTAAAAACTTCACAAGACCAAATACTACAGACAAACCAACATATAATTCAAAAGGTTACTTTAAAGATAGTTCAAGAGTTTGCAGAAAGTACTCCAGGATGTCAAAATCAGTGTCCTGCACAATGCGACTCTCAATGCACAAAATGCGACACTCTCGTGCCCAACAGTACCTGTAGTTGCGATAAGGTTCCCAAAAGCTATAACAAGGAAGATGGCAAAGGCGATGCGATACTCCTGAGATCCTGGGGAGGCTTTGCAGCAGCCCTGCTTCACGCAGCAGAGGTGGATGCGCCGGCTCCGATCTGTAGGGGGAGGATGCGATACCTTTGGCTTTCGTTGCATAGGTTTCTTGGGGGGAAGCTTCACGCACAGGTTCGATGCGACACTCTTTGATGTGGTGTGATGCGTGGCGCAGCGTTGCCTTCCGACGCCGCAACTCTCGATGCGCCACGGAACGGGACTCTGCGTCGACGCACGCAGCGACTGGAGACTTTTCACGCACCGGCAGTGGTGCGGCCCGCAAACTGGTTCTGCGACGACCCTCGCAGCGTCAGGAATCTTCTCGCACCGGGACGATGCTCGACGCACTCGGCGATGCGGGGACCCTGCGTGTTGCGATGGTGCCGCGATGAAATTTTCCTCGCACTCTCGTCTTGCGACACGCAATCGGATGATGCGTTGGGTACCAGTCACTCTTGTTCACGCTTCTGCTTCCCAGCTCCCAAACACGGCAAAACGACCTCCTGAGGCCCCAAGACTGGGCAAGCACTCCAAGGCAGGTCAGAACTCTCTCAGCAGAGTTCCAGGGGAGCTGGTGGTGAAGTCCTTTTGTTCCTGGGACTTCTTAACAGGGAGCCAGCTCTTCTCAGGCCCTTGGAGATCAGAATCAAAAGAAGGGGACACAGCAAAGTCCTTCCCCTCTCCTTGGCAGCAAAGCAAAACAGCAAGCAGGCAGTCTTCTCCTCTTCAGTCCTTTTCAGCTTTCTCCTTGGCAGAGGTTTCTTCTTAGTTCCAAAGTGATCTAAAGTTTTAGGTGTCTGGGGTCCTCTTCTTATACCCCTCCAAGTCTTTGTCTCTCTTTGTTCCAGTGGGGGGATTCCCCTGCTCAAACCGGTTCCTGGGTGTGCTCTGCTCTGGAGCACCTGGTTCCTTTCAGAGTGAGGGGCAGGGTCGTTAGACGCTCAGCAGGAGGTGGAGCCTTCTTTGTGCCAGCAGAGGCAGAGTCCTCAGCCTGGCCAGCAGGGGGTGGAGCCAGCTTTGTGTTTGGCAGGGACAGCCCTATTCAAACCCAGGGACTACTCCTCCCACCCATCTAAAGCAGATCTCCCTATTCACCCTGCTGCTGACTCATCCAGGCTCCTGGAGCCACCTGGCCCATCACATGACACCCTTCAGCCAACCAGCACACAGGCACACAGGAAGGTTAAACAGGAGAATAGCTACTTTCTAAAAAGTGCTATTCTCACACAGTGAATTTAAAAACTGTTAGACCTGGCACCATTGGCGTGGGTCACCCTTCCATTTTTGTCTGTGCCTCAATGTGTTTTTGTGTTGGTGTTAGCTGCTCAGGGCACTGTGCCACTGCCATCCAGTGCCACAGTGCAAGTGCTCCCTATGGTAAAATGTATTATGTGAATTGACTTCCACGTTTGGTTTATTTGGTTTACTATCAGTCCCTAGTAGAGTGCACCAGGGGTGCCAAGGGCTTGTATATCCAAATGCTGCGAGTGGGCTTGCAGCACGGGTTGTGCCACCCACCGAAGCAGCGGGGTAAAATGTGTCTAGGGTCTGCCCCTGCAGAACCTGCGCGCGGTCTGGTACCGTCGCGCTGACTGAGCAAGTGTCCCCACTTACCAGTCTCTAAACCTTCCCTTAACTACATGTTAGTCACCCCTCTGGTAGGCCTAAGCGCAGGGTGCCTTGTAGGTATAAGGTAGGACATGCCCTGATGTGTGTGGCATGACTTAGTAGTGAATTACAGCCATTTTCGTTTTTCACTATTGAAGGCTACCTGCTCTCCATAGGCCAGAATGGGCTGCTGGGATCGCTACACGCTGTGACCCCAGTGGACTCAGAGAGCATGGTAGAAGGTCATGTTTAGTATGCCTGAACTCGGGGTAATAAAGTACATCTTTTAGTAAAGGTTATTTTAATATCCCGGGTTTGCAAATGCTACTTTTAGAAAGTTAGCCTTTGCGTGCCTAACCATCTCAGTCCGCCCCTGCTGTGTGTGTGTGTGTTCTGCCTAGCAACAGTACAGGAGCAGGGCTGGGGGATTCCAGGAGACAGGTTGGCTGCCAGGTGGTGGGTAGAGAGATTACCCCAGGATGGGTGGGAGGAGTGCACCCTGACTCTTGAATAGACCTGTGCTCTGCCACCACAAAGCCGGCGCCGCCCCCTGTGGAGCGGCTGATGTCTCTGCCCTGCTGCTGAAAGGAACAAGCCGAGTCACCACAACAGAGTGCTCCAAAACTGGACTGAGCCAGGCCCAGGCCCCCTGGCGCTAAAGAACAAAAGAATCCCTGTATAAAAGTAGGAGTTTGGCTCCTAAGAAATCAGATCCAGATTGAACCACGAAGGAACTCTGCCTGACTAGAAGGACCTGGAAGAAGCTGAAGGAGGAGTAACTTTCCCTGACCTAAGGGACTGGCCTGCCGTAGGTGCCTTGCTAAGGAAGGAGAGGAAAAAGACTGAAAGAGACTTTTGCACTTTGTTCTTCAACTATCTCCAAGGGCTTGGAAGAAGAGCTTGCCCCCTGAACTGAACCCCAGGACCAGTGGGTTCACCGTGTCTCCGCTCGTCTGAGAATTCGAGCCGTGTGCTTTCTCCCGCCGGAGTGCCCTGCGCACCTTCGCATCCCTCCTAGGGCCGTGACACCCAGAAGCCTGGCCGCCTCCACTCGCCGAGAGCCCCGCTCTACCTGAGTCGCTCTGGACCCACGAGTCTGGCCGTCCCGCTTCCCTGTCACCTGCCTGCTACTGGAGCGCGCTTGGTGCCCTTTCGCCCTCCCGCCGGATTTCTAGTGGGGAAGTGAAATCCAGCCTCGGACGGCCGCCCGTACGTCGTAACGTATCCGGCCGCCCCGCTTCACCTCCCAGCCTGAGTCTGACCGTGCCGCCCTCCGCAGTGACCTCCCGCACAGTCCGTGTCGGAGGCCCTGGGCCGCACCTGTCTACCGAAAGCCGCCCGCTGAATTCTTGATCCGGAAGACCCACGAGGTGCAGAACCTGCATCTCTCCTGAAGACTCGTCCAAGCACACCGCACGTTCCTAGGTACAGTGAACTCTCTATCGGACTCGGGGTCCGCAACGTTCTGATTTCCCCGTATCACTGTACCCTGGGTGCACTGCGCATCATCGTGACTGGACCGACTCAACCGAGCCCTGTGAAGCGCTCGTGATCGAATAAGTTACCAAAGACAAGAACAGTGCCTAATTATCATCTTGTGGCTTCCATTTCGCAACCGTTATTGATGGTCTTGTACATGCCTGCGTAACAAAGAATCTTTTATATAAAGCATCCGTATTTTTGATACAACTTACGCCTGGTGTCCGTTTGTGGGGGATCATTGTGGTTTACTGTGTGTGATCATAAATGCTTAACTGACTAGCGCCCTGAAGTTTAGCCCTGACTGCTCGCGCCACACTACCTATAGGGTGAGCAGGGGTTGTTCTGAGGGGGTAACTCTCTCGCCCTGAATAGAAGAAGGGACCACTGCTTGTCACAAGTACCTACCTGTGCCAACTAGGGGTTCCCCATTCTAACATTGGTGGCAGCGGTGGGATTTCGAATTTGCATTTATGATTTACATACAGTGAATTATTGATCACCACGTAGAGCAGACCTATAACGCAGCCACAGATTGATTGACAGTTGTTGCTAAAGAAGAATCTCCACCTTAAGGAACCATGCCTAGCTCAGTCAATGGAGGCGGAGCGTCCTCTGTATTCTCTGGAGTGGATGACATCGATTGGGAGCCCGAGGCACTGATGAAGTGCACCAATGATGTCCTGAAAGGATATCTCTCCAAGTACAGAATCAAGCAGAGTGGACTTGGCAACAAGGATCAGTATGTAAAAGCGCTGAGAGCCTGGTACGAATCAAAGTTCCCAGAGAATGCACCGGAGGGGACACCCCCAGAAGGTGTTTTTGAGCCTAGCAGGGGCCTGTCGCCCGAGGAGATGGCCGACAGGAGTGCTGCCCGAGCACACGAGGTGGAGATGGCAAAGCTGCGAATGGAGATGGAAAGGCAAAAACTGGCCATGGAGCATGAGGTAAAAATGAGGGAGTTGGATCTCAAGGCCAGGAGTTTAGACAACTCACCCTCTGGTGGCAGCAATTCAACAGAGTCAAGGGTGCACATTACTAAAGATGTAGTCAAAGAATATTATAAGCAGGATGATATTGGGCAGTGGTTTAGGGCCTATGAAGTAGCCATGTCCTCCCACCGGGTCCCTGAGAAGGATTGGGGAGCGGGGTTGTGGGGAAGGTTCCTAAGTGAGGGGCGGGACACACTGCTAGACCTCCCCTCTGATGTCCACACATCCTATCCACACATGAAGGAGGCTCTTATGACAAGGTATGGGTTAACTCCTGAACTGTACAGACAGAGATTTAGGGATTGCACCAAGAAACCTGGTACCACTTATGTAGAATATGTGACCTTTTTTTGCAGAGCGCTGGATGGTTGGGTGAAGGGTAGCAAAGTGAATGATTACCAAGGGCTGTTTGATTTAATTGCATGGGAGCACTTGTCGGATAATTGTTTTCCTGAGCTACGCCAACACCTGATCGATAGCAAGCTGTCCAACCCGAGGAAGCTTGCTGAGGAGGCGGACCGCTGGATCAGCACCAGGGTCCACCAGGGTCCCGTAGGAGGCCCCGCCAAGGGTGTTCAGGGTCCCCAGCAGAAGAGTGGGGGGGACAAGGGTAAACAGAGGGAGTTCTACAGAGGGCCCCAAAGTAATTCCCAAGGGAACCAAGGGAAAGGTTCTCAGCCACCCCCACCCCCGAAGCAGACCGGGGCCCCGACAGGTAACCCTGTTCAAAGAGGGCCCCTCCGATGTTACAAGTGTAACAACCTGGGGCACATTTCCGTGGATCCCAAGTGCCCCCTGTATGGTAAACCAGCACCCTCTGGTGCTCCACCCCCCAAGCAGGTGAATAGTGTAGCCTTGGGGAGGGAGATAGATGTCCAAGGGGCGGGGGATCCCGTACAGATGACCCTAGTCTCATTAGGAGACAGTGAGATGGTCGCTGAGGCCCAGCTGCCCCCCAATACTCAAAAGTATGGGCAGTGGGTGACCATAAATGGCCAAAGGGTGGGGGCTCTTAGAGATACAGGAGCCAGTGTGACTGCTGTCAAGCAACACCTGGTGTCTCAAGAGCAGGTTGTCCCGCACGCATTCTGCCGTGTTGTCAACGCCGACAACACAGAGAGTCAGTGTCCAATGGCTCAGGTTCCCTTTGAGTGGGGGGGGGTCTCTGGTACTCTGCAAGTGGCTGTGAGAGAGGCCATGCCTGTTGATTGTCTCCTTGGTAACGATTTGGAGAGCTCCCCTTGGGAAAAGGTGGAGAAGACAACTCACCTGCGGATGGTGGGCTTGCCTGATTGGGCGTGCGTGACCACCCGGTCGATGGCCGCCGGTAGGGGTGTTGAAGGAACCCTGGAGCCTGAGGGAGAGGCCCAGGAACCGGCCTTAGAGAGAGGGCAAGGGAGGCACGGGAATCCGGCTCCTGAAGTTCCCACGGCCCAGGAGGAAGCAAACCTTGAGGGGGATGCCCTGGAGCCTACCGGGGAACAGATAGCCGAGCTGGGGGACCTGCCTGAGCTGACCCATTGGCAGCAAGAAGGAGGCCCCACCAGGGAGGAATTCTGCAGGGAGCAGAAAGAGTGCCCCTCTCTAGAGGGTATGCGGCAGCAGGCTGCAGCCCAGGCCAATGGTGACCAGTCCGGAACTCACTTGATCTACTGGGAGAACGACCTCCTATACTCCGAGCCTAAGGTTGCTGAACCTGGGTCAGCCCGTGCGCTGGTGGTACCCCAGAAGTTCAGAGCCTTCCTACTGGGGCTGGCTCACGACGTACCGTTAGCAGGACATTTGGGGCAGGACAAGACCTTTGAGAGGCTTGTCACCCACTTTTATTGGCCCCAAATGCGCAGGAGTTCTGACACTCACTGCAGGACATGCCAGACTTGCCAGGCAAGTGGCAAGAGTGGAAGGAAGCTGAGAGCTCCACTCCAACCTTTCCCTGTGGTCAGTACCCCATTCCAGCGGGTGGGGATTGACATTGTGGGGCCACTGGACCCCAAGACAGCCATGGGCAACAGGTTTATCCTGGTCTTGGTGGACCATGCCACCCGGTACCCTGAAGCCATCCCTCTGAGGACAGTGACGGCCCCCGTGGTGGGACGGGCACTGATGGGAATTTTCTCACGAGTAGGATTCCCTCTAGAGGTGGTGTCGGACAGGGGGACCAACTTCATATCGAAATATATGAAGTCCCTTTGGCAAGAGTGTGGTGTAACCTACAAGTTCACCACCCCTTACCATCCCCAAGGAAACGGGTTGGTTGAGCGCTTCAACCGAACCCTGAAGGGCATGATTATGGGTCTCGAGGAGCCCATGAGGCGTAAGTGGGACGTCCTCTTACCATGCCTTCTCTTTGCGTACCGCGAGGTGCCACAAAAGTCTCTAGGGTTCAGTCCCTTTGAGCTTTTGTACGGCCACCCAGTACGAGGACCTCTTAGTCTGGTCAAGGAAGGCTGGGAGCAATCTCCCAGGAAACCTCCCCAGAATGTATACAGTTACATGCTGGCCTTCCGGAACCAGACTAGGCGTTTCAGGCAACTTGCGGAGGCAAACCTGGAAGCCAGCCAGGAGGAAATGAAGCGGTGGTATGACCAGAATGCCACTCTGGTTGAGCTTCAACCTGGCCAAAAAGTGTGGGTCCTGGCCCCTGTGGAGCCTTGTGCACTCCAGGACAAGTGGACAGGACCCTTTGAGATTGTGGAGCGCAAGAGTTCTGTCACCTACTTGGTGGACTTGCGGTCTCCTAGGAACCCCTTAAGGGTCCTACATGTCAATCGACTGAAGCCCCACTTGGAGAGGTCCGAAGTGGGCATGCTCTTGGCCACCGATGATGGGATGGAAGAGGAGTCCGAGCCTCTTCCTGACCTCTTGGTAGCCTCAGAGCGAGACGGGTCAGTGGATGGAGTTAACCTCTCACCCACCCTGACCCCTGAGCAACAGGGTGACTGCCGCCAGCTGCTGGGGCAGTTTCCCGACCTGTTCTCCCTGGTTCCCGGTATCACAAATTGGTGCGTCCATGATGTGGATACGGGAGACAGCTTACCTGTGAAGCACAAGGCCTACCGGGTAACTGACAGGGTCAGGGCCTGCATCAAAGAGGAGGTCTCGAAGATGCTTGCTCTAGGGGTGGTTGAGTCCTCCAGCAGTCCTTGGGCCAGCCCAGTGGTCTTGGTCCCAAAGGCTGCAGCGCCGGGTGCCACGCCCGAACTCCGGTTCTGTGTGGACTACCGAGGACTCAACTCAGTCACGAAGACTGACGCGCACCCCATCCCCAGAGCTGATGAGCTCATCGATCGGTTAGGGGCTGCACGGTACCTCAGCACGTTTGACTTAACGTCTGGGTACTGGCAGATCGCCTTGACTGACGGGGCCAAAGAGAGGTCCGCATTCTCTACACCAGATGGGCATTACCAGTTCCGGGTGATGCCCTTTGGGATGAAGAATGCCCCTGCCACCTTCCAGAGGTTGGTCAACCAGGTGTTGGCGGGGCTGACCGAGTTCAGCGCCGCCTACCTGGATGACATCGCAGTGTTCAGCGGCACATGGGAAGAACACCTGCAACATCTCTGGGAAGTGTTGATGGCGCTGCGCAAGGCAGGCCTCACGATCAAGGCAAGCAAGTGTCAGATCGGGCAGGGTTCAGTGGTGTACTTGGGACACCAAGTGGGGAGCGGCCAGGTGGCGCCCCTCCAACCCAAAGTTGAAACCATCCTGGCTTGGGAGCCCCCAAAGACCCAGACGGAGGTGAGGGCCTTTTTAGGACTCACCGGGTACTACAGGAGGTTTGTCAAGGGGTATGGCAGCATCGTTGCCCCCTTGACAGAGCTGACTTCGAAGAAGCAGCCCAGAAAAGTGATATGGACTGACACCTGTCAGAAAGCCTTCGACACCCTGAAAACTGCCATGTGCACGGCGCCCGTGCTCTTGGCTCCTGACTTCTCCAAAGAGTTCCTGGTGCAGACGGATGCATCAGAGCATGGTGTAGGGGCTGTTCTCTCACAGATCACTGAGGAGGGCTTTGACCAACCCGTAGCCTTTATTAGCAGGAGGCTACTCCCCCGGGAACAAAGGTGGAGTGCGATAGAACGAGAAGCATTTGCTGTGGTCTGGGCGCTGAAGAAGCTAAGACCCTACTTGTTTGGGTCTCACTTCCGGGTTCAGACCGACCACAGGCCCCTCAGATGGTTGATGCAAATGAGGGGTGAGAACCCAAAACTGTTGAGGTGGTCCATCTCCCTACAGGGTATGGACTTTACGGTGGAGCATCGCCCTGGCACAGATCACGCCAATGCTGACGGTCTGTCCAGGTTTTTCCGCCTTAGTGATGCAGAACTCCCTGGGGTAGGGTAGTTCTCCCCACTTTTCAGCTGGAGGGGACACGTGTTAGACCTGGCACCATTGGCGTGGGTCACCCTTCCATTTTTGTCTGTGCCTCAATGTGTTTTTGTGTTGGTGTTAGCTGCTCAGGGCACTGTGCCACTGCCATCCAGTGCCACAGTGCAAGTGCTCCCTATGGTAAAATGTATTATGTGAATTGACTTCCACGTTTGGTTTATTTGGTTTACTATCAGTCCCTAGTAGAGTGCACCAGGGGTGCCAAGGGCTTGTATATCCAAATGCTGCGAGTGGGCTTGCAGCACGGGTTGTGCCACCCACCGAAGCAGCGGGGTAAAATGTGTCTAGGGTCTGCCCCTGCAGAACCTGCGCGCGGTCTGGTACCGTCGTGCTGACTGAGCAAGTGTCCCCACTTACCAGTCTCTAAACCTTCCCTTAACTACATGTTAGTCACCCCTCTGGTAGGCCTAAGCGCAGGGTGCCTTGTAGGTATAAGGTAGGACATGCCCTGATGTGTGTGGCATGACTTAGTAGTGAATTACAGCCATTTTCGTTTTTCACTATTGAAGGCTACCTGCTCTCCATAGGCCAGAATGGGCTGCTGGGATCGCTACACGCTGTGACCCCAGTGGACTCAGAGAGCATGGTAGAAGGTCATGTTTAGTATGCCTGAACTCGGGGTAATAAAGTACATCTTTTAGTAAAGGTTATTTTAATATCCCGGGTTTGCAAATGCTACTTTTAGAAAGTTAGCCTTTGCGTGCCTAACCATCTCAGTCCGCCCCTGCTGTGTGTGTGTGTGTTCTGCCTAGCAACAGTACAGGAGCAGGGCTGGGGGATTCCAGGAGACAGGTTGGCTGCCAGGTGGTGGGTAGAGAGATTACCCCAGGATGGGTGGGAGGAGTGCACCCTGACTCTTGAATAGACCTGTGCTCTGCCACCACAAAGCCGGCGCCGCCCCCTGTGGAGCGGCTGATGTCTCTGCCCTGCTGCTGAAAGGAACAAGCCGAGTCACCACAACAGAGTGCTCCAAAACTGGACTGAGCCAGGCCCAGGCCCCCTGGCGCTAAAGAACAAAAGAATCCCTGTATAAAAGTAGGAGTTTGGCTCCTAAGAAATCAGATCCAGATTGAACCACGAAGGAACTCTGCCTGACTAGAAGGACCTGGAAGAAGCTGAAGGAGGAGTAACTTTCCCTGACCTAAGGGACTGGCCTGCCGTAGGTGCCTTGCTAAGGAAGGAGAGGAAAAAGACTGAAAGAGACTTTTGCACTTTGTTCTTCAACTATCTCCAAGGGCTTGGAAGAAGAGCTTGCCCCCTGAACTGAACCCCAGGACCAGTGGGTTCACCGTGTCTCCGCTCGTCTGAGAATTCGAGCCGTGTGCTTTCTCCCGCCGGAGTGCCCTGCGCACCTTCGCATCCCTCCTAGGGCCGTGACACCCAGAAGCCTGGCCGCCTCCACTCGCCGAGAGCCCCGCTCTACCTGAGTCGCTCTGGACCCACGAGTCTGGCCGTCCCGCTTCCCTGTCACCTGCCTGCTACTGGAGCGTGCTTGGTGCCCTTTCGCACTCCCGCCGGATTTCTAGTGGGGAAGTGAAATCCAGCCTCGGACGGCCGCCCGTACGTCGTAACGTATCCGGCCGCCCCGCTTCACCTCCCAGCCTGAGTCTGACCGTGCCGCCCTCCGCAGTGACCTCCCGCACAGTCCGTGTCGGAGGCCCTGGGCCGCACCTGTCTACCGAAAGCCGCCCGCTGAATTCTTGATCCGGAAGACCCACGAGGTGCAGAACCTGCATCTCTCCTGAAGACTCGTCCAAGCACACCGCACGTTCCTAGGTACAGTGAACTCTCTATCGGACTCGGGGTCCGCAACGTTCTGATTTCCCCGTATCACTGTACCCTGGGTGCACTGCGCATCATCGTGACTGGACCGACTCAACCGAGCCCTGTGAAGCGCTCGTGATCGAATAAGTTACCAAAGACAAGAACAGTGCCTAATTATCATCTTGTGGCTTCCATTTCGCAACCGTTATTGATGGTCTTGTACATGCCTGCGTAACAAAGAATCTTTTATATAAAGCATCCGTATTTTTGATACAACTTACGCCTGGTGTCCGTTTGTGGGGGATCATTGTGGTTTACTGTGTGTGATCATAAATGCTTAACTGACTAGCGCCCTGAAGTTTAGCCCTGACTGCTCGCGCCACACTACCTATAGGGTGAGCAGGGGTTGTTCTGAGGGGGTAACTCTCTCGCCCTGAATAGAAGAAGGGACCACTGCTTGTCACAAGTACCTACCTGTGCCAACTAGGGGTTCCCCATTCTAACAAAAACCATCTTGCTAAAAAGATGTATAATTAAATTCTGAACACAGAGATATCAAACTTGGATTTTCTATCTTGCCCTTATGGGAAGATAGGCATGTAAACAGCCTTCCCCATTCTATCCTATGGGCAAGATAGCCTCTCAGCAGTGAAAAACGAAAATGGCTGTAATTCACTACCAGGGCATGTTACACACCTCAGTACATGCCCTACCTTTCAGATACACTGCACCCAGCCCAGGGGGGTACCTAGGGCCACCATAGGGATGCCTTACATGTACAGAAAGGGAAGGATAAGGCCTGGTCAGTGGGTGCACTGGCCAGGTCGACATGGCAGTCCTGGACTGCACATAGGCACTGCAAGCAGGCCTAAGACATCATTTTAGCGCTACTCCTGTGGGTGGCACAATCAGTGCTGCAGCCCACTAGTAGCATTTGAATCACCAGCCCTGGCACACGCAGTGCACTTTACTAGGGGCTAACAGGTGAAACAAATATACCAATCATGGATAACCAATCAATACAACAATTTACCAAGGGAGCACTTGCACTTTGACACTGATCAGCAGTGGCAAAGCGCCCAAAGCATCTAAACCAGCAAAATCGAAATCCAGCATAGCATCAAAAATACAGGAGGTAGAGGCAAAAAGTCAGGGGTAACCACGCCAAAGATGCCAGGTCTAACACGTGTCCCCTCCAGCTGAAAGTGGGGAGAACTACCCACCCTCTTGGGAGTTCTCATCGCTAAGGCGGAAAAACCTGGACAGACCATCAGCGTTGGCGTGTTCTGTACCGGGGCGGTGTTCCACCGTAAAGTCCATCCCCTGTAGGGAAATGGACCACCTCAACAGCTTAGGATTCTCACCCCTCATCTGCATCAACCATCTGAGGGGCCTGTGGTCCGTCTGAACCCGGAAGTGAGTCCCAAACAAGTAGGGCCTCAGCTTCTTCAGCGCCCAGACCACAGCAAAAGCTTCCCTTTCAATCGCACTCCACCTCTGTTCCCTGGGAAGTAGCCTCCTACTAATGAAAGCTACAGGTTGGTCCAAGTCCTCATCATTTAGTTGTGAGAGCACCGCTCCCACTCCATGCTCAGAAGCGTCTGTCTGCACTATGAACTCCTTGGAGAAGTCAGGCGCCTTGAGTACAGGTGCTGTACACATGGCCTCCTTCAGGGCATCAAAAGCTTCTTGGCAGGCACTGGTCCAAATCACTTTCTTCGGTAACTTCTTGGAAGTTAGTTCTGTCAAGGGAGCAACAATGGTGCCATACCCCTTGACAAAACGGCGATAGTACCCGGTGAGTCCTAAGAAGGCTCTCACCGCCGTCTGGGTTTTGGGGGGTTCCCAAGCCCGGATGGTATCTATCTTGGCTTGTAGGGGCGCCACCTGGCCGCTTCCTACCTGGTATCCCAAATACACCACCGAACCCTGCCCTATCTGGCACTTACTGGCCTTGATAGTGAGGCCTGCACTATGCAGAGCCTTCAACACTGCGCAGAGGTGTTGCAAGTGTTCTTCCCAAGTGGAACTGAACACAGCAATGTCATCCAGATATGCGGTGCTGAATTGCTCCAGCCCGGACAGTACCTGGTTGACCAGTCTCTGGAATGTGGCAGGGGCGTTCTTCAACCCAAAGGGCATGACACGGAACTGGAAGTGCCCCTCTGGAGTTGAAAACGCAGACCTCTCCTTGGCCCCATCAGTTAAGGCAATCTGCCAGTACCCAGAAGTTAAATCAAACGTACTGAGGTAGTTGGCAGCTCCCAACCGATCCACGAGCTCATCAGCTCTGGGGATGGGGTGTGCGTCAGTCTTCGTGACAGCATTGAGCCCACGGTAGTCCACACAAAACCTAAGTTCTGGAGTGGCACCTGGCGCAGCAGCTTTCGGTACAAGTACCACTGGGCTAGCCCAGGGGCTGCTGGAGGGCTCAATCACCCCTAGCTCCAACATCTTAGAAACCTCCTTCTTGATGCTGGCCCTGACCTTGTCAGCCACCCGGTAAAACTTCTGTTTCACAGGCATGCTATCTCCCGTGTCCACGTCATGGACACACCAGTTGGTGATACCGGGGGTCAGGGAGAACAGAGATGCAAACTGACCCAGCACATGGCGACAGTCCCTCTGCTGTTCTGGGGTCAGGGTGGGCGAGAGGACCACTCCATCCACTGACCCATCTTGCTCTTTAGCTGCCAGGAGGTCAGGAAGAGGATCGCTATCCTCCTCCATCCCTGCATCTGTAGCCAGTAGCATTGTTATTTCAGACCTCTCAAAATGGGGTTTGAGGCGGTTCACGTGTAGGACCCTCATGGGGTTCCTGGGAGATCGCAAGTTGACCAGGTAGGTCACCTCACTCTTGCGCTCCACCACCTCATATGGCCCAGTCCACTTGTCCTGGAGCGCGCAAGGCTCCACTGGCGCCATCACCCACACCATCTGCCCAGGTTGAAATTCCATCAGAGTGGTATGCTGGTCATACCACCTCTTCATCTCATCCTGGCTGGCTTCCAGGTTCGCCTGAGCGAGGGCCCGGAAGCGCTGTGTCTGGTTGCGGATGGCCAGCACATAGCTGAACACATCCTGAGGGGTTTTCCCCGGAGATTTCTCCCAACCCTCCTTCACCAGACTGAGAGGTCCTCTAACAGGGTGCCCGTACAAAAGCTCAAAGGGACTGAACCCTAGAGACTTTTGTGGTACCTCCCTGTAGGCAAATAACAGGCATGGCAAAAAGACGTCCCACTTCCGTCTCATGGGCTCTGTCAGCCCCATGATCATGCCTTTCAGGGTCCGGTTGAACCTTTCAACCAACCCATTTCCTTGAGGGTGGTAAGGAGTGGTGAACTTATAAGTTACCCCACACTCCTCCCACAGAGACTTCATATACCTGGAGATGAAGTTGGTACCCCGGTCAGATGCCACCTCTTTGGGGAAACCCACACGGGAAAAGATCCCCATCAACGCACGGCCCACCACCGGGGCTGTGGTTGTCCTGAGAGGGATAGCCTCCGGGTACCGGGTGGCATGATCCACCAGGACCAGGATGAACCTGTTGCCTAAGGCGGTCCTGGGGTCCAGTGGCCCCACAATATCTATTCCCACCCGCTCGAAAGGGGTGCTCACTACCGGAAAAGGCTGGAGAGGGCCTTTGCATTTTCCTCCAGCCTTGCCACTTGCCTGGCAAGTCTGGCATGATTTACAAAAGGAAGCGACGTCCGTCTTCATCCCGGGCCAGTAAAAGTGGGTGGCAAGCCTTTGTCGGGTCTTGTCCTGCCCGAAATGTCCTGCAAGCGGCACGTCGTGAGCCAGACCCAGTAGGAAGTCTCTGAACCCTGCGGGTACCACCAGGGTACGTGATCAACTGGGCTCAGCAAACCTAGGCTCACTGTACAACAAGTCATTCTCCCAGTAGAGAAAAAAGTTCTTCGGATCAGCACCTGCTGCCTGGTCTGCAGCCTGGTGCCGCAGACCTTCAAGAGTAGGGCATGTCTTCTGCGCACGGCAGAACTCCTCTCTGGAGGGACCACCCTCTTGCTGCCAATGGGTCAGCTCAGGTATTTCTCCCAGCTCAGCGACCTGTTCCCCTGTAGGCTCCAGGGCATCCCCCGTAGGTTCTGCTCCTTCCTGGACCGTGGGAACAGCGGGGGTGGACGCACCACGCCCCTTGCCCTTCCTCTTTCTGGCAGGGACCTGGGCCACTGTTTCAGGCTCCAGGTCTGCTTCACAACCCTGTCTGGCTGCCATGGACCGGGTGGTCACACAGACCCACTCAGGCAAACCCAACATCTCCAAATGAGCCTGGCGTTCCACCTCCTTCCACGGGGAACTCTCCAGGTCATTACCTAGCAGACAGTCTACTGGCATGGATGGACTCACAACAACTTTGAGAGGACCTGAGATCCCCCCCCCCACTCAAAGGGAACATGTGCTACCTTGCAAAGGCGCACAGAGTTGTCAGCTGACACTACTGGGTGAAGTACGTCTGGAATGATCAGCTCCTCAGGGACCCACTGACACCTGACCGTAGTCACACTGGCTCCAGTGTCCCTGAGAGCCTCCACCCTCCTCCCATTGATGGTCACCCACTGCCTGTACTTCTTAGTGTTATCAGGGACAGGGGTTTCCTGGACCATCTCTGTGTCTCCTAAAGAGACAAGGGACATAACTGCTAAACCCTCCAAATCACTAGAAATTAAATCCCCCCCAAAAGCTACACTAGCTATACCCGGTGTTGGAGCACCAGTGGGTGCCTGGGATTTCTTGGGACACACAGGAGACTTGTGACCCAATTCCTGACAGTGATAACACTTAATGGGACCCTTGTTATCCGACCTGCCCTTAGGGGGCCAGGTTGGTTTGGGTTTTGACTTGGGGGGCTGGGACTGGTTACCCTGGGAACTATTTTGGGGCCCTTGTGAGAACTCCTTTTGGTTACCCTTGTCCCCCCCACTCTTCTGCTGGGGACCCTGCCCACCTTTGTCAATGGTACCCACAATTCCTCTGTGGACCCTGGTACTGGTCCAGCGGTCCGCCTCCTTAGCAAGCTCAATGGGGTCCGTCAACTTGCTATCTAAAAGATGCTGGCGCAGCTCTGGAACACATAGACTACTCAAGTGCTCCCAACTAATTAAATGTAACAACCCCTTATAATCAGTTACCTTGCTGCCCTTCATCCAACCTTCCAGTGCCCGCGAGTACAGATTCACACTCTCCATCCAAGTCTCAGACTCTTTCTTCTTGGAATTTCTAAACTGCAGTCTATACTGCTCTGGAGTAAGTCCATACCTGAGACATAGGGCCTCCTTCATATTGGGATAGGTCATGGCACCTGCTAATTCTAAGGGCTCTAGAGCACTCCTCCCAGAAGCCTCAAAATGTTTCCACAGGCCCGCCCCCCAATGCTGTTCAGGCACACCATTCATTCTTAATGCTATCTCATACGATGTAAACCAGGCATAGATATCTTCACTCCTATTGTAATTCTGTACTAAATCTTTGGGGATATATACTTTACCCCCCTGCACTGGCTGTGCGCTGCCACCATTTGAACCGGACTCCACCTGCTTGGCCTTGATGTCCAGTTCTCTCATGCTCACTTCATGAGCCAGAAGCAATTTCTTCTCCTCCAAGCCATGGGCATTCTTGCTCTCCTCCGCCGCCTTGTCTACTTCTGATTGCTTCATCTTCATTTTCATAATTTCCAATTCATGGTTTCTCACCCTTTGATTCACCTCCAACTCCTCTGGAGTGAGCCCCCTACTGGAATCGGAGCTGCCAGCCCTTGAGACTGGTCTGCCCACAGGCAGATCTTGGGGAACAAAACCATCCTCTTCATTTGCATCACTTTCCTCTTGGGCCTCCCACCAGGCCTTCAGGACTCTTTGTAGCACATCCTTTCTAGCTCCGCTTTTAAAAGAGCAACCACGGTCTTTGCAGAATTGCTTGAGATCTTCAACTTTGTATGAATATAAATCCGCAATGGAAAACTTCAATTCTGCCCTCTCACTTGTTGCCACCTGAGACATGATGCTCTTGAAGAGTTACTCAAAAATAGAATAAAAAAAAAATACAGTATGTGGTTGCATATTGGTCTGCACTCCTAGTGATGTACACCAATTACTGTGGGTCAAGTACAAATACAAGTTCAATCCCACCGCTGCCACCAATGTTAGATCTGGGGGTCTCTAGTTGGCAGGGTAGGTACCACTGTCCAAGTAGGGACCCTTGCTTCTAGTCAGGGAAAGGGGGATACACTGTTAAGATAACCCCTGCTCACCCTCTAGGTAGCTTGGCCTGAGCAGTCTAGGCTATCAAAGGCAATGTGTAAAGTATTTGTACCAACACTCACAGTAACACAGTGAAAACACCACAGATTTACTCCACACCAGTTTTAGAAAAATAATGTATCTTTACTAAAAACTTCACAAGACCAAATACTACAGACAAACCAACATATAATTCAAAAGGTTACTTTAAAGATAGTTCAAGAGTTTGCAGAAAGTACTCCAGGATGTCAAAATCAGTGTCCTGCACAATGCGACTCTCAATGCACAAAATGCGACACTCTCGTGCCCAACAGTACCTGTAGTTGCGATAAGGTTCCCAAAAGCTATAACAAGGAAGATGGCAAAGGCGATGCGATACTCCTGAGATCCTGGGGAGGCTTTGCAGCAGCCCTGCTTCACGCAGCAGAGGTGGATGCGCCGGCTCCGATCTGTAGGGGGAGGATGCGATACCTTTGGCTTTCGTTGCGTAGGTTTCTTGGGGGGAAGCTTCACGCACAGGTTCGATGCGACACTCTTTGATGTGGTGCGATGCGTGGCGCAGCGTTGCCTTCCGGCGCCGCAACTCTCGATGCGCCACGGAACAGGACTCTGCGTCGACGCACGCAGCGACTGGAGACTTTTCACGCACCGGCAGTGGTGCGGCCCGCAAACTGGTTCTGCGACGACCCTCGCAGCGTCAGGAATCTTCTCGCACCGGGACGATGCTCGACGCACTCGGCGATGCGGGGACCCTGCGTGTTGCGATGGTGCCGCGATGAAATTTTCCTCGCACTCTCGTCTTGCGACACGCAATCGGATGATGCGTTGGGTACCAGTCACTCTTGTTCACGCTTCTGCTTCCCAGCTCCCAAACACGGCAAAACGACCTCCTGAGGCCCCAAGACTGGGCAAGCACTCCAAGGCAGGTCAGAACTCTCTCAGCAGAGTTCCAGGGGAGCTGGTGGTGAAGTCCTTTTGTTCCTGGGACTTCTTAACAGGGAGCCAGCTCTTCTCAGGCCCTTGGAGATCAGAATCAAAAGAAGGGGACACAGCAAAGTCCTTCCCCTCTCCTTGGCAGCAAAGCAAAACAGCAAGCAGGCAGTCTTCTCCTCTTCAGTCCTTTTCAGCTTTCTCCTTGGCAGAGGTTTCTTCTTAGTTCCAAAGTGATCTAAAGTTTTAGGTGTCTGGGGTCCTCTTCTTATACCCCTCCAAGTCTTTGTCTCTCTTTGTTCCAGTGGGGGGATTCCCCTGCTCAAATCGGTTCCTGGGTGTGCTCTGATCTGGAGCACCTGGTTCCTTTCAGAGTGAGGGGCAGGGTCGTTAGACGCTCAGCAGGAGGTGGAGCCTTCTTTGTGCCAGCAGAGGCAGAGTCCTCAGCCTGGCCAGCAGGGGGTGGAGCCAGCTTTGTGTTTGGCAGGGACAGCCCTATTCAAACCCAGGGACTACTCCTCCCACCCATCTAAAGCAGATCTCCCTATTCACCCTGCTGCTGACTCATCCAGGCTCCTGGAGCCACCTGGCCCATCACATGACACCCTTCAGCCAACCAGCACACAGGCACACAGGAAGGTTAAACAGGAGAATAGCTACTTTCTAAAAAGTGCTATTCTCACACAGTGAATTTAAAAACCATCTTGCTAAAAAGATGTATAATTAAATTCTGAACACAGAGATATCAAACTTGGATTTTCTATCTTGCCCTTATGGGAAGATAGGCATGTAAACAGCCTTCCCCATTCTATCCTATGGGCAAGATAGCCTCTCAGCAGTGAAAAACGAAAATGGCTGTAATTCACTACCAGGGCATGTTACACACCTCAGTACATGCCCTACCTTTCAGATACACTGCACCCAGCCCAGGGGGGTACCTAGGGCCACCATAGGGATGCCTTACATGTACAGAAAGGGAAGGATAAGGCCTGGTCAGTGGGTGCACTGGCCAGGTCGACATGGCAGTCCTGGACTGCACATAGGCACTGCAAGCAGGCCTAAGACATCATTTTAGCGCTACTCCTGTGGGTGGCATAATCAGTGCTGCAGCCCACTAGTAGCATTTGAATCACCAGCCCTGGCACACGCAGTGCACTTTACTAGGGGCTAACAGGTGAAACAAATATACCAATCATGGATAACCAATCAATACAACAATTTACCAAGGGAGCACTTGCACTTTGACACTGATCAGCAGTGGCAAAGCGCCCAAAGCATCTAAACCAGCAAAATCGAAATCCAGCATAGCATCAAAAATACAGGAGGTAGAGGCAAAAAGTCAGGGGTAACCACGCCAAAGATGCCAGGTCTAACACAAACCAATCCATTAGTACATAGCTCTGTTCATGATAAAAACAGTACGTTCATTTAAAATAGATAAGCAATTTGCGATTACTTTTACCAAATCAATTTTTTGAACATCTGGCCCTTACTCTTCCAGTTGTGTGTGACTGATTAACTAGAATTAAAAGTGCGGCACAATTTTAAAATACTGTGGTGGGTAAAGACATCTAACATCCAGATAACTCTGGCTTGTGGCTTGAAGATTAGAAATCACATTCACGCTATGATTCTGAACCACAGAAGCCTATAATGATCCATAGGAGATCTAAAACTCACATTTCAAAAACGCTGTTCTATTTACTATTTTTATAAGACTTTAAAAACTTTATATAACATTCCTAAATTGGATGCATGTGTTAAAGGAATTAAGCATTAAAAAGAGTACTTTACTCTCTATCAAACCCTGCCACATAATCCCTTGAATCTGAACAACAAGCAATAAACATGCTAATATTCAACCCACACTCACAAAGTCCATGTATTTTCAACATCTAACATTCTCATTATGCTCTTCATCTCAACATCTTGCCCACACCATTCCCTACCCACCTCTCACACATTGTACTCAGTCCTATTTTCTGGCTGAACATTTCAAATCTCACCTCTCATATAATATCTTGAGCATTAGAACTAAAATAAAGGCATTCCTTAGCTTACTTTCTTCCTCCTACATCTCTGCAAGTCTCCTCAATATCACCATCAAGCTTGGTGCTTTCTGTCCCACATCTTCCACTCCAAGTAATAGCCATACTGAATGTGAATCATGGGTCTAATCTAACCCCTTTAGTTCTCAAATCGTAAAACCTCTCTCCTCTCATGCCCTATCTTGACTTGCATTCCTCTTCAAACAGTCTTATGAAGCAGACACATATCCCTCTCACTTTAAATTGGGAGTAGTCTTATAGTTACTAAACAATCCACTACAAATAGGTCTGCCCCTGTTCGCTGCTATTTGTATCCTCACATATACTACTCTAAAATTCATTAGTATTTATTCACCTCACTACATTCCTCACTTCATTTCCCCTGCCACCACCATATCACCCAACACCTCACCGATCTCCACTGTCCCCCATCAAAAGAAGAATAACCTTCAAGCTTCTCACTCACACTTGTAAGGCCCTCCACAACATCCGACAAGCATACCTAAATGACCGCCTCTCCTTCCACGCACTCAAAAGACACCTCTGATCAGCCGACCTCTCTCTGACTACCATCCCATTCATCTACTAGACCAGAACGGGAGGAAAGTCCTTCTCCTACCTAGCAACCAAAACCTGGAATGATCTCCTCCCCCATCTCCTGCAAATCCCACACTTCCCCAGTTCAGGAAGGACCTGACTCTTCGCATGACCCCAACACTGAACAGAGCCCTTCCCTAGTGCTTTGAGACCTTCACGGGTGATTAGTTGCACGATACAAATCCCCTGATTGTTTGATTGTTTGACACAACCTGATGGATATCAATCTGTTTTCCATACTCAGTCAGTCAGTCAGTCAAAATTACTTTATTCGGCTCATATCAAGAACCATAAAAGTGCAAGTTATCACAATAAATACAATATATATTACAGTTAAAATAAGCATGTGCACATGATTTTAAAACACTACATTAAAATAAGACAAGGTCGAGTTTGCTCATAATTCACAGTTAATTTTAAACAAGACTAAGACCACATGATTTTTTTCCTTAATCTCATCGCAATGGTCAAAAAATTTGCAATGTTAAAAATCTCCCAGGTAGTGCTTAGCAGCTGGAGATACAAAAGAGCAGGTTTGACTTGTCTGAATCCCTTATTCTTGATAAGAGGGATGATAAATTTTCTGCGGAGAGGGGACAAATGTTTGCAAAAGAAAATAAGGTGAACAGTGTCCTTAAGAGAGAATCTGTCACATGAACAGATCTCTAAGTCCCTGTCCTTCATCCATCCTGCGGAATCAGTGAACAAAAGATGGTATTTGTTCAGTCTAAACCTTGTCAATAAAAAGCGATGATTCATGTTATTCACTATGGTCAAGTAAGGTTCTATGCTGCATGTAGTTATTAATAGCTGATGGGCCTTTACTGTAGGTTTTGTTAACTCCTTTTCTTCTCTGGCTAGAGTGGTTCTGAGCTTATGTATATCTTTTACCCATTTGCGATCTCCCTTTGATAAATTATTGGGATTATCGAATATGTCTGGGCGGCCTATTTCGTCACTTAGGTTCTTAACATAACGCAGCCATGGAATAGCCTTTCCGAACTCAAGCGATAAACAGTCTGTTATAATTTCGCGATTTAGTTCAAGTTCCGGATTTAGCCAGATTGATATCCATTTTAATAGGGGGGCTAAAGCTATCCGATCAGTTAAGTAACCAACCCCACATTCTTGATGTACAATATAACCAGAGGTTGCCTGGGGGAGCGATAGAATGGTTTTTAAGAACTTGTCCTCTACCACCTGAAGTTCCTTCACATTTTTAAAACCCCACAGGTCCGCACCATACATAGCTATGGAGGTACATTTGGCTGCATAAATGTTCAGTATGGCTTGCATGGGTTTCACCCCCAGTTTGCGGGCGAAGTCCAGAACACCTATAATGGATCTAGCAAAGGCATTACGTTTTGCAGCTAATTGAGGGGCCCAAGATGACTTATCATCAAAAATAACCCCCAAATATGGGAAGCTTGTGATTCTAGATAAAACGTGGCCCTCACATAGCATGGTCTTAATTTTCTTGGGTTTACAACCTACAGTCATGACGTGCGATTTAGAGAAGTTCACGCTTAAATCAAGTCTTTTCATGAAGTCAGCAAATGTATCTAGGAGACTTTGAAGCCCTACTGCTGTGCGTGCTAACAATGCAGCATCGTCTGCATATAATAATGCAGGAATTTGATACTTCCCAGCCTTAGGGATATCCTTACAAGACTCTGTTAAGGCAGTGGCAAGGTCATTAATATAAAGTGTAAAAAGGAGGGGAGCTAAAATACAGCCCTGCCTGACACCATTGGAGATTCCAATCTTGCCAGTGCAGTTACCCAATCGGTCGTATCTGACAATGGCAGAGAGATCTCTATGAAGATCTGCTAAAAAATAGACAAGATTTTCGTCTACTCCCTGCTTGAGGAGGAGTTCCCACAGTTTCGACCGATTCACTCGGTCAAAGGCCGAGGATAAGTCCATAAAGGCCAGATGTAACGTCCCTTTCTTAGCTATAGTATATTTACCTATTAAAAGGTAAAGATTCAAGCTTTGGTCTATGGTGCCACGGCCCTTGCGGAACCCATATTGTAGGCACGAAAGGGTGTTGGTATCCTCCAACCAATCTGTTAATTTACCTAAAACTACTCGCCCCAGGACTTTAACTGCGGAATCAATGAGTGAGATGGGGTGATAACAACTAGGGTCCCCTCTGTTACCCTTTTTAAAAATGGGTATGATCACTGACTCGGACCAAGTGTCCGGAATGCCTGCGACACAGACCCTGTTAAAAATATTCATTAAAACTGTGGACCACGTCTCGATGTCTGATTTAAAAAGGTCCGAGGGGACGCCATCGGGACCCGGAGCCTTATTGCTCGTCATCTTGCCGATGGCCTCAGTCACCTCGCCCTTGGTTACGAATAAAGTATATTGTTTTGTAGTGGGAAGAGGGGGATTTAATCCACCATTCATGCCCACTTCGTAGACTGACTTGAAGTGAGAGTGCCACTGGTGAACCCCAATACCGCAATCTAATTGAGTGTTTCCATACTCTATTTTCTACAGAAACTGCCCTATACCGTTTGTCTAATTTTGTAACCTCTGACCATCACATCAACTCTCCTCCACTTTCAAACTTCTTGATCTCTCTGCCTCATTTGACACTGCTAATCTCTCCATCCTACTATCCACACTCTCTGACCTGGGCATCACGGAATTAATATTAAACTGTTTTATCTTATCTCTCTAGCCATTCCCTCCCTTTATCTGTGTGCTCCTGGCTCGTCTCACTGCCAGTCAATGTCCAACAAGTCATAGTTGTAAATTCTCTCCTGTTCTCCTATGTACCACCACTCTTGCTCAAATGCTTTATTCAGCATCCTCTATCAGTTCTACACTAAGAAAACTCAATTTTTTCTTTCTTTTCCTACATTTACTTTACAGTTTCAGACGCAGATCTCTATTTCGCAGCATTCTCCCATTGGATAGTTATGAGATCACTTAGACAGAAACTCATCCAAATTGGAAATAGATAACTTTCCTGTCACTTCTGCAGCAGACTTCCTTCCATACCCAATATAATCAATGAAATAGTCTTCTAGTGGGTATCCTCCAGACCCTTTTACACCATTAGAAAAGGTTCAAAACTGTGCCACAAAGACCTTATATAATGCCCTGAATCAAACTTCAATCTCTGGCTACCATCACTAAGATGACTGGCTGTCATTTAAGAATCAAGCTCTCTATAAGCTATTGACCATAGTCTCCAAAGCATAAGTGGTTCCTCACAAACTATCTCTCCTCTATCACATTTATAAATGTTCCAGCTCATAACCCACACTAAGGAAACCGTAATCTCCTGGTGCGACCTCAAGATTTCTTGCTGGGACACATGCACTGGAAGTCTCTCCAGTTGAAATGTGTTTGCTTTCCCTACTAACTTCTTTCACAAATCTTCTCAAGGCTCATCCCACAATTAAAAAACAAATCCTCCTATACACTGAATACCACATTTTCCACCTCACTAAATCTTTGTTGCACCTATTAAAAATATTAAACACCCATCATGTATGTGGCCTCCAATATATTTTCCCATTCAAAATATTAATTACTTATGCACCACCTTACTGTTGCTCTACACAACATTTCTTGTTGAAAACCTTCTGTTTCTACAATAAGTAAATGTGCAGAGAAATGAACATAAAGATACAATTAGCAGAAAGGTAAGTGAGTTTTGCTTTAAGAATCAGTAAATATTCCAGTATAATAATATTTCTACAATCATTATTTTGTCTACTGACAGTACATCCGTCTAAGAGATTTACACAGGTGTTAAGAGAATTGCACTGAAAAATTTGAAAGAAGGGTAGCTAGCAAAGACAGATGGCTGTTTATGAGTGTGTGTGGACACATGCCTGAAAGGGTCAAATACGTGGTAATCCAATGCCGGTTTTCCAACTCGCCTAACCCTATGATTAAGGTGCAGGGGGCACCGAAACACGTAAGGGACATTATTTGTTTGGACTGTTCAAACCGCTTCCTGAAATAAAGGTTCAGATGAACATTTTCTTGTGGAGTGCACTTCTAAAGCGCGGAGGCTTTTAGGAACATGTTGTACACTGTAGCTCCAGCTGTGAGAGGTTGCACTGCTGATATTACCGGAGGAAGGTCTGTGTGGCTGTGAACTTTCACAGCCTGTCCCAGCACTAGAAAATCTTGAATTTGGGGAAGCGGTTTCACAGACCTGAGGCCCACCGGAGGGCTATGATAATAAATATTGTAATATTGGCAGATAAATAATTGTTGGAAAACGGACCCCACCAAAGGGGAAGAATCTGGACTACAGCTACCGGAATGCTGTTCACTGGAGGACACATGCCTGAAAGGGTCAAATACGTGGTAATCCATTGCCGGTTTCCAACTCGCCTAACCCTATGATTAAGGTGCAGGTGGCACTGAAACACGTAAGGGATATTATTTGTTTGGGCTGTTCAAACCGCTTCCTGAAATAAAGGTTCAGATGAACATTTTCTTGTTGAGTGCACTTCTAAAGCGCGGAGGCTTTTGGGAACATATACATATATGTTATCCTGATGGTTTTGTTTTACAGACATTGCCGGCTGAAGCCACTTGCCTAGCATGTGGTGAGAGAGCATGCTGGGACTTGCAGTTTACTACTGGGATTGCAGGTCTGTGTGTGACTTTTAACTGGCCTATAAGGAGAGCCACCAATGGCGGAACGACTGGAGGAATTTAAAAGGAACTGTGTTGATCGGGGGAGGAGCAGGCATTTGAGAAAGGCAATGTCCGAAACACGTCATGCCCATGCTTTTTTAAATAAATCCCCTGTTTGAAGTACCCCATGGTGTCCCTCTGGTTCTTTCAAGCTCCTCGCCTCAAAGCGCACCTGCCGGAAATTGGAGAACATATGGCATAGTGACAAGACGCCGGACAGCCGCGCTGCCCACAAAGACACCATCCGCAACCACCACCACCTCATCAGGACCGCCAGAAGGACCTCCTTCACAGACCGCCTTGACAACAACGCACACAACAGCAAGGAGCTCTTCAACATCGTGAAGGAACTCTCCAAACCCAGCTCCAGCACCAATGACATTCCGCCATCACAAGCCCTGTGCGACTCCCTCGCCACCTTCTTTCACCAGAAAATCACCGACATCCATGACAGTTTCAAACCCCGGACAACCCCTACGGGCCTCGTCGCACTAGACCCACCGCACCCCACCGTCCAAGACTCCCTGACAACCTGGGCCAACGTGAGCATTGAGGCCACGATCAAGATCATGGGCACAATCCACTCCGGATCCCCGTCCGACCCTCTCCCACACCACATCTTCAACAAAGCCTGCAATTCCATCGCACCCCACCTGCGCAACATCATCAACCTCTCCTTCGAGACCTCTACCTTCCCTGAGAACTGGAAGCACGCAGAGATCAACGCCCTACTGAAGAAACCCAAGGCGGTTCCGAGCGACCTCAAGAACTTCTGGCCTATCTCCCTGCTTCCGTTCCCAGCAAAGGTCATCGAGCAGATAGTTAACATCCAGCTCAACCGTCACCTTGAAGACAACAACATCCTGGAGCCCTCCCAATCAGGATTCAGCAGCAACCACAGCACCGAAATCGCCCTCATCGCTGCCTCAGACGACATCAGGATCCTTCTAGACAACGGCGAGACGGCGGCCCTCATCCTCCTGGATCTCTCTGCCGCCTTCGACACCGTCTGCCACCTCACACTACGTATGTGCCTCCAAGACGCAGTGATCCGGGAGAAGGCCTTGGACTGGACCACCTCCTTCCTCTCCGGCAGAACTCAGAGAGTCCGCCTCCCCCCGTTCCGGTCCGAGGCCTCCAAGATCATCTGCGGCGTCCCACAGCCCCACGCTGTTCAACGTCTACATGGCACCACTAGCACGCATCGCCCGACAGAACGACCTCAACATAATCTCCTACGCCGACGACGGAGATCCTCATCCTCGGGACCAACCCCTCAGCATGGGACGACTCCTGGTGGGCCACTTCACTGGGGCCCCGCCCGGCCCCAACCAACCACGCACGCAACCTGAGAGTCATCCTCGACTTGAAACTCACCATGACCAAACAACTCAACGCAGTCTCCTCCACCTGCTTCAACACCCTCCACATGCTCCGCAAGATCTACAGATGGATCTCGACAAACACAAGGAAAACAGTCACCCAGGTCCTAGTCAGCAGCAGACTCGACTACGGAAACGCCCTCTATGCCGGAGCCTCGTCCAGCTCATCAACAGACTACAAAGAATCCAGAACGCCTGATCCTCGACGTCCCGTGCTGCGACCACATCACCCCCCACCTGAGGAACCTACCCTGGCTCCCCGTCGACAGAAGGATCTCCTTCAAGCTCCTGATACACGCACACAAGTCACTCCACAAAACCGGCTCAGCCTACCTCAACAGCTGACTCTCCTTCTACGTACGCAACAGGATACTCCACTCTGCTGACCACGCCTTGGCCACGGTCCCGCGCATCCGTAGAACCACTTCCGGAGGCAGATCCTTCTCCCACCGCGCCACCAAGACATGGAACACCCTCCCCCTCTACCTACGACAAACTGAAGACCTACTGACCTTCAGGAGACAACTCAAGACCTGGCTTTTCGACCAGTAGCAGCAGCACCCCCCCCCCCAGCGCCTTGAAACCCTTGCGGGTAAGTAGCGCGCTTTACAAATTAACTGATTGATTGATTGATTGAAGCAAAAGGATCTCTTCGTGGCATATATATGTATATATATATATATATATATATATATATATATATATATATATTACCTACTGGCGGTCGCCAGTAGGTAGTTATAGTTAGGACCCCTTTTCCATAGGAAATCCGCAACATTCTATTTTGAATAACTTTGGCGCCGGTCGATGAATCCTCGCGAATTTCTCAAAATAGGTGGGGCGCTACGCTCCGCTCCTACCCTGAAAGTCTCGGGGGGATTCGTCAAGCGGGGGCTGAGATAAAAGGGGGGTCCCAAACCGCGTTTTTCCCATGCATTTTTCCATAGGACCTTTAGACAGAGCTACAGCCCGAACGGCTGAACAGAATTACTAGAAATTTGGCAGAGAGGTAGTCCCTAGGTCAAGGAAGTGCCTTTTGTAGGTTTGGTGTAAATCTGTTCAGTAGATTCTGAGAAAATAGCCTTTAAATCAATATATATATCTGAGCCCGCTTACGGTACGCTTACGGTACGCTTACCGTACGCGTACGGTGGCGTGCGCGAGCGCGATTCTGATTGGCTCTTAGATCTTAGTAAACATTCGAATCGGTCGAAACCAGGAAGCGGCGTCCGCCATTTTGTCTCTCGCACTGAGTGTTATTTATCAAAAATGATGCCCAAAAACATGTTACGGGGCTGTTTTGACAACTCCCTCCCACACAGTCATGTTGAGGGAGTCCCCAAACATCCCCCAAGAGCAAAAACGGTTATATTTTTTTTTCGGCAATTTCGCCGAGTACGCTTACCGTACGCTTACCGTAAGCGTACGGTAATGAAATAGAAATAAAAAAAACACTATCCACATTTACCCCACCCCCTGTGCTTTTGGTGGCCGCAGGGCACCAAATGTACAGGGCTTATCGATTCCAAAAACACTATCAACACTTACCCCACCCCCTGTGCTTTTGGTGACCGAAGGCCACCAAATGTACAGGGCTTATTACTGTATAAAAAAAACATGAAATTATAAAATCGAAATAAAAAAAACACTATCCACATTGACCCCTCCCCCTGTGCTTTTGGTGGCCGAAGGCCACCAAATGTACAGGGCTTATTAAAGTTGATAAAAACCGTGCACGGAACGAACTGCGTTAAGTGGGCGCGCACGCCTCGAATGGCGTAAAGTAACTTAGCATTTAAAAAACCGTACAAATTCACTGAAAAAACCATAGGTTTCACACACGTTATAGTTAGGAATTAGCATTTAAAAAACCTTGCAAATTCACTGAAAAAACCATAGGTTTCACACATGTTATAGTTAGCGGAAATTTTACTGATAAAAAACCAATGAAATTGCCCCGTTATAGTTAGTGCTGGCAACTATAACTCACGCGACCGCAATCTTCTGCTGATGACATATGTGTCTTTATAAAAAAAAATATTTGTAATATATGTATAGCTAAAAATGTATGGAAGAAGACATGGGCAAATAAGTGTCTAAATACAGTATTAGCATCAGCAGAGGATTGCGGTCGCGTGAGTTATAGTTGCCAGCACTAACTATAACGGGGCAATTTCATTGGTTTTTTATCAGTAAAATTTCCGCTAACTATAACATGTCTGAAACCTATGGTTTTTTCAGTGAATATATATATATATACATATATATACCCAAGGAGAATTAGATATGGGAATTACTAAAACCATATCACCAAGCCCGATTTTAAACTCAAATCCGGATGAGGGTTTTAAAATTTTATCACAGATTGTGTCTCCTGTGAGCTCCCCTATCGGCCCCTGCACCAGGGATAATGTCCCTGTCTTATGCTCTAGTTCTCCTTCTATAGCTGATTCCCCAAACCTAAGTATAGATGCCCCTACTATAGGAGAGCCCAAAACCGATGTTAACCTTATCTCTTGGAATGTAGCGGGCCTAAAAAACAAACAGATATGTAATGAGTGGGGTAATTTTATGGACACTTTTGACATTTGTTTGTTACAAGAGACATGGGCCGTGGACAACTACCAACGAGAGGGGTTCGCCTCTTTTGACATTCTGGCTTTATCTAGTGGCAGGGGGAGACCCTCTGGAGGTCTTAGCACCTGGGTTGCAATTCACCTGGGTGCTAAAGCTAGGCAACTCCAAACAGGATCGGATGACATTTTATGCGTTATATTGGACTTGCCTGAGAACAAGCATCTGGTTCTCCTAAATGTCTATTCTAGACCATCTCCTGGAGGACGTGAATCTAAGGTCATCACAGCTCTGAATGACTTTATTCTGACTTTAGATCCAGACTATTCCATCATAGTAGGTGGCGATTTTAATTGTCAGTTTGAGCCGCTCAGTCTCTTAGCCCAAAATGACCCTGTGGCGGAGGACACACATTTAAATATCCCTGACACTATGATCCCTATGGTCAGAGCTTGGACCCCATTAGTACTTCAAATTCTTTCTCTTACCCTTTCTTTATCATTGAGGGCTTGTAATGGTCGATTCAAATCCGACCAGCCTGGACACACCACTTTTAATAGAGCTGGGCATTTGTCGATCTTGGATTATATCCTGATCGACACAAAATCATGGAACAAGGTCTTAGATTTTAGTGTGCTTGTTCGTGATGATAGTGACCACAATGCCCTTACTCTGAAATTAAAACCAGATCACTGGGGATTTTCAACGTATGTCAGTGGGGTGTCCCTTCCTTTGCAATCTTTAACTCTCCATAACAACAAACGAAGAGTCAAATGGTCTAGCATCCTCATGCATCCTGAGAAACTGGCAGAAACGTATAGATTGGCACTTCCCGGCCTTAATGAAATGGCCGGTGTAGTGCTAGACTGCTCTTCCGCGGAAAGTTTATCCAGCCCCGTTATTATCCACACTCAGTTATCAATGAAAATCCTGGACGTTTTTTCTCGCTCAGAGGCTCCTAAGGCACGAGCGCCCAATAAGCAATCTTGGTACACAGGTGAATGCAGGAAATTAAAAACCGAGCTGATTGTGGCAATAAAAGCAAAGGATAAACTTAGAACTAAATCACTCCGCGCCCTTTACAAACAACAGATCAATAGGGCTAGGAAGTCTTGGGAAGACAATATGTGGGAGGAGCTAAGAGTATCTTTACAGAATAAGGACTTTAAGACCTTTTGGGCTATTGTTAGCAATGGTAAGAAAGACTCTGACCCCATTACTGGCTCTAATATTGCCCCAGTACTCTGGGAAGGGCATTTCGGTGGCCTATACTCAATAGCGGATTTTAATCCACTTCCCCCAGTTGATTCTCCTCCTATTACAGCTTGTAGTGCTGCAGTTATCCCACGAATTAAAATTAAGGAGGTTCAACATGCCATTTCTATGCTCATACCTAACAAAGCGCCGGGCCTGGACAAAATCCCTGGCGATCTTTTTAGGTCTGAACCTACGGTGTGGGCTCCCTACTTATGTGTCCTTTTTAACTCTATTCTGTATGGTGCAGAGCCACCAGTAACTTGGCGTGGCGCAGAGATAGTGCCTATTCACAAAAAAGGCTGCCCTTTACAGCCCTCAAATTATCGCCCGATAAGTTTAATTGACACGACCCAAAAACTTTTCGGGCGCATAATTTTGAACAGATTACAGGCCTGGGAAGAAGAAAATAATGTTTTAAGCACTTTGCAGGCCGGCTTCAGGAAGGGTACTTCAACCCTTGACCAGATATTTCGTCTTCAGGTTATATTCTGGAAGACTGTGAGAGTAGAGGGTGGCAGCCTCTACCTCATTTTTGTTGATCTAAGGTCAGCTTTTGATCTGGTCCCGAGAGAAAAGCTCTGGGCCGTTCTGCAAGGGCTTAACATTCCCCCCTATCTCTTGGGTGTTTTGAAGAACCTACACAAGGCCAACTTCGCCCAGGTTAGATGTGGGAAGTTTGGCGAACTCTCTGACCGTTTTCCTGTTAGTCGAGGAGTTCGACAAGGATGTGTGCTAGCCCCCACGCTGTTTTGCCTATACATTAACGGACTTATAAAACACCTTCTAGCTCTCAAAGACACTGACGTTCCTAGGCTTGTATCGGGCAAGGTACCTGCTCTAATGTTTGCTGACGACACTCTGTTGTTGTCACGCACTCCCATGGGAATTCAGCGAGTCTTAGATGGCTTCGTTGACTTCTGTGGTGACAGAGGCCTTGAGATCAACCTAGCCAAAACGAAATTCATGATTCTGAACCCCCCTAAAAGTACCCGCCCGAGCCCAGTCCTGAACGGTATCCCCCTTGAAAGGGTGAAAACGTTCTCTTACTTGGGGATTACACTCCAGGAAGACCTTGGCTGGGGAGGCCAGGTGGTCAATTCTACACTTAAGCTGACCCAAACTACAGGAGGCATGGCTAGATTGTTTAGTGGCACGGTTTTCAAACCAGCGGCCCCAGTGGTAGAAATTTTTAAAACTCAAGCCCGATCTGCCGCTACTTATGGAGCAGAACTATGGGGGCATTCCCAAATAGATAGTCTAACGAGGGTCGAAAACTCCTTTATCAGGAAACTATTAAGTTTACCCCTTAGTACTCCGCTGGTCCCAATTAGATTAGATCTGGGATTGCTACCCATTGAAGAAGTGGTGGTGGCCCGGCCTGTCCAATATTGGAAGAGACTATGGTCCAATCCAGACCTGGAAATTTTCAGAGAAGAATTTCTGGATCTCTGGCCTACACTTAAACACATGAAGATCCCTTGGTTAACCCATGTTAGGGAAACATGCCTCAAGATTGGTCGCAGGGAACTCTGGGATACCCCAGAAGTTTCCTGCCTATCTGTTTCTAAAACCAATCTTGCTGAAGAACTAAGATATTTTCATCTAACACGCCTGCACATGGATCCGAACATGGGTAGGCTGACTGAACAGTTTCTCCAGATTAAACCGAACTATGGGAGGGAGTTATTTCTGGATCTGATTTTCCCTCCTGTAGCCAGGAAACTATACGTTCAATTCAGAATGGGTACCCTACCACTAAGGTCCTTCACTTCTAGATGGGACATTAATAATAGTATCTCATGCCCTGCATGTGGCTACAAACTGGAGGATGAAATTCATGTGTTCTTTGTTTGTCCAGCGTACATTATCCCTAGGAAACGCTGGGTAAAATCGATTTGTAGGAACCTTGGTTTTAGAGACTGTGTTAATGCCCTGCGAGTTTTAAAATACGACACCCATCCCCCAATTGTGTTCGCAGTTTCACGCTTTCTTAATGCTGCATGGCTTCAGCGTAGGAAATTTTCCACCAATTTTTAACAATGTGAAAATTTTAATTTAATCATTTTATTCTGTTTTGGTGGTTAAAAAGTGATCTGCTCTTGTTTTCGATATATATTTTGTTGTATTGTATTCTGCTTTTATGGCCCTTGTGGCCGAAATAAAGTTTTTGACTGACTGACATATATATGGTTGTATGGGTGTTTCAATGGTTGTGTGAGTAGCTGTGTGAGTGAATGAGATGCTGTGTGAGTGGCTGCATTAGTGAGTGAGTGGGTGTGTCAGTGGCATATGGGTGAGTTAGTGGCAGTGCGAGTGGCTCTATGGGTAGGTAGGTGGGTGTGTAGTGACTGTATGCGTGAGTGAGTGGGTGTTTAAATGGCTGTATGGGTGAGTGAATGGGTGTGTAAGTGACTGTATGGGTGAGTGAGTTGCTGTTTGAGTGGGTGTTTGGTTAAGTGAGTTGGTGTGTGAGTGGCTGTAGGGATGTATGAATGGGTATGTAATTGGTTGTGTTGCTGTGTGAGTGGGTGTGTGAGATGTTTTATAGGTGAATTTGTGGCTATGTGAGTTGCTGTATATGTAAGTGTCTGGTTGTGTGAGTAGCTGTATGGATGAGTGAAGGGATGCGTGAGTGGCTGTATGAATGAGTGACTGGGTGTGTGAGTAAGTGAGTGCCTCTATGGAGGAGTGAGTGGGTATGTGAGCACTGGTATGGGTCTGTGAATGGGTATGTGAGTGGTTGTGCAAGAGGTTCTATGGGGTTATGAGTGGATGTGTGAGTGGTTATGTGGATGATGTCATCAGCGATGTCATCAGTGATGTAATTTGAGATTTCATCGGTGATGTCAATGATCATGTCATGAGTGATCTAGTATGTGAGGTCCTAAGCAGTGCCTTGCGGGGGCATAAGATATAGTTAGCTCACGTTAATTATAACTGCTGAATTTCACTGGTTTTGTATAAGTACAACCTTAGCCTAAATATAATGCCTCTGTAGCCGTTGCTGTTTTCAGTGAATTTCTAAAGTTTTTTTAATTCCACTTCTTAAATATAACTTCAATGTAACCTTTCTTTTTTAAAGTGAATGTCTGTGTTTTTCTAGCTATTAGTCACATTTGCAGAGTGGTGGAGAAACGGGGGCGAGGCCCCAACCATCTCTGAGTAATCCTGCTGCAAGGGACTGTACAGAAAGCTGGCTTAGTATATGGTGGACACTTATTTAAGTTAATCACCTTGCACTAGTCCATGCAACCCATTAGTGGTCTTAGACAACCGTAGAAAGCTCTCTAAGGGGTAGTTGTGGAGAGCAGCCTTCAGGCTTATCCAGAAGGAGTGTTAAGCAGCTTATTTTACCCGATCTAATCATGTAGTGTAGCTTAAACAAAAAAACCACACAGTGTATATATAAAAATATGTCTATATATTACACAGCACTGACTAACACATTGGTATATCTCCTACCTGGAGATATCAACACAAATGCACAACAATTCTTAAATTGCAATTAGGTGAG
Source organism: Triturus cristatus (assembly GCF_964204655.1). Taxonomy (NCBI): domain Eukaryota; kingdom Metazoa; phylum Chordata; class Amphibia; order Caudata; family Salamandridae; genus Triturus; species Triturus cristatus. The sequence continues at coordinate 252,236,237 of NC_140594.1, forward strand.
TAACCACACAATACACAGTGGTCTCCAGGGGTAGACCAAACCATACACTAAAAAAGTGGAATACGAACTGCGACCAAAATCGGGACTTGGACCAGGAGATCCAGAAGAGTTGGGGACACAAGGAACTATCCACGGTAAGTACCCAAGAACCCCATGGAGGCTGTTTGCAGAGTGGAAACACAGCTGCGTACTCGATAGAATTCAACAGGAATGTTGCGTTGCAGTTTTGAAGAAGAAGGACCCTTCCAATTGGACCCAGAGGAAACCCCATGGAAGACAGAACTTTGGAGAGTGACCCAACATGTGCATATCCCAGGAACCAGGATACCAACACCAGAGAAGCAGAGTGCATAGGTGCGATGTGACGTCAGAAAACACCGTAAACCACAATGAAGGACTTCAGAAAATATGCAACTGACGAAGACTGTGCAAGAGTCCAGTGGAATCCAAGGGTGGATTCTTGAAGAGAAGAACCTGTAAGCAGAGGGGACAGAGTCTATGCCACTCTGCGGCTGACCAGGAGGCACAGAATAGCAATGCCCACCCATGTTGAAAGGTACAGGAGGTAAGACGTGACTTTGTAGCTGCAGCTTTGAAGACCAAGTGATGCTGAGGAAGACCAGGAGCTGTGCAAACGCTGTCCGATGTTGGAAGTTGAGAATCAAGGGTCGGTGTCCTGTGGGCGCACCAACAAGCCTTGGCAGCGACAACAGGCGTGGAAAGCAAAGAAAGAACAACGTTGGGACCAGCAAGGGACTCATCACAAGCAGGAGAGTCAGAACAGGCCAGAGCAAGCAGGGGAGCCCACTGAAGTAGAAGAACCTCGAGAGAACCACAGGCCAGAGGCACAGGAGTCGTGGGAGGATAGGACCCTGAACAGCTCAACAAAGATGAAGGCCCATGGGGCAGAAGATGTGGTGAGGATGCTGATCTTGGCAGAAAGAGATGCTAGAGGCAGGAACGTCTTGTAGCCCAAAGATCTCTGGAGTACAGACTCAACAAACCTTGGCAACAGCAAGTCAACAGGGTGCATAGAGGTTTGGTCCCAGCAGTTCTGACGGGGAATTCTGGCCTCACAATTGCAGAGAGGACAGGACAGACCTCGAGGGAGTTGCAGAACCACCACTTGAGTTGCTGAGCCTTTTGAAGTCCGTGGGACATCAGGTGCAGCAAAATTGTCAGCTTTGTTATGGTGCCTTCAGATACAGGGGAGTAACGCCTTCACTACAAGGGAGATTACTTTGGGTGTCCTTGATGCCCACAGGTCTGTTGAAGAACCTGGAAGAAGCACAGACACAGACAATAAAGAAGACTTGCAGAATAGTGAGACCAAGAGCAGCAGGAGTCTTCCTTGTTGAAGTCTTGGTTCCAGGCAAAGTCCTGCAAAGTCCTAGTGTCCAGATGGTAGAAGAGTTATGTGGTTTCAGGCTTGAGTCTTGTCCCACAACAAATCTGAAGAGCCACCCACAGGTAAGCCCTTAAGTACCCTAGGGAAAGGGTTGGAATGACTCAGGGGTTCCTCCCAGAGGAGGGGCTAGACAGAGGGGTGGATACTCTCTTGCCCTTTGTCCAGTTTTGCGCCAGAGCAGGAGCCAAGGACTCCTTGAACTGGCTCAATCAGAAATATGCAGGAGGGCACCAAATGTGCTCTTCAAAGCAGTTTGGTGGCACTGTCAAGCACCCCCAGCCCAATACACTACGTCTAGTCTGGGAGGTGGTCACACCTCCCTGTGACAGGAAATCTATTGTTCTACCCTCCCCTACTTGAGCTCAGCTCAGCAACAGAAGGGAAGAATCATGTCTGGGGTTGGCAGCAGCACTAGCTTGCAGGCAGACCCTGGAAGGCTGTTATTGACAGTACTAGGGTCTACCCGTAGGAGCCCTCCAGTGCATGGAATCATACCTCCAACATCAGTAATGGTGTTGGGGTATGATTTCAACATGTTTGATACCAAGCATACCCAGGTTCAGAACAGCCACTGTATAGTTAGCCATCGCGTGATGATGGGTGGCCAATATATGTATAAAAATGGCTGACCGCACTTACAAAGCCTGGAGAATTGACTCTGGGGTTTGTAGGGGTGCCATGCTCATGCAGGGGCACCCACACACTTATAACCTAGCACCCTGCCTTCAGGATTAAAAGGCCTGCCTTAGGGGTGACATAGGTTTTAAGTGTAGTGACCTCAGATTAGGGTGACCAGATGCCCCGGATTTCGCTGGACGGTCATGGTTTCCAGAGGAGTGTCCAAACACTTTGCTCCAAATTACACAATTGTCCTGTTTTTTGCGCAGTGCCTGGGTTAAACAGAAAGATTTCCTGTTTTCTAAATAGTGTCTCGCACCGAGAAATTTCTCTGCTTACTTCGCACAGGTGCTGAGACGAATCTCTATTGGACTCTCCATTTTTGCCATCAGGATGAAAAAAAAATCTTACCGCTGCAGCAATATCATCCTTCACCGCCTTCAAAGAGACCCAGTATAGTTCTTTCACAGTCCCATCATTCCAGCCTGAAGCATTTTTGATATTAAGAACAACAAAGCCAAAGTTGTTTCTTATTTATCTTATGCAGCTAGCAACAAATAACAAAGCTAATAGTTCTGGATTTTTGTAGATGTAATGTTACATGTTGTATTATTTATCTGTATAAAATGACAGAAGCTGCACAATTTTCGGGCGGAAGACTGTGGTAAGCATAGATTTTTATGCTTATGTGTTTTAAGACATGCCCTTAATTACATCGGCCATGCCCCTTTGAGGGACTCCCCCCATTTCTTCATCCCACTTAAAGCCTGGGGAATTCTGTCATGTCACCTGGTCTTTTTCGAGCGCTGTATGTAACTTCAGCGCACTGCCTTGTTTGGGAGCGCTGGAGGGGAACAGGGTGCATGAGTGGTTGAAGGGAGTGTGTGGGAAATAGTCGGGTGTCATGCATAAGTGGTGATGTGGTCAAGTTACCGCAGCCTCAAGACACGACGGGAAAACCAACAGGCCGCACGTGGCACGAAGACATGCGGCAGGCGGCGGTGAGTACCGGCTAGCGACCCGATCATTGGCTACAAATGGGGGGCAGAGGTCTACGCACGACCCCCCAGGTCAAGCTCGAAAAATATGCATACACTAAGGACTTCCCAGCCCCGCCAGAACAAGCCTCATCTGAAAAAACCTCGCCGCCAGAGGGACAGGCCAAGATCACTCTGGATGATATCATGTCTGCCCTTAATAAGGTCCAAACAACGGTGGGGTCAATTTCATCTGATGTTTCCTTCCTTAGGGCAGACTTTAAAAAAATGACCGCCAGGGTAAAGAGGTTGAGAAAGTGACGACATACCTCACTAAAGATACCACCACCCTGCTAAACAAGGTCAGTCAATTGGAGGCCGAGAACAAGGTCATGGCGGCCAGACTCTACGATCAGGAGGGGAGCTCCCGGCGCAATAACGTGAGAATTACTGGTGTTCCGGAGAGTGAGGGTGGCCCGGCTATGGATCTTAGCATTGAAGACTAGGCTTCAACCCAGGGAGTTTTCAACCTTTTTCTCGGTGGAAAGAGCGCATAGAGTACCCGGAGGCAGACCCAAGGCCGGGGCCCCCCCAGGCCCATCCTGGCCCGCATCTTTAAGTTCCGGGATAGAGACACTATACTGCAGATGGTGCGGGTGGCCCCCCGATATGCATACAGAACTCGGTGGTCTCATTCTTTCCGGTTTCCGGTTTACACGGCAGCAGTCAAAAGGCGACGGCGCAGCTTCCGCGAGATTAAAAAAGAATTTAGAAGCAGGGAGTTGCCATACTCCATGCTGTTTCCAGCTAAACTACGTGTGGTGGCAGACAGGAAAACATGTTTTTTTTTACACACCGGAAGAGGCCCAGGATTGGCTCGAGGGCTGGAGACGCATGGGGGATTCACGCCGGACAGAGAGATTTCGACAGCGGCTCGGAGAAGAAGACGACGATCGGGACCACAGACGAGAGGGCAAGGACGGGGCTTCCTCACAGACAGAGGATGGAATGTAAAACCTAAGCAACATCGCACTGTTGAGACGGCATTGGCGAGCTGACGCCGTGCTGAGAAAAGTTTACTCAGTTGACCCAGGCCAAATAGTCATCCAGGACACCAACCTGAGACAGCGCACCATGGCTCTACAACTGCTCCGATGAGCCAAAATGTGTAGTTTACTTTTTGTCTTCAAGTAGGGGAACAACAGAGGCGCCTCCCGGACTTCCTCCCCTCGCACGCAAGTACTGTTTCATGGGAATAATACACTCTGCAATGTTGGGGTTGCGGGTAGTTGGGGTTCCGTCAGGCAGGGGAGCAGGGAGGGGGTTGGTGGGGGGTTTGTTGTTTTTTGCTCATGGATGTTTCTCTCTTTATATACACACAAGCTCAAGTACAACAGATAGAGTTAGTCACACGACCGTTACTCCACACGCTTAATAATCTGCAGGTTGAAACCCACTGTTACGCAGTGACAATACAATTCCCTAGACTATGCCATCTGTGATCACAAGCTCACGATTAGACCATGCACATGCGCAGGGCACGCCATTGACCATGATATCCTGGAATGTGAATATGCTCTGCAATAAGATCAAATGGGGTCTAGTGTTGCAATATCTCAAAAGACATGACCCGTCAGTCTGCCTTTCACAAGAAACCCTCCTGGTGGGCACTGCTGTTAAAGCACTGGATAGATGGGGGTTTAAGATGGTGACTCATCCAGAGTTTACATTTGGTTCTCGAGGGGTCAGGATCCTGATCAGAAAGAGCTGCCCTGTAATAGTGACTGGGTCATGAACAGATGACCAAGGGCGCTTTGCGGCGGCTTCATGTCAGTGGGAGGGGAAGGTGTATAATTTTGTTTCAGTGTACATACCTCCGGCACTTCACACACTTGCTTTCCCAGCCCTGGGTAAATTCCTGCTAGACCTACCCCCCGGGGAACTTGTAATAGGGGGAGACTTTAATGCCACAATGGATGATGTAACGGACAGACGCCCACCGAGCGGGAGGGAAGCATGCACATCGATTTTCCGGGACTTCACTGAGGCAATGGGCTTGGTGGATGTCTGGCACATGCGAAGCCCAACAGACCATCAGTATACATACCACTCAGGCACGCATTACAGTCTCTCCCGGATAGACCTATTCCTCACAATGCCGACGGGTTTGGGAGCCATACGAGACATTGCACACCTCCCTAGGGGAATCTCGGATCACCCCCCGATACTACTATTGTATACATCACAACTTACGGGACGGAGACTTATTTTCCCCATTCACCCCGGGTACCTTAAGGTGCCAATCATACGTAAGACTATGCATAAGACCATGAACCAATACTTCCAGGAGAATGTACACTCAGTGGCCTTCCCAGTTACACTCGGGAGGTGTACAAGACGGTCATGCGCGGTCAGGCCATCTCTGCGATCTCTGCCCACAAAGGTGACATGACTCAGCAGGTATTGGCATTAGAGCAGGCGGTGGACCTTGCGGAGGGAGCCCACACTACAGATCCCAACGAGGACACTGCCCACACTCTTAGTCTCATTAAACAAGCCTATAGAGATCATGTATGGAAGGAAGCCCAGGCGCGCATCACGAAGATGCAGCACAAGATATATGAAGTGGGGGACAAGGCTGGCAAATTGCTGGCGTGGTTAGATAAAAAAGAAAGGGCCAGCCGGTGGGTTGCACAACTCCAATTAGTTAGTGGGGAAACGATAACAGACCCTGATGACATCGTTAAGGCGTTTGCACGCCACTACGAAGCCGTATACACTCCTGTGACCACTACAACGGTAGAGGAAAACTTAGATTTTCTAAACTCGCACCACAGGATGTACAATCGCTAGAGGGGGACCTTACAGGAGAAGAAATCATGGCAGCTATTAAGGGACTACAATCGGGGAAAGCACTGGGGCCCAACGGCGTCCCAGTGGAGTTGTTCAAAAGGGAGGTGGACACTCTTGTGCCACACCTGCTCAGAATGTACCAGGCCAGCCTAGTGGCGGGCTCTCTCCCTCGTGATCAAAGGGTGGCGACGCTTATTGCAATACTTAAGCCCGGTAAACCCCCCCAGGAGTGCAACTCCTATCGACCAATTTCACTCCTTAATGCGGAGCCGAAAATAGTAGCTAAGGCACTAGCGACTAGGCTGCAGCCCCATCTCGTGACACTTATACACCCAGACCAATCCAGCTTTATGCCTGCCAGAAACACTGCGATGAACCTTCGTCGGCTACATGGGGTTTTGGCTAGGGGGTCCTATATCCAAGAGGAAGCGGTGATACTCTCCCTAGATGCCAGTATGGCCTTTGAACTGCTGAGTGGCCTTCTCTGTTTGCGGTGTTGCAGCACTTTGGCTTTGGACCCAAATTTTGTGCCTGGATACAGCTGCTTTATGCACAGCCATTGGCGCAGGTGACGGTCAATGGGCGCCTGTCAGTGGACTTTCCGTTGGGGCGGGGAACCAGACAGGGCTGTCCCCTCTCCCCGCTGCTGTTCGCCCTGGTATTGGAGCTGCCCGCGGCATGGATACGAAGAGACCCAGTGATTCAGGGAATGAGGTGGGCAGAGGGATGGGAGGACCATATGTCCCTTTACGCTGATGACATTCTATTATACGTGACACACCCCAGACGATCCATTAATTGCTTACTTGACATTTGCGCGTCCTACGGAAGGGTCTCCGGTTATACCATCAACTGGGCCAAATCGGTGTTATATATACTTCAGGGTCCTCCCCCAATCCTACCCCAGGGAGCGGAGATACAGATAACACAGACCGGTTTCAAATACCTAGGTATAAATATCACGCCCCACCACAAGCAATTTATGGAACGTAATCTCCTCCCACTGCTGCGGAGGCTGAAGAATGACGTAAAAAACTGGCAATCACTCCCATTGACATTGCTGGGGAGAACGGCATTGTTCAAGATGATGGCCCTCTCTAGGTTCCTATATGTACTAAAAAATACCCCCACACCTGTTCCTAACTCATATTTTAAAGCCATCGAGATGGAGGTGGGCCATATCATGTAGGAGGGAAAACCTCACCGAATAGCTTTGAGTAAACTAACTCGCAGCTGGTACGAAGGCGGTATCGCCCTGCCCAACATACAGCTATATTACTGGGCATCCCAGCTTATAATAATCAATAAGTGTCTGCACGCCCCACAGGATGAACCAGCTCTGCGCATGGATAGGCTCATGTTAGGTGTGAATGGTCCCCTGGATGCATTGTACGACAAGCGCAAGAAAAACACGTTAATAGGGCCCACGGCCCACACTGTGCAAATGTGGTACACAGGGCAGCAAGCACTGGTATGGGAGGGAGTGATAACTCAGCACACACCATTGTGGGACTCCCCAAGATTTGGCAAGTTGCGCACGAGCAAAGATTTTACAAGGTGGGATCTTATAGGCATTTCTAAAGTTGGCGACCTATGGAAAAAAGGTGGGGTGGTTTCCTTTGCACAGCTACAGGAGACGCACCAGATGGCGGGAAGGGAACAATATCGCTATACTCAAATTAGACATGCCCTTACAAAGACCATACCCCCAGGAACAGATCTGCCTGAGTCTTCCCCGGTCGAGGATCGTTTACTTACAGATGTGCTATCCAAAAAGGCAATCTATCTCACTTATCGATAGCTGATAAATAATCTGAAAGATCCCACACAGACACTAAAAGAGAGATGGCAGGTAGAGGTGGGGAAGTTGGACGAACAGGAGTGGCAGAAGGCGCTGGCGTCCCCACTGGAGGTGACGACCCCTTTCAGATTACAACTTGTGCAACTCAAAATAGTACACAGAACCTATGACACGTGGTCGGTATTGTATAAAATAGGGAGGGCTGAAACGCCACTTTGCTTGAGGGGTTGCGGGCTCACTGGGTCTTTCCACCACACAATATGGGACTGCCCCACATCACACAATACTGGAGAGCAGTTATGGCGATGATCACACAAGTATGTGGGTTCGAGGTCCCTCTTGAAACTCGGATGTGCTTACTCAATGTGTGGGAACCCACTGATCTAAACCATGCGGCGCAAGACTGGGCCACACTCAGCATCACCTTGGCTAAAAGGAACATTGCAAGACACTGGGGAGCCCAAATTGCACCTTTCCATCAGCAGTGGTGCCGGGATCTTGATAGCGCCATGGTGGCAGAAAAGGCAGTTTTTATTAATAGGGGATGCCCCCGAAAATTGACACGAATGTGGGGGAAATGGAACAACTTTCGGGGAAACATATGTACCCCCCCTCCCGTTGACTCAGATTCTGGCATGAGTGACTGATATTCAGATTATCAATATGCTATGAGAAAATATCAATGTGAAACAAAGAATCTTTGTAATTATATGGAGATGGGGTGGGCACACCTGTATCTATATGTCTTCTTATTGTGTACAAATTTACTGTGTGGTGCAGAATATGGGTTACTAACTGAATACGGTCATGTCTGTGAACTGCTCTACTCGATGTGTATTATATTACCAATAAAATGTTTTTTTTTTAAATAGTTACTGCAGCCTCCAAGCCTGCTCGTGTAGTATTTCTACTACATCTGAAGGCCCTGTGTGATGTAGAAGCGGTGAGACATCTGCGGGTGCAGTTGTCTCATGGGATATGGTTGGGTGAGATACACAGGGTCAGAAGCAAACTCTGCTTGCTGTGACCTACAATGCGTCTGTGCTGTTGTACACTTCCCTGCCCTACTCAGCCCACTTACCTGGGAGGAAGCTGGGTGCTAGACGGTTCTACCAGATGACCAGAAATGCTACCTCATAATTGGACAGTAACTTACCCCCTGAAGAAAGGCACTATGGGTTTTATAACAGCAGAGAATGGATGCATACACAGTGCCTGGAGGTATTTTTAAGGCTGCTCAACTGGAGACACTTATGTAAGACAGCAGCATGCACATAGCGGTCATCACCAGTAACATACTGCATCTGTTTTAGAGTTAGCCTTGTACCTGAGAAATGCCACAGTCCCTGTCTGCCCCTCATCTCAGAGGCACACATAGGCAAATTGTCACAGCACATTCTACACCTCAGACGCACAGACAGGCCTTACCTAAGCCTTCCCCTCATCTCTGAGGCACAGGCAGTCCTTCTCTCATCCCTCCCCTCACCTCATAGACACAGACAGTCCTACCTCCTCGGCCCTTCCCGCATCATAGTGCCTTTTGTCTCCCTTTCTCTTCCTTCTTCCCCTTCCCCTTCCACTTCTCAACTTACGGTGGTAACAGAAGGGTTTCTTGGCCCCCATGTTCCCTCAGCATCCATGAGGACTTCATCCCCAAACATTACTACACCAGGAGGTGCGTTTGCAGAGTGGTGGAGTAAGAGCAAGTGGGCTCCCGAAGACCTCTCAGCAATTCCACTGTGTGGGACTTACTGGAGGTAACAGGAGGGGTAGTTGGCTCCCAAAGACAGTCAGGAGTAAAGTGCACTTCATCCCCAACCAGTAGTATGCCAGGTGGCGTATTTGCAGAGTGGTGGAGAAATGGGGCATGGCCTCCAAAGACCTCTAAGGAACCCCACAGTGTAGGACTTACTAGAGGTAACAGAAGGGGTTCCTGGCCCCCAAGGACCCTCAGCATCCAAGGGGACTTTGACCCCAACCAGTTGTGCAAAAGGCACATCTGCAGAGTGGTAAAAGGGGGTGTGGCCTCTGTTGACTTACCAGTCTGGATATTTTATTTATATATTGGGGAGGCCACATGGCCCCCCTCCCCAGGCCACTTGCTGCCCAGGGCCCCATGCCCCAGGGCCATGCCCTTTTTGAATGGGGTAGGTGGGCCACGAGGCCCTCCTTCATTGGCTGATTTCTGCCCCAGGGCCTGGCTTTTTTGGGATATTTGTTTAAAAATTATTAAAGGGAGGGAGGCCGAGTGGCCCCCCTCCCAAGCCAATTTCAGCCTGGGGACCCTATCCCCTGGTTCTCGGCCTGTATTCAGGGTGCCTTAGTTACAACTCTTGGGAAACGCAGAGGTAGCCTCAAGGCCCCGTGGTTCCTCATAGCTCCCCGCCTCCTTTGGGAGCCACCATTGCTTTCACAGAGGGGGAACTGCTAAACATGCAGCTCCCCCTCTGTGAAAACAATTTTGCTCCGCTCCCAGCAAGCAAGAGCATCTTTAATGCTCTAGCTTCCTGGAAGTGTGATGTTTGCTATGGCTTGGTGGGAGCGATCTAGCTTCAGCTCAGCCATAGCAAACATTTATGCCATAGGGGTGGGCATTCTGGGATATAGCAGGAGATGGCCCTGGGAGTTGGTGGTCCCTTGACCCATCTATGGCTCCAGGAGGGGAGGGGCGCATACCCCTCCCCTTTCTTGAATTTTGCCCAGGGGAGGTGGAGGTCCCCGGGTCTGTAGGGGGCTGTGTGGACCCTGCATTAGTTGAATGTAATTCCCCGGGGAAGTGGCAGCTCCTTGGTGCAGGAGGGGTGGTCTGCACAACCCCCACAATTTTCCAGGTACAGCACCAGGGAGGTGGCAGTCCCCGGGGCTTGGGGGTCCGAGAGGCCCCCATTTAAAAAGTAAATAAGCCCTGGGGAGGTGGTGGTCCCCAGGGCAAGCCTCCCCATATACATTTAGAAAGAAACACCGGTGAGGTGGTAGTCACCAGGGCATTAATAAGCCCCAGGAGGGGCAGCCCATTTGCCCCCTTCATTTTTTATTAAAATGCCCCCGTGAAATGAACCACCTGGGGACGATTAGTAACAAAGCGTTGGAGCCCACACTTTGTGTTTTTTTACATTTTTGCCAGGATCTTAAATAAAAAGGGATTCCTGTCCAAAGATTTTTTTAAAATGCTTTTTGACCCACGGGGTCCCTGTGGGAGCATAGGTTTCAGGGTATGTCTACCCTGCCACCCATTCTTTTTTTAAATGTTTCTTCTGGAACTCATCTCAAGATGAGTCCCAAAATGGTTGCCTGGTTTGAAGTGTTGGCAGCCAATCAGATCTCGGCACGAGATCAGAAGAGGTTGTGTCCCTTTATATAGAAGTGGAAATATCTTTGAATAACTCTGCAACTACTGAACAGATTTACACCAATTTACAAAACGTTTGCCTTCCACACCAACAGCTACCTTCCTGCCAAATTTGGTGTAAATCCGTTCAGCAGTTCGGGCTGAAGCTGTGTCTAAATTTCCAATGAAATTAACATGGGAAAAATGCGTCTATAAGAAGTAATGTATGAGTGGCTTTGTATGTTTAATAACAGGTAAGATGATTTATGAGTGTATGAGAATGTGGCAGTTTGTCTGATTTGCAGACAAGGTGTGTAAGAAGTTGGTTCACATTCTGTTGCTTTGAATTAGTATGTTGTACATATGCTGCTTACTACATGGTGGAATTGGTAGTAAAAATAAAACTGTAGATTAAGAGTTAAAGTTTTAGTTAGCAAGGTATTAGAAGTTGTGGAGATATTTGCATGTGTATATGTGATCTGCTGCTCTCAAAGATTGCTTTTCTTTGAATTCTGGGTGTTGTAGTTCTGTTACACTCCTCTGTCAGAGAGCTAGAGAAGTACATATACATTAATTTTCTTACCCAGATACTACTTGTGCATACAACAGATTCAATGACAGTTATACTGACATCTATATTGCTCTCCTTTTCGTAACACAGGCACTGAGATGTTTGTTTATAGCCATTTACATAGATATTTATAGAGTTACTAAAATAGACAGTCAATACCGGCACATTAAACTTAAATGTCTCATGGCACTGCTACGGGTGTACTCCTACAATTTCTCGGATATGTTGGGAAGTACTGACACAACTTTCTCATTCATGTAGAGAAATACTCTTTCAAACATTGATAATGCTTGGTAGTACATGTCCTGTGTGTGCACTTTTACTTGTAGCATGATTTGTATTGTAAAAGCTGTTTGACAAGTCTTAAATCAAAGTTTCAGTACGCCCAAGTCACATGTCAAAGATGCTGTTGATGTGCAATAAAACAGGCTAGTTTGTGCCTAAAAGATTAGAGATGTTCTTTTCAGTGTATGAAGTTACTTGTGCACTTGCTTGCCCCTATGCAAAGTACTACATAGCGGATGCAATCCCTAAAGCAACTGATATACGTGTTCAGAAAAACATAACACCTGTTTCAGCTATTGAGACAGCTACAGAAGCACGTATAGAGTCAGTCACTCACCAGAAACAATCTATGCATGCACCAGACTCAATGGTACTTGCATTAACACCTACATAGCTCTCTATTGCATAACACAGGCACTGACGTATTTGTGTAGTTAGTTGCATACACATTTAGACAGCCATAGAGGTATTATAGCAGACAGTAACATACCAACACATTGACTTCAAACGCTCATGGCACTGATAGAGGTGTACGCCTACACTCTCTGTGATATGTAGGCAAATACTGACACAACCTTGTCAACCATGTACAGAAATAGTCCTTCAAACATGGGTGATGGCTACTAGTGCAGATCCTATCTGTAGTCTCTCACTGCAAGCTTTACGTGGCATGTTATAGGTCTTTCTCGAATGTAAAATCCACTCGAAAACCCAGTCACTGACCCATGGAGATGCTCATGTGCCTACTTAGACATCTATTCAAACAGTCAGAGACACTTATGCAGGTAGTCTCAGACCCACTCAGAGACACACACACACACCGTGTCACACACCAATTGAGAAACGTGTGCACTTAGTCACTCACACACTCAGAGACTCTTGCACTCACTCACACACTCATTTTCAAGAGATTACAGGTTACAGGTAGGAAATAGAATTCGAAAAACCTTAGAAATTCACAGGAAAAACCAAAGGTTACAATGATGTTATAGTTAGGCTTACATTCCACTTGTACAAAACCAGTGAAATTCAGCAGTTATAGTTACTTTATGCCACTCTTTAACCTGGAGTACTGGCCAAACTCCGGCAATCGGAATTTGTTTTCTTTTGCTAGGCTGAAGAACATGTGAGCTAGCGAGCGAGATTTGGCATCCCCTAGTGTGATTTTCTAACACTGGCCGTCGCTGGCATTCATGAGCGAAAGCGGCCAGAGGGCTACTGTTCTAGTAGTTGGGCTGCCTCTCTGGTAGATATTCTACTAGAGCAGTAGCAAATCAAATCAAATGGCCAAGCGCTCTTGCACAATGCATGGTGCCTTTCAAGCTGATTTTCAGTGCTGCTCGCACTATCAGTACTAAATTGCAACACAAGCTGCATATTTTCTGCTCATTGGCAGACATCTGTAGTACATCGCTGAGTGTTTTTGTTACTCTGTGGAATTCCACAGAGTGAAACTCAGTGAATTCCGCACACCCCTACTCCTCACTAGGGGCCTCATGTAGGTAGCGTACCAGTTACCACTTCTTAAATACCGAGCCGTACCGACTCGGTATTTAAGAAGTGGTAACTCGTATGTAGGTAATGAGTCGGTAATTTTTACCGATTCGTTACTAGTCGGTGATTACCGAATCGGTATTTACCGATTCGGTAATGAGGCATACCTTCCCATTGATGGGAAGGTATGCCTCATTACCGAATCGGTAAATACCGATTCGGTAATGGGGGGAACACATACAAGGGTGGCAGGGTGTCACATTGACACCCTGTTGCACCCCTGATTCGGCCATGTGTGCACATGTGGCACACATACATGCCCTAAGGGCATGTATGTATGCCACATTGCACACAGCTACGCGCGTAAAAATGCATTTACACATACATTCATTATTTACCACCAACTATAAGTTGGTGGTAAATACCGACTCATAAACACACACACACACTCCCCCTACATCTCGATTTTGCTTTCGGAATTTACCGAATCGGTAAAATTACCGATTCGGAAAAGTTACCGATTCGGTAACATTACCGATTCGGTATTATTACCGAATCGGTAATTTTACCGATTCGGTAAATTCCGAATTCCCCCTACATACCAATGGCCAAAATACCGGTCGGTAACGGTATTATTACCGAAAATCGGCCGTTACCGACCGGTATTTGGCTTCCTACATGAGGCCCTATAATTCCACCACCTATTTATTACTGATTCGTCCACAATTGCGGTTGACATTAACCATTGCTATTCCAAGACTAGCATCATTAGTTAAAACGTTTTTGACATATTAGATTGCAAATTAATCTCCTGCGGCTCAGTAAATGCTGGCAGAGCAAAAACTGCTTTTCCAAATGATTTAAATTCTGACCCATTATTATGCTTTAATATTCTAGCCTGGTATTATCTCCAAATCTTTGCTAATGAGTCGAAACCTATCTATTTAATTGCTTAGTTGTTCACAATTTCGAGTTAATTTGTTAACAATGTTGTCTGTGGCGTCACTTGTATGACAGTACTGTGACTCAATACTGCTGTTCCATAAGATACTGGTCTTGAACTCACTCTTGATACAATACTGGGACTCCTAACCCAGCTATGTCTTTGTACCTTAAGAGCAACATGTGTTACATCCCGAGATTCCATGTGAGGCCAGAGGTAGTAAAATGTTATCATACAAGGCTGAATGGGAAAGGTAATTCAACATAGTTATGATTGACAAAGAGGGCCTGTTTGTTAGGAGACTTTAAGTGATGACTTTGTTTTGCTATAGAAAAGAAAATGTAAGGCGTAGAACTTGACTGCTAATAGTAACTAAAAAGTGAGTTCTGCAATTCTGGCAATGGGACTCAACCTACTGAAACAATGTTATAATGTTTTCATGAAGACTTATTCACATTTGCTGATTAGGGACCTAGCATACCATTAGTAGCTTCCCTCAAAAAAATTCAAATTCCATGGGAAATATATAAAACAACCTGCTGTCCTGTGTAACAAAACAAGAAACACAACAAAGCATCAACAGATTCCAGATTTTCACCATACACACCTGAATATCTACTTTGTTTTTGTTTTGACGTCATTAAGCATTCTCACATACTGTGATCGTGTGGCAGAATACAGTAGCTATAAAAGTCTATTTCCAAATATCTCGACGACTTTGACTTTACAGCTGAATAACTACTAAATATGAGTAATCAGTTCGTAATTAGATCTATTTATCTCATTTATATCTCTAGAGTCGTATTTCCAAGCACATTAACTGTTGTAGTTATAAACTTTCTAAAGCAATTTTGAGATTTTATTGGATTTGCTTTTATCTTGAATTGAAATTTATACCTTTCAACTGTGTTCTGAATTCACCTCAAAATAGTAACTATCCACACTTTACACACTCTCTCGGAGAGCATTGACTGGCAGCATCCTTTGTGCTTTCTTTCTGTAGGTATATGTATGTGTTCATCCAAAAATCAACACTGTAACAAATAAAAGTAATACCCAGATGATATGATGAGTCCAAAATATGAAATGGTCAAGTGGTTGGTGATTTGGCCGGTGGTATGATAGTGACATGTGCTTCTTAGGTAAGTTAAAACATCCTGCACAACAGAAGTTACATGTCCATATTGAGGATGGCATCTCAAATGTCTGAACTACATTTGAGCTTTTTTTGTTCCTATTAGACCTGCAGTAGATTTGGAAGTGTATTTTGGGTGCAGGCATTTTCATATTCGCTGGTATTTGCATTTCTGTATTACTATGTCTCTCGCTAAACTCCACCTTCAAAAATTCATCCCATTTAGTAGTCACTATTCACAGTTTTCAAGCCATTCACCCTTGTCTCTCTCACATTTACAAAAATATTCTATATCTATGGTTTCTACACACATGGTGGAGACCTTCCTACATAAAAGACTGGAAAGACAGGAAAGATAGCAGTGTCAGAGGTGGAGGTATCTGTCTATAGGTTTGTGAACTGCATTTGATACTATGTGAGTAGTACTAATGAAGTAATACTTTGCGTAATACAAAATCCTGTTTGTAGTACTACTTTACGTAAAACAAAATCTAGTCTGTGAAGCAGGCCCTATATCTATTTGTGAAAGGGTGTGTATATTTCTACTAAATTCATGGAGAAGTGTATTTGTGCCACAATAAATAGTACTAAACATCTCATATGTTCCCTTCTTCAGAAGTTCACCTGGAGCTGTATCATCTACAAGTTATGTGCCTGCTAACAGCAGCTTTATAGGTTTTCTTCACAAAATCATGCTAAATACAGCTTGTCTTGGCCTGGGCCTTATCAGAAACGTGTTATACACTAATACAGAGATGCAGAATGAAAAATTCCCAGCTATCGCAACGGAAAGTTTCAATTCTATTAAGGACTCGGAGGCGGGGATTATGCCTTCTTTCTTCACTTTATTTTTATAGCAGCCAACTTCAAAGATAACCAAAACTATGTTTCCCATTAACACTTGGTAAAAGGTAGTGTAGAAAAAACATAACAACATCCAATCAGGACAGTCCAACAATGTCCAGTCAGGAGGCCCATAGCCTCAACATAGTCCTCTCTCACTGGCTCCTCTCCCTCTTTGGTCGCGCAAAGTCAGCTGTTGGATCACCTTCATGAATCCTGTTTATTTGCGTCAGATCCTAGAAGACAGAGTACATTGTTACTACCTGAGCACAAACTACTAAAGCCTGCGAACCAAAATGCAGTGAAAGCAGTCAAAATATGCAATAGAACAAATGTGTCTAACCAAAACACTTTATAGACAAGCAATGTTACTTACTCATATATGGGGAGGACAAGCCTCCCCATATAGGCTTGTCCTCCCCATATATGGGGAGGTAAAGCAGAGAATGTTCTCTATCTTATCAAAGTTCAGCAATACAGTACAGGTGTATATGTAAGACACAATCACAGATTCAAGATTAAATGCGTTCTTCTTTTATTCTTGGAAGATTGCCCAGCCAACACGTTTTTCGTCTGGGTGAATAACCCTAGACTTCATCAGGGATGCAGGCAAGTGAAGGAGATCGGAGATCTCTCTGCCAGTTGTACTTCCGTCCCGGCTGGCAAAGAAGGTGAAGTGGAACCACGAACTCCGGATACGGGTGCCAAAAGTGTGTGATGGTAGGATTCACTATAGCTGGTGATGAGGTTCAGGTCACACTGGATACATTCAAAACATCGTGATGGCACAAATGGGGTCCACCACAGGAGATCCGATTTAAGAGGAAACAGCCAAAGGGCTGATGAGGCTGACCAGCGAGTACACTTGTTCAGCGAGGACGATCACAGCGTCTGGGACCGGTTCTGGTAAACCTCTGGAGCAGAACTGGAGGAAAGAGTATAAAGCAATGGAGAAAAATATTTATAAGCAAAGCCTCATTATTTATAAACAGCTACTTCTCAAGATAAAGAAAGAGTTCTTTGCTAATCAAATTAGTTCAGCCAAAAACTCATCCAAAGAGCTGTTTAAAACAGTAATTAACCTGGTGCACCCTTGCTCAGCAAATATTCTAATGAGCCAGGGATTATGTGAGGAAATCGGCAAGTTTTTCTTGGAAAAAGTTGAGGGCATTTTTTCAACTTTGAAAGGTCCAACAACTGATGGGACAGTGGACTCAACAGAGGGACGTAAGCTAGTTTCCGGCCCCCAGCCTACTTTTGACAAGTTTGCACCACTATCCATTATGAACACTCATAATCTTCTTATGTCGGCTAAATCAGGATCCCCTTATGATCAGTGTCCTGTCTAGGTGTTAAAACTGGCCCCTGAACCTGACCCTTACCTCTCTATTTAAAACAACGATTTTAGAAGTTTATTTTCCCACATCCTGGAAAATTGCTTCGATATTACCACTTCTTAAGAAGCCTAGCTTGGACCCCAAGGATCGGAACAGTTTCCGACCCATCTCACGTCTCCCACTTTCAGCAAAACTGGTTGAGAAAAAAATAAATGCACAATTAAGTGCTTATCTACGAGAAGCTCAAGCTCTGGATCCTACTCAATATGGGTTCAGAGAGGGGCACAGTGAGGAGTCTGCGCTCCTAAAATCTACAGAAGAGATCAGGGTAGCCTTAGATCTGGGAGGCAAGGCCGCTAAGATTATGCTGGACCTTTCCACGGCCTTTGATGCGCTCCATCATGATTTCTTGATGCACCGGTTGCGGGATTGCGGAGTCCAGGGTAAAGTATAGAACTCTTAAAGTCCTTCCTCTCGGACAGATTGCAAATTGTCTCACTAGGTGAATTCTACTCCAAACCATTTTTTCTGCCCTGTGGAGTCTCACAGGGGTCATCGCTGAGCCCAACACACTTTAATGTGTATGTGTCCTCGTTGGCCCCCCCTTAGTGACTCCTTTGGTTTTTGCCTCACCTCGTACAAATCGTGGTATTGCTGATACCTGGGCAGGAAAATGGAATAGAAAAATAGTTCCATGATTGCATGGAAGTGGTGGGGAGGTGGATGTCTCAAAACTGTCTAAAACCCAACTCAAGTAAAACCGAGGGTATCTTGTTTGGAAATGTTCCCAACTTTAGGACCCCAAGCTGGTGGCCGGATACTTTGGGTCCTCTACCGACACCCACCAGAAAATTAAAACTTGGGAGTTTTAATAGACAACAGACTCAATTTTGGTGAGCAAGTTAATGCGGTAGCCTTGGCCACGTCGTATGTTCTTAGAACATGTTAGAAAATACTGCCTTTTTTGCCAAGGGACAGTCAGCGAACGGTGATTACAGCACTAACTATGTCAAGGCTACACTATTGCAATAGTCTATACCTGAACATTCAGGATCGTTTTCTGCATGAACTTCAAATTTTGCAGAACGCGGCCGCTATACTGCTTACTGGCACATCTAAATTTGCATCAGTCTCCAGGGAAATCAGAAGACTTCACTGGCTACCCGTTAAGAAACGAGTGCAGTTCAAATCCCTCTGTATGGTATATAAAGCCCTACAAGGCACAGGATCAGACCACTTGAAGCAGCAATTTCAGTGGTATGTGCCCAAAAGACCATCTAGCAATTGTAGGTCATGAAACTGCTTTAAAGGTCTTACACAGTGGAATGAGGAGCTGGCGTTCTCCCAGAGGACGACACTCTTCAGTCATTTCCTCATATGCCTTGAGGCATCTGACAACACGTAGCTTTGGGGAGGCTGGAAATTCTGGGTAGGAGATAATTCTAGTGTGGCACTTTGTTCTTCTGTGGAGGATGAACGTCACACATTAGGGGTAAACATCCTACTTGTGATGTCCAAAGCTCTCACATCTGAGACACAACGGCAGGAAATGAGGCAAAGGAGATAGCCAGCTTTGAAGACAACTCTTTCCTAGAGAGAAAATGGTTCAGTTGCCCAGAGAGAAACAAGTTGAGGACCTGGTTCACATACCCAAGTAGCGAGGCTCTGGAGGTAGAGAGAGCCTGATACCACGTAGCAATCTGCAAACTAGAGGGTGCTCACCCACAATGGCTTCATTAATCGGTATATGCCCGGAAGAAATGGCTGACCGAAAGGTGTTTATTGATCTGTAGGCCATATCACTGAAAGCTAGCTGTGACCAGGGGATCAAGACCCCGCCGCATACGCCCCTAGCAGATCTGTATCTTTTGACAGTACTGTCTGCCCAAGCCTTGGACATGAAGGTTCCAGCCTCTTGCAAAAGGCCTGAGACCTCCCATCATACCTTGAAATCTACCATGCCATGAGCCACAGTGAGTTTGCTTGCACCAGAGGATGCTGAGTCTTGCTGCGACTCAAGAGTAGAGTTGGAAACTGGGGGGGGGTAGGATTGGAGAATCCCAGGAAAGTTCCAGAGGAACTGGAAACCAAACTTGTGACTTCCAAAGGGAGGTAATCATGACCAAATCCACCCACTGTCGCTGGACCTGAGCTGACGTTCTCGTGATCATTGCGAAGGGAGGAAAAGTGTGACCCTTCTCTAGGCTCCAGTCCTAGAGGAAGGCATACATGGCCACTGCCAGTGGATCCGGCCTCCAGCTGAAGAATCTGGAAAGTTGATGGTCCAGCCTCGAGGCAAACAAGTCCACCGAGAAAGGACCCCAGCGGTTGTTCAATACTGCAAAGATTTCTGGGTCGAGCTTCCAGAGACTGGAATATCTGAAGTTGCGGGAATGGAAATGCGCCTCCTTGTTCTCCGGTCTGGGCAAATATTCCGCCTTGACCGATACTTGGCTATCCAGGCAATACTGCCAGAAATTTGCGGTGAGGTCCGATAGTGCTCTGGACCAGATGCCTCCTAAGTGATTTATATAGCGGACTGCTGAGATGTTGTCCATCTTCAGAAGGATGCATGAATGGACAGAACCTCTTGTCCAACAACAGATGGAAAAAAAACCTGCTTGAAGTTCCAAACAATTGATATGCAACTTCTGTTATTCTGGAGACCACAATCTTCCCATAGAGAGAGTGCTGCATCTGGCACCCAGCCTGACCTGCTGGCGTTGGACTCTATGACCAGATCTGGCACCGATCCGAAAAATGCATGGCCATTCCAAGCCTCCATGTGGTTTAACCTCCACTGGAACTCTTCTTGAGCTTCGCTGGACAGAGAAACCTTGTGGGAATAGGGGCACCCTCTGTGAAGGTTGGACACTTTCAGGTGCTGCAGAGCCGATAGTGGAGTGGTCCCGGGAAGATGGCCTGAATTGATGCAGAGAGAAGACCCACCACCCAAGCCAGTTGGCAGAGAAACACTTGTTGCCTGGTGAGAGTGCGTCTTAACTCGTGCTGGATCTTCAACACTTTCCTGGAAGGGAGGCTTATGGTGGAAGAGGTGGAATGTATTACGAACTCCAGAAAGGTCACAGACTGAGAGGGCGTTAAAAGCAACTTTGTCTCGTTGACCACAAAGCCTAAGCTCTGAAGTAGCTCCACCGCTATTTGGAGGTGGGATGACAGTTGGAGAGGGCAAGAGCCCATTAGAAGCAGGCGATCCAGGTACACAATCATCAGTATGCCTTAAGCCCTCAGGAACTCCACCAATGGCTTGAGGAGCTTGGTGAAGCACCAAGGGGCAGTGGACAGGACGAATAGGAGAGCGGTAAACTTGTACGTCTGATGCCGCCAAATGAACTGGAGAAAACGCCAGTGAGGCGGGAAAATCTGGATCACCAGATAGGTGTCTTGAGATCTAGTCGCACTATCCAATCCAGGGGTCGTAAGACATCCCTGTGGAGGTGGATGCCTCCCATTTTGAAGTGGCGGTAAACCAGCCACTCGTTGAACTCACTTAGATTTATCACCGGCCTCCTACCCCGTCGATGTTGTTGACCAGAAATATATTGCTGATGAACCCCCTGGGGTGTTGGGAGGTAAGGTTAATTGAGCTCCTTGTTGAAGAGGGATGAGACTTCCTCGTCTACCAGGGTGGCTTCTTGGTGTGAACGTTTAATTGAACGCGGTCTGGTCTGAGGGATCCCCAAAATACTCTATGTGGAAACCTTGCACTGTCTGAAGGACCCACGCATACCCTGTGATGGAAATCCAAGCCTGGAAAAAATCCATCAGCCGCCCCCTATTTTTAGTTGGGAAGAAGGGAGAAAACTCACCGGGGCTTGAGGAGGATACTGCTCCTCAGAAACCTCTGCCTTTGCCACGACGTCCCCTCATGGGATAGAAATTCCCAAACCGGGATTGATCTTGATATTGGCCTTGCCTAGAGCCTTGCCCCCTTTGAGGGTTATGATATGTCTGGCGGCTGGTCGAGTGGCCCCTACCTCGACCAGCCCAGTGGAAAACACGAAGGAGCACTCTCATAATGGTTAACTTTTGTTAAGGGGCCCAAGGCATCCAGGAGTTTGTCCTGGCATGCCCGCCATGACCTATTGACTCAGTTCTTGGGATCTCTTATGAACTTCTGCAAGAAGGTGGCCATGCATGGGTCAATCTCCGGGGTAAGGGCTACCTTCCCTTCAAGGGGCAGGTGGGGGTAGTCTGCCCGGAGGCAATTACAGGCCTCTTTCTCCAGCGACCTGAGAATGCGCCCGCCACATAATTGGCAACGTTGTCGGCGGGTCCCATTCGGAGGAGCATGAATGAGTAATGTTATCGGGATCAAGCATATCCGATGCGCTCTGGGTGGTTTGGGAAGGGCGAGACGGAAGCAATGACCTAAATGGGCCAAAGGAATCTAAATCCACCCCAAGTCGCAGGACTGTTTGGGTGGTGGCGCTGTTTTCCCTTGTTGTGGACCCTCAGGGACCGAAGGGAGGGGAGCAGGTGTGGTGGGTTGGGGATATAGCCTCTCAAAGGCTTGGGCAATCTGGCAGGAGAGTCTTTCCTCTAACGGATCATGGCCACCGCCACTCCACGGTAAATTGAGGTGTCCATAGCCTCATAAAAGTCATCATTCCAAGGTAGGTCAGATAGAGTGTCATCCATCTCTTGGTAATCATCTTCATAGTCCATGCTGCGCATAGGTTTATTGGAAGGTCAGGGGGTGGCATAGGGCAGCCTTTATGATTTAAAGAGGGCTGGGTGTCAGCCTAATCTATAATGTGAGTACCTCGCTATTATAGGAGGGGTTTCTAGCCCCGGGACACTCCCACTGGTGCAATATATTTTTATAAATTGGAACAATTTCTGAAACTGGGGAGCAGGACTGGGAAGTGTCCCCTAGGGACTCTGGGGCCACTGAAAATACTGACCCAAACAAGAGCGCCAGGATAAAAATACAGACTCTGCTGCCAAGCTTAAGCAGGGGAGCAGTAATTATGATGGGCCTTTTGCTAGGAGAGCGTCGCGATCAGTATACAGACCCAGCAGGGCATTCGCCTCAGGCTGACAGCTTGGAAGGAAGTGCGCACCGAATCAAATTCCCCAGAGAGACTCTCTGAGGAATTCAAATATGCGCATTGTAATCCTGTGCCTCCTTCCACGCCCTCTAGCGGTGGGAGGTCGGCTCCGCGAGAAGCACCATTACCGGCCGCATAGGAGCAAGAACGCTCCCTAGGCTAAACTGTCAAGAAACGCAAGTGTTTCAAAAACGCAAGTACACAATAAAAGCACAGCAAGCGCTTAACAAAACAGCAAGACGTTGAAAACAGTGAACACAGGGGCTCCGAGCCATACTAAAAACTTTCTAAATAAAGCACAAAGCACGTAACATTAATAAATAGCACCAATAACAGTAAAACTGAAGGGTACTGAAAGAGGGCGAGGAGCCAGTGAGAGAGGACTATGTTGAGGCTATGGGCCTCCAGATTTTACATTGTTGGACTGGTCTGATTGGATGTTGTTATGTTTTTTCTACACTACATGTTTCCAAGTGTTCATGGGAAACGTAGTTTTGGTTTTCTTTGAAGTTGGCTGCTATAAAAAATAAAGTGAAGACTGAAGGCATAATCCTCATTTATAGTCGTGACATGGAATTAAGTCATGCACCTCTTTTTCAGATTGTACACATATAAGCAGGGCAGGACAGGGAACCAAGAGCAGCCCTGGCAAAAATGTTCATACCAGCCCTGCTCCTTTCTGTTATTCTCATCCATCTTTCTCCTTTAGTCTTTCCTGTGTCTCTTTCGTATCTCTCTCCAAAAACATCCCTGGGCCAGCTTCAGTTAACCTGAGGAACCTGGAGAAAGTTGCAGATGTGCCAGCAGCGGCCCTCTTTCTTCAAACACCAGTCTGCAAAGGCTCCAGCCCACCACAGAAATGTCCAGTGGAAAAAATATGCAGCCCTGAGCTGCATATAAGCTCAGTGACACAACAAGTTCCAATATGAGATACATGGAGAAATGAAGACCTCTACTTTATCTGAGCTGTGGTGCCTTCAGCTCCTGTTCTGACTCAGTGTTGTTGAGTTAGGCCCGGATTAGAAATTCAGAAATGATGTCTTATTTCGAAGTTCAAAACTCGGACTAGGAGCTATTTACCACACCTAGTAAATGCCCATCCCATGGTAATTCTGCTCTGCTGTTTACACAGACACAGAACATGTTCATGATAAGGACTCAGGTTGATTGACGCAGGACACAATTGTTGGATGCCCCATCAGCCCCATTTAGATCATATATATAGGAATCCATAAGTATACATTCGGTATATATCTTGATTCATGTAGGTTGGGATTTTACATGTATTGCAATTTCTAATTATCTCAGGGGATTACACACGTTGGTGGATGGGCACATTTTTATAATGTAAAAAAATATATAATAATATAGCGTATTTCAAGACAGAGTGGAAAAAGTAAAGGTCTATAGGAACAATCGGTATGCATTTCTTGCCAATGAAATATTGTTCTCTTATAGCTGTGAGAAACTGATGTAGCCAGATAGCATTAAAAATCATACACACACGAGGTTCCTGGGAACCGCTTGACTTTTAAATCATTTCTTGAACTTTGAATGTTTATTACTTTTTATCTGACATCATTTTATTCATTTTGCAAGAATAGCGACTAAATGTTTTCTTTTGGTCAATTTTATGATAGACTTTAGACAAGACATCATTGTGAGTAATTGAATGTAAACATTACAACATTCAATGTAACTATTCTGTACGAAAAATAGTGTTAAAGTCATTGTTAATATATTTACTGTTTTAGGCTAATGCTTACATATTTATTATAGTACATTTAGGTATTGCGGTGTTTATGACAGACATTACTTTAAAAATAACAATATTTAAGCAAGAATATGTACAAAACTGACCGATTATTATTTGATTTCGTATATCAGCTAAGTATATTGTGTTGTAATATACAAAGGCACAGGGGTAAGGCAAGTAAAGGACAGGATATTCACACAGAGACAATAGCCTTTCGAATGCCCTAATGGGTAGACTACTGGGTAACCACAGACACCGAGATATTATTTGTAGTGTAATATTTATGTGTCTTTCTGTCCCTTTGGAGAAGTTACCCAAACAGCATCTTTACCGCTGAGATGTGCCTTGCCCTCTCAGAAACACATATCCATTTGAAATAAATAGTGGATGAAAGAAAGAGTGAGTTATCTCACCAAAAAGCATTGTGTAGTATCTTAATATTAAAATTATTTGGATCTTGCAGTGGCATCGATATTGGCTCAATTAATTAGCTTTTATGGGGGATTTTGGATGGCTCCATTGTTAAAAGGTTTTGAGCCATAACACTTACTGATTATATTCTATACGGCAGGAGAGTCAATATACAATTACATACTATCACACTACACTAGGGCTACAAAACACTTCATGCAAGGCTAACTACCGCTCCCATTTACTAACAGCTAAGGGAGGGGGTTGGGTTAAACAATCCCAGAGCCTGCAAAGCATTATTTGTTATCTTGGAGACGCTATATAATCGAGGGAACAATCTGTAGCCTACATGAATGCGCAGGTGCAAAGGACTTTAAAAAAGAAATTATGGGATAGGGACTTCTTCAAGAAATGGAGTAAGGATGGATATGCTGAATGTGTCTGTAAGTGTTAACGGTTAGGCAAATATTTAAACTGTGATTATCTTTTGTGAAAGTTGATCAACACAGACCTGACCCTTTACTCTGGGTTCATCTGGTTCTGTGTGCTAGAACATTCTCAACCCCCTACGTTTTTCATGTGATTCATTTTCTTTTGTATGTTTTTTTTCTTATTTGTTGTGTTAGTAGGGTCCCTTTTTTGTATGCCAGGTTGTCATATAAAATTATTTTTCATTGTGCTTGTTTGTTTGCATTTAGTATATGCCCTTCTGAATAGATTTTATATTCAGTAGAATTTGAATTGATCCAAAAATAGTACACTGAACGATTTCCTGTTTGTCACCTTATTATTGTTGTTTACCGATATCCCAGTTCACACATGGTTGTTGGGCTGTTTTTATCTGTTCGTACCTTAGTGACAATAAAGGAAATTTCAGCTTCTCTGCTGTTATGTTCAAATCTGTAATGTTGTGTGTAGATTTATTAATACGTATATAGGTTTCCTGATTTATGCCCTTATATAGGTACAATTCATATTGCCCTTATTTAGGCATAGAAAATCCAGCCCTTATTTAGGCATTGTCCATGCTAACCAAATACAGGCATGGTCTCATACATCCATCCATCCACGTCACAATGAGTTCGTGGAAAACCGGACTCTTAAGCCTTTAGGAATTTCCCTTGCTTGGATATTGATTTCTACAAGAACTCATTTAGTATGCATGAACATCTATTCCTTAGGGTTCATTCATGATGTTCCGATGCCCGACTTTTACGTCAATACAGGCATTCCTAAACATCTTCAAGGTATAAATATACCAGCACTTGCCCTTGCAACCAACGGTTCCGGCACGATCCAGCTCGACTGCCTACTTGCAGTTCGCCACGGCAAGTTCGGAAGGAAATCAAGTTCCAGCCTGACGCACTGACCAGACGCTGTCATCCTCTTCGCAGAGAATACAGCTCCAGTGTTTCTGACTCCCCTTGCGGGGTGAAAGGTATCGAGTCCCGGAAAAGAGATTCCAACCTCGCACATTCTAAGGTATGGAGCAGACTAGAACTTAGAGAAACTTTTGGCAACTCTTGACAAAACTTAAACTATAGCTATAGTTAGCTATACTTTAGAAAACAGCACATACTTGTTACCTCATACTACACTTAGGTTAGGTACACTGGGGTAGAACTATTTAGAAGCATCAGATGAATATCCACATTTTAGCCTGTGTTATTTATGTATGTATTTTAATTAATATATGTCATAGCTACAAACCATGCTATTGCAGTATTATTTTATCTTACTGCTAACTCATATTGTACTTCGCAGCCTGTCTTACGATTGTAGCAGTTCATATCTCCTGCATGAGAAATAAGACTGTTCAATAAACCCTTTTTATTGAAATGCCCGTCTCTCTATTTCTGTGCAACTCTGTAGAAATGAAGCATGCACGATTGACTGAGTGCAACTGTTATGTATTGTTTCCACGGTTCTGAGACTGTTCCAATTCTACAAGGAAACATAGTTGTCATGTTTATGCGGTTGTCAGAAACTAATCCCTTCTTGTATATTCGAGAAGTTTCTAGTGACCTCTGAGTTTGCTGGCACACACAAGTAATTAAGTTTAATGTACTCGATAGAGACATACTGACCTCAGTCCTATGTCAAATCTATAGTGTATATTATTCCAATGCGCAGAGCCTATCAGGGATATATGAACTACAGTACAGTAACAGTGCAAAAATGTCCATGCAATAGAATTTGCAGAATCCATGCCTTGCAATATCATTGAGAGAGAGAGAGTCCAGTTGCAAATTGAAAGTTTGGGGCCTGCAAGAGACAGCCAACTTCCATTCCTGCATTTACTTTCACAGAAGGCCAATATGGCAACCTTTTGCTTGTTCGCCCTTTTTCAAATGATTGGCCCTATTTTGTTCGAATCGGCTTCTGTTCACTAAAAGATCTGGTCCAAATCCGTCATCCTTATAGGCTTTGTTAAAAGAACATCTATTCTGTACCTGCCATACATCTTACATTAAACCCCATCTTGATGGATTTGACTGTGTTTTCTCCCTGAATTGTACTGGAACTGTGTCTAATACTTTGGACAAACATGATATAATAAATAAATAACTAAATAAATAAACAAATAAATAAATAACATATAGACAGACTGAAGGAGATACATTTGAGGAGCAAGAAAACAAAAATAATTGAAGACACATACATAGAAACCAAAAATAACTTTATAAAGAAAAGGGTAATCCGTTTAGTTGCTTGCAAGTAGGGAGAAATGGAAGAGGAGAGCAGAAGGGAGAAAAAAAGGCAGATGTAAGTTTTCAGTATAGACTATGGTGGAGTAGAGTGGTGTTTAGGTAGGTCCACATATAGAGAGGAGCAATAGTTTAAATGGAGCAGTCAAATGGTTTGAATAAGTAGCTTCAGGGAAGAAAGGGGAATTAAAGGTTTGATTTTGCAAATATTGACCAGCTGATAGAAAAGGAAGAAACAAAAGACCTGGGGGGTCATTTGCACAAAGTGGAACTCAAATAATGACAAAGTAAAAAGAAGTGTCCAATCACGTGGTTAGTGGGCACAATGCAGACAGAAAACATTTCCAGGAGACAGACAAGAAGTAGCCATAGATTTAAAAAACAAAACAGGCTGGAACAAAGTCTGAAGAACCATAAGAGTTCAGGGAGGAGAGAAGACTAGAATGATCCATAGTGTTTAGAGAGGCAAACAGATGGAGAAGAAAGCAGATAGACAATTATTTATGGTGGCGAGAAGGAAGAAGATAATTAGAAATCAATATTTGTGCAGGTTTTTTGGAAAGTCCAGGGTAGACCAGATTGTAGAGGCAAAAAGTGTTTTTGGCTTGAAGAAATGCCGAGAGACGAGAAAGGATTCAGGAAATTTTGAAAGAAATAAGAGCAGGGAAATCAGTCTAAATCTAGGAACATTAGTATTATTCAAAGAAGATCAACTTTATTTCCTTAAGGCGTTCAGTTTAATACATTTTAGTATGGAAGCTCAACAAAGGACACCAGGGTGCCGATTACGATCCGGTAAAAAAATAGCCCGTACGACTCGTATCCGGTCTTTTTACCGTACGAATCGTACAAGTGCCGTACAAACTGGCAATCACGATTCGCATGGTAAAAAGTCCATACGAACCGCATTCGGAATATTTCCCCACACGTCCTCGGGTCGGAAAATGTGTCCAACACGTCCTCGGACGATTTACCGTACAAATGTGAAAAGGGAAGTCCGACCGAGGAATCACGATCCAACCCGTGCGTCCGATCTCACAACCGTATGGTAAAAACACCGTCCGCACCGAACTCCCATTGCAACCATGGAGACATGTGCCCGCATACGCGCCCAACACTCCCCCCAGCACCCATACGTTCGAGTCGTACTCCCCGTTAATGTACACACCCCCCCTGTATGTACACCCCTGTACGTGTCGTACCCCCGTGTATGTACACCCCTGTACGTTCGAGTCGTACCCCCACCCCTGAACGTGTCGTACCACCGTGTATGTACACCCCTGTACGTTCGAGTCGTACCCCCACCCCTGTACGTGTCATACCACCGTGTATGTACACCACTGTACGTTCGAGTCGTACCCCCACCCCTGTACGTGTCCTACCCCCGTGAATGTACACCCCAGTACGTGTCGTACCCCCGTGTATGTACACCCCAGTACGTTTGAGTCATACCCCCACCCCTGTACGTGTCGTACCCCCATGTATGTACACCCCTGTACGTTTGAGTCCTACCCCCACCCCTGTACGTGTCGTACCACCGTGTATGTACACCCCTGTACGTTCGAGTCGTACCCCCACCCCTGTACGTGTCGTACCCCCGTGTATGTACACCCCTGTACGTTCGAGTCCTACCCCCACCCCTGTACGTGTTGTACCACCTTGTATGTACACCCCTGTACGTTCGAGTCGTACCCCCACCCCTGTACGTGTCCTACCCCGTGTATGTACACCCCAGTACGTGTCGTACCCCCGTGTATGTACACCCCAGTACGTTTGAGTCGTACCCCCACCCCTGTACGTGTCGTACCCCCGTGTATGTACACCCCAGTACGTTCGAGTCGTACCCCCACCCCTGTACGTGTCGTACCCCCGTGTATGTACACCCCTGTACGTTCGAGTCCTACCCCCACCCCTGTACGTGTCGTACCACCGTGTATGTACACCCCTGTACGTTCGAGTCGTACCCCCACCCCTGTACGTGTCCTACCCCCGTGTATGTACACCCCAGTATGTGTCGTACCCCCGTGTATGTACACCCCAGTACATTCGAGTCGTACCCCCACCCCTGTACGTGTCGTACACCCCTGTACGTTCGAGTCCTACCCCCACCCCTGTACGTGTCGTACCACCGTGTATGTACACCCCTGTACGTTCGAGTCGTACCCCCACCCCTGTACGTGTCCTACCCCCGTGTATGTACACCCCAGTATGTGTCGTACCTCCGTGTATGTACACCCCAGTACGTTCGAGTCATACCCCCACCCCTGTACGTGTCCTACCCCCGTGTATGTACACCCCTGTACGTTCGAGTCCTACCCCCACCCCTGTACGTGTCGTACCACCGTGTATGTACACCCCTGTACGTTCGAGTCGTACCCCCACCCCTGTACGTGTCCTACCCCCATGTATGTACACCCCAGTATGTGTCGTACCCCCGTGTATGTACACCCCAGTACGTTCGAGTCGTACCCCCACCCCTGTACGTGTCGTACCACCGTGTATGTACACCCCTGTACATTCGAGTCCTACCCCCAGCCCTGTACGTGTCGTACCCCCGTGTATGTACACCCCTGTACGTTCGAGTCGTACCCCCACCCCTGTACATGTCCTACCCCCGTGTATGTACACCCCAGTACGTGTCGTACCCCGTGTATGTACACCCCAGTACGTTCGAGTCGTACCCCCACCCCTGTACGTGTCGTACCCCCGTGTATGTACACCCCAGTACGTTCGAGTCGTACCCCCACCCCTGTATGTGTCCTACCCCCGTGTATGCACACCCCAGTACGTGTCCTACCCCCGTGTATGTACACCCCAGTATGTGTCGTACCCCCGTGTATGTACACCCCAGTACGTTTGAGTCGTACCCCCACCCCTGTACGTGTCGTACCCCGTGTATGTACACCCCTGTACGTTCGAGTCCTACCCCCACCCCTGTACGTGTCGTACCACCGTGTATGTACACCCCTGTACGTTCGAGTCATACCCCCACCCCTGTACGTGTCCTACCCCCGTGTATGTACACCCCAGTACGTGTCGTACCCCTGTGTATGTACACCCCAGTACATTCGAGTCGTACCCCCACCCCTGTACGTGTCGTACCCCCGTGTATGTACACCCCAGTACGTTCGAGTCGTACCCCCACCCCTGTACGTGTCATACCCCCGTGTATGTACACCCCTGTACGTTCGAGTCCTACCCCCACCCCTGTACGTGTTGTACCACCTTGTATGTACACCCCTGTACGTTCGAGTCGTACCCCCACCCCTGTACGTGTCCTACCCCGTGTATGTACACCCCAGTACGTGTCGTACCCCCGTGTATGTACACCCCAGTACGTTTGAGTCGTACCCCCACCCCTGTACGTGTCATACCCCCGTGTATGTACACCCCAGTACGTTCGAGTCGTACCCCCACCCCTGTACGTATCGTACCCCCGTGTATGTACACCACTGTACGTTCGAGTCCTACCCCCACCCCTGTACGTGTCGTACCACCGTGTATGTACACCCCTGTACGTTCGAGTCGTACCCCCACCCCTGTACGTGTCCTACCCCCGTGTATGTACACCCCAGTATGTGTCGTACCCCCGTGTATGTACACCCCAGTACATTCGAGTCGTACCCCCACCCCTGTACGTGTCGTACCCCCGTGTATGTACACCCCTGTACGTTCGAGTCCTACCCCCACCCCTGTACGTGTCGTACCACCGTGTATGTACACCCCTGTACGTTCGAGTCGTACCCCCACCCCTGTACGTGTCCTACCCCCGTGTATGTACACCCCAGTACGTGTCGTACCTCCGTGTATGTACACACCAGTACGTTCGAGTCGTACCCCCACCCTTGTACGTGTCATACCCCCGTGTATGTACACCCCTGTACGTTCGAGTCCTACCCCCACCCCTGTACGTGTCGTACCACCGTGTATGTACACCCCTGTATGTTCGAGTCGTACCCCCACCCCTGTACGTGTCCTACCCCTGTGTATGTACACCCCAGTATGTGTCATACCCCCGTGTATGTACACCCCAGTATGTTCGAGTCGTACCCCCACCCCTGTACGTGTCGTACCACCGTGTATGTACACCCCTGTACATTCGAGTCCTACCCCCAGCCCTGTATGTGTCGTACCCCCGTGTATGTACACCCCTGTACGTTCGAGTCGTACCCCCACCCCCGTACATGTCCTACCCCCGTGTATGTACACCCCAGTACGTGTCGTACCCCCGTGTATGTACACCCCAGTACGTTCGAGTCGTACCCCCACCCCTGTACGTGTCGTACCCCCGTGTATGTACAGCCTAGTACGTTCGAGTCGTACCCCCACCCCTGTATGTGTCCTACCCCCGTGTATGCACACCCCAGTACGTGTCATACCCCCGTGTATGTACACCCCAGTACGTTCGAGTCATACCCCCACCCCTGTACGTGTCGTACCACCGTGTATGTACACCCCAGTACGTTCGAGTCGCACCCCCACCACAACCTCCTAAGTACGGAGCGCACCCCAGGCCCCAACATCACAACCGCATGTACGAGTCGTACCAAGCCACACACAAGGACAGCACCGTACAACAAAATGGCCCATGTACACACCGTACACACGCTAAAAACGCACGTACACAACCAGGACAAACCAAAACAACACAAGAATACACCATTCGAATGGCACAAAGCCACAAAACATGTCCAACAAACACTAAAAAAACACATTCACTGACCTGCAACTGCCAAAAACAAACAGAGGCCCAAAACACCACCACTCCTTATAACACACCCACCCAAACTTCAAACACAGCCACACCCACCAATGGACCAATAAAAAGGGCCCACACACACAAACCATGAGCCTTTGCAACAGACTCACTGCTGCCAGACACCACAGACAACCTACAGCACCATACTACAAGCTTCACCATACCTTACACTTGCACACCTTCACACAACCACCTTCACAAACACCCCCTCATCACATTCACACACACACACACCTGCACAACCACACCCACACACCCACAACCATCCACACACACACCCCCACCATCCACACCCACACCCCTCACCATGCCCACTAACAAGAATCCAAAGTTCAGTAACCGAGAGTTGGAGGTCCTTGTCGATGAAATCCTCAGAGTCGAGCCACAGCTCTTTGGAACATTGGTCAGACAGACCAGCATGGCAGCAAAAACAGCCATGTGGCAGACCATCGTTGATGCTGTGAATGCTGTTGCGGACACCAGAAGGACCAGGCATGAATGCCAAGCCAGGTGGTACGATCTGCGGAGGAGGGTCCGAGCCAAGATGCTGGAGGAACACAACCAGGCCAACGCCACTGGAGGAGGGCCCTCCCGCAGACCCGTACACTACCAGCCCTGGGAGGAGAGGGTGATGGCCATACAGCCGGTGGAGGCAGTCGAAGGATTAGGAGGACTCCGAGACCCGGTGAGTACACAAACAACGCACCTCACATGGGGGGAATGTCATCCACAACCAAAATCACTAACAGGCACGCAACTACCCCAAGCTATCGCATGACTCAACCACACTCCATGAACACGCACATGCCACTGGCGCCACCATGCCCCATGCACCCAGCTGGACAATGTCAAGTCACAGGCCACAGAAGACACCAACACATGACACGGTAACCCGGATGGCGGGAGGGTGGGCCCAAAAATTCACATAGTGCAACTCAGAAGCAGACAACAATGCCCTCTGCCCATATGGCCTAGGTCACAGCCATACAAACACTGTGTCCCCACACAGGAAAGACTCGCCAGCAAATGGCGGACGCCTTGCATCAACACATGGGGGTGAAGGCACTGTTTTGCACATGACAGCAGCTAATGAACAGCCAACATTGTGAAATAGTGGCAGCACACACCACCACAGCAGCAGCGCAGAGACAGACACTACACACAATGGGTGCCTGGAGATCAGAAACAAACTCACATCAACAAGCCAAGGGCTATTCAAAGATCTGCTAACAGTGTGTGCCCAGGAAGCTGGGCTGAGGTGACAGAGGGTGACACACAGAGGGAGGGAGAGGGGGACACAGAGGGAGGGAGAGGGGGACAGAGAGGGAGGGAGAGGGGGACAGAGAGGGAGGGAGACACAGCGAGACGGACAGAGGGAGGAGGCTGACACACGGAGGGAGGGAGAGGGGGACAGAGAGGGAGGGAGACACAGGGAGACGGACAGAGGGAGGAGGCTGACACACGGAGGGAGGGAGAGGGGGACAGAGAGGGAGGGAGACACAGGGACACGGACAGAGGGAGGAGGCTGACACACAGAGTGAGGGAGAGGGGGACAGAGAGGGAGGGAGAGGGGGACAGAGAGGGAGGGAGACACAGGGAGACGGACAGAGGGAGGAGGCTGACACACGGAGGGAGGGAGAGGGGGACAGAGAGGGAGGGAGACACAGGGAGAGCAAATCAGCCGTGTGGTGTGTGGGAATGTCTGCTCGTCAGCAGGTAGACTGCGTGCATGTAGCCAAGGGTGGCCAGTGCCAGAACCCCCCCTCTTCCCCATGGCAAAACACAGGGCCATGTCACAACCTGTTCACGAGCACAACGACAGCTACCTGCATTATATAAGTGTGTGGATCCACTCCATGTGCACATGTACAGTGCTACACGGAAGGCGCCAATGCATGGCTCGCCACACCTTCCCACTCCACTGCTGACTGCAGTCACACTTGACGCAGCAAGTAAGACTGTGCCACACATAGTTAAAGGGGCCAAAGTGGCACCCAAGGGACACACCCATGCACAAGTGCACTGTGAGTGGAATGCAAGACAGATCCTAATTCCAAGAGGAAATGTGCCAACGTTGAAACTGATGAAACATGGATGTTGCATGGACCAAAATTAACATTATCTCTCTCACACACAGGTCAACGTCGTGGTTCACCCCCCAACACTGGGGGGGAAGACTCACAGGACCCGGATCTGCGGGAGCCCGATCCCACCGGCAGCGACGACTCTCACCACTCTGTGGACGACCCCGACCAACCTGGCACCTCTGGTGTCCAACCACCTGCAGCACCTGCGTCAGGTACAACGGGGCCAACCACCACCCCCACTCCTGCCACATCCCAGGAGACACCCAGGATCCCTGCCCCACCACCACAAAGCAGCCAGGCTGGCCAGGAGGGACACGGTGTCCCGGGCACCCAGGAGGAGGCAGGCGACAACGCCAATGCCACCCCTCAGGGGTCCCGGAGACCCGATGTGCCCACAAGGGCAGTCCAGGTGCAAGTGGGCAGGGGTGGTGGGAGTGGAGGACGGCGGAGGCGCCAGCCTGATTAGTTGGCTGCGGAACCGGTATATTCCCATGTCCGTAACATCCTGGACTCATACCGGCAGGACACCACGGGCATGGCCCAGGTTGTGTCCGTCCTCGAGGGGATCAAGACCCAGCAGGCCCAGCAACATGCGGAGCTACATGCCTGTCTACTGCAACACCAACGGAGGATGGAGGACAGACAGGCTGAGCAAGTGACAGTGTTCCAGGGGATTCCCGATACACTCCGTCGGATGGCCGACAACATGGGCAACCCTCCCTGTGCCAGAAGGCGTAGAACATCACCACCCACAGGGAGGGATCAGGAGGAGGAGGAAACATCCAATGGAGCATCCCAAACATCGTCACGGCCTGCTTCTGAGGGTCCCTGCAGGAGGCCGGGTCGTCCACGGAAAGGACCGTGAGGGTCGGCGCTACATCACCATCTCCCAGGACACCTGGCCTGGCACCTGGCCCACTGGAGCAACAGCATCACAGCATCAAGAGACATTCCCTGCCACATGGCCTTGCTGGTCACTGTCTGACCAATGTGGACAAAGACTGTGGCATGGACTCTGAGGATTTCCAATGGCAAGGACACCAACTCCCCCACTGAACTTTGGATTCCAAACTCCCGGAAAGCCCCTCACGTCATACCCCCCCCACCCCCCCACAAAAATAAAAATTCACACCATGAAGAGAAGATGCCTGCTGGTTGCATTATTACCTTACATGTGTCTTGTAAAGTCTAAACATGCCTGAGTTCTCTTTTGACTTCAACCATCCACACCCTGGGGCCTGAGTCTGGCACAGGACACACGGGCCACAGTGTATTAGGCAAGACAGACATGGAGCACCATACACACCCGTGATGGGCCCAACCAGCTGAGGGGGTGGCCGCACAA
This sequence comes from Triturus cristatus, assembly GCF_964204655.1. Classification (NCBI taxonomy): domain Eukaryota; kingdom Metazoa; phylum Chordata; class Amphibia; order Caudata; family Salamandridae; genus Triturus; species Triturus cristatus. The sequence goes on from NC_140594.1 coordinate 252,271,971, forward strand.
CCGTGCTGACAGACACATTGAGTACAGCAACAGTCATGCGCAGAGGTCAGGGATCCAGTCCAGTGTCCTGGGGGGCACCCAGGTATGTGTAGACAGGTGGCAGAACCATGTCCTGCAAGCTTGAGTCCGGTGGATGCAGAAATGGGGGCCTGGCCAACGTTGGATGCATGGGGATGGCACATGTCACAATACCCACACAGTCATGGACATCATGCATAATACACAGTCTCAGCCCACACACACAGCTTGCATCTTGCTACTCGACACATAGACACATAGCCACTATCAGGGGAAACCATGCCAGACATGCTGGATGCACCGTGGCAACACACCAGCATTGACTGAGAAGAGGCACCTTGGAGGCATAGGGACACCTTTATTAGTCATGTTTTCGGGATTGCAGAGGCAACTTGAAGTACACATGAACACTTCATGTGGAGTAACATGTGGGTCCAACACTGGCACCCCCCTTCTGCAGCACAAATGCGTGATAGCCATGGAACTGGCACACAATTGTCGGCCAACAGCCAAACACCCACAGCAGCTCACGGAGAGACTGCCATACACCATTGATCCGCTGATGTAGAAGTCCCACACCATGTCAAGCCAATGCAAACCGTATGTGTCCGAGGGCAGTGTTACACACATTGATGCCATCATCACAATCCACTATCCCATCACTGATGACTGTCAACCAGTCAGACCATCTATTCAGGTGTACACAGCTGCATGTCGTGTCCCATGGTGATGCTACATGGCTGCAGAGGAACCAAACATCGACAGGGGCAGTGTGCATACATCGTGAACAACTGCCACACCCAATACACCCCTGATGCATCCCTTACCCTAAGGAGACTTCCAAACTTGTCCGTGCGTGTAACGCTGAGTCAGCACACGATGACGTGTCCATGAGGAATAGCAGTGCCACAACAATGCAAACAGCAGAAGGCATGTGCAAGTACCTGGGGATGAGAGACACACAAGAAGTCAGCCACAAAAAGCACAGCCACTTGCATGTGCATGTACTCGACACATGTATGGATGACAACATGCTAGGTCACAATTATGACTGGGGAAATACAACCATCACTGCCACCATCACTCCAGTGACACACCCACACACACCTCTGACTCACGTGCCATACATGCAGGTGGAGACACACATCACAACACATGCCACACGTGGAGCAATGTGTGCACACTCAGACACTGGTACTCACCACTAAGCAAAGAAGTCACGTATGAGCCGAGTCCGGATGTCCTCTTGCGGCTCCACATCCTCCACATCACTAGCCCCATTGCCAAGCCCTTCATCCTCCACGGGTGGATGGTCCTCGTCATGTTGATCCAGGATGAGTGGCACAGCTTTCTCAACTGCCATGTTGTGCAGCATGCAGCAGACCATGAAGATTTTGCAGACCTTCGCAGGGGCATATGGGAGCGCGCCGCCGGTCTTGTGGAGGCACAGAAATCGTCTCTTCAGCAGGCCAAACGTCCTCTCTATCACTCGCCTTGTCCGGCCATGGGCGGTGTTGTAGCGGAGCTGGGCTGGCGTGATGGGGTTGCGGAGAGGCGTGAGCAGCCATGGCATGTTGGGATAGCCAGCGTCCCCTACATGGGAAGCACATGGACATCGTTAGAACTGGTGAAGCGGTCGTGCTGGTAGGCTATGCAAAATACAGGACAGACAGACTGTACCCACCAACAACACATGCTCGTTCGTTGCGCAGCTGCATCATCATTTCAGGCACCCTGCTACGCCTCATGATGTAGGCATCATGTGCTGATCCTGGAAAACGAGCACAGACATGTGAAATCACCATGTTGGACAGACACACCACAAGGGCATTGATGGAGTGGTACTGCTTCCGATTGCGGTACACTACCTCCCGTGCGTGTGGTGGTACCAAAGCTACATGTGTCCCATCTATGGACCCAATGACATGGGGCATCCCTCCCAGGGCATAGAATCCACGCTTGACCGCAGTCAACTGTTCAGGGGTTGGGAACTTGATGAAGTCATCCAGGTGAATCAACATGGCCTCTAAGAAATCATGCAGCACACGACAGAACATGCTCTGGGACATGCCACCAACATGAGCTATGGTATTTTGAAAGCTACCCGTGGCTAGAAAATGTAGGGCTGCCATTACCTTCAGCTTGGGTGTCAGTGCCGTAGGATACCTGTGCAGCGGTTGCAGGTGTGGTGCCAGTCCCGCCGTCAACTCCAGAATCAACCGTCGTGGGAAGCGGTAGCACCGGATCCGATCATTCTCCCGCATGTCAGCCAAGTCCGGAATTGGTCGGGCAAGAGGCGGCGCTCTGCAGTAATTTGGAAGTGACAAGGAAGAGTGAGTGCACCACAACAACAAATCATTTGTACTGCGCACATGTTAATCTGTCTATACACATATGCTACATACGGAGTGAGGTATGTGCCACATGCCCTGGACACGTATGGCTGCCAGGTGACACTCCTACCAAGACCCAGCTACACACGGAGATTGAGAACCTCCCCATGCCATGCCATGGGATTAGCTGTGTCCCAGTGCAAGTGAACAGCCAGACGCAAGACAGGAGTGACCTACACCCACACATCAGCAGAAGTAGGATGCCGATTGCAGAGACTGGTAGCGGAACACTAGAGCCACAGGTCACATGACATTACACTAGGACAGCCCACACACCTTGCCATGACGGTGCACATGTCATGACTCACCACACATTCATTGAGAGGATGCAGACATGTCCTTGTCACGCTACTCCGTGTCCCATGCATACATGCGCACCTCACATCCGAAACCACATGTGGCATGGTGTGCGGAACAGTGTGCAATGTCAATCTACACACAGACACATGTTGGTTGCTGCAACAGCTGCAGCTTTTGAGGGTGCTCCAACATCAACCTAATGGAAAGCCCCCACACATACATGACATAGTCACATCGTGCACCGTGGGTAGTGACAAGTCAGGTGTGGTAACCCCTGTAGCGGGCATCAGGGGACACTTCCGTGTGTTGGTGTCCATGCCATGCCAGTGTCGGTCATCCCAAGTGTGCAGTACGACATGCACACATGTCCAAGGAGTCAAGGGCATGCCTGGCACACATTGCACCGTCACACATTACATCTGTACACATCTCATCATACATCTGGTGCCTTCTCGACTCAGGAGTAATGTTCCACATCACAGCCTGTCACACCTGTGCCCCACACATGTAGTAATGCACAGACAATGCCTTGATGTCCATTCATGGACAAGTATGTCCATCCATGGACAAGTATGTCCGCCCTATTCCTTCCTGTGTGCTGCCTGTCACCACTGTGATGTGTGAAAACCGCAGTACTGCTGCTAAGAGGGCCTGTGTACGTTCCCATATCACTATGGGAGTGCTGCCGTATGTGTACCCATCGTGATGGCGAGCGTACAGGCATGTGTACGGTCCGTACCACTACGAGTACGCATACGCAAGAACACCCATAGTGGTAGGGCCGTACACACGCCTGTACGCTCCCTATCACTATGGGTGTCCTCGCGTATGCGTACTCGTAGTGGTACGGGCCGTACACACGCCTGTACGCTCCCTATCACTATGGGTGTCCTCGCATATGCGTACACGTAGTGATAGTGAGCGTACAGGCGTGTGTACGGCCCGTACCACTACGAGTACGCATACGCGAGGACACCCATAGTGATAGGGAGCGTACAGGCGTGTGTACGGCCCGTACCACTACGAGTACGCATACGCGAGGACACCCATAGTGATAGGGAGCATACAGGCGTGTGTACGGCCCGTACCACTACGAGTACGCATACGCGAGGACACCCATAGTGATAGTGAACGTAGGCACGCATGTACGGGCCGTTGCAATGTATTTGGGGTGCCCTAGGGCCCCGGAACGCACCGTACCTGTGTGTGAAGCTCCAAATTACATAGGGGACACATGAGGGACAAGTATTAAGGCCTACATGCATGCTGGTTGTCATGGAGACCAAGTTTAAATTTTGAATTTGTTCAGGAAGGTGCACAGCAGAAGTCAGTTGGAATGAATCTACTTTGTTGCAATGTGTTTGTGGGGCTGACATCATGCAGGAGAAAAAAACAGATTGAGAACCCACAGACTGCTAGGTTTGAAGGGATTGGAGGAAACATAGGATGCAAATGTGAGTGACCAATCACTCTGTACTCCTGTGCATGAGATGGGCCAGCAAGGCAGATATAAGGCAGCCAGGTCCCATGAGGGAGCACTTGCCTGCACATCTCTGTATTCCACGACCCAGCTGCTGCTACTGATTCCCTGGAACCATGTCAAGGGCTGTGGAGAGGTCACAGCCATTCACCCTGGAGGAGAACATGGCTTTGGTGGATGTGATCCTCCCACGGTACCCCATGCTGTATGGGCGACCAGGTTATCAGGTGAGTGCAGTTTCCACTGGCACAGACTGTGTCCCTTTTTTGTGACTGTGACTTCTGCCATTGTGTCCAGGTGTGACACACATGCTATGTACTGTAGGGGGGGGTCCCAGGGGGGGAATGCCTGATGTCTCCCAGCAGTGCCCTGAGACAGGAGGGGTGGGTGTGATGCACAGTGTGAGCCTGGATCATTGATTGTGTAGTTGCCCTCATTCTACCTGTGTCCTTTCAATGGCACGTACTGCTTTTGGCCTTCCCCCAGAGGATCATGTCCCTATGACAAAGGTGCAATGCGTTGGATGCACACTATGCCTTGTTGTAAACAGCAAATGTGTTCTAATCTGTGTCCCTGTGACATGTGCCAGGTGTATTGATGTAGTGTCACTTGTTCATCCTCTCAGGTAGATGCCTCTGCCAAGGAGCAGATATGGCTGGACGCCGTCAGCGCCGTGAGGAGTGCGGATGGTCGGAGGCGGCACCTGTCCCAGGTGAGGAAACGCTGGCAGGATATCCGGTGCTGGACGCGGAGGATCGCACGGGTCCTGCTGGGGGACTCACCTGAGAGCCACAAGAACCGCGGGCGCCGCCGTCTCTCCCACATCCAGAAACGTGTGCTGGCGGTGGTCTTTCCAGACTTGGACAGGCGTCTACAGGAGATGCAGCAGCCGGAAGGGGGTAGGTACATGTGTGTGTTTGTTGTGTTTCACCAGCATTTGTAAGTGCACTGTTCCATGGATACACTTCCAGGGTTTATGGTGCTGTGCAGATCCTGTTCCCAACAGTATTGCAGTGCTCTCCTGCCTCCCTTCCCCTCCTTGCAATGTGTTCCCTGGTCTGTGTGTAGTCACTCCATCACATGGTTATGTAGCCTGACACCTTCTACAAAGTGTACAATGCCTGCAGCATCATGTGTGGGGGTGGTGTGTAACAGGGTTTGTGACCTTGCCTGTGCCCTGTCGAGTTCTGGACTTGTGGGTTCCATGTCAGTTGGCACTAATGCTGAGTCCAGACATGGGAGTTGATCTCTCGAGTGCCAGGCCTTCCAGCAGGCATGTCCCATGTGGTAGCCTGTGACATGATGTGCATGAGTGTGCGTTACGCATAGTGCAGGGATGTTAGCGTGTGTTGCAGTCATTCCCATTCAGGAGCATGGAGTTGTGTGGCCACTACTGTCCCCAGGGGCATATTTTCCTAGGTATCATGTGTGTAATCCGAGAATGTCGACAATCTCTGTGTCTACAGCATAGGTTGTGCTCTGTGCCATTGTCCCCTGGCACCATGTTTATTGACGTGAGATGTATTACAAGTGTCCACTGTCCAGCCTGACCTGATTTTCCAAGTACATACTCACGGTGGCCATTGCCTGTGTGTCTTGTTGCAATCATCTGATGATGCCCATTTGTACATGATTATTTGGACAGGCGCACCTTGGGTATTTGGTGTGCAATCTTGAATTATTGCATCCCATGTGTATTTCACCCAGACTAAGAGATGTAAGTGCTTCCTGTGTCTCCACAGATTTGTCTCATGTAGGGGGTGGGTGGTGCGGGCATGGCCTACATGTCAAGACCTGTTATCTCCTTGCTAGGACTGGCCAGTGTGTGATGTTTGTCTGGACATACACTCAAGGTGCAGTATGCCAGTCAGGGTGGGCATGTTATCAGTATTACCTATGCTGCATGTGCCTCTAGTTCCTGGATATGGTCCCTGCTCATCCCAATTTCCTGCCACGCTGTGTGGTGCAGATGCAGTGCTGTATTGTCCCCAGGGCCTTGCTCCTCAGTCAAAATTCCATGTCATCTCATTTGCTATTGTGTCATGCTCTCCATAGTTTTTCCATGGCATGGTGGGTCACACAACTGTGTCTTGCAGGGCCTACATATGTACCTTGTTTTGTAGTTGTAACTCTTCCTTTGTTTCAGGCTATGCACTGTAACCTAAGTAGATTTGACTCATGTGACATATGTATACAGGTGTATGATTAATTTCTGTCTCTTCACCCTGCCCACAGCATCGTCGGGGGACACAGAGGGAGACATGGACACAGACGGCGCGGAGGGACCGAGCACCAGTGCCAGCGGTGACATCGGGGCTGGCACTTCGAGTGGGACTGAGGCGGAGGAGAGTGAACCCGGGGACCTGTTGACTGGCACAACAGAGTATGAAGCTGACGGGTCCGAGGATGATCTCTCCGAGTGGGCGGTGGCTGCACCACCATCTGACAGCAGCCCTACATCTCGCACCGCCCCCTCCATTGGCATCAGCCGCCTCCCACGTGCTCGTGTCCCTTCCCAACGTGCCCGGTCACCACAGGTCTCCTTCCTGCCAGGCACCGCACCCCCTGCCCCTGTCTCCACTGCTGCCGCCAATGCTGAGTCTGTGGACATCCAGCGGCAGTTGCAGATTGGTCAGACTGCGATCCTTAATGTCCTCCATGCCCACAGCCAGGTCCTCAACAACATGGAGGCATACTTGGAGGGCATTCATTCATCGCAGGCTGACCAACGCAACTTGCTGAGGTCCATAGACTCCACACTGACTGCAGCAGTGGGTCTCCTGCAGCGCTACGTCCCACCCCCTACCCCTGCCCCTTCCACACTTCCCACTCCCATGCCTGTCCCACATACACCCAGACGTAAGCATGCACCCACCACAACACACACAGGCACCACACCAGCAGGGAAGGTCTGCCGCACACCTCCTGACACGCACACACAGGGTGAAGTAGGCACACCCACTGGGTCGGGGGGCAAACGTGTGACACGCAGCCAGAGTGGGAGTCCGCATTCCACCCAATCCACTCCCTCCAAATCCCCTCCCCTCAGCTCTCCTGGCCAGATCTCCCCCAAAGACTCCTTCATGGCCGCTCTGTCCCTGAGCCCCACTGTGACACCACCCCGCAAGCGGTCAAGGAAGTCCACGGTCAGGGTGCTTGAGTCCCCCCCTGTCCACACCCTCCCCCAGTGGCGCTGCAACCCATCCCTCTGACCCCCCCCTCCTTGGGGCCTGTGGTTCCTTCGGGTGCAGGAGAGTCCCTGGAGGACCTTGCCGAGGTGTGCAGCGCGCTCCTAGAATCCACCTTTGGCCCTGCCCCACCCCCTGTGGTGGAGTCCTCCATCCCTGCACCCACTTCGCCTACCCTTCGCCCTCCTGTCCCTGCGGTGCCTGTTCCTTCCCCCCAACATGATGCCCTCACCCCTGTGGAAGACAACGGCTTGTAACTGTGCAGGCAAGCTAGGGGACACACATCCCACTGTGTCCCCCATAGAGCTGTGACTCCTGGACTGCCCTATGGGCTTTGTAAATATTGGACTTACTTCATACTAGTTTTTTGCTCATGCTGAATAAAGCTATTTATTTTTTGCCATTGGAACACTCCTGCTTTGCTGGCATTGCTGTTGGTGGGGCTGCTACATGGTTGTGGGTGTTGGTCATGTGTTGGGTGTGTGGGAAATGTAGTAGTGTGCTGCTCATAGGGGGGACCCTGGGATCTGTGTGCCATCACACGGTGTTAGCTACCTTTCTCCATTCATGTAAGCAGTTGCTGCATGTTGCAATTGTCCCAAGGTGTATTCCTTCCTGTGTGTACCCTGACTTCTTCCCTGCAGGGTGTCCCCTGACTTTAGCGCAGAGCTGTGTGTACATTAGCTGGGTGTGTGATGTAGTCCTTCACCTTTGCACATGCATGCTGAGCCATTCTCCACCTGCATCATTCGTGGCATCCTTAGTAGTCATTGTACTTGTGTATGTGGACTATTGACATGACTTCATGTGGACATGTTTTCTTTTTGGCCCTATGCATGCGTATACTCCCAGCCTCGCACACATGTGGTACATGTACTGCAGGGTCTTTGTGCACCTGACTGACATTTGTGGGCATGGTATCTGTGGCTACTGCACCCTTTGCGTTCCATGGGCACTGCTGGGAGTGATAGGCACCCACCCCTCCTGTCTCTGGGCACTGCTGGGAGGACTCTGCACCCACCCCTCCTGTCTCAGGGCACTGCTGGGAGGACTCTGCACCCACCCCTCCTGTCTCAGGGCACTGCTGGGAGGACTCTGCACCCACCCCTCCTTTCTCTGGGCACTGCTGGGAGGACTCTGCACCCACCCCTCCTGTCTCAGGGCACTGCTGGGAGGACTCTGCACCCACCCCTCCTGTCTCTGGGCACTGCTGGGAGTGATAGGCACCCACCCCTCCTGTCTCTGGGCACTGCTGGAAGTGATAGGCACCCACCCCTCCTATCTCAGGGCACTGCTGGGAGGACTCTGCACCCACCCCTCCTGTCTCTGGGCAATGCTGGGAGGACTCTGCACCCACCCCTCCTGTCTCAGGGCACTGCTGGGAGGACTCTGCACCCACCCGTCTCATGTCTGGGCACTGCTGGGAGTATTAGGCACCCACCCCTCCTGTCTCAGGGCACTGCTGGGAGGACTCTGCACCCACCCCTCCTGTCTCTGGGCACTGCTGGGAGGACTCTGCACCCACCCCTCCTGTCTCTGGGCACTGCTGGGAGGACTCTGCACCCACCCCTCCTGTCTCAGGGCACTGCTGGGAGGACTCTGCACCCACCCCTCTCATGTCTGGGCACTGCTGGGAGTGATAGGCACCCACCCCTCCTGTCTCTGGGCACTGCTGGGAGGACTCTGCACACACCTCTCCTATTTCACAATATGTACGCTCATTACATACACGGATGTGGGTACGCTCCATGCATTCGAGGTGGGGGTACGTGTCGTACTTACACTGTTGGGGTGGGGGGTACGCTCCATACGTCCGCGGGTGAGGGTACGGGTTGTACTTACACTGTTGGGGTGGGGGTACGCTCCATACATCCGCGGGTGGGGGTACGGGTCGTACTTACACTGTTGGGGTGGGGGGTACGCTCCATGCGTCCGCGGGTGAGGGTATGTGTCATACTTACACTGTTGGGGTGGGGGTACGCTCCATGCGTCCGTGGGTGAGGGTACGCGTCGTACTTACACTGTTGGGGTGGGGGTACGCTCCATGCATCCGCGGGTGAGGGTACGTGTCGTACTTACACTGTTGGGGTGGGGGTACGCTCCATGCGTCCGCGGGTGAGGGTACGTGTCGTACTTACACTGTTGGGGTGGGGGTACGCTCCATGCGTCCGCGGGTGAGGGTACGTGTCGTACTTACACTGTTGGGGTGGGGGTACGCTCCATGCGTCCGCGGGTGAGGGTACGTGTCGTACTTACACTGTTGGGGTGGGGGTACGCTCCATGCGTCCGCGGGTGAGGGTACGTGTCGTACTTACACTGTTGGGGTGGGGGTACGCTCCATGCGTCCGCGGGTGAGGGTACGTGTCGTACTTACACTGTTGGGGTGGGGGGTACGCTCCATACGTCCGCGGGTGGGGGTACGTGTCGTACTTGCACTGTTGGGGTGGGGGGTACGCTCCATAAGTCCGCGGGTGGGGGTACGTGTCGTACTTGCACTGTTGGGGTTGGGGGTCCGCTCCATGCATACGGGGTAGGGGTACGGTCCGTACATATCCGTCCCCACGCTATGTGATGCTTGTGCGGGCCGTACCCAGGCCTTTGCCACGTGGGTACGAGCCGTCCCGCCATTGTTGGGGTGACGTAGGTGTGGGCGTGGTACGACTCGTACCCACGCTCTTAAGGCGTGGGTACGGGACGTACCTGTCTGGTTGTGTTGCAGGTTCGCGTCGTCAAGGACTTCCGTTGTAGCGGTCGCTGGCTTGGCTGGACACGGCCCCACCCCCTCGTAGGGACCAGGGCCTGGGAGTCAGGTATGTCCAGGGCATGTGTGCTGTGTGACTATGGTGGGGGTTTTGTGGCCTGCCCCTGCTCCTGCCCCCCCCTTTCCCCCCCTTTCCCCCCTCCCTTAGTTGTTCTGACCTTCTGCGGCGTCTGTGTCGTAACCTGTAGAGGAGGTCGACTGCTATGAGGGCCGGGATGACACGTAGGTTCGGGTCCATGTCTGTCCGTCGCGTACTGGTACTCCTTTTTCGCGTCGTCCTGTCTGTCCATCGCGTACTGGTACTCCTTGTTCGCGTCGTCCTGTCTGTCCGTCGCGTACTGGTACTCCTTGTTCACGTCGTCCTGTCTGTCCGTCGCGTACTGGTACTCCTTGTTCGCGTCGTCCTGATTTCCAGGCAGTTTTTGGCAGCCGGAAAATATTCACCGTGCGGGATGACGTCGGTGCGAATCGTAATTCCTGGTTCGTGAATGGCAGGCTGCGAGCGTCCCGGCGTCAGGTCGGCGCTTTCCCGGATCGCATTTGTAGGTTTATTTTCGTCGGTCGGGGTTTTGTACGATTTGTACGGAAATGGTGTTTCCGTGCGAATCGTAATTCCATGTTTGTATATTTTGACGACCGGGTACGCGTCGGACGGAGAATATGCTCCGTCCGACGGTTCGTACCCGGTTTTTACAGGATCATGATCGGCACCAAAGTGTCACATTATAAAAGGCCTGATGTTGATTTTGGTTGACTGGTTGCTGCATCACAAATGTCCTGGATACTCTCGCTACCTTATTATGAGTGCATATATTATCTAACACATGTAATAAGGCAAATGGGATATCAGTGACCTTTATGACAGACCACCAGAAAAACCATGCTCAATATCTGGTGATTGACTCATCTCAGGTATAGCTAAAATACCTTGTGTATGCACAATTGTTATCCAGTCCCAAACACTGTCACAGCTACACAGTTTGACTGAGGTAAGGGGCACTCCATTACAATTGTTTTTGATCTACTTACTCTATAAATAGTTTATTTATTCAATTTCAGCAGAAGGAACAATACAACAAGGGAATTAAAAGGAAATTCTGCTGTGTGTCACATTGTAAGTGGTTGTTTCACAGCAAATTGCATTCATAGACTGATCATTTGGCAATTAAATTAATAGCAAATGGTTTACATGAGAGCACCAACCTAATGTTCATTGACATACATTAAATATGCAGCAGCAGTATACAACAGCAGTAATATATGAAGACTGCGACACCCTGTACAAGTAATGTGAAAAAGCTAGTATAGTCATGATAACATGGCATCTTAAGTGACTTCAGGGGGTGATATAGTGCTAGATGCCTCCCCATCAGATCCAGCCTCGTCTATAAGGCTAAATAGGTGGTCAGAGGGGACTAAATATTCTTGGCCCATGAGCGCTCCAACATCAACTCTTATCACACCTCTAGTTGCTCCTAGCAATATGCAGTAACCCACAGCCAACACTGGCGTTGAAGAGCATGGTGTTGATCCTAGGGCATGGCCCCTGTACCATTGGCCAGGAATAACAGCATCAGGGTCAGTCACCTAACACCAGTCGGGACATCTTTCATGTACCCCAAGAGGACCAACAGGGGAGATCACCGGGGACAATGGTCTGTAATCAATGAAATAGTGTTAAAGACATCTGTCCAATACTGGGACACTCAGGGACAGTCCCATGGAGGTTTAAGAAAGTAGCCATGCTCACTTGGCATCTGAGATATTGTGCATCTTCTGAGAGCCCCATCATAGCTAGCTGGACGGCAGTGCAATACATTCTGTGTTTGAATTGAGGGGCATATTGACTAACATTTCACAGGCCAGTAAACAAATTATCTATGCTACATTGCGTGAAAGCTAGGGATCATAAATGTGCCATATCAATTAATATATGGCTAATTTCTGCAGCATCCTAGTGCTGTTGCACTGTGTGCTGCCTAGCACCAATGAAGGTTGCCTGCATTACAGGCAGGATTGTTTTTATGTGGGAACGGACACCTTCCGTCTTTCTATCTATATATACATCCTTCAGAATGCAGCACACATGGAAAGAGAAAATAATGAGGATAAATAAAGATGTTTCTCTTTGTTATGCCTCAATGAGGAAGAAGTAGCATTTTCATGCTGTCCAATATTTTTTGGGGGTAATATTTTTTATTGAGTTTCATAAAAGCACAAAAGTTGTTCCACGTGCTACGGACAGCTACATTCAAGACCTCACTGTCCATTGGTGTGTACACAAGCATAATATGCATTGTAGTATATCACATTTGTAATAACACGTCTGTACATCTCCTCTACCCAATATGTTAAACCCCTCCACCATATTTAAGGTACCATCTTGACCCCTGAGCAAATGGGGGGCTCTTTTATTCCCCTTCATTAGCGATCTGTGTTTCCATGTCCAGCGGATCCAGCCCATAGTGTTTCATCCAACTGCCCCATACTCTGTGAAACTTTCCCGGGCAGCCTCTTCTCTTGTATGTGACCCTTCTTCAATGCCATGTATATATCCATTCCTCTCTTCCATTCAAGTATTGTCGATGGGGCCAGAGCACCCCAATTTCGTGCTGTCTCTGTTCGTGACCATGGTAATTGTGGTCTGATGATAACTACATCAGTGGGGATCCCTAATAGGAAACATTTTAGGTCCAAGTGGAGGGATACCTGTCACACTGTGCTTAGTTTTCCAACAATCTGGTCCCAGTAGGCTTGTATGATAGGGCAGCCCCAAATTGTGTGGTGGAAATCCCCCAGGTCATGTCTACATCTCAGACAGCTCAAGTTTTCAGCCCACCCAATCTTGTTTAGTCTGGCCCGGTCATAGTACACACTATAGAGGATGTAGTCCAAGGTTAACAAGTGTTTGTAAATCTTAAAACACCGCAACATCCAAGGCTGGATGCATGGGAACACCAATGCTCCACCACTGGAACACCTTCGCAACGCAAGGTAAAGCAAAGCAGAATTATGTACTGCCTTGCAATTCTTTGTATTTGCTAAACCTTGCAAAGCCATGCAATGTAGCTTTGCAGGGCTTAGTAAATAACAAAAAAGATTTTGCGTTGGGGCTGCGCCACAATAATGATATAACTCTGATGCATAAACTTAGCAAATCTGCCTCTGAATGTGTAGGAGTCTCAATTTATAATTTGGCGAGCCAGCACTAGACTGAGCTCAGCATAAGCACCACTTTTCTCCAGTGGGGGTGGGGGAGATATTATAGATCCAGTTCCGCAGCAGACTGAGCTTTCAGAGTACATATGGGAGCCTTTTCCTGCATTGTGGCATATAGATGAGTAAAAATACATTTATGAGGAAACTGATTGTAGTTATCAAGGCATTGAATGAAAGAAGCATTGGAGGTGGCTCCGGAAAGGAGTTATGGGGGGATTTGAAGTCAAGTCGAAACATGTGATACATAAATAATCAAGAATGATGTGGTGCTGGTCATCTAAAATATGTTGTGCTTTCAGAAATTGCCCCGCTGTTTTAACTGACGGCAAACACCATGATCATTCATAGTGGGGAGCATGGGTTTTCTAGAAAGAGGTATGCTCAGGGTAAAAGTAAAAGCTAGCACCTAAAAGATCAGAGTGCCAACAATGGAAATCTTCTCGTGCAAGACTTGGTCAAAGTCGAAAAATATGGCTAATCGCTATTGTTGCTGCTCAAATACAAGAAGTGGATTGGCCCTGGTCGGTGCTTACCTTTGAACTTAGAAGACATTTTTATGGAATAATGTCTGAAAAGTTAAGCGAGCCAGGCTTCAGGAGTTGTCTGAGGAGGAGACAGTGGTGAGGAGCTGCTGGAAGAAGCCACGGTGAAGATTTTAACATTCAGACTTAGGTTTTTTATTCGGAGGTAGAAAATCTCCAGCTGTAAATGAAGAGGGCTCCACAAGGCTGGATACCCCTTCTGTGAAGGACCTGTGAGCAGTATTTGCTGCTGCGGAGAGGAATGCAGCTGGAACTGCCGTGAAGTCAGATCAACTGTTGATGCACCTTAGGCGAACGACAAGCAGGTAGGTCCCAGTCTGGTCTTGGTTCTCAGAGCAGTTTTTAGCCGAAAAATGTCTATGTCCCAAATATGGGATTTTGTCTATCTGGGCACCTTTAGAACCACTTCCAAGGGTCCAGGACTAGAGAGGTATCACTTGGAGGGTCAGGACTCACTGAGACTAGGACCAAGTGAGGGTTCAAGCTTGTGTACGCCTTTCCTGTCTTTGATGCTCTGATCAGGAAGGCAGCCAACTAGCCCTTGGAGTCACTCTGGTAGTACTGAGTTCAAGCAGTAGAACAGAGCTAACGCAGCAGGGCAGGCCTTTAAGGGTTCAAGATAGGCTTCAGACAGCAAAGCAGTCCTTTTAGGTGCAGCAAAGAATAGGTGTTATGGTCCTATTTATTCCTGGTGACTTCATGGTGTTCAAGAAGTTTTGAGAGAATTCCTTTTAAAGTGCTTGTTGTTTTATGCCTCCCCTGACCTGGTTCCAGCCTGACTCAAGGAACAATGAGGTTTTGTGAAGTCCTTTGTGTAAAGACAGGGCACAGCCTATTGAATTGCAAGTAGGGCTGTGCCCAGCTCGGCCCCCCAATCCTAAAAGTGAAAGCCCATCCAGGCACACCTAATCACTCTATTGTGTGGTTGTCTATGAGCAATAAACATAGGTCAACTGGCTACTACGCACAGTCATGCGACCCAGGAACAGGCTACTTTCACCAAGTAGTTAGGGCAGGGAAATGCCTACTTTCTGAAAGAAGGATTTTCAAAATAGTGACTTTAAATACGACTTTACAATTAAAGAGGATTTAAAATTTACATTTCTCAGACACCAAACATGAAGTTTTTACCTACTACCAATTAAAAGTTAACTCTTGTAAAAAAGCATCCAAATGTTATTGAATGGTAAAGCAAGGCCTCATAGCAGTGAAAAATGAATTTGGGAGTTTTTCACAACTAGGACATGTGAAACTTAAAAGTACATGTCCAATCTTTTAGATAAAATGCCCACTGCCATATGAAATGTCTATAGCCTGCCTAAGGGTTGACTTATTTGCAATAGAAGCAGAGTTTAATGCTTAAAGGAGAAGTGTGGCTCAATGGTTAGCACGGCAGACCTCGATGCAGAGCACTGGTCTGGGACCAGGGTTCGATTCCCGTCGTGGCAGGGTCTCGGGCTATTAATTCCGCGGACTGGATATTCTCGCCTCAGTGCCTATTCTAATCTTGGGTCCCACGCTGCAACTCTGGGCAATAGCTTGCTTAATCTCCACAACGGCCCCAACAGCACTGGGATGCCTCGACTTCACCATGGGGGTGCCCAGGAGTGGACACCTCACATGGAAAGCCAGGAAGGGTTCCTTCAGCGGTATGAATACAGTGCTGAGATACCCGTAGTGGTGATCGGTGCTATATAAAAAACCATACATTTAAATTTTTGCCAAGTCACAATGGCAGTTGAAAACTGTATTCAGGCTGCAATGGCAGAAAGGGGACATTTATGCCACTAATCGTCAAATTGCCTTTCAGATTCAGTTTTTTTCTTACACTCAATGTGTTTTTCATGTTTAAATGGGTTTTGAATGTACTGTAGTATATTTTTTATATCTTACATATAATACTGACTATGCTATTTGAGAATTTATGTCTCACAGCTGTTAATGTTTGTGTATCACCAAGCACATTAAACTGACATGCTAATTTATTGTTAGTTACAAACTTTTTAAAAACTCTGCATCTTTCTCTCTAGGTCATGTCATCCTGGCTTCTGCTGGACGACTAGTATGTTATAGGTGGATACATTGGAGAGGGACACAGAAACTAGTTATTCAGAGATCTTCAGAGCTATTTGCCTGGCCATTGGTGAATTGGTTTTGAAACAAATAGCGGTACACTTCCCTTAGTCATGGATTGACACCAAAGTAAATGAGTTTAATCAAAGGTACTTGACATGTTGTGTGTGTCAAAGTTTAAAACTCAAATTTTTATATTGTCAGGTGTAGAACAGACAGATACCCTCAAGGACCTTTTAAGTTTTAAGTAAGTGCTAAATCAGCAGAACCCCTTTGCAAAAAAACACAATATCACAGAGGATCTCATCTCTAGAAACTCAAGACTCATGCTTCTTTCTCAGTCAAACGCATAACAGTATGATCCGTGCAAACCTCATCGATTGTCCTCGCTGAAAAATCTCAATTGACCTACCTAGCAAGCCACTATCCAGATATACCCCATATAAAACAAGGACAAATTCTGACAGTTTTGGTGATGTTCGATTTCAATGTGAGGGATAATGGACAGTCTCAGCACCATTGGGTGCCAGGTGGAGCAACCTAAAATTGAAAAATATATATCACCTTCCCACAGGTAGTCACCTTTCAACCTTTCTTGCTACTTGTATTACTTTCTCAGATTGCATCCTACCTCAATATTCCCCCCCAAAAAACCTTCATGAAAATAATCAGAATTGTAGCCATGGATTAGTCTCTCACATGCCTTGGTATTTAAATGATCCTGTCCTTACACTCAGTTTTCTTCATAACTTAGTGCCTCTGAGTTTACCCTACCCTTGCACATTCCTGCTGCCTTACTCTTAACTAAAGGTCAGCATAATAACCACACTCGTCTTTACAAAATATAAACATGCTTTCTGAATAAACGTTCCTGCAACATCGAAACCTATCTCCTCACCCTACTCCCATCAATCAGACTCGCTCATTCAGTTTAACCTCTCCTTGCTATTTCACAATATTTTTTCCGCACCCCTCTTTTTCCACCTACAATAATCCACTGTAGATATAATATCTACCTTAAATTAACGTAGTACATCAAAACTTGAAAATGGAGGCAATTCTTCCGTATCTGCAGAGCAGAAGACTAGAACAATAACCAACAAATCCACAACAATAATTTGTACGGATTAACCACTAACTTTGAGCTACCTAGGAGCTTGCTACAGATCCCAAAGCACTTCCACACATCGTCAAGGCTAGTAAGTGCTACATTGCTGCAAGTGTAAAGCAATACAATACACATTGTTGACATGTCCTTCATTCTTACTGGGCTTTTGGCTGTATATCACATTTATATTAAAATTTAAATGTCATAAACCTCTATAGATGTTGTTTTACATACTGAACTTACATTTGTTCTCATTTGGTATTTTCCTGAAATGTATATTATATGTGTAAATTAAATCATTGGTGAGTATCTTAAATGGAAAGTGAAGTACGTATGGATTCATAACAAAACAATGTGAATTTTAAATTGTGTTATGAGAAAGAGCTTGTTAGACCTGTCATCCTTAGGGTGGTCTTCCCCCACCCTTTTTCCTACTTCTCTCCACTTTTTGCTGTCTTTTGTTGTTCGCCTTAGAACTCTGAGTACTTTTTCACTGTTAACCAGTGCTAAAGTGCAGGTGTTTCTCTCCTAAAACATGATGACATTGGTATATATCTGATTGG
Organism: Triturus cristatus; assembly: GCF_964204655.1. Lineage (NCBI taxonomy): Eukaryota > Metazoa > Chordata > Amphibia > Caudata > Salamandridae > Triturus > Triturus cristatus. The sequence continues at coordinate 252,289,616 of NC_140594.1, forward strand.
CATAGCTAGTTTACTTAGAAGTCCCATGTAAAAAGGCATACTATATACCCAGGGCCTATAATCTAAAAGCTACTAGTGGGCCTGCATCACTGGTTGTGCCACCCACACAAGTGGCCTTTCAAACCTGTCTCATGCTTGCCATTGAAAGGCATGTGTGTAGTTTACTGCCACATCAACTTGACATTCAAAACCATTTGCCAAGTCTTAAGCTCCCTTTTTATTACACATAGGTTACCCCTAAGGTAGGCCATAGATAGCCCTAAGGGCAGGGTGCTGTGTACCTAAAAGGTAGGACATGTACTTTTATGTTTTACTTGTCCTGGTAGTGACAAACAGCTAAATACATTTTTCACTACAGTGAGGCATACTCCTCTCGTAGATTAGCATTGGGAATTCCTTTAAAAACTTTTCAGCTGTAATTCCTGATTAGAAAGGAGTAGCTTCATCATGTTTCATATATTTGGAATTGTACTGATAAATGCTATATAATGGCAAAGTTGGACTTGACATTAATATTTTAGAAATACCACTTTTTGGAAGTGGACATTACTCTGCTCTTTACTTTGCTCTGTGTGCCTGCAGCCTGTCTCCAATACATATCTGGGCTGGGTGACAGCTACACTTTGTGCATTGCCTCTAAACTGCCACACATACAGGAAGGTGAGGCTAATCTGTTTATTGATTACTCATCTCAATTCATCTGCATGCCAATGGGTCTTCCTGGGCAGGAAGGAATAGGAGGGACAAACACACTTCAATAAGTAGTGTCCTGCCGACACACAAAGCACCCTTACAGTTAGCCATCAGGGCTGGGTTGAAAGGGATCCTTGTGAACCCCAGGGAGTTGATTCAAAGTCACCCTTTACATCAAATGGCTCTTTATAGTATATGTACTGGGGCTCTGACCTTACCAAATCAGTACACTACTGGACCTATGAAAAACTCTGCTGGAGTAAAGACTTCTGTGCATTAAGGATTGCCACTTTGCATTGCTTCTCTGCTTTGTGTACCTGCTCTGCTGCCTGCTGATCTCTGCTCTGTAAAGGACAAGGACTGAACCCATCTCACTTGAAGCCAGAGTGACTCCCATGGCTTGGTGGCTTGCCTCCTGTTCTAAAGTCTCAGGAACACCAAAGACTTCCTGCAATCCTGCTGGTGTGGCTGGACTCTGTCATCTGTGAGTCCTACACTTGCCTGAGATGCACCCTCCAGTTCAGGGCTGCAGACGTGGGTCCTGAAGCTGATTTGTTACAAAACAGATGCATCATCACCACTATGCTGGTCGGAACTAAAGCATCGCCCTTCAACGCCAACACAGAGGCTGTTCAATGATAGCAGTTTCCCATGCTGCGTAGCCTGACAACGACACTCTGCACAGCTCAAAGACGAAGATATGCCTTCATCACTACAGATCCTAACGACGAAGCGGGAACCCACTGTGTGAATAGGAACCGACACATCATATTCTCGAAATCGACGCTTACTCCATCCAAGGTACTTTTTCAGTGGGAACTGCGTGAGTCTTGTAGTCAACCAACCTCCATCACGATCAGCCTGAACTTTGGATTTGTGCTGGTCCCTCGCACCCTCAAGTAACCTCTTAACAGGTAGTGATTTGTAAGCACTATTTATGCATTTAGTCTTTAAAAATTCATATCTCAACTTCTACGCATTGGATTTTTATGGTTTCGGTCTTGTTTGACTCAGTTAAATATTCTCTATTTTTCTAAATTTGTGTGGAGTCTTTTTGTGGTATTTTCATTGTGTTACTCTGTGTGAGTGTGGGTGTGTGTGTGTGTGTTGCACAAATACTTTACACATAGCCTCTTTAGATAAGCCTGCCTGCTCTGTGCCAAGCTACCAGAGGATGAGCACAGGTTATATTTTAGTGTGTATCTAGCTCACCCTGACTAGGATTGTGGTTCAAACTTGGATAGGGTGCATACCTCTGCTAACTACAACAGAGCTTATTTCAATCATTCCTTGTATTCATTGTTTTATTGATTTATAATGTAAAAAAACTACTTTAATTGCAGATTCTCTGAAAAAGATAACTTCTATACTGGATGAGGAATTAACAATAAGCCAACATTTGATTACAGTCTTTTTCCAGGCAACAGTCCATGAAGGATGTGAAATGAGTGAGGGTACATTTTGCACAAAAGAAATAGTGCTAAATGCCAGGAGTAAGGTGGGGGAAAACTCTACTCCAAGTGCACAATTTCTCTGTTCGTGTAATTCCATGCAATCTGGCGGAAATTGTGGGTAATTCCATGTGATTGGAATACATAGAATTACGTGAGCTATGTCTACCTCAATGTTATTAAAATCCCAGAAGTGGAACAATTTTGTCCTGGTGACATAGATTGATCTGTTTCATGTTGTTCTACCACAATTTGTACTTTATAGTGTATCAGATTAAGGGATAGTATGTGTCTTGTGAATATGGTAAAAGTAGGTAGAACTTACATAGTATGAATGTTTGATAGATGTTTTTGATACATGGAAGATTTGTTGTCTAAATATAAGTAACCCTTGGCGTAGTTCGCGAAGTAGCACTTCGCGAAGCTACGCAAAGTGCAGTTCGCACTACGCGAGCTACGCGTAGCACTTCGGGAACTGCGTAGTACCTTGTTCGCACTGTGCCAGATGTCGTTTTCAATGATTGCACAGTGCGGACAAGCAACCGGCACTGTGCAATCATTGAAAATGGCATCTTGCACAGTGCGAGCTGTAGTTTTCTGCTGCTCGAGTAGATTTTTACTCGAGCGGCAGCTTTCTCAACGCGAACTGGTAGTTTCTCATTGCGAGCGGTCGCGAGCATACGCGACCACTCGCAATGAGAAACCTGACCTCCTCGCGTTGGGAATCTCGCCGGGATGTTTATTTTCCATGCTCGCGATCGCCAACTTGATGTTGCTGATCGCGAACAAGGAAAAAGTCTCGCCGGGATGTCATTTTGCTTGCTCGCGGTCGCCAACTTGACGTTGAGGACCGAGAGCAAGCAAAAAATGACCGCAGCACTACGCAACACTACGCTACGCGTGTTCGCACTGTGCTACGTGCAGTTCGCGTAGTGCGAAGTAGCGCGAACTTCGCAAACTACGCGAGTGTAGCGTAGTGCTTTGCCCAGGCTTAAATATAAGATCAAACTTGTTTGATTGTGTTTCCTACATGAGTTGAATGAAGGAGAATATTGTGCCAGAGTAAATGAATGTCAGATTATTTATACACAAATAATGTAGTGAGTTCTAAGAGAGATAAGATACCCTACTTGTGTGTAAAGGTTGTCATTATTGTACAAATTTGCTTCAGAGATCAGGAGTGTGAAAGAGGGTAAAGGGTGAATGTGTTAGAGTGAGAGACCTGGGTGCATATTCACAAGAATCTATCGCCGAGTTAATGGCACTTTATCGCAGCCAAACTTGCGATAAACTTATCGCCCCAATCACAAGCCGGTGTTGACAGCCCGCAGCACCAGTATACCCGCAATAGCTGCCGCAAAAAACATCACCAAAGATGACCCAGCAACTATTGATAATGAGATGCAGAGTAGGTGTTCCTGTACCAAAAGCCTCGACAACACAACTCCACAACATTCACTACGACCAGCCAGAACTTCGATAAGAACAAAAAACAGGCATTAAGGCACGTTAGCAGCAGCAAAATAACACTTGCTCTGACCTGGTGCAAAGTCGGACCACAGCCTGCACCACAAAAGGGAGCACAGCCCAGAGCCACACCTGAAGAACAACAGATGCACCCGGCCAACTGAACATGCAGCCCGAAGGACTGAGAGGGCAACAACACCCGCCACCACCACCCCCAGCCCCCCCCCTCCCCAGCACCCCCCACCAAAGACATGCCACATCAGCTACACCTTAACATGTACAAAATATTCCACATGATGTCACAAAATCACAACTGGTGACATGCATGTGTCGTCACAAAAATGAGCATCACACATTCACTTTTGAAGCAACAAATGAAAGAGGGGAAGAGTGAAGAAGAGAGGGGGAGAGAGAGAGAAGAAGAGTGGGGGAGAGAGAGAGAAGAAGAGAAGGGAGAGCGAGAGAGAAGACGAGAGGGGAGAGAGAGAGAGAAGAAGAGAGGGAGAGAGAGAGAGAGAGAGAGAGAGAGAGAGAGAGTGCTGCCCCTGTGCACCCAGGCCACACTGCTCACCTGCTGCCACCGGTGTGTCTCCAACCACTTGCCGGTATGTATAGCAGTACACCAGGTCACACATCTGAGACAGACCCGTCATCTGAAACAGAGTCCAGATACATGATTGGTACAGTACACACAATTGCACAAGTCAACATTGCCTGCCCGCCCATGCACACACAGGCAGGGGCACCCCAGCCCCTCCCGCCACCCATCAGAGCATGCCCGCCCATGCACACCCTGGCCTCACTGCTCACCTTCTGCCAACGGCGTGCAGACAGGAGGTCCCACCGCTGCAAGCCACAAGCCCGGGGCCCATGGACATTGCACCCTCCACACCATGAAGCCCGGCTCCGCAGGCCACCAGGTCTCACGTTTGGTGCTGGGTCTTGATTACTCCATGGCAGAGGACATACCAGTGCACCTGGCCTCATTGCAGGCTGCACACCCGCTCAGCCCAATGGGTGCCACTAACTCTGGGATCCCAGAAGTGACACCACATGGTGGTAGGCCCGCACTGCCCGCTGGCTCTGGCCTACACTGCGGTCGAGCAGAGCACACAAAATTGAGCGGTCCGGACCCCCGGGACGGGGCCTCATAGCAGGCTGCACACTGGCTCAGCAGCTTGAGGTGCCACTAACTCAGTGCACCGACAGTCACCGGCCCGTGGTGGGATACCTGTGATGGCCGCAAGGCCTCAGGTGCCACTAATCCCGTGTGAAACAACTCATAGGCCCTTTATGATGGAGTGTCTGTCATCCAGTCACCACCGGCAGAGGGGAATGTGACATCGTCAGCCCCTTATGTTGGCAGAGTCACATGGCCTGTGCCAATGTGTGTGGTGTGTGTGCAAACCTGCCCTCAGGGAGTTGCTGTGACATGCTGACAACTAGACCAGTGTCCTGCACACCACCAGCGAGTACGCCTGCGATGGATAGCAATGAGGGCCCCCTCTCGGAGCATAAGCAGAGTGATCTGGCCTGCCGTACGCCGGACCTGTGCAGGGCTTGCAACAACGGCTCGTGGGCTCTGGGCATGGTTCAGTTCATGTCCGGACATGGATGTGACTGCTGCGTGTGTCCCTGTTGTAGTGTCCACAGCACCCGGTACACAATATGCAAAGTAGCACCCCCTGACTGGCATCTCACAGGATGAGCATCATTGATGCAAGGGAAATCACTGTCCCTACATTCATCCACACATTCATACATTAATGATAGAAGACATAACACAGCAGTGCGTCACTGGATGTTTATTGCACATCCAGTGCAGTTATGCAGCTGGAGCGGTACAGAGCAATGCCGACCACACTACACAATATGGGCCGGTGGGGGGCCAGCCAGAGTCCATCCGGGGATGACAAGTACTGCAAAAGAGGAAGGGTGCAGTCCGCAGTCTGGTCGCTGTGTCATTGGTCATCAAACAGGATGTGGCAGTCCATGTTGCTGTCCAAGGTGAGTACATAAGAATGTATAGGGGGTCAGTGGAAGGTCATGGGGCCAAGTGCAGCACCAAGCAGAAACAGGCTAGGTGGCAGAAACGAATGCTAGTGCCTCCTGATCACAAGCCCATCCACATCCTCGTCCCCGGATGTGTGCTCTGCCCCAGCTGTGGGTGTTGCAGTACCAGCTGAGGCACTGTGTGCCACTGACACATCAGGTGCCGGAGTGGATACATCTGCCACACAGTGAGGCAATGGCACACCAGGGTGCAGAGATGTGGATGGTGTGGGGCCAGCAGCATTTATCATCGCCATGACTTGTGGCACAAACATATAAAACCTATAAGTCACTCCTATGGCAGGCCTTAACAATCCTGAAGGCAGTGTGCTTGGTTTTTGGGTGAGAGGGTGCCCCTGCATGAGCAGAGCTCCTTGCAGTGTTTGGAGTACCTCCTCTGATGCTGTTTGTGGTGCAGCCTGACCATATACTCTTAAGTGCATTATAACCTCGCGGTAAATGCAAACTTTGGACTGGCTGCACGGAAACATGTTGTGTTTGGTGTCAAACGCTTTGGAATACTACCCCCCGCCAGTTCTGGCGGCGGGGGTAGCATTCCACCCTTCTAGAGAGAGAGACATGTTCACACTGGTCTACCCGGTAAAGACTTTCTCAAGCCCTGGCATCACAAAATGGATGCATGCAGTGTGAGAACACATCCGCGAATCGCCGTTAACTTCTATGGGGAAAGTCGCGGTTGGAAACTAAGAGTTTATGGGCACTTAGGGGATGGCTACGAGCGAACCCTTTTGGACTTGGGGGTGTCTAGGGCCAACACCCACGGGAGCACCGGAGTACTCGAGTTACCTCACCCAGGGAAGCTGGGTGCATAGGTGTCTTTTGGTGTCGGGTCGCGTCGCTGTTTTAAATGGAAGCTGGCAAAGAAGTGCTGCTGCCGTGAATAGGAGAAGTGTCCGGAGAGATCCAAGCCTGGATCTAGGATGGAAGGAACCTGAAAGCAGAGGGGACAGAGTCTGGGTCACTTGCCTGTGACCAGGGGCACAATACTATCGATAGTCCAATGCCCACTGATGTCGGGTGCTTCAGGTGAGTTGATGTGTGTCTTGATTCTTCAACCACGAGGTCCAGGAAATGTTGATGACAACCAGGAGCTGGATTCATGCTATTCCCCAAAGTCTGTTGAGTGCTGCTGTGTCGGCAACCAGATTGGACCCAACAAGTCTTGGCAACAGCAAGTCATGTCAAAATAGTAAAAGGACGTCAGTGCTGTCCAGGAAGGTCTGGGGGACTCACCCAGTGAAGGTAAGTCAGGGCACGTCTGGAGCAACCAGGAAAGCCCAATCAGAAGAGGAGTTGCCTTCGTGGGGACCCACTAGCCAACGGGCTAGCGATCGCAAAGGAGCCTCGAGTGGTCGCACTTGAAACTGGCCCATGGGTCACTCGTGGAGTGGAGGCCAGAGATCTTTGGTGCAGGAGGTGCTCAAGGCTGGGGCTACTCAGAGCATATCTTCAAGGAAGACCAGGAAGATGATGGATCAGCAAAAGTTCACGGTGTCAAGGGGTCACGGTTCCACATCACCCACGATAGCCACGGGCCTCAGCTTTGCTGTGGACTCAGGGTAGCCTCAGGGAAGTCTGGAAATCCACCTCTGGTGATGCAAAGACTTTGGCATCTGGCGGGAGCTTCAGAGTTTCAGACTGGACAGTTGCTTAGTTGGTGCCTGCCAAGCAGGGGAGTCACTCCTTGACCCCAAGGGAGATTTCTTCAGTCTTCTAGTTGAAATAGAACGTCGAAGATCCAGGATATATGTTGCAGAGTTTCGTCCAGGGTAATCTAAAGTTTCAAGGACTGGGTTCACATACTTATACTAAGTTTGGGGGTTGGACATACGCTAGGGACCCACCTATGGGAGGGTTTGGAAAGAGGGGTGGTTACACCCATTTCCTTTGTCCAGTTTCGTGCCAGAGCAGGGGCAGGTAGCCCCTGTAACCGGTTTTAACTGGACTATGCACAGGGACACCAAGTGTGCCCCCAGTGCAGGAATTCAAAGTATCAGAGAGTGCTCGCGCCCAGCCCCAATACACATCTGCATGTCTGCGGAGGTGGTTACACCTCCCTGGGACAGGAAACCTATTGTCCAGGCCTCCCCTGCTGGAGTTTCGGTCAGCAGCAGGAGGCCAGACCCGTGTCTGTGGCAGTGGCATCCATTTTGTTCGGGCTGGACTGTTCCCATGAGGCACAGGGTCAGACTGATTTGCATATGGCCATGTCTAAACTGGGGTGGCAGAGTGGGCTAAAGAACGGTGATGGATTAAACCCGGATCAGTTGACTGGGGGTGAGTGCTTGCAATGTTCAACACTCCGTCCATCATTTCCTTTGGTTTTGCTTTGTTCCCCATAAGTTGGCAGGGTATGCTCAGACGTGAGTCCCTTGCTCACTTTGCCACTAGATTCAAGCAAGCCTGGCTGAAGACGGCTGGAATGCCAGAAACTGGTCCTAGGAAGCTTGTTTCCGGTCCAGGGAAGACATGGCTGGCAGTTCGGGCTGGACTGTTCCCATGAGGCACAGGGTCAGACTGATTTGCATATGGCCATGTCTGAACTGGGGTGGCAGAGTGGGCTAAAGAACGGTGATGGATTAAACCCAGATCAGTTGACTGGGGGTGAGTGCTTGCAATGTTCAACACTCCGTCCATCATTTCCTTTGGTTTTGCTTCATCCATTTTGTGATGCCAGGGCTTGAGAAAGTCTTTACCGGGTAGACCAGTGTGAACATGTCTCTCTCTCTAGAAGGGTGGAATGCTACCCCCGCCGCCAGAACTGGCGGGGGGGTAGTATTCCAAAGCGTTTGACACCAAACACAAAATGTTTCCGTGCAGCCAGTCCAAAGTTAGCATTTACTGCGAGGTTATAATGCACTTAAGAGTATATGGTCAGGCGGCACCACAAACAGCATCAGAGGAGGTACTCCGAATGCTGCAGAGGAGCTCTTCTCATGCAGTGGCACCCTCTCACATAAAAGCCAAGCACTCTGCATTCACAATTGTTAAGACCTGCCATGGGAGTGACTTATAGGTTGGTAGTAATATAGGTAGCCTATACCACAGTAAAGGGTGCAACTACCACCTTACCCAGGCTGCAGTAGCAGATCAGTGGTGTCATTTTGGAGTGCTTCCCAGGGGTGGCATAATACGTGCTTCAGCCCCTGGTAGGCCTCTGAGGTTCCTATGCCCTAGGTACATAGTGCACCATATACTAGGGGCTTATAAGGCACTCCATAATCCAATTAGGAATGTACCTAATGTACATGGAAACCATTTTAGAGAGGAAGCAGCTAGGCTGGGATCCTGATTAGCAGGGCCACAGCCAGACTAAGGTCGAAAAACAGTGAAACACCAGCAAAACGTGGGGGTACCCATGTGAAGCAGATCCTTCTTTCCTACACAATCCCCCCCCCCAAACGCAGGGACATTAAACTAACCTTGACCAGTTGAGTCCATCTGCATTGGCATGGTTACTCCCAGGTCTTTGTTCCACTGTAAAGCCCATCCCCTGTAGGGAACTGGACCACCTAAGCAGTTTGGGGTTTTCACACTTCATTTTTTTAGCCATAAGAGGGGCTTATGATCTGTCTGAACAAGAAAGTGAGTACCAAACAAGTATGGCCTCAACTTCTTCAGAGCCCAAACCACAGCAAAGGCCTCCCTCTCAATGGCTGACCAACGTTTCTCTCTAGGGGTCAGCCTTCTGCTTAAGAAAGCTACTGGCTGATCCTGACCTTCATCATTCAATTGTGACAGTACAGCCCCTACCCCCAATTCAGATGCATCTGTTTGGACAATGAACTTCTTGGAGTAATCAGGACTCTGTAGAATGGGAGCAGTGCGCATGGCCTGCTTCAGGTCATCAAATGCCTTTTGACAGCTAGCTGTCCACTGAACCGTTTAAGGCATTTTTTTAGACGTTAACTCATTCAGGGGTGTCACTATTGATCCATACCCTTTGACAAATCTCCTATAGTACTCAGTCAGGCCTAAGAAGGCTCTCACCTGAGTCTATGTGGTGGAACAACCCAATCCATGATGGTCTGGATTTCGCTCTGCAGTGGTTGAACCTGGCCTCCACCTAAAAGGTGGCCCAGGTACACAACCTGATTCTTCACTATCTGGCACTTGGTGGCCTTGATAGTGAGGCCTGCCTTTTGCAGGGCCTCCAAACCATTCCTTAGGTGGACCAGGTGATCCTCCCAGGTGGAGCTAAAGACAGCAATATTATCTAGATAAGCTGCACTGTAGGCTTCCAGACCTGTGAGAACTGTATTCACCAACCTTTGGAAAGTGACAGGTGCATTCTTCAAACCAAAGGGCATCACCACAAATTGGTGGTGCCCACTTGGGGTCGAAAATGCTGTTTTTGGCTTTGCATCATCATCTAGTCTGATCTGCCAGTAGCCAGCTGTCAAGTCAAATGTGCTAAGGTACTTGGCTGAGACCAAAGTATCTATAAGCTCATCTGCCTTTGGAATTTGATGGGCATCAGTCCTAGTGACTGCAATGAGACCCCTGTAGTCCACACAAAACCTCATCAATCTTTTCCCACCACTGGTGTGAGGTTTTGGCACAAGGACCACTGGACTAGCCCAAGGGATATCTGAGGGTTCAATAACTCCCAAATTCAACATTTTCTGGACTTCTGTCCTGATACAGTCCCTGACATGGTCAGGTTGCCTATAAATCATATTTTTAATAGGCAGACTGTACCCAGTGTCCACTTCATGAGTGCACCAGGTAGTCTGACTTGGAGTCAGAGAAAACATGTTTCTGAACTGATTGAGCACCTGTCTGCAATCAGTTTGCTGCTGGGCAGTGAGGCTGCCTGCCAAGGCCACACCATCAACTGACCCATCATCAGGGTTCTGTGAGAGGAGGTCAGAGAGTGGGTCACTCACTTCCTCCTGTCCCTCATCATTAGCCATGAGCAAGACCATGTCAGCCCTGGCTACATATGGCTTTAGCCTGTTGACATGGAGAACCCTGTGGGGACTCCTGGGAGTTCCTAGGTCTACTAAGTAAGTAACCTCTCACTTCTGTTGAACAATAGTGCAGGGTCCACTCCACTTGTCTTGGAGAGCTGCTGGGGCCACAGGCTCCAACACCCACACTTTCTGTCCTGGCTGGTAAATAGTCAGTACAGCCTTTTGGTCATGCCAGGCTTTTTGCAATTCCTAGCTAGCCTCAAGGTTTTTAGTTGCCTTTTTCATGTACTCAGCCATCCTGGAGCGGAGACCAAGTACATAGTCCACTATTTCTTGCTTTGGGGGCTTGAGAGGTAACTCCCATCCTCCCTTCACCAAACACAATGGATCCCTGACAGGGTGACCAAACAAAAGTTCAAAGGGGCTGTAGCCAACCCCCTTTTGTGGCACCTCCCTGTATGCAAACAAAAGGCAGGGCACGAGAATGTCCCATTTTCGCCTACGCTTTTCTGGGAGCCCTTTAATCATGCCCTTTCAGGTTTTGTTGAACCTTTCAACCAAACCATTGCATTGTGGGTGATAGGGTGTGGTGAATTTGTAAGTCACTCCATACTCCTTCCACATTGCCCTTAAGTAACCAGACATGCAGTTGGTATTCCTGTCTGATACCACCTCCTTAGGAAAACCCACTCTTGAGAGAACTCCCAACAGGGCCCTTGCCACCACAGGTGCTGCAGTGGTCCTAAGTTGAATAGCTTCTGGGTACCTGGTAGCATGATCCACTACTACCAGGATAAACCTGTGCCCAGATGCTGTTTGGGGATCCATGGGACCAACAATGTCAATCCCCACCCTTTCAAAGGGCACCCCCACCACAGGTTGTGGCATCAGGGGGGTCTTTGTAGTGCCACCTGCTTTGCCACAGGCTTGGCAGGTTACACAGGAGCGACAAAACTCCTTTCTGTCTTCAGACATGTGGGGCCAGTGAAAGTGAGGGACAAGTCTGTCCCAAGTCTTGTTCTGGCCCAGGTGACCTGCTAAAGGGATATCATGGGCTAGGGTCAATAGGAAACCCCTGAACTTCAGAGGTATAACCAACCTCCTGGTGGCACAAGGCTTGGAGTCTCTATACTCTGGGTACAGGAGTCCATCATCCCAATACACCTTATGGGTACCACTAGCACTCCCAGCAGCCTCAGCAGCAGCTTGCTGTCTGAGGGGTTCAAGAGAGGGGCAGCTCTGCTGCTCCTGGCTCAGATCTGCCCTGGAAGGTCCACCTGTCCTCAAGAACTCAACCTGATCAGGCTCAAGCACCTCTGGGACAGTTCCTTCTTCAGGACTGTGATCATCTCCCTCAAGAGCCTGATCCTCCTTCTGAGTCAGGGGGTAAGCCTCTGCCTTAACCCTTCTGCTCCTCCTCTTGGATGGCACTTGGTCCATTAGTCCAGAATCCAAGGCCTGTTCAGTTTCAGACATTTTGGCCTGTGGCCTGGTCACAGCAAACACATCTGCAGGGATGCCCAGCATTTTTGCATGAGTCTTGAGCTCTACTTCTGCCCAAGCTGAAGTCTCTAGATCATTGACAAGCAAGCATTCGACTGGTAGGTCTGCACTCACCACAACCATCTTAAGGCTAGTAACCCCTCCCCAGGAGAAGTTAACAACTGCCAGAGAATGGTCTGTTCTGACATTGCTAGCATTGGTCACTTGGTACATTTCACCGAGTTTGATCTGACCAGGATCCACAAGATCTTTTGTCACCATAGTGACACTTGCTCCTGTGTCCCCGAATGCCAAAGCCTGTACTCCATTGATTAAAGGCTGTTGCCTGTACTTGCCCAAATTACTGTGACTCAGAGAGGGGGTCATATCCATGCCCCGATCACAGAAAGAACAGCCAGAGTGGTTTCTCTGACTAGGCCAGAGCTCAACTCAGTACCCAGGGTCAACCCTACTAAACCCTTTGGCTGTGTATTCCCACCACCAATTGTAACTGCACTAGGGGGAGCAGGTGCCTTAGGGGCATTGGTGGGGGCTGGAGTGTTCTCTTTGGACTTGGTGCAATCACTGGTCCAGTGTGTCTTTTGCTTACAGACTTTGCACCATGGTTTCTTATGGCCTTTCCCTTTTTTAGCCTATGAATCCCCACCTGGAGAATATTTTTGGGGACCTTGTGAAGACTTCTGGTCTTTACCCTTCTCCCCACCCTTGTCAGAGTTCTTAGAATCTTGCTTCTTTGGGTCACCACCTTGGTTCTGTACCTTCTGCCTCACCCTGGTTCTGACCCATTTGTTTGCCTTCTTTCCCAATTCTTGGGGAGAGGTCAGATCAGAGTCTACCAGGTACTGGTGCAACATCTGATTTTGACAGTTATTAAGAATCTGCTCCCTCATTATCAGATTGTACAATCCTATGCAGTCACACACTTTACTGCCAATACCCAACCTTCCAGAGCCTTAACAGCACAGTCAACCAAGTCCACCGAGTCTTGATTTTGTGTCTTTTGGGTATCCCTGAACTTTAACCTGTACTGTTCAGTGGTTAGGCCAAACCCATCTATCAGTGCACTTTTCAAGACCTGGTAATCAAAGGGTTCACTCGTAGCCATCCTCTAAGTGCCCTTAAACTCTTAATTTCCAACCGCGACTTTCCCAATAGAAGTTAACGCCGATTCGCGGATGTGTTCTCACACTGCACGTGTCCCCCGTGGGTCCCCTGTGTCACTACCTTGGGTGGTTCCTTGTGGTCCAAGCACTTCTACAGGCTCTAGGCCTTGTGTCTAGTTCAGTTGTGGTTCTTATACCACTTTATTGGTATATGGTTTGGTATGCCCCTAAGGCCCAAACGTGTATTTGTGCTTTTGCTGTTGAATACTGACTTGTAACTTAAGTACTTCGAATTCCACCCTCATAAAGAAACTAGAGGGGTGAGTTTTATCTTAAATACATATATTTTAAATATTTACCTGGTGTGGTTGTCCTTTCATTTGGTCGTTCAGGAGATTATAGACTGGTAAAACATGCGGCTTTACATTCCTTCAAGACTTAGCCTGAAGGCTGCTCTCCATAACTACCACTAGGATAGCTTTCAATAAAGGTTGTCTTTAAACTATCACCATAAGGGGTTGTTTAGACTGATACAAGGTGCCCACTATAACTAGTGGACAGCATATATCAGGCCAACTTCTCACAGCATTGGAAGGCCGTGTGTTGTTCCTGGGATTCTTGGGAGACTGGCGGGGCCGTGGGTTCCTCCTGCAGGGTGGTTTGCGTGGTGAATGGGGTCTCCTGGTCGATGCTGGGGTTGTCCTCCTCATCATCAGTGAAGAGTGGCTGGGACAGCTCTGCAGGGGGTGATGACAGTGGCCCTGCAATGTAAAGGGGAGATGATGTATTGCAATGTGTCCACATGTATGTAGCCGCATGGTACATGTTGACCTTCAGACAGCATGACATTGTACATTGTGACAGTCTATAGATCTGGGCGACACCCAGAGTCATTGAGGGTGTGCACTGTGCTCTGCTTGATTGTGCATGTGTGCCATCGTGGCCATCTCCACCCGTCCCCCCAGTACCTGGTGGTCACTCACCCTGTTGCAGTTGTGTTGTGTCCTGTCGAGCAGTGTCTGGTCCCCTGACTCCGGCCACAGTATCCACGACACCAACTCCTCCATGTCATCCAGCACGAGCTGTGGTGCTGGGCCCCCACCTTCAGTCTGCATTGCTGCCTTCTGGTTAGCTGCGAGTTTCTCCTTGGTCTTTCACTTGATGTCATTCCATCGCCTCTTGACTTCGTCCATTGTCCTCTTGTGTTCTCCAACGGCATTCACCTTTGTCCACGATGTCCCGCCATATTCCATTATTGGTGCCAAATGACACGGAGGTGACGAACAGTTGTTGATGTTGTTCTATCACCTCTGTGGTTATGATCGTGTTCGCCTGCAGACTGAACTTCGTCTTTCTCTTCTTCTTGTCCTTGCCCTTCCCTGTCCCTGAGGTCACAGGCTGGTCATCCGGGGTGCTTGTGGGGTTGCGCTTGTCCTCTGCACCTGCTCCGGCTGCCTCCATGGTGCTTGGGTGTTGGTCAGTTTGTGTTTGGGTATATTTTCTACTTTTATGGTGATTTTTCCCACCTGCCAGGTGTGTGTTGCAAATGCAAAAACAACAATTGATGGACAGAATGCAGAAGAATGAATGAATACACACATTTATACAGAGCATGGCTACCCAAGGGTATCCCAGCGCTTAATGTGGCACCTTAAAAACTAAGAACAGATCATGGAAAAAGAAAAGTTTTAAGCTGTTTTCTGAAATTAAGATGGCCGGATTCTAGCCGTAAATAATCAGGGAGCCGGTTCCAAAACTTGGCTGCAATATTTGAAAACCGCCGACCTCCAGTTCGTGAACGCTTGATCATGGGAACTGCAAATAAATGTTTATTGTCGGATCTCAAAGCCCTGTTAGGGCGGTATAATTGCACCATCGAGTGAATCACTGGAGGACCCTTCCCAGAAATAGATTTATGGACAATGCACATTGCTTTGAATCTAATTCTTTCCTGGATGGGAAGCCAATGCAAAATAGTAAGGGCTGGTTTGGCTGAGCTGCATTTGGGAATGTTCATTAATAGGTGGGCTGCACAGTTCTGAACAATTTGCAGTCTCTTAGTGGTTCCCAGTGGGGCTCCCAAATAGACTGCATTCGCATAATCCAGCCGAGATAATATCAGTGCTTGAACTAATACTCGTGTGGCAACAAAAGGAAGGAGAGGGAGAATCTGCCTTATCTTCCTAAGGAGTCTATAGCAATTGGCTGTGACTTTACAAGCTTGTTCTTTAAAGTCCAAATTGCAGTCAAGCCAGACTCCCAAACTCTTGATCTGTTATTTTGGAGCAGGTGGGGGGCCAAGGCAGCTGGGCCACAGAAAGTCTATGTTAGCGGGGGCAGAATGACCAAGGAGCATGAGTTCTGTCTTTCTCCACTCAGTTTTAAGAATGACTTGTCCATCCACTCGGAGATCTTTCCGAGACATGATGTTAAGCCAGGATCAGATTTGTCCTGCTGACTGAGGGAAACCACCACATCTGCAAAAGAACTCATGTAGATGTTAAACATGGTAGGACTTAAGGAGGATCCCTGGGGGACTCCACACCGCAGTGGAATCTGCTCTGAAGCAGCTTCATCCTCGTAAACAGAGAAAAGTCTATTTTCAAGGAAGTACTGAAGCCAGTTCAGGGTGATTCCAGCCACAACCACCTCCCTGAGTCTGTGGACCATTAGTTGGTGATTAACAGTGTCGAAGGCTGCGCTGAGATCTAACAAAATGAGAGCAGCGCAGCCTCCATTGTCCAGAATTTTCCTAGACTCCTCTATCATGGCAATAAGAGCGGTCTCCGTGCCCTGTTGACATCTAAAGCTTGTCTGCATGGCATGAAGGCAATTGTTTTTTGCCAAGAATGCTGCCAGTGCAGAGTTGACATGTTTTTCAGCTAATTTGCTGATTTCGGGCAACAGGAAGATGGGCCGGTAGTTAGCCCATTCCTCCGGGTCAAGATTTGTCTTTTTTCAAATGTGCTTTGACCCTTGCCTGTTTCCAGAGGGGGGGGCACCAGTTCCCTTAGGAAAGTGGTGTTTATCATGTAGTGAATAACTGGGGAAACTATTTCAGAGATCAGATTTAAAATAGCCGAAGGGGCGGGGTCTACATGGGAGCCCGATTTTAATTGCCTGAGAGGTTCCTGCAGGGAAGATAAAGTCAAAGGGGGAAACTCTTCCAGCAAGGATTGCTGTTTCGGAGTTACAAGAACTGTAATGAAATTAGTTTGTAAAAAAGCCCTGTAAATATTGTGGACTTTGGCAGAAAAGAATTCAGCTATTTCATCACACCACCGTTGGGCGCTATCAGAATCAGTGGGGGGACTGGAACATGTGAGGATGGATTTAGCAATTTTAAAAATTTCCCGGGGGGGGAGGGGGAGTTGGACGCGGAAACAATCTTATCATGATAAAAACTCGCTTGAGCGGCCTTTATTTCCTCTTTATAGAGTTTGTCATAAATTCACCCCAGTACAGAGATCTGGGCCTAAATCCATAGTTTTTTTGCTCACCATGCCATTCCAGTTTGAACCCAGCCATATGCAAATCAGTCTTGACCCTGTGCCGCATGGGAACAGTCGAGCCCGAACTGCCAAGCCAGGTCTTCCCTGGACTGGAAACAAGCATCCTAGGAACGGTTTCGGGGTTTCACCCCTCTTCAGCCAGGGTAGCTTGATTTCAGTGGCATGGAGAGCACGGGACCCACGTCTGGGCATACCCGTCCCACTCAGGGTGACAAATGCAAAAACAACAGTTGATGGACAGAATGCAGAACAATGTCATACATTCACCCCAGTACAGAGATCGGAGCCTAAATCCATCATTTTTTTGCTCACCATGCCATTCCAGTTTGAACCCAGCCATATGCAAATTAGTCTTGACCCTGTGCCTCATGGGAACAGTCCAGCCCGAACTGCCAAGCCAGGTCCTCCCTGGACTGGAAACAAGCATCCTAGGACCGGTTTCGGGGTTTCACCCTCTTCAGCCAGGATAGCTTGATTCCAGTGGCATGGAGAGCACGGAACCCACGTCTGGGCATACCCGTCCCACTCGAGGTGACAAATGCAAAAATAACAGTTGATGGACAGAATGCAGAACAATGTCATACATTCACCCCAGTACAGAGATTTGGGCCTAAATCCATAGTTTTTTTGCTCATAATGCCATTCCAGTTTGATTCCAGCCATATGCAAATCAGGTGAGTTGTGTGTTGCAGGCCTGGCGCTGCTTATCGCTGATTTCCTCATCACGCTTTCGCCCATCGCAGGCTTTTTTGTGTTGTGGTTTGTGTTTTTATCTTCATCGAGGTGGTTGTATCGCGGACGTTGTCCACTGTTTCGGCAGACTATCGCATGGTACCACCTTGTTGTGAATTCCACGTTGACATGAGGTTATTTTCCCGTGATAGGCTGCGATGTGTAAAGTTGCATTAACATTTTTGGGTGATGTTTAGAACACGTTCTTGTGAATATACCCCCTAGTGTTTGTACTTAATAGTCTCCACCTGCCCTGCAATCCTCACAATGCCTTCAATATGTAATATGTGAAGCACCTTGTCATCCCAGAGCATAAGGTTGAGGAGTCCAGCTGATGCATCCCCAGTTGCTAGTGGCTATTGGTGTATCCTAGATGTGAGGGAGCGCCCTCTATCATTCCACCACTTGTGGACATCCTCATATGAGTACTAGTGTTGGAGACAGCATTCAGCTTGCCTTCGATTCTGGCCTACAATTCCCTTCTCCAGCTCATGGTTGTTGTTTGCAACAGTGCTCCAAACAACTGGGGCTCAAACCTAATTATCTCAACCACTATCACAGTTTACTCAATTGCTGCAATTCTGGTTTGTCTTCTTCCGGAAATTGTATCAAATAACATGGATGTAGATCTGTTGCAGGTGCTTTGTGAGTTGAGAATGGCTTGTATAGTGAGAGTACTGCATTTTGTAGTGTGAGCTGTAGGTGCTATTGTTGAGTAGATGTTGATCAAGTATGTGCTAACGGTGGCATCCATCAACATTGATGAGCACATCTGCTGTCAAAAACCCTGGATGCCATTACTGTCCTCCATCAAGAGGGTCCATTTGTCCCACTTTTTCAGTAGACAACTCTAAATATGGCAGATGGGGTGTCGTTTCACAACAGTGAATGGGGAGTAATGACAGAGGAGTGAAGTTCAGCTAACAGACTGTCCTCTTTAATGACAGATGGCAGTCCTTCAGGCCAAACACCAAATATGAAGGACATGTAATTAATGGTCTGAAGGACCGATCAGATTTACCATGATGGAGAAACAATGGTCCGTCTTCCAAACTTTAAATCAGGTCCTAAATATAAAATGTAAAAAATGAAGTGGACAAGAAGAAAATGAATGTGTGATCTGTGGAGAAATTACTGAAAACAGAATTACCAGACTTATTTGTGTTTCTACCCTTTTCTCCATTGTAGGGATGGAAAATAGACATGTTTGCAGCTCCACAGATTTTCTTATTCAAGAGAGGTATAAGGGAAATTGAAATATTGACTCCTTCCACAGACTACCTTCAGACAGATATTTTCACCCTTCTATAGTGCATGCATTGTAGGTTTTTGGGGAATATTTCATCAAATATTAGAGGCTGAATTTAGGTACCTTGTTCAGTAAAATGGTTCTTGTAGTCCTACTGAAATTGCGGATTGAGAAGAAACCTATAGGAATATTTGTACCTTAACTATTAGAAGACAATCAAATTCAACAATATTCTCATGTGCACCCCTGAAGTGCTCTTAATTATTTGCCTAAACTGTGATCATGTTTGCAGGCCTCGATTGCGTCAGAGAATATGGAGAATTGTTGCATTATCTAAAGGGAATTTTCATGGTGTTAGAGCAATTGATGGCTGGCAAAAACCAACATTTCTCTGCCATTACATATTTCTTCAAAACAGAGTTTAATTGTCTAGTGGGGAGAGCAGGATTCGGAGGGTAAAACATTTTGAGCTATCATAATCCTACCTAAGCCTTTGGCTCAAGAGGTAACCCTGCATCCACAGCTAAGGTTAATGTGGCAGTATGTGTGAGAGCAATGCATATCTCTGAGGATCATGTCAGTTGATTGGACTTTTTTGATAAACATTGCATGTGCAATTAAAGGATTAAGGAAATTCGTTACCACCTCAACATGTCTGATGACATTGTGAATGATAATGCTTCATTGGCTAGTTCTTTATTAGTACTGTGATATTCGGCTTAAAAGAGAATATTGTTTTCAGATTTATATAGGAGATTCACATTTATACTGCTGATAGTTTGCCTTGGTGTTCCATCCTGAGTTAGGTATAATGTTGTCTCTCTTCCTAGTTTCCCTGATACCTGCTGCTTAGCCAATGTGTGTGTGATGTCATAGAATGCTTATGTATGCCTGGAGAGATCACTAGGAGAGACTGGGCTGAGCAGAAGGATGCTGCTCCTGGTGGGGCAGTGATATGACACCTGCAACCTGTAGCTAAGACGATTATCTCCAAACACACTTCATCATAAAAACCTATGTGACTTGTCTACCAGAGACTCATCTTTATTTGTAACACTTGATTTCAAATGTGATGTCTGGCAGAGTTTATTTTGAGGAAGCAGGAAGATACCATTCCCCAGTCAACAATTTCAGTGATTATGGGAAGAGTTGTGCCACTTTTTCCCAGATATCATATTCCCTCATTTCAAGGAATATGAAAAGGAAATATGAGATTGCCTGTACGCTGTGTCATATATCAATGTATTTCCTGTTTGGTAGATAACATGCTTTCCCTATTTTTCCCCTTCCTCCTCCTTGTCAGTCATTTATGTCCCTGGGTTCTTCCTATGCATTTGATTTTTATTTTAGGCTTACAGTGTCCATATATTTTTTCAGCAACCCATTTCCTCAGCTGGTTTGAGAAGATCGTGTGTATTTTTGTGACCTGAGCCCAGAAAAAGAAATTCAGTTTGGTCTATATTTTGAATCTATCCACTTTGGTTAATCCAGTATTCTACATCTTCCAGCAATCTTTCTAAGTTGGAAAAGTTGTCATCAGGGCAGTTAATGCACAGAGAAATCTGTGTATAGGGGTAACTTAATCACTTTGGGCCTATTGTTAGTTAACAAAAACAGATGAAAGATGCTGAATGGAGAAAATGAATATGATGGCAACAGTGGTGACCCTTGAGGCACTCCACAATCTGCTGCCACTTTAAATGATTGATCCTTATCAGTAGGTTCCTGCCCACAAGAAGTAACTGGTCCACCTTGTCACCTTATGTGGCACAGTGGTCTCCAACCTCGGCCCAGAGTGCAGAAGGTCAAAGTCCATCATGTTGAATGCTGTAGACAAATCCACCAGGATCAGGGACAGCAATCACTATCATTCAAGATGCTTCATAATCATCAACTAGTACAGTTTATTAAAGCCTGAGGCACATTTGAAGTATATCTAATTTTCTCAGTTGGAGCAGCCAGTCCAAGATGAAAGCACTTGTAATTAGTAAAGGCCTGTTAAGCATATTATCTGCCTACTCAACCTTTCTGTAAAAGCTCAGGTCCTTTTCTTCAAAAATATATGTATTTTTTTAAATAATTGCAGTTCCGTCCTGAGAAACCAATATTACACTGATTCTTTCATTCTGTTTCAAGGTTTCTCAATTTGCATTACAGGTCCCCTAGTTTAAGCATAAACCAAGGTGGTGATACTGTCCTCATTACCCTTGTCTTACGCCTTGCAATTCTATGCAGATATTAGAGTAATATTACCCCTAACATATGAAAAGGAGATCCTTCTAATAATACATTCAACAGATTCTTTGATTGTCTAAAGCAAGTTAATGTTCCTTAGTTTTGGAAGTTAGAGCTTTTGTTTTTTGTATATACTGGCATGGTGTGTGCTACATGGGTATGTGTTTTTGAGGCAGGTCAACAAGGGAAAACATGAGCATATTTGTCAACACAAAAATATTATCCCAGGATTTCATGTTTTCTGTTTGTGGTTCTGTCTTCCACGTTGTGCCAGCAGCAACATTCAATAGTATCATATAGAGTATTCAAAATTTGACAAATATCCTAAACCAATATTTTTTTCTTTCATAGATGAGGAATATGACATGGTACATTTGGGGAGGTGGGAATTCAAGTAAACATTCTGGTAAGGGTGCAGATGTTTCTATAAGTTCAATTCTGAGTACAAATTTACAAATTCACAGGTTGGGGGAGGGGAAGCTGAGACTGATTTACCAAGACCCACAATTGTACAAACACACTCCAGCTAGCAACTAACTCCAGCAACCTGGGCAGTAGAATAAACGTTGATTAAAAAGCATGAATACATTTTATTGTGCAGAAGAGAAGTCCAATTTCATAGGGCACCAAACAAACCTCTTTGGGGTCCCAAGGTGATGCATTTGTTACATTTCAACATATCACTTTAGTTTACCATTTGAAAAGCAGCCATGTGTACCACTGTGAGGACAGCATTTTCCTTTTGTATGCAGCAGAAGATCTGTTGGAAACATTAAGATCTGAAGGGCATTTCTGCAGGGAATATGAACAGAAGTAATGATAGTGGAGAATCCAAGGCAAAACGTGCTTTATTAGCTCAGAACTATAGACTGTCATTAAATTCAGTGATAAATCTATACTTAACTAGAAACATATTTGATATAGACCAAAGTGCATTGGTAGACCTCCGTGTGGTCTTAGTTCAGGAATACTGGGCAGAACTGCAGATCAGGACAGAGGTGCGCAACCAGGGCTTCCTAACGTCTTATTAATGGAATATCAGGGTTAGGAACAAGCTACTGTGGGCACATCTTATAGCTTAACGTCACGAGGACAATGTTATTTTTAGTGGCGGACATTTCTTTTACTGATACCTGATTCCAAGGGTGATAGTACAATGGGCTCCATTAAACTAAATTACTACCAATAATGTAAAGCATACTGTGATGAATGAAACACTAGGAATGGTATCAAAAGTCCTATTAACTATGGAAATGCATTTACAGAACTGGGTGCTTTCAGTGCTTAAAAAGCAGTGTTTCTTTGCAGCTAAGAATTACACAGCGCGGTGCCAATCTTAGGGCATCATTAAGATGCAGATTGTCCAAACCGCCAGCCACTATTGTGACGGTCAGGAGACAACCACCAAGCATGAGGGTGGTCCGATTGCCATTTTGTGAAACAACCACTGGGCTGGCAATTGAAAAAACAGCAGGCATGCAGCAGCTGTGGGAAAGGGCCACAGCACATGCCGATGCCTTGAATACACCTCCTGCACATCCATGCACTGTGTGCCATGCACCATGTTGTGCCATGCACCATGTTGTGCATGGCACACTATACACAGAGTTGAATGGGTACACTACATATGATATGATGGATGGGGGCCCTGTTTGGGGCCCTTCATATCCCTTTTTCACAACCGTTTCATGGTTGGATTCCCACTATTAAAAGGCTTTCAGAAAGGGATATTGTTATCCTGACAGCAGTGCCTGCCTGGGCACCGCCGCCATTCGGGGACGCTGCTCTGACTGCCGCCCCATTGGGATCTATGATCCTCGCGGAGCTAGTGGTCCTGTGTCCAACAGCTTAGAGTCTGACTGCCAGTATCAGAATACGGCTGCCTGAGCAAAGGGCAGTTGGAATGTCACCAACAGCCTATCAGCAGCATGACTGCCACTAAGGCCCTTAGTCTAGGATCATAGGTAATGCTGTATGTCAGTATCAGAGTGCATTTCTAGGGCTGTGTGTTTGCCCATGCAAGATATTCTGGCTATTGTTTTATTTTCCAAAGGGTAGTGTGTGCGGGCAGTAAAGGTTTAGTGTAGGAAGAAAAGAGTTTGGAACACTGGTTCTGTGTAACACAATGAAATAATTCAACCAAGGCCACTGTCCAGTCAGAGCTGAAGCTTTAAAACAGTGCACTATCTTTAGGGAGAACAACAAAATGTAGCATCGATACGATGGTGTTTGGACAAAATATGAATTTAAAAATATCCGAAATATCATAAATATTGTGACACATAAATATTGTGACGCACAAATATAGGTCACAAGAATATAATGTTTTGAGGTAAGTAATATATTGTACATGATGTTGATGCTGTTATTATAATTTTCACTGTAATAGTGGTTAAACATAGGGTTTTTAATTATTTTAATGTGTTTTAGTTGATATATTAATTGAATGTGTTACTCTTTGTTAGAAATAGGGGTCTCTAGTTGTCAGTGGCTTGCACCCTGTCCAAGAAGGGACCCTTATTCTAGTCAGGGAAGGTGAGTTACAAACCCAAGATAACCCCTGTTCACCGCCTTGGTAGCTTGGCATGAGCAGTGAGGCTTATCTCAGAGGCAATGTGTAAAGCATTTGTAAATACACACACAGTAGCAAAGTGAAAACACTACAAAAGGACACCATACTCATTTTAGAAAAGTAACCAATATTTAACTGAATAAAACAAGACCAAAGCAACAGAAATCCAACATACACAAGCAAAGAAATTGCTACATTGTGGGGGATGAGACACTGTATGGAATTGGTGCTCACTTTTTAGAGGTACTTGTGGGCCAGTATATCTAAGCGTGGTGCTCCAAGGGATGGGGAACCACCCAAACCCCTTCAATGCGACCCAAAGGATCTGTCTTACTATCAACATCCTGCTCGAGCACACACTAAGCTTATTGCAATCCTCTCATGGAACATAATTCCAAAACAAATTGTTCTTGGTCTTTATTTTCTTCTGTTAGCTGTCCAGCCAAAAAGTGCTTTGTCATCTAGGACAGTCACCCTCAACTTCCTCAGGGCTATCTTGCTATGTCAAATCACTCTGAACCTCTGCACCGGTTGTATTGTTCCGTACTGGTCAGAAGGTACTAAAACTCAGAATCCAGATTTCTTCAAAACTTCATATGCTAGTACTAGACGGCGGTAGATACAGAGCCGATGGGACATGGATAGGTGTCAATATTCCGCGGCAGGATTGCACATGCGTGGGCTCCCGCGCATGCGCAGGTCTCAGAAGAAGACGCGCTTGAAGAGGTTTGAAGCCTGGGGACGCCGCTGATCAGGTAAGGTTATTTAAACTTGTATTTTTTTATGTATTTAATAGGGCGGGCGGACAACTTCCATTACGCCCTGAGTGTGCGGAGATTTGCCCTGTTTCTCCGCCTATTATCGCAGAAGGCGGAAGGGCAAATCTCCGCACATTCCGTGGGCGGAACGGAGTTGTCTGCCTACCCTTAGTCCTTGCAATGGTGAAACACTGAGGGCATATTTACACGCCCCTATCGCCACCACAAGGTCACTTTTCTGGACGTTTTCTTTGTGATACGGGCTTCGCCTTATTCACAAGGCAGTATTAAGCTACTTAACAAGGCTTAACACCGCCTTGTGAATAAGGCCCCCTTTCACGCTATACTTAGTGTGAAAGGGATGGGCAGTGGGTGTTGCGGTGGGCGTTCCACTACAACACCCATTGATTTTGACGCTGCCTCAAATTTACAAGTGCAGCGCACATATGGGGCAGCACCAAAATTAAGACCAGGGAAAACCTGGTCTTAAACAGGCACAATGAGGAGAAATGTTTAATTTCTCCTTGTTTTTGCTATGTCTAAGTGTGCTGAGTTATGCAACCACACATAGAAACAACAAAAGGCCATTGTACATGAAGGTGACCCTTCTATGTGTGCTACATTGAGCAGCACACATAGAAGTTACAAAACAGCATTTAAAGATTGTTTATGTGCAGGGAGGAAGATCTTTCCGCACATTAACAAGCTTTCCCTTAATGTAGACACCTTTGCACTATGGTGCAAGGGTGCCTGCGTTGGAGCTCGGCTACTAGATTTAGCACCAGCGCAGGGGGAAGTGAAGTCCTGCTTGTCTCCCTTCACTTTATTGTTGTAAATATGGTGCAGCCTTGCATTTCAGAAGTGGCGGAGCGCGGTATTAAGCCAAGGAGGCTAATGCAGCACTCGGTCACTTCGTAGTAAATATACCCCAAAATTAGCAATATTTCACAGTCAGGACATGTAAACTCACACATAAATGTCCTACCTTCCTACTTTTTAAATACACTGCACCCTGCCCATATGGCTACCCTAGACCTACCTTTGGGGTGCCTTACAAGTACTAAAAGGAAAGGTTTGGACCTGGCAAGTAGGTGCACTTGCCAGGTCGATGTGGCAGTTTAAACCTGCCCTAATAAACACTGCAGTGGCACGTCTGAGACATGGTTGCAGGGCTACTTGTCTGCGTGGCACAATCAGCGCTGCCGGCCCACTAGTAGCATTTCATTTATAGGCCCTGGGTTCACACAGTGCACTTTACTAGGGACTTACCAGTAAATCAAATATGTCAATCATGGATAAACCAATCACCCATACATTTTACACCAGAAAGCATACGCACTTTAGCAGTGATTAGCAGTGGTAAAGTGCCCGGAGTCCTAAAGCACCCCCATACAAGAAACGTCAGAAACAATAGAATCAAGAAGGCAAACGTTTGTGGCTTACCCTGCAAAAAGGGCCAGGTCCAAAACTATTGTTTATATATCTGTTGTTAATTCTTTTTAAAATATAGTCATTTTCAGAGATTTAAAATTTGTTTATTTTTAATGTTAGTTTACAGTGTTGTACGGGGTTGTTGGGGTTATAGGGGAATATGGTGTGAAGTTAATCAAGTAATAACTAATTAAAAAATATTTAATAAATTGTATTTAACTACATGATTGTTATTATGTAATTTATGTAAGACTGATTTTTTTCTTTATAAGTTATTTGCAAAATGGTAGGTTTTTAGGGTTGTAGGGTGGAAAATTAGTTAAGTAATAATTTATTAACAATTTATTATGCACTAATAATTAATTAATAATTTGTTTTTTTAAGTTTTTTAATCTACAGATTACTTATGTTTTTAGGTGTAGGGTGGGAAGTTGTACCCGGAAAATCCTCCTTACAAACCAGCAAGTACGATTCGTACAGAAATACCATTTCCATACGATTCATACAAAAGTACGTGCGGCTAAAAAATACCCACAATTCCGATCCGGGACATCGCGTACGTGACGTCCGGACGGAGTCAGGCAGCGTTTTACGGACCAGCAAGTACGATTCGTGCCTACGTCACTCCGCACGGCTAATATTTTACGGCAGCCAAAAACTCCTGGGAAATTGAGGACGACGCGAAGAAGGGGCACCTGTACGCGACGGACAGCCATGGACCCCATCCTGCGTGTAATCCCGGCCCTCCTAGCCTACGACCTGGTGCACAGAAACCGACGCAGACGCCACAGAACAACCCCCATGGTCAAAGGGGGGGACGAGGGGCATGCAACTTAACCCCTACCCAAATTATACCACATATATCATGTACATACAGTACCTCCAGGGTCTGGTCACTTCGGGGGGCGTGTCCACCAAAGCCTGCGTCCCGCCACAACGGAAGTGGACGTGGACGCGTCCCGTCACCACAACAATGGTGGTACGGGCCGTACCCACGCCCTCAGAGTGCTCTGGGTGAGTGGGTACTGCCTGTCCCACCATTGTTGGGGTGATGTAGGGGTACGCGTGGTATGACCCGTACACATGCCCTCAGAGCGTGGGTACGGTCCGCACTCCTATGTCACCCCAACAATGGTGGTACGGCCTGTACCCACGCCCTCAGAGCAGTGCCCAGACATATGAGGGGTGGGTGCCTATCACTCCCAGCAGTGGACAGACATATGAGGGGTGGGTGCCTATCGCTCCCAGCAGTGCCCAGACATATATGGGGTGGGTGCCTATCACTCCCAGCAGTGCCCAGACATATGAGGGGTGGGTGCCTATCACTCCCAGCAGTGCCCAGACATATGAGGGGTGGGTGCCTATCACTCCCAGCAGTGGACAGAGATGTGTGAGGGTTGGGTGCCTATCACTCCCAGCAGTGCCCAGCCCAGACATATGAGGGGTTGGTGCCTATCACTCCCAGCAGTGCCCAGACATATGAGGGGCGGGTGCATATCACTCCCAGCAGTGGACAGAGATATATGAGGGGTGGGTGCCTATCACTCCCAGCAGTGCCCAGACATATGAGGTGTGAGTGCCTATCACTCCCAGCAGTGCCCAGACATATGAGGGGGGTGCATATCACTCCCAGCAGTGCCCAGACATATGAGGGGTGGGTGCCTATCACTCTCAGCAGTGCCCAGACATATGAGGGGTGGGTGCCTATCACTCCCAGCAGTGGACAGAGATATGTGAGGGGTGGGTGCCTATCACTCCCAGCAGTGCCCAGACATATGAGGGGTGGGTGCCTATCACTCCCAGCAGTGCCCAGAATTATGAGGGGTGGGTGCATATCACTCCCGACGCTATTTGTATGTATTTTTCACGTACGAATCGTACTTCGCCGTATGTACGGGACGATTCGTACGTGAAAAAATACGGACAGGAGTCGGACGGTAAATCTTTTTTAACGGATCGGAATCGGCACCTAAATATGTAAATTGATTAATTGTTTCTTATATATATATATATATATATATATATATATATATATATTTATATATATATATATATTACCTACTGGCGGTCGCCAGTAGGTAGTTATAGTTAGGACCTATTTTCCATAGGAAATCTGCAACATTCTATTTCCAATAGTCTGGCGCCGGATGACGAATCCTCGCGAAATTTTTGCAAACGTTTGGCCAGCTCTGCTCCTCTCCTACCCTGAAAGTTTCGTGGTGATTCGTCAAGTGGGGGCCGAGAAAAAAGGGGGGTCCCAAAATGCGTTTTCCCCATGCAATTTCCCATAGGATCTGTTGTCGCAGCTACAGCCCGAACCGCTGAACGGAATGACACCAAATTTGGCAAAGAGGTAGTCCTCAGTTCAGACTCGTTCCTTTTGCATAAATGGTGTGAATCCGTTTAGTAGTTCCTGAGAAAATTAGAGTTAAAAGTACATAAATATCTATGGCCGGGGAGGATCCGCGGACCCTACCCGCACCGTAAGCGCACCCTTCCCGAACCGAGCGCGCACCCTCCCGATCGCGCGCTGAATGCTAATTGGCTGTCGAGTGTCTGTCTACATTCGAAACCAGGAACTGTTGGCGGCCATTTTCTGCCTCGGTAGAAGCGAGGCTGAAGAAGCAAGGGGAATAAGTGAGTAAAACACATAAAGGGGGCAGAGTGGAAATACTCTGACCCTCTAGAGGTGCTTAGGGGGTCCCAGAAGGACCCCCTGGGGCCCACTTTTTTTTTTTTTTTACAATGGCGAAATGCGCGCACGGTGCATGCATCCTATTGCGTTGGGTGCACGGATTCTCTCGCGTTGGGTGCGCGGATCCACGGAATTTTTTTTTTTAAAAAGTCAAGAAATCATTGTTTGTATGACTACTTTCTACACTGAAAGGTAGGGTATATATTTCTGTTTTTTAAAGGTATGATTCTTATTGGTTGACAAAAACAGATTGTAAGGAACATTATATATGATAAGCTGATATGTTGAAAAGTCAAGCACACTTCCTGTCTTGTTTAGCAACATTGTGTGCTGAACCTGTGACCTGTGTGCTCAGTGCAGTGTTCCATGAGCTGTTTCTATGGTAACAGGTAGAAGGCAGATTGGGGGAAGGGTTGACATGTATTTCAGTTGGAAAGGGTTGAAATGTTTAACCAATTGAAATGTGTGTTTGCTTTTGAGTTTATGTGTGAAGGATTGTGATTTGATGTTTACATGTATATGTGTGGAAAATGAAAGGGAAACTTTTCGATTCTTTGTTTTTGCTGAGAGGTGCACAGTGCAGAGATTCTGTAAAAGAAAATATGGTGAGTGACTGATATACTTCTTAATCTACAAAACAACTTGAAAGGTGAGTTATTTAATTGTGAGGGGATGTATGTAGACTATTTTGATTTTAATCAGACTAATGTATTTCTCCTGCTAAAGTGTAGGGAGTACTTTTTTTCTCTACAATATTATTGACAGTGTGTGTGCATGTAGAAACCATTCTGTGATAAGCATTTGTGTTTTTCATGTGTTTGCAGACAGATAACTGTGCTGTTTTTATATTTTGGTAGAATTAGAAACCAGTCATTGTTTATGAATTTGTGAAATGACTTATGTTGTGTTTCTATTCTAAATGTAGTACTTCTTCTAGATGAAGAAATGTGTTTTGGTATAGTGCAAGGGATAGTGTTGTTTGTCTAGAATCACACAGTGAGTATGTGTGCATTTGGGAACCACTGTGAGAGAAGCATTTGGTAACATCGTGTATTTGCTGACAGATAACTGTTTTAAGACCTGTCATGTTGTCAAGTTTTAGTAGCATTAGAAGCCAGTCTTTGCTTATGCATTGATAAAATAAGTCATGCTTTGAGACTAACGTGCTGTACTTTAATATGTAGATTGTGTGTAGTCTCCTTACCCCTTACACAGTAGTGAATGAGTTTTGGTGAGCTGCTAGGGATAGTGTTGCTTGTCTAGAATCACACTGTGAGTCTGTGTGCATTTGGGAACCACTGTGAGAGTAGTATGTGGTAATATCGTATATTTGCTGACAGATAACTGTTTTAAAACCTGTCTTGTTGTCAAGTTTTAGTAGCATTAGAAGGCAGTTTTTGCTTATGCTTTGATTAAATGAGTCAGGCTTTGACACAAAAGTGCAGTCCTGAAATATGTAGATTGTGTGCAGTTCCCTTACCACTTGCACTGTAGTGAATGAGTTTTGGTAAAATCCTAGGGATAGTGGTGCATGTCTAGAATCACACTGTGAGTTAGTGTGTATTTGGGAACCACTGTGAGAGAAGCATTTGGTAACATCGTGTATTTTTTGACAGATAACTTTTTTAAAACATGTCATGTTGTCAAGTTTTAGTAGAATTAGAAGCCAGTCTTTTAAATGAGTCATGCTTTGACACAAATGTGCTGTACTTAAATATGTAGATTGTGTGCAGTACCATTACCGCTTCTAGACTAGTGAATGAGTTCTGGTAAACTGCTAGGGATAGTGTTGCTTGTCTAAAATCACACTGTGACTCTGTGTGCATTTGGGTAAGGATTGTGAGAGAAGCATTTGGTAACATAGTGTATTTGATGACAGATAACTGTTTTAAAATCGGTCATGTTGTCAAGTTTTAGTAGCTTTAGAAGCTATTCTTTGCTTATGCATTGATAAAATGAGTCAGGGGTTGACACTAAAGTGCAGTACCATGTACTATTCTCTTCACTGTGCCAGAACTGAAAATGTAAAAGTTTTACCCAGGCACTAACCTAGCAGTAGTCTGATGATTTAGTCAGTTTCCAAGTACTCATGTTGTGAACCATACATTACCACATAGATTGTTTCAAATGTCTATGCAGTATGCATGCAGTCTTCTAACATACTATACACTTGTCTTTCACATTTTCAATTCGCTAGTCAGTATCCATACACTTCCAGGAAACACCCTGTAACTCCCTTTACAGTCCTCTTGTGACCCATTCAGCATCATGTACTAATCCATTCACTGTGCCAAAATCCAAACACTTATAAATTCACCAAGACACTCTCTTTGCAGTACTCTATTCATTCAGTCAGTGCCTAAGTATTCATGCACTGAGCCAGGCCTTTGCACATGGACTGCTTCAAACCCCTATCCACTACTTATGCAGTCTTCTAACCACCTAGACACTTGTCTTTCACACTTTCAATTTCCTAGTCAGTATCCATACAGTCCAGCAAACATCCTGTCACTCCCTTTGCACTCCTCTAGTGACCCATTCAGTACCAAGTACTAATCCAATCCCTGTGCGAAAAGCCTACCACTTATAAATTTACCTAGGCACTCTCCTTGCTGTACTCTAATTATTCAGTCAGTACCCAAGTAGTCATGCAGTGAGACAGGCCTTAGCACATGGACTGCTTTAAATGCCTATGTAGTATGGATGCAGTCCTCTAATCACCTACACAGTTGTCTTTCACATCTTCAATTCCCTAGTTAGTATTCATACACTTCTAGCAAACACCCTGTCACTCACCCAGTGTGTCTCCTTATAGTACTGTAATCATTTAGTCAGTTAGCATGTAGTCTTTTAGTGAGGTAGGCTTTAGGGCATGAACTGCTTCAAAGTAGTATGCACTATGCATGTAGTGTTTTAACCATCGTCACACTTGTGGTTCAGGGCTATAGTTTCTTAGTCAGTTTTTATATAAAATGTGTTTGTACAGTAATGGAATTGTATAAATTTGAAAGTTATTAATATACATTTATTTGTGATTCTTTTTTACAGGTACAGAACAGGAGTGTTTCTCATCTGTTTGCACTCTTCTCGTGCAAGATTGTTTGGATGAAGGGTCCTTAGGTGTTTCGTCATACTTGCTGTGCCGCACGAGTATTTTTTGTTAGGATCCCCTCGTAACAGAACTCTTTTGCAAATCTTGCGCGTGACCAAGGTGGCATTGGTCTTATTCTTCCCCTCGGGAAAAGTAAAAACTTCCACACCACTGAAGAAAAACGTTCTTTGGGTGGTGCCTCCTCCACAAATTCATCCTCAGAAATATGAGGAGATGCAGGTGATGCCTGCTGCCTTGAAGCCATTTTTGGTTAAAAAAAGTTAGAGCTAAGTGTAAACTTAGTCTAAAAAATCTTCTTCTCTCTAAAGATATGGTGCTCTAAAGAAGGTCAAAGAAGAATGATTGAAATGGGTGGGGTCTTTCAATAGTTAGAAGAGGAAGTGTAATGAACCAATCAAATATCTTTTTTTGCAGGTCACATGGGATCCGCGCACCCTGCGCTTACACAGCACGCACCCAGTGCGCATCCGCAAAATTGAAATAAAAAAAATTATAGGATTAGATGTAAAAATATATTAGTTTTAAGACCAGTTTAGAGTTTGTCTTCAATTAATATTCACATGAAATGCATATATATATGTTTTTTTAAATGTTAAATATTTCGCGGGATCCGCGCACCTACCGCGTCATAGACGCAGATGATGCATCGCGGAAGCACGTACGTTACGTACATCGACCGTGTCACGTATAGTCTGGGAGTCGCGTACCGGTCGCATTGCGATCGCGCACTAAACACGTACCCAACGCATACCATGCGCGGATGCTATCGCGTAGGAATCGAGATCCAAAAACATTGAAAAAACATATATAAAATAAAGTTTTGCACATATAGTTAAAAACATATTTTGAAAAATATAAAAAAATATGTTTGAAGAACCCATTAAGTTCAAATAATATTTTTTAATTTTTAAAAGAATTAATTGAAAAAATAATTTTAAAACATGGTGATAAAAAAGAAGTATTTTTAAAAAAAGTTTAATTAATGAAATTGACACACTGAATTTTAAAAATATACAAATCCAATCAAAATCATTAAACATGATATCTTCAGAGATAAGTTATAGATAGGAATTAGCATTAAAAAACCTTTGAAATTCAATGAAAAAAACATAGTTTTCATGCACATTATAGTTAGGAATTGGCATTTACAGAAACACATAGTCACTGGATGACGTCATCAGTGATGTCATCAGTGATGTAATTTGAGATGTCATCAGTGATGTAATCAGTGATGTCACTGACCATGTCATGAGTGATGTAATATGTGACGTCATCAGCAGTGCATTGCGGGTGCGCAAGTTATAGTTAGCTGAACTAACTATAACAGGGGAATTTTTAGGGTTTTGTACGAGGGAAATGTCCAGATAACTATAACACCCCTGAAACCTATGGTTTTTTCAGTGAATTTCTAAGGTTTTTTTAATGCCAATTCCCAACTATAACGCCCCTGAAACCTATGGTTTTTTCAGTGAATTTCTAAGGTTTTTTAAATGCCAATTCCTACCTATAACGCCCCTGAAACCTTTGGTTTTTTCAGTGAATTTCAAAGGTTTTTTAAATGCCCATTCCTAACTATAACTTGCATGAAACCTATGTTTTTTTCAGTGAATTTCAAAGGTTTTTTAAATGCTAATTCCTATCTATAACTTATCTCTAAAGATATCATGTTTAATGATTTTGATTGGATTTCTATATTTTTCCAATTCAGTGTGTCAATTTCATTAATTATGGTTTTTTTAAAATACTTTTTTATCACCATTTTTTAAACTTATTTTTTCAATTAATTCTTTTAAAAATTAAAAAATATTATTTGAATTTAATGGGTTTTTCAAACATATTTTTTTATATTTTTCAAAATATTATGTTCAAAACTTTATTTTATATATTTTTTTTCCATGTTTTTGGATCCGCGCACCCAACACGAGAGGATCCGTGCACCAAACATGATAGGATGCGTGCACCCTGCGCGCATTTCGCCATTTTTTTTTTCTTTTAAAGTGGGCCCCAGGGGGTCCTTCTGGGACCCCCTAAGCACCTCTAGAGGGTCAGAGGATTTCCAGTCTGCCCCCTTTATATGTTTTACACACTTATTCCCCTTGCTTCTTCAGCCTTGCTTCTAACAAGGCAGAAAATGGCCGCCAACAGTTCCTGGTTTTGAATGTAGACAGACACTCGACAGGCAATTAGCATTCAGTGCGCGATCGGGAGGGTGCGCGCTCGGTTCGGGGAGGGTGCGCTTACGATGCGGGTAGGGTGCGCGGATCCTCCCTGGCCATAGATATATATGTACTTTTAGCTCTAATTTTCTCAGGAACTACCAAACGGATTCACACCATTTATGCAAAAGGCACGAGTCTGAACTGAGGACTACCTCTTTGCCAAATGTGGTGTAATTCAGTTTAGCGGTTCGGGCTGTAGCTGCGACAACAGATCCTATGGGAAATTGCAATAGTGAAAACGCGTTTTGAGACCCCCCTTGTTTCTTTCAGGGTAGGAGCGGAGCGGAGCTGGCCAAAAGTTTAGAAAATTTCGCGAAGATTCGTCAACCAGCGCCAGACTTATAGGGAATAGAATGTTGCGGATTTCCTATGGAAAATAGGTCCTAAATATAACTATCTACTGGCGACCGCCAGTAGATAAAGTATATAAACAAGTATGTGTTGAGCATGTCACAGCGTGCAGGGAGTGAAAGTGAAAAAAGACTTAGTCAATCATGGCATTCAAAAGTACATTTGTGTCGCAATTAGTATAGACCGTGTTAAATACAGGAAAACATTGTTGCCCTATAATAAGCATTTTGATCAATTAATAAAAACAACCTGAGAAACCTGTTAATGTTTATATTATTGTTTAATTTGTTACGAATCACACGATAATATTGGTGACTATGGTCAGTGCAAGGTAAAAATATTCTGCAAATAGATTGAATGGTGATTGGGGTGCTGGCGCATTAGCGGTCTAGTACCAAGATAAGTTCGTCCGTGATTGGCACTATGTGTCCACGTCAGTTGACTAAGAGTGCAGAGTAAAGGTATACTACCCTTGCATTTGCATTTGTGGTATATTTCCAGTGAGGAATGTGCTCATACCAAGAACTTTATCAGTACGCCATATCCGTGACTATTTGTAGTGCACTGGTCTATCCGTGAGCCCCCAAGCTGCAGAAACAAAGAGAATAATATAACATTAGTACTTAATGTATATCTTGTTATTGCAATGACCACATTACAAGTAAAGCATATGTGACTCAGGTTCACGTATTATCCACAATTGCGACATACCAGACACTGGAAAAGGAAACCTTTACAAGATTGACCATGATGTGCAAAGTGGAAATAAAAACAATTTTATAGAAAAACAACTGGTTTCAAAACGGGCCAAGCCTGGCTAAAAAGCATTCAAGAAATTATAAATGCGAATACATTTCTTCATCATTATTAAGCCCTATCGGAAAAAGGCTGCCTGTCTGTAGTATGAAGCGTGGTTCTATTCTCCTCAGAGACTGTATTCTGTTGCCACCTCTGGGGTGTTTGGGCACAGTGTCAAGAGCAAAATACTTTGCTTTGGTCCAGTCACTTGAGTGGTATTCCCTGAAAATGTCTGGTAGTGCTGTAACTTTGATCTTGGTTAGTAATTGCTCGCCAGTGCTCCAGGATACGTTTCTTAACTGGAAAAGTAGTTGACCCTATATACCATTTAGCAGGGACAGATGATGACATAGACAGTGTGGTCTGTGTTGCAGTGGATCAATTTTGGAATCTTCCATACTTTCCCTATTTTTTGTAGGGTGACCTCTTTAACATCATCAGAGTGACTTCATGCTTTGCATTTTCTGCATCGCTTAAAGCCCTTACCCTGTTCAAGCCAGGTCCCTTTCTTGGGTTTGAGATGACTATTTACCAATAGATCTTTAAGGGATGGGTTCTTCCTGTATGAGAAAGATGGATTAGGTCCAATCTTGGCTGATAATGTGTTATCCTGTGTAAGGATATCCCACCTTTTCCTCAGAATATTTGTGATTTGGTCTGCCTGGGTGGAAAAAGTAGTGATAAATCTGAGTGGTGCCATATCGATTGGAGTAGTTTTTGTACTCTCGTACTTTTGAAAAGGGCCTTAGTTCTATTGATGTTGTCTGCTTTCTGTACCCCCTTTTCCAGCATTTTGTCGGTGTATCCTCTCTCCCTAAATCTAGTCAGCATATCCTTTTTAGTATTCTGATATGCCTCCTCTGTGCTGCAGTTGCGTTTAGCTATCAGTAGTT
Source organism: Triturus cristatus (assembly GCF_964204655.1). Classification (NCBI taxonomy): domain Eukaryota; kingdom Metazoa; phylum Chordata; class Amphibia; order Caudata; family Salamandridae; genus Triturus; species Triturus cristatus. The sequence continues at coordinate 252,325,379 of NC_140594.1, forward strand.
CTCCGTAAGGGAGACTCCACCTGAAACTGGGCATGTGGCAGCTAGCAGCGTGCAGGATGCTGTTTCCGGATGTTTCTTTCCTAAAGAGGGTGGTGGCTAAGGTGTTGTTTGTAACGTTAAGTTTGATATCCAGAAAATCTACAGTCTGTTGGCTATGTGCCATGGTAAACCTCAAGTTCATACGGTTATCATTCAGAGCATTGTAGAACAAAAACAGATCACTTTCCACACCTTCCCAAATGAAAAAAATATTGTCGATGTGCCTAAGCCAGAGACTAATGTTTTTAGCCCATCTGTCCAAATCTTCGCTCCAGAGCACTTGCTTCTCCCACCAGCCCACAGTGAGATTTGCGTAGCTGGGAGCGAAGCAAGTGCCCATCGAAGCACCCTGCTTTTGTTTATACCAATTACCATTGAACATCTGAAGGATCATCCGTGTGTGGCCCAACAGGTGTGCGCTTCTAGTTTTCAGAAAGTCCTGACAGGCTCTAAGACCGTCAGGATGGCGGATGCTGGTGTACAAACTCTCTACGTCAAGGCACACCATCCAACAATTTGGACCCCCAATGCAAATTCTCAATTTTTTGTAGGAAGTCCTTGGTGTCCTTGACGTAGGAGCTTAAATCTTTGACAAAGGGGAACAAGAAATGGTCAATATAGATGGAAGTGTTTTCAAATAAGCTGTTTTTGGACGAGACAATGGGATGCCCTGGAGGATTCTGGGGGTCCTTGTGTACCTTGGGCAGGAGGTAGAAAGTAGGTGTAGTCGGTGTGGTGTTAGTAAGGAACTGTTTTTCATCCCAACTAATGAGCTCCTCCTGAGCCCACTTGTCGATCATGACATGATATCTCTCCTGTAATCTGTCAAGGTAACTCTTGTCTACCCTCTCATAACAAATGTTGTTCGAAAGTTGTCTGTTAGCTTCTTTGATGTAGAATTCCCTATCCATGATTATCACATTTCCCCCCTTGTCTGAAGGCTTAATCACAATGTTGTCATCATTTTGTAAGGAAATTATTGCATCCCATTGTTCTTTGGTGATGTTCTTCCTACGTGTATGTACCTGTGTCAGTTTGTTTAAGACACAAATCACGGTGTCTTGAAAGACGTCAATATTGTCTCTCGGTATTTGTGGGATGTATTTGGACATGGCTCTAAAACTCGTTCTCACTGATTGGTTGGTATCAATACCTAGGTCTGTATTTATCTCCCTCTCAGTTCATGTGTCACATGAATTCGACAAGTCAATGGTGGTAACAGTGGGATGTGATATGTTTGGATCTTCATACGCTAGGTCATGTATGGTGTTTAGAATTTCTAGATCGTTAATATCAAGAGATGCGTGTTCGTTAATACTTAGTGTCATAGGGATAGGGTTGAGTTGTTGGGTCTTCCTACGTGCCGTGTGAATTTTGCACAACTTAAGCTTTCTAATAAGTTTATACAAATCGATGCGTACTTGTGCGTAATCAAGAGGACAATCAGGACAAAAAGATAACCCCAAACTTAGAACACTTTTATCAATCTCAGTTAAGACCCTTTTGGAAAGGTTCATTACCGTTAGTGAGGTTGTATTGTTCATATTTGCTTCTTCGCCAGTTGTCCACGTGTTCCCATTCTGACTTGCTTGCTATTTTCTTCTGCCTTGTCTTCTTTTCGTGCTTTGGTTGCGCCTCCTCTGCCTCTTCCTCTGGGTCGTCCCCTGTCGGAATGTTCCATGTTTATTTGTATGAGGCGCATCTTCTCGGAAAAAGATGTCACTTCTTGCGCATTAGACGTGTTACTGTCCACAGATTCCAAGTCAGAGCTCAAGTCCGTGGTTGATGCATATGTGCTCTTTTCTGCTCTCCCCAGAGTTTTCTCTCGTGACGATTCGGCTCTTGTTTTGTCGAACTTCCTGGCAAAGGTAAGAATTCTGCCCATGGCGTAATCGCGTTCATCGCATTCAAATTTGTTTTGTTTCCTTTTGACGATGTCAGACTCGAACTTTTTCATCCTCTCCTCAATAATTGCCAGGGTTTTGTTAACCTCTTCCTGGTCATTTTCTTTATTGAGATCATCAAGTACAGTTTGTATTTGGACCATTAGTTCCTCATGATCTTCCCATGCATTCTTTATCAGCATGCCTAGCATATTTTTTGAACATTCATGTGAGTTTGCAATCCAGTCCTTGAGCAGTTGTGGTTTCGGGCTTTTCAGTGTAGGTATTGTAAATATACGTAGCCCTCTAGGGATTCTATTTACCTCTGCATAGTTTTGTAATGAGGTCGCCTCCCACCATCTGCTGATTTCGCGTTTCCTTAGTCTTTCTAATATGTTGCCCTTTTGTCTAATGCTCGATCTTTGGGTTGTCGGGCGTCCGATTTCTTTAGTTGTCGGGCACGATTCATTACTTGATGTTTTCTTGAAAATGCTATTCACCGAGGCTTCTCGACCCTTTAAATATTCAGATGCCATCCTCGTGTGATCTCTTCAGAGCCTGTTCCGTGGAACACGCTCAGTACAGCAAGACGCGCCTTTGCTGCAGCTGCTGCATGGGCGTACCCTGATGTTGTTTTCTCAGAGAGTGCCTGTGGGGAGCAAAATATCCGTTTACGATCTGAGGTTGGATATATATATATTACCTACTGGCGGTCGGAGGTAGGTATAGTTAGAACCAAGTTTCCATAGGAAGAGCATTTTTTGCTTTGCTTAAAACTTTGCTGTCGTTTGATGAATCTTCATGAAATTTTCCAAACAAATTCTTTGTTCATATCAGCTCCTATGTTGGAGGTTTGGGGGTGAATTGTCAAGTGGAGCCAAGAAAAAAAGGCCATAGGAAACTACTCACTCCACTACTCACTCTACTACTCACTCTACTACTCACTCTCTACTACTCACTCTCTACTACTCACTCTCTACTACTCTCTCTCTACTACTCACTCTACTACTCATTCTCTACTACTCTCTCTCTGCTACTCACTCTCTACTACTCACTCTCTACTTCTATCTACTACTCACTCTCTACTACTCACTCTCTACTACTTTCTACTACTCACTCTCTACTACTCTCTACTACTCTCTACTACTCACTCTACTACTCACTCTCTACTACTCTCTACTACTCACTCTCTACTACCCACTCTCTACTACTCTCTACTACTCACTCTCTACTACTCTCTCCTACTCACTCTCTACTACTCACTCTCTACTACTCACTCTACTCACTCTACTACTCCATACTACTCACTCTCTGCTACTCTCTCTACTACTCTCTACTACTCTCTACTACTCACTCTCTACTCTCTATTACTCATCCTCTAATCTCTATCTCTCTCTCCATCTCTCTCTACTACTCTCTACCTCTCTACCTCTCTACCTCTACCTCTCTACCTCTCTACCTCTACCTCTCTACCTCCACACCTCTACCTCTACACCTCTACACCTCTACCTCTCTCTACCTCTCTCTACACGCACACATATGCATATATATATATATATATGCATAAATATGCATATGCATTTATATATTTGTATGTGTAAATATATATATTACCTACTGGCAGTCGCCAGTAGGTAGTTATAGTTAGGACCTACTTTCCATAGGAAATCCGCAACATTCTATTTGGAATAACGTTGGCGTCGATTGTTGAATCTTCGCAAACTTTTCAAAACTTTTGGCCAGCTCCGGTCCGCTCCTATCCTGAAAATTTCACGGTGATTCGTCAAGCGGGGGCCGAGAAAAAAGGGGGGTCCCAAAACGCGTTTTCCCCATGCATTTTCTCATAGGACCTGTTGACGCAGCTACGGCCCGAAGTGCTGAACGGAATTACACCAAATTTGGCAAAGAGGTAGTCCTCAGTTCAGACTCGTGCCTTTTGCTTAGATGGTGTAAATCCGTTCAGTAGTTCCTGAGAAAATCAAAAGTAAAATCACATATATATCTGGGTGGAGCCTAACCACACATCTCATCGTGAGATCTGATTGGCTGTCAGCACTTCTTCCAAGAAGTGTTGGCAGCCATCTTGGGACCAATATACATGTTAGCACCTCATTAAAAAGCATTGCAGTTTATAGAAGGTTTTAAGACTTTAGTTACATTATAAATCATTTGTTGATGGTACCATACTCATTTTAGGAATTGTGGTGTGTTCTAAGGTGATTTTACCATATGAAAAAGCATTCTGCTGTGATATCTTGAATCATGTTTGAGAGAAAACCTTTTCTCATGCTTTTCCCACAGAGGTTTTGAAGGTGATCTATAAGCTAAACTGAGAGCATATTTTCTGTAAATTCACATTATCTTTCTCAGTCATGTGAGAATGAAGTCTGACATTCTCAGTAAAACATGTACAGGGCAGAGACTGTCAGTTGATTCCTTTGTGTTCTACTGCAGCTTCCCAGAGTGTTCTAAAGAACAACTAGAGTGCTAGCAGTCCTACTTATGACAAACGTATGTCACACCTGAAGCCATCTTGGTTGGAATAAAGTGGTAACTCTTAAAACATTTAACTTAAAAAGGACCAAAATGAGGGGGTTCATTTTGCCATAGAAAGTATGATTAGTGCTGCAGAAAGAAAAATTAGGGCACATTTTGAGTGACTTCTCAAATCCTCTTCTATTTCATTAAAAAATTCTGACATGCATACTGAAACATGCACTTTCAATAGCAGCAGCAGACTTCCCTGGTGAGCAGTAGCTTTACTACAGTGATCTAATAAGCAACTAGAGTGCTAACATTCAGAATTTATGGCAAATGTGTGACACATCTGAATGCCTTCTTGATGGAATCAAAGTAAAAAACTGAAAGTATTTCCTACTGAGGAGACTGTAGTAAATGAGGAAATTAGGAAACATCATAACAAATACGTCTCCCAAAATGGCCACCAGAGACAAAAGAGCCCAAATGTAGCCCAAATATCACCCAGATGTAGCCCAAGTATAGCCCGATGACAGAATGTCCCAGAGTGTTCTAACGGACAACTAGAGCGCTAACAGTCTTACTTATGACAATAGTATGGCACACCTGAAGCCATCTTGATTGGAATAAAGTGGTAACACTTAAAACATTTAATTTACAAAGGAACAAAATGAGAGGGTTCATTTTGCCATAGAAATTATGATTAGTTCTGAAGAAAGAAAAATTAGGGCACATTTTGACTTCACAAATCGTCTTCTATTTCATAAACAAATTCTGACATGCAGACTGAAACATGCACTTTGAATACCAGCAGCAGACTTCCCTGGTGAGCAGTAGTTTTACTACAGTGATCTAACGAGCAACTAGAGTGCTAACATTCAGAATTTATGGCAAATGTGTGACACATCTGAATGCCTTCTTGGTGGAACCAAAATAAAAAACTGAAAGTATTCCCACTGAGGAGACTGCAGTAAATGAGGAAATTACGAAACGTCATAACAAATAAATCTCCCAAGATGGCCACCAGAGACAAAAGAGCCCAAATGTAGCCCAAATATCACCCAGATGTAGCCCAAGTATAGCCCAATGACAGAATGTCCCAGGGTGTTCTTAAGAACAACTAGAGCGCTTACTGTCTTACTTATGACAAAAGTATGGAACACCTGAAGCCATCTTGATTGGAATAAACTGGTAACACTTAAAACATTTAATTTAAAAAGGAACACAATGAGGGGGTTCATTTTGCCATAGAAATTATGATTAGTGCTGAAGAAAGAAACATTAGGGCACATTTTGAGTGACTTCTCAAATCCTCTTCTATTTCATTAAAAAATTCTGATATGCAGACTGAAACATGCACTTTTAATACCAGGAGCAGACTTCCATGGTGAACAGTAGTTTTACTACAGTGATCTAATGAGCAACTAGAGTGCTAACATTCAGAATTTATGGCAAATATGTGACATATCTGAATACCTTCTTGATGGAATCAAAGTAAAAAACTGAAAACATTTCCTACTGAGGAGACTGCAGTAAATGAGGAAATTAGGAAATTTCATAACAAATAAATCGCCCAAGATGGCCACCAGCGACAAAAGAGCCCAAATGCAGCACAAATATCACCCAGTTGTCGGCCACATGTAGCCCGATGACAGAAGTGTGCAAAACACTTATTTTTTGTGTATTTGCAGTTTTATATAGAGCAGACTTGTCAGGCATTGGAGTGCTTTACATGAGCATTGGTTACATCACACAAGATCAAATTCATTTTGGTTGTAGACATGGGGAGATTAAGTGATTTGACCAGAATCACAGAATGTTGAGCTGAAGCAGAAACTCCAACCTGGTTCCCCAGTTGCAAAGTCTGCAGCTCTGGAAGTAACACCACACCCTCTCCCCTGGGTGCAACATTTAATCAAGTGGTCAACTGGATAAAAAAACATAAAGATTACAAATAATTTTAAAGTTGTTTGTCGCTATTTGAAAACTCAGAAAATATGTTCTCATTTTAGTTTTTTAGAGCACTAACCATAATTTTGATGCAAATAAGACCCTCTCATATATGTAATTTCTAAAGGAAATACTCTAGGTATTACAGTTTTGAGTACATCAAGATGACGTCAGGCGTTTCACACTTTTGTAATAAATATAGAATGTTAGCAATCTAGTTGTTTATTGGGATACTGTTGAGAGGCAGAGGCCAGGGGCACGGACTCTGAAAATTGAAGGCCGGTAGGAGAGTGCAGATGCAACAATTTGACCACACTGGGCAGGCAGGAAGGGCAGTGGCAGCACAACAGACTATGGAGGGCAGTGGAAAGGGGGGCAGGGGCAACAAACCAACAATACAGGACTGGCAAGAGAGGCTGTGGCAATATAATAGACCATTGTGGGCAGAAGGAAGAGGCAGTGGTAGTACAACCATACATGCCAACAGACCCGATTCAGCCAGGAAACGTCCAATGTTTTTAAGCTCAAATGGGCTTTATTTGATCTGTCTCCTGTCTACAATCTCCTCTTTTTCAATGTAACTCAAAGGGGAAAATGAATACCCCAGTTTTTTTTCAAAATCTCCCTCTTACCAAGTTCAAAATGTTTGCAAGTATGGTACATTGGATCATGGTAGGCAGGAGGAAATGGGGTAGGGACATGGACTCGGATAACAGAGGACAGGAGGGACATGGAGAGGTGCACCAAACTGACCATACAGGGTAGGCATCAGGGTTTGCAGCAGCACAATACACCACACAGAGCATGCGGGACGGGAGTGCAGCACAACAATCCATAGAAAGCAATAGGGAGGGGACAGGACCATGCACATGGACAACAGAGAACAGAGGGGAAAGAGGCAATGGTAGCTAGCTGACCATAATGGACAGACAGGAGAGAAAGCTGCAGCATAACAGACCATAAAGGGCAGGAGGGACATATCAGGGGCATTACAATGGAACAGACAAGCCAGGAGGGAGGGAATAGGAGTCTGCACATGGAAACAGAGGGCTGGGTGCAAGGGGGCAGGAGCAGCAAGATGACCATGGAGGTCAGGCAGGTTTGCCACTAGAAACAAGACACATCATGGAGAGCAACAATGAGACTATGATGGCATACACACAGACCATGGAGAGAAGGTGGGAGGGGGTCAGGGGCAGCTAGCTGACCACACAGGGAAGGTGGGAGGGGCCATGGCAGCACAGAAGACCATGCATGGCAAGCGGGAGGGTTAGTGGCAGCACAATGCCTATGATGGGCAAGAAGGAGGGTGCAGGGGCATGCACAAAGGACCATGGAGGATAGAAGGGAGGGTCAGGACCTGGGCACAGTCAAGAGAGTTCAGGGGAAGGGGCCTCACAACTGACCGCGCGGGGCAGGCAGGAGGAATAGTTGCAGCACAACAGACCAGGGAGGGCAGAAGGGTGTGGCAGTAAAATTGACCATGGAGGACAGGAGGAAGGGGATAGTGGCATGGCATGTGGACAGGCAGGGTGGAGGTGGCAGGGACAGGTTACAGTCATCTGACAATGCTAGGCAGGTGGGAGGGGAGTGCGCCTCAACAGAACACTCAGAGTAGATAGGAGTGGCAGGTCCATGGAACATGGTGGGCAAAAAGGATGGAGCAGGGGCATGCACAAAGACATCGGAGGGCAGGGGGAAGGAGAATAGGGGCAGCAAGCTAAGCACAGAGGCTAAGCAGGAGGTCAATGATGGGCCATAGAATTGGGCAATGGAGGGCAGTAGGAGTGGACTGGTACATCATGCTAAATGGAGGGCAGTGGCTGCACATCAGACCATGCATGGCAGGAGGGAGGAGGCTAGTCTATGGATTCAGACAACAGAGGATAGGAGGAGGTGGATGGGGCAGCAAGCTAACTGTTCAGAGAAGGTAGGTATTAGGAACTTTATTGTTTTTAAAATGTGTGTCTGTGCGAACTACTTAAAATATGAACAAGTATGCAGCATAATCTCACTTTTATTCAGGAAGAAGAGGACGTTTGTGACTGTGACTCGGGGCTCACTTGGTAGAAACACACCCTGACCCTCCACCCCCATCGCAAAATGTAATGCCCGTGAAAAGGGTAGATGGACGCTGTGTTATATAGAACATAGCCCTGAGAGCACGATTGAAAATGAAAACTAGATATAGTATATGGTATAAACTATGCAGCAAAAAGTGTAATATAAGATGAACCGGGCCGTGAAATATAATATGCAATACATTATGCGCATTGACAGATTCATTGGAGAGCGCGAGATTGCACAGGCACTAGCATGTGCTATGCGATATGCGCCTTGGAGTCTAATTGTGGAAGAGGTGTGGCGCCACGGCCAGGGCGACTGACTCCGGAATCTGGGGATCACAGTTCGATCCCCAGCGCCGGCGGCAGATTAGCCCAGCACCGTGTGACTCTGGGCAATAGCTTGCTTAATCTTCCTGACAGCCCCCAGCGCCTAGAGACCCTTACGGGTGATTGTTTGCGCTTTACAAATGTGGATTATTATTATTATTATAATATGCACAGGGCAGTGTTGTGTAACCTAACTAGTCTCTAAAGTTGTAATATTAAATATGTGCTGGGGAGTGTAACATTGCATATGCACTGTGACAAAGATATGGATCCCAGATTTTAATATGTATGGCATAGCGCTGTGCGTTATAACATAGGCATCGAGGAAGGCACATTAGATGGGGCAATATAACCCGTGCGAAGGCAAGTGTGGCATGACATATTCATGGAGTGGTGTTACAGTGCACATGGGCTAAAGAGTGTCATAGCATACGCACTAACTGGTGGAATACAACACAGAGGTGTGAGGCACTCGGCGGGCACTGGTGGGTGTAACACAGCATTGGGCTCAGCCAGGAGCACGCTGTGACTCTCAAGTGAGGTTTGTCTCCTTTCCAGAGAGTAAAATAAAAAGTATTACACATCCAGCGGTGGATGTGTGTTTTATTAACCATGAAGGGGGTTTCTTGCATAGTTTGGTTGAATTTTTGTGGAATCCCCTTTGAATGGCTTGGTGTGCGTGTATATTAAATGTGCCCGTCAATAGCTACCCATGTTTGTATAAATAAACGACAAGGGTGTCTACTTGGAGAGTACACACCGGCGGGGGCGCCGGGATTAGGCACGGTAGGGCGTCAGACACGTCAGAGCTTCACTAGCGGTGTAAATACATTCTATGTGGATTCATTCTATGCATAGTCGCCTTTTAATGAATATCACACAAATCGTCATGGTGATAGATACATACGGTTTGTCCAGCATGTCCTAGGTGTTTCTATAAATATATATTTTTTTTAAATAAAAAAAACAAAGGCCGGCCCCGGGGTATGGGGTCCCTCGGGCCATAAGTGGCCTGAGGAGGGGGGTAACGCAGCCCCCTCCTAAATTTTTTTTTTAAAAAGGCCATGACCCGGGGGTTGGGGTCCCCGGGGCCAATTAAGGCCTGGGGAGGGCCAAATTTATTTTTTTCAACAAAAGAAATTAGGGTGCAGGCCCTGGGGGATGGGGTCCCCAGGGCCAGTAAATTAGAAAAAGAAGGGGGGCCACACAGCCCTCCTTCTTAAAAAAATAAAAGACCGGCATCGCGCCAGAGGCCACGCCCCCTCCTTGCAGCACTCTGCAAACACGCCCCCTGGCCAGTTGTAAGTTGGGGAATTAATTCCCCTTCAATACTGAGGGTTCCTGAGGGCCAACTAGCCCAACAGGTATCTCCAGTATGCGCCAGGGAGCTCCGTTGCAGATAGGTGTTCTGAGGCCACGCCCCTTTTTACACCTCTATGCAACGCAGCTCTGTGGCGCTTACTGGAGGTACCTAGTGGGCTAGTTTGACCCTAGGGACCCTTAGGATTCAAGGGGACTTAATCTCTCAACTTAGAACGGCCACAGGGCGCGTTTACACAGTGGTGAAGGGAGGGGACGGGGCCTGAGGTGACGTGTGCAAACACCCCCTGTGGCGCATTTTTAGTTGGGGAAATAATTCCCTTTCAATCCTGAGGGACCCTGGGGGCCAACCAGCCCACCAGGTAATTCCAGTAAGCACCACTGCTCTGCGTTGCAGAGAGGTGGTGCAGGCCGTGCCCCTTTTTACACCTCTCTGCAATGGCGCTTACTGGACGTACCTAGTGGGCTATTTTGCCCCTAGGGATCCTCAGGATTCAAGTGGACTTAATCTCCCAACTTAAAAAACAGCCACAGGGCGTGTTTACACAGTGGGGAAGGGAGGGGACGGGGCCTGAGGTGACGTGTGAAAACACGCCCTATGGCACGTTTTAAGTTGGGGAAATAATTCCCCTTCAATCCTGAGGGCCCCTGGGGGCTAACTAGCCCACCTGGTGCTTCCAGTAAGCGCCACTGCGCTGCGTTGCAGAGAGGTGGTCCAGGCCGTGCCACTTTTATAACCTCTCTGCAACGCAGCTCTGTGGCGCTTACTGGAGGTACCTAGTGGGCTAGTTGGACCCTAGGGATCCTCAGGATTTAAATGAACTTAATCTCCCAACTAAAAACGGCCACAGGGCGTGTTTACACAGTGGTGAAGGGAGGGGATGGGGCCTGAGTTAACGTGTGCAAACAAGCCCTGTGGCGTGTTTTAAGTTGGGGAAATTATTCCCCTTCAATACTGAGGGACCCTGGGGGCCAACTAGCCCTCCAGGTGCTTCCAGTAAGCGCCACTGCGCTGCGTTGCAGAGAGGTGGTCTAGGCCGTGCCCCTTTTTACATCTCTCTGCAAAGCAGCTCTGTGGGGCATACACGAGGTACCTAGTGGTCTAGTTGGACCCTAGGGACCCTCAGGATTCAAGGGGACTTAATCTCCCGACTTAAAACGGCCACAGGGTGTGTTTACACAGTGGGGAAGTGAGGGGACGGGGCCTGAGGAGACGTGTGCAAACACGCCCTGTGGCGCGTTTTAAGAGATGGTTTTAATCCCCTGCCCTATTATATACTAGGGGCTTACAGGGGAGGTCATGCTGATCACAGGGGGACCCCAATGCATAGTGTTCCCTAGTGTATGTAGGTGTTTTCACTGTATTCTGAGTGTCTTTTAACATAGCACTGGCTTTAGGACTGGTTAGTCAGACTCAGTTACCACCAGTATCCGTCTGAAAAAGTTGAGGGTACAGGATGATTTTGCAACAAGACTTCTTTCTGCTCTTCTGTTTGTTCTTTCTGCATGTTATCCTTCTTCCTGCACTTTTCTTCGTCTTTGAGGACTTCTGTTGCTTCTTTCTGCATTTCTTATTTTTTCTTTCTGTGCGTTTTTTCTTCTTTCTTCACATGTCCTATCTCTGTAGGCATAGTTAGAAATTAGCATTAAAAAAACTTTGAAATTCACTGAAAAAACCATAGGTTTCAGGCACGTTATAGTTAGGAATTAGCATTTAAAAAACCTTAGAAATTCACTGAAAAACCATAGGTTTCAGGGGCGTTATAGTTAGCTGGACTTTTCACTCGTACAAAACCATTGAAATTCCCCCGTTATAGTTAGTTCAGCTAACTATAATTCGCGCTCCCGCAATGCACTGCTGATGACGTCACATATTACATCACTCATGACATGGTCAGTGACATCACTCATGACATCACTGATGACATCTCAAATGACATCACTGATGACATCATCCTTGTGATAGAGTGGCAGACCTTCTCTCCCCCTAATATAACCTTTGATACACACATTCAAAAATAGAAACTAAAATTTTCAAAACAATGAACATACCAATATCTGTTACAACAACCTATTCAGTAATTCTAAGATCCACATACACATCCACTCATTCACCAACAGTCCTATACAGTCACTCATACAGGTACTTACTAATCATATGTACTCATACACCTATACATCCTGTTACACACCGCCACTCATCCATAGAGTTACTCACACACATAGTCACTCATGCTAATAAAGAATCAAACATCAATTTACTTGCATATACAGTTATACACACACCACCACACTTACTTCTAGAGAAACTTACACATACTTAGTCTTTTAAACAATCACTTATAGAAACACATACTTATTCATACAGGAACTCTTTCAATCTCTCACTCTCACATATACTAGTTTAAAACAAATGTAGTTACTCATAAAGACACTATTGAGACAGTCATTCACTCACTAACAAACCCATGCACACACTCATCCACCCATACAGTCCTGCACACATGCTGTCTTCAACACAAACAGTGAGTTACTCATTAATGCACCTATGCACTACGTAATACCCCCTACCGAACCATACAGACACTCAGACACTTATTCTGATACTCAAAAAACCAACCAACTAATAACCTATATAGACACTCATGTAGCTACTCACCAACCCATGCAGCCACTTATACACAAAGTGAGAGACTGATACAGATATTTACATATTTAAACATCACTCACTAAGCCATGTATTCACTAAGATACACTCAATCAGTCAGTTATACAATCAATTTTTCAAAAACAAATAATCCATTTAGACACTTATATACCCATTTATTCTTCCATCGACCTTGATATATACATATATAAAGCATATGTAATTTTCAGAAAAACACACATTCACTGGATGATGTCATCAGTGATGTCATTTGAGATGTCATCAGTGATGTCATGAGTGATGCCACTGACCATGTCATGAGTGATGTAATATGTGATGTTATCAGCAGTGCATTAGCTGAACTAACTATAACGGGGAAATTTCAATGGTTTTGTACGAGTGAAAAGTCCTGCTAACTATAACGCCCCTGAAACCTATGGTTTTTTCAGTGAATTTCTAAGGTTTTTTAAATGCTAATTCCTAACTCTAACGTGCCTGAAACCTATGGTTTTTTCAGTGAATAAACATATATATAATCTGCATATCGATATAAATACAAATATAAATACGTGCATACATATACATATATGCATACATATGCATGTTATGTACATGAAAGTTTGAAAAACACTAATGCAAGCAAAGCTAAAAAGCCACCTAATTACAAACAGAATTGCTTTAACTTAAACAAGGGCGAGACCTATTGCATTTTCATTGATTGTTTACTTTGGTTCCATCAAGAAGGCATTCAGATGTGCCACACATTTGCCATAAATTCAGAATGTTAGCACTCTAGTTGCTCATTAGATCACTGTAGTAAAGCTACTGCTCACCAGGGAAGTCTGCTGCTGGTATTGAAAGTACATATATCAGTCTGCATGTCAGAATTTTTTAATGAAATAGAAGAGGATTTGAGAAGTCACTCAAAATGTGCCCTAATTTTTCTTTCTGCAGCACTAATCGTACTTTCTGTGGCAGGACCTATTATCCATAGGAAATCTGCAACATTCTATTTGGAATACCTTTGGCGCAATTTTCAAAACTGGTGGGGTGCTCCGGTCTGCTCCCATCCTGGAAGTCTTGGGGCGATCCGTCAAGTGGGGCCCGAGAAAAAAGGGGGTCCCAAAACGTGTTTTCCCCATGCAATTTTCCATAGGAACCGTTATTCGCAGCTGCAGCCTGAACTGCTGAATGGAATTACACGAAATTTGGCAAAGAGGTAGCCCTTTGGTTCACACTCGTGCCTTTTTGGTTAAATGTTATAAATCCGTTCAGTGGTTGCTGAGAAAATCAAAAGTAAAATCATGGATATATCTTGGCGGAGCCTAACCACACATCTCATCGTGAGATCTGATTGGCTGTCAGCACTTCATCCAAGAAGTGTTGGCAGCCATCTTGGGACCAATATACATGATAGCACCTCATTAAAAAGCATTGCAGTTAATAAAAGGTTTTAAGACTTTAGTTACATTATAAATCATTTGTTGATGGTACCATACTTATTTTAGGAATTGTGGTGTGTTCTAAGGTGATATTACCATGTGAAAAAGCCTTCTGCTGTGATATCATGAATCATATTTGAGAGAAATCTATTTTCTCATGCTTTTCCCACAGAGATTTTGAAGGTGATCCATAAGCTAAACTGATAGCATATTTTCTGTAAATTCACATTATCTTTCTCAGTCATGTGAGAAAGAAGTCTGACATTCTCAGTAAAACATATACATCCAACAAGGGCAGGGACTGTCAGTTGATTCCTTTGTGTTCTACTGCAGCTTCCCAGAGTTTTCTAAAGAATGACTAGCGCGCTAACAGTCCTACTTATGACAAACATATGGCACACCTGAAGCCATCTTGATTGGAATAAAGTGGTAACTCTTAAAACATTTAATTTAAAAAGGAACAAAATGAGGTGGTTCATTTTGCCATAGAAAGTATGATTAATGCTGCAGAAAGAAAAATTAGGGCACATTTTGAGTGACTTCTCAAATCCTCTTCTATTTCATAAAAGAATTCTGACATGCAGACTTATACATGCACTTTCAATACCAGCAGCAGACTTCCCTGGTGAGCAGTAGCTTTACTACAGTGATCTAATGAGCAACTAGAGTGCTAACATTCTGAATTCATGGCAAATGTGTGACACATCTGAATGCCTTCTTAATGGAACCAAAGTAAACAAGCATTGAAAATGCAATTGGTCTTGCCCTTGTTTAAGTTAAAGTAATTCAATTAGGTGGCTTTTTAGCTTTGCTTTTATTAGTGGTTTTCAAACTTTCATGTACATAACATGCATATGTATGCATATATGTATATGTATGCATGCATTTATATTTGTATTTATATAGATATGCAGATTGTATCTATGTTTATATATATATATATTCACTGAAAAAACCATAGGTTTCACACACGTTATAGTTAGGAATTAGCATTTAAAAAACCTTGCTAATTCAATGAAAAAACCATAGGTTTCACACATGTTATAGTTAGCTGGAAACTTTACTGATAAAAAACCAATGAAATTCCCCCGTTATAGTTACTGTAGGCAACTATAACTCACGCGACCGCAATCCTCTGCTGATGCTAATATTGTATTTAGACACTTATTTGCCCATGTCTTCTTCCATTAAATTTTAGCTATACATATATTACAAATATTTTTTTTTCATAAAGA
Organism: Triturus cristatus; assembly: GCF_964204655.1. Lineage (NCBI taxonomy): Eukaryota > Metazoa > Chordata > Amphibia > Caudata > Salamandridae > Triturus > Triturus cristatus. Next base: position 252,340,766 of record NC_140594.1, read on the forward strand.
CACATATGTCATCAGCAGAGGATTGCGGTCCCGTGAGTTATAGTTGCCTACAGGAACTATAACGGGGGAATTTCATTGGTTTTTTATCAGTAAAATTTCCAGCTAACTATAACATGTGTGAAACCTATGGTTTTTTCATTGAATTAGCAAGGTTTTTTAAATGCTAATTCCTAACTATAACGTGTGTGAAACCTATGGTTTTTTCAGTGAATTTGTACGGTTTTTTAAATGCTAAGTTACTTTACGCCATTCGTGGCGTGCACGCCCACTTAACGCAGTTCGTTCCGTGCGCGCACGGTGCGCTTCGCGCACAGTGAGCACGCGGTGCGCTTTGCGCACCGCGCGCCCACTTTACGCAGTTAGTGCCGTACACGCAAGGTGGGCACGCAGTGCGCTACGCGCACCGCGTGCCCACGTTACGCACCGTGCGCACATGGAGGACATATTATGCGCTTCCTTGTGATAGGTAATCTGTTAAATTTAATTTGTAAGTGATGACAATAATATGCCATGCACAGAGAGTGTTTTTTTTTTTTATTAAAATTTTTAGCGTAAGCGCACCGTACGCGTACGGTAAGCGTAAACGGCGAAATTTTCAAAAAATAAAAATTTACCGTTTTTGGCCAGCGCCCATGCTATGTGCATGGGCGCTGTCTAAACAGCCCCTTTATATGTTTTTTGCCTTTGTTTACAGCCCCCCCCTCAGAGTGCGAGAGAGAAAATGGCGGCCGCCGCTTCCTGGTTTCGACCGATTCGAATGTTTACTTAGATGTAACAGCCAATCAGAATCGCGCTCGCGCACGCCACCGTACGCGTACGGTAAGCTTACGGTAAGCGTACCGTAAGCTGGCTCAGATATATATATTGATTTAAAGGCTATTTTCTCAGAATCTACTGAACAGATTTACACCAAACCTACAAAAGGCACTTCCTTGACCTGAGGACTACCTCTCTGCCAAATTTCTAGTAATTCTGTTCAGCCGTTCGGGCTGTAGCCCTGTCTAAAGGTCCTATGGAAAAATGCATGGGAAAAACGCGTTTTGGGACCCCCCTTTTATCTCAGCCCCCGCTTGACGAATCCCCCCGAGACTTTCAGGGTAGGAGCGGAGCGTAGCGCCCCACCTATTTTGAGAAATTCGCGAGGATTCGTCGACCGGCGCCAAAGTTATTCAAAATAGAATGTTGCGGATTTCCTATGGAAACAGGGTCCTAACTATAACTACCTACTGGCGACCGCCAGTAGGTAATATATATATACACACATACATATATGTAAATGCATATGCATATATTTGCATATATATGTGTGCATATGGGTGCGTGTAGAGAGAGGGAGAGGGAGGTAGAGGTGTAGAGGTGTCGAGTTAGAGGTAGAGAGGTAGAGCGGTAGAGGTAGAGAGGTAGAGAGTAGTAGAGAGAGAGGTCGAGATAGGTAGAGAGGTAAAGAGTAGAGGATGAGTAATAGAGAGTAGAGAGTGAGTAGTAGAGAGTAGTAGAGAGAGTAGCAGAGCGTGAGTAGTAGAGAGTAGTAGAGTAAGTATTGTGAGTATTAGAGAGTGAGTAGAAGAGAGTGAGTAGTAGAGAGTAGTAGAGAGTGGGTGGTAGAGAGTGAGTAGTAGAGAGTAGTAGAGAGTAGTAGAGAGTGAGTAGTAGAGTAAGTAGAGTGAGTATTAGAGAGTGAGTATAAGAGAGTGAGTAGTAGAGAGTAGTGGAGAGTGGGTGGTAGAGAGTGAGTAGTAGAGAGTAGTAGAGAGTGAGTAGTAGAGTGAGTAGTAGAGTTATAGAGAGTGAGTAGTAGAGAGTGAGTAGTAGTGAGTGAGTAGTAGAAAGTAGTAGAGAGTGAGTAGTAGAGAGTGAGTAGAAGAGAGTAGTAGAGAGTGAGTAGCAGAGAGAGAGTAGTAGAGAGTGAGTAGTAGAGTGAGTAGTAGAGAGAGAGTAGTAGAGAGTGAGTAGTAGAGAGTAGTAGAGAGTGAGTAGTAGAGAGTGAGTAGTAGAGTGAGTAGTAGAGTGAGTAGTAGAGAGTAGTAGAGAGTAGTAGAGAGAGAGTAGTAGAGAGTGAGTAGTAGAGAGTGAGTAGTAGAGAGAGAAGTACAGCATGAGTAGAAGAGAGCAGTAGAGAGTGAGTAGTAGAGAGTAGTAGAGAGTGAGTAGTAGAGAGAGAGAGTAGCAGGGAGAAGTAGAGTAGTAGAGAGTGAGTAGTAGAGAGTGAGTGGTAGAAAGTAGTGGAGTAGTAGAGAGTGAGTAGTAGAGAGTGAGTAGTAGAGAGCAAGTAGTAGAGAGTGTGTGGTAGAGAGTGAGTAGTAGAGAGTAGTAGAGAGTGAGTAGAAGAGAGAGTAGTAGAGAGTGAGTAGTAGGGAGAGTAGTACAGAGTAGTAGAGTAGTAGAGAGTGAGTAGTAGAGTGAGTGGTAGAGAGTGGTAGAGAGCGAGTAGGAGAGAGTGATTAGTGGAGAGTGAGTAGTAGAGAGTAGTAGAGAACAAGTAGAAGAGAGTGAGTAGTAGAGAGTGGGTAGTGGCGAGTAGTAGAGAGTAAGTAGTAGAGAGAGCATAGTAGAGAGTGAGTAGTAGAGAGTAGTAGAGTGAGTAGTAGAGAGTGAGTAGTAGAGAAAGAGTAGTAGAGAGTGAGTAGTAGAGTAGTAGAGAGTGTGTGGTAGAGAGTAGTAGAGAGTAGTAGAGTGAGTAGTAGAGAGTTGTAGAGAGTGAGTAGTAGAGAGAGTAGTAGAGAGTAGTAGAGTAGTAGAGAGTGAGTAGTAGAGTAGTAGAGAGTGAGTAGTAGAGAGTGAGTAGTAGAGAGAGTAGTAGAGAGTAGTAGAGTAGTAGAGAGTGGGTAGTAGAGAGTGAGTAGTAGAGAGTAGTAGAGAGCGAGTAGTAAAGAGTGAGTAGTGGAGAGTGAGTAGTAGGGAGCAGTAGAGAGCGAGTAGTAGAGAGTGAGTAGTAGAGAATGAGTAGTAGAGAGTGAATAGTAGAGAGTGAATAGTAGAGAGAGAGTAGTAGAGAGTGAGAAGTAGAGAGTAGTAGAGTGAGTAGTAGAGAGGGAGTAGTAGAGAGAGAGTTGTAGAGAGAGATTAGTAGAGAGTGAGTAGTAGTGTAGTAGAGAGTGAGCAGTAGAGAGTAGTAGAGTGAGTAGTAAAGAGTAGTAGAGAGTGAGTAGTAGAGAGTAGTAGTAGAGATTAGTAGAGAGTAGTAGAGTGTGAGTAGTAGAGAGTAGTAGCGAGTGAGTTGTAGAGAGTGAGTAGTTTAATTTAAAAGGAACACAATGAGGGGGTTCATTTTGCCATAGAAATTATGATTAGTGCTGAAAAAGATAAATGAGGGCACATTTTTAGTGACTTCTCAAATCCTCTTCGATTTCAATTAAAAATTCTGACATGCAGACTGAAACATGCACTTTCAATACTAGCAGCAGACTTCCCTGGTGAGCAGTAGCTTTACTAGAGTGATCTAATAAGCAAATAGAGTGCTAACATTCCAAATTTATGGCAAATGTGTGACATATCTGAATGCCTTCTTGATGGAATCAAAGTAAAAAACTGAAAGTATTTCCTACTGAGGATACTGCAGTAAATGAGGAAATTAGGAAACTTCATAACAAATAAATCTCCCAAGATTGTCACCAGAGACAAAAGAGCCCAAATGTAGCACAAATATCACCCAGATGTAGCCCAAGTATAGCCCAATGACAGAATTTCCCAGAGTGTTCTAAAGAACAACTAGAGCACTAATAGTCTTTCTTATGACAGAGGTATGGCACACCTGAAGCCATCTTGATTGGAACAAAGTGGTAAGACTTTAAACATTTAATTTAAAAAGGGACAAAATGAAGGGGTTCATTTTGAATAGAAATTATGATTAGTGGTGCAGAAAGAAAAATTAGGGCACATTTTGACTTCTCAAATCCTATTCTATTTCATTAACAAATTCTGACATGCAGACTGAAACATGCACTTTGAATACCAGCAGCAGACTTCCCTGGTGAGCAGTAGCTTTATTACAGTGATCGAATGAGCAACTAGAGTGCTAACATTCAGAATTTAAGGCAAATGTGTGACACATCTGAATGCATTCTTGATGGAACCAAAGTAAACAATCAATGAAAATGCAATAGGTCTCGCCCTCGTTTAAGTTAAAGTAATTCTGTTTGTAATTAGGTGGCTTTTTAGCTTTGCTTGTATTAGTGTTTTTCAAACTTTCATGTACATAACATGCATATGTATGCATATATGTATATGTATGCATACATTTATATTTGTATTTATATAGATATGCAGATTATATATATATGTTTATATATGTATGTATCTATATATATATTCAGTGAAAAAACCATAGGTTTCACACACGTTATAGTTAGGAATTAGCATTTAAAAAACCTTAGAAATTCAGTGAAAAAACCATAGGTTTCACACATGTTATAGTTAGCTGGACATTTTACTCGTAAAAAACCAATGAAATTGCCCCATTATAGTTAGTTCAGCTAACTATAACTCGCGCGCCCGCAATGCACTGCTGATGACGTCACATATTACATCACTCATGACATGGTCAGTGACATCACTCATGACATCACTGATGACATCTCAAATGACATCACTGATGACATCACTGATGACATCATCCAGTGAATGTGTGTTTTTCTGAAAATTAAATATGTTTTATATATGTATATCTCAAGGTCGATGGAAGAATAAATGGGTATATAAGTGTCTAAATGGATGATTTGTTTTTGAAAAATTGATTGTGTAACTGACTGATTAAGTGTATCTCTCACTTTGTGTATAAGTGGCTGCATGGGTTGGTGAGTAGCTACATGGGTGTCTATATAGGTTATTAGTTGTTTTTTTGAGTATCAGTCTGAGTGTCTGCATGGTACGGTGGGGGGTATTACGTAGTGCATAGATGCATGAATGAGTGACTCACTGTTTGTATGTGTTTAAGACAGCATGTGTGCAGGACTGTATGGGTGGATGAGTGTGTGTATGGGTGTGTTAGTGAGTGAATGACTGTCTCAATAGTGTCTTCAGGAGTAACTACATATGTTTTAAACTAGTATATGTGAGTATTGGTGTATATATGTGAGTATATATGAGAGGGAGAGATTGAAAGAGTTCCTGTATGAATAAGTATGTGTTTCTATAAGTTATTGTTTAAAAGACTAAGTATGTGTAAGTTTCCGTAGAAGTAAGTATGGTGGTGTGTGTATTACTGTATATGCAAGTAAATGTATGTTTTATTCTTTTTTAGCATGAGTGACTATGTGTGTGAGTAACTCTATGGATGAGTGGCATTGTGTAACAGGATGTATAGATGTATGAGTACATATGATGAGTGAGTACATGTATGAGTGACTGTGTAGGACTGTTGGTGAATGAGTGGATGTGTATGTGGATCTTTGAATTACTGAAGAGGTTGTTGTAACTGGTATTGGTATGTCCATTGTTTTGAAATTTTTAGTCTCTATTTTTGAATGTGTGTATCAAAGCTTATATTAAGGTGAGAGGAGGTCTGCCACTCTATCACAAGGATGATGTCATCAGTGATGTCATCAGTGATGTCATTTGAGATGTCATCAGTGATGTCATGAGTGATGTCACTGACCATGTCATGAGTGATGTAATATGTGACGTCATCAGCAGTGCATTGCGGGCGCGCGAGTTATAGTTAGCTGAACTAACTATAACGGGGCAATTTCATTGGTTTTTTACGAGTAAAATGTCCAGCTAACTATAACATGTGTGAAACCTATGGTTTTTTCACTGAATTTCTAAGGTTTTTTAAATGCTAATTCCTAACTATAACGTGTGTGAAACCTATGGTTTTTTCACTGAATTTCTAAGGTTTTTTAAATGCTAATTCCTAACTATAACGTGTGTGAAACCTATGGTTTTTTCAGTGAATTTCTAAGGTTTTTTAAATGCTAATTCCTAACTATAACGTGTGTGAAACCCATGTTTTTTTCAGTGAATTTGCAAGGTTTTTTAAATGCTATTTTTTTTTTTTTTCTTCTTTTTTTTCAAACATATTTTTAATTTAATTTTTTACCTTTTATAAAGACTAAGCTTAATTTTTTAAAATCATTAAATATTTATTTTATATAAATTTTTTAAAATAAACAAGTAAAATTTATTTCTAGATTATTTTTTTTTTTTTTTTTTTTTTTTATAGTACGCGTACCGTAAGCTCACGGTAAGCGTACGGTTTACGCAACGTCCGTAATCTATCTACGCTGCTTGCGTATAGTTACGTACTTTGCGTAGCGCGCGTACTGCGCGTGGGACGCGTGCGCGCTTACGCAACACGCGCACGTTACGCGGAAGTGCCGGGAAATGACTGTTATGCGCATGCGCGCAAGCGCGTGTCTTTTTTACGCGCACGCGTACTTTTTGCCGTAAGCGTACCGTAAGCGTACCGTAAGCGTACGGTTGGTCATGTGATCATGAAACACAACTTTTGATTGGTTGAAACTACTTTCAGTTCTAGAACTCTCCTACACCACACCCATTCCCCTCATTTCTGCTTGTGATCCCTTGGGAGAAGGAGCTGGTTTGTCTTTGGGATACGATGGCAGAACAGCAGAGCTCTTCTGAGAGTGAGGCTAGCACCAGCAGCACTGTCTTGAGGCAGAGAGCGAGGAAAGTAAAGCCTTCTTATGTTTGGGATTATTTTACTTTTCCAGAAGGCCAGCAAAAGGTGAATGCACCCTTAGTTACTTGCAAGCTGTGTCAGCGTGTACTTTCTAGAGGTAATCCTGACAGGAAGTATTCCTTTGGGAATCACACCATGATGAGGCACCTCAAGGATGTACACAAAAGGACACATGCTCAACTTTTTGGAGGTAACTCTTCAGAAAGACGAGCCAGTACATCCACAGCAGCTCAGCCTGGACCATCACCTGCAGAGCTTACTCCTTCTTCTGCAGCTCAGGTGAGCCCTTCATCTGTGGGGGGAGAATCTCCTTTTGCTGGCCCTCTGGAAATGAACCCTCGATTTCGGAAGGTTGATATTCATTGCACATTTTGTAAAGCTCTAATTTGTTATAGGGAGACCAGTGTTTCCCTAGTGAATAACAAAATAGATCAGCACATTTGTAGCTTTGAATGATTTTCCCATGGTTCCTTTCCTCTGTCCCTGCATGAACACAACGGTTCTTTTAAGAGCCAACCTTATCTTTCATCTTTTTTTTACATTTTTTTAAAAAACTTTTTTTTTTTTTTTTACCGTACGCGTACGGTAAGCGTACCTTTTTTTTTATTTTTAAAAAAAAACACTAAAAATCATTTTTCACATTACAAGGTCCTTGAGAGACTACAATTATTACTATTGACTTACCATACTCACTGAAAAAAATATTTATTCATTTGTTTTTTTAAAAAATAGTTTTTTAAATGGTTGTAGTTTACGAAAATTTTCTATATCGATCTGAAAAAAAAGAAAAAAGTATTAATATTTTTAAACCATTTTATAATACAGTACACATATTTACATTTTTTACCAAAAAATATTTTTGCCTTATTTTTGCTGTTTTCAGAATATATTGCATTTCACTATAAATTGTGAAAGCAATTGCATTCATCATTTTACAGCGGGCAAAAAAAAATAACAATCTCAAAGATTGTATTAAAAAAGCCCAGAATCTCTTCTCACTTAAACTTATCATTACAGAAATGCATATTATTCTAAAAAAATATCATCTAAAAACAATACTTTTTTCTTTAAAATACCGTCTGATATTTTTGTTTCAGGAGTATAATCACAATATTATATCTCAAATAACTCCAAAATACATCTGATTTTATTTCCTTTAGGCCAAATTGTATTTTTTTTTTTCCCTGGAATAAATTTCCAAGGGAAAACCATTAAAATTCTAAAGTTTAATCTGTCCAGATCTCACCGATTCTCTGTAACATTTTGGTTCACAAAAATTTTTTGAATAATTTATTTAGTCCACAATAGAATTGGTTACTTTTCCACATGGCCAAATAGTAATTTTTTAAATCATTTTTGTAAAAATTTCCAATGGCAGTCCAATAGCATTCCAAAATTTAAAATGTGCAGAAGTTACCGATTATCACTAAATTATTGGTTTTTCAAAATTGCATTAAAAATTTAAAAAGTCCACATTACAATTGGTTATCTTTCCTTTAGGCCAAATGATAATTTTAAAAAATATTTTTTCTACAAAATTGCAATGGTAATCCAGTAAAATGGTAAAATTATTTTGTCCAGATCTTGCCAAGTCTCTCTAAAATTTAGGTTTCAGAAAGATTAGATAGGAATTTGCTAAATCAAAAGGCTAACGTTGTTTGAAAATCAATTGGGAATCATTACACAGTGTCCAGCCTTTTTCACATTTAAGATAAACTGTGTAATGTCCAGAAGTAACAGTAGGTCCATCATGGAAAATTATTGCAACAGTTACAAAAGTTTTTCCTGAAATTGATAATTGCTGTCCTGTAAACTTCTTTATTAAAGTATCCAATTTTGAACCATCAGCTCTACATCGTTGCATCATTAAAATTACATACTGTCCGTATTCCCTTAAAATTAATGTTGAAAACATGTCAGAATTACACTCACCACATTTCATGCTATGATTAGCATCTTTAACTAATTTTGCAAAAGTGACTGTTTTACTCTCTGGCAATGTCAAATAAATAAACCTTTCATTATCAACAATAGAGCCACATATATTATAACAATTTTCACAACTATGTTCCCATTTATAAGAGAGACCAAAAAAAATGTCAATGGGAACTCCTTCTTCTTCCACTACCTGAAGAAAAAACAACAAGAATTCCTGTGCGTCTTGCTGTACATTTTGAGAAAACTGTGTTCGTCCTGAACATACATCTAAAAGTTTTCTAATGTCAGTAGCACTTTCTATTTGAGTTTTATCTTTACTCAGCTTTTGAAAAAGGAGACTGAGCTCTGAACAGAATCTTTTTCCCTGATTTACTATTATCTGCTCTTGCAAACTTTCCAGATAAAATACAACATTCAGCACTACATTAGCGTAGCAGTTGACACCAGAGCTATTTTCAAAATGACATCCTACAACCTGTTCTTCATTTTCCTTATTCTTTTTGCTTGCAATTACATCACTCCTCTTTTTTTTCCTCTTCTCTACATCTTCATTACAGATATTCTCATTTCTCCTTTTACGAGAAACTACACGTTTCTCCAACACAGGATACTGACCTAAATGAGGAGCATAGGTTCTTCTTAATCTATTATACTCCTTTACACAGTTTGTATCAGCACTAACTTTTGAATCATCAAAGTCAATCATGAATAAACCTGATAATGTTTTGACTCGTGACAAAGCTACATATGCCATACCTTCTTTGAACACAGTTGAACCAATGTTCACAAATGCACAATCTACAGTCAATCCTTGAGACTTGTGGATAGTTACAGCATATGCTAGTGAAAACGGAAACTGCTTCCTACGTACATATAAGTCTTTCACAAGCATGAAACGAACTGAACAACGACAAATGTCTTTAACTTCCTCTATCTGATCAAATTTTATTTTTAAACATTCAATTCCATCTTTTTTCTGATAATTAATAAAACCCACAACTCTTCCCATCGCTCCATTCACTAAGCCTTTTTCAACATCCAAATTTCTCCTTAAAAACACTCTTTTGTTTTCTGCAATATTCTTGTATATTTTCTCTGCAACTATTTCTTCCTTTGGAAATAAGTTATGTAACAGCCGACTCTGTAATGCTTTTTTGCCAACTTCTGTGAGTAGTCCAATTCTGATATCTTTCAGAATACTTCCATATTCTTCATCGTTTGCTTGCCTCATATTAGTTGTAAGTTCCTTGTACTCAAAGAAGGACCAAATATTTGTATTTCCAATGCTTCCCAATGACTTCTTCGTGTCTTCATGTGTCACAGTATTAAACACTGGTTGTCCTTTAACTGGAGTAAGTTGCAAAAGATCCCCAAAAACTATGACGTGTTTTCCACCAAATAACACGTCATAGTCTGTCTTCAAAATTTGCTGCATTCTTAAATGCACAAAGGCAAGCATTAAGTTTGATACCATGCTCACCTCATCAATAATGAGAACTTGCATCTTCTTCAATACTCTTGACACTTCTAAGGATGCTTCTCCAGTTAGCTTGTTGAATTGTATTTTGTTCTCATGCTCCACTGGTAACATTAGCAAACGATGTAAGGTGATTCCTTTTATGTTATATGCTGCTAACCCAGTTGGAGCAGTAACCACACAAGACAAAGTAGAATCCGTTTTTTGCTTTAGGTAGCTTCTGATGACTTTAATTAGGAAACTTTTTCCAGTGCCAGCTTGTCCGCTTACATACATCCTGATTGGATGAAATGATGTGCATGAGCACTCTTTTTTGATATGTAGAAATCCGTGATCAATTTTGTTTTTGATCTCTTCATAAATTTGTTGCTGCTCTTGATTCAGTTGTCTTTCCAAATTTTCTAAGTCTATAAATTCTTCTTGAGCTTGATTCATAGCCGTTTCCACTTCATTCATGGATATTGATGCTTCATTTTCAACGATTGGTTGTCCTAGGGGATCTTGACTGTATGTTCCTGAACTTTGGCTGTCCTGAGAACTGTCTCTAGCTATTTCTGCTGCAATTGTAGTTTCCTGTTCAATTTCTTCATTTAACATTTGCAGATAAGTTGAGAATGTACTGCATTGTATGCTGTCTTTGCAAGCATTAAAAGAATCTTCATAGCTCTGGAATTCTCCCAGTAGTTCATCCTCTGTACGCCATGGTTTAAACAACTGTAAAAGAGCCAAGTAGTAAAATTCTTTCTTGTCGGTAGTGTCGCAACTCAGCTTCCGGTGATTTATCAAACTTCCTTTGGTTTGCTTCACCAAACATCCTTCTTCACCAACAACTTTATATTTTCCACTGTTGATGTCTTCTGCAGCTTTCCGTGAATAAATGTAGTTCTGCAGCACTTCATAGAGACACATGTTCTCCAGATGATGACTTCTCTTGGGATAATATGTGTCCAACATGTTTGTTTTCAATATGTCTGTACTTTCTGGGTCATTCTCAGCCAAATATTCAATTTCTCCAACAGATTTCAGTACCCGATTTCTCATTGCTGCAAGGCCTAAACTTGCCCAAATTATTCTTCTTGACTTCGAGTAGAGACTTGCAGAAGATAACCTATCTGAACATTCGTAGGATCCAATTTCTCGATGCGATAACATCTTCAAACTGAAACTGTACAGCTTCTTACTGACAGTCTTCTCGTGAGAAATCTCTTCCCACATTTCCTTCAATTCTGTTTTTTCTGATTTCGTAATGTAAGACGTTACATATCGAGCAACAGCAATGGAATTGTCAGCAACATACTGTATATCCATGTTAGCGTTCCACATGGATAAAATGACTGGGTTGTAGTCATTTATATTTTTTGATTCTTCTTTTCTTTTAAGGTTGTAGGTATTCTTAGGTGATTTTCTTGTGATAGTATGTCTCACAGCTGACATAAAACTGTTGACTCTTCCATTTGTAAGAACAGGTCTAGGAAATCCAAATCGACATTTAGTGTAGTATTTTTCTTTGCTCTTGTATTTCCGTCGACAGTATTTTCCACACCGATGACTTTGGAAACGTAGAACTTGCTCCTTTAACTTGTTCTCTTCTGTGCTTTTAGGTATAGCACATGTTGCATATTCTTCAATGTAAGATAACACTGCTTCATCAGTACCTGTTCCAAACTTTGGGGCATCCTTGATCCACAGCAGCATATGAATATGAGGAGCACCTCTTGCCTGGTACTCTTTTCTCCAAAAGAAATCCACTACTTCTCCAAGGGGTGGATTTTTTTTATTGCAGATGAAGGACATCATAGCCTCAAATCTATGATTGAAATATCTGCAAACATTAACCGGATCCAATGAGCACAGTTCTCCTGCTGTCTTGTATTCGATGTTTTCAATGTTTGAATTGGCCTCTCGTAGAAAATCCAGTAAATCATCCCAAGCGTACTCGGCGCAGCTTAGGGTAAGGAACCATGTTGGTGTTCCTAAGTTGCGTAACATGCATTTTAGTTCACCATGGCGTCGGTACCAATATTCATTTGTCCCACGCTGACAAGCCATCAGATTGATCAGTTGTGTTTCCAAATGATCATCTCGGTGCTGCACTTTCTCCATAAAATCCTTAGCAGACACATTTTGTAAATGTACTCCACTTTTTAAAATGTGATTTACTGCATAAGACAGTGCAGACAAGTCGCTTTCAAATAAAAGGTGGAACAAATAAGGGATACTTTGTCGAAATCTGGGATCTTCAGCATATAGTCTTGTAGTCCGATACTCAGAAGCTGGAATCTGTTCTGGACGTTCATCGTATCGTCCTCCTTTTCCTGTAGGAAACAGCTGGGGAAAACATCGAGCTTCCAAGCTCTCCTCCCATACACTCACGGGATTTCCTTTTGCTTTCTTCATCTGAAAGAGATCAATATTGTCTCCCATAACTTCTTTCGAATGGAGAGGATGTATGCTAAAATGTTCATAAATTTCTTCTTCCTTTGACTTGTCCACTTTTTCAATTTGTCCAGTTGGTGTTTCTGTGTCTCCTTGTAAATCTTCTTCTTCTTCTTCTTCTTCTTGTATATAAATTGATTCATACCATTTGTTATTTTTTTTCAAATACAAATTTGCTCTTTGTACTTTCCGCACATCTACCAGCTCCTGCCAAATCTTCTTATTCTTTGTAGGGACACCATTAACCAGAATAATTAATGGTTCAGTTTCCAAAGTATCTGCATCAATAGTTTCCATATTTTTTTTCAAATCCAAGGGCAAATACACCACTCTACCTTTTAAACCTCTCAGTAAATCTGAAGGAGGTAATTTACCAGTTTTGGGCTCCATACGTACTATGGTCTGGAACGGATGAACACATTGAATGAGTATAGACTCATATGTATTTAATTCAGAAAGTTCAGCAGGAATAGCATCCAATTCTAAATTATTATGTACAGCTCTGGTCGGCATTCTATTTTCCTCTAACTTGTTGTAGCAGTATTTACAAATACGCTGATCTTCACCCAATTCAAAACAATTTTCAAGAAATATATATGTGGCAAAATCCATCCACTTATAATTATCTTCATTTTCACTCTTTCTGTAGAGATCAACATTCCTAGTTTGTTTTCTATAATGAGTTCTGCGGCAACAAATACAAGTAACATTTGGTCTTTCATTAGAGACTATTGCAAATTTTGTTATGTGATCATTAAATGTGTTACTTACAGAGGGTTCTACATTCTCTTCCACTTCTGCCTCATTTACTGTGTCCTTCTCTGCACTGTTTTCTTCAGGACCAAAGTAACAAAACTGAATTTCATCAACAACCTTCTCTACATCTGATACCGTTCCTCGGAACAGAGCCCTATTCAATTCATTTAACTTTATTGCTGGACTTTTGGCAAAATACAACCGTCTCACAAACTTTCTCATTTCAGTATGATGAACAGCCAGCATCCTAAAATGATGGAAAACACTATTGCACACTTTTCTAGATAGACAAGCAAGAGAATGACCCTGCAAACCAGTATTCTCTCTCACTCTGCATGGATCCAGACTTTGAAGCACCTTAATCTTTTGTTTTACACTTTTTTTACTATATTCTCTTAGAAACTCTCGAAATCTGTCAATAGATTCCTGACGCACAGTGCAAATACTACTACAATTCCAAGTGTACACTGGGGCTTTAGGACGTCTCCCCATTGCCTCATCTGCCATCACTTGTACCTCATCTCTTGGAACCATTATCTCCTTCTCCATTATGCAACCATTTTTTACTTCGTATGAACGACCTCTGGTGTCAACTGCATGCAGCAAACTATTACTTTGAAAATAGCTTTCTTCATTAAAAAAAGGTTCACTACTTGAACTATGCATCCACTTTCCTAAAAACACTTTACAAAAGTTTGTTCTGTTCACTACTCTTTTGCTTTTGCTTTGTGATTTCAGTACATTAACCATTTTATCTAATGTACGCATCCTATTCAAAATTAATATGAATAGTTTCCTTTTTAATTCTAATGCTTTTGCTGCAATGGCTTCAATTTCTTTTTTTCTCTTATAATATTTAGCCTTTTGCTTATATTTCTTTATATCCTTTATCAAATTGGACATAACTCTTCTCTGAAACATTTTTCTACGTATCTCTTTAAATGCTGTTTTTCTGTTTATGTTAAACTTTTCAATTGCAGAAGGTATATTTGCATTAACTAAATCCTCAATTTTTTGCTGTTCTGTAGGTTTTGTTACATTTTTCCGAGAACAGACATTTTGTACATTTTTGTTTGTTTTCAATATTTTGTTTAGGAATTGTTTTTTTTGCTTACCAGAAGATTTTTTCTTTTTCCCAACATCAGCATCTTCTACTAACTTTGGTCCTCCAGTTGTCCTCAAATATAGTTTTTTTTTTAGCGTTTTTTGAACTCGAGATTTTGTAGGCATCTTAAATTTTGTTCACTGTTCTTCAGCAATACCTGAAAAAAACTAAAAAAAAAAATCCTTTATTGTATTTAAATATATTACTACATTTCTTTTCACAACAGTCACAAAACGAAATTTCTTTGCCATTTTGAATGCACACAAACTGCTCTTTTTTTAAAATTTATTTAAATGCACATGTCCAAGCTTTTTTTTTTTTTCAGATCACCACCGTGTGTATTCTCTGTGACTGCCTACACTCCAGCAGGGGCAACCAGCCTTAGTGATGCTGAATATATTTGCATTACAGACTTAAACCTGAAAACCCCACTCGCTTCTAATTACTGTGCATGACTATACATGGCAAGCACATGGGTGTGTGCTAAGCCTCTGCTTTTTCCCCCAAAAATTCGCTCCTCTTTTCCATCTACTGCAACTGTGAAATCACCAGAGGAAGACGCAATAAATTTCTGCCTATAATTCTTCTATGCACACAGAGTCATGTTATCACATTAGTGCCAAAACGAAATTTCTTTGCCAATTTGAAAGCACACTTACTGCTCTTTTTTTTTCGGGCCAAGTGAAAATCTCTTTTTACACTTTGAAATCACTTTTACAGACTGACACATTCTGAAACCTTTTTTTTAAATTTATTTAAATGCACATGTCCAACCTGTTTTTTTTTTTCATTCCACCACCGTGTGTATTCTCTGTGACTGCCTACACTCCAGCAGGGGCAACCAGCCTTAGTGATGCTGAATATATTTGCATTACAGACTTAAACCTGAAAACCCCACTCGCTTCTAATTACTGTGCATGACTATACATGGCAAGCACATGGGTGTGTGCTAAGCCTCTGCTTCTTTCCCCAAAAATTCGCTCCTCTTTTCCATCTACTGCAACTGTGAAATCACCAGAGCAAAACGCAATAAATTTCTGCCTATAATTCTTCTATGCACACAGAGTCATGTTTTCACATTAGTGCCAAAACGAAATTTCTTTGCCAATTTGAAAGCACACTTACTGCTCTTTTTTTTTCGGGCCAAGTGATAATCTCTTTTTACACTTTGAAATCACTTTTACAGACTGACACATTCTGAAACCTTTTTTTTAAATTTATTTAAATGCACATGTCCAAGCTGTTTTTTTTTCAGACCACCACCGTGTGTATTCTCTGTGACTGCCTACACTCCAGCAGGGGCAACCAGCCTTAGTGATGCTGAATGTATTTGCATTACAGACTTAAACCTGAAAACCCCACTCGCTTCTAATTACTGTGCATGACTATACATGGCAAGCACATGGGTGTGTGCTAAGCCTCTGCTTCTTCCCCCAAAAATTCGCTCCTCTTTTCCATCTACTGCAACTGTGAAATCACCAGAGCAAAACGCAATAAATTTCTGCCTATAATTCTTCTATGCACACAGAGTCATGTTTTCACATTAGTGCCAAAACGAAATTTCTTTGCCAATTTGAAAGCACACTTACTGCTCTTTTTTTTTCGGGCCAAGTGATAATCTCTTTTTACACTTTGAAATCACTTTTACAGACTGACACATTCTGAAACCTTTTTTTTAAATTTATTTAAATGCACATGTCCAAGCTGTTTTTTTTTCAGACCACCACCGTGTGTATTCTCTGTGACTGCCTACACTCCAGC
Organism: Triturus cristatus; assembly: GCF_964204655.1. NCBI lineage: Eukaryota > Metazoa > Chordata > Amphibia > Caudata > Salamandridae > Triturus > Triturus cristatus. The sequence goes on from NC_140594.1 coordinate 252,356,879, forward strand.
AGGGGCAACCAGCCTTAGTGATGCTGAATGTATTTGCATTACAGACTTAAACCTGAAAACCCCACTCGCTTCTAATTACTGTGCATGACTATACATGGCAAGCACATGGGTGTGTGCTAAGCCTCTGCTTCTTCCCCCAAAAATTCGCTCCTCTTTTCCATCTACTGCAACTGTGAAATCACCAGAGCAAGACGCAATAAATTTCTGCCTATAATTCTTCTATGCACACAGAGTCATGTTTTCACATTAGTGCCAAAACGAAATTTCTTTGCCAATTTGAAAGCACACTTACTGCTCTTTTTTTTTCGGGCCAAGTGATAATCTCTTTTTACACTTTGAAATCACTTTTACAGACTGACACATTCTGAAACCTTTTTTTTAAATTTATTTAAATGCACATGTCCAAGCTGTTTTTTTTTCAGACCACCACCGTGTGTATTCTCTGTGACTGCCTACACTCCAGCAGGAGCAACCAGCCTTAGTGATGCTGAATGTATTTGCATTACAGACTTAAACCTGAAAACCCCACTCGCTTCTAATTACTGTGCATGACTATACATGGCAAGCACATGGGTGTGTGCTAAGCCTCTGCTTCTTCCCCCAAAAATTCGCTCCTCTTTTCCATCTACTGCAACTGTGAAATCACCAGAGCAAGACGCAATAAATTTCTGCCTATAATTCTTCTATGCACACAGAGTCATGTTTTCACATTAGTGCCAAAACGAAATTTCTTTGCCAATTTGAAAGCACACTTACTGCTCTTTTTTTTTTGGGCCAAGTGAAAATCTCTTTTTACACTTTGAAATCACTTTTACAGACTGACACATTCTGAAACCTTTTTTTTAAATTTATTTAAATGCACATGTCCAAGCTGTTTTTTTTTCAGACCACCACCGTGTGTATTCTCTGTGACTGCCTACACTCCAGCAGGGGCAACCAGCCTTAGTGATGCTGAATGTATTTGCATTACAGACTTAAACCTGAAAACCCCACTCGCTTCTAATTACTGTGCATGACTATACATTGCAAGCACATGGGTGTGTGCTAAGCCTCTGCTTCTTCCCCCAAAAATTCGCTCCTCTTTTCCATCTACTGCAACTGTGAAATCACCAGAGCAAGACGCAATAAATTTCTGCCTATAATTCTTCTATGCACACAGAGTCATGTTTTCACATTAGTGCCAAAACGAAATTTCTTTGCCAATTTGAAAGCACACTTACTGCTCTTTTTTTTTTGGGCCAAGTGAAAATCTCTTTTTACACTTTGAAATCACTTTTACAGACTGACACATTCTGAAACCTTTTTTTTAAATTTATTTAAATGCACATGTCCAAGCTGTTTTTTTTTCAGACCACCACCGTGTGTATTCTCTGTGACTGCCTACACTCCAGCAGGAGCAACCAGCCTTAGTGATGCTGAATGTATTTGCATTACAGACTTAAACCTGAAAACCCCACTCGCTTCTAATTACTGTGCATGACTATACATGGCAAGCACATGGGTGTGTGCTAAGCCCCTGCTTCTTCCCCCAAAAATTCGCTCCTCTTTTCCATCTACTGCAACTGTGAAATCACCAGAGCAAGACGCAATAAATTTCTGCCTATAATTCTTCTATGCACACAGAGTCATGTTTTCACATTAGTGCCAAAACGAAATTTCTTTGCCAATTTGAAAGCACACTTACTGCTCTTTTTTTTTTGGGCCAAGTGAAAATCTCTTTTTACACTTTGAAATCACTTTTACAGACTGACACATTCTGAAACCTTTTTTTTAAATTTATTTAAATGCACATGTCCAAGCTGTTTTTTTTTCAGACCACCACCGTGTGTATTCTCTGTGACTGCCTACACTCCAGCAGGAGCAACCAGCCTTAGTGATGCTGAATGTATTTGCATTACAGACTTAAACCTGAAAACCCCACTCGCTTCTAATTACTGTGCATGACTATACATGGCAAGCACATGGGTGTGTGCTAAGCCTCTGCTTCTTCCCCCAAAAATTCGCTCCTCTTTTCCATCTACTGCAACTGTGAAATCACCAGAGCAAGACGCAATAAATTTCTGCCTATAATTCTTCTATGCACACAGAGTCATGTTTTCACATTAGTGCCAAAACGAAATTTCTTTGCCAATTTGAAAGCACACTTACTGCTCTTTTTTTTTCGGGCCAAGTGAAAATCTCTTTTTACACTTTGAAATCACTTTTACAGACTGACACATTCTGAAACCTTTTTTTTAAATTTATTTAAATGCACATGTCCAAGCTGTTTTTTTTTCAGACCACCACCGTGTGTATTCTCTGTGACTGCCTACACTCCAGCAGGAGCAACCAGCCTTAGTGATGCTGAATGTATTTGCATTACAGACTTAAACCTGAAAACCCCACTCGCTTCTAATTACTGTGCATGACTATACATGGCAAGCACATGGGTGTGTGCTAAGCCTCTGCTTCTTCCCCCAAAAATTCGCTCCTCTTTTCCATCTACTGCAACTGTGAAATCACCAGAGCAAGACGCAATAAATTTCTGCCTATAATTCTTCTATGCACACAGAGTCATGTTTTCACATTAGTGCCAAAACGAAATTTCTTTGCCAATTTGAAAGCACACTTACTGCTCTTTTTTTTTCGGGCCAAGTGATAATCTCTTTTTACACTTTGAAATCACTTTTACAGACTGACACATTCTGAAACCTTTTTTTTAAATTTATTTAAATGCACATGTCCAAGCTGTTTTTTTTTCAGACCACCACCGTGTGTATTCTCTGTGACTGCCTACACTCCAGCAGGGGCAACCAGCCTTAGTGATGCTGAATGTATTTGCATTACAGACTTAAACCTGAAAACCCCACTCGCTTCTAATTACTGTGCATGACTATACATGGCAAGCACATGGGTGTGTGCTAAGCCTCTGCTTCTTCCCCCAAAAATTCGCTCCTCTTTTCCATCTACTGCAACTGTGAAATCACCAGAGCAAGACGCAATAAATTTCTGCCTATAATTCTTCTATGGACACAGAGTCATGTTTTCACATTAGTGCCAAAACGAAATTTCTTTGCCAATTTGAAAGCACACTTACTGCTCTTTTTTTTTCGGGCCAAGTGAAAATCTCTTTTACAGACTGACACATTATGAATCCACCATGTGTAACTACAACAAAAACAATTCCCATTTCTATTATTCATTTCTTAAGTTACCACATACATCCCCTCTCAAACTGTAAACTCACCTTTAAAATTAGTTAGTTGTGAAAGAAATGTGTCACTCAAACAGCAGATTATCAGAGCCAGGATCTCTGTTCTGTACACCTCTCTCCTCTCAGCAGAACCAGATAATGGCAAACTTTCCCTCTATTTTTCCACACATATACATGTAAGTTTCAAATCTCAGTGCTTCCCCCTTTTTTTCAAATGTAATGACACATTTCTATTGGTTGAAAACCAACCCTTTTCCAAAAGTACCCTGCCCCCAACTTGACTTCTGCCTAGTACCCTTCCCCCAACTTGACTTCTGCCTGCTACCATAGCAACAGCTCATGGAACACTGCTGTGTGCAGTTAGGTCAGAAGTTCGACACACAATGTTTCAATTCCACAGAGCAAGAGTGCTTGACTTTTCAATCCTAACTGCAAATCCATAGTACTGTTCTTTGGTTACACATTTTTTTGTACCAATACAAAACATGCTTCTATTAATTTTCACATACAGCCTAGTTTTTTTTCTAGAATGGTATGAAACAGCCAATCAGTTCTTTTTGTTTTGTAAAAAATATGTATGCCTCCATTTCCAAACTGTCTTTCTTTTCATATTGCCATTCTACTGAAAGACACCTCCTGAGTGCATCCAGTTCTCCTTTGAAGATGTTCACAGTGTGGATTGTAGGGCACAGCTATGTCTTCTGGAGTGAAAAGTTTGCAGAGAAAACAGATATGGTGAGAGACCTTGCTTTGCCAAATGTAGACATTAAATGGATTGGTCAGAGAGGGTTAAAGTGGCACCAATTGATGCCATTGGTGAAATCCTTCATGCAAATCCAACACCCTGACCTCATAATAGTGCACTGTGGTGGCAATGACCTAGGCACTTTGACTGGGGTAGGTCTGGAAATGCTTATGAAGGACACCTTTGCACAACTGTTTACACTTTTCCCTTATACTGCCTTTGTGTTTTCCAACATATGCCAAAGGCAAAAATGGAACTGGTCCAATCATTTCTGTCCACAGATTGACAAAGCAAGAAAGCACGTCAACAAATCTGTTTCTGCTTTCCTCCGTGACTATGGTATGGGTGCCATTTACCACAACAACTTGCGTTACGACATGCAAGACATTTATAGAGGAGATGGTGTGCACTTCAATGATGAAGGGAACAGAGTCTTCCTCTTGAACCTTAGACTCTGCATCGGTACTTACTTGTAGGTACCACTAAAAAAATGACTCCATAAACACAACAGCTCTTTTTAGAGCTCCCTAATTTCTAAACTCTTAAATCTGATTTTCATTTATTTTTTTTTATTTTTTTTACCGTACGCTTACCGTGAGCTTACCGTACGCGTACCCCGTGATTTTTTTTAAAATCAATAAATGTTTTTTTTGTACTTTTCTGTCCTTCTTTGACCCCCTTACAATTGTTAGGGGGTCTGTAACTCTCCTCATTGCCCCCTTTCCTTGTTTTCACTCTTTTTTTTCAGAGTGAAATACACAAAATGGCGGCCGCCGCTTCCTGGTTTCGGCCGATTCGAATGTTTACTAAGATCTAAGAGCCAATCAGAATCGCGCTCGCGCACGCCACCGTACGCTTACCGTAAGCGTACGGTAAGCGTACCGTAAGCTGGCTCAGATATATATATTGATTTAAAGGCTATTTTCTCAAAATCTACTGAACTGATTTACACCAAACCTACAAAAGGCACTTCCTTGACCTACGGACTACCTCTCTGCCAAATTTCTAGTAATTCTGTTCAGCCGTTCGGGCTGTAGGTCGTTCTAAAGGTCCTATGGAAAAATGCATGGGAAAAACGCGTTTTGGGACCCCCCTTTTATCTCAGCCCCCGCTTGACGGATCCCCCCGAGACTTTCAGGGTAGGAGCGGACCGTAGCGCCCCACCTATTTTGAGAAATTCACGAGGATTCGTCGACCGGCGCCAAAGTTATTCAAAATAGAATGTTGAGGTTTTCCTATGGAAACGTGGTCCTAACTATAACTACCTACTGGCGACCGCCAGTAGGTAATTTACACATACATATATAAATGCATATGCATATATATATGTGAATATGTGTGCGTGTAGCGAGAGGTAGAGAGATAGAGGTGTAGAGGTAGAGGTGTAGAGGTAGAGAGGTAGAGTTCGGGAGAGAGAGGTAGAGGTGTAGAGAGGTAGAGGTGTAGAGAGGTAGAGAGTAGTAGAGAGAGGTAGAGAGAGGTAGAGATTAGAGAGTGAGTAGTAGGGAGTATTAGAGAGTAGTAGAGAGAATAACAGAATTTGAGTAGTATAGTAGTAGAGTGAGTAGTAGAGAGTGAGTAGTAGAGAGTAGTAGAGAGTGAGTAGTAGTAGAGAGTAGTTGAGAATGAGTAGTAGAGTGAGTAGTAGAGAGTAGTAGAGAGTGAGTAGTAGAGCATAGTAGAGAGTGAGTAGTAGAGAGTGAGTAGTAGAGAGTAGTAGAGAGTGAGTAGTAGAGTGAGTTGTAGAGAGTAGTAGAGAGTAGTAGAGAGTGAGTAGTAGAGTAGTAGAGTGAGTAGTAGAGAGTGAGTAGTAGAGAGTTATTGAGAGTGAGTAGTAGAGAGTGAGTAGTAGAGAGTAGTAGAGAGTGAGTAGTAGATTGAGTAGCAGAGAGTAGTAGCGAGTGAGTAGTAGTGAGTAGTAGAGAGTAGTAGAAAGTGATTAGTAGAGAGTGAGTAGTAGGGAGTGAGTAGCAGAGAGAGAGTAGTAGAGTGTAGTAGAGAGAGAGCAGTAGAGAGTAGTAGAGAGTGAGTAGTAGAGTGAGTAGTAGAGAGTGAGTAGTGAGCAGTAGAGAGAGAGTGATAAAGAGTGAGTAGTAGAGAGTGAGTAGTAAAGAGTTGTAGAGAGTGAGTTGTAGAGAGTGAGTTGTAGAGAGTAGTAGAGAGTGAGTAGTAGAGAGTGAGTAGTAGAGAGAGAGTAGTAAAGAGTAATATAGTAGTAGAGAGTGAGTAGGAAAGAGTGAGTAGTAGAGAGTAGTGGCGCAGTAGAGAGTGAGTAGTAGAGAGTAGTAGAGAGTGAGTAGTAGAGTGAGTAGTAGAGAGTAGTAGAGAGTGAGTAGTAGAGAGTGAGTAGTAGAGAGTAGTAGAGTGAGTAGTAGAGAGTAGTAGAGAGTGAGTAGTAGAGAGTGAGTAGTAGAGAGTAGTAGTAGAGAGTAGTAGAGAGTGAGTAGTAGAGAGTGAGTAATAGAGAGTGAATAGTAGAGAGTGAGTAGTAGAGAGAGAGTAGTAGAGAGTGAGTGGTGGAGAGTAGTAGAGTGAGTAGTAGAGAGTGAATAGTAGAGAGAGAAGTAGAGAGTAGTAGAGAGTGAGTAGTTTAGTAGTAGCGAGTGAGTGGTAGAGAGTAGTAGAGAATAGTAGAGTGAGTAGTAGAGAGTAGTAGAGAGTGAGAAGTAGAGAGTGAGCAGTAGAGAGTAGTAGTAGAGAGTAGTAGAGAGTGAGTAGTAGAGAGTGAGTAGTAGAGTAGTAGAGTGAGTAGTAGAGAGTGAGTAGTAGAGAGTAGTTGAGAGTGAGTAGTAGAGAGTGAGTAGTAGAGAGTAGTAGAGAGTGAGTAGTAGATTGAGTAGCAGAGAGTAGTAGCGAGTGAGTAGTAGAGAGTAGTAGAAAGTGATTAGTAGAGAGTGAGTAGTAGAGAGTGAGTAGCAGAGAGAGAGTAGTAGAGTGTAGTAGAGAGAGAGTAGTAGAGAGTGGTAGAGAGTGAGTAGTAGAGTGAGTAGTAGAGAGTGAGTAGTGAGTAGTAGAGAGAGAGTGATAAAGAGTGAGTAGTAGAGAGTGAGTAGTAAAGAGTTGTAGAGAGTGAGTTGTAGAGAGTAGTAGAGAGTGAGTAGTAGAGAGTGAGTGGTAGAGAGAGAGTAGTAAAGAGTAATATAGTAGTAGAGAGTGAGTAGGAAAGAGTGAGTAGTAGAGAGTAGTGGCGCAGTAGAGAGTGAGTAGTAGAGAGTAGTAGAGAGTGAGTAGTAGAGTGAGTAGTAGAGAGTGAGTAGTAGAGAGCAAGTAGTAGAGAGTGTGTAGTATAAAGTGAGTGTTAGACTTGGGGGTCTCTGGTTGGCGTAAGGTTGCCCTTGTGTCAAGCAGGAACCCTCTCCTCTACGTCAGGGCGCAGGATAACCCCTTTTGAATGACCCTTGCTCACCCTCTAGGTGCGTGGCGTGAGCAGCCAAGGCTATTCTCCAGGCGATAGTCAGTTAAGCAGTTGCACTCATACACACAGTAAATACATCAATCCCCCCAGAAATGGACACCAGACTTGGATATGTAGAAAAATACGCTTCTTTATGTAAAAATAGGTATATATATCTCAGCAGACTTATCACAAGACCAATAACGTTTTCGCTATGCCACCAGGTTGTGAAGCAGGCAAATGTTCTTTGTTCGTAGTTTCAAATGGATACTTTGTAGTCTCTTGCAAATGTTACTTGTGGTTCCAGTACTTACAGAGATCGGCTCCTGCGAACGGGGAAATAAGGCGTTGCGGGCCCCGAGCCCGATACTGGAATTCTTAAGAACGTGTAATTGCTTTCGGGAGCCGGCACGGGAGGGTGCGACTCAGCAGTGATGGGGCACCTTTGGATCCTCTCGAGCAGGTGCGTGTAGTCAGGCAGGCGCGGCCCACGAACCTCAGCACGGCAGTGCGGGGGTCTCTTCAGCGGGGGCGGCGCAGCCTGATCTCAGGGCGAGATCGCGAAGCGGGGTCACAGGGCACGGTCCGTGCAGCTGGGGACCCGGCGGGGATCACGATCGTCGGACAAGGATTCCGGCGGGAGGGGCGATAGCGCTTCAGCGCGCTCCAATAGCAGGCGGTGGCAGAGGTGCCGGCGGCCTAGCCCGGGGTAGAGAGCGACTCCGGTCGGAGCGAGGCTCTCAAGGGGGGCAAAGGCAGGCAGGCTCCCGAGTGTCACAGCCCTAGGAGGGGCGATGAGGGGCGCAGTCTTCCTCAAGCGGGATACACACACGGCTCGAGTTTCAGGACGAGCAAAGGCACAAAGAACCCACTGGTCCTGGGGTTCTGTTCAGGGGGCAAGCTCAGATCAAGCCCTTGGAGAATGTTTAAAGCACAAAGCAGCAAAGTCTTTTCAGTAAGTCTCTTCCTCTCCTTTCTCAGCCAGGCAAGCAGCAGGCCAGCTCCTCCAGCGTCTTCTTCTCCTTCTAGTCGGGCAGAGGTTCTTTGTGGTAAAACAGGATTCTGATTTGCAAGGAGCAGGGCTCCTACTTTTATACCACATTCCTTTTGTTCTTTCAGGCCAGGGGGGCCTTCGCATAGTCGTTCTCAGTCCTGAGCACTTTGTTGGGGGTACTCTGACTTCTGCTTTCAGTGTGAGGGGCAGGCACATCAGCCGCTCCACAGGAGGTGGAGCCGGCATTCAGGGGACAAGTACTTTCAGGATCACCTTGTGGACAGCGCTTCGCCCGTCCGGGGCCAGGTGCAGGCTGAGTCATCAGTCGCTCCCCAGGGGGCGGAGCCAGCTTTGTGGTGGTGGAGCACTGCCCTATTCAGAGTCCAAGGGACACCCCCACCTCCCACCAAGGTGCTCTCCTGCCATTCGCTACCTGTCATCCCCCCAGCCCTGTCACTCACATAGCCCGGACAGTCAGATACACGCACAGCAGAGGCGGGCTGAGATGGTTAAGCGAGTAAATACGGACTTTCTAAAAGTCGTATTTACAAACCCAGGATAGTAAAATAAACTTGACTATAAGAAGTATTTTATCATTCCGAGTTCAGGCATACTAAACATATCTCTCTACCATGTTCCCTGAGCCTGCTGGGATTATAGGATGTAATAATTCCAGCAGCTCATCTGGCCTAAGGGGAACAGGTAGCCTTGCAATAGTGAACCACGAAGATGGCGGTGATTCACTATTAGGACAGGCCTCACAACCAGGGCCTGTCCTACCTTACACCTACAACGCACCCTGCCCGCGGGCCTACCATAGGGGTGACTAACATGAGGCTAAGGGAAGGTTCTGGGGGCTGGCAAGTGTGTGCACTTGCCCAGCCAGCGTGACAGCACGGGACTGCACGCGGGGTCGGCAGTGGCAGACCCAGGACACATTTTACATGGCCGCTGGTGTGGGTGGCGCAACCAGCACTGCAGCCCACTAGCGGCATTGGCATTCACAAGCCCTGGCACTCCGGGTGCACTTTACTGGGGACTGACAGTGAATCCAATAACCCAATCATGAACATCAATTATAGGTACACTTTATCTTCGGGAGCACTTGCGCTGCGGCACGGATTAGCCGTGGCGTAGCGCCCTGAGCGGACAACACCAGAGAAACAATCGAGGCACACCATCAAAAAAGTGGAAGGGGAACTCACGCCAAGGTGCCAGGTCTAACACGTGTCCCCTCCAGCTGAAATGTGGGGAGAACTACCCTTGCCCAGGGGGTTCCTCGTCACTAAGGCGGAAATACCTGGACAGACCGTCAGCGTTGGCGTGATCTGAACCAGGACGGTGTTCCACCGTGAAATCCATACCCTGTAGGGAGATGGACCACCTCAACAGCTTTGGGTTCTCACCCCTCATTTGCATCAACCATCTGAGGGGCCTGTGGTCCGTCTGAACCCGAAGTGAGACCCAAACAAGTAGGGTCTTAGCTTCTTCAGCGCCCAGACCACAGCAAAGGCTTCTCGCTCAATTGCACTCCACCTACTTTCTCGTGGAAGTAACCTCCTACTGATGAAGGCTACGGGTTGGTCCCAGCCCTCCTCAGTCATCTGTGAGAGAACAGCCCCTACACCATTCTCTGAAGCGTCTGTCTGCACTAGGAATTCCTTGGAGAAGTCAGGGGCCAAGAGCACGGGCGCCGTGCACATGGCAGTCTTCAGGGTGTCGAAAGCTTTCTGACAGGTGTCAGTCCAGATCACTTTCCTGGGCTGCTTCTTGGAAGTCAGCTCTGTCAAGGGGGCAACAATCGTTCCATAGCCCTTGACAAACCTCCTGTAGTACCCAGTGAGCCCCAGGAAGGCCCTCACTGCGGTCTGCGTCTTGGGGGGCTCCCAAGCCAGGATGGTCTCAACTTTGGGTTGCAAGGGTGCCACCTTGCCACTCCCCACTTGGTGTCCCAAGTACACCACGGAACCCTGCCCGATCTGGCACTTGCTTGCCTTGATCGTGAGGCCTGCTCGGCACAGAGCCATCAACACTTCCCAGAGGTGGCGCAGGTGTTCGGGCCAGGTGGCACTGAACACTGCGATGTCATCCAGGTAGGCGGCACTGAACGCATCCAGCCCAACCAGTACCTGGTTGACCAACCTCTGAAAGGTGGCAGGGGCATTCTTCATTCCAAATGGCATGACTCGGAACTGGAAGTGCCCATCTGGTGTAGAGAATGCTGACCTCTCTTTGGCCCCATCGGTCAAGGCGATCTGCCAGTACCCAGACGTTAAATGAAACGTGCTGAGGAACCGGGCAGCCCCTAGCCGATCAATGAGCTCATCAGCTCTGGGGATGGGGTGCGCGTCAGTCTTAGTTACTGAATTGAGTCCTCTGTAGTCCACACAGAACCGGAGTTCAGGTGTGGCTCCCGGCGCAGCAGCTTTGGGGACCAAGACCACGGGGCTGGACCAAGGACTGCTGGAGGACTCAACCACCCCTAGCGCAAGCATTTTGGAGACCTCCTCCTTGATGCAAGCTCTGACCCTGTCAGTTACCCGGTAAGCCTTGTGCTTCACAGGTAAGCTGTCTCCTGTGTCCACATCATGGACGCACCAATCTGTGACACCAGGAACCAGGGAGAACCTATCGGGAAACTGCCCCAGCAAGTGGCGGCAATCTTCCTGTTGTTCGGGCGTCAGGGTGGGTGAGAGGTTAACTCCATCCACTGACCCATCTTTCTCAGAGGCTACTAAGAGGTCAGGAAGAGGCTCGGTCTCCTCTTCCATTCCATCATCAGTGGCCAGCAGCATGCCCACTTCGGTCCTCTCTAAGTGGGGCTTAAGGCGGTTAACATGTAGGACCCTCAAAGGGTTCCTGGGAGACTGCATGTCCACCAAGTAGGTGATAGGACTTTTGCGCTCCACAACCTCAAATGGACCTGTCCACTTATCCTGAAGTGCACAAGGCTCCACTGGGGCCAAGACCCACACCTTTTGTCCAGGTTGAAGCTCTACCAGAGTGGCATTCCGGTCGTACCACCGCTTCATCTCCTCCTGGCTGGCTTCCAGATTTGCCTCAGCAAGTTGCCTGAAACGCCTAGTCTGGTTTCGGAAGGCCAGCATGTAACTGTATACATTCTGGGGAGGTGTCCTGGGAGATTGCTCCCAGCCTTCCTTTACCAAACTCAGAGGTCCTCTTACCGGGTGACCATACAGAGGCTCAAAGGGGCTGAACCCTAGAGACTTCTGTGGCACCTCTCGGTAAGCGAAGAGCAGGCATGGCAAGAGGACATCCCACTTACGCCTCATTGGACCGTCTAGGCCCATGATCATGCCTTTGAGGGTTCGGTTGAATCTCTCAACCAACCCATTTCCTTGGGGGTGGTAAGGAGTGGTGAACTTGTAAGCTACCCCACACTCCTTCCACAGGGATTTCATATATGTGGATATGAAATTGGTCCTCCTGTCGCTCACCACCTCTAGAGGGAATCCCACTCGGGAGAAAATTCCCATCAGTGCTCGTCCCACCACGGGGGCCGTCACTGTCCTCAGACGGATGGCTTCAGGGTATCGGGTGGCATGGTCCACCAAGACCAGGATGAACCTGTTGCCCAGGGCTGTCTTGGGGTCCAGAGGCCCCACAATATCAATACCCACTCGCTGGAATGGCGTACCGACCACGGGGAAGGGCTGCAGAGGAGCCTTGTGCTTCCCTCCGCTCTTACCACTTGCCTGGCAAGTCTGACAGGTTCTGCAGTAGGAATCTGAATTCTTGTGCATTTGGGGCCAGTAAAAGTGGGTGACAAGCCTGTCATAGGTCTTGTCCATCCCCAAATGTCCTGCTAAAGGCACATCATGAGCCAGCCCCAGTAGGAAGGTTCTGAACTTCTGGGGTACCACCAGCACACGGGCTGACCCAGGTTCAGCAGCCTTAGGCTCTGAATACAGGAGGTCACTCTCCCAGTACACGTAGTGTGTCTTGGCCTGAACACCATTGGCCTGGTCTGCAGCCTGCTGCCGCATACCCACGAGAGAAGGGCATTCTTTCTGCTCCCTGCAGAATTCCTCCCTGGAGGGACCTCCTTCTTGCTGCCAATGGGTCAGCTCAGGCAGGTCTCCCAGTTGGGCAATCTGTTCCCCGGTAGGCTCCAGGGCATCCCCCTCAGGGTCTGCTTCCTCCTGGGCTGTGGGAACTTCGGGGGCTGGTTTCCCGCGCCTCCTGCGCCTTCTCCCTAAGGCTGGTTCCTGGACCTCTCCCTCAGGCTCCAGGACCCTCTCAACACCCCTACTGGCTGCCATGGACCGGGTGGTCACGCACGCCCAGTCGGGTAGACCCACCATCCTCAGATGCGTGGTCTTCTCCACCTTTTCCCAAGGGGAGCTCTCCAGGTCGTTCCCTAGCAGACAGTCTACAGGCATGTCAGTTCTCACAGCGACTTGTAGAATACCAGAGACCTCCCCCCACTCAAAGGGAACTTGAGCCATTGGACAACGACTCTCCATGTTGTCAGCATTGACAACCCTACAGTAGGCATTGGGTACAATCTGCTCTTGAGACACCAGGTGTTGCCTCACCGAGGTCACGCTGGCTCCTGTATCTCTAAGAGCCTCAACCTTCTTTCCATTGATGGTCACTACTTGCCCATATTTCTTAGTGTTAGAGGGTAAGTAGGTTTCAGGGACCATCTCACTGTCTCCTAGCGAGACTAGGGTCATATGCGCAGGACCCCCACCCTCCTGGACTGCTACCTCCTCCCCAAAATTAACATTAGCTACTTGCCGGGGTGGAGCACCAGTGGGTGCTGTCTTACCAAACAGGCGACACTTAGGATCAGAGGCAATGTGACCCGGGTCACCACACCTGTAACAATTGAAGGGCCCCTTTGGAACAGGCCTACCTGTCGGGGCCCCGTTCTGCTGCGGGGATGGGGAAGGCTGAGAACCCTTCTGCTGGTTCCCTTGGGAATTACTTTGGGGGCCTTTTTGGAACCCCTTCTGTTTACCCTTGGCCCCCCCACTCTTCTGCTGGGGACCCTGCCCACCTTTGGCGGAGTCTCCCACTTGACCCTTGTGGACCCTGGTGCTGAGCCAGCGGTCCGCCTCCTCAGCAAGCTTCCTTGGGTTGGACAGCTTGCTATCAATCAGGTGCTGGCGTAGCTCAGGAAAACATTGACTGGACAAGTGCTCCCATGCAATTAAATCAAGCAGCCCTTGATAATCATTCACTTTGCTACCCTTCACCCAACCATCCAGTACTCTGCAGAAAAAAGTTACATACTCCACATACGTACTCTCAGGGATCTTCTTAGTCTCCCTGAACCTCTGTCTATATAGCTCAGGAGTTAACCCATACCTGGTCATTAAAGCTTCCTTCATATGGGGGTATGAGGTCTGGACTTCTAAGGGCAAATCTAACAGTGTGTCACGCCCTTCAGCAAGGAACCTTCCCCACAACCCCCTCCCCAGTCTTTCTCAGGGACCCGGTGTGAAGACATGGCCACCTCATAGGCTCTAAACCACTGCCCTATGTCATCCTTTCTAAAATACTCCTTTACTACATCTTTGGGGATGTACACCTTGGACTCTACCTGCACCGGTGGAATGCTGCCACCAGAAGGAGCGGTGTCCAAACTTTTCGCCTTCAGCTCCAACTCCTTCAATCTGATATCATGATCCATTTGGCGTTGTTGTGCCTCCAAGGCCAACTTCTGCTTTTCCATTTCCATTTGTCGTGCCAACTTTGCCATCTCCATTGCATGCGCCCGGTCTGCTGCCCTGTCTGCCAGCTCCTCTGGCGACAGGACTCTGCTGGGCTCCCCAAGGTTGTCGGGTGGAACGATGTCCCCCGCATTCTGTGGGTCTCTTGACTCCTTCCAGGCTCTCAACGCCTTGGTGTACTGGACCTTCCTCTTGAATCCAGCATGGGGAACCCGGAGTTTTACACTGTAGCCTTTCAATTGCTCTACTGTGCATCCCTCCAGTCCCTCCCAATCCACCTCATCTATTCCAGAAATCACAGAGAGTGCTCTTCCAGCAGGGAGTGAGCCAGGCATGGCTGTCGCAATGGTCGATGTCTCAACAGTTCAAACAATGAAAACCTGTGGCTGCGTTACTTGGTCTGCTCTCACTATCTGGTGATTAATAAGTCACTGTATGCAAATTACAAATGCAAATCCGAAATCCCAGCCGCTGCCAACAATGTTAGACTTGGGGGTCTCTGGTTGGCGCAAGGTTGCCCTTGTGTCAAGCAGGAACCCTCTCCTCTACGTCAGGGCGCAGGATAACCCCTTTTGAATGACCCTTGCTCACCCTCTAGGTGCGTGGCGTGAGCAGCCAAGGCTATTCTCCAGGCGATAGTCAGTTAAGCAGTTGCAATCATACACACAGTAAATAAATCAATCCCCCCAGAAATGGACACCAGACTTGGATATGTAGAAAAATACGCTTCTTTATGTAAAAATAGGTATATATATCTCAGCAGACTTATCACAAGACCAATAACGTTTTCGCTATGCCACCAGGTTGTGAAGCAGGCAAATGTTCTTTGTTCGTAGTTTCAAATGGATACTTTGTAGTCTCTTGCAAATGTTACTTGTGGTTCCAGTACTTACAGAGATCGGCTCCTGCGAACGGGGAAATAAGGCGTTGCGGGCCCCGAGCCCGATACTGGAATTCTTAAGAACGTGTAATTGCTTTCGGGAGCCGGCACGGGAGGGTGCGACTCAGCAGTGATGGGGCACCTTTGGATCCTCTCGAGCAGGTGCGTGTAGTCAGGCAGGCGCGGCCCACGACCCTCAGCACGGCAGTGCGGGGGTCTCTTCAGCGGGGGCGGCGCGGCCTGATCTCAGGGCGAGATCGCGAAGCGGGGTCACAGGGCACGGTCCGTGCAGCTGGGGACCCGGCGGGGATCACGATCGTCGGACAAGGATTCCGGCGGGAGGGGCGATAGCGCTTCAGCGCGCTCCAATAGCAGGCGGTGGCAGAGGTGCCGGCGGCCTACCCCGGGGTAGAGAGCAACTCCGGTCGGAGCGAGGCTCTCAAGGGGGGCAAAGGCAGGCAGGCTCCCGAGTGTCACAGCCCTAGGAGGGGCGATGAGGGACGCAGTCTTCCTCAAGCGGGATACACACACGGCTCGAGTTTCAGGACGAGCAAAGGCACAAAGAACCCACTGGTCCTGGGGTTCTGCTCTGGGGGCAAGCTCAGATCAAGCCCTTGGAGAATGTTTAAAGCACAAAGCAGCAAAGTCTTTTCAGTAAGTCTCTTCCTCTCCTTTCTCAGCAAGGCAAGCAGCAGGCCAGCTCCTCCAGCGTCTTCTTCTCCTTCTAGTCGGGCAGAGGTTCTTTGTGGTAAAACAGGATTCTGATTTGCAAGGAGCAGGGCTCCTACTTTTATACCACATTCCTTTTGTTCTTTCAGGCCAGGGGGGCCTTCGCATAGTCGTTCTCAGTCCTGAGCACTTTGTTGGGGGTACTCTGACTTCTGCTTTCAGTGTGAGGGGCAGGCACATCAGCCGCTCCACTGGGGGTGGAGCCGGCATTCAGGGGACAAGTACTTTCAGGATCACCTTGTGGACAGCGCTTCGCCCGTCCGGGGCCAGGTGCAGGCTGAGTCATCAGTCGCTCCCCAGGGGGCGGAGCCAGCTTTGTGGTGGTGGAGCACTGCCCTATTCAGAGTCCAAGGGACCCCCCCACCTCTCACCAAGGTGCTCTTCTGCCATTCGCTACCTGTCATCCCCCCAGCCCTGTCACTCACATAGCCCAGACAGTCAGATACACGCACAGCATAGGCGGGCTGAGATGGTTAAGCGAGTAAATACGGACTTTCTAAAAGTTGTATTTACAAACCCAGGATAGTAAAATAAACTTGACTACAAGAAGTATTTTATCATTCCGAGTTCAGGCATACTAAACATATCTCTCTACCATGTTCCCTGAGCCTGCTGGGATTATAGGATGTAATAATTCCAGCAGCTCATCTGGCCTAAGGGGAACAGGTAGCCTTGCAATAGTGAACCACGAAGATGGCGGTGATTCACTATTAGGACAGGCCTCACAACCAGGGCCTGTCCTACCTTACACCTACAACGCACCCTGCCCGCGGGCCTACCATAGGGTTGACTAACATGAGGCTAAGGGAAGGTTCTGGGGGCTGGCAAGTGTGTGCACTTGCCCAGCCAGCGTGACAGCACGGGACTGCATGCGGGGTCGGCAGTGGCAGACCCAGGACACATTTTACATGGCCGCTGGTGTGGGTGGCACAACCAGCGCTGCAGCCCACTAGCGGCATTGGCATTCACAAGCCCTGGCACTCCGGGTGCACTTTACTGGGGACTGACAGTGAATCCAATAACCCAATCATGAACATGAATTATAGGTACACTTTATCTTAGGGAGCACTTGCGCTGCGGCACGGATTAGCCGTGGCGTAGCGCCCTGAGCGGACAACACCAGAAAAACAATCGAGGCACACCATCAAAAAAGTGGAAGGGGAACTCACGCCAAGGTGCCAGGTCTAACAGTGAGTAGTAGAGAGTAGTAGAGAGTGAGTAGTAGAGAGAGTAGTAAAGAGTAGTATAGTAGAGAGTGAGTAGTAGAGAGTGAGTAGTAGAGAGTAGTAGAGAGCGAGTAGTAGAGAGTGAGAAGTGGAGAGTGAAAAGTAGAGATTAGTAGAGAGCGAGCAGTAGAGAGTGAGTAGTAGAGAGTAAGTAATAGAGAGTGAATAGTAGAGAGTGAGTAGTAGAGAGAGAGTAGTAGAGAGTGAGTGGTAGAGAGTAGTAGAGTGAGTAGTAGAGAGTGAGTAATAGAGAGAGAAGTAGAGAGGAGTAGAGAGCGAGTAGTAGAGTAGTAGTGAGTGAGTGGTAGAGAGTAGTAGAGAGTAGTAGAGTGAGTAGTAGAGAGTAGTAGAGAGTGAGTAGTAGAGAGTGAGTAGTAGAGAGTAGTGGTAGAGAGTAGTAGAGAGTGAGTAGTAGAGAGTGAGTAATAGAGAGTGAATAGTAGAGAGTGAGTAGTAGAGAGAGAGTAGTAGAGAGTGAGTGGTGGAGAGTAGTAGAGTGAGTAGTAGAGAGTGAATAGTAGAGAGAGAAGTAGAGAGTAGTAGAGAGTGAGTAGTTTAGTAGTAGCGAGTGAGTGGTAGAGAGTAGTAGAGAATAGTAGAGTGAGTAGTAGAGAGTAGTAGAGAGTGAGAAGTAGAGAGTGAGCAGTAGAGAGTAGTAGTAGAGAGTAGTAGAGAGTGAGTAGTAGAGAGTGAGTAGTAGAGAGTGAGTAGTAGAGAGAGAGTAGTAGAGAGTAGAAGAGAGTGAGTAGTAGAGAGTGAATAGTAGAGAGTAGTAGAGAGTGAGTAGTAGAGAGTAGTAGAGAGTAGTAGAGAGTGAGTAGTAGAGAGTAGTAGAGAGTGAGTAGTTGAGAGTGAGGAGTAGCTCTGAGTAGTACAGAGTGAGTAGTACAGAGTAGTAGAGAGTGAGTAGTAGAGAGTGAGTAGTAGAGAGTAGTGAGAGTAGTAGAGTGAGTAGTAGAGAGTAGTAGAGAGTGAGTAGTATAGAGTGAGTAGTAGAGAGTAGTAGAGAGTGAGTAGTAGAGAGTGAGTAGTAGAGAGTTAGTAGTAGAGAGAGAGTAGTAGAGTAGAAGAGAGTAGTCACTCAGTGTCAGTCTATGTCACTCAGTGTCAGTCAGTCAGTCAGTGTCAGTCAGTCAGTGTCAGTCAGTCAGTGTCAGTGTCAGTCAGTTAGTGTCAGTCAGTCAGTCAGTGTCAGTCAATCAGTGTCAGTCAGTGTCAGTCAGTCAGTGTCGGTCAATCAGTGTCAGTCAGTGTCAGTCAGTTAGTCAGTGTCGGTCAGTCAGTGTCAGTCAATCTGTGTCAGTAAGTGTCAGTCAGTCAGTGTCAGTCAATCAGTGTCAGTCAGTGTCAGTGTTAGTCAGTGTCAGTCAATCAGTGTCTGTCAGTGTCAATCAGTCAGTGTCAGCCAGATCAGCTCTGCTGACCTGGTTCTCCGGCTCTAAAGCAGCTCTGCTGACCTGGTTCTCTCCCTCTAAAGCAGCTATGCTGACCTGGTTTCTCTGGCTCTACAGCACGTCTGCTGACGTCGTTCTCTGGCTCTAGAGCTGCTCTGCTGACCTAGTTCTTAGGCTACAGAGCAGCTCTGTGGATCTTGGTCTCTGGCTGTACAACAGCTCTGCTGACATTTGTTCTCTGGCTCTAAAGCTGCTCTGCTGACCCGGTTCTCTGGCTCTAAAGCATTTCTGCCGACATGGTTCTCTGGCTCTAGAGCAGCTCTGCTGACCTGGTTCTCTCCCTCTAGAGCAGCTCTGCTGACCTGGTTCTCTCCCTCTAAAGCAGCTCTACTGACCTGGTTTCTCTGGCTCTACAGCAGCTCTGCTGACCTGGTTCTCTGGCTCTAGAGCAGCTCTGCTGACCTGGTTCTTAGGCTCTAGAGCAGATGTACTGACATGGTTCTCTGGCTCTACAGCTGCTCTGCTGACCTGGTTCTCTGGCTCTAGAGCAGCTTTGCTGACCTGGTTCTTAGGCTCTAGAGCAGATGTACTGACCTGGTTCTCTGGCTCTAAAGAAGCTCTGCTGACTTGGTTCTCTGGCTCTAGAGCAGCTCTACTGATCTGGTTCTCTGGCTCTAGAGCTGCTCTGCTGACCTAGTTCTTAGGCTACAGAGCAGCTCTGTGGATCTTGGTCTCTGGCTGTACAACAGCTCTGCTGACATTTGTTCTCTGGCTCTAAAGCTGCTCTGCTGACCCGGTTCTCTGGCTCTAAAGCATTTCTGCCGACATGGTTCTCTGGCTCTAGAGCAGCTCTGCTGACCTGGTTCTCTCCCTCTAGAGCAGCTCTGCTGACCTGGTTCTCTCCCTCTAAAGCAGCTCTACTGACCTGGTTTCTCTGGCTCTACAGCAGCTCTGCTGACCTGGTTCTCTGGCTCTAGAGCAGCTCTGCTGACCTGGTTCTTAGGCTCTAGAGCAGATGTACTGACATGGTTCTCTGGCTCTACAGCTGCTCTGCTGACCTGGTTCTCTGGCTCTAGAGCAGCTTTGCTGACCTGGTTCTTAAGCTCTAGAGCAGATGTACTGACCTGGTTCTCTGGCTCTAAAGAAGCTCCGCTGACTTGGTTCTCTGGCTCTAGAGCAGCTCTACTGACCTGTTTTTCTGGCTCTAAAGCAGCTCTACTGATCTGGTTCTCTGGCTCTAAAGCAGCTCTGCTGACCTAGTTCTCTCCCTCTAAAGCCGCCCTGCTGACCTGGTTTCTCTGGCTCTACAGCAGCTCTGCTGACCTGGTTCTCTGGCTCTGAGGCAGCTTTGCTGACCTAGTTCTTAGGCTCTAGAGCAGCTCTGCTGACCTGGTTCTCTGGCTCTACAACAGCTCTGCTGACCTGGTTCTCTGGCTCTACAGCAGCTCTGCTGACCCAGTTCTATTGCTCTAAAGCAGATCTGCTGACCTGGTTCTCATGCTCTAGAGCAGCTCTGCTTACCTGGTCCCTTGGCTCTAAAGCAGCTCTGCTGACCTGGTTCTCTCCCTCTAAAGCAGCTCTACTGACCTGGTTTCTATGGCTCTACAGCAGCTCTGCTGACCTGGTTCTTTGGTTTTAGAGCAGCTCTGCTGGCCTGGTTCTCTCCCTCTAAACCAGCTATGCTGATCTGGTTTCTCTGGCTCTACAGCAGGTCTGCTGATGTCGTTCTATGGCTCTAGAGCTGCTCTGCTGACCTAGTTCTTAGGCTACAGAGCAGCTCTGCGGATCTGGTTCTCTGGCTCTACAACAGCTCTGCTGACCTGGTTCTCTGGCTCTAAAGCAGCTCTGCTGACCCGGTTCTATGGCTCTAAAGCAGTTCTGCTGACATGGTTCTCTGGCTCTAGAGCAGCTCTGCTGACCTGGTTCTCTCCCTCTAGAGCAGCTCTGCTGACCTGGTTCTCTCCCTCTAAAGCAGCTCTACTGACCTGGTTTCCCTGGCTCTACAGCAGCTCTGCTGACCTGGTTCTCTGACTCTAGAGCAGCTCTGGTGACCTGGTTTTTAGGCTTTAGAGCAGATGTACTGACCGGGTTCTCTGGCTCTACAGCAGCTCTGCTGGCCTGGTTCTCTGGCTCTAGAGCAGCTTTGCTGACCTGGTTCTTAGGCTTTAGAGCAGATGTACTGACCTGGTTCTCTGGCTCTAAAGCAGCTCTGCTGACTTGGTTCTCTGGCTCTAGAGCAGCTCTGCTGACCTGGTTTTCTGGCTCTAAAGCAGCTCTACTGACCTGGTTCTCTGGCTCTAAAGCAGCTCTTCTGGACTGGTTCTTTGGCTCTAAAGAAACTCTGCTGACCTGGTTCTCTCCCTCTAAAGCAGCCCTGCTGACCTGGTTTCTCTGGCTCTACAGCAGCTCTGCTGTCCTGGTTCTCTGGCTCTAGAGCAGCTTTGCTGACCTAGTTCTTAGGCTCTAGAGCAGCTCTGCTGACCTGGTTCTCTGGCTCTACAACAGCTCTGCTGACCTGGTTCTCTGGCTCTAAAGCAGCTCTGCTGACCCGGTTCTATGGCTCTAAAGCAGATCTGCTGACCTGGTCCCTTAGCTCTAAAGCAGATCTGCTGACCTGGTTTTCTCCCTCTAAAGCAGCTCTACTGACCTGGTTTCTCTGGCTCTACAGCAGCTCTGCTGACCTGGTTCTATGGTTTTAGAGCAGCTCTGCTGACCTGGTTCCTAGGCTCTACAACAGCTCTGCTGACCTGGTTCGCTGTCTCTAAAGCAGCTCTACTGACCTGGTTTTATGGCTCTAAAGCAGCTCTGCTGACCTGGTTCCCTGGCTCTAGAGCAGCTCTGCTGACCTGGTTCTCTGGCTCTAAAGCAGCTCTGCTGACCTGGTCCCTTGGCTCTAAAGCAGCTCTGCTGACCTGGTTCTCTCCCTCTAAAGCAGCTCTACTGACCTGGTTTCTCTGGCTCTACAGCAGCTCTACTGACCTGGTTCTTTGGTTTTAGAGAAGCTCTGCTGACCTGGTTCTCTTTCTCTAAAGCAGCTATGCTGACCTGGTTTCTCTGGCTCTACAGCAGGTCTGCTGACGTTGTTCTTAGGCTACAGACCAGCTCTGTGGATCTGGTTCTCTGGCTCTACAACAGCTCTGCTGACCTGGTTCTCTGGCTCTAAAGCAGCTCTGCTGACCCGGTTCTATGGCTCTAAAGCAGTTCTGCTGGCATGGTTCTCTGGCTCTAGAGCAGCTCTGATGACCTGGTTCTCTCCCTCTAAAGCAGCTCTACTGACCTGGTTTCCCTGGCTCTACAGCAGCTCTGCTGACCTGTTTCTCTGGCTCTAGAGCAGCTCTGCTGACCTGGTTTTTAGTCTCTAGAGCAGATGTACTGACCTGGTTCTCTGGCTCTACAGCAGCTCTGCTGACCTGGTTCTCTGGCTCTAGAGCAGCTCTGCTGACCTGGTTCTTAGGCTCTAGAGCAGATGTACTGACCTGGTTCTCTGGCTCTAAAGCAGCTCTGCTGACTTGGTTCTCTGGCTCTAGAGCAGCTCTGCTGACCTGGTTTTCTTGCTCTAAAGCAGCTCTACTGACCTGGTTCTCTGGCTCTAAAGCAGCTCTGCTGGCCTGGTTCTTTGGCTCTAAAGCAGCTCTGCTGACCTGGTTCTCTCCCTCTAAAGCAGCCCTACTGACCTGGTTTCTCTGGTTCTACAGCAGCTATGCTGACCTGGTTCTCTGGCTCTAGAGCAGCTTTGCTGACCTAGTTCTTAGGCTCTAGAGCAGCTCTGCTGACCGGGTTCTCTGGCTCTACAACAGCTCTGCTGACCTGGTTCTCTCCCTCTAAAGCAGCCTGCTGACCTGGTTTCTCTGGCTCTACAGCAGCTCTGCTGACCTGGTTCTCTGGCTCTAGAGCAGCTTTGCTGACCTAGTTCTTAGGCTCTAAAGCAGCTCTGCAGACCCGGTTCTATGGCTCTAAAGCAGATCTGCTGACCCGGTACTCTGGCTCTAGAGCAGCTCTGCTGACCTGGTCCCTTGGATCTAAAGCAGCTCTGCTGACCTGGTTCTCTCCCTCTAAAGCAGCTCTACGGACCTGGTTT
Source organism: Triturus cristatus (assembly GCF_964204655.1). Classification (NCBI taxonomy): domain Eukaryota; kingdom Metazoa; phylum Chordata; class Amphibia; order Caudata; family Salamandridae; genus Triturus; species Triturus cristatus. The sequence goes on from NC_140594.1 coordinate 252,379,214, forward strand.
CTCTTGCTCTACTGAAGCTCTGCTGACCTGGTTCTTTGGTTTTATAGCAGCTCTGCTGACCTGGTTCTTAGAATCTAGAGCAGCTCTGCTGACCTGGTTCGCTGGCTCTAAAGCAGCTCTGCTGACCTGGTTTTATGGCTCTAAAGCAGCTCTGCTGACCTGGTTCTCTGGCTCTAGAGCAGCTCTGCTGACCTGGTTCTCTGGCTCTAAAGCAGCTCTGCTGACCTGATTCTCTCCCTCTAAATCAGCTCTGCTGACCTGGTTCTCTGCCTCTAGAGCAGCTCTGCTGACCTGGGTCTATGGCTCTAAAGCAGCTCTGCTGACCTTGTTCTCTGGCTCTAGAGAAGCTCTGCTGACCTGGTTCTCTCCCTCTAAAGCAGCTCTGCTGACCTGGTTTCTCTGACTCTAGAGCAGCTCTGCTGACCTGGTTCTCTGGCTCTAAAGCAGCTCTGCTGACCTGGTTCTCTCCCTCTAAAGCAGCTCTGCTGACCTGGTTCTCTGGCTCTAGAGCAGCTCTGCTGACCGGGTTCTCTGGCTCTAAAGCAGCTCTGCTGACCTGGTTGTCTGGCTCTAAAGCAGCTCTGCTGACGTGGTTCTCTGGCTCTAGAGCAGCTCTGCTGACCTGGTTCTCTGGCTCTAAAGCAGCTCTGCTGACCTGATTCTCTCCCTCTAAAGAGCTCTGCTGACCTGGTTCTCTGGCTCTAAAGCAGTTCTGCTGATCTGGTTTTCTGCCTCTAGAGCAGCTATGCTGACCTCGTTCTATGGCTCTAAAGCAGCTCTGCTGACCTGGTCCCTTGGCTCTGAAGCAGCTCTGCTGACCTGGTTCTCTCCCTCTAAAGCAGCTCTACTGACCTGGTTCTCTGGCTCTAAAGCAGCTCTTCTGGACTGGTTCTTTGGCTCTAAAGAAACTCTGCTGACCTGGTTCTCTCCCTCTAAAGCAGCCCTGCTGACCTGGTTTCTCTGGCTCTACAGCAGCTCTGCTGTCCTGGTTCTCTGGCTCTAGAGCAGCTTTGCTGACCTAGTTCTTAGGCTCTAGAGCAGCTCTGCTGACCTGGTTCTCTGGCTCTACAACAGCTCTGCTGACCTGGTTCTCTGGCTCTAAAGCAGCTCTGCTGACCCGGTTCTATGGCTCTAAAGCAGATCTGCTGACCTGGTCCCTTAGCTCTAAAGCAGATCTGCTGACCTGGTTTTCTCCCTCTAAAGCAGCTCTACTGACCTGGTTTCTCTGGCTCTACAGCAGCTCTGCTGACCTGGTTCTATGGTTTTAGAGCAGCTCTGCTGACCTGGTTCCTAGGCTCTACAACAGCTCTGCTGACCTGGTTCGCTGTCTCTAAAGCAGCTCTACTGACCTGGTTTTATGGCTCTAAAGCAGCTCTGCTGACCTGGTTCCCTGGCTCTAGAGCAGCTCTGCTGACCTGGTTCTCTGGCTCTAAAGCAGCTCTGCTGACCTGGTCCCTTGGCTCTAAAGCAGCTCTGCTGACCTGGTTCTCTCCCTCTAAAGCAGCTCTACTGACCTGGTTTCTCTGGCTCTACAGCAGCTCTACTGACCTGGTTCTTTGGTTTTAGAGAAGCTCTGCTGACCTGGTTCTCTTTCTCTAAAGCAGCTATGCTGACCTGGTTTCTCTGGCTCTACAGCAGGTCTGCTGACGTTGTTCTTAGGCTACAGACCAGCTCTGTGGATCTGGTTCTCTGGCTCTACAACAGCTCTGCTGACCTGGTTCTCTGGCTCTAAAGCAGCTCTGCTGACCCGGTTCTATGGCTCTAAAGCAGTTCTGCTGGCATGGTTCTCTGGCTCTAGAGCAGCTCTGATGACCTGGTTCTCTCCCTCTAAAGCAGCTCTACTGACCTGGTTTCCCTGGCTCTACAGCAGCTCTGCTGACCTGTTTCTCTGGCTCTAGAGCAGCTCTGCTGACCTGGTTTTTAGTCTCTAGAGCAGATGTACTGACCTGGTTCTCTGGCTCTACAGCAGCTCTGCTGACCTGGTTCTCTGGCTCTAGAGCAGCTCTGCTGACCTGGTTCTTAGGCTCTAGAGCAGATGTACTGACCTGGTTCTCTGGCTCTAAAGCAGCTCTGCTGACTTGGTTCTCTGGCTCTAGAGCAGCTCTGCTGACCTGGTTTTCTTGCTCTAAAGCAGCTCTACTGACCTGGTTCTCTGGCTCTAAAGCAGCTCTGCTGGCCTGGTTCTTTGGCTCTAAAGCAGCTCTGCTGACCTGGTTCTCTCCCTCTAAAGCAGCCCTACTGACCTGGTTTCTCTGGTTCTACAGCAGCTATGCTGACCTGGTTCTCTGGCTCTAGAGCAGCTTTGCTGACCTAGTTCTTAGGCTCTAGAGCAGCTCTGCTGACCGGGTTCTCTGGCTCTACAACAGCTCTGCTGACCTGGTTCTCTCCCTCTAAAGCAGCCTGCTGACCTGGTTTCTCTGGCTCTACAGCAGCTCTGCTGACCTGGTTCTCTGGCTCTAGAGCAGCTTTGCTGACCTAGTTCTTAGGCTCTAAAGCAGCTCTGCAGACCCGGTTCTATGGCTCTAAAGCAGATCTGCTGACCCGGTACTCTGGCTCTAGAGCAGCTCTGCTGACCTGGTCCCTTGGATCTAAAGCAGCTCTGCTGACCTGGTTCTCTCCCTCTAAAGCAGCTCTACGGACCTGGTTTCTCTTGCTCTACTGAAGCTCTGCTGACCTGGTTCTTTGGTTTTATAGCAGCTCTGCTGACCTGGTTCTTAGAATCTAGAGCAGCTCTGCTGACCTGGTTCGCTGGCTCTAAAGCAGCTCTGCTGACCTGGTTTTATGGCTCTAAAGCAGCTCTGCTGACCTGGTTCTCTGGCTCTAGAGCAGCTCTGCTGACCTGGTTCTCTGGCTCTAAAGCAGCTCTGCTGACCTGATTCTCTCCCTCTAAATCAGCTCTGCTGACCTGGTTCTCTGCCTCTAGAGCAGCTCTGCTGACCTGGGTCTATGGCTCTAAAGCAGCTCTGCTGACCTTGTTCTCTGGCTCTAGAGAAGCTCTGCTGACCTGGTTCTCTCCCTCTAAAGCAGCTCTGCTGACCTGGTTTCTCTGACTCTAGAGCAGCTCTGCTGACCTGGTTCTCTGGCTCTAAAGCAGCTCTGCTGACCTGGTTCTCTCCCTCTAAAGCAGCTCTGCTGACCTGGTTCTCTGGCTCTAGAGCAGCTCTGCTGACCGGGTTCTCTGGCTCTAAAGCAGCTCTGCTGACCTGGTTGTCTGGCTCTAAAGCAGCTCTGCTGACGTGGTTCTCTGGCTCTAGAGCAGCTCTGCTGACCTGGTTCTCTGGCTCTAAAGCAGCTCTGCTGACCTGATTCTCTCCCTCTAAAGAGCTCTGCTGACCTGGTTCTCTGGCTCTAAAGCAGTTCTGCTGATCTGGTTTTCTGCCTCTAGAGCAGCTATGCTGACCTCGTTCTATGGCTCTAAAGCAGCTCTGCTGACCTGGTTCTCTTGCTCTAGAGCAGCTCTGCTGACCTGGTTCTCTGGCTCTAAAGGAGTTCTGCTGACTGGTTCTCTCCCTCTAAAGCAGCTCTGCTGACCTGGTTTCTCTGGCTCTACAGCAGCTCTGTTGACCTGGTTCTCCGCCTCTAGAGCAGCTCTGCTGACCTGGGTCTCTGGTTCTAGAGCAGCTCTGCTGACCTGCTTCTTAGGCTCTAGAGTAGCTCTGCTGACCTGGTTCTCTGGTTCTACAACGGCTCTGCTGACCTGGTTCTCTCCCTCTAAAGCAGCTATGCTGAACTGGCTTCTCTGGCTCTACAGCAGGTCTGCTGACGTCGTTCTCTGGCTCTAGAGCTGCTATGCTGACCTAGTTCTTAGGCTACAGAGCAGCTCTGCGGATCTGGTTCTCTGGCTCTACAGCTGCTCTGCTGACCCGGTTCTATGGCTCTAAAGCAGTTCTGCTGACATGGTTCTCTGGCTCTAGAGCAGCTCTGCTGACTTGGTTCTCTGGCTCTAGAGCAGCTCTGCTGACCTGGTTTTCTGGCTCTAAAGCAGCTCTACTGACCTGGTTCTCTGGCTCTAAAGCAGCTCTGCTGGACTGGTTCTTTGGCTCTAAAGAAACTCTGCTGACCTGGTTCTCTCCCTCTAAAGCAGCCCTGCTGACCTGGTTTCTCTGGCTCTACAGCAGCTCTGCTGTCCTGGTTCTCTGGCTCTAGAGCAGCTTTGCTGACCTAGTTCTTAGGCTCTAGAGCAGCTCTGCTGACCTGGTTCTCTGGCTCTACAACAGCTCTGCTGACCTGGTTCTCTGGCTCTAAAGCAGCTCTGCTGACCCGGTTCTATGGCTCTAAAGCAGATCTGCTGACCTGGTCCCTTAGCTATAAAGCAGATCTGCTGACCTGGTTTTCTCCCTCTAAAGCAGCTCTACTGACCTGGTTTCTCTGGCTCTACAGCAGCTCTGCTGACCTGGTTCTATGGTTTTAGAGCAGCTCTGCTGACCTGGTTCCTAGGCTCTACAACAGCTCTGCTGACCTGGTTCGCTGTCTCTAAAGCAGCTCTACTGACCTGGTTTTATGGCTCTAAAGCAGCTCTGCTGACCTGGTTCCCTGGCTCTAGAGCAGCTCTGCTGACCTGGTTCTCTGGCTCTAAAGCAGCTCTGCTGACCTGGTCCCTTGGCTCTGAAGCAGCTCTGCTGACCTGGTTCCCTCCCTCTAAAGCAGCTCTACTGACCTGGTTTCTCTGGCTCTACAGCAGCTCTACTGACCTGGTTCTTTGGTTTTAGAGAAGCTCTGCTGACCTGGTTCTCTTTCTCTAAAGCAGCTATGCTGACCTGGTTTCTCTGGCTCTACAGCAGGTCTGCTGACGTTGTTCTTAGGCTACAGACCAGCTCTGTGGATCTGGTTCTCTGGCTCTACAACAGCTCTGCTGACCTGGTTCTCTGGCTCTAAAGCAGCTCTGCTGACCCGGTTCTATGGCTCTAAAGCAGTTCTGCTGGCATGGTTCTCTGGCTCTAGAGCAGCTCTGATGACCTGGTTCTCTCCCTCTAAAGCAGCTCTACTGACCTGGTTTCCCTGGCTCTACAGCAGCTCTGCTGACCTGTTTCTCTGGCTCTAGAGCAGCTCTGCTGACCTGGTTTTTAGTCTCTAGAGCAGATGTACTGACCTGGTTCTCTGGCTCTACAGCAGCTCTGCTGACCTGGTTCTCTGGCTCTAGAGCAGCTCTGCTGACCTGGTTCTTAGGCTCTAGAGCAGATGTACTGACCTGGTTCTCTGGCTCTAAAGCAGCTCTGCTGACTTGGTTCTCTGGCTCTAGAGCAGCTCTGCTGACCTGGTTTTCTTGCTCTAAAGCAGCTCTACTGACCTGGTTCTCTGGCTCTAAAGCAGCTCTGCTGGCCTGGTTCTTTGGCTCTAAAGCAGCTCTGCTGACCTGGTTCTCTCCCTCTAAAGCAGCCCTACTGACCTGGTTTCTCTGGTTCTACAGCAGCTATGCTGACCTGGTTCTCTGGCTCTAGAGCAGCTTTGCTGACCTAGTTCTTAGGCTCTAGAGCAGCTCTGCTGACCGGGTTCTCTGGCTCTACAACAGCTCTGCTGACCTGGTTCTCTCCCTCTAAAGCAGCCTGCTGACCTGGTTTCTCTGGCTCTACAGCAGCTCTGCTGACCTGGTTCTCTGGCTCTAGAGCAGCTTTGCTGACCTAGTTCTTAGGCTCTAAAGCAGCTCTGCAGACCCGGTTCTATGGCTCTAAAGCAGATCTGCTGACCCGGTACTCTGGCTCTAGAGCAGCTCTGCTGACCTGGTCCCTTGGCTCTAAAGCAGCTCTGCTGACCTGGTTCTCTCCCTCTAAAGCAGCTCTACGGACCTGGTTTCTCTTGCTCTACGGAAGCTCTGCTGACCTGGTTCTTTGGTTTTATAGCAGCTCTGCTGACCTGGTTCTTAGAATCTAGAGCAGCTCTGCTGACCTGGTTCGCTGGCTCTAAAGCAGCTCTGCTGACCTGGTTTTATGGCTCTAAAGCAGCTCTGCTGACCTGGTTCTCTGGCTCTAGAGCAGCTCTGCTGACCTGGTTCTCTGGCTCTAAAGCAGCTCTGCTGACCTGATTCTCTCCCTCTAAATCAGCTCTGCTGACCTGGTTCTCTGCCTCTAGAGCAGCTCTGCTGACTTGGGTCTATGGCTCTAAAGCAGCTCTGCTGACCTTGTTCTCTGGCTCTAGAGAAGCTCTGCTGACCTGGTTCTCTCCCTCTAAAGCAGCTCTGCTGACCTGGTTTCTCTGACTCTAGAGCAGCTCTGCTGACCTGGTTCTCTGGCTCTAAAGCAGCTCTGCTGACCTGGTTCTCTCCCTCTAAAGCAGCTCTGCTGACCTGGTTCTCTGGCTCTAGAGCAGCTCTGCTGACCGGGTTCTCTGGCTCTAAAGCAGCTCTGCTGACCTGGTTGTCTGGCTCTAAAGCAGCTCTGCTGACGTGGTTCTCTGGCTCTAGAGCAGCTCTGCTGACCTGGTTCTCTGGCTCTAAAGCAGCTCTGCTGACCTGATTCTCTCCCTCTAAAGAGCTCTGCTGACCTGGTTCTCTGGCTCTAAAGCAGTTCTGCTGATCTGGTTTTCTGCCTCTAGAGCAGCTATGCTGACCTCGTTCTATGGCTCTAAAGCAGCTCTGCTGACCTGGTTCTCTTGCTCTAGAGCAGCTCTGCTGACCTGGTTCTCTGGCTCTAAAGGAGTTCTGCTGACTGGTTCTCTCCCTCTAAAGCAGCTCTGCTGACCTGGTTTCTCTGGCTCTACAGCAGCTCTGTTGACCTGGTTCTCCGCCTCTAGAGCAGCTCTGCTGACCTGGGTCTCTGGTTCTAGAGCAGCTCTGCTGACCTGCTTCTTAGGCTCTAGAGTAGCTCTGCTGACCTGGTTCTCTGGTTCTACAACGGCTCTGCTGACCTGGTTCTCTCCCTCTAAAGCAGCTATGCTGAACTGGCTTCTCTGGCTCTACAGCAGGTCTGCTGACGTCGTTCTCTGGCTCTAGAGCTGCTATGCTGACCTAGTTCTTAGGCTACAGAGCAGCTCTGCGGATCTGGTTCTCTGGCTCTACAACAGCTCTGCTGACCTGGTTCTCTGGCTCTACAGCTGCTCTGCTGACCCGGTTCTATGGCTCTAAAGCAGTTCTGCTGACATGGTTCTCTGGCTCTAGAGCAGCTCTGCTGACCTGGTTCTCTCCCTCTAGAGCAGCTCTGCTGACCTGGTTCTCTCCCTCTAAAGCAGCTCTACTGACCTGGTTTCTCTGGCTCTACAGCAGCTCTGCTGACCTGGTTCTCTGGCTCTAGAGCAGCTCTGCTGACCTGGTTCTTAGGCTCTAGAGCAGATGTACTGACCTGGTTCTCTGGCTCTACAGCAGCTCTGCTGACCTGGTTCTCTGGCTCTAGAGCAGCTCTGCTGACCTAGTTCTTAGGCTCTAGAGCAGATGTACTGACCTGGTTCTCTGGCTCTAAAGCAGCTCTGCCGACTTGGTTCTCTGGATCTAGAGCAGCTCTGCTGACCTGGTTTTCTGGCTCTAAAGCAGCTCTACTGACCTGGTTCTCTGGCTCTAAAGCAGCTCTGCTGGCCTGGTTCTCTGTCTCTAAAGCAGCTCTGCTGACCTGGTTCTCTCCCTCTAAAGCAGCCCTGCTGACCTGGTTTCTCTGGCTCTACAGCAGCTCTGCTGACCTGGTTCTCTGGCTCTAGAGCAGCTTTGCTGACCTAGTTCTTAGGCTCTAGAGCAGCTCTGCTGACCTGGTTCTCTGGCTCTACAACAGCTCTGCTGACCTGGTTCTCTGGCTCTAAAGCAGCTCTGCTGACCCAGTTCTATGGCTCTAAAGCAGCTCTACTGACCTGGTTTCTCTGGCTCTACAGCAGCTCTGCTGACCTGGTTCTTTGGTTTTAGAGCAGCTCTGCTGACCTGGTTCTTTGGTTTTAGAGCAGCTCTGCTGACCTAGTTCTCTCCCTCTAAAGCAGCTCTCCTGACCTGGTTCTCTGGCTCTAGAGCAGCTCTGCTGACCTGGTTCTCTGGCTCTACAACAGCTCTGCTGACCTGGTTCTCTGGCTCTAAAGCAGCTCTGCTGACCCGGTTCTATGGCTCTACAGCAGCTTTGCTGACCTAGTTCTTAGGCTCTAGAGCAGCTCTGCTGACCTGGTTCTCTGGTTCTACAACAGCTATGCTGACCTGGTGCTCTGGCTCTAAAGCAGCTCTGCTGACCCGGTTCTATGGCTCTAAAGCAGCTCTGCTGACCCGGTTCTATGGCTCTAAAGCAGATCTGCTGACCTGGTACTCTGGCTCTAGAGCAGCTCTGCTGACCTGGTCCCTTGGCTCTAAAGCAGCTCTGCTGACCTGGTTCTCTCCCTCTAAAGCAGCTCTACTGACCTGGTTTCTCTGGCTCTACAGCAGCTCTGCTGACCTGGTTCTTTGGTTTTAGAGCAGCTCTGCTGACCTGGTTCTTAGTATCTAGAGCAGCTCTGCTGACCTGGTTCACTGGCTCTAAAGCAGCTCTGCTGACCTGGTTTTATGGCTCTAAAGCAGCTCTGCTGACCTGGTTCTCTGGCTCTAAAGCAGCTCTGCTGATCTGGTTCTCTCCCTCTAAAGCAGCTCTCCTGACCTGGTTCTCTGGCTCTAGAGCAGCTCTGCTGACCTGGTTCTCTGGCTCTAATGCAGCTCTGCTGACCTGGTTCTCTCCCTCTAAAGCAGCTCTGCTGACCTGGTTCTCTGGCTCTAGAGCAGCTCTGCTGACCTGGTTCTCTCCCTCTAAAGCAGCTCTGCTGACCTGGTTTCTCTGACTCTAGAGCAGCTCTGCTGACCTGGTTCTCCGGCTCTAAAGCAGCTCTGCTGACCTGGTTCTCTCCCTCTAAAGCAGCTCTGCTGACCTGGTTCTCTGGCTCTAAAGCAGTTCTGCTGACCTGGTTCTCTGCCTCTAGAGCAGCTCTGCTGACCTCGTTCTATGGCTCTAAAGCAGCTCTGCTGACCTGGTTCTCTTGCTCTAGAGCAGCTCTGCTGACCTGGTTCTCTCCCTCTAAAACAGCTCTGCTGACCTGGTTTCTCTGGCTCTACAGCAGCTCTGCTGACCTGGTTCACGGCCTCTAGAGCAGCTCTGCTGATCTGGGTCTCTGGTTCTAGAGCAGCTCTGCTGACCTGCTTCTTAGGCTCTAGAGTAGCTCTGCTGACCTGGTTCTCTGGTTCTACAACGGCTCTGCTGACCTGGTTTCTCTGGCTCTACAGCAGCTCTGCTGACCTGGTTCTCTGCGCTCACGAAGCACGCACCCGACTTCGCGAAATATATTTAAAAATAATATAAGTTTATGATAAGTACAAATATAATATTTTTATGAACATCTTAGATAATCTCTTACCCTAATATGTATATTAGACACATGCATATCATTTTGGAATATAAATTTTTTTTCCGGGAGTCGCGCACCCAGTGCGCCCCAGCATGTAGATGATGTCACGCGTAACCCGCCACCGTGCAAGGATCTCGTACCGTGATGCGCATGTGTCGCGAATTCGCGGGAGCAGGAGTTAAGGACTGGTCGCATACCAATCGCACAAATCACGTAATATTAAATGTATATGATGTAACTGAAAAGCCGTCGCACACCATATGCGGATCCTTCACAACTTTCCTAAAATGGCGGCTAGAATCTGCGCATCCACTGTGATGTGTAGGCTTTGAGTACGAGACTCCGAAAAAAAATGGGCTTTTTTTTTTTAAAGAAAATAATATAAATATATTCAAATTTAAAATTGAAACAAAAAAATGTATCAATATTTCAGTTTGAATGTTTTTTAATTTTTTTTTTTACATTTTCTGAAAAATATATAATGTTATTTAAAGAATAAAATATTTATGAATAAACAGTTAAAAAACTAGAAAATCAGTACAAAAAAATAGGTATAACTATCACACTTAAAAATTAGCATTTAAAAAACCTTTGAAATTAGGTTGGATTTTGGAGGGGTGAAAAGTATTACTTCCTTTCCAAACCATGCAACAAAACGGAAAGTGTTGCAGACACTGAAGTGGGGATAGTAAACTTGCCCTTCCAAAATCGAATGCTTTCCCTACTGTTGTCAGTTTAGAGTAAGAATTGAAAATGTAGCCCTTCCAAAGTTCAACACTTTCCCTACTGTGTGTAGATTTTAGTGAGAATAATAAATGTTGCACCGACTGGAGTCTTAATAGTAAATTGAATCCCTATGAGTCCAAAACTTTCCCTTATATCTCTCCCTCTAAAGCAGCCCTGCTGACCTGGTTTCTCTGGCTCTACAGCAGCTCTGCTGACCTGGTTCTCTGGCTCTAGAGCAGCTTTGCTGACCTAGTTCGTAGGCTCTAAATTAGCTCTGCTGACCTGGTTCTCTGGCTCTACAACAGCTCTGCTGACCTGGTTCTCGGGCTCTAAAGCAGCTCTGCTGACGTGGTCCCTTGGCTCTAAAGCAGCTCTGCTGACCTGGTTCTCTCCCTCTAAAGCAGCTCTACTGACCTGGTTTCTCTGGCTCTACAGCAGCTCTGCTGACCTGGTTCTATGGTTTTAGAGCAGCTCTGCTGCCCTGGTTCTTAGGCTCTACAACAGCTCTGCTGACCTGGTTCGATGGCTCTAAAGCAGCCCTGTTGACCTGGTTTTATGGCTCTAAAGCAGCTCTGCTGACCTGGTTCTCTGGCTCTAGAGCAGCTCTGCTGACCTGGTTCTCTGGCTCTAAAGCAGCTCTGCTGACCTGGTCCCTTTGCTCTAAAGCAGCTCTACTGACCTGGTTTCTCTGGCTCTACAGCAGCTCTACTGACCTGGTTTCTCTGGCTCTACAGCAGCTCTGCTGACATGGTTCGCTGGCTGTAAAGCATCCCTGCTGACCTGGTTTTATGGCTCTAAAGCAGCTCTGCTGACCTGGTTCTCTGGCTCTAGAGCAGCTCTGCTGACCTGGTTCTCTGGCTCTAAAGCAGCTCTGCTGACCTGGTTCTCTCCCTCTAAAGCAGCTCTACTGACCTGGTTTCTCTGGTTCTACAGCAGCTCTGCTGACCTGGTTCTTTGGTTTTAGAGCAGCTCTGCTGACCTGGTTCTCTCCCTCTAAAGCAGCTATGCTGACCTGGTTTCTCAGGCTATACAGCAGGTCTGCTGACGTCGTTCTTAGGCTACAGACCAGCTCTGCGGATCTGGTTCTTTGGCTCTACAACAGCTCTGCTGACCTAGTTCTCTGGCTCTAAAGCAGCTCTGCTGACCCGGTTCTATGGCTCTAAAGCAGTTCTGCTGACATGGTTCTCTGGCTCTAGAGCAGCTCTGCTGACCTGGTTCTCTCCTTCTAAAGCAGCTCTACTGACCTGGTTTCTCTGGTTCTACAGCAGCTCTGCTGACCTGGTTCTTTGGTTTTAGAGCAGCTCTGCTGATCTGGTGCTCTCCCTCTAAAGCAGCTATGCTGACCTGGTTCTTAGGCTCTACAACAGCTCTGCTGACCTGGTTCGCTGGCTCTAAAGCAGCCCTGCTGACCTGGTTTTATGGCTCTAAAGCAGCTCTGCTGACCTGGTTCTCTGGCTCTAGAGCAGCTCTGCTGACCTGGTTCTCTGGCTCTAAAGCAGCTCTGCTGACCTGGTTCTCTCCCTCTAAAGCAGCTATACTGACCTGGTTTCTCTGGTTCTACAGCAGCTCTGCTGACCTGGTTCTTTGGTTTTAGAGCAGCTCTGCTGACCTGGTTCTCTCCCTCTAAAGCAGCTATGCTGACCTGGTTTCTCAGGCTATACAGCAGGTCTGCTGACGTCGTTCTTAGGCTACAGACCAGCTCTGCGGATCTGGTTCTCTGGCTCTACAACAGCTCTGCTGACCTGGTTCTCTGGCTCTAAAGTAGCTCTGCTGACCCGGTTCTATGGCTCTAAAGCAGTTCTGCTACATGGTTCTCTGACTCTTGAGCTGCTCTACTGACCTGGTTCTCTCCCTCTAAAGCAGCTCTACTGACCTGGTTTCCCTGGCTCTACAGCAGCTCTTCTGACCTGGCTCTCTGGCTCTAGAGCAGCTCTGCTGACCTGGTTTTTAGTCTCTAGAGCAGATGTACTGACCTGGTTCTCTAGCTCTACAGCAGCTTTGCTGACCTGGTTCTCTGGCTCTAGAGCAGCTCTGCTGACCTGGTTCTTAGGCTCTAGAGCAGATGTACTGACCTGGTTCTCTGGCTCTAAAGCAGCTCTGCTGGCCTGGTTCTTTGGCCCTAAAGCAGCTCTGCTGACCTGGTTCTCTCCCTCTAAAGCAGCCCTGCTGACCTGGTTTCTCTGGCTCTACAGCAGCTCTGCTGACCTGGTTCTCTGGCTCTAGAGCAGATTTGCTGACCTAGTTCTAAGGCTCTAGAGCAGCTCTGCTGACCGGGTTCTCTGGCTCTACAACAGCTCTGCTGACCTGGTTCTCTGGCTCTAAAGCAGCTCTGCTGACCCGGTTCTATGGCTCTAAAGCAGGTCTGCTGACCTGGTCCCTTGGCTCTAAAGCAGCTCCGGTTCTATGGCTCTAAAGCAGATCTGCTGACCTGATACTCTGGCTCTAGAGCAGCTCTGCTGACCTGGTCCCTTGGCTCTAAAGCAGCTCTGCTAACCTGGTTCTCTCCTTCTAAAGCAGCTCTACTGACCTGGTTTCTCTGGGTCTACAGCAGCTCTGCTGACCTGGTTCTTTGGTTTTAGAGCAGCTCTGCTGACCTGGTTCTCAGGATCTAGAGCAGCTCTGCTGACCTGGTTTTTAGTCTCTAGAGCAGATGTACTGACCTGGTTCTCTGGCTCTACAGCAGCTTTGCTGACCTGGTTCTCTGGCTCTAGAGCAGCTCTGCTGACCTGGTTCTTAGGCTCTAGAGCAGATGTACTGACCTGGTTCTCTGGCTCTAAAGCAGCTCTGCTGGCCTGGTTCTTTGGCTCTAAAGCAGCTCTGCTGACCTGGTTCTCTCCCTCTAAAGCAGCCCTGCTGACCTGGTTTCTCTGTCTCTACAGCAGCTCTGCTGACCTGGTTCTCTGGCTCTAGAGCAGATTTGCTGACCTAGTTCTAAGGCTCTAGAGCAGCTCTGCTGACCGGGTTCTCTGGCTCTACAACAGCTCTGCTGACCTGGTTCTCTGGCTCTAAAGCAGCTCTGCTGACCCGGTTCTATGGCTCTAAAGCAGGTCTGCTGACCTGGTCCCTTGGCTCTAAAGCAGCTCCGGTTCTATGGCTCTAAAGCAGATCTGCTGACCTGGTACTCTGGCTCTAGAGCAGCTCTGCTGACCTGGTCCCTTGGCTCTAAAGCAGCTCTGCTAACCTGGTTCTCTCCTTCTAAAGCAGCTCTACTGACCTGGTTTTTCTGGGTCTACAGCAGCTCTGCTGACCTGGTTCTTTGGTTTTAGAGCAGCTCTGCTGACCTGGTTCTTAGGATCTAGAGCAGCTCTGCTGACCTGGTTCGCTGGCTCTAAAGCAGCTCTGCTGACCTGGTTTTATGGCTCTAAAGCAGCTCTGCTGACCTGGTTCTCTGGCTCTAGAGCAGCTCTGCTGACCTGGTTCTCTCCCTCTAAAGCAGCTCTGCTGACCTGGTTTCTCTGGCTCTACAGCAGCTCTGTTGACCTGGTTCACGGCCTCTAGAGCAGCTCTGCTGACCTGGGTCTCTGGTTCTAGAGCAGCTCTGCTGACCTGCTTCTTAGGCTCTAGAGTAGCTCTGCTGACCTGGTTCTCTCCCTCTAAAGCAGCTTTACTGACCTGGTTTCTCTGGTTCTACAGCAGCTCTGCTGACCTGGTTCTTTGGTTTTAGAGCAGCTCTGCTGACCTGGTTCTCTCCCTCTAAAGCAGCTATGCTGACCTGGTTTCTCAGGCTATACAGCAGGTCTGCTGACGTCGTTCTTAGGCTACAGACCAGCTCTGCGGATCTGGTTCTCTGGCTCTACAACAGCTCTGCTGACCTGGTTCTCTGGCTCTAAAGCAGCTCTGCTGACCCGGTTCTATGGCTCTAAAGCAGTTCTGCTGACATGGTTCTCTGACTCTAGAGCAGCTCTGCTGACCTGGTTCTCTCCCTCTAAAGCAGCTCTACTGACCTGGTTTCCCTGGCTCTATAGCAGCTCTTCTGACCTGGCTCTCTGGCTCTAGAGCAGCTCTGCTGACCTGGTTCTTAGTCTCTAGAGCAGATGTACTGACCTGGTTCTCTGGCTCTACAGCAGCTTTGCTGACCTGGTTCTCTGGCACTAGAGCAGCTCTGCTGACCTGGTTCTTAGGCTCTAGAGCAGATGTACTGACCTGGTTCTCTGGCTCTAAAGCAGCTCTGCTGGCCTGGTTCTTTGGCTCTAAAGCAGCTCTGCTGACCTGGTTCTCTCCCTCTAAAGCAGCCCTGCTGACCTGGTTTCTCTGGCTCTACAGCAGCTCTGCTGACCTGGTTCTCTGGCTCTAGAGCAGATTTGCTGACCTAGTTCTTAGGCTCTAGAGCAGCTCTGCTGACCGGGTTCTCTGGCTCTACAACAGCTCTGCTGACCTGGTTCTCTGGCTCTAAAGCGGCTCTGCTGACCCGGTTCAATGGCTCTAAAGCAGGTCTGCTGACCTTGTACTCTGGCTCTAGAGCAGCTCTGCTGACCTGGTCCCTTGGCTCTAAATCAGCTCCGGTTCTATGGCTCTAAAGCAGATCTGCTGACCTGGTACTCTGGCTCTAGAGCAGCTCTGCTGACCTGGCCCCTTGGCTCTAAAGCAGCTCTGCTAACCTGGTTCTCTCCCTCTAAAGCAGCTCTACTGACCTGGTTTCTCTGGCTCTACAGCAGCTCTGCTTACCTGGTTCTTTGGTTTTAGAGCAGCTCTGCTGACCTGGTTCTTAGGATCTAGAGCAGCTCTGCTGACCCGGTTCGCTGGCTCTAAAGCAGCTCTGCTGACCTGGTTTTATGGCTCTAAAGCAGCTCTGCTGACCTGGTTCTCTGGCTCTAGAGCAGCTCTGCTGACCTGGTTCTCTCCCTCTAAAGCAGCTCTGCTGACCTGGTTCTCTGGCTCTAAAGCAGCTCTGCTGGCCTGGTTCTTTGGCTCTAAAGCAGCTCTGCTGACCTGGTTCTCTCCCTCTAAAGCAGCCCTGCTAACCTGGTTTCTCTGGCTCTACAGCAGCTCTGCTGACCTGGTTCTCTGGCTCTAGAGCAGCTTTGCTGACCTAGTTCTTAGGCTCTGGAGCAGCTCTGCTGACCGGGTTCTCTGGCTCTAAAACAGCTCTGCTGACCTGGTTCTCTGGCTCTAAAGCAGCTCTGCTGACCCGGTTCTATGGCTCTAAAGCAGATCTGCTGACCTGGTACTCTGGCTCTAGAGCAGCTCTGCTGACCTGGTCCCTTGGCTCTAAAGCAGCTCTGGTTCTATGGCTCTAAAGCAGATCTGCTGACCTGGTACTCTGGCTCTAGAGCAGCTCTGCTGACCTGGTCCCTTGGCTCTAAAGCAGCTCTGCTGACCTGGTTCTGTCCCTCTAAAGCAGCTCTACTGACCTGGTTTCTCAGGCTCTACAGCAGCTCTGCTGACCTGGTTCTTTGGTTTTAGAGCAGCTCTGCTGACCTGGTTCTTAGGATCTAGAGCACCTCTGCTAACCTGGTTTGCTGGCTCTAAAGCAGCTCTGCTGACCTGGTTTTATGGCTCTAAAGCAGCTCTGCTGACCTGGTTATCTGGCTCTAGAGCAGCTCTGCTGACCTGGTTCTCTGGCTCTAAAGCAGCTCTGCTGACCTGGTTCTCTCCCTCTAAAGCAGCTCTCCTGACCTGGTTCTCTGGCTCTAGAGCAGCTCTTCTGACCTGGTTCTCTGGCTCTAAAGCAGCTCTGCTGACCTGGTTCTCTCCCTCTAAAGCAGCTCTGCTGACCTGGTTCTCTGGCTCTAGAGCAGCTCTGCTGACCTGGTTCTCTGGCTCTAAAGCAGCTCTGCTGACCTGATTCTCTCCCTCTAAAGAGATCTGCTCACCTGGTTCTCTGGCTCTAAAGCAGTTCTGCTGACCTGGTTCTCTGCCTCTAGAGCAGCTCTGCTGACCTTGTTCTCTTGCTCTAGAGCTGCTCTGCTGACCTGATTCTCTGGCTCTAAAGCAGTTCTGCTGACCTGGTTCTCTCCCTCTAAAGCAGCTCTGCTGACCTGGTTTCTCTGGCTCTACAGCAGCTCTGTTGACCTGGTTTCTCTGGCTCTACAGCAGCTCTGCTGACCTGGTTCTCTGCGCTCACGAAGCACGCACCTGACTTCGCGAAAATATATTTAAAAATAATATATTTTATGATAAGTACAAATATATTATTTTTATGAACATCTTAGATAATCTCTTGCCCTAATATGTATATTAAAGACACACGCATATCATTTTGGAATATACCGTTCTCTGGCTCTAGAGCAGCTTTGCTGACCTAGTTCTTAGGCTCTAGAGCAGCTCTGCTGACCGGGTTCTCTGGCTCTACAACAGCTCTGCTGACCTGGTTCTCTGGCTCTAAAGCAGCTCTGCTGACCCGGTTCTATGGCTCTAAAGCAGATCTGCTGACCTGGTACTCTGGCTCTAGAGCAGCTCTGCTGACCTGGTCCCTTGGCTCTAAAGCAGCTCTGGTTCTATGGCTCTAAAGCAGATCTGCTGACCTGGTACACTGGCTCTAGAGCAGCTCTGCTGACCTGGTCCCTTGGCTCTAAAGCAGCTCTGCTGACCTGGTTCTCTCCCTCTAAAGCAGCTCTACTGACCTGGTTTCTCAGGCTCTACAGCAGCTCTGCTGACCTGGTTCTTTGGTTTTAGAGCAGCTCTGCTGACCTGGTTCTTAGGATCTAGAGCAGCTCTGCTGACCTGGTTTGCTGGCTCTAAAGCAGCTCTGCTGACCTGGTTTTATGGTTCTAAAGCAGCTCTGCTGACCTGGTTATCTGGCTCTAGAGCAGCTCTGCTGACCTGGTTCTCTGGCTCTAAAGCAGCTCTGCTGACCTGGTTCTCTCCCTCTAAAGCAGCTCTCCTGACCTGGTTCTCTGGCTCTAGAGCAGCTCTTCTGACCTGGTTCTCTGGCTCTAAAGCAGCTCTGCTGACCTGGTTCTCTCCCTCTAAAGCAGCTCTGCTGACCTGGTTCTCTGGCTCTAGAGCAGCTCTGCTGACCTGGTTGTCTCCCTCTAAAGCAGCTCTGCTGACCTGGTTTCTCTGACTCTAGAGCAGCTCTGCTGACCTGGTTCTCTGGCTCTAAAGCAGCTCTGCTGACCTGGTTCTCTCCCTCTAAAGCAGCTCTGCTGACCTGGTTGTCTGGCTCTAGGGCAGCTCTGCTGACCGGGTTGTCTTGCTCTAAAGCAGCTCTGCTGAACTGGTTGTCTGGCTCTAAAGCAGCTCTGCTGACCTGGTTCTCTGGCTCTAGAGCAGCTCTGCTGACCTGGTTCTCTGGCTCTAAAGCAGCTCTGCTGACCTGATTCTCTCCCTCTAAAGAGATCTGCTGACCTGGTTCTCTGGCTCTAAAGCAGTTCTGCTGACCTGGTTCTCTGCCTCTAGAGCAGCTCTGCTGACCTTGTTCTCTTGCTCTAGAGCAGCTCTGCTGACCTGATTCTCTGGCTCTAAAGCAGTTCTGCTGACCTGGTTCTCTCCCTCTAAAGCAGCTCTGCTGACCTGGTTTCTCTGGCTCTACAGCAGCTCTGTTGACCTGGTTCTCGGCATCTAGAGCAGCTCTGCTGACCTGGGTCTCTGGTTCTAGAGTAGCTCTGCTGACCTGCTTCTTAGGCTCTAGAGTAGCTCTGCTGACCTGATTCTCTGGTTCTACAACGGCTCTGCTGACCTGGTTTCTCTGGCTCTACAGCAGCTCTGCTGACCTGGTTCTCTGCGCTCACGAATCACGCACCTGACTTCGCGAAAATATATTTAAAAATAATATAAGTTTATGATAAGTACAAATATATTATTTTTATGAACATCTTAGATAATCTCTTGCCCTAATATGTATATTAAAGACACACGCATATCATTTTGGAATATACATTTTTTTTGCGGGAGTCGCGCACCCAGTGCCCCCAGCATGTAGATGATGTCACGCGTAACCCGCCACCCTGCAAGGATCTCGTACCGTGATGCGCATGTGTCGCAAATTCGCGGGAGCATGAGTTAAGGACTGGTCGCATACCAATCGCACAAATCACGTAATATTAAATGTATATGATGTAACTGAAAAACACGTAGCCGTCGCACACCATATGCGGATCCTTCACATCTTTTCTAAAATGGCGGCTAGAATCTGCGCATCCACTGTAATGTGTACGCTTTGAGTACGAGACTCCGAAAAAAAATGGACTTTTTTTTTTTTAAGAAAATAATATAAATATATTAAAATTTAAACAAAAAAATGTATCAATATTTCAGTTTGAATGATTTTTTTTTTTTTTTTTACATTTTCTGAAAAATATATAATGTTATTTAAAGAATAAAATAATTGTGAATAAACAGTTAAAAAACTGTAGAAAATCAGTACAAAAAAATAGGTATAACTATCACACTTAAAAATTAGCATTTAAAAAACCTTTGAAATTTGGTTGGATTTTGGAGGGGTGAAAAGTATTACTTCCTTTCCAAACCATGCAACAAAAGGGAAAGTGTTGCAGAGACTGCAGTGGGGATAGTAAACTTGCCCTTCCAAAATCGAATGCTTTCCCTACTGTTGTCAGTTTAGAGTAAGAATTGAAAATGTAGCCCTTCCAAAGTTCAACACTTTCCCTACTGTGTGTAGATTTTAGTGAGAATAATAAATGTTGCACCGACTGGAGTCTTAATAGTAAATTTAATCCTTATGAGTCCAAAACTTTCCCTTATATTGCATTGACTGGAGTAGGAATAGTAAATCTAACCCCTCCGAAATCCAATACTTTCCCTACTGCTGCACAAACTAGAGTGAGAATAGTATGCTAAATATTCTTAGACCCCAATAGTTTTCATGGTTAAACAGAATGTATAGAACCAATTGTTTTATTTTTTTATAATTTATATTATTTGTTTTTTTTATTTATAATGATATGTATATGTATTTTTTTCAAATTTTCAAGTTTTTAATTATTGTCTACATTAATCAATAATATGCTTTTCAGCAGTTATAGTTACTTGAGCTAACTATAATTTACGCTCCCGTGATGCACTGCTTATAGCCTCACATATTACATCACTCATGACATGGTCATTGACATCTCAAATGACATTACTGATTTTATCAGTGATGACATCATCCACAGAACCATTCACACACCCACTCACACCCCGATATAACTACTCATACTACCCAACACACCCACACAACCACTCATATAGCTATTCACAGAGGCATAGAATTACTCACACAACTAACTAATCTATAGAGCCACTCACACATCAACTGACTCACTCCTACAGCCACTCAAAAAATCACTCACTCACCAATACAGTACTCATACAACAAATCACACACCGCTACGGCCATTCACATAGCCACACACTCATCCACACAGCTATTCACACACCCTCTTATTCACCTATACAGCCACCCACAGGTAACTATAACTCCTGAATGTGTATGGTTTTGTACGAGTGAAATCTGAGCCTAACTTTGAAGTCCCTGTAACTTTTGTTTTTTTTCTGTGAATTGTTAAGTTTTTTAAAATTACATTTCCTAACTATAACGTTCCGGTAACCTTTGTTGTTTTCAGTGAACTTCTATGTTTTTTTAATTGTATTTAATAACTATAAAGCCCCTGTAACCTTTGTTTTTTTCTGTGAATTTCAAAGGTTTTTTAAACTTTATTTCCTAAGTGTAACCTTTAAACTTTGACCGTGGCTTTGTGAGTGGCTCTATAGGTTGCTACCTGGGTGTGTAAGTGGCTGTATGGGTCTGTGAGTGGCCATGTGAGTGGCTATATGGGTCTGTGAGTGTGTGTATGAGTGGCTGCATGGGTCTGTGAGTGGATGTGTGAGTGGCTCTATGGGTCTGTGAGTGGATATATGAGTGCCTATGTGGGTGTGTGACTGGGTGTGTGAGTTGATGTATGGGTCTGTGAGTGGGTATGTGGGTATCTGAGTGGCTGTATCGGTTTCTAAGTGAGTGTGTGAGTAGCTGTGTGGATGTATGAGTAGGTTTGTGAGTGGATTTATGAGTCTGTGAGTGGGTGTGTGAGGGGCTGTATGGGTATATGCAGTGGGTGAATAAAGGGGGTAGGGCCCCCAATGAGCTCTCAGCAATCCTGCTTTGTGGGATTGACTGATGGTAAGGGGAGGGGTTCTTGGCCCTAATGATCCTTAGCATCCAAGGGGCCTTCATCCCTCAACCAGTAGAGCACCAGGAGGTGCATTTGAAGAGTGAGGGAGAAAGGGCCAGGCCTCCAAACCAGCTCTTAGCAATCCCACTGTGTGGGACTTTATCCCCCAACCAGTAGTGCACCAGGAGGTATATTTGAAGAGTGGTGGAGCAAGGGTGTGGGGCCTCCAACAAATTTTTTATCATTCCCACTGTGTGGGACTTACTAATGGTAACAGGAGGGGCCCCCCTCCCACATGTTTAATTAATTTGCTGGCCCCTGGGAGGTGGTGGCCCCGGGGCATGGGGGTCTGTGTGGCCCCTGCTCTATTGTACTGTAAAGAGCCCTTGGAGGGGGCCTTTGCAGCCCCCTCCTGGATTATAACAAAACCCACAGGGAGGTGGTGGTCCCCGGGGCTCAAAGGAGCCCATGGAGGGGGTCTATGTAGCTCCCCTCTAATGTGTAAGTTAAGCCCCAAGGAGGTGGTGGTCCCTGGGGCTTGAAGAGCCTTGGGAGAGGAGCCCATGTTCCCCCTTCTTTTTTTTAGTAAATGCCCCGGCACATGGCCCACCTGGTGACTCATTTTAAAACAAGCTTTATATAAATACCTGATTGATCCTCTGCATTTTTCAGTGAATTACTTTTTATAAAAATGCTTTTTGGCCATGTTGGGGGTCAGAGTATTCCTACCCTGCTCCTTTTTCTGTAAAACAAATTCTGGGACTCGGCTAAAGCCAACTTCCAAAATGGCTGCCAACACTGTCAGCATGAGATCAGGAGGGTTCACTGCACCTTTGAGTTACTATATATTCAAATTAGTTTTTTCTTTAATATGTCCCAAACTACTGGATGGATTTACACCAATTTACAGAAGTTCACTTTCTGGACCAACAGCTACCTTTCTGCCAAATTTGGTGTAATTCTGTTGAGTGGCTCGGGCTGAAGCTGTGTCTAAAGAACCTATTACAAATTACATGGGGAAAACGTGTTATGAGACCACCCTTTTTTCTTGGCCTCCGCTATATGGATCACCCTGAAACTTTCAAGACAGCAGCTGAAGTGAGCGTTGTTCTAATTTTGAAATTTTCACAAGTGTCTTTCAAACTGCGCCAAAGGTTTTGGCCAAAGAAAAAACGCTCTTCCTGTATATATACATATATATATATATATATATATATACGTATATATATTTTTATATTTATATCTATATATATATATATATATATATATATATATATATATATATATATATATATATATATATATATGTGTGTCCAAGTTTGGCTGTGCTTAGCCGCTCAACCAACCCACGGGGCCGGTGCCTGCGATGGCGGCAGCTGTCGTCAATATATCACCCCACGAAAATTGCAGTAGATACAGGAAAAAAACATGCTGCACACCGGAGTCCTCAGGTGCGCTGCATGTTTTTTTTCCTGTATCTACTGGAATTTTCACGGGATGATATATCTTTATATATATATTTATTTAATTTGTTCCCTGTCAGATGGCGTGTCATGTGATCAACATTGTGTGATGCGATCGAAATGCATCATGGCAGGCACTATGCCTGAACAGCTTTGGAGTTTATTATTTATGCTTGAGTAAACCACGGCACTGCGAAGCAGCAACATTGGAGTTGAGCATTTTTTGAAGCGTCTAAGAGGTCCGTACCTCTAGTAACACTAAAACCGAGTTTTTATAAGCAAAACAAATTAAACTTGAGAAGTTTCTCTTTGTTATTCTTTATTCTTGAATTTTATCTCGGATAGATTCTTTATTTTATTTGTAGATTCTAGACTCCAATTCAAATAATTTTCTTAATTTTTTCCCTTTGCATTGTCCAATTCCAATGGCTGTTTATTCCCCTTTCTCCGATAGATCCCACATCTCTATTTAGTTGTTCCTTCTGTATGTTTTTCTACGGATAACCACAACTTGCCTATGTGTTTAGTTACTCTGTGATCAATTTCATTGTAGAACTAGTCTTGCTCTTTTAGTAGCAGTTCATTCCCCCAATACGGGATGTGCAGTGGTCTTTTCATGCATCTTGTCTTCTGTTTGGATAGAGGCAAATAACCAGCCATTGGAATTAAAGAAGATGCAAAGGGAAAAATTAAGAAATTGATTTGAATTGGAGACTAGAATCTAGACATAAAATACAGAATCTAACTGAGATAAAATTCAAACCAGAATCCAAAATCCCTGAAGAAGCGCAAGTTTGCGTAAAACACATGTATATACATATATATATAGGACCTATAGGACCTTTAGACACAGCTACAGCCCGAACGGCTGAACAGAATTACTAGAAATTTGGCAGAGAGGTAGTCCTCAGGTCAAGGAAGTGCCTTTTGTAGGTTTGGTGTAAATCTGTTCAGTAGATTCTGAGAAAATAGCCTTTAAATCAATATATATATCTGAGCCAGCTTACGGTGCGCTTACGGTACGCTTACCGTACGCGTACGGTGGCGTGCGCGAGCGCGATTCTGATTGGCTTTTAGATCTTAGTAAACATTCGAATCGGCCGAAACCAGGAAGCGGCGGCCGCCATTTTCTCTCTCGCACTGAGAGTGATGATTAAAATACAAAGACCAAAAACATGTAAAGGGGCTGTTTGGACAGCTCCAAAACACCTAGCCATGTTGAGGGAGTCCCCAAAGATCCCCCAAGGCCAAAAACGGAATTTTTATGTTTTCGCTAATTTCGCCGATTACGCGTACGGTAAAAATATATAAAAAAAAAAAAAATATCCACACTCACCCCACCCCGTGTGCAAATGGTGCCCGAAGGGCACCATTTGTGCATGGCTTATATGTGGTGCGAAAAATTAAAATATTAACTTTCAAAACGAAGTGCATCATATGTCTTCCATGTGCGCACGGTGCGCGAAGCGCATCGTGCGTACATGGCCCATCTAGCGTAACGTGGGCACGCGGTGCGCGCACGGCACTAACTGCGTAAAGTGGGCGCGCGGTGCGCGAAGCGCACCGTGCGCGCACGGAACGAACTGCGTTAAGTGGGCGCGCACGCCACGAATGGCGTAAAGTAACTTAGCATTTAAAAAACCTTACAAATTCACTGAAAAAACCATAGGTTTCACACACGTTATAGTTAGGAATTAGCATTTAAAAAACCTTACAAATTCACTGAAAAAACCATAGGTTTCACACATGTTATAGTTAGGTGGATATTTCACTCGTAAAAAAACAATGAAATTCCACCGTTATAGTTAGTTCAGATAACTATAACTCGCACGCCCGCAATCCTCTGCTCATGACGTCACATATTACATCACTCATGACATGGTCAGTGGCATCACTCTTGACATCACTGATGACATCATCCTTGTGATAGAGTGGCGGTCGCGCGAGTTATAGTTATCTGAACTAACTATAATGGTGGAATTTCATTGGTTTTTTTTGGGCGGTCGCCAGTAGATAGTTATAGTTAGGACCGTGTTTCCATAGGAAATCTCAAAATTCTATTTTGAATAACTTTGGCGCCGGTTGACGAATCTTCGCGAAATTTTCAAAACTAATGGGGCGCTCCGCTCAGCTCCTACCCTAAAAGTCTCAGGGTGATTCGTCAAGTGGGGGCCGAGAAAAAAGGGGGGTCCCAAAACGCATTTTCCCCATGCATTTTCACATAGGACCTTTAGTCGAAGGTACAGCCCGAACAGCTGAATAGAATTACTTGAAATTTGGCAGAGAGGTAGTCCTCAGGTGAGGGATGTGCCTTTTGCATATATGGAGTCAATCTGTTCAGTCGTTCCTGAGAACATTGCAGTTAAAAGCACATACATATCTATAGCCGCGCACCGTGTGCGCACCGTGCGCGCACCCTAACGTGCGCGAGCGTAATTCTGATTGGTTGTGACATGTCAGTCAACGTTCGAATCGGTCGAAATCAGGAAGTGTCGCCGCCATTTTGTTTGTTTTCAGTGCAAGAGTGGAAAAGGAAGGTGGCGAACATGAAAAGGGGGCAGGGTAGAGAGTTCCTGACCTCCTAGCCTTGGTCAGGGGGTCCCTGAAGGACCCCGAAGGCAGAAAAAAACATTAAATTTTTTGTTTTTTTTAAATTGCGGAGGTGCGCGCATGGTGCGCGCACGGTGAAAAACAATAAAAAAAAAATATTTAATACGTAGTTTATTGAAAAAAAAGATATTAAAAAAATTACAATACATACATAACTTAGCATTTAAAAAACCATACAAATTCACTGAAAAAAACATAGGTTTCACACACGTTATAGTTAGGAATTAGCATTTAAAAAACCTTGCAAATTCACTTAAAAAACCATAGGTTTCACACATGTTATAGTTAGGTGGATATTTCACTCGTAAAAAAACAATGAATTTCCCCCGTTATAGTTAGTTGAGATAACTATAACTCGCGCGACCGCCACTCTATCACAAGGATGATGTCATCAGTGATGTCATGAGTGATGCCACTGACCATGTCATGAGTGATGTAATCTGTGACAGCATGAGCAGAGGATTGCGGGCGCACGAGTTATAGTTATCTCAACTAACTATAACGGGGGAATTTCATTGGTTTTTTACGAGTGAAATATCCACCTAACTATAACATGTGTGAAACCTATGGTTTTTTCAGTGAATATATATATATATATATATATATATATATATATATATATATATTACCTACTGGCGGTCGCCAGTAGGTAGTTATAGTTAGGACCACGTTTCCATAGGAAATCCGCAACATTCTATTTTGAATAACTTTGGCGCCGGTCGATGAATCCTCGCGAATTTTTCAAAATAGGTGGGGCGCTACGCTCCGCTCCTACCCTGAAAGTCTCGGGGGGATTCGTCAAGCGGGGGCTGAGATAAAAGGGGGGTCCCAAAACGCGTTTTTCCCATGCATTTTTCCATAGGACCTTTAGACACAGCTACAGCCCGAACGGCTGAACAGAATTACTAGAAATTTGGCAGAGAGGTAGTCCTCAGGTCAAGGAAGTGCCTTTTGTAGGTTTGGTGTAAATCTGTTCAGTAGATTCTGAGAAAATAGCCTTTAAATCAATATATATATCTGAGCCAGCTTACGGTGCGCTTACGGTACGCTTACCGTACGCGTACGGTGGCGTGCGCGAGCGCGATTCTGATTGGCTTTTAGATCTTAGTAAACATTCGAATCGGCCGAAACCAGGAAGCGGCGGCCGCCATTTTCTCTCTCGCACTGAGAGTGATGATTAAAATACAAAGACCAAAAACATGTAAAGGGGCTGTTTGGACAGCTCCAAAACACCTAGCCATGTTGAGGGAGTCCCCAAAGATCCCCCAAGGCCAAAAACGGAATTTTTATGTTTTCGCTAATTTCGCCGATTACGCGTACGGTAAAAATATATAAAAAAAAAAAAAATATCCACACTCACCCCACCCCGTGTGCAAATGGTGCCCGAAGGGCACCATTTGTGCATGGCTTATATGTGGTGCGAAAAATTAAAATATTAACTTTCAAAACGAAGTGCATCATATGTCTTCCATGTGCGCACGGTGCGCGAAGCGCATCGTGCGTACATGGCCCATCTAGCGTAACGTGGGCACGCGGTGCGCGCACGGCACTAACTGCGTAAAGTGGGCGCGCGGTGCGCGAAGCGCACCGTGCGCGCACGGAACGAACTGCGTTAAGTGGGCGCGCACGCCACGAATGGCGTAAAGTAACTTAGCATTTAAAAAACCTTACAAATTCACTGAAAAAACCATAGGTTTCACACACGTTATAGTTAGGAATTAGCATTTAAAAAACCTTGCAAATTCACTGAAAAAACCATAGGTTTCACACATGTTATAGTTAGCGGAAATTTTACTGATAAAAAAACAATGAAATTCCCCCGTTATAGTTAGTGCAGGCAACTATAACTCACGCGACCGCAATCTTCTGCTGATGACATTTGTGTCTTTATGAAAAAAAAATATTTGTAATATATGTATAGCTAAAAATGTATGGAAGAAGACATGGGCAAATAAGTGTCTAAATACAGTATTAGCATCAGCAGAGGATTGCGGTCGCGTGAGTTATAGTTGCCTGCACTAACTATAACGGGGGAATTTCATTGGTTTTTTATCAGTAAAATTTCCGCTAACTATAACATGTGTGAAACCTATGGTTTTTTCAGTGAATTTATATATATAGATATAGATATATAGATATATAAAATGTCGAAAGTGCTCCTCTCACCCTGGGTAGATGATTGCCCATGCTGGCGGAGTGCACCGGACATAAATCTCACACAAACAGCCAAATAAGACAATCACTCAGGGGGTAATCCAATGGTAGATGTAATATCCAGTAACGTGTTTTCACTGTCTTGCAGTCTTGCTCACACACTGGAAGTAAGTTACATGGCTGAATACATACACAATCTCCAAAATAGAAAGTGGACAACACGAGGGCTGAAAAATGCACGTAAACAAGGCATCCATTTTGAAATGTCTAAATACATACAATCTAAATGCCAATTAATTAATTGCATTCAACTTTACGCACAGTGGCTACTGTGTAATATGAATATATACAAATTCAAATGAGTTTCAAACATGATCCCTGTTTGCCCTCGTCTGATTAGTTAGTGTGGAATGTTCACCGGGTTACAAAATACAGATAAGAAAGGCATCTATTTTGAAAATTGAAATTGCTAATTATTCCTGTCAGTAGCCATCTATTGCTGGACATTGTACGTAACCAAGTCTTCAATATGCAGTGTCTAAATACATACAGTCTAAATGGCAATTGCTTCATTACATTTGACTATCAATGATTTGGCTGTAATCAGTACCATTGTAGGAAGCATGGTGCTAGAGTAGAACTCTCGATTACTAGGATCAAGGTAATCACATCTCACGTTAATAACAGCTGGAGTATTCTTAATGTGGCATAGTGCTAAATTGTGTGACATCTACATATTTTGAGCCAAAGTGGCAAGATGTACATGAGCGCACACTAAACTATGTGCAAACTTTCCTACTGTTCTAACCACACAAAAAAGGAAATCGGAATGTGAGACAAAACTATCCGCAATTACAGAAAGGGTGTTTACTTCCAACATTATTTGCTGGACAACTGAAATTAATGTGCTGTGAAGCTAAAATATCAAACCAGAAATCTTATCTGTGACATGCCCTCCACCATTGCAACGTGATGTGCGAAGAAAAGGGTAGGGACCCCTGATGAACACCTTCTACACGAGACAGTCCCTTCCATTACCCCTGCATTTGATAAAAACAAGGAAAAATCAATACATAAGAAGATAACATACATAACTCTCAGAAATCACAATTCAAATCTTTTGAACAACAAAACACTCCTACAACAAAACGTACTTCCTGTATAAATTATTCAACATTCATGTAGGTGAATGCCTAGCTCTTCGTCCACGTTATGACCTCTCGGGGACCTGCACTGTAGGTCTAGAATGTGCCATGATTCTCTCTTCCTAAGAGTGAGGGTTCTATTCCCACCCCTGTAGTTCTGCTGTATCTGCTCTATGATGATGAAGTATTGGAGGAGAGAGCTGTTGGACTGGTGGTACTCAGCAAAATGCCTCGCCATCGGGTAGTGCGGGTCTTTTTTATTTATGGCTGGCAAGTGATCGAGTACTATTTTCTTTGTTGGAAATGTGGTGCTGCCTAGGTTTTGTAGTTTACAAGGGCATTCCAGGATATAGATGGCATAGGATGAACTACACGTCAGGAATTGATTGATGTTTTTGGACCCTGTAAGTGTCTCAAATGTTTTTCTCATGTAGCCTTGCAATGGCCACCGGGAAAAAAAAACTGGAGTCCCTGTTGTAAGATATATTGTTTTCTGGTAATGTCTCCCTTCACCAATATGTCCCTCAGATTTCTTCCTTTCCAGTAGGTGATCATAGGTTGTTTAGGGTGATCTTGTCCCAACACTGGGTCACTTATTAAAGTATTCAGTTTTGTGGGCCTATTTTGGCGATCTACCTGTAATTGGAATTGTAGGTCAGAATGACCCTCGGTGTGGTTTCAATTTCAGTGCTGTTCTTTCTTTTGAGGAAAGTTTCTTCCCTGGTGATTCTATCTGTCTTCTTCTTTGCTTTATTCAGAACCCACATCGGATAGCCTCGTTCACTGAATTTTTTCAGCATATTTTCCTGCTCTTTGAGAAAATCTTCCTGGGTGCTACAGTTTCTTTTTGCTCTCAGCAGTTCCCCATATGGAATACTCCATTTAAGAGTTTCTGAATGACTGCTGAGAGCATGAAGGAGGCTATTCCCTGCTGTAGTTTTCCTGTGAAGTGTGGTCTTCAGTCTGTTTTCATTAACCTCTACTTTGATATCCAGGAACCTAATACTCTCATGACTCATGGTGTGAGCAAGACTGCAAGACAGTCGAAACCTGTTACTGGATATTACATCTACCATTAAATTTACCCCCTGAGTGATCGTCTTATTTGGCTGTTTGTGTGATATATACATATATCCTCCATGGGAAGCCAGCCGCTTCCACCAAGCGGGGACAGTGCAGGACAGCTGGTGTGGACCCCCCCTTGTAATGCAAAAGGAGGTAAATCTTGTAGTATCCTAAGATTAGGAGCCTGCACACAGCATGTCAGTTTCAAAATAACTTTATTGGCAATGTGTTTCAACCCAGCTGGGTCTTCATCATGAGAGTAATGAGGCTGTGATGAAGATCCAGTTGGGTTGAAATGCGTTGTCAAAAAAGTTATTTTGAAACTGACATGCTGTGTGCAGGCTGCTAATCTTGGGATACTACGAGATTCACCTTCTTTTGCATATATATATGTATATGTGTGTATATATATATATATATATATATATATATATATATATATATATATATCCATTTGAAAGCTGCCCTAGATTGAGGCACCACACACAAGCGTTTCTTCACCTTTTAATTCTGCAGATAGCCAGGACAACAGATTCATCACAGCAGCAGAATGGAAACCAAACGCGTTTCGGGCTGCATTCAGCCCTTGGTCACTGGTATAGGTTGGAGGCACAGCTGCACATTTTCGCGCCGTATTCAGAGCGCTTCATTTAAACTCTGCCGTAGTGGGCGTGGTTAGATTGCCTTATGGTCTCTGTAGTTCGTCAATTCAATATCCATATTGGAGTGCCGCTATGCCTGCCACAAAATCTTAAAAATCCTTAAGTAGGTTGCTAGAAGTGTTGAAAAGCAGAGTCCCAGCTCAATTACACTGCAAAAATCGGTAACGCTGTTCCAACCGAAGCCGTCTTCCTTCATGGCATCATGGAGCTGCACCTTCTGCAGCGGGGTGCCTCGCGACCCGAGCCGGGCCGCTAACATATCCATTTGAAAGCTGCCCTAGATTGAGGCACCACACACAAGCGTTTCTTCACCTTTTAATTCTGCAGATAGCCAGGACAACAGATTCATCACAGCAGCAGAATGAAAACCAAACGCGTTTCGGGCTGCATTCAGCCCTTGGTCACTGGTATAGGTTGGAGGCACAGCTGCACATTTTCGCGCCGTATTCAGAGCGCTTCATTTAAACTCTGCCGTAGTGGGCGTGGTTAGATTGCCTTATGGTCTCTGTAGTTCGTCAATTCAATATCCATATTGGAGTGCCGCTATGCCTGCCACAAAATCTTAAAAATCCTTAAGTAGGTTGCTAGAAGTGTTGAAAAGTAGAGTCCCAGCTCAATTACACTGCAAAAATCGGTAACGCTGTTCCAACCGAAGCCGTCTTCCTTCATGGCATCATGGAGCTGCACCTTCTGCAGCGGGGTGCCTCGCGACCCGAGCCGGGCCGCTAACATATCCATTTGAAAGCTGCCCTAGATTGAGGCACCACACACAAGCGTTTCTTCACCTTTTAATTCTGCAGATAGCCAGGACAACAGATTCATCACAGCAGCAGAATGAAAACCAAACGCGTTTCGGGCTGCATTCAGCCCTTGGTCACTGGTATAGGTTGGAGGCACAGCTGCACATTTTCGCGCCGTATTCAGAGCGCTTCATTTAAACTCTGCCGTAGTGGGCGTGGTTAGATTGCCTTATGGTCTCTGTAGTTCGTCAATTCAATATCCATATTGGAGTGCCGCTATGCCTGCCACAAAATCTTAAAATTCTTAAGTAGGTTGCTAGAAGTGTTGAAAAGCAGAGTCCCAGCTCAATTACACTGCAAAAATCGGTAACGCTGTTCCAACCGAAGCCGTCTTCCTTCATGGCATCATGGAGCTGCACCTTCTGCAGCGGGGTGCCTCGCGACCCGAGCCGGGCCGCTAACATATCCATTTGAAAGCTGCCCTAGATTGAGGCACCACACACAAGCGTTTCTTCACCTTTTAATTCTGCAGATAGCCAGGACAACAGATTCATCACAGCAGCAGAATGAAAACCAAACGCGTTTCGGGCTGCATTCAGCCCTTGGTCACTGGTATAGGTTGGAGGCACAGCTGCACATTTTCGCGCCGTATTCAGAGCGCTTCATTTAAACTCTGCCGTAGTGGGCGTGGTTAGATTGCCTTATGGTCTCTGTAGTTCGTCAATTCAATATCCATATTGGAGTGCCGCTATGCCTGCCACAAAATCTTAAAAATCCTTAAGTAGGTTGCTAGAAGTGTTGAAAAGCAGAGTCCCAGCTCAATTACACTGCAAAAATCGGTAACGCTGTTCCAACCGAAGCCGTCTTCCTTCATGGCATCATGGAGCTGCACCTTCTGCAGCGGGGTGCCTCGCGACCCGAGCCGGGCCGCTAACATATCCATTTGAAAGCTGCCCTAGATTGAGGCACCACACACAAGCGTTTCTTCACCTTTTAATTCTGCAGATAGCCAGGACAACAGATTCATCACAGCAGCAGAATGAAAACCAAACGCGTTTCGGGCTGCATTCAGCCCTTGGTCACTGGTATAGGTTGGAGGCACAGCTGCACATTTTCGCGCCGTATTCAGAGCGCTTCATTTAAACTCTGCCGTAGTGGGCGTGGTTAGATTGCCTTATTATCAGCAGGTCGTCAATGTATCTTAGCCATGCTATGGTCTTGTTCACATAGTGATCGTTTTCGTTTCTCCATGCCCAAGTTTTTTCCCATAGCCCCATCGTTAGACAGGCATACGATGGGCTAAAAGAAAATCCCATTGCTGTACCCTTGACTTGGTGGAAGATCTCTTCCCCGAACATGAATATGTTTTGTTCTAAACAAATTAGGATCATTTCCATATATATACATATGTATATCTTTATATAAATGCAAGCACACATATGTATGTTTTTGTGTGTCTCTTCTATAAGTATATATATATATGTAGTATTAAATATTAGTGAGATATGTGTTTATATTATATTAAATGTATATAATAAAATATTTAACATTCACTATTTTAACCTCTATATTAAGAAAACAATTTGTTCTCAATGTTTGGACAATATTAGTGTCAAACAGTTTTTTCTGATTTTATTTTCTTACTCTTGTTAGTATAGGAGCACGATATAGTGGTAAATGATATTTTGACACAATATGTTTGTCAGCGATATGGTTTACCAATATATTGTGTCAGTGATCCAGGAAAGATATATAGCCACACAGAAATTAATCATCAGATTTTATGGTTATTGAAAAATAAAGTACTCTATGGTACTGAGTTACTTCAAATCTATGAGATACAGCTTTTCTAAGGAGGAAGGACTGAGTTTTCAGCTGTCCTCAGAAGTAATCATCACTTTTATTATAGTTTAGTTATTATCCCTTGTCAATGGATCAAACTTGGCATAACTATTTAAAATACACAGGGCCTACTGATAATATCAACATCTGAGGAGTGCCAAACAAACAAGGTGCAATCATTCCTGCAAAGTTCAAACACAGTTTTGTAAGGTATCAGATGGGTCATCAATCTCTGATTCCCCAATCACTGGTGGCATACCAGCAATGCAGGATGAAGGGCATTCATCTTCTGCAACAGCACCCTAGAGACTGTTTTGTCAGGCTCAACCTAAGGAAAGATATTTTTGAATACCAGTTTGGTAACAACATCAACCCTCTCTAAAGAATATGGCAGTTTTTCTAAATTCCTTTCTTGCCTGTCTTCTTCTTCCTTTGTGTTTCATCAAGGTGTGCACTAGTGAGGGTCAACTTAATATTTCTCTCAATTACATTCTTTGAAAGCTAATGCCTTCCACGACAATTTCTCAGCATCTAGACTCCATAGTAACTCTTCTGCATTACCTGGGGTTTCACATCATAAATCCTCTTGCACTTCTTTAAGCTTAACAGTCTTCCTAGGGTTCACTATAGACTTTGCAACTTGCACCCTGAAACTCTACTCTCGAAGATGTCTCTTCTCAAGAAAGAATTCCAGGTATGCCCTTGGAGCCTGTACCTTCCGATGAGTGTCCTGGCCTATCACATTGGCATTTGGCTACATCCATTCAAGCAACTGTACAAGCAATGTTGAGAAGGCCTATCACCTTAATCAAGGCTCCATGTCCTCAGTGTGGCCTTGGTGGCTTCAAAACATGGAAGCTCAAACTGACAATGAACTCTTTATTTTTTCTCTGGATCTGGTCATTAACTTATGCAAGTAAATCCAGATGTGGTGCCAAGTCCAGAGCTCTGTCAACTGGGACACTATTGTCTCTTTGTGAGAAACAACTTTTGAATCAATGCCTTACAACTCCTTGCACACACTTTCACCATCAAAACCCTTATCAAACAAATCTCACTGCTGCATCCTTTTGCAAATGTAAAATTTATCCGCATTAAGATACATCAACAACTTCTAAGGCATAGTCCCAAACCTCTTGTGGACCTTTCTAGAGTTCCCTGGAAACAATGCCTCTGCAACAGTCTTCGTATAGTAAATGAGTGCCTTTCATGACTCTTCAACTCCACTGCACTTTGGTTTTCCAGGCAGATTCTGGTCTTCAGAAACAAGAATATTTTTAATGGTCTCACCCTTTGATGGGACTATTCTGATAAGGTGACATCCAGACTCATAAAACTGGGTTCAAAGTGACTTTCTTCAGGACTGGTTGCTCTTCCATTTTTACGCTTGCCTCCTACAATTCTACCCAGAATTCTTCTCTTTGTGAGACGCTTTCTTTACGAGATAGTCATGATCAACCTCCCCATTGATCTTCTCATGCCTATTTACTGAATCTGCTGGCTTTGCTCACAGATTTCTTGGGCTCTCTCTTCCCTTCTTCAACTCCTTTTTCCTAGACCAAGAAGGCCTTCTAAGCAACCTTATATTCCATAGCCAGCTTTAGCTTCTACTTCGGAGAATCTCTGGGAATCGTTGAGATGACTAGACTTTTTGGAATTCACTGCAGACTTGGTCATGGAACCCTGCACCCAGGACATTCATGCTTCTATACCTCTGCCTTAAGGGCTTGAGACAAACTCTGGATACCTTTACTTCCTCTTCTTACTTGCAACCTAATTTCCTCATGATCCTTTTTGCTAAGGGCCTTTCCTAGAGAAGGATTAACGTGTTTCTCTCCACTATCACTGCTCATCTACCTTTTTTCAACTCTCTTTGCTTGGTTAGACACCCGCTAGTGTGTTACCTCCTGAATAGTATTTATCTAAAAAGACCTCACATGCCTCATTACTCTTCCACCTGTGTCACTTCCATTATTCTTGCACTCTTGTCCTCCAAATTTCTGATCTTCTCGCTCTCCCTAAAGCATCTCTCCTTCAAGTTTAAATCCTTGTTGGACCTCATTTCTTGTGAACAAATGTCAGATCTTAAGGTCTGTTTCTTGTCCAATCTTCATATCAATCCTGACGTGGCACTTTTTACATTTCAACAGGTGCCAAGATGGCCTGCCATTCCCTCCTCTGTCCTTTTTTCTCTAGCTTTCCAGCTCTTTGCCTTTTCTCCTGTCTTTAGAATTACATTTCGCAGGCTTCTCCTCTTAGCTCCAAAGACCAACTTGTCTCTTTTAAAAGACACACAGACCAATCTCTTGAGATACCTTGTCCTGTAGAGGGATGCTGATGGTCTCTGTCGCAGGCATTGATACTTCCAGTTTTGAAGTTCATCCAATTGGGAAACCATCACTTCTAAGGTCTTCTTTGCTGGTTCAGGAAATGGAAAACATCCTAAGAACTATCAACTGGGCCATGACAATTAGATCATTCTACCAACATCCAGATGAACATATTGCCGTCTTTGTCCCCTCCAGCTTTTTAACTTGTGTGTTGTACCACCTCCTTCATTTGGGGATTTTGCTCACAACAATGAAGAGGAAATCTAAAGGTTTATTAAAGACAATGAGTAATGTATTGTATTTCTGCCACCCTTGTCAGGAGTAAATCTCCTGTCTATGGTTAGTGCACTTTTCTCCAACGTTATGAAATATGTTATTGTTTACAGCCCGAAAACATAATTTCCGGTTCTGGAGCGTGCGCTGCACATGCGGACCCTACTCTCCAGAACCGGAAATTACGTTTTCGGGCCGTAATCCCAGAAATTAAACCCATTATTTCATACAGGAATTGATATACAGGAAGTGGGAGACAGGAAATACATCCCAGGAATTTGTTGACAGCCATTTTGTTTTAATTCTGAGCCATCCTCTCTCACAGATCAGATCCTCTGCCATCCTGCTGCTCTTTTCAACCGTATTTCCCCCAAATGGCTGAGGCTTATGAAGAGAATGCACCCCCTTTCACTGAAAGGGAATTAGACATTTTATCTGAGGGGGTGCTGACCAAATGTCCTCAGCTATATGGGGGGGCAGAGGTCCAGCTGAGCAATGCAGCGCAGGGCTGACTATGGGCCGACATTGGTGAGTACTGCAGTGCAGTGGGTGTTTACACCAGGAAGGCGAGGGCATGCCGCAAGCGCTGGGTGGACCTAAAACGCTGGCCCGGCACAAGGCTGAGGAGCTACTGGGCCAGTGTTCCCAGCACCGTGTCCATTGTCCCTACCTCTCGCCACTGTACAGGAGGGTCCTGCATGCAGTTTGGCCGACCCTCCATGCTCAGCTGGAGGAGCATGAACAGCAGAGACCTGGTAAGTACATTATATGCAATCTGTGTCTGGACGTATGACGTGAGTGAAGACTGAGCTGTACCATTGTGTGTCCCATACCTCCATTCACCTATTCAGTGTCTATGCAGCAGTCATCATGAAGCAAAAAGGCTCACTGTAGCACATTGACTGTACAGGGCAGAGTGTATTTTGGGAGTTGTAGTGTCTTCATGACAACTGGGGAATTGAGCCACAGACGTGCATTTGTAAAGAAATTTGCACTGCCAGCACCACTAACAGTGAACCAAGGGAATCATAACTGATGTGTGCATTGGATGAGGAATGGTACACACACTGTCCAGTGTGTGTATGAGAGGCCAATGGCCATTTGATGGTGTGACTTGTATTGCTATCAGTGAGTTTGGGTTCTGATTGAGACAGATCATCATGTGCCATTAAGTCAAGACAGACTTTGAGATCCTTGCCTCAGTCTTACATGTTTCCAATTTTGCCAAGTGTGTCCACAGACACACGTCTTATCCTCAGTGGTGTTTATGCCATTCTTCATGGACAGGTAGCTGTAACAATGAGCCACTACTGTTCACCAGTCCACAGCATTACCTGATCAATCTCTGAAGCCAATATGTGGCACTGGATTGTCAGATTTTGTGTGGGAATATCAAAAGGTTAGACGCACAAGTTAGCAAACCGAATAGCCCAGACCCTATATGGATGCGTGACCTCCAATCGGCATTTGTCTTGTCTCATACAATGGTACACAGTGGATAACATTTGCCCAGATGTAAAAGTGCTGAGATTCCATATAACAGGCCCTTTTCAATACCATCTGGACTCTCTCTGATCTCCTTTTGTAGACTGGGATTGGAACCTGCCCATGTAGCAGTGACAGGACACATAGATCACAAGAATGCCAAAGTTCAGGGTTGGCCAGTACAGATGTGTAAGCCACCAAAAATATTGTGAGCTGTACATGTCAGACTCAAACAAGGAGACAACAGTGAACATACACGTAATTTAAGCTCATCAACACTGACAACTGTATAGTGTGATCAGAGGAGAACAAAGTCTGACCTTGGCTCATCTGGTATGTGTCTTGTCCTGACGTGTACAACCAATACATATTGATTTGTCTCAGATTTCAGTGGGCTCAGCTAGCCAAAAGGAACAACTGCAGGACACTGTTCAGAACAGGACATCTTTGCTGCGCTGGTGGCTACAACCTATTTCAACAAGTGAGGAAGAAGAGGATGAGGTGGGACCCTTAACAACAGGAGGCAGGGGGATTGTGCCCACCCGGGCTGACCAGGACGACAACTCTGGTGCTACAGACCAGGTGGAGGCTGTGGACATGGAAGTGGGGGGGAAGAACTGGACACCTCTGGCCAGGGGGGTGGAGAGCTACTCTCCCCCGGACCATTCACCAGTTAGTTTTGGTGAGGTATTCCCGGGGCAGGTCACTACCCATTCTGGGCCTCCCATCAACCCCTCCCTAACTCTATTGGCCCCCATTCCATCAGGACCTCCAGCTGCCTCACCTGCAACCTGTCCCTTTCATCGTAGCTGCCAGGTCGACACCAATGTTGGCTCCAAGCCAGAGGCACCACACCCCTCATGTTCCACCAAACCCCTCCCTGTGTTGTTCCTTCTGTGGCTGTACCAGAGGACTTAATGTGGGCATGTGAGGATCAGCCAAATGTGTCCTCTCGCATCATGCTGCAGATGTGTCTAGAGAAACACATGATGTGAGCGAAAACTGCCAGAGCTCTGGCCACCCTCCCTGCCTGTGTCAGTTTCCTGTCTGCAGCCATGTTGTCTTTTGTATCCCAACCTCCTTCCCACACCACTGTCAAATTCTTCCCCTGTCCGTTGCACCACACTATT
Organism: Triturus cristatus; assembly: GCF_964204655.1. Taxonomy (NCBI): domain Eukaryota; kingdom Metazoa; phylum Chordata; class Amphibia; order Caudata; family Salamandridae; genus Triturus; species Triturus cristatus. The sequence goes on from NC_140594.1 coordinate 252,416,161, forward strand.
TCCCCCATACTCCTTGTGTGTCCCGACCCCATGTGGTGCCTGTTCCTGCACCGGTCAGCCAGGAGCCCACATCGAACTCAGAGGTTCTGGACATTGTGGCACTAGAGGATGACCAGAAGGACACTTGACCTGTTGGACAGAATTTTCTTTGTAGACAATTATTTACTTTTCCCCTTGTAAATAGACTGGTTCCCCTGATGCTCCCTGATGTGTTATATTTATTTTGCCCCACCCCAATCCAAGTCCATTCGCCTTCTGTAGTAAGAACATCATTTTTTTCCTTTCTCCATTCCAAACAGACTGTTGTTGTTTTTCAAATCCTACACCTTTTTTTTTTACATAAAATCAAAATTTGAATCATACTTTCTCTATCTTGTTTTACTTCATTGTGAATGGACATGTATTTTGGGAGTCATCTGTTCTGCACATTATGGCTTGTTGCAATGATGGAGTTACACTTGGAAATGTGTCACACACACACATACAACCTCACATCTCTAGGCCACCAAAATTGGTATACATTTGCCTATCAGGACATGATGCGCAACAGAGTCTTGACTTGTGAAGAGAATTACTTTTTAGTTACACATATTCACACAGGTCAAAAAGTTTTTGGGATGTGATCAATAGTAGGGGTGGGCGGAATTTGCGTAATCGCGTTACGCAAATCTCCGCGAAACGGTTAAAAATCTCCGCGAACACGCAGAAATTCCGCGAACACACGGAATTGCTTGTTCGCGATACTTTTTTCCTGTTCGCGATCGCTGAAATATCTCGCGAACACGCATATTGAGAACGCGAACAAGCAAAAAATTCCGCGAAGTCGCGGAATGCAGATTTTTGGGCACTTTCGCGTTCTCCACGGAACGCGAAATTACGCAAATTTCGCAAATTCCGCGAGCGGAACGGAATTTACCGCCCAGGCCTAATCAATAGGGATTGTGCTTGCGACTTCGCAATTTCAGAGGTGAGGATCGCTGTGAGTGATCATGTCTGGGTTGTCGCCGAGGTGCAGGTGGGTGTTGTGCATGTACCTGTACAGGGTGAAGTTCATATGCAGGAGAAGATAGTGTATGCACAGTTGGTGTTTGAGCGTGGACATGGGCTGTTTGTGCAGGTGTTGTTAGTGCCTAATCAGGGGGTGGTGGTGGATGTACAGGTGGTGTGAGTGCCTGTTCAGGGCTCGGTGATCGATGTGTATCCTTGCTGTGGTCCTGTGCAGTTTGTGGTACAGGTGTGTGGGTGTGATGTGCTATAGTCAGATGTGATAGCTCCCCTCCATGCATTGACAGTGAAGGGAGACTTTGGATCACTTTCATCATGCCCTCCATTATCTGCATGGCCAGGGCATGGTGTCTTAAACTCTCTTCCCTTTGGATAGATATCATGTCTCTGATATTTGATATTCTTGGACATGTTCTGCCAAGATCTATTCATCCTATCCAAAACATGGGTCAGTCTGTCCACCACCTGAGGGATTTGGTGCATGTCCTGCAGGGCCTCAGGTATGTCTGACAGAGTAGCCCCTATGGCACGAATTTCCTGTCTCACATCTGACTGTTGTTTGAAGAAGTCCTGCTCCCATTGGCCACCATGGCCATGTGCAGGCCCTCTCTGCAGGGATCAGCCATGGATGAGACCCTCAGGTCCAATAGCTGGGGAAGGGTGGCATGTGGAAGCCTGTGGACAGGAGAATGGTGCCCAGGGGATACCTTCACCACAACAGGGTTGGTACTTCCCTCAGATGGTGGAGAGAATGCCTGGGACACACTGTATGGGGAGGAGTGTGTAGGGAACTACCACGTCTATCCCGGATGTGAGGGCTGTGAGGGAGTGATGTCTGTGTTGGGGTGTGTGTGAGCTATGACTGGTTAGCTCTATGATGGAGACAGGCAATCTTTTGTTTTGGAGGAGGCTGAGGCACTTTGCTGGGCAGAGGGTTTGAGGACTTGCAAAATGGAGCAATGTGGAAAGATTTCTGTCCATGACATCAGAATCTTCATCCTCTGAGAGGATGAACAGATAGTCACCATCATCGTCCAATCCTTCATTCTCCTCAGGTACTTCTTCCTCCTCCTCCTCTTGCGCAGTACTTGCAGCCGACATTACTGCCAGGAGGAGAAGTGGATTTTCCCCTTTGATTGCCCATCGCCCAACACTGGTGGAGGGTCCATCCTCCTCATCGTCATCATCACCTGGAACACAGAGGTTGCAACGGGATATGTAAATAACCTAGTATAATATGTGGTGCAACACATAATGCACATGTGACCTTGTTTGGGTACCCCTACAAGTGACAGCTCACACTATAGCTCTGAGGGTTGAAACAGAGACGTACATTGCACAAGCAAACTCATCAGCTCCAGCCACAGCTTTGTGTCCCTTTGCAATCCCCCCTGATGTTAACTGCTGAACCATGCTCCTCATAGGTTTTGTTGATGAAGCGGTCTCCGATCCAGCAGCTGTAGATGGAAGTGACACCATTCTCAATCATCTGCATTACTAAATTACAAACAGGCACATGTGACACTTATGATATGTATGTAACTTTATAAACACCAACTGCAGGTTCCATGCAGAAGGGGATTTTGATCTTTGTCATGGTTTTGATAGGGAAACACTTCATGCCACATTTACCTGATGGACAGGGGCGAGAGGGTTTCACTGCTGCAGCCAGGATGGCTTTCATTCCCCGGGATGGTGTTGTACGCTGCACTGGTGTGATTCTGTCAGCAGCTGTGATGAGATATACATGTCCATTTTTCAGTATAGCAGATGATGGCTATGAGCTAACATATATATGTCAACATCAAGTACCAGCTTTGCGGTAGTGCAAGAGTTGAGATTAACGTCTCCTATATATCACGGTCCTGATGAATTGCCACCAGACCTGTTAGGGGCTTCTTTAGGCAAGAAACATGTCGACCCCATGCACCACACAGACCCTGTAGGACCATTATCTCCTGACAGGGCTTTTAGTTTTTAGTTAGGTTAGTGCACCCTTGGGAATAAAATTATTGAATAGGGCAGCCCTAGACCTATTTTAAATTACACTGCACACTCATGACACTACCCTGTCCACAAACCCTCACACACCAAACAGCTTCATCAAAAAAAGATCTCCGCCAAATAGCCCCTTCATGGGTGTTCGTTAGGCATTGCAGCGCCGGCCTAATGAGGAGCATGCCCAATGATGAAGCATGACTTCCCCGGGGTGTATGAGTGCACTTCATAACAGACCTGAACACTCCCACACACTTAGGAACTGCATACTGGTTTATTTTTCACTTCTTCTTGATGTCCTGGACGGTGCGCACATCCTCCTCCTATGCTGTGACAGCAGTAGCTAAATGCTGCCATAGAGCTGGCTGCTGTGTGCCACTGGTGCAGTAAGGTGGGAGACCATATAGGCGTTTGTGGTGCCTCACAATGAACTCCACAATCATGGTGGTCTCCTCAGCTGTGAAGTACTTCTTCCTCCTCATTTTGTACAGTTTCCAGTAGTGATGAACTGCAAATAAAACCAGGAACTCTCTGTGGCCAAACCTGTTCCTTGAATGTGTGCTGCTTTTATGTGGTTTGTGGTGCTGGTCTTTGCTGTTAGTGTTATTTGACTTCAGCTGGAGCATGGTGGGGGATGGTAGGCACTTAAAATTATCATCAGACTCAAATGCGGGTATTACATCCCAGATACGGAGATTCCGGCCCTTGTGCGAAAATTCCGGCCCGGGAGCGGAAATTCCAGCACAAGTGTGGGTTTTCCACTCTGGGTGTGGAAATTCCAGCCCGAGTGCGGACGTAATGTTAGGAGTTGTAAGTGCATTCTGTGAATACCAAAAATCATAAGTACCTTCTGTGAATACCAAAAGTAGTAAGTTTAGGATTTTGTCTCAGATTAATTCTGTGAAACAGCCCTATTGTCTGCATCTACGGCTATATCACTGAAGAGGTCTGCTGGTGTGTTTGTTTGTGTATGTGTGCATGTGCGTGGATGTGGGTGTGTGTGCATATGTGTGTGCGTGTGTGTGTTGTACCTCATATACTAAAATACATTTTAGCATACTTTTGGGAACCACTGTATGATGTTGCCCACCCTTGGTAATAGATGCTGATGGCTGTACATAATACACAGAATCTATGTACCACTGGGAGTCAAGGCGCTCATGCTTTCATTGACTTTCCTTATAGAGGAGAAGTACCCACTGGGTGTTCAGAATTCATATAGAACCTTGGAAACATTGCAAGTATTTATCATATGAAAGATTCATAGAGTGATCTTCTCATGTCCATAATTTATCATCTGGCATGTCTTCTTTGTTCTAGCACTCAGCAGCTCTTGTCAACATCCCATGGCTGTTCCTCAGCTTCCTCCCACTATCCATACCATCTGATTTTATTGTCTCAGGTGTGTTAATGCCTTGTCTGATGCATGTCACCACTATATGACTGTATGTTTCCTGGGATGAATACATTGGAGATGGCCAGGGAATAGATGCAGTACATAGTAAGGATACGGTGCACAGAAGAGGGATGAAACAGACCCTCAATTCATGTGGGACACCCAGACTTTAGCCAACAAACCAGTGGAATTCTAAGCCCCAATTTATAATGAGCAGTCTAAAGCTACATGTTTCAGAATGCAAACAGCAGCTTGTAGAAAATGTCACCTATAACATTGGGCCACTTGACAGAAATGCAGAGTGCTGCGAATGGATTTGAATAGGAGTTGTAGAAGGGAATGTGAAGCTGTAGGGGTTTGAAAGACGTGGGGGCAGAGGAGATGAATGTGCTCTGAGAGAGAAGAGCTGAACAGGAGAATGATATTGCATAGGGGTAAATTATGAAGGTAGAAATGTTATTGTAGAATATTTAAGATTGCTTGTCGAGTTTGATTTGTTGTATAGTAAGGAGACTAGGAGAGCCCTTCCAAAAGGCATGATATACGACCCACAAAAATTTGTGACAGCCAACGTGTAAAGATGCTTATTCATTAACCCAACACACTGTGCAAGCGTGATATGGGGACTTCTCAAGTAAATTCATATTACTCAGAGTAAAGCATGGAATGCTCAAACTCTATTGACCAGGCTGACTATTATGAAATTTGAATGCCAATATCATTGCATTACTCAGTGCTAAGGGTAGAGGTGGCTGCTATGGGGCAGTAGTGGTTGGGGCAGGGAACCGGGCTGGGGGAAAAAAAAATGTAAAAATTCCACTTACCTGCCAGTTGCCGCCTCTCCTCCATCATTCATCTGTCGATGATGCACGGAAGCAGGAATCACATAGACTCCTAGACTCCTCTAGCCAATGACGACGCTGCTGTCACCAGCATGACAGCAGTGCCGTGATTGGTCTGAGCGCAGTGGTTTGGTGCTCAGACATGGGGTGGGAGCTTGTGCATATTCTCCACCTGGCCTTGCAATACAGCCGAGTGGAGAAAATGCTAAGTATGCATGACTGTTTGACTGGCCCAAGACTGCGGGCCAAACCGTCATGCACACTTAGAAAGTGCCCATCACTCCTCAAACTGCTAGCTGGCTGACAGCCCAACCGCCCCCCACACCTAAAACAAAACAAACTGGGTCGGTACAGGAAAAATCGAATGATAATAAATTGTGTTATTATCATTTTATTTTTCTTGCCACCACTTGCCAAGGGATGTGGCAGACTGTGGTCTTACCTGGATTACTCTTGTTACCCTAAATGCAGGAAGGTAAATAGGGGTATCCTTCTTTGTAAGTCGTTATTCTGCTGATAGAGGAGTCTCACCAGCCCTTACGTTGAGAGAGGTTCCATGGAGAGGAACACACTTTAGAATGTCACTAAAAGCTCATGTACAAGAATGTAAGAGATACATATTGTTATTGGGTAATATCCATTCTTGAAGGTTAAGTGTGAGAAGTTGGCCTGATATTTGCTGTCCACTAGTTATAGTGGGCCCCTTGTATCAGTCCAAACAACCCCTTATTGGTTATAGGTTAAAGACAACCTTTATTGAAAGCTATCCTAGTGGTAGCCATGGAGAGCAGCCTTCAGGCTAAGTCTTGAAGGAATAAAAAGCAGCTTGTTATACCAGTCTATAATCTCTTGAGTCACTAAATGAAAGATATCCACACCAGGAATATATATAAAATATATGTATTTATTACTAAACACACCCTCGTAGTCTCTTTATGAGACTAGAGGTCAAAACACATAAGTTACAATTCAATAATCACAGTAAAATAGCACAAATACACATCAGGCCCTGGGGGCGAGCCAAACCATATACTAAAATAGTGGTATAAGAACCACGACTTAACTAGACACAAGGCCTAGAGCCTTTAGAATCGCTGGGACCCCAAGGAACCACCAAAGGTAGTGACACAGGGGACCCACGGGGGCCGTGTGCAGTGTGTGAACACAGCCGCGAGCTCCCGTTGGCTTCTATGGGGAAAGTCGCGGTTAGATTTTTAAAGATTAGGGACACTTAGAAATGAGTCAGGACCAAACCCTTTTGGACTTAGGACATTTCTAGGGCTAACACCCACGGGAGCACCAGAGTACTCGTGATACCTCGCCCATGGAATCTGGGTGCATAGGTGTCTTTTGGTGTTGGGTCACGTCGTCGTTTTCAATGGGAGCTGGCGAAGAAGTGCTGCTGCCGTGAAGATGCGAAGTGTCCGAAGAGATCCAAGCCTGGATTGAAGATGAGAAGAACCTGAAAGCAGAGGGGACAGAGTCTGGGTCACTAGCTAGTGACCAGGAAGGCGATGGACGGATGCCCACCGATGTCTGGTGATTTCAGGTGAAAGAGGTGAAGCTTGACTCTTCAGCCACGAGGACCAGGAGGTGTCGAGGATGACCAGGAGCTGGATTCGAGCAGTACAACAAAGGATGTCGAGTGCTGCAGTATCGGTGCCCCGATTGGACACAACAAGCCTTGGCAACAGCAACCCACGCAGAAACAAGACAGATGCTTTGGTGCAGACCAGCAAGGTCTGTGGGACTCACCACTTGGTAGGGAGTCGGGGCACATCTGGAGCAGCCAGGGAAGCTCAAGGAAATTCAAAGTTACCCCTTCAGGGACCCACCAGTCAACAGACCAGTGATCGTGAAGGGACCTCAAGACAAAACACAAAATGGCAGCCCATGGGTCACTCGGAATGACCAGGCCAACAATCTTCAGTGTATTTAGTGCTCGAGGAAGGGGCTACAAGTCAGCTCAAGAAGGACTTCAAGAGACATCGAGAAGTCAATGCACTTGCAGAAATGCATGGTGACCAGGAGTTCCGGTTCCACACTACTCACGAGGGCTGCGGGTCTCAGCTTTGCTGAGGACTCGGGTTGGCCTATGGGATGTCTGGAAATCCTCTTCCTGGGCTGCAAATACTTCGGAATCCGGCAGGAGCTTTGGAAATGCAGACTGGCAAATTGCTTCATTGGTGCCTGCCAAGCAGGGCAGTCACTCCTTGACCCCAAGGGAGATTTCTTCAGTCCTCTGGTCGAGCAGAGCATCGAAGGTCCAGGATTTGGCTTCAGAGTTTCGTCCAGGTTAATCTAAAGTTCTGGTTACAGAGGTTCCTTACTTATACCCAAGGAAGGGGTTGGACTAGCTCCGGGGACCCACCTATGGGACGGTTTGGAAAGAGGGGTGGCTACACCCATTTCCTTTGTCCAGTTTCATGCCAGAGCAGGGGCTGGAAGCTCCTGAACTGGTCTGAGCTGGACTATGCACAGCAACACCAAATGTGCCTCCAGTGCAGGACTTCAAAGCACTCAGAGAGTGCTCCCACCCAGCCCCAATACACATAATCCTGTCTGGGAGGTGGTTGCACCTCCCTGTGACAGGAAACCTATTGTCCAGGCCTCCCCTGCCGGAGTTTCGGTCAGCAGTAGGAGGCCAGACTTGTGTCTGCAGCATCCATTTTGTGATGCCAGGGCTCTATTAAGTTTCTACTGGGTATACCAGTGCTGCCATGTCTCTCCCTCTAGAAGAGTGGGATCATACTCCCACACCAGTTACTGGTGTGAAGGTATGATTCCAAGGGGTTTGACACCAAACACGACATGTTTCCTTGCAGCCAGTCCAAAGTTAGCATTTACCGTTTGGTTATAATGCACTTAAGAGTATATGGTCAGGCTGCACTACTGACAACCCCGGAGAAGAGATTCCAAAGGCTGAAGAGGGGCTCAGCTCATGCCTGGGCACCCCCTCACATATAACCAAGCACTCTGCCTTCAGGATTGATAAGGCCTGCCATAGGTGTTGCTGATAGCTTTGTATGTGCAGTATATGGTGAGATATAGTGAACCTATATCTCAGTAAGAGGTGCATGCACCACGTTACCCAGGCTGCAGTAGCAGACCTGTGGTGTCATTTTGGGTGGCTTTCCAGGGGTGGCATAATACATGCTTCAGGCCCTGGTAGGCCTCTGGGGTGCCTATGCCCTGGGTACATAGTATACCATATACTAGGAACTTATAAGGGCACCTCAAATCCAATCTGAACTGTACCTAGAGTACATGGAATCATTTTAGAGAGGAAGCAGCTTGGCTGGTGACCTGAATAGCAGGGTCCCAGTCAGACTAAAGTCGAAAAGCAGTGAAACACCAGCAAATAGTGGGGGTAAACGTGAAGCAGATCCTACTCTCCTACATTAAGGAAAGTTCATCATCTCTTAAAATCGGTGCTCCCTAGTGATGAGGCAGATCCCACGACTGTATTTTTTTATGGTGAAAGCGACCAAGCCTGTTTCCATTTTATTCTCCCTGACATTCCTATTTAGCAATCTCTGAGGAGCATGCACTGAGAGAGTGACTCCAAATGCAAGATACTTTCTAATTCTGCTATTCAGTTGTCCAATTAAAGGTTCTCAAAATGATCTACATTCCAAACCCTCTCCATTCTATCGTGCTACAAAACGTGCTAAAGTGAAGCTTCAAATATTTTTTTAAAAATCATTTCATTGCGAAAGCACTGCCTCCTTGCTGCTGCATTTCACATAACTTCACTGTTTGTGTCAGTTTTCATATTTTAAGAAACAACCTTTATTGACAAGTCCTAGTGCTTCGTTTTAACACTCACTCCTCAAATAGCACTCAGTTTTGGGACGCCTAGTTCACTGACATAACAAGCATCTTGGCTTGCGGTATCATTTATAAACAGTGAAGTAGCACGTATTGCGGTTAACACACGTCGTCCGTGCGACAGTGAAGTAGCACGTATTGCGGTTAACACACGTCGTCCGTGCGTCACGCGACGTGCTAAAGCTCGGCTTTGAACTGGACAAAATGATACCGCAGCTATTTTATGCAAGAAAACTTTTTTAAAAAACGTTGATGTTTGAGAAGAATTTGACGCAGCAGAAAACTAACATCAACATTTCTACGCCTCGTTAACTACGGGGAACACCCTGCACAAACCAATCACCCATTTGGGATCGTGTGAGGTCAAGCGCTTACAAACCCTAATTCATTGCAGTTGTAAGGATGTGGCCACCGCCTGAGCTAGCGAGGGAAAGCACCAAACATACACCTGGCTAACTTGAAGGAGGAGACGAATTGATCTAAAAAGAAGCTCGTGGTGCAAACATTTCCAGCGGAAGAGCTACACGCTGGTTTTGTGTGTTCCTGGCTTCAGACACTATTATTTATTTTCTTCATACCTGCTTTTATGCTGTTTTGATTTGGTGGTTGCTGTGGCTGACCTTTCACATTTGTGGTCTGGTGTGTTTTATCCAATTTCCCTGCTGGATAAAGATCTTTCCATGAACTTTACTGTTTAATCACATTGCGCCGTGCGTGTCATATATTGGAAACATTATTAATAGCCTTTTCAGCCAAGCCCTGTCAGGGCAGGCGCAAAATCAACAGCAAGGCCGGCTTCAGCGCGTGCTGCCTCAGTTTTTCCAGCGATGCCTGCCCAGGGTGGGCCGCAGCGCAGTTTCCATGTTCCACCTCTAAACAAACATTTCCAAGGGCGGCTGGTGACATAAGATCTGGTAATGCATGCACATCACTATGCGTGTAATGTACAAGGGTCACCAGCATTGAGGTGAGTCCTGAAACACTGTTGTTCCTCCTCAGCAATTAGGTCAGATAATAAATACGCCATCGAGGATCAAATCATCTGTTCAAACAAATTAACTTCAATATAAAAATATAAACGAAGAACTTGTGGCTCAAAGTCAGTGAGTGAAATCCAAAATCGCACTTAAAATTAATCCCCTTCAATATTGTACTCATCTGCCTTTTATTCGGCTATTTCTGTAGTAGTTTTCCTAAAGGTGTAGCACATTATGTAGAATAGATTATATAAGACTTTAGATTCCTATTTTAGCTTGTGCGTCCTTGTTACTGGCCAATTAATAAGCATTAGAACCCAAACATTACATTACTCTGGACGGCATCTGAGTACTTTTTAAACTTCTAATACCATCTACTCAAATGTGGCAATGACTATGATAAAAGTAGTAGCCTTCTCATCCTCCCATCTCTTCTTGGAGTTCACCGCGGTGCATAACTTCAGCCCCATGACATTCACTGTGCCTCTAGACTCCTGTCGCGTAGCCTGCTTTCCTGCTGCCCAGAGGATGTGGGGATGCAGAGGGAAGAGTTCACCCTAGGGATTAACCAGACTTACACACAGTGGAACTTCTCTTCCGCTTCCGTTTTCCTACATCTTCAAGTGTAGCCCTATTTTGATTTGCAGGTGAAGTACATGATGGTGAGGGTTTAGGAGGAGGAGCCATTCAGATGGTAAGGACTGTCATTGCTTGACGATGTTTGGCGTGAGGTGTAGGTGTTTTCACATGTCTCCGTTTTATAATATTGGCCAGCGTATTTTTCTGAGACACAATCTAGGGGCATCGGCATGAATTTCCACATTTCGACACAGTCAATGAATGGATAGCAAATGTCTTAAGTTGAACTCCTCTAAGACGGAAGTCATCCGATTCGGTAACAACTCCTCCTTTTGGTCCCCTTCATGGTTGTCAGATGTGCTGGGTTCTCTTCCAGTGCCCATTAAGGTTAACAAAGTGGGCATCTTGGTAGATGATAGATTCACCTTTAAAGAGCAACTAAACAAGGTTATTTCCACATCCTTCTATACTTCAAGAACCATCAAGGAAATTGCTCAATTTCTGCCATTTGATCTTTTAAAGACAGGTGGTATCGCTTTAGTCTTATCAAGATTAGACTATTGCAACGATCTCTATCATAACCTACCTAAAAGTTCCCTAAACAAACTTTAAATCTTACAAAACTCTGCAGCTCGGGTGCTCCTGAATGTTCCAAGATTCCATTCTGCCTCTCAAGCCATCAGTAGGTTTCCAGCGTATAGTTTTCAAGGCTTTATGCATTGCGATTAAGGCACTCCATGGACAAGGTCCAGCCTACCTGAGGGAAAGTTTCAGATGGTATTTGCCATGTAAGGCTCTTCGTTCCAGCTTTGCCAGTAATCTGGTAGTTCTTTCCTACAAACGTTTATCTTGGGGAGGCAGGAGAATTTTTTTTTGGAGTGCTCAAAATTGGAATCTTCTTCTTCAGGATTTGAAAGTCACCACCTCTTCATTAGTTTTCAGGAAATCTTTAAAAACACGTTTTTTCAGACATTAGAAGCTCTGGTTGGTGCTTTTCCTTGTCACTTATAGTGTCAAGAAGCCTCCGGGTCTTCGCTGCACTGTACAAGTTTATAATCCATTCATTCATTCCTTCATTCATTCATGAAACTGTTTGGGGAATGTTTTAAGTAGGCCTGGGCAGTAAATTCCGTTCCGCTCGCGGAATTTGCGGAATTTCGGTAATTTCGCGTTCCGCGGAGATCGCGAAATTGCCCAAAATTCTGCTTTCCGCGACTTCTGCGTGTTCGCGGAATTTTTGCATGTTCGCGGAGATTTTTTTACCGTTTCGCGGAGATTTGCGTGACGCGATTACGCAAATTCCACCCACCCCTAGTTTTAAGTCTCTAGAAACACAATATTTCATGCACATTTTTTGTGAGTAAGGTGAATTGAGAGTTTGCCGCCCTTGCAAGGTTGTTATAGTATACATGCAGTAGTTCACTCGCAAATGCACCTTTATGAATCTGGCACTTTACTTTTGTGAATTGTGACTATTCACAAGTTTAAACAGTTTTGGATTTAAAATAATTTTTGTAGTGTCACCCCTAGGAACAAACCCTGTCTTACTTCTCATCATAAAGTCACTACACTAAATAATCTGTCTTTCTGGCATTTTGTACCCTGTACTGAGCTTGATCTTCTGGCACAAACGTCTACTGATCACAGATATCTGCATCCAGATTAGATTGTGCCCTTTTTGGATCCACATTAGTGTACAAAAAGTGTGTGAAACAAGTGTTTGCTTCTTTGGTATACCTGATGTCTGTTCATCTCTCTTCACCTATTTCTGTTACACTCTCTCTCTCTCTTATTCTCTTTCTCTCTCACTGTTTCTCACTTTCTTTCACCCTCAACCACTTTTACTGTCCCTCCTTCACCCTTTCTAGTTGTTGCTCTCTTTGCCTGTAGTTCTCTTCATTACCGTCTCACTGTTTCTCGTATCACTCATTTTCTTACACATATTCAATATCAATTACATTAATTGATGATGCTTTTCATTTTGATGCCTTTTTTTGTCTCGTACATTACTTCTAAGATAGCAGGATATAAGATAATTTTATTGCAAGCCAAAATAGTTGATGTGTGCCATTCTTACATTTGCAGGCAGTCAATGTTGCCTTAAATTACTGTTGTTGTAGAAAACTCGCCTAAGTCATAGAAACATTGAAGTATAGACCTTGGATGTGTAGACATGCAGTAATATGAAATCACTAATTACCCAAGAGTAAGGGGTCAAAGGAACGAGAGGAGGTATGGACTTACGTTGTATGCATCCTTCCAAAAACGCAGTCCTAATTATAAAAAGCATATGCCACAGTGATCTATAAATCTCCCACTATCATCATCATCATAATCTTTATTTGATTTTATAGCTACAATCACAACAGACAAATCATTTAATATAAAAACAACATATAGAATATCAGTATCATAGTCATTCATATTTAAAAACTCCCACCAGAAAGAGCACAAGAAATAAACAAATAAAAGATTAATTCAACAGCTGCAAAAAAAGTAAGGCTGGCCTAACTTGGTTAAAATTAAGCGGTGATAAAATTGGGCGTATACAATTGTGGCACAGGTAACTATATTTTGGGCAGAACATAACCACATGTAATGTGTCATTAATCGAGATGTTATCACAGTTGCAGGGGTGGGGGGGCAGATCTGAGTATTTGAAACAACCCTGATTAAAAGGGACCAGTCTGTGAATTTAGAAATACAACAGAGAGGCAACACACAAATTCAACCAACAAGAACACAACAGATGGATGGCCCCCTTCTTGGCCTTAATATACTTGCAGGTTAAAAGATAGAGGTTCAAATTCTGTTCTATTGTTCCCCGACCAGGGTGAAACCCATACTGGAGGTCAGAACAAAAGCCTTGCGCCTCGGCCCAATCCGTGAGGGAAGTGTATGAGGAAAATGGGTCTAAAACAGGTTGGGTCTGATCTATTCCCCTTTTTTAAGACAGGGACTATTATAGACTGGGACCATGTAGAGGGAAGTTGCCTAGGTACAGCAGAGTTTAAGTGCAGTGTCAGTATAAGGACCCACAAATCTATACAATCCTTGTATAGGTCACCAGGTACCCCATCAGGCCCTGTTGCCTTGTTAAAAAGCAACTTGGAAATAGCGGCTCTGACCTCTGAGAGGCTAAAAGTTAGATTACGCTCTGTCCGTGGACCTTCTACAGGCTCCAGCTCTCCCTTAAGGCTATAAATGGCCCTAAAGTGATCCACCCAAGCCTGAGATGGGATTGTACATGCCTGCTTGGTAAGCTGATCCTAATTAAAAATGGACAAGTTGACGACACCCCAGAAGGCTGTGCTACTGCACTCCTGACTGGCCATCACCAACTTGTCCCAGGTCTCTGCTTTGATTTGGGCTTTACAGGCTTTCTCAGAGGCTGCCCTGGCCTTCTTAACCTTTTCCTGACAGCGGGGCTTAGTATGCAAGAGATTCCACAGGTCCTTATGGGCTATGGAGCATTGTCTGTCAAACGATCTAACCACATAGGTGGTCGGCGAGGCAACGATTTTAAGGAGTGCCGACTTAATGAACCTGCAGATATTAGTAAATGATGCCAGGATCCTCTGTGATTGCTCTGCGTCTGAAAGACAGGTCGGAAAATCAGCTTGACACAAAACAATCAGGTTTTGAACAAAGGCCAATGGAACAATGCTGGCCCACTTTATCCTACGCCCTTGATCAGCCATTGCACTGAGGGCCTGGTAAGCGGGTGTAGAGCTCACCACTTCATTGTCCCAATAAAATGATGCAGTTAATGGGTTATGGTTGTTCAATGATGTTGTAAAATCTCACAGTCCAAAAGTGTGGCAAGTAGACAACCGGAGACAAAGATAAAATCAATCACACTACAATGCCCTCCACCCTCAAAGGTGGGCCCGTAGGTCTCCACTGGATCATGTTTGCTTGTCAATAAGTTCACCAGATTAAAGGCTGGTTGCCGCTTCCCCTTGATGTGTGTGTTTAAAATGTGTCTGGCTTGCAAATGGCCCCTCAAAATCAGATTCCTGATTGTTAGAACAGGAGCGGCACGGTGCAAGTTAAAATCTCCTACCAATATAATTAGAGTAAAAGGGGTTTATGACAGAAAGAAATCATCTATAAAACATTTTAGACTAGCCATCGCTTCTATTTCATCTTTCGAGGAAACTGCTTTACAAAAATTGATAAGGAGTAGTCTACGTTTGTTAGGGAATATTAAAAGGGTACCAAAATAGTTTTACATTTGGAATTTATCACCTTTACAGTTATATTATGATTTAATTAAGATGATGAGGTCACGACTAGCGCATCTACTAGAGGAGTGGGTGGCTAAAACTGAGTGGGAGGAATAGCCATCAAGATACAAGCAACCCTTGGTGTCCCATGTTTCTTGTAGACAGATCAGAACAAAGTTCTTCAGCATGTCCAGTCAATCACCATCAGAAAGTTTACTCTGGACCCCGGCTATATTCCAACAGATGACCTTAATAGAATCTTGAGTCACAGCCACGGGATCCTCCGTTGGGATGGCAGAGATCTGAGGGTCTGTAATCGAGGTAGAGTCCAGAATTTGCAGGGCAGCACCATGGCTAACCCTGTGACAAAGTCAAATATCTCGAGCCCCCAACATTGGGGTCATTGGGGGGCAGAAAAATCCTGATGGGAGAACTATTATACGGTCTGAGGGTGCGTCCATCAAACCTAAGCTGTGAAAAATGAAGCCACCTCCAGGGAGTTGTTAAAATTCACTATAATGCTGTCTCCCATCGCCGTTTTCTGGGATTGGCCTATCCAACACACCCTACGGACAATTATAATTTTCTCTGTCAGCATCTGCGTGGGGGATAAGAGGCATTGGTCCTGGTTGCCATCCAGTGGACAGTCTTGTTTTTGAGTTGATTGAAATTTCCCTCTGCCCCCTCCTCAAAGGGGGCACGTCCACCGACACAATGATGTAGGGTGTGGCCGCGGGGGCAGCTAGATCAATCAATAAATCAATCAATCAATCAATCAATCAATCAATCAATCAATCAATCAGGGGTTTATAAAGCATGCTACTCACCCATGAGAGTCTCAAGGCGCTGGGGTGGTGCAGCTCTGGATCAGTCGAAGAGCCAGGATTTGATGCTCTCCCTGAAGGTGTGCAGAGTGGGGGAGAGACTGATGTCAACTCGGAACTCGTTGCAGGTCTTAACTGCAACTTAGGAGAAGGCTCTTTCACCTGCTCTGGTTCTGCCGATGCGTGGGGTCTCTGCCAGGGTGAGGTCAGCAGAGAGGAGGTTACTTATAGGAACGTGGAAGGAGACTCTTTTGTTGAGGTAATTGGGTCCGATGTTGTAGAGGGATTTGTAGGCTTGGGTGAGTAGCTTGAAGGTTACTCTCTTCTTGATGGGGAGCCAGTGGAGATCTCATAGGTGTTGGGTCATGTGCTTGTGTTGTGAGGTTCCGAGGACGAGTCTGGCTGCGGTGTTCTGGATGATTTGGAGCTTGCATAGCAGGGATTTGTTGATTCCGGCATAGAGGACCTTACCGTAGTCCAGTCTGCTGGTTATGAGTGCGCGGGTGATGGTTTTTCTGCATTTGGGGGGGATCCACTTGAGGGGGATCCACTTGAAGGTCTAGCAGAGGATGCGGAGGGAGTTGAAACAGGGGAAGGTGACGGCGTTGATCTGGCGGGTCAAGGTGAGGGAGGAGTCAAGGATGATGCCAAGGTTTCAGGCATGGTCTGATGGAGTGGGTGGGTTTCTGAGG
Organism: Triturus cristatus; assembly: GCF_964204655.1. NCBI lineage: Eukaryota > Metazoa > Chordata > Amphibia > Caudata > Salamandridae > Triturus > Triturus cristatus. Next base: position 252,432,534 of record NC_140594.1, read on the forward strand.
GCAGAAGGCCACCAGGTGTTGTCCCAGGTGGTGGAGTAGGGTCCAAGGATGAGGACCTCTGTCTTCAGTGATTTGAGCTTGAGGCAGCTGTTGAGTATATGTCGACTGTGAGATGTGGCGGAGGCGGACAAATCAGTGTTACTCAGGCTTCCCTGCTGGATTGCCGTACCAGGCACTTGCTGCTCAGAGTTAGCCTCTGTGAACCTCGGCACGTTGGGTAAGTTGGGAGTTTGAGCGTTTGGCACCCCCATAAGTTGTTTCCGCCTTTCTTTTCCCGATGCTCAGAGTTCATAAACACTAAAATATGGGTGAATAGACCAGAGGAATAACAAACAGTGCAGGGAGAAAGTAATATGTGCAGTCACTAACCACCTGCAGAGTACGCCAGTATCCTGAAATCCAAAAGAAAGGGGGTGGCCCAGCCCAGCTTCTTTCGGTGTATGACGGGCTAAGATGGGCCTGTCTTGGCCTGTTCTTGGCCCAGGCACATCCCGCTCAGCGGGAGCCAGTGAGCCTATTAAGCACCTCCGGGGAAGCGGCCGCAAGATCTTCTGGGGCTTCAAGACTGCCCGTACCAGCACTGGATTCCAGCTCCAGCGCAGCGGGAGCCTGTGAGCTCTTTAAGCACCTCCGGGCACAGGATAAGCTGCAGAGAAGCAGCAGCGGCCGCAGGATCCTCTGGGGCTTGAAGTCCGCCCGTGTCAGCACTGGTTTTCCGCTCCAGCACAGCGGGAGCCTGTGAGCCCTTTAAGCACCTCCGTATGCAGGAACAGCTGTGGAGAAGCAGCAGCGGCAGCGGGATTCTCTGTCTTGAAGTCCGCCCGTATCAGCATAATGGGGACCTGGATGTCTGTGTTGTCTCAAAGAGGTCAGGACTCAGGAATGACAAAAATTGTAACAAAGGACCTGACATACCACCATTGGTATCATGCTCCATCATTGGCCCACCACATTAATCAGAAATGTTTCTAGTGATGTGTGGGCTCACTGTATGTGCGGGGAGTATTTTGTTCAAGGAAAGGAAATGGGTGCGTGATACAGTGTGTAGTCATTAAACATTTTTGGGTCCTTACAAATGTTTTTTTTCTTTTATAACTGGAGTCAAGCAAGATGATTAAAATTACAAGGTGATGCTTGGGAGTGATTACTACTCCTGCATCCTAAAGATCAACATGCTCAGTCAAGATGATGGGGTCCCTGGCTTTCATCTGGGCCGGTATCCTAAGTGCTCTATCTCTATACACATTCACACTAAAACAGCATTCATGTGGCAAAGATTTAATAACATATATTCTGCTGGGAAATACTCAAGTTGTCTGCCACAATTAGATGGTCTTGTGGTAAATAGCATAAAATAAAACACATAACATAAGGCATTCAAGAAAATTACTGCTCTCTCTTCTCATCCCAGGCATATTGTCATGTGCAACGGTAAAATTTCACATTTAAAAAAAAACACACTACAAAACACAGAAAATCAGTATGTGCAGGCTACTTCACATTAGATATGCCTGCATGCTTCATTCATACTGCTTTACCGTATAATTAAGGGGGATTTTGCTAAATGAATTTACAGACGAGGAGGATCTTATCTTCAAACTCTAGAGGGGTAGAAAATGTAAGGTTTTTAGCAAAAAGGTTGTGGGAATTCTTAAAATGTTTATTCCCAAAAGTGTAGTCCACCAAACGTACTTTGTCATAGGTATAGCCCTGTGTAAATACCTATACAAGTGTTGGTGTCCTCCCAATGTTTCTGCCCTTCAGTGAGGCATTCTCCTAAATGCGCTGAGAGGTGCATGTGCAGAGTGGTGGAGAAAGGGGTCACGGCCTCTAGCCACCTCTCTGCAATCCCACAGTGTGGAGCTTACTGAAGGTCCTGGGACCCCCGTCAAGAGGCCTAGGAGGTCAGGGTGTTTCTGTCCCTTTTCATTTTTTAATATCACTTTATGTGACTCGGTTCAACTGAGTCACATAATGACTGCCAACAATTCCTGGTTTGAAGTGTGGCAGTCATTCAGATCTCAGCACGAGATCGGGAGGGGTCACAGATCCACTGCGTCGCTATATATACAACTGGGAATTTCTTTAAATATCTCAGTAACTACTAAACGTATTTAGCCCAAATCATATAAAGGCACTTAGTTAAACCAACATCTTCCTTCCTGCCAAATATGGAGTAATTCTGTTCAGCAGTTCGGGCAGTAGCCGTGTCTAAAGATCCTTTGGGGATTAACAAGGGGAAAATGTGCTTTTAATCACCCCCTGGTTCTCCGCCCCCTCTTGATGGATCACCCTGAAACTTTCAAGATAGCAGCTGAAGTGACCGTTGTATTAGTTTTGAAAATGTTGTGAAACTTTGGCAAAACACGCTTTTCCTATGGAAACTAGGTTAACTATAACTACCTACTGCCGATATATAACTATATATATTTGCTGAAAAAACAAAAGCTACAGGAACATTATAGTTATGCTCAGATTTCACCTGTCAGTGTCATCACTAATGTCATTTGAGATGTCATGAGTGATGTAATTAGTGATGTTACTGACTATGTCATGAGTGATGCAATATGTGAAGTCATAAGCAGTGCATTGAGGATTGCGGTCGCGTGAGTTATAGTTGCCTGCAGTAACTATAACGGGGGAATTTCATTGGTTTTTTATGAGTGAAATGTCCAGCTAACTATAACATGTGTGAAACCTATGGTTTTTTAAGTGAATTTGCACGGTTTTTTAAATGCTAATTCCTAACTATAACGTGTGTGAAACCTATGGTTTTTTCAGTGAATTTGTACGGTTTTTTAAATGCTAATTTATTTATGTATTATTTTTTCTATATATTTATTTTACAATAAACTACGTATTAAAAATTATTATTATTTTTTTTTTTGGTTTTCACCCTGCGAATTATTATTTTTTTGTAAAAATTTTTTTTTGTGTGTGTTTTTCAGGGTGTGCGATTTTTAAAAAAAAAAATTTTTTTTTTGCCTTCGGCGTCCTTCAGGGACCCCCTGACAAAGGCTAGGGGGTCAGGAACTCTCTACCCTGCCCCCTTTTCACGTTCGCCACCTTCCTTTTTCACTCTCGCACTGAAAACAAACAAAATGGCGGCCGACACTTCCTGATTTCGACCGATTCGAACGTTGACTAACATGTAACCACCAATCAGAATTACGCTCGTGCACGTTAGGGTGCTCGCACGGTGCTCGCACGGTGCGCGCACCCTGCGCGCATATAGATATATATATTCTTTTAAATGCTATTTTCTCCGGAAATACTGAACAGATTTACACCAGACCTGCAAAAGGCACTTCCTTGACCTTATGGCTACCTCTCTGCCAAATTTCAAGTAATTCTGTTCAGCCGTTCGGGCTGTAGCTGTGTCTAAAGGTCCTATGGAAAAATGCATGGGAAAAACGCGTTTTGGGACCCCCCTTTTATCTCAGCCCCCGCTTGACGAATCCCCCCGAGACTTTCAGGGTAGGAGCGGAGCGTAGCGCCCCACCTATTTTGAAAAATTCGCGAGGATTCGTCGACCGGCGCCAAAGTTATTCAAAATACAATGTTGCGGATTTCCTATGGAAACGTGGTCCTAACTATAACTACCTACTGGCGACCGCCAGTAGGTAATATATATATATATATATATATATATATATATATATATATATATATATATATATATATATATATGTGTATATATATATATTCCACACGAAGAATCACGCTTCCTTCCAGTATGAAATTCAAGCCCATCCAGTCGAGAGGTAAGTCAAGAGGAATATATTTAACAGGCAGCTCAAGGGAAAAAGCATAACGCGTCTCAACACAACGGTGTCTTAATCATATGCAGCTGTGCGGAACAAGTGACTTCGAGTTTAAATACACTCCGTTGGTAAACAGTGAAGAGGGATTCTAGTATGCACACAACTAAAAGCGCTGGTCACAACTTATTTTTCGTTTTTTGGTTTTCACTTTGGGACTGCACAGTTCTTTTCTACACAATATTCTTATTGGTATCATTGTCAAGTACATTATGTTGAAACAGTGTGCGAATTTGCATGGTTACAGTCCCAGTGCTTGTTTTTTAGCTACAGTGACCAGCATGCAACATTCCTGATTCACAAAAATACAGCATCACATCCTTCTTATTTAAAGTTAATTTAATTCAAAGGTCATAACTTGCCCACCTTAGTGCTTCAAAGGAATCAATTCCATACTGTGCAGGGGGGCAGCCATAACTATTTTTCCTCCATTTAGCTCAAAGGCAGTGTTCCTCATGGTGAAAGATAATAGTTCCACTCTTTTCCTGGCTGCCCGTATTTATTTATTTTCCTTGCTCTCGAAGTGCAGGGGAAACCCACCACAAACCCTGGCTGCATATATATATATATATATTTGTCTCCACCATTCTCTACAACTTCCCTTCAATGGGAACAGACAGAAGCTAACCCAATTTTTGTGCTTACATTTTTTGTTGTTTATTGCTCAGTCACGACAATCGCCATTACGGTTTTGGGCCGACAGGGCCTTGATCACATGACGCGTACTGGGAGTCACATTACTCATTTTAAAGTGCAAGGTGCCATCACACGTGATACAGTACAGTATAGACATAGAAGAAATCCATACGTCATTACGTTCGTCTTGAGTAAGACTGTGCAAAATCAGCAATAAACATATAACGACTTAATGTCAACATGTTATAAATACATTTAAAACCAGATTTACGTAAAATACATAAAAATTGGTGTAAAAGTATTTAAATGCTGTTATTAAAACATAATGTTGTCAATTCACATGTTGATGTGGTAAACACATTTTTTTCTCCATATAATACCTCTATAATACAGTGGCATATATTTCATGCGATCACCAGTTCATTTAGCATGACACAGTGTTGATAGGATGGTTGTTTTGGCACAAAGAATACATGTATAATATAGTATTCTCTTCTATACTGATCTAAAGTGCTAGGCGAAATATAGAAAAACGTGTGCTACCCTGGAACACACCATGTTCCTGAAATATAAATAAATAAATATTATTAAAGCTTAAATGCTTTCTTTGGCATGCTGAAACGATGATAATAAAATCAGGATAGTTGAGGAAAATCGTAGATGTTACCATATATCAAGTGAGGAAGTACGGTTGTCTGACATATTCATTATAACCAAGTATGAAAATCCTCACTGGAATTGTGTCCACTAGGGATCTTGGTGTCTAATTCTGCAATATATTATGTTTCAAGGCATCTGAGTTTCACCTCTGTTTCCCCCTCTCCTGGACATTGGAATGGAGTCAATTATGAAATGGGTGAGATGGTTTAAGTCATTAGCATGAATTTCTTTGAAATGACGTGCAATAGGATATGTCTGGTCATTGTTGGTGATTGCTCTCATGTGTTGCAGTATATGCTTGTGGGCCTGTAACTTAGTACTGCCCACATACTGCAACCCACAAGAGCCCTCCAACACATATACCACAAATTCCATGCAACATGTAAGGAATTTTGTAATTTTGACATGATCCTCTGGGGAAGGGGTTAATAAGTTGTTCTATTTGTCCCATATCTACAGGCCCTGCACGTGTTACACTTTACAAACCCCCTACGGGCAGTAAGCCAATTGATGGATTTTAAAATCTCTAGACTGATGCTGACCAATGAATCCCTCATAGACTTAGATTTTCTGAACGTAATACTGGGACAAAGCCAGCGCAACCATCGCGCCCCACCTCCGGAAAACAATCAACTGTTCCTTCGAGACAACAACCTTCCCAGAAAGCTGGAAGCACGCCGAGATCAACGCCCTTCTGAAGAAGCCCAAGGCGGACCCCAAGGACCTCAAGAACGTCCGGCCCATCTCCTTGCTCCCTTTCCCGCAAAAGTGACCGAGAAGATTGTCAACAAACAGCTGACCCGCTACCTCGAAGTTAGCAACATCCTGAACCCTTCCCAATCCGGTTTTCGCAGCAACCACAGCACCGAGACCGCCCTCATCGCCGCCACTGACGACATCCGGACCCTGATGGACAAAGGAGAAACAGCCGCCCTCATCCTCCTAGACCTATCAGCAGCCTTTGACATGGTCTGCCACCGCACCCTATCAGCACGCCTCCATGACGCCGGTATCCAAGAGAAGGCCCTGGCCTGGACCACATCCTTCCTCTCCTGCAGAACCCAGAGCGTCCACCTCCCACCCTTCCGCTCCAAAACCACCGAGATCATCTGCGGCGTCCCACAGGGATCCTCCCTCAGCCCGACACTGTTCAATATCTACATGGCCCCCCTCGCCCACGTCGCACGACAACACAACCTCAACATCATCTCCTACGCCGACACCCAGCTGATCATATCCCTCACCGAAGATCCCCACACCGCCAAAGCTAACCGCCACAGAGGAATGAAGGCCGTAGCCGACTGGATGAAGGACAGCAGACTGAAGCTGAACTCAGACAAGACAGAGGTCCTCATTCTCGGACCCACCCCATCAGCCTAGGACGACTCTTGGTGGCCCACGTCACTAGGCACAGCCCAGGAACCCACGGACCACGCACGCAACCTGGGGGTCATCCTCGACTCCACTCTCTCCATGACCAGGCAAGCCAACGCCGTCTCCGCGTCCTGCTTCAATACCCTCCGTATGCTCCGCAGGATCTTCAAATGGATCCCCCTCGACACGAGAAAAAACGTTACCCAGGCCCTCATCACCAACAGACTCGACTACGGGAACGCCCTCTACTCAGGAACTACAAACAAGCTCCTGAGACGACTCCAACGCATCCAGAACGTCTCGGCCCGACTCATCCTCGACGTTCCCCGCCACAGCCACATCACACTGCACCTGAGAGGCCTGCACTGGCTCCCCGTCAACAAAAGGATCACCTTCAAGCTCCTGATCCATGTACACAAAGCACTGCACAACACCGGACCCACCTACCTCAACAACCGACTCAGCTTCCACACCCCCACCCGAAGCCTCCGCTCAGCCAACCTCGCCACAGTCCCTCGCATTCGAAAAACCACCGCCGGCGGCAGATCCTTCTCCTACCTCGCCGCCAAGACATGGAACACTCTCCCCACCATCCTACGACAGACCCAGGACCTGCTGGCCTTCAGAAGACTCCTCAAGACCTGGCTCTTCGACCAGTAGTACCCCCCCCTCCCCAGCGCCTTGAAACCCTCTCGGGTATGTAGCGCGCTTTACAAATTCAGTGATTGATTGATTGATTGATGTTTGGGCAACAGTTTCCCAATTACTGGATCACTTTTGATCACTGACCAGTTCCTATTGATGGTCTTACTCAAAGTATTTTGTTCTTTGCTGTATGTTAAAATGAGTCTGGTTTCAGTGTCGGTTACATTGACATTGCTGTGACTTTTGTGGATTTTTTTCGCTAATAATTAATTTCTGTCCAACCTGTTAGCTTTTGAAATAGCTATTTTTACAGTTTTTTCATCATAACCTCCTTCCAAAAATCAAATTTTACTCATTTGCTGTGCTTCTACAAGATCAAAATCAGTGCTGCATGTTCGGGGTAACCTCAAGATCTCTCCATATGGTATACTGTGGGAGAGATGCCGTGGATGATGACTTGTTGCGTGCAACACACTATTGCCCGCAGTTGGTTGGCGGTAAAGTTTGGTTTCAATTTTTTGATCTTTAATGTATACCTCCACATCAAGAAAGTATACACTTGTGCTGCTGATAGTAGCAGTAAACTGAAGGTTAACACTATTTTGATTGATGTTACTAACAAAGTCGCGGGCTGATTCCTCAGTGCCTTGCCAGATAATGAATAAGTCATCAATATATCGCAACCAAGCTTTCACATGGCTATCTACAACTGTCTTATGCTCTCTGTTTAAAACCATCTCCTCCCACCAACCCATGTGGAGGCAGTAGTACCTAGGGGAAAAGCAGGTCCCCATAGCAACTCCTCTTATTTGTTGAAATACCTGGTTTAAACACAGAAAGTAGTTATTGTTAAGGCAATTCAAGATCATAGCAATCAACATTTTGTTATGGTGAGCCAATTGTAGTGGTCTAGAGTTCAAATAATGTTGTATTCCCCTAATTCCATCCTCATGATGGATGCTGGTGTAGAGGGACTTTACGTCAAGACAAATAAGTAAATACTTCGAGTCCCATTTGTAGGTGTTTATCAGTCTTAAAAAATAGCTTGAATCCTGTACAAAGAAAGGTAAGATTTTAACAAAGTCTTGCAAAAAGAAGTCTATATATTTGGATGTATTTTCCAACAAACCTCCTCTGGCTGAAATTATTGGTCTGTCAGGTGGAGTTGTAACATTTTTATGCAACTTTGGAATAAAATATATGACAGTCATCACCAGATGATCATTTTTAAAGAATTTTAGTTCATCCATACTCAGAAGACCTGCACTCCGCCATGCATTGAGTTTAGAATCATACTCGTTCCATGATGTACGGACTATTTGCATGTTCCATCTTTTATAGCAGTTTGTGTCCTCCAATTGCTGATGTGCCTCCTTCATATATTCCTTGCAAGACAAAAAATCCAATATTTCCCCCCTTGTCAGAATTCCTAACTGATTTGCTCGTTCTTTTGCAATTGTTTGATCAGTCTGTTATATTCATATTGTTGATACTTGTATTTCTTTTGTGACCTTGCCGATTTGAATTTTAAGCTTTTTATTTCAGTGGTCACCAGTTCACAAAAAATATTGAGAGAATCTCTCATTGCCATGGGCTGAAATGTTGACTTTGGTTTAAAGTTGGTACGAGTAGTGCAATAAACGCTTCCACTTGGCCTTCCCACATCGCTGACAGTAACTGTACTTTCTTGTGCCAATTCCTGTAGGTTTGCCAAAAGCTCTGCATCCGCTGCGGTCAAAGAGCCAACTTGTTCTTGATTATTGGTCTCAGCTTTTATCGCCGTTATCTTGTTAGTGACATTTCGATTCCCCAGATGGTATTTTTTAAGTTTCAGTTCGCGGATGAATTGATAAACATCTACGCGGGTTCTTGTGAAATCAAAATTACTTTCAGGACAGTACGAGGGTCCTAATTTCAACAGTTGTGCTTCTGCTTTGGTGAGGCTCATAGGACATAAGTTTACAACTGTGTTGGTCTTTGTATTTACTTTCATTGCCATTTCTTTTTGTATTGTGTTTTCTTGTTGTTGGCGCCTCCGACTACACCTGCACCGCATGGTCAGTGACTGGCTACCGCCCTCCCCCTATGACCACACCACCCCCGGACACAGCACCCAGACGTGGTATCTTTGGAAGGCGGGGGGTCGCGAAACCCCCCGGCCGTATTTATTAAGTACAAAAACAATAAATTTCAAACTTGCATGATAAACGGTTATACAAAATTCAGCAGGACATTAGATACATAATTGTCAACAGGTGTGAGTGTCTATCCTTAACAAAGACTCTAATACAAATTGTTTCCTAACCGAATCTAACATCCTCCTCTGCAATTTTGTATACTAACATTTCTGGGCCATATGGCAAGGTCGCTAACCGGTGTCAGGTCCTACTAGCTGCGCCTCCCCTACAGGTGTGCGCATGCGCAGCCGGGCCCGGTAATTACCCGGTCCACGCCGTGAACTTCATTTACCCACTAAAGGAGGGCCCTTACTCTGCGCCATCCGGTGACGTCATGAGTATGCGCGCGCGGGGTGGCTACCAGCCTAAGGAAAGCGTGACTCCCCAACCCGCGCCCCTTTGAAGCACCAGTTACCTTGCCCCTGAAGTTCTAGGAGGGGCCAATGGCCCCTCCCCCTGGGCGGGCACCTCCGTAGGATGATGCCCGCCCCCTCAGACCTTCAAATAGTTGCTCACCGGTCATGACCTTACCGCATGCCCCTCATACCTAATAAATACGACGACCTAAGGAAGAAAATTCTAAAGGACAACTACACTGACTAAAAACACAGGTCATGTACAACATCATAAAGCTACTAGGGAAGAAAAGGCCTAAACACGACTGCAACAGTTTGCACATAATCCAAAATCAATCGCTACCTAGGGAGAAAAAGGGCTACAAAAAGCATAGTCAAAACATAACTGCACAATACCATATTGATCACTACAATGGGAGAAAAAGTCCTAACAGAACAACCTCATCAGAAACCAACATTTCATGACAATTACCCGCGCCCAAATGCCCGCTAGTTGGGCAAACAACACATCAACTACGTACTCCAGGGATGGTGGGTGGGGAAAAGTTATCAGCCCCGAGCGCCGGGGCACGTCCTATGTGGGGGAGCGTCCAGGGAACAAGGGGGTCACCTGGGCGCTCCCCACCGCTTTATCCCCCCCCAGTGGCCCGCCCCCCCCTCCCTTCCGACCCGGATGTCGATTACGACATCCGGGTCATCCAGGCAGCCAATCGGCGGTAGGGCGCGCCCCCTAGTGACGCGCCCCACCACCGAGTAGGCCGGGGGGAGGTCGCCGCACAGCCATGCAGGCGGGGGGGCCAAAAGCCCCCCCTTTCCATTCTCTTCATTTTGGGTTGAGCTTTTGTTTGTTTGTATGTTTTGTTTGCGAGGTCTCAATGTCTGTTTTCTCTCTTGTCTGAGACAATTCACCTCCTCTGCCAGAGAAAGTTTGTGAAACCCTAAACGTGATGAAATCCTTGATTGGTCAGTTTCCGCCTCACTTTCGACTGCCGAGCTCAAATCTGATGCCGAGGTTGACGATAGTGCTCCCTCCTTCCCTCTGTGTTGAGCAATATCGCGTTGTATGGCTTGTTTTGGAGTTTTAAGTGCATCGTACTTTTTTGCGAAAGTAAATACTTGTCCCTGCTCATAGTCTTGTTTATCTCGCTGAAACTTATATGTTTTTAGTTTTTTAATGACTTCTTCCTCTTTTTCTAGCCTGGCCATCATGTCATCACAGTATTTTTTGATAATCGGTGTAACCTGTAATTTTATGATTTCTGAATTCAGCTCATCTATTTGTTCTTGTAACTTTATTCGGTCACTTTCGGCATACTTTACGAGTATTTCTACTAATCGTACAGATGAGTAAAGATGGCATTCCGCCCACTCGCATGGCATCTGTGGGCCCAGATTTTATAACTCGGGGCAATCATAATATGTAAACCCCTGGGAATACGTCCTACTTGCAAATAGCGACCCAGTGACCTATGTTCCCACCATTTTGATTGCTCCATTCATATCAACTTTTCCAATTTTTTTAAACTGTCTCTGATATTTGTGTTCCCCCCATGTAATGGGCCACTTGGAGATAACACATGTTCCGAGGTGCTGGGGGCACCATCGAACAATAATTCAGCCGCTGCTTCACGACACCGCAGAGTGTATATGCATATATATATATATATATATCCAACATAAAAGGTGTGCTCCTTTTGGGGAAAGCCAGTGAACAAGGGCGTTGGCCCGAAACGCGTATGGCTGGGATTTGAGGCACAGGTCTCTTTTCTGCTTGCTGCACCTTCACGTACGGAACAAGATTGTTCACCTCTAGAGGCTTTCCCCAAAAGGAGCAAACCCTTTATGTTGGATGTATTTTGGCTGGCCCAGTCGAGGGGATTGCTCGCCACGCAAAGGTGGATCCAGGGATGACAAGACTGTTGATCTCAGGATTGGTGTAACATCCAGTGTTGGCTTTGGTAAAGGCAATCAGCAGAATGAGAGACACTGTTGCTAAACCCACTGGGGTATGTTAACAATTTTTTAAGCACGAACAAGGGGAATGTCACTGAAACCCACGAGGGTTTTATTATGTGCAGCACTACGAATACCAGAATGCCCAGAGGCCCAGTGGGGCGGGACAATGTTTAAAATGAAAGCATGTGACTGCAATTTCAGTTCTTTTCTCTGCTGCCAGTGAACAAGGGCGTTGGCCGAAACGCATATAGCTGGGATGTGAGGCACTGGTTTCTTTTCTGCTTGCTGCACCTTCACGTATGGAACAAGATTGTTCACCTCTAGAGGCTTTCCCCAAAAGGAGCAAACCTTTTATGTTGGATGTATTTCGGCTGGCCCAGTCGAGGGGATTGCTCGCCACGCAAAGGTGGATCCAGGGATGACAAGACTGTTGATCTCAGGATTGGTGTAACATCCAGTGTTGGCTTTGGTAAAGGCAATCAGCAGAATGAGAGACACTGTTGCTAAACCCACTGGGGTATGTTAACGAATTTCGTTGGGCGCGCTGCATCGCATTTGGCGATGCAGCGCGCGCAACGAAATTTGTTTTATTAATTTTTTTCGTAACTTACCTGAACTCGGCCGTATGCCGTATTTTGCAAGCCTGCACCCTGCCCCTCCTCTGCGCCACGTCACCGCCCCAGTAAAACGCCCTACATGGGCCGTCACTGGCCAGGACCTACACCCAACCCCTCACAGGTGCCCAAATGAAGGCTGTGTGTGATGCGTGGTTGGGCACAAAACCCCTTTTTTATTTTTTGGTGTTCTGTGGCTCCGCGGATCCACTGCGATGCTTAGAGCAACAGGCCTGGGCATTTGCTTTAGATTTTCAGATCCAATGCAAAGATCCAGAGTTGTTGATATTGGCATTGCAGTGGATCCACACATCCACTGAACCCACAAAAGCTCAATGTCTTTGAAATTTGACCCCATAGGGTCACACTGGAATCCCCCACAAGGCCCAGGGGGCCAAGGTTCCCCTATTGTGCCTCCTATTTCCTATTGTGCTTTATTTTGTAGGACTCTGGGACTGAGTGCCCAATTCCTAAGACAGTGGCTGCAACTTTTCCTTCAGATTGTGCCCACCCAATCATATGTGGTAGAGATTGCAGCTCTGTCACACACCTCCGCAGATTCACCGCAGTATGAAATATCTATATTTTTTAATCACAATTTCTCAAACAATACTGCATAGAATTACACCAAATCACAAAAAGCACAGTTACTGGACCTAGATTAAGCTTTCTGCCAAGTTTGATCCAATTTTGTTCAGCAGTTTTTGCGATATTGCTGTTCAATTCTCATTTGGAAAAATGAAAGGTGAAAACACCTTTTGGGAACCCCTTTTTTCCGAGCTCCCATTTGAAAGATCTACCCAAAACTTTCTAGAAAGTGGCTGAGGTAGAGGAGACTTTTTTGGGGAAAGATTCATCAAATGGTTTCAAAGTTATGAACAAACCAAAAATACTTTTCTCATGGAAATGCAGGCCTAACAAACAACCCGGTGGCAACAGTCACTGAGTAATATATACATTTCTATGCAAAGTAAAGGCATATGCATGGGAATAGTATTCATGGTAAATGATGGGTGGTAAAGACATTGTGTGAAAAGGATTGAACAGTAAAGGATGTTCGTCTAAAAAAACGAAAGGTAGTCAGCAATATATTGTTTACCTATCAAGAAATATGTACTCATTTCAGTCACTCATTGAAAACCCAGAAGAAGTTGAGGATCTTTCAGTGTGCTTATATGGTATCCGTAAAAGCTGCTGTAGAGAAGGTGACAATATGCTGAAACTCAACCTACTACATGTAATGTAAGTAGAGGGGCCAAAGTCATGACAATGGAGGTGGACAATTGGGGGCTACTGTAGTGCCTGATACAAATGCTACTTCTTTGCATGATTATGACACAGGAAGTCCGTAAAGAAGACAGAACCATGAGACAAGCAGTCCCATAGTTGTATCTGCTACAAAATTAGTTGAAAAAGCTGGAACAAACATTCAACAGTGTTGATGAAGAAGCAGCTTATTTTGTGAATAATTTAAATAAAGATTTACATGCCCTTTCAGCGAAAAACTTCTAAATCTGTTTTTCACTGTTGTAAGAATTCTCTCTCCCATTGACTAACGCAGGGTTACCTTATTACATTTATGCTAAAGTTAGATTGAGTGAGATAGAGAAATACTATTTATATTCAAATTAAATGTCATTTGAAATCCTCAATAATTGTAAAGTTAAGCTAGAAGTTTAAAAATGGCACTTTTAGAAATTTGGCATTTTCTTGCGCCAACCATTTGTGTCTTCTGCCAGTGTCCTGGGTAAAATGACTGTGAATGGCTCTGCTGTTGAGGTTTGCGCATTGCTTCTGACAATAACACAAAGTGGGCTTAGGTTTGGACAGGAAAGACCATTCTGGCAGATGATTGGGGGTGTACCCAGTCTCACTTAAACTTCAAAGGGCTTTCCTTCTGAACACACAAAAGAATCTGACACAGGTCTGTGTTACCTGTTGTCAACCCCCCCCTAGTTTGAGGCTTTGGCAGGGGAAGGAAAGGAACTTTCCAGAACCAGATGAGGGGATAGGACAGTGAGACTCCTACACAAAGACTGTCACCAGGTATAAATATTGGAACTCGAGGGCCACTCTTGTGAAAATTACAGAAGAAGGACTGTGCTGCTGTTGTAAGGACTGCCTTGCAGTCTCGGAAGGAAGACTGGACCTGTGTGCCTTCATACCAGGCTAACCAGAGTGACTCAAAGAGTCAGTTGGCTGACATTCTATTTGAGCTATAGGGACACAACCAGCTTTAGAGGCCTCCCTGCAACTGCCCAGCTTACCTCCTGCAACTGGACCTGCTTGGATGTACAACTGGACCTACCTGAATCCTACTGGCCTCTGTTTGAGTGTGTCCTGACCCCCAAGACCTGCCTCCCCTGGTCTGGGACCCTTGGCAGGCATCAGAGTATACTTCTCCTAAAGAAAAAGTGAAACTCCTGAAGTTTCGGCCCCCTGAGACCTTGAACGGGATAGAGGCTTTGCCATGAGCAATGACCCACAATGCAAGAGCTACAATTCACACTAAAGCAATGACAGCCCACAACATCTGCCAACACAAAACTACAGCTGTGACCATCTAATATGCTCAGCCACTCTTTATGCAACAGAGACAACCATCTGCAATGCATGACCTGCTCTTCATGCTACACCAAAGGCCGTCCGCGCTGCCCAGCTTCCTCCTCTATGCCTCCTTCACCACAAACGGAACTCTTTGTGCCAAACGTAGAAGGTAACATCTTCAGCAGAACTAACCTGGTCCCTGTATCCAACCAGTGACCCATTTTGGTCTGCCTGAACTTGTGACTTTCCCCATTATAGCATGAGCAGATGACCATGAGTGGAGCTTTGTGCTTCTAGGCACTATTTTCATTAAAATTGAATATCTACCGTTCAACTGGTTGGAGTTTTGTCATTCTGGAGTCATTTTATTTAATACAATTCACTCTATTTTTCAAATTGTTTTGGGATTTTTCTTGTGTGGTGTTTAAACTTTAATACTGTTTGTGTGCTGCATAAATATTTGACACTTTGCCTCCAAGTTAAGCCTGACTGTTTTGTGCCAACGTACAACAGGGTTAAGGGCAAGTTAATTTAGTGATGTTTGTGGTTCATTCTGACAAGGATTGGGGTTTTTGTCCAAGTGTGGATTACACTCTGCTCAACCAACAACATAATATTTTACAGTTGAATTCATTTAGTAGAACTTTAGTAAAGTGCTGAGGCGCAGTCACAGCAAGTGAAAGCACCTATGACAATTCAGAAGATTGTCCAAGACTATCTGGATGACCCAACAGAGGTGTACCTGGATCAAGATCCATGGATTTATTGGTATGGCAGGAGGGCACAGAGCGTAGAGCTCAGCATGCCTGTAATACAGTATCTTACATGTCCATATCCAGTCTCGGAGAGCGTTTTCATTTACAGGGGCCAGTTTCTTGCCTCAAAATGAGGATGGATTGGTGATGATCAAATAGAACAACACTTCATTCCAAAGGATTGCAGTGCTCTGAAACAATTGAGGATGACGTGGGCATTGAGTCTGGCATCTCAAGTTTGCCCAGTGATTATCCTCTGGGTGACCATCTTGAATTTTAGTATGAACTCTACTTTCCAGACTAATACAACAGAAGATATATATAGGAGGAGTGTATAATATAATAAGGAAACAAATAAAATGATATATAGTTTATAATTAGTGTGCATCTTACACCACCAATTGTAAAAAATAAACTTAAATAGAGTAGACACATGTGCATTGCACGGAGAATCAATGAAGGAGGACACAGCTATTATTTGGTCCAGGGTGGCTGAGCGATGAGAGCTGAGAAAGACTAATTTAACCTTCTGTTCAACCGTTGACTTTGAAATGAGCAAACAATGGCAGTCTGCTGCTATACAAAGCCTCAGATTTCTAAATATTAACTTTTGTTTCATTCCCTTGAGGGGATGCCAGTGAAAATGTTAAATATTGCCCTATATTGTGAATCACTTCCATGGAGAAGACAGACAGATAGGGACACCGCACTTGGAACAAGTACCTTACTTGCGCTAATAAGTATTACCAAATAATAATTCATGTTGCAGTGGATGGGAGGTTCTGGTAACTTACATTTAATAATGTAATGTTGGGGGGTTCATACTGCATCAATCATTGTTTTTCACATAATGTGATATATTTTTCATTTATTAATTTAAGTGTACGCTCTCTAGTTTATCCGGAGACGAGTACATTTATTTGCCAAGACTAAACTAATTTTCACATTCTTTAAATTTTGTTATCAACACTACAGTTTTTTCTCTTATGGATAAAAGTAAATCGTAAAGTACCTTTTACAATAGCCAGAAGAAGGACCATTACCTATCTGCTTCAATGGGAAACAAGAGGACTCAATGAGACTTATACCTGTGGACTTGAGAGGTGTGCTGCTTAGAAAAATATGGATTTGGGGCTCAAATGGCAAACTCTAAATATGTGGTTGACTTGTGGATTGGTTGACTGAACACAGCAAAATGTTGCTATTGATAGAGTAAACAGCTGGGTACATGAAATTATGTGTCTGGGATTGATTGGGATGCTTAGATAATGTCAAACAATTGCCTATGCTCTCTTGCTCCTCAGGGACCAATATTGGCCTTTCATTTTTGCACACCAGGAGCCATCTCATCTATAAGAAGAATGCTCCATAGGGTTAAGACCTATACACAAGACGGACAATGACAAACATGCAGATGCACTGTTCATTGATAAGTAGCATCATTTTTCTTTTCCTAACTAAAACTATTTTTTGAACTGTCTGGGCACTCCCTATTTTGCATTTCTAGGTATCAAATTGATTAGACAATTTGGGAATACGGTAGCTGCTGAACTATTTGCTTTTGCTAACTAACCTGTCATCTTCGTTCCACAACAAATGCATGATGGGCTCATCAGCTTGATGAATTTTTGCATTCGTCTTTCTCTCACCTTTCCCTAATTTCCCTATTGGTCCATTCATGAACTCCTGACCATTTTACCCCAGGTTGTGTGATCAGCTGAATTGTGTGTTTATTTCTACCATCAACAGATCTCAAATTTAGTGGGAAGGATGTGATTAAAGCAATGCCAACTGTTGTTGGTTACCAAAATTGACATTTTCCATGCCACCCCTCCTACCCATCCATGAATGGGGCATCACAATGCAGAGACTTTGTCTAGTACAAGTTTATCTCTCCAGTTAATTAAAATCATAACACTTTACAAACATCATAAAAGGTGCATCTAAAAAGGACATTTCGAATGTCATTCAGCTTGTTTCCTGCTAACATATTTCTTAGAATTAATTAAATACATTAAAACCATGTTTGCGCAAAATAGGAAGACATTAAAATGATACATATAGGGAAGATAACCAAGTCATATACCTTTGACCTTTAAATGCTTCCTACCCCCGAAAAGCATAAAATGAAGAGCTGGTGGGATATATAGACCCTTCTCCAACTTTTAATGTTGGCCGATAAAACTGGCTACAGTGAGATTAAAAACAGGTCAGTGATGTGCCTTCATGGGCAATCATTGTGTAACAGTCAATCTTCATGGTCATTAGCTATTAGTAGTACAGGGGAACCTAGGCCAAGTTCGAAAGCTTGAGTAGTGTTTGTGCAACCTAGGCCAGTTTTATAGATTTTCGTGGCCCCAGGTGATTTACTAATTTGGTGCAAAAAAAACTGTGCTGCCTTGGGCTTCTTTTTGCATCTAGGGCCAATTTTATGGGGTTTTGGAGACCTTGGGCTACTCGCTAAGGGTGGATGCCAAGAATTTAACAAATGTGCAGTTTAGCTGCGGGTCACTGGGGTTAAGGCACACTAAGATGGATTCCCTGTATGAACGGATCCCTCTGTCTTTGAAGCTTCCTTTAATAATTACAAACGCAGCTAGCGCAGCTGACGGCAGATGCAAATCAGATGAATGAGGTCCTCATTTTTATCTTTGCAGTGCCTGCATGATGTCGGCCCAGAGTGTTTCCAAGCAGGTTTTTTCTGCTAGGCTGGCATGATGCCCCTGCGGGGGATCATAAGGCTGCATTTGATGCGTATGGAAACTAAATAGCTAAGTCGGGTGTGGGGGACAGCATGCTATAATGTTTGATTACTAGCCATGCATGTGTGCGGAAGCTGAATTAGATTTTACCTTCAAGGGAAGATTTGAGTTTTATGGCCCTGTTGTTTCCCTTTTTGAAGGTATTGTACGGCACTGTTGCTGCCCATAGTTCAGTCAGGTCAAATTGTTTGACAGAAATATTCAGATATTTGTAGTGTTCCAAGTGCTGATCGCTTTGGAGAGCTGACCATAGAGTGCAATTTAACATGTCTTGGGCTCGGCTGATCTTATACCAGTTTTTTATCGCTGCTCCTCTTCAAGCTAGGTCTTCAGTAAGACCAAATTTAAGAGAGATATGTGCTGGACATGAGTTGTGGTGTAGATTAAACACTTGCCTGAAGGAATTGATAGGGATTTTATAAACTATTGCGTGTCCAGCCCTCTCATTGCCACACAAGCGTAAGTGATTGTCGGTAATAACTTGGAGTCGACAACTGTTAAAACTGTTTCAAAAGACTGCCCATCCAATTTTGTTGTCAGGGTGATAAAGGCGTAGATTAGTGCGGACCCCTTCTTCTCAATGTATTGTCTTTGCTGCATGAAGATTCCTCTAGAATGGAGGTATAGCCCCAAAAATGTGTAGTTAGCTATTGACTCCTTTTTTGGAAAATCCCTGCTCCTGCCCACAAGCACTGTCCTCCCTCTCCTCACTCCCTGCCTACATGCCTGCTTTGCCAGATGCATAGAACACAGCACAGCAGGATAAGGCTGCCTACAACAAGGGGCAGGTGCTACACAAACTATCTCTGCCTTTCTTATTCGTTCTACTGTTCCACTGTCCTAAACAAAAAGGGAACTCAGGATTTGGGAGGTCAGAGCCAGGCATTGACAAGGTTCCAATCTCAGAGCCCAGTAGACCCCAAGGCTCGATCGTGCAGCAGTTCACATCACATGCACTGGGGGGTTGCTAGAGCGGGTGCAGTTGGCTTTAGGTCAATGCATGGTGTTGGTAGAGCCCTGTACCTATGGAAGCAGCCTGGTGAGGTCAGGTTGAGGCTTGCGGTCAAGTGAGCTCCCCCCTCTTGAGGCCTCACAGAATACTCAACCCATGCAGCACCTACCCTTAGTCCCAAGAAAAGAAGACGGTGCAACCAGGGACTGGAAGCTGGCTCGCTTGCTGCTCAGTCACAGAGCCCACAACTTAATCAAGTCACTTCAAATCAAACCAACACAACAGAGTGTTATACCACTTCAGCGAGTCAACCACACACAACTACTCAGGACCCCATGACCAAGGCCTGCGTTCCACAGAAGAAAGGCAGTTCACGGGAAACAGCTCTCAAGCCATTCTAGGGAAAACACAAGAAGTCCATCTAATCTGCATACTAAGGGCTGGTAAGAAGGCGGTGGTAGACCCTTAGACCCCATAACCAGAGGCCACAAAAATCAAATCCAGCATTAGTGCAGGACTTAATTACACCAATGTGTGTCCAAGGATAGGCAGTGTGCACTTTTTTCCACAGTCTACGCCCTATGTATTCTGCTGAAGTAGTAAAACACAATACACCCGAGAACACCCGATCATTATGTCTATAATCCAACTAAGAAGTCAGAGAAGATAGAGTGGAGTTTCTTCCACAAAATGTGTTCAAATTATGCCACTAATCAAATGTCCTTTCAATTGAAAATCAGGCAGAAACATGTCGGCACTAGGGACTTAGGACCATATTACCCTAACAAGACCCGATTTTAGATTTTTATTGACCCAGACAGACCCAAGAATAAAGGGAAACCGGGGGTCTGACTGAGGTATTTTATCTTTAACCCCCCTATCTTCATCTATTCAAAGAGCTCCCAACACTGTGGTTGAGCCCATCCCGACTTTTAGGGGTCGGGGTGACCCGATGATGAAGCATGACACCACTAGGGTGTGTGACAGTAACTTAAACAAGAAGTGTTCTTTCCCTGACACAGGATTGTGACTAGCACAACCTTCCACTAGAGAGGCCCCACACATTTTTTCTTCCCTGTCCTTTGACACGGGCAATATAGTAATAACTCTGACCACTGATCGGTCAACTGGAGTATTTTTTGTGATAAATGTTTTGAATGGAGGATATACTCTGAATAAGATTTCCTCTTTAATCCTCCAGACACTGGGATTTTTCCCGGTATCCTTATGTGTTAATATAATTTCGAATTAGAGCCTTGAAAAAGCCCAGGGGGCAAAACGTGCGTCGGCTGCTGTTGTTCTTTGTGCTTTAAAAAGTGAAAATAAAAACGGAAGGACCTGATTCAAGAATTTGCCTGATTTTCAATTGAAAGGACATTTGATTAGTGTCATAATTGGAAAGGTTCAACAAAAGGAAGGAGAGTGAAAGGTGGGCTATTTTTAACGAGGTCCTACACATAGGCCCTAAGTAACTGTGTCAACGAGAGATGTGTAGTTCCTGCAGGACAGGAAGTCTGCAGGGAATAAAGTATTCCAATTCAGACTTCAACCTAATGAAAGAAAGTGCACAAGGGAAGGGAATCCCTTCAGGGTGGAACTAAAACCCTCACACACCCAGCAAGCTAGGTGTCATGCTTCATCATCTGGGTTCTGCTCCTCGTCGGGTCGGCGGTGCAATACCCGACGGGCACCCATACAGGGGCTCTTTGTCGGAGATCTTTTGTTCCCTGCCGTATGGTGCGTGCGTGAACTTTCTTTCATTAGGTTGAAGTCTGAATTGGAATACTTTATTCCCTGCAGACTTCCTGTCCTGCAGGAACTACACATCTCTCGTTGACACTGTCATAATTGGAACACATTTTGTGGAAGAAACTCCACTCTATCTTCTCTGACTTCTTAGTTGGATTATAGACATAATGATCGGGTGTGCTCGGGTGTATTGTGTTTTACTATTGCTCTAGACCGCTTAGTCCTTGGAAAGACATACCCTGGTGGGTGGGTAATGTAACATCATATGAGCACCCCAAAGAAACATTGTTGCATTGAACAATTTAGACATAGTTTCATCAATAGATGTGCAGAGCATCAAGCAAACCCACAGAGCTTTGGAAGTATTCTGCTGAAGTAACCTTCTACTGAATTCTCCTGACTCCTCTTGAGACTTGAGGGGTACATTATGCTTAATTTAATAAGTAACTTAATGCTATGGCCATTATGATGGTGGGTGAACCACCACTGACAGGCCATCGGTGGTGGTCTATCTACCATCTAGGACATTGATAATCTGCTGAATTACAATGCAGCTGGTCTGAGAGCAAAGGTGGGGGGCAGTACCGCACGTCTGACAGGACCAAAGATCCCATCGGGATGGGGGTAAGATTCCTAATTCCTACAATGGGGGTGGTGCCTGTGCAGGCACTGCCACAGGGATTAGGATGTCCCTGTATGACTGCCAGTTCATGGCAGTCCCACCACTGGAATGTAGCCAGGGGTATGCATGTGGTGCCTTGCACACGGTGCATAGATGTTTAAAAACATCCCTTTTACAATTGTGGTTTGTGCTGCAGCCATTTTCTGGGTGACAGTACAAGCTACAATTAAAAAAGGGATGTTTCCAACCTCCTACAGGGCAGTCGAATCCTAATCTTCCGGTATTACCGCAGACTACTTGCTGCTATGATGGTGGTCGGACGATCATTTTATCATGGCCATTTTAGTATTGTATTTATGGCTTAATCTGCATTTTCTTTAAGTCTACTTGTGGGCTCACCGACTTCATTAGGAATACGAATGATGTCTCGTTGCAAGTCCGGTGATGTAGTCCCTGTTAGCACCATTGGTCTACCCAACTAACATTGAGAAGGGCCTTTGAAGGTATGGACCATTTATAGAAGAGGTAGCAGATATCACTTTATCTACTGAGGTAACGAGGAATCTCTTGGGAAGGAGGGGTTTCTGTTTTTGCTGTATGTTGTTGAACCCCATTAGACTTCACTACTTGCAGAGGTTAGAACAAGAGAATTAAGTTGTATACAAATATTACTGACTATAATGGGAAGATAGGTGATGCTCTGCCTGATTAACCAAGGGTAGGAGGGCTGTGTACAGTCACTCATATTCTGTTTCACAACAATATTTGCAGGTGAGGTTCTGGACTGTAAGAGGTAGGGTGAGTAGAGTCCCCCACTTAACAACTATTGAAAGGGAAATCTGATAGGAAAACATTGAAAACTTGAAAGGGGAAGGGGATGAACACAGTGGTACAATTGGTTTGCAATTGAACAGGTGTGGAGAACAGCCTTTGCTGTCAATGCGTTGATAGTGCTTTCTCTTTTACTGTGTGAAGCTACTCTAACTAGTAATGCAAAGACAAATAATCATGATGATAAACAAACCCATCCATTTAGCAAAAATGTATAAATGTTCCACGGTTTCGTACCACAACAGGCCCATCCCTTTATCCAAACCCATAACACCCTGTCCCCAAATGTCCTTCCCACCCTCTTCTCTAACAACACTCCCACCCTCACACCCACACCCCAACATTTCCCAAGAACACAGTACCACCCTTTCCTATAAAGAAAATAGGACCCAACAGCCTCAACCTGGTGCATAAGGAGCTGCTGGTCACACTTTATCTCCTACATGTCCTGTGCAATTTGCTGAACTAGGGGATAATCCATTGAGGTGGGTGGGGTCAGCTTGGGTGGCTGGGGACCTCAGCTGCCTGTGGTGGTGGTGATGTCAATGCCGGTGTCCTTCCAACTGGTGGCCCAAAGCCTCCTCCTCCTTGATCCAGCTGTACTTCACCACAATTGGCTCTATTTTGAGGACCTACAACTAAGTGGGTGGGTGCCATCGGGAGTGGGCCTCCAGGCCAGGTCTTCTGGCAGGAGTAACAAGATGATAAAAAAAAAGAATATACATTTTTGTACTCAGTACATTGTACAGTACCAACAATATGGCTGTTTCCCTAGGGCCATGTGGTTATTTTTATGTGATTCTTGGTCAGTGGGCTATGTTTTCCCATACATACCTCTCATAATGCAGTAGAAGTGTATGGTATGAAGTAATCCATGATCACAGCCATAATCAAAAATATATTTTTTTTACTAAAAAGGATGAAAATTTAAAATAATTTCCTGTGGTGATACCTGCAACACACTCTCATTGTGTGCTAATTAATGAATGAGCAGACAAATATAAACATATTTTGACATTGATGAATAGGGCACATTAAATCAATGGCAAACAATTTACTTGGTTATAACGTGCTTCATTAATGGAGACATCCTGGAGAGGCAGCATCTGTTTTTTGGACAGCTAGTGGTGTGTCATAATAAATCCAAGGACCCTGCTGCCATTCTTCCTTCTTCCTCTGACTCCCTGAGCACTACTCCAGACTAAGTTCTACACTACACTCTTCTCTCAAAATAATGCTCTACAAATATGTTTCTCTTGGCTATGGGACAAGTATGTAACAATGTAGGGTAAGGTAAGTTAAGCAGGAGACCTTGACTAGTTTATGTTTGACTTTGGAATGATTGGGTTTCATATACTAATAGGCTTAGTCGCATGATTAATGGGAGGTAGAAGATGGAACAGTAATGGATGCCATGAAAGGAGTTACTTAGGCAAAAACTGTGGGAGAATTGTGGGACATGCAGGGATGGGATTGAAATGTATGGGGTGAGTGGGACATGACAAATGGGGTACGTTTTAGGTGAGTGGGCATGGGGCACCACACCTTGTTTTCTAACAAATGAATGGTAGAGAGGATGCAGAAGAAACATAGTAGGCTATGAACATTTATAAAAGGATTAATGAGTGGGCTTGGAACAAAGGGAAGAATACGTTAACAAATGCTGTACTTCATATTCTCATGGAAAGTGACGTTCCACTTGTCCCAACAGCCGAGTGGTAGTCCCCCTCCACTAGATGGTCTACTCTGCCTCTGCCCACCTCATCAGGAGCCTGGAGTACTTTCGGTTCTGGATGAAAACAGAATGCATATATTTTGAAACCTGTAACAATTACATTTTTTTGCACATGTTGCAATACATCGCCAATGTTGGGTTATCTACTATCCAAATCATCAATTCAAAGTGTTTAATGGACTAAGTAAGTGATCAAACAATTAATGCTAGATTTTATTTCATAAAATGGGAATATGGTTCGGAAAGAATTGGAAAAACAATGAATGTGTAGAAGGGAATGAAAAGGACATATGGTGGTATCATAACATGCAGCTCTGTTATGACATCATGGAACCTTTTATGCACTTCATTCTGTTGGGGTCCATGATAACCATCTCTGTACCTATACTATGGACTGCTTTCTCAATAAAGCTTTCTGTCAACCTACACATTTTAAATACTTAGGCCTGT
Organism: Triturus cristatus; assembly: GCF_964204655.1. Taxonomy (NCBI): domain Eukaryota; kingdom Metazoa; phylum Chordata; class Amphibia; order Caudata; family Salamandridae; genus Triturus; species Triturus cristatus. The sequence continues at coordinate 252,457,176 of NC_140594.1, forward strand.
GTTCCTCTTTAAGTTACCAACAATCTTCTGTTACCACAAAACAAAGCATGTAAAAGAGGGGGTGTGGAGTGGGAAGTAGCACAAACTCTGTGAACTCCGCCCATGGACCGGAGTTTACCGCCCAGAGTTACATTAGTGTACACACAAACAGTATGTCATGTGTAAGTTGATCATTCCAACATTGTAACAATATCATCTCCCTTTGTTAATGGACTACTGTCGGGCCTATATTTGTTTTGGACTGTGGAGTTACAATTGTGTTCCACATTCTGGTCATTTATGTGTGGTTTGTGATATTGTATGGTTATGTTGAGTAATCAATTCCAATGTTGATCTAGGTCTCACATGACACTCAGTAAAATGAATTTTATTGGACTGATGTTGTCTGGTAATGTGTTAGTGTGTGTTCATACAATGGTGAGGCCTAGTTGTTGTTTTGGCACATGTAATGTGCTATTAATTTTCTACATTGCTGGTTACAGGTGTGCCACTTTCACAGGTAATAGCAGTAGAACGTGCGGACAATGTTAGGGAGGTAGCTGGACAGAGTGGCTCTGGTCAAAAGGCTCACAGCAGTTGAGTCACAGTGTCCGAGGGTGAGGGGCATGCCCTTGAGGAAACAGACTCATTATCGTCATCCTCGTCAGAGTGAGGCTGCAGCGGCAGCTCTGTGGTGGTTGTGGACACCACAGGAACTGTGTCTCAAACACCCTTGTCTGCCACTACTCGTTCCATCTCCACCCTCACTGCTGTTCCCTACAAAGTTGTCTGCATTAGCTCCTGTAAGGGGTGTAACATCTCCTTTGCCCCAGGCACCTCTTCCCCAGCCCCGGTTTGAACAGCTGCCTTGAGGGAGGAGGCTGTATCACTATTAAGACAAACTGCACTGCTAAATGCAGTCCAGGGTCAGTCCAATGTAATGATACAGATGCTAGAGTTCCTGGAAGGAATTCACTGTAGCATGTCTGCTCTACAGAAATCTTTTCAGGCAATGGCCTCCTCACTGATGACAGCCTTCCCCCAGCCCATCCTTTCATCCTTCCACCCCTCAACCAGACTCTACAACATCCCAAGACCCGTTACCCATTCCTGTTCCAACTAAAGGCAGACATTGCCAAACCAGACACCATTATCACAATCACCACATCATCCCCAAAATGCAGGAAGTTTGGCATACATGCATCCACAGAGCAGACACAGACCTCCCTCAGCATCCCCACTACAATCATATCCACAGACCACCCACCATCAAACACAGTCCATACACAAGCATCTTCAGACACCACTAACAGGCACATCCATATCACAGACACACACTACCTCTACCTCCCAAAGCCCACCACTTGTGATCGACCCCAAAGTCAACTATGAATGTGTTTCCCTGTGGCTCAATGGTTAGAGCTGCAGACCCTGATGCAGAGGTCTGGCCCGGGACCAGGGTTCAATTCCCGCCTCAGTGGCTCTTGGATTCAATTTCCCCGGACCTGATAATTCTCGCCTCGGTGCCTATTCTAATCATGGGTCCCACTGTGCAACTCTGGGCAATATCTTGCTTAATCTCCACAACGGCCCCCACTGTGCTAGGATGCCTGGCTTCACCTTGGGGGGTGCCCAGGAGTGGACATCTCACAGGAAAACCAGGAAGGGTTCCACAGCGGTATGAATACAGCGCTACGAGACCTCGGGGTAGAAGTGCGCTATATAAGTACAAATACATTTACATTTACCCCCCTGCAGCCCTGGGGACTGCCACCTTCCTGGGGATATATTTAAAATGATGCGTGGGGGCAGCCTAGGAGAGCGCCACCTCCCAGGGCACAAATTAAGTAAAGAAGGGGGTCTGTTGCGGTTCCCCAGTCCCGGGGACCACCACCTCCCCAGGGCTATAGAGAAGATTAGAGGGTGGCCGCATGGCCCCCCTCCAGGAACCCTCATTGACACTGGGGACTGCCACCCCCAGTGCCAGCTCCAGCAATGTCCCGGGGAGCCCACCCCGGGACATTGTAGTTTATTATGGCTTGGCAAGAGCACTGCTACCACCAAGTCATAGCAAACTCTGCTCTGGTATATTGAAGCAAGAGCAGGAAAAATGCTGTTGCTTCCATTAAGCAGAGCAGAATTGCTTTTGGGCCAAGGGAGCTGCATGTTAGCCTGTGGTCCCCAACTATAGGCCATGCCCAAGGGGATGGGGTCTCCTGGGCAATATTGTCCCAACCCATTAAAAAAAAAAAAGGATAAGGCCTGGTCCCGGGGAATGGGGTGCCCATGGCCAAAAATGGCCTAATTTAAATACTTGGCAGGCCCCAGGGGATGAGGTTCCTGGGGCCGAAATCAGCCTCATGAGGGGGGCCACCCTCCCTGTTTGTTGAGCTTTATAAACAATGGGCCAGGCTCCGGGGGATGAGGTCCCCTGGTTCCAAAATGGTCCAGTGAAGGGGGCCACTCAGCCCCTTCCTAAAAAAATAGGGAAAAAAACTGCTGACAAATTGCACCCCCTTTCTCCACCACTCTGAAAACGTACCTTCTTGGGTGCTGCTGAGTGGGGGGGGAAGTCCCCTTGGCTGCTGAAGGTCCTTAGTGGCCAACAAAACCTCCTGTTACTTCCAGTAAGTCCCATACAGTGTGATTTCTGAGAGGTGGTTGGAAGCCACACCCCTTTCTCCACCACTCTGCAAATGCTCCTTCTGGCTCACTGCTGATGGGGGGTGAGGGCCCCTTACCCAGTGAGGGCCTCAGGACTAAAGTGGAGAAAGGGTGTGTGGTCTCTGACCACCTCTCAGCAGTCCAGATGTGTGGGACTTACTAGAGGTAAAAGGAGGGCTAGTTGGCCCTCAAGGACCCTCAAGAGCCAAGGGGACTTCATCCCTCAAATAATAGTGTGCCAGGAGGTGTGTTTGCAGACTGGAGGAGAAAGAGGGCTTGCCACGAGAACCTCTCAGCAAACCCATTGTGTGGGACTTGCTGGAGGTAACAGGAGGGATAGTTGGCCCCCATAGACTCTCAGTAGCCAAGGGGACTTCATTACCCTACTAGTACTGTACTGAATAAACCATAGGTTTCGGGCACGTTATAGTTAGGAATTAGCATTTAAAAAACCTTAGAAATTCACTGAAAAAAACATAGGTTTCAGGGGCGTTATAGTTAGTTGGACATTTCACTCGTACAAAACCATTGAAATTCCCCCGTTATAGTTAGTTCGGCTAACTATAACTCACGCACCCGCAATGCACTGCTGATGATGTCACATATTACATCACTCATGACATGGTCAGTGACATCACTCATGACATCACTGATGACATCTCAAATGATATCACTGATGACATCACTCATGACATCATCCAGTGAATGTGTGTTTTTCTGAAAATTAAATATGTTTTATATATGTATATCTCAAGGTCGATGGAAGAATAAATGGGTATATATGTGTCTATATGGATGAATTTTTTTGAAAAATTGATTGTATAACTGACTGACTGAAGTGTATCTTAGTGAATACATGGGTTAGTGAGTAATGTTTACATATGTAAATATCTGTATCAGTCTCTCACTTTGTGTATAAGTGGCTGCATGTGTTGCTGAGTAGCTACATGAGTGTCTATAAAGGTTATTAGTTGGTTTTTTGAGTATCAGTATGAGTGTCAGAGTGTCTGTATGGTTCGTTGGGGTGTCTTACGTAGTGCATAGATGAATGAATGAGTGACTCACTGCTTGTATGTGTTAAAGACAGCATGTGTGCAGGACTGTATAGGTGGATGAGTGTATGTATGGGTGTGTTAGTGAGTGAATGACTGTCTCAATAGTGTCTTTATGAGTAACTACGTATGTTTTAAACTAGTATATGTGAGTATTGGTGTATATAAGTCAGTATATGTGAGAGTGAGAGATTGGAAGAGTTCCAGTATAAATTAGTATGTGTTTCTATAAGTGATTGCTTAAAAGAGTATGTATGTGTAAGTTTCTGTAGCAGTAACTGTGGTGGTATGTGTATAACTGTATATGCAATTTAATGGATGTTTGATACTTTGTTTGCATGTGTGACAATGTGTGTGAGTAACTCTATGGATGACTGTCACTGTGTAACAGGATGTATAGGTGTATGAGTACATGTGATGAGTGAGTACGTGTATGAGTGACTGTATAGGACTGTTGGTAAATGAGTGGATGTGTGTGTAGATCTTGGAATTACAGAATAGGTGTGTTGTAACTGGTATTGGTATGTGCATTGTTTTCAAAATGTTAGTTTCTATTTTTGAGTGTGTGTATCAAAGGTTATACTAGGGTTAGAGAAGGTCTGCCACTCTATCACAAGGATGATGTCATCAGTTGTTAGAATGGGGAACCTCTGGTTGGCACAGGTAGGTACTTGTGACAAGCAGCGGTCCCTTCTTCTATTCAGGGCGAGAGGATTACCCTTTCAGAACAACCCCTGCTCACCCTATAGGTAGTGTGGCGCGAGCAGTCAGGGCTAAACTTCAGGGCGCTAGTCAGTTAAGCATTTATGATCACACACAGTAAATCACAACGATCCCCACAAATGGACACCAGGCGTAAGTTGTATCAAAAATACGGATGCTTTATATAAAAGATTCTTTGTTACGCAGGCATGTACAAGACCATCAATAACGGTTGCGAAATGGAAGCCACAAGATGATAATTAGGCACTGTTCTTTTCTTTGGTAACTTCTTTGATCACGAGCGCTTCGCAGGGCTCGGTTCGAGTCGGTCCAGTCACGATGATGCGCAAGGCACCCGGGATACAGTGATACGGGGAAATCAGAACGTTGCGGACCCCGAGTCCGATAGAAAGTTCACTGTACCTGGGAACGTGCGATGTGCTTGGACGAGTCTTCGGGGGAGATGCAGGTTCTGCACCTCGTGGGTCTCCGGATCAAGAATTCAGCGGGCGGCTCTCGGTAGATAGGTGCGGCCCAGGGCCTCCGACACGGACGGTGCGGGAGGTCACTGCGGAGGGCGGCACGGTCAGACTCAGGCTGGGAGGTGAAGCGGGGCGGCCGGATACGTTACGACGTACGGGCGGCCGTCCGAGGCTGGATTTCACTTCCCCACTAGAAATCCGGCGGGAGGGCGAGAGGGCACCAAGCGCGCTCCAGTAGCAGGCAGGTGACAGGGAAGCGGGACGGCCAGACTCGATGGGTCCAGAGCGACTCAGGTAGAGCGGGGCTCTCGGCGAGTGGAGGCGGCCAGGCTTCTGGGTGTCACGGCCCTAGGAGGGATGCGAAGGTGCGCAGGGCACTCCGGCGGGAGAAAGCACACGGCTCAAATTCTCAGACGAGCGGAGACACAGTGAACCCACTGGTCCTGGGGTTCAGTTCAGGGGGCAAGCTCTTCTTCCAAGCCCTTGGAGATAGTTGAAAACAAAGTGCAAAGTCTCTTTCAGTCTTCTCCTCTCCTTCCTCAGCAAGGCACCTACTGCAGGCCAGTCCCTTAGGTCAGGGAAAGTTACTCCTCCTTCAGCTTCTTCCAGGTCCTTCTAGTCGGGCAGAGTTCCTTTGTGGTTCAATCTGGATCTGATTTCTTAGGAGCCAGGCTCCTACTTTTATACAGGGATTCTTTTGTTCTTTAGCGCCAGGGGGCCTGGGCCTGGCTCAGTCCAGTTTTGGAGCACTCTGTTGTGGTGACTCGGCTTGTCCCTTTCAGCAGCAGGGCAGAGACATCAGCCGCTCCACAGGGGGCGGCGCCGGCTTTGTGGTGGCAGAGCACAGGTCTATTCAAGAGTCAGGGTGCACTCCTCCCACCCATCCTGGTGTAATCTCTCTACCCACCACCTGGCAGCCAACCTGTCTCCTGGAATCCCCCAGCCCTGCTCCTGTACTGTTGCTAGGCAGAACACACACACACACCAGAGGCGGACTGAGATGGTCAGGCACGCAAAGGCTAACTTTCTAAAAGTAGCATTTGCAAACCCAGGATATTAAAATAACCTTTACTAAAAGATGTATTTTATTATCCCGAGTTCAGGCATACTAAACATGACGTTCTACCGTGCTCTCTGAGTCCACTGGGGTCACAGCGTGTAGCGATCCCAGCAGCCCATTCTGGCCTATGGAGAGCAGGTAGCCTTCAATAGTGAAAAACGAAAATGGCTGTAATTCACTACTAAGACATGTCACACACATCAGGGCATGTCCTACCTTATACCTATAATGCACCCTGTGCTTAGGCCTACCAGAGGGGTGACTAACATGTAGTTAAGGGAAGGTTTAGGGACTGGTAAGTGGGGACACTTGCTCAGTCAGCGCGACGGTACCAGACCGCGCGCAGGTTCTGCAGTGGCAGACCCTAGACACATTTTACCCCGCTGCTTCGGTGGGTGGCACAACCAGTGCTGCAAGCCCACTAGCAGCATTTGGATATACAAGCCCTTGGCACCCCTGGTGCACTCTACTAGGGACTGATAGTAAACCAAATAAACCAAACGTGGAAGTCAATTCACATAATACATTTTACCATAGGGAGCACTTGCACTGTGGCACTGGATGGCAGTGGCACAGTGTCCTGAGCAGCTAACACCAACACAAAACACATTGAGGCACAGACAAAAATGGAAGGGTGACCCACGCCAATGGTGCCAGGTCTAACACGTGTCCCCTCCAGCTGAAAAGTGGGGAGAACTACCCTACCCCAGGGAGTTCTGCATCACTAAGGCGGAAAAACCTGGACAGACCGTCAGCATTGGCGTGATCTGTGCCAGGGCGATGCTCCACCGTAAAGTCCATACCCTGTAGGGAGATGGACCACCTCAACAGTTTTGGGTTCTCACCCCTCATTTGCATCAACCATCTGAGGGGCCTGTGGTCGGTCTGAACCCGGAAGTGAGACCCAAACAAGTAGGGTCTTAGCTTCTTCAGCGCCCAGACCACAGCAAATGCTTCTCGTTCTATCGCACTCCACCTTTGTTCCCGGGGAAGTAGCCTCCTGCTAATAAAGGCTACGGGTTGGTCAAAGCCCTCCTCAGTGATCTGTGAGAGAACAGCCCCTACACCATGCTCTGATGCATCCGTCTGCACCAGGAACTCTTTGGAGAAGTCAGGAGCCAAGAGCACGGGCGCCGTGCACATGGCAGTTTTCAGGGTGTCGAAGGCTTTCTGACAGGTGTCAGTCCATATCACTTTTCTGGGCTGCTTCTTAGAAGTCAGCTCCGTCATGGGGGCAACGATGCTGCCATACCCCTTGACAAACCTCCTGTAGTACCCGGTGAGTCCTAAAAAGGCCCTCACCTCCGTCTGGGTCTTTGGGGGCTCCCAAGCCAGGATGGTTTCAACTTTGGGCTGGAGGGGCGCCACCTGGCCGCTCCCCACTTGGTGTCCCAAGTACACCACGGAACCCTGCCCGATCTGACACTTGCTTGCCTTGATCGTGAGGCCTGCCTTGCGCAGCGCCATCAACACTTCCCAGAGATGTTGCAGGTGTTCTTCCCATGTGCCGCTGAACACTGCGATGTCATCCAGGTAGGCGGCGCTGAACTCGGTCAGCCCCGCCAACACCTGGTTGACCAACCTCTGGAAGGTGGCAGGGGCATTCTTCATCCCAAAGGGCATCACCCGGAACTGGTAATGCCCATCTGGTGTAGAGAATGCGGACCTCTCTTTGGCCCCCTCAGTTAAGGCGATCTGCCAGTACCCAGACGTTAAATCAAACGTACTGAGGTAGTTGGCAGCCCCTAACCGATCGATGAGCTCATCAGCTCTGGGGATGGGGTGCGCGTCAGTCTTCGTGACTGAGTTGAGTCCTCGGTAGTCCACACAGAACCGGAGTTCGGGCGTGGCACCCGGCGCTGCAGCCTTTGGGACCAAGACCACTGGGCTGGCCCAAGGACTGCTGGAGGACTCAACCACCCCTAGGGCAAGCATCTTCGAGACCTCCTCTTTGATGCAGGCTCTGACCCTGTCAGTTACCCGGTAGGCCTTGTGCTTCACAGGTAAGCTGTCTCCTGTATCTACATCATGGACTCACCAATTTGTGATACCAGGAACCAGGGAGAACAGGTCAGGGAACTGCCCCAGCAGCTGGCGACGGTCACCCTGTTGCTCAGGGGTCAGGGTGGGTGAGAGGTTAACTCCATCCACTGACCCGTCTCGCTCTGAGGCTACCAAGAGGTCAGGAAGAGGCTCGGACTCCTCTTCCGTCCCATCATCGGTGGCCAAGAGCATGCCCACTTCGGACCTCTCCAAGTGGGGCTTCAGTCGATTGACATGTAGGACCCTTAAGGGGTTCCTAGGAGACCGCAAGTTCACCAAGTAGGTGACAGAACTCTTGCGCTCCACAATCTCAAAGGGTCCGGTCCACTTGTCCTGGAGTGCACAAGGCTCCACAGGGGCCAGGACCCACACTTTTTGGCCAGGTTGAAGCTCAACCAGAGTGGCATTCTGGTCGTACCACCGCTTCATTTCCTCCTGGCTGGCTTCCAGGTTTGCCTCAGCAAGTCGCCTGAAACGCCTAGTCTGGTTCCGGAAAGCCAGCATGTAACTGTATACATTCTGGGGAGGTTTCCTGGGAGATTGCTCCCAGCCTTCCTTGACCAGACTAAGAGGTCCTCGTACTGGGTGGCCGTACAAAAGCTCAAAGGGACTGAACCCTAGAGACTTTTGTGGCACCTCGCGGTATGCAAAGAGAAGGCATGGTAAGAGGACGTCCCACTTACGCCTCATGGGTTCCTCGAGACCCATAATCATGCCCTTCAGGGTTCGGTTGAAGCGCTCAACCAACCCGTTTCCTTGGGGATGGTAAGGTGTGGTGAACTTGTAGGTTACACCACACTCTTGCCAAAGGGACTTCATATATTTCGATATGAAGTTGGTCCCCCTGTCAGACACCACCTCTAGAGGGAATCCTACTCGTGAGAAAATTCCCATCAGTGCCCGTCCCACCACGGGGGCCGTCACTGTCCTCAGAGGGATGGCTTCAGGGTACCGGGTGGCGTGGTCCACCAAGACCAGGATAAACCTGTTGCCCATGGCTGTCTTGGGGTCCAGTGGCCCCACAATGTCAATCCCCACCCGCTGGAATGGGGTACTGACCACAGGGAAAGGTTGGAGTGGAGCTCTCAGCTTCCTTCCACTCTTGCCACTTGCCTGGCAAGTCTGGCATGTCCTGCAGTGAGTGTCAGAACTCCTGCGCATTTGGGGCCAATAGAAGTGGGTGACAAGCCTTTCAAAGGTCTTGTCCTGCCCCAAATGTCCTGCTAACGGTACGTCGTGAGCCAGCCCCAGTAGGAAGGCTCTGAACTTCTGGGGTACCACCAGCGCACGGGCTGACCCAGGTTCAGCAACCTTAGGCTCTGAGTATAGGAGGTCGTTCTCCCAGTAGATCAAGTGAGTTCCGGACTGATCACCATTGGCCTGGGCTGCAGCCTGCTGCCGCATACCCTCTAGAGAGGGGCACTCTTTCTGCTCCCTGCAGAATTCCTCCCTGGTGGGGCCTCCTTCTTGCTGCCAATGGGTCAGCTCAGGCAGGTCCCCCAGTTCGGCTATCTGTTCCCCGGTAGGCTCCAGGGCATCCCCCTCAAGGTCTGCTTCCTCCTGGGCCGTGGGAACTTCAGGAGCCGGATTCCCGTGCCTCCCTGGCCCTCTCTCTAAGGCCGGTTCCTGGGCCTCTCCCTCAGGCTCCAGGGTTCCTTCAACACCCCTACCGGCTGCCATCGACCGGGTGGTCACGCACGCCCAATCAGGCAAGCCCACCATCCGCAGGTGAGTTGTCTTCTCCACCTTTTCCCAAGGTGAGCTCTCCAAATCGTTACCTAGGAGACAATCAACAGGCATGGCCTCTCTCACAGCCACTTGCAGAGTACCAGAGACCCCCCCCCACTCAAAGGGAACCTGAGCCATTGGACACTGACTCTCTGTGTTGTCGGCGTTGACAACACGGCAGAATGCGTGTGGGACAACCTGCTCTTGAGACACCAGGTGTTGCTTGACAGCAGTCACACTGGCTCCTGTATCTCTAAGAGCCCCCACCCTCTTGCCATTTATGGTCACCCACTGCCCATACTTTTGAGTATTGGGGGGCAGCTGGGCCTCAGCGACCATCTCACTGTCTCCTAATGAGACTAGGGTCATCTGTACGGGATCCCCCACCCCTTGGACATCTATCTCCCTCCCCAAGGCTACACTATTCACCTGCTTGGGGGGTGGAGCACCAGAGGGTGCTGGTTTACCATACAGGGGGCACTTGGGATCCACGGAAATGTGCCCCAGGTTGTTACACTTGTAACATCTGAGGGGCCCTCTTTGAACAGGGTTACCTGTCGGGGCCCCGGTCTGCTTCGGGGGTGGGGGTGGCTGAGAACCTTTCCCTTGGTTCCCTTGGGAATTACTTTGGGGCCCTCTGTAGAACTCCCTCTGTTTACCCTTGTCCCCCCCACTCTTCTGCTGGGGACCCTGAACACCTTTGGCGGGGCCTCCCACGGGACCCTTGTGGACCCTGGTGCTGATCCAGCGGTCCGCCTCCTCAGCAAGCTTCCTCGGGTTGGACAGCTTGCTATCGATCAGGTGTTGGCGTAGCTCAGGAAAACAATTATCCGACAAGTGCTCCCATGCAATCAAATCAAACAGCCCTTGGTAATCATTCACTTTGCTACCCTTCACCCAACCATCCAGCGCTCTGCAAAAAAAGGTCACATATTCTACATAAGTGGTACCAGGTTTCTTGGTGCAATCCCTAAATCTCTGTCTGTACAATTCAGGAGTCAACCCATACCTTGTCATGAGAGCCTCCTTCATGTGTGGATAGGATGTGTGGACATCAGAGGGGAGGTCTAGCAGTGTGTCCCGCCCCTCACTCAGGAACCTTCCCCACAACCCCGCTCCCCAATCCTTCTCAGGGACCCGGTGGGAGGACATGGCTACTTCATAGGCCCTGAACCACTGCCCAATATCATCCTGTTTATAATATTCTCTGACTACATCTTTAGGAATGTGCACCCTTGACTCTGTTGAATTGCTGCCACCAGAGGGTGAGTTGTCTAAACTCCTGGCCTTGAGATCCAACTCCCTCATTTTTACCTCATGCTCCATGGCCAGTTTCTGCCTTTCCATCTCCATTTGTAGTTTTGCCATCTCCACCTCATGTGCTCGTGCAGCACTCCTGTCGGCCATCTCCTCGGGCGACAGGCCTCTGCTAGGCTCAAAAACACCTTCTGGGGGTATCACCTCTCGTGCATTCTCTGGAAACTTTGATTCGTGCCAGGCTCTCAGCGCCTTCACGTACTGATCCTTGGTCGTTAGTCCACTTTGCTTAATTCTGTACTTGGAGAGATATCCTTTCAGGACATCATTGGTGCACTTCCTCAGTGCCTCCTGCTCCCAATCGATGTCATCAACTCCAGAGAATATAGAGGACGCTCCGCCCCCACTGACTGAGCTAGGCATGGTTTCTTAAGGTGGAGATTCTTCTTTAGCAACAACTGTCAATCAATCTGTGGCTGCGTTATAGGTCTGCTCTACGTGGTGATCAATAATTCACTGTATGTAAATCATAAATGCAAATTCGAAATCCCACCGCTGCCACCAATGTTAGAATGGGGAACCTCTGGTTGGCACAGGTAGGTACTTGTGACAAGCAGCGGTCCCTTCTTCTATTCAGGGCGAGAGGATTACCCTTTCAGAACAACCCCTGCTCACCCTATAGGTAGTGTGGCGCGAGCAGTCAGGGCTAAACTTCAGGGCGCTAGTCAGTTAAGCATTTATGATCACACACAGTAAATCACAACGATCCCCCACAAATGGACACCAGGCGTAAGTTGTATCAAAAATACGGATGCTTTATATAAAAGATTCTTTGTTACGCAGGCATGTACAAGACCATCAATAACGGTTGCGAAATGGAAGCCACAAGATGATAATTAGGCACTGTTCTTTTGTTTGGTAACTTCTTTGATCACGAGCGCTTCGCAGGGCTCGGTTCGAGTCGGTCCAGTCACGATGATGCGCAAGGCACCCGGGATACAGTGATACGGGGAAATCAGAACGTTGCGGACCCCGAGTCCGATAGAAAGTTCACTGTACCTGGGAACGTGCGATGTGCTTGGACGAGTCTTCGGGGGAGATGCAGGTTCTGCACCTCGTGGGTCTCCGGATCAAGAATTCAGCGGGCGGCTCTCGGTAGATAGGTGCGGCCCAGGGCCTCCGACACGGACGGTGCGGGAGGTCACTGCGGAGGGCGGCACGGTCAGACTCAGGCTGGGAGGTGAAGCGGGGCGGCCGGATACGTTACGACGTACGGGCGGCCGTCCGAGGCTGGATTTCACTTCCCCACTAGAAATCCGGCGGGAGGGCGAGAGGCCACCAAGCGCGCTCCAGTAGCAGGCAGGTGACAGGGAAGCGGGACGGCCAGACTCGATGGGTCCAGAGCGACTCAGGTAGAGCGGGGCTCTCGGCGAGTGGAGGCGGCCAGGCTTCTGGGTGTCACGGCCCTAGGAGGGATGCGAAGGTGCGCAGGGCACTCCGGCGGGAGAAAGCACACGGCTCGAATTCTCAGACGAGCGGAGACACAGTGAACCCACTGGTCCTGGGGTTCAGTTCAGGGGGCAAGCTCTTCTTCCAAGCCCTTGGAGATAGTTGAAAACAAAGTGCAAAGTCTCTTTCAGTCTTCTCCTCTCCTTCCTCAGGAAGGCACCTACTGCAGGCCAGTCCCTTAGGTCAGGGAAAGTTACTCCTCCTTCAGCTTCTTCCAGGTCCTTCTAGTCGGGCAGAGTTCCTTTGTGGTTCAATCTGGATCTGATTTCTTAGGAGCCAGGCTCCTACTTTTATACAGGGATTCTTTTGTTCTTTAGCGCCAGGGGGCCTGGGCCTGGCTCAGTCCAGTTTTGGAGCACTCTGTTGTGGTGACTCGGCTTGTCCCTTTCAGCAGCAGGGCAGAGACATCAGCCGCTCCACAGGGGGCGGCGCTGGCTTTGTGGTGGCAGAGCACAGGTCTATTCAAGAGTCAGGGTGCACTCCTCCCACCCATCCTGGTGTAATCTCTCTACCCACCACCTGGCAGCCAACCTGTCTCCTGGAATCCCCCAGCCCTGCTCCTGTACTGTTGCTAGGCAGAACACACACACACACCAGAGGCGGACTGAGATGGTCAGGCACGCAAAGGCTAACTTTCTAAAAGTAGCATTTGCAAACCCAGGATATTAAAATAACCTTTACTAAAAGATGTATTTTATTATCCCGAGTTCAGGCATACTAAACATGACGTTCTACCGTGCTCTCTGAGTCCACTGGGGTCACAGCGTGTAGCGATCCCAGCAGCCCATTCTGGCCTATGGAGAGCAGGTAGCCTTCAATAGTGAAAAACGAAAATGGCTGTAATTCACTACTAAGACATGTCACACACATCAGGGCATGTCCTACCTTATACCTACAATGCACCCTGTGCTTAGGCCTACCAGAGGGGTGACTAACATGTAGTTAAGGGAAGGTTTAGGGACTGGTAAGTGGGGACACTTGCTCAGTCAGCGCGACGGTACCAGACCGCGCGCAGGTTCTGCAGTGGCAGACCCTAGACACATTTTACCCCGCTGCTTCGGTGGGTGGCACAACCAGTGCTGCAAGCCCACTAGCAGCATTTGGATATACAAGCCCTTGGCACCCCTGGTGCACTCTACTAGGGACTGATAGTAAACCAAATAAACCAAACGTGGAAGTCAATTCACATAATACATTTTACCATAGGGAGCACTTGCACTGTGGCACTGGATGGCAGTGGCACAGTGCCCTGAGCAGCTAACACCAACACAAAACACATTGAGGCACAGACAAAAATGGAAGGGTGACCCACGCCAATGGTGCCAGGTCTAACATCAGTGATGTCATTTGAGATGTCATCAGTGATGTCACGAGTGATGTCACTGACCATGTCATGAGTGATGTAATATGTGACATCATCAGCAGTGCATTGCGGGCGCGTGAGTTATAGTTATCTGAACTAACTATAACGGGGGAAATTTCAATGGTTTTGTACGAGTGAAATGTCCAACTAACTATATCGCCCCTGAAACCTATGGTTTTTTCAGTGAATTTCTAAGGTTTTTTAAATGCTAATTCCTAACTATAGCGTGCCTGAAACCTATGGTTTTTTCAGTAAATTTTGAAGGTTTTTTAAATGCTAATTCCTATCTATAACGTGCCTGAAACCTATGGTGTTTTAAGTGAATTTCAAAGGTTTTTTAAATGCTAATTTGTAACTATAATGTTCCTGAAACCTATGGTTATTTCAGTGAATTTCTAAGGTTTTTTTAAATACTAGTTTCTACCAATGCCTACAGAGGTACGACATGAGAAGAAAGAAGAAAAAAAACACAGAAAGAAGCAAAAGAAATGCAGAAAGAAGCAACAGAAGTCCTCAAAGACGAAGAAAAGTGCAGGAAGAAGGAAGACGTGCACAAAGAACAAAGAGAGGAGGTACTGGTGGTAACTGACTCTGACTTACCAGTCCTAGAGCCAGTGCTATGCTAAACGACACTTAGAATACAGTTAAAACACCTACATACACTGGGAAACACTATGCATTGGGGTACCCCTGTGATTAGCATGACCTCCTCTGTAAGCCCCTGGTATATAATAGGACAGGGGGATTAAAACAACCTCATAAAACGTGCCAAGGGGCGCGTTTGCACACTGGTGAAGGTAGGTGGGGGCCTGAGGTGACATGTGTGCAAACACGTCCTGTGGCACGTTTTAATTTGGGGGATTAAGTCCCCTTGAATACTGAGGGTCCCTGGGGTCCAACTAGCCCACAAGGTACCTCCATTTAGCACCTCAGAGCTGCATTGCACAGAGATGTAAAAAGAGGCATGGCCTGGACCACCTCTCTGTAACGCAGCGCTGTGGCGGTTACTGGAAGCACCTGGTGTGCTAGTTGGCCCGTATAGGCCCTCAGAATTGAAGGGGAATTATTTTCCCAACTTAAAACGCACCAATAGGCGTGTTTTTACACGTCACCTCAGGCCCCGTCCCCTCCCTTCCCCACTGTGTAAACACACCCTGTGGCCGTTTTAAGTTGGGAGATTAAGTCCCCTTGAATCCTGAGGGTCCCTAGGGTCAAATTAGCCCACTAGGTACCTCCAGTAAGCGCCATTGCAGAGAGGTGTAAAGAGGGGCACGGCTAGCACCACCTCTCTGCAACGCAGCGCAGTGGCGCTTACTGGAAGCACCTGGTGAGCTAGTTAGCCCCCAGGCTCCCTCTGGATTGAAGGGGAAGTCTTTCCCCAACTTAAAACGAGCCACAAGGCGTGTTTGCACACATCACCTGTGGCTCCGCACCCTCCCTTCACCACTGTGTAAACACGCCCTGTGGCCGTTCTAAGTTGAGAGAATAAGTCCCCTTGAATCCTAAGGGTCCCTAGGGTCAATCTAGCCCACTAGGCACCTCCAGTAAGCACCACAGACCTGTATTGCAGAGAGGTGTAAAAAGGTGCATGGCCTCTGAACACCTGTCTGCAATGCAGCTCCTTGGCGCATACTAGAGATACCTGTTGGTCTAGTTGGCCCTCAGGGACCCTCAATATTGAAAGAGAATTAATTCCCCAACTTACAACTCGCCACGGGGCGTGTTTGCACAATGGTGAAGGAAGGGGGCGTGGGCTGAGGTGACATGTCTGCATACTCGCCCTGTGGCACGTTTTAAGTTGGAGAATTAATTCCTCCTCAATCCTGAGGGTCCCTGGGGGCCAACTAGCCCATTAGGTACCTCCAGTATGCACCAGGCAGCTGCGTTGCAGAGAGATGTTCAGAGGCCACGCCCCTTTTTACAACACTCTGTAATGCAGCTCTGTGGCACTTATTGGAGGTACCTGGTTAGGCTAGTTGGCCCCCAGGGGACTTCAGGATTGAAGAACATTTATTTCCCCAACTTAAAACGTGCCACAGGGTGTGTTTGCACACATGTCACCTCAGGCCCCGCCCCCTCCCTTCACCACTGTGCAAACGCACCCCGTGGCGCATTTTAAGTTGGGGTATTAAGTCCCCTTGAATCCTGAGGGTTCCTGGGGTGCAACTAGCCCACCATCTACCTCCATTAACCGCCACAGAGCTGCGTTGCAGAGAGGTGTAAAAAGGGGCATGGCCTAGGAACACCACTCTGCAACGCAGCCCCATGGCGCATACTAGTTGTCCCCAGGGCCACGACAAGGCTCCAGGAGGGGGGCTGCACGGCCCCCCCCACAATTTACAAAGCCCCGGGGGGTGGTCAAATGCATTTTGGGGCCCCCCTTTTTTCTCGGACCCCGCTTGATGAATCACCCCGAATCTCTCAGGATAGGAGCGGACCAGAGCGTCCCACGAGTTTTGAAAATTTTGCGAAGATTCGTCAACCGGCGCTAAAGGTATTGGAAATAGAATGTTGTGGATTTCTTATGGAAAATAGATCCTAACTATAACTACCTACTGGCGACCGCCAGTTGGTAAGATATATATATATGTCCCAATTGTATAATGACTCTATAGAAGTCTTTGAGAAAGGAGTTTTGAAGGAGTTTAAAAAGTTGGCAAAACATAAGCCACAGTTTAAGAGCAATTTAACTAGAAAGCAAGAAAACGCATTAAAAGAATTACAAGATAACAAATCTATTGTAATTAAAAAATCAGATAAAGGGGGTAACGTGGTGGTATGGCCACGGAACATGTACATTGAGGAGGGTATGAGACAACTTAATGATGTTGAAAGCTACACTAAGAGCAATAGACAATTCTATGAGAAAAGTAATGATATGTACAAAGAAAAATTGGATGGGTGGAGGAATGAAAATCTAATCACAAATGACGAATATAAGTATCTGTATTGTAAATATCCCAAATTGGCAGCCATGTATCTATTACCTAAGATACATAAAAATAAGGAAGTCCCACCTGGTCGCCCCATTGTTTCTTTAATGTGTAGTATGTTTGAAAATTCTTCGAAATACATTGACCATTTTCTGAGACCGTATGTACAAGCATTACCATCTTATGTAAAAGACAGTGGACATTTTTTGAAATGAATTGAAAATGTCTGTTGGGAACAGGACATGATGTTACTCACACTGGATGTCAACAGCTTGTATACCTGCATACCACATGAGTTGGGCCTTGAGGCCTGCAGGCATTACTTAAAAGATAGATCTGTGTGTTTTTTGATGCACACCGAAATGTTGCTGAATATGATGTCAGCATGTCTTAAGAACAACTTTTTCATATTTGACCACGTGATATATTGTCAGGCCCAGGGGACGGCAAAGGGGACTTGCTTCGCCCCCAGTTATGCGGGCTTGTACCTGGGCTGGTGGGAGGAGCAGGTGGCGGAAAACATCAGTGCCTTTAACGACCAGGTCGTCCTCTGGGCCCGATATATCGATGACATCTTTTGCATTTGGAGAGGATATCAAACAGAGGCAATGGAGTTTGTGAATTCACTCAACGATAATAGTCTTAATTTGAAATTCACCTACACAATAGATAAAAAATCTATAGAGTTTTTAGATGTATTAGTTGAAGTGAATGGGAACCATTTGGAGAGCAAACTATTCCGTAAAGATACGGCGGGGAATAGCATTTTACATGCCTCAAGTTGTCATCCTCCAAACCTGATTAATAGTATCCCTTACGGAGAACTATTAAGGGCCAGACAAAACTGTAGCTCAGAAATGGCCTTTGCAAAAGAAATGAATGTCATGAAGGGTAGATTTGAGGAGAGAGGCTACTCACAAAAAGTCATTAGAAAAGCATGTGAAAAGTTAAGAAAAATCAAAAGAGAAGATCTATTAGTCAGAAAAGATGTAACAGACACTGACACAGAACCGATAAGGTTTATCACTACCTTTAGTAACCAAGCGAATGACGTCAGAAAGTGTTTGAAGAAATTTTGGAATGTACTGAGTGTTGATAGTACTTTTGTAAAAAGTTTCGAAAGTTATCCCAGTATCACATTCCGACGATGTCCAGCATTGAAAGATCTTTTATGTAAAAGTATGCTAACAGATGAGAAGGATCCCTATTTTAAAATCCAGGGATTCTATAAATGTGCTTCCTGCAAAGCTTGTAGGAACAGTTTGAACTGCAAACAGATAGTTTTATCAAAATCTTTAAAACCATTTGTCATTTCTAAACACCTAAGTTGCAAGTCTGATTTTTGTGTCTATGCCTTAATATGTCCTTGTGAACGGGTATATATTGGCAGCACTATCAACCAGGTTAAATTACGCATTTTAGAGCATATGCGAGCCATAACAAATGAGGACAAACAGTATCCAATTACGCGGCATTTTAAGGAATGCCATAACAAAGACACTAGTCTATTGAGATATTGTGCCATTGATAGAATTCCTTTCTCCGAACGGGGAGGGAATAGAATCCAGGATCTGCGCAGGTTAGAATCCAGATTGATTATAAAATATGACACTGTGCATCCGGTGGGCATCAATAAAGATGAGGAACTGTCAGTCCACCTTGGTTGAAACAGTCTTTCTGGCCTTTTTTGAACTTTATGAATTGTTATGTAAATAGAATTATGATGAAGTCACGTTGCCTCCTCTGATATGATGTTTATGATGTCTTTTAAAAATTTTGTATATATCATGCTATTTTATTGATGCACATTTATGATTTATTTTTATAGGAGACGGAGCTTTTGCCAGAGGTTGTGAAATATGCTGCGTTAGCCATCTGTTGAAATTTTGAAAAATTCACTGTACTTTTGAATTGAATTTCAATTTCAATTGATAAATGTTTGCCCACTGGGGCGGTTAAATGAAACAGAAATCACAGTATACCCACTTGGGTCAAGTGACATGATTAGTTTAATCACGATGATGCAATCGCAAATTACACATGTCATACAATCGTTGGACTGTTTTATAAATTTACACTTGTAATTATCATTTTGAAATTTCATTATATTAATCAATTAAATGTCCAATTGATTTTGTTTAAATTTAAATTAAATGCTGTGAATTAACTGTTGAAATTCAGTATCATCTTATTTAAAGATGGCGCTCAAGCTAGCTATGTGAACCTGGCAGCAATGTAGTCCTTTGTTTATTTACACATTGTGTACAATATCATGTGACGAGTGTCAACATCGTATCGACCCGTGACCAAGAAACCGGAGGGTTTCGAAACGCTTCGGGAGTTGTTTGCCAAAAACCTGATGGAATAAAACACGCTGTTATGAACAAATTGGGGCTCGGCGCAATCTTTTTTGAGCAAAGGATTGATTGATGGAATATATATATATATATATATATATATATATATATATATATATATATATATATATATATAACATATTTAAACTTTACAGAAACACACATTCACTGGATGATGTCATCAGTGATGTCATTTAAGATGTAATATGTGACGTCATCAGCAGTGCATTGCGGGGGCACAATTATAGTTAGCTAAACTACTTATATTGGCCGAATTTCTCTGGTTTTGTACGAGTGAAATGTTTTTTAAATGCTAATTTCGAACTATAATGTCCCTGAAACCTATGTTTTTTTCAGTGAAAATATATATATATACATATATATAAGACCGAAAAAGCTAAATAAATCACACTATCTGGCACTTAACTGTGGTCCGTCTCCGTCTTTGGCGCGAAGCTGCAGAGGGACGGAGTATTTTGATATATAAATATATATATATATATCGTCAAACTATACATATTCATATGTAATATTTTTTCATGTTTTCTTTTTTAATTGCATAACAAAATGTCAATATATACTTTTTAAAAATAAATATATACACATATATATAATATGTGTTTTATATATATCTATGTATATCTTTTAATAAAATAAAAACATGGAGTCATGTACTGGATGCGAATCCCTATACATTGCCGACCGCTAGTTCTGGATCTGCCTCCGGTACGTGGCTCCCACGTGATTTTATACATATATATTTTTCATATATATAGACATTATTATTATTAAGCTCAAGATTAGAGGTTTGCTAGTTACTAAACTTGTATATCAATAAATTAAACTTATTAAAACAATTTTTAATAGTAATTTCAGGAATCACTGTAGATCCGCGTAGATAAACAAATATAAAATTGTATATAAATATAGATTTATTTACTATTGTTTAAATTAGAAGGTTCAGTTAGTTGTAGTTGAAATATTAAAACATACAACCTAATATTGTTCAAATGCAAATTAAAAAAAAAAAGGAATCTTGTCCGGTACGCAGTGGCACCGCGTAGGTATCGCGCACCCCATGTGACACCAAAAAAAGTGATTTGAATTGAACAAACAACCTGTCATCGTTAAACTTGCAAGATCCCTCCCTCTTTCTTCTTCTTTAGGGTGTGGTCACCAACAGTCATTCTCATTCTAAGACCAGCTATATTGCAGGAAGGTTTGTGTTTTTTACATTTTGGTTTTCAACTATCAAAATGGCAACAGCAAGACACCTTCAAGAAGAGGAGGAGCAGACCTTGCTGGAAGAAGAGGATGAACCCCCCCAAAAAAAGTAGAGCATTGTTTAGGAGTTCTCTACAACTCCAGAAGGCACCAAAAAAGGAAATGCTCAGAAGGTGACATGCAAGGTATGTCAGAAGGTGCTGTCTCGGGGCTCTGAGCACAAATATTCTAGCGGCACGTCCTCAATGTAAAAGCATTTGAGGACGAAGCATCAAAACCATCTTGCCAGACCCGAACTGGCAAGACTGAAGAGTGCTGCTGAAGCACAAGGGGCACAGCCATCAAATATCCAACCTGGTGACAAGGTGCAGACCATACCACCAACTCTGTCTGATTTTGCGAAAATTGCACTATTATGCCAAAAGTGCTACACTGTTTTGAGTGTGGGTGAGCAAGTTGAGCTAACACTGCTTGATACTACTAATGCTCATCATTGTTAAAAAAAAATTGTTCCTGCTGTTGTGCACACTGTAAGGTGCTACTTTGGGACACCCCCGCGCCGCACGGCCACCAACTGCTGTGTGTGCCCCCTTGCCTGCCCTCTGCCTCGCTGCCGGCTGACGCCGCTGGCGTCTGTTTCCGCCTGCTTTGTCGAAAATTTGTGCTTGCTTAACCGTTCTTCTCCCCGTGTTAACTATTTTTTTTTTCATAGCGTCTGTTCTCGCTTGTTTTGTCAAAAATTTGTGCTTGCTTAAACTGCTTTTCTCCCCGTGTCAACTGTTTTTCTTTTCTCCTGACATTTGTGCCTGCATTTTGTTCGTGTCTTTTTCAGCCCTTCGCGCCCTCCTGCCTGCCTGCCCGCTCCCCGCTTCCCGCCACCACCGCTGACCACGCCCCTTTTTTCTTTCTGTTCCCTCCCCGCTCCCGCCTCCCAGCTGCCCCGCCCACCCGCGCACTTGGCCTTATATGGCGACCGTGCGACGCAGGTGAGTGTGACCCACTTGTGGGACACCCCCGCGCCGCACGGCCACCAACTGCTGTGTGTGCCCCCTTGCCTGCCCTCTGCCTCGCTGCCGGCTGACGCCGCTGGCGTCTGTTTCCGCCTGCTTTGTCGAAAATTTGTGCTTGCTTAACCGTTCTTCTCCCCGTGTTAACTATTTTTTTTTTCATAGCGTCTGTTCTCGCTTGTTTTGTCAAAAATTTGTGCTTGCTTAAACTGCTTTTCTCCCCGTGTCAACTGTTTTTCTTTTCTCCTGACATTTGTGCCTGCATTTTGTTCGTGTCTTTTTCAGCCCTTCGCGCCCTCCTGCCTGCCTGCCCGCTCCCCGCTTCCCGCCACCACCGCTGACCACGCCCCTTTTTTCTTTCTGTTCCCTCCCCGCTCCCGCCTCCCAGCTGCCCCGCCCACCCGCGCACTTCGCCTTATATGGCGACCGTGCGAACGCGCAGCGGTCACGCGCAGCGGGCGCGCCGATTGTGCGCCGAAGGCGCGCCAAAGGCAAGCCCGTCTACACCCGTCCGCGCCTGGACCGCGCCCAGTGCCAGGACCCCTGGACCTCGAAGACCCCGACCTACACGCCTGACGTACTCAGCCGCCACCCTCAGCGCTCTCAACACCGGCCGACACCCAGAATGCCATCAAGCCACTCCTGGACGTACCAACGGACCTTTCAGCTGCCACGCCTGCAAGTTCTCATGCATCCGATCCTGCCCCGCACCCACCAAGCCGAACACCAGCAGTACCCACCTCAAGTGCATCCTGCTCAACACCCGCTCCGTCCACAGACACGCCATCGAACTCTGGAACCTCCTCGACGCCACAGCCCCTGACGTTGCCTTCCTCACGGAGACCTGGATGAACGCCTCTTCAGCTCCCGACATCGCCATCACCATCCCAGAGGGCTACAAGATCGTCCGGAGGGACCGAAACGCCAACCAGATGGGAGGAGGCATCGCCATCATCCACAAGAACACCATCCGTCTCACGACCAGCACCGACAACACCCTGACCAGCGCCGAACACCTGCACTTCCAGATCCACACCAACCCGACCACCACCCTCAGAGGCACCCTGATCTACAGACCCCCTGGACCACGCACCCAATTCAGCGAGGACATCGCCGACTTCGTCAGCCCGCTTGCCCTCCCCTCCGCTGACTACATCCTCCTGGGAGACCTCAACTTCCACCTGGAGAACAACAACGACCGCAACACCAGCACCCTGCTCGACAACCTCGCCAACCTGGGACTCAAGCAACTGGTGTCCACCCCCACCCACCTTGCCGGACACACTCTCGACGCCGTCTTCTCATCCAGCACAGACATCGACTTCAGCCACGCCACAGAGCTTCACTGGACGGACCACAGCTGCGTCCACTTCACCTTCAAGAGAACGCCGACCCACCATCACCAACAACAGGCCGCCCGCAGAAGCTGGAACAAGATCACAGCAGACCAGCTCGCCACCTCCCTGAGCCAGCACCCTCCTGCCAGCTCAGCGAACCCCAGCCAGGCCGCCGACAACCTCACGAAGTGGATCAGCAACTGCGCGGACGAACTCGCCCCACTGAGGACCGCGCCCAGCAGACCCGGCAGCAAGAAGGCCCCATGGTTCACCGACGAACTCAAGAGCTCCAAGAAGAACTGCCGAGCCCTCGAGAAAGTCTGGAAAAGGGAACCGACACCGGACAACAGGACCTCCTTCAAGCTTGCTACCCGGAAGCACCACCAGCTGATCCGCGCCGCCAAGAAAACAGCATTCAAGGACCGGTTGGACAACAACGCACACAACTGCAAGGAACTCTTCAACATCGTGAAAGAGCTTTCCAACCCCAGCGCAGGAAACAACGACATCACCCCATCGCAAGACCTCTGCAACTCCCTCGCCTCATACTTCCACAACAAGATCACAGACATACACAGCAGCTTCGACAACCAACCAACGCACAGCATGACCGAACAACCACCCCCCACCACCACCCTCCACGCCTGGACCCCGATCAGTACCGAAGACACCATCCGCACGATGAACTCCATCCACTCCGGATCACCGACTGACCCCTGCCCTCACCACGTCTTCAACAAGGCCGACGCTGTCATCGCACCCCACCTGCGAGACATCATCAACACATCCTTCAACACCGCCACCTTCCCGGAGAGCTGGAAGCACGCCGAACTCAGCGCCCTACTCAAGAAACCAACAGCGGACCCCACCGACCTCAAGAATTACCGCCCCATCTCGCTTCTCCCGTTTCCAGCCAAAGTCATCGAGAAGACCGTCAACAAGCAGATGGCCGCCTTCCTCGAGACAAACGGATCCCTCGACCCCTCTCAGTCCGGCTTCCGAGCCAATCACAGCACCGAGACCGCCCTCATCGCCGCCACCGATGACATCCGAGCCCTGATGGACAATGGAGAAACAGCGGCCCTCATCCTCCTAGACCTCTCCGCGGCTTTCGACACGGTCTGCCACCGCACCCTAGTACGGCGCCTCAGCAACGTCGGAATCCAGGACAAGGCGCTAGAATGGATCATCTCCTTCCTCGGCGGTAGAACACAGAGAGTCCGCCTACCACCATACAAGTCAGAGGCCTCCGAAGTCATCTGCGGCGTCCCCCAAGGATCTTCTCTGAGCCCCACCCTCTTCAACGTCTACATGAGCCCCCTCGCGGCCATCGTACGCAAACACAACCTCAGCATAATCTCCTACGCCGACGACACCCAGCTGATCCTCTCCCTGACCAACGACCCCGCCGCCGCCAA
Organism: Triturus cristatus; assembly: GCF_964204655.1. Taxonomy (NCBI): domain Eukaryota; kingdom Metazoa; phylum Chordata; class Amphibia; order Caudata; family Salamandridae; genus Triturus; species Triturus cristatus. The sequence continues at coordinate 252,481,291 of NC_140594.1, forward strand.
AGCCAACCTACAAGAAGGGATGAAAGAGGTAGCCGAGTGGATGACGACCAGCCGCCTGAAGCTGAACTCAGACAAGACGGAGGTCCTCATCCTGGGCTCCTCACCCTCCGCCTGGGACGACTCCTGGTGGCCTCCCGCCCTGGGCACCGCACCCAAACCGACAGACCATGCACGCAACCTGGGCTTCATCCTGGACTCCTCCCTCTCCATGACCAGGCAAGTCAACGCCGTCTCCTCGTCATGCTTCAACATCCTACGCATGCTACGGAAGATCTTCTGGTGGATCCCCACAGAGACCAGGAAGACCGTCACCCAGGCCCTCGTCACCAGCCGACTGGACTACGGCAACGCCCTCTACGCCGGCACCACCGCCAAGCTCCAGAAGAGACTCCAGCGGATCCAAAACGCCTCAGCCAGACTCATCCTCGACATCCCACGAACCAGCCACATCTCCGGACATCTGAGAGACCTCCACTGGCTCCCCGTCAGCAAGAGAGTCTCCTTCCGCCTCCTCACCCACGCACACAAAGCCCTACACGACCAAGGCCCGAGCTACCTCAACAGCCGAGTCAACTTCTACGCTCCCAAACGCCACCTCCGATCTGCCAGCCACGCCCTCGCCGCCGTCCCCCGCATCCGAAGAGCGACCACAGGAGGAAGGTCCTTCTCCTACCTGGCCGCCAAGACCTGGAACTCCCTCCCGACCGGCCTGCGCCTGACCCAAGACCACCTCTCCTTCAGGAAGAAGCTGAAGACCTGGCTGTTCGAGCAGTAGCGGCACCCCCCCCCCCCCCAGCGCCTTGAGACCCTACGGGTATGTAGCGCGCTCTAGAAATGTCTTTGATTGATTGATTTGTTAGTTTAATTTTGGAAATCCAAAATGTAATAAAATAGTTATAAAAAACACCGCAAAAAATTGTTTTCCAAAAAGAAGAAAAAAAATGTTCTTACGGAACCACCTATTCTGGTTTAAAAAAGAAAATCTCTATTATGTGTGAATACATGCGTCGGGCCTGGGTGAATGCAGTGGTAGTGCTTGGGTGATTGGATGAATGTATAAGTAGTGTTTGAGTGGAAGGAGTAATGCTTATATCATTGTATGAGCGTATAAGGTAGTGCCTGAGTGAATGGATGAGTGAATGTGTACTGCCTAAGGGAATGGCTGAGTGCAAGAGTAGTGCCTGAGTGATTGCATGAGTGCATGGGTAGTGCCTGTGTGATTGCATGAGTGCTATGGTAGTGCCTGGGTGATTGGATAAGTGTATGGGTAGTGCCTGAGTGGAAGGATGGAGGCAAGGCTAATGCCTGCATCACTGAATGAGTACATAGGTAGTGCCTGAGTGAACAGATGAGGACATGGGTATTGCCTAAATGAATGGCTGAGTGCAAGAGTAATGCCAGAATGATTGCATGAGTGCATGGAAAGTGCCTGGGTGATTGCATGAGTGCAGGGATATTGCCTGAGTGATTACATGAGTGTATGAGTAGTGCTTGAACTAGTGCATAGGTAGTACCTGAGTGAATGGATGAGTGCATGGGTAATACCTAGGTGATTGTGTGAGTGCAGTGTTAGTTCCTGAGTGATTGGATGAGTGTATGCATATTGCCTGAGTGGAAGGATACATGCAGGGCTAATGCCTGTGTCATTGAATGAGTGCATAGGTAGTGCCTGAGTGAATGGATAGGTGCATGGGTACTACCTAAGTGAATGGCTGAGTGCAAGACTAGTGCCTGAGTGATTGCATGAGTTCATGGGTAGTGCCTGGGTGATTGGATGAATGTATGGGTAGATCTAAGTAAAAGGATGGATGCAAGACAAATGCCTGCATCATTGAATGAGTGCATAGGTTGTGCCTGAGTAAATAGATGTGTGCATCTGTACTGTCTAAGTGAATGGCTGAGTGCAAGAGTAGTGCCTGAGGGATTGCATGAGTGCATGGGTGGTACCTGGGTGATTGCATGAGTGCACTGGTAGTGCCTGGGTGAAACGATGAGTGTATGAGTAGTGTTTGAGTGGAAGGATGGGTGCACGAGTAATGCTTGCATCATTGTATGAGTGTATAGGTATTACCTGAGTGAATGGATGAGTGCATGGGTACTGCCTAAGGGAATGGCTTAGTGCAAGAGAAGTGCCTGAGTGATTGCATGAGTCCATGGGTAGTACCTGGGTTATTGCATGAGTGCAGTGGTAGTGCCTGGGTGATTGGATGAGCATATGATAGTGCCTGAGTAGAAGGATGGATGCAAGACTAATGCTTGTATCATTGGATGAGTGCATAGGTAGTGCTTGAGTGAATGGATGAGTACATGGGTACTGCCTAAATAAATGGCTGAGTGCAAGAGTAGTGCCAGAGTGATTGCATGAGTGCATGGGTAGTGCCTGGGTGATTGCATGAGTGCAGTGTTAGTGCCTGGGTAATTGGATGAGTGTATGTGTAGTGCCTGAGTAGAAGGATGCATGCAAGGCTAATGCCTTAGTCATTGAATGAGAACATAGGTAGTGCCTGAGTAAATGGATGAGTGCATTTGTACTGCCTAAGTGAATAGCTGAGTGCAAGAGTAGTGCATGAGTGATTGCATGAGTGCATGGGTAGTACCTGGGTGATTGGATGAGTGTGTGGTAGTGCCTGAGCAGAAGAATGGGTGCAAGGCTAATGCTTGTATCAGTGGATGAGTACATAAGTAGTGCTTGAGTGAATGGATGAGTGCATGCGTACTGCCTAAGTGAATAGATGAGTGCAAAAGAAGTGGATGAGTGATTGCATAAGTGCATGGGTAGTGCATGGGTGAATGCATGAGTGCAGGGGTTGTAGCTGAGTGATTACATACGTGTATGAGTAGTGCTTGAGAAGAAGGATGGGTGCAAGAGTAATGCCTGGGTCATTGGATGAATGCATAGTTAGTGCCTGAGTGAATGCATGAGTGCATGGGCAATGCTTGAGTGAATTGTTGGGTGGAAGAGTAGTGCTTGAGTGATCGCATGAGTGTATGGGTATTGCCTGGGTAATTGAATGACTGCATGGATAGTGCCTGTCTAAAAGAAGGAATGCAAGGGTAATGACTGTGTTTGCTTTTAGTGCAAAACCTGTGCTTCAGAGAATGCATAAGTGTATGGGTAGTGTCTACATGTAAGGATAACTACCTCCTTGATTACACGAGCAACATAATGAACATTTTGAAGCAGATTAAAGGCTCAACATTATTTATATTAGAAGCAAATAACATATATTTAAACTTTAAACATAATGTCATGGTATCATTCGTATTATATTATGTATCCTTACCTTTTAAATCATTTAGATACCTTACACAATAGAAATATTTTAGAGTAGTATTCTTGTAAACAGCATTACAACTTTTCTCAAACTTCACCACAACCTACTATAAAGAAGAAAAATAAAAACTGTTATTTAATTATAATATTTTACTGAAATTGGAAGATTATATTTTTTGCAACTCAACATAAATTTTGAATTAAATAAAATTTTCAGATTCTCTTTTTTGCTGTTCTTAGATTCCACTTAACTTCACAGGACACAGTGATTTCAATGTGGTATCATCATTGAACAGCGGGGAAAAAACAATATATACGATTGTAGAAAAAAAAACAAATCATCATAAAGGACCATTTTAAATATGTGTACCTATGTGATTTTCTATCTACACGTTGTCAATTACTTTCTTCACCTACATAAACTCTATCATTTACCTCAAATACATTTGTCAAAATATAGACTCATTTACATCTGGTACAAAATAGACAACAAATGTATAAACAATTTCCTTTTAAACAAAATTTTCCAAATGTAATATCAATTACTGCAAATAATCATCCAAACACTAATTATAAATACTAATAGTTTGCATTCCTGTTTAGTTTCTGTTCACATCTTCCCAATTGGCCAAATGGTGTACTCAAAACTTTGGCTTCAAAAATAACAAATATTAATTTGGTAATTCTTAAGGCAACCTACATTTGAATTCCAAGTGGGCATAGTTGCAATGTGTCCATCCTTTATTACACTTTAAATAGACAGTATAGTGTCCAGATTTTGTAGTAGGTCCATCATGGAAAATAATAGCCACTGCTGTAAAAGTTCTTCCTAAAATACCTATTTGACTTAGTTTAAAATTTGAAATATTTGTTTCCAATTTTCTTCCATTTGCTCTACAACATTGAATCATTAAAATTAGATATTTTCCAAATCTTTCGATATGTAATGTAGACAACATCTCTGATCTACAATGGGAACATTTCATATCCTGATTGGCTGTTTTATTGAATTTGTTAAAAGGTACTAATTTGCAGTCTGTTGTTGTCAAGTATATGAATCATTCTGTTTTTATTTCAGTGATGGTAGGAAATGAAAACTCTTCACTTTTATGAACTCATCTGTAACTTAGTCCAAATACGTTTTCAGTCTGTATTCCTTCATGTTTTAACACTCCAAGCATAAGCATTAAAAATTCTTGTGCACCTTGTTGTACATTAAGAGTAAATGTCAATGAACCAGTACATATATCCAAAAGATGCTGAATGCCAGGAGCAGTATGGATTTTACTTCTGTCAGGTACCAACTGTTGAAATACATGATGTAATAAAGAACAGAATCTTTTTTCATGATTTCCCATGATTTCACAATGAAGATCCTCCAGATAAAACACAACATTCAGAATCACATTAGCATAGCAGTTGATACCTGAACTATTTTCCTACTGGTATCCTACAATCTCATCAACAGTTTCCATTCTCTTTTTATTAATGCCATCAAGTTTCTCTTCATTTGTTTTCTTTTTTTGAACCTCAATTCCATCTTTGACATATTTCCGTTTTGGACACACTATACGTTTCTCATATATGGAATATTCACCTGAATCAGGAGCATAAACTCTTCTTAAACGATTATACTCTCTTACACAATTTGCATCAGAACTAACCTTTTTCTCATCAAAATCTATCAAATACAAACCAGACAATGTTCTTACTCGGGATAATGCAACATATGCCATTTCCTATTTGAGCACTGTACTTCCCATATTTACAAAAGCACTGTCCATACTTAAACCTTGAGATTTATGAATAGTTACTGCACATGCTAAGGACAGAGGAAACTGTTTTCTGCGAACATACAAATCTTTTACAAGTAAAAAATGTAAAACACAATGCCCAATTTGTCTTACCTCTTTAATCTGATCAAATGTTATTATCAAAAATTCAATTTCATCTTTGTTCTGAAATTTCGCAAAATCAATCACTTTTCTCATTTCTCCATTTACTAAACCGTCTTCTACTTCAAATTACACCATAAAATTGCTCGACAAGATATAGATATATGTAAAGTCTTTTCTAAGCCTGCAGTCTTAGATACAGACTTTTCCAAAGAATGCAATTTAGCCTGTAGTTTCTCTGTGAGAAGAATAGTCAATCCCATGTGTTCAATTTTATCAATAGATTCAATTTCCACTATTTCCAGTTTTTCCATTTTGAAATGTTCTTGATTAAATGTAGAACACTCTTGCAGTTTAGGCATTCAGCAAACTATAGACTTATTTTCTCCAAGCTTATTGTACATTATTTCAGCTGCTATGTTTCCAGTTTTAAACAAGTTCCTTAGAAGCCGACTTTCTAAAGCTTGTTTACCATGTTTCCTCAACACACCAATTCTTATATCTTGAAGAATATTTCCATAATCTTCTTCACTAGCTTGTCGCATATTCTTAATAAGTTCTTTATATTCAAAATGTAATTATATGTTCACATTTCCAATACTTCCCAAAGATTTCCGAGTGTCTTCATGGACAAGTGTTTTATAACCACGTAGTCCTTTTACCGGAGTAAGTTATAATAGAGCTCCAAACACAATTAAATGTTTTCCTCCATGCAGAAGATCGTAATCTGTTTAAAATCTGATGCACTCTTAAATGTAGAAAGGCAAGCATTTAGTTTGAGACCATGCTCACCTCACCAATGATTAAAAGTTTCATTTTCGTCAGTACTCTTGAAACTTCAAAAGAAGCTTCTCCAGGTAGCTTGGAATATTCCTATTTATTGTAATGTTCAACACGTAGCATAAGTAATCTATGTAAAGAAATCCCTTTAATGTTGTATGCTGCTAATCCGGTTGGAGCTGTTACAACACAAGATAAATGTGATGCTGTAGTTTTCTGTAGATAACTGGTCAAAAGATGAATTAGGAAACGTTTTCCTGTTCCAGCTTGACTGCTGATATATATTAGAAACGGTTTAAATGATGAACATTGGCATTCTTTTTTTCATGTAGCAAACCATGTTGTATCTGTTCTTTCACTTGAAGATATATTTCTTTATGTTTAATATTTAGTTGTTCTTCTAAGTGTTCTAACAGAGTAATATCTTGTTGTGCTTGTGCATTGTAGTTTCTACCTCATTCATGGCTATTTCTGCTTCATTTTCGATAATTGGTTGTCCCAGTGTATCTTGACTTAGTGGAACAGAGCTTTGACTGTCTTGAGAACTGTCTATAGCCATTTCAGCTCCAATAGTACTTTCTTGTTCAAGCTCTTCATTTAACATTTGTAGATCTGTTGGGAAAGTTGTGCATTGAATGCTATCTTTACATGCATTAAAAGAATCTTCATAGCAGTCAAAACGTCCAAGTAATTCTGTTTCACTACGCCAAGGAATAAACATTTGAAGAAGTGATAAATAGAAAAATTCCCTCTTATATGGACTTTTGCAACTGAATTTTCTGTGGGTAATAAGATTTCCTTTGGCATGTTTTACCAAACAGCCATCACATCCAATTACTGCATATTTTTCTTCATTTATATTTTCAGTAACATTTCTTTTAAAGCTGTGATGTTGAGCTATTTCATACAGACATAGTTTTTCCAGATGTGGACTCCTTTTTGGATAGTATGTATCCAACATATTAGTTTTAAGAATATCTGTACTTTCTGGTTCATTCAATGCTAAGTATTCGATTTCTTATAATGTTTTCAATACTCTATTTTGTGTGGAAGCAAGACCTATACTTACCCAAAGGATTTCTCTTGACTTTGAATATAAATTGGCAGAACATTCATAGGATCAAATCTCTCGATGGGAAAACATTGTCAAGCAGAAGCTGTACAATTTCTTGATAAGACTCTTCTTTTGTGAAATTTCTTCCCACATTTCCTTCATCTCGTTCTTTTCAGATTTGGTTATATATGATGTAACATAGCAAGCAGCAACAATTGAATTATCTGCAACATAATGAATATCCATGTTAGCATTCCACATTTTCAAAATTACTGGATTGTAGTCATTAATATACTTTGAATGTTCGGTTCTTTTGAAGTTGTATGTATTCTTCTGAGATTTTCAAGTTATTGTATGCCTTACTGCTGACATAAAACTATTTACTCTTCCTTTAGAAATTATTGCACATGGGAATCCAAAATTAAATTTTGTATAAAATTTCCCTTTAGACTTGTATTTTCGTCAACAATATTTTCCACATTGATGAATTTGAAACCGTGAAACTTGTTGTTTCAAGCTGTTTTCGCCTCCTTTTCTTGGAATGGCACAGGTAACATACTGTTCTATGAAAGACAAAACACTTTCATCGGTGTAACTTACACATTTTGGAGCATTCTTGATCCATAATAGCATGTATACATGAGGAGCACCTCTGGCTTGGTACTCCTTTCTCCAAAAGAAATCTATTACCTCTCCAAGAGGTGGAACATTTCTATTGCAGCTAAATTACATCATAGCTTGAAACCTACCTGCAGACATTTACAGGATCCAATGAACAGAGTTCTCCAGCTGTCTTTAATTCAATGTTTTTATCATTTGAATTTGCTTCTCGTAGAAATTCAAGTAAATCGTCCTAAGTGGTATAAACCATGTAATATTACCTAAGTTTCTTAACATACATTCAAGTTCTCTGTGACGACGATACCAATACTCATTGGTACCACGTTGACATGCCATCAAATTAAGTAACTGAGATTCTAAATGTTCATCTTTTTGTTACACTTTGTCCATAAACTAAATGTGGAAGCTGAACTCCTGTTTTTAATATGTGGTTCACTGCATATGAAAGTGCAGACAAATCACTTTCAAAAAGAAGATGAAATATATATGGAATACAGTGTCTAAATCTTGGATCTTCAAAGTACAATCTTGTCGAGCAGTATTCTGAAGCAGGAATCTGTACAGGTCACTCATCAAATCGCCCCCCTTCCCCACTGGGAAATAACTGTGAAAAACAATGAGCTTCTAAACTATTTTCTATCACTTCTTTTGAATATAGAGGAGCTATTTTGTAATGTTCATAAATATCCTCACTCCTGGACTTGTCCACTTTTTCTATTTGTCCACTTGAAATTTCTGTTTCATCTCCTAAACATATTTCCTGTTCATCAACATTTACATTCATATAATAAATAGTATTCTGTACTAGATATAATGTAGCGTTTTGAAGTTTGTTAACATCTAAAAACTCTTACCATATTTGTTGACTCTTTGTTGGTACACCATTAACTAGAATAACTAGAGGCTCACTTTCCTCCCTGTGTATACCAACAGTTTCAAATTATTTCTTAAAATCTAAAGGTAAGTACACAACTGTTACTTTCAGACCTCTTTGTGAATCTGTTGGAGGCAGCTTAACTCTTTTAGGCTCAATATGAACTATACCCTGAAACGGGTGCACAGATTGAATAAGAATGGACTCATATGCATTTATATCTGCCAGTTCTGGAGGAATAGCTACCAACTCTAAGTTGTTCTGTACAGCTCTAGATGGCATTTTATTCTCTTCTAATTCGCTGTAACAAAATTTACAAATACGTTGTTCAGTAGGCAACTCAAAACAACCTTCCACCAACAAATAAGCACCAAATTGCTCCCAATTATCATTGTTTTCCTTTTCACTTTTTAAATATAGATCAACATTCCTAGTTTGACTTCCATAGTGAGTCCATCGGTAAAAAATACAAACATAGTTTGGTTTTTCAGCTGAAACTATCTTAAACTTTGTAATTCCTTCTGGAAACTTTTAAGTACTAATATCTTCCACCTGTTCTTCAACATCTACACTATTCCAGCTCTCACTTTCTCTACGCTCCTCTTGGGAACCAAAGAAACAAAACTGTATGTGTATATCATCACAATTTTTTTTTACATCTGATACTGAACCATGCAAAAGAGCTATGTTCATTTCACTTAAAAATAATGCAGGACTTTTTACATAATAGAGTCTCCTTACTGATTTCCGAGTTTATGAGTGGTGTACTGCTAACATTCTTAAATGATATAAAGTACTTTGAGACACTTTTCTTGAAAGACAAGCTAGAGAATGACCCTGCAAATTAGTATATTTTCTAGGGATGGGTAGAATTTGCGTAGTCGCGCTACGCAAAGCTCCGCGAATTGGTAAAAAATCTCCGTGAGCATGCAGAGTTCCGCGAATACGCAGAATTGCTTGTTCCACCCGTTCGTGATGCTTTTTTCCTGTTCACGAACGCTGTTTGAGTGCTCGGGGGAAATATCTTGCGAACACGCATTTTGGAAGCGCAAACAAATTCTGCAAAGCAGCGAATCGCGGAATTTTTGGCAATTCCGCGTTCTCCGTGGAACGCAAAATTACCCAAATTCCGCAAATTCTGCTAGCGGAATGGAATTTACCATCCAGGCTTAATATTTTCTTACTTTACATGGATCTAGTCCTTGTAACATCTTAATCTGCTGTTTAGTACTTTTTTGGGCATATCCTCGTATAAAAATGTGTAATATGTCAATGGATTCCTGTAGAATACTACAACTACTGCTACAATCCCACTTGTGTACGCCTCCCTTGAACTTCTTCAGCTATTACTTCTTCCACATTTCTAAGATCCATCTTTTCTTTTGGAATGGGACGACCATCTTTCATCTCATAGCATCGACCAATAGTATCAACTGCATGAACTAATGTGTTTTGTTGAAAATAGCTTTCTTCGTTAAAGAAAGGCTCTGTACTAGAAGTGTGGTCCATTCACCAGTGAAAATTTTACAAATGTTACATCTGTTAACCAGTCTTTTTCTTTTCCTTTTATCTTTCAGCAACAGCATTGTTTTATCCAATGTTTTCATTCTCTTAAATATTATTACAAATAATGTTCTTTGTATTTCAAAAGCTTTTTCTGCTACACTTTCAATCTGTTGCTTTTTCTTATAAACTACTGATTTATTTTTATATTTATTGCAATCATTCAATAAATTATGTAGTATTCTACTTCTATTCATTCTCTTCCTTATGTCTTTATATTCTTTCAGCCTTCTTTCAACATGGATTGTTTTCCCATAACATGACTTTCTATTATTATGTCCTTTTTTGTTTCCTTCCGATTTGTTGAACTTTCCTTTCTCTTTCCCACATTTTGAAAATTCTTTACATTCTTTAAAACTCTTTAACAAACTCTTTAGTTGTCTTACCAGAAGTCTTTTTCTTCAGTGTAAAATGTTGCACTTTATCTAATTTCTGCTTTTCTCTGTCATTTAAATAGTACTGGTGTTTTTCTTTTCTTCTCTTTTGATCTTTTTTACCATATTCAATCTTTCTTACCAATAAATGTAAATATCTGAAAAAAGAAAAGTTTAAATAGTTTCTAAAAATAATTGTATTTTTTTTGAATAATTTTATACAAATATTCATATCAATAAATAAGCAAATACTTTTAATTACATTGCACATGTCTCCATAACACGTAAACAATAAGAATTTTATACTTTACATATTCTCAAACCTATGATAAGAAAATACATGTTTAAACAGTAACATGTCAGAGCGCATGCCATCTAAATTTCTGTAAATAAAAGTGTATGTATTCATTTCTGCTTATAAAACAGGGCACCTGGGTATTGAACAAGCTAAGTCAGACACTGTACAATTCCTTCATTCAGAAGACATGACAACCTCTGCAACAGAATTACAGAGCGGAACTAAAGGATTTATCTACTAGCTCCCAAACCAACTAGGTTCAAATGCATAATTCATCAGACAATAGATGTAGAGGTAGACACATACCTCATTCACAACACCATAAAGTCCCTTAAACTTCACAGACTGCCGTTCCCATTTCAAAGTAACACCTACACTGTTGGGTTTAGTCGAATATAAAGCAGCAACCCTCCGCATGTGTCTGTTGTAACTCTCACCATATTCCTGAAAGCATGCATGCATTTGTCTGTGCATTTTGCTGGTGTAATCATATATAAAAGAAAGATCCAAATAGATATAAACGTGTTTTATACATCTAGCATCTTCAGATGCATAAAATGTATGAGAATATATGTGTAAGTTCAAACACAACCCTCCGTCACAAGTTTCATGCATACTTTAAAACTTCAGATACAGCACTTCCCATTTCACCCAGACACCAAAAATCATGCAGTGTATAATTGTACCTTTCCACAGATTTGGTCAAAGTACCCTAATCAGTAATCATTTAACCAACATATGTTAAACCTCACTTTTGTGCTGCAGCTTCACCATTCTACTACTACTCAGAGTGCTGGGCCTACTCAAATGCAAATCACCAACCCTTCACATATCTGTGTTGTACATCTCACCATATTCCTCATACCATGCATGAATATGTCTGCACCTTTTTCTAGTGGCATGATATTTAAAACAAAAATACAAATAGATGTATAGCTTTGATTTATACATCTAGCATCTTCTGATCCATAATATGTGAGAGAATACATGTGCATGTAGAGATATACAGACCTTAAAACCTCACAGAATGCACTTCCAAAGCAGACACCGAAAATGATGCGGTATATTTGAAGTGCACCTTTCCAGATACTTATACAAAGTACCCTAAACACTAATCCCTCAGCCAACATGTCTGAAACCTCAGTTTCATGCTGCAGCTCCATCATTCTACTACTACTCAGAATGTTGGACCTAGCCAAATACAAAGCAGCAACCATTCACATTTCTCTCTTGTAAGTCTCACTATATCAATAAAGCATGTATGCATGTCTGTGTACCTTTCGCTTGTGCCTCAATACATAAAATAAACATTCAAATTAGTGTGTTCCTGTGTTTTTTATGTCTACATCTTCAAATGCATGAGACCTATGAGAATACATGTGCAAGTAGAAGCATATCTCAATCACAAGACCAAAGCAGACTTTACAACTTCAGAGACTGCACTTCCCATTTCAAACAGAAACAGAAAATTAAGTGGTGTATTTCAAGTGTACCCTTCTGCATACTCATACAAAGTAGCATAATTACTAATCCCTCTGCCAACATGTCTTAAACCTTACTTTTCTGCTGCAGCTTCACCATTCTACCACTGCTCAGAGTGTTGGGTCTAGCCAAATATAAAGCAGCAATCCTTAGGATATCTCTGTTGTAAGTCTCACCATATTGCTCATAGCATGCATGCATACACGTCCCTGCACCTTTTCCTAGTGGCATCATATGTAAAAGAAACATTCAATTAGACATACACCTGTGTGTTATACATCTACAATCTTCGGATGAAAATACATGCACAAGCAGAGAAATACCTCAGTCACAAGACCATGCAGACCTATAAACTTCACAGAATGCACTTCCCACTTCAAGCAGATACCTAAAATTATGCGGTGCATTTGAAGTGTACCTTTACACAGACTCATACAAAGTAGCCTAATCACTAATGCCTCAGCCAACATTTGTTAAACTTCACTTTTATACTGCAGCTTCACCATTCTACTACAGCTCAGAATGTTGGGTCTAACCAAATACAAAGCAGCAACCGTTCACATTTCTCTCTTTTAAGTCTCACCAAATTCCTGAAAGCATAAATGCATGTCTCTGTAACTTTTGCTAGTGCAATTATATATTTAAAAAAACATACAAATAGATGTATAGCTGTGTTTTACAATTCTAGCATCTTCAGATGGATAACACATATCAGAATACATTTGTAAGTAGAGACATACCTCAGTCACAAGACCATGCAAACCGTAAAACTTGAGAGACAGCACTTCCCATTTCAAACAGAAACAGAAAACTATGCAGTGTATGTGAAGTGTACCTTTCCAAAGACTCATTCAATGTACCTTAATCATTAATCCCTCAGCCAACATGTCTTAAACCTAACGTGTATGCTGCAGCTTCACCATTCTAGTACTACTCAGAGCATTGGGCCAAGCCAAATACAAAGCAGCAACCATTCACATTTCTCTCTTGTAAGTCTAACCATATTCCTGAAAGCATGTATGCATGTCTATATACCTTCTGCTAGTGCCTTCATACATAAAAGAAACATGCAAATAAATGTATACCTGTGTTTTACACGTCTAGCATCTTCAGATTGATAACACGTACCAGAATACATGTGTAAGTACAGACATACCTCAGTCACAAGACGATGCAGACCTTAAAACTTCAGAGACTGCACTTCCCATTTCAAACAGACACAGAAAATTATGAGGTGTATTTCAAGTGTACCTTTCCACATACTCCATACAAAGTAGCCTAATCCTTCTTCAAATATGTCTTAAACCTCACATTCCAGCTGCAGCCTCACCAATCTACTACTATTCAGAGTGTTGGGTCTAGCCAAATATAAAGCAGCAATCCTTTACATATCTATGTTGTAAGTCTCACTATATTCCTAATAGCATGCATGAATGTGTCTGCATCTTTTCTTAGTGGCATCATATGTAAAAGAATCCTACAAATAGACGTATACCTGTGTTTAATACATCTAAAATCTTCAGATGCATAATATGTCTGACAATACATGTGCAAATAGAGAAATGCCTCAGTCACAAGACCATGCAAACCTTAAAACTTCACAGACTGCACTTCCCATTTCAAATGGACACTGAAAATTATGCGCTGTGTTTGAAGTGTACCTTTCCACACACTCATACAAAGTACCCTAATCACTAATGCCTCAGCCAACATGTCCTTAACTTGACTTTTATGCTGCAGCTTCACCGTTCCACTACTACTTCTCAGAGTATTGGGCCTAGGCAAATATAAAGCAGCAATCCTTTGAATATCTGTGTTGTAAGTCTCACCATATTCCTCATAGCACATGCATGCATGTGTCTGCACCTTTGCCTAGTGGCATCATATGTAAAAGAACCATAGAGCTAGACGTACACATGTGTTTATTCATCTAGCATCATCAGATGCATAATACGTGTAAGAATACATGTGCAAGTAGAGTAATACCTCAGTCACAAGACCATGCAGAATTTAAAACTGCAAAGAATGCACTTCCTCTTACAAGCAGATACTGAAAATTATGCGGTATAGTTGAAGTGTACCTTTCCAGAGACTCATACAAAGTACCCTAAGAACTAATCCCTCAACCAACATGTCTTAAACCTCAATTTCATGCTGCAGCTTCACCATTCGAACTACGCCCAGGCCTCATATATTCATGTCTGTGTACCTTTCGCTAGTGACATTATATATAAAATAAACATATAAAAAAAATCTACCTGTGTTCCTATGTCTACATCTTCAAATGCATGAGATGTATGAGGATACATGTGCAAGTAGAAACATACCTTAGTCACAAGACCATCAGCCCTTACAACTTGAGAGACTGCACTTCCCGTTTCAAATAGACACAGTAAATTATGTGATGTATTTCAAATGTACCTTTCCACAGACTCATACAAAGTAGTCTATTCAGTTATCCCTCTGCCAACATGTCTTACACCTCACTTTCCTGCTGCAGCTTCAACGTTCTCCTACTAATTAGAGTGTTGGGTCTAGCCAAATGTAAATCAGCAATCCTTTGCATATCTATGTTGTAAGTCTCACCATATTCCTCACAGCATGCATGCATGTGTCTGCATCTTTTCCTAATGGCATCATATGTAAAAGAAACATAAAATAGATGTATACCTAGGCGTTATACATCTACAATCTTCTGATGCATAATATGTGTGAGAATACATGTGCAAGCAGAGAAAAACCTCGGTCACAAGACCATGCAGACCTATAAACTTCACAGAATGCACTTCCCATTTCAAGCAGTCACCAAGATTTATGTGGTGCGTTTGAAATGTACCTTTACACAGACTCATAAAAGTAGCCTAATCACTAATGTCTCAGCCAACATGTCCTAAACTTCACTTTTATGCTGCAGGTTCACCATTCTACTACTACTACTCAGAGTATTGGACCTAACCAAATATAACGCAACAATCCTTTGCATATCTCTGTTGTAAGTCTCACTATGTACCTCATAGCATGCATGCATGTGTCTGCACCTTTTCCTGGTGGCATCATATGTAAAAGAAACATACAGATAGACATATACATGTGTTTTATACATCTGGCATCATCAGATGCATAATACGTGTACGAATACATGTGCAAGTAGAGAAATACATCAGTCACAAGACCATGCAGACCTTAAAATTTCACAGATTGCACTTTCTATTACAAGCAGATACCGATAATTATGCGGAATATTTGTAATGTACCTTTCCAGAGACTCACACAAACTAGCCTAATCACTAATCCCTCATCCAACATGTCTTAAACCTCAATTTTATGCTGCAGCTTCACCATTTTACTGCTACTCAGGGTGTTGGGCCTATCCAAATACAAAGAAGCAACCATTCACATTTCTCTCCTGTGAATCTCACCATATTCCTGTAAGCATGTATGCAAGTCTCTGTACCTTTCGCTAGTGCTATCATATTTAAAAGAAAAATGCTAATAGTATGTTTCTAACCTGTGTTTTATACGTTTAACATTTTCAGATGGATTACACGTATCGGAATACATGTGTAAGTACAGACATACATCAGTAACAAGACGATGCAGACCGTAAAACCTCATAGACTGCTCTTCCCATTTCAAGAAGACACCGACAATTATGTGGTGTATTTCAAGTGTAGCTTTCCACACACTCATACAAAGTAGCATAATCACTAATCCCTCTGCTTACATATCCTAAACCATGCTTTAGAGGTGCAGCTCCACCATTCTACTACTACTGATAGTGTTGGTCCTAGCCAAATGCAAAGCAGCAACCTTCACATATCTCCGTTATATGTATCTCCATATTCCTGATAGCATGCATGCAGCTTTCTGTACCTCTTGGTAGTGACACCATATATAAAAGAAACATACATATAGATTTATACCTGTGTTTTATACATCTAGCATCTTCAAATGCATAACATGTCTGAGAATAGAAGTGCAAATAGACACATACCTCAGTCACAAGACCATGCAGACCTTAAAACTTGACAAACAACACTTCCCATTTAATGGAGATACCTAGATTTATGCGGCATACTTCAAGTGTACCCTTCCACACACTCATACAAAGTAACCTAATAACTAATCCATCTGCCAACATGTCTTACACCTCACTTTTCTGCTGCAGCTTTAACGTTCTCCTACTAATCAGAGTGTTGGGTCTAGCCAAATGTAAATCAGCAATCCTTTGCATATCTATGTTGTAAGTCTCACCATATTCCTCATAGCATGCATGCATGTGTCTGCATCTTTTCCTAATGGCATCATATGTAAAAGAAACATAAAATAGATGTATACCTAGGCGTTATACATCTACAATCTTCTGATGCATAATATGTGTGAGAATACATGTGCAAGCAGAGAAAAACCTCAGTCACAAGACCATGCAGACCTATAAACTTCACAGAATGCACTTCCCATTTCAAGCAGTCACCAAGATTTATGTGGTGCGTTTGAAATGTACCTTTACACAGACTCATAAAAGTAGCCTAATCACTAATGTCTCAGCCAACATGTCCTAAACTTCACTTTTATGCTGCAGGTTCACCATTCTACTACTACTACTCAGAGTATTGGACCTAACCAAATATAACGCAACAATCCTTTGCATATCTCTGTTGTAAGTCTCACTATATACCTCATAGCATGCATGCATGTGTCTGTACCTTTTCCTGGTGGCATCATATGTAAAAGAAACATACAGATAGACATATACATGTGTTTTATACATCTGGCATCATCAGATGCATAATACGTGTACGAATACATGTGCAAGTAGAGAAATACATCAGTCACAAGACCATGCAGACCTTAAAATTTCACAGATTGCGCTTTCTATTACAAGCAGATACCGATAATTATGCGGAATATTTGAAATGTACCTTTCCAGAGACTCACACAAACTAGCCTAATCACTAATCCCTCGTCCAACATGTCTTAAACCTCAATTTTATGCTGCAGCTTCACCATTTTACTGCTACTCAGGGTGTTGGGCCTATCCAAATATAAAGAAGCAACCATTCACATTTCTCTCCTGTGAATCTCACCATCTTCCTGTAAGCATGTATGCAAGTCTCTGTACCTTTCGCTAGTGCTATCATATTTAAAAGAAAAATGCTAATAGTATGTTTCTAACCTGTGTTTTATACGTTTAACATTTTCAGATGGATTACACGTATCGGAATACATGTGTAAGTATAGACATACATCAGTAACAAGACGATGCAGACCGTAAAACCTCATAGACTGCTCTTCCCATTTCAAGAAGACACCGACAATTATGTGGTGTATTTCAAGTGTAGCTTTCCACACACTCATACAAAGTAGCATAATCACTAATCCCTCTGCCTACATATCCTAAACCATGCTTTAGAGGTGCAGCTCCACCATTCTACTACTACTGATAGTGTTGGTCCTAGCCAAATGCAAAGCAGCAACCTTCACATATCTCCGTTATATGTATCTCCATATTCCTGATAGCATGCATGCAGCATTCTGTACCTCTTGGTAGTGACACCATATATAAAAGAAACATACATATAGATTTATACCTGTGTTTTATACATCTAGCATCTTCAAATCCATAACATGTCTGAGAATAGAAGTGCAAATAGACACATACCTCAGTCACAAGACCATGCAGACCTTAAAACTTGACAAACAACACTTCCCATTTAATGGAGATACCTAGATTTATGCGGCATACTTCAAGTGTACCCTTCCACACACTTATACAAAGTAACCTAATAACTAATCCATCTGCCAACATGTCTTAAACCTCACTTTTCTGCTGCAGCTTCACCATTCTACTACTGATCAGAGTGTTGGGTCTAGCCAAATATAAAGCAGCAATCCTTTGCATATCTATGTTGTAAGTCTCACCAAATTCATCATAGCATGAATGCATGTCCCTGCACCTTTTCCTAGTGGCATCATATGTAAAAGAAACATACAATTAGATATACACCTGTGTGTTATACATCTACAATCCTCAGATGAAAATACATGTACAAGCAGAGAAATACCTCAGTCACAAGACCATGCAGACCTATAAACTTCACAGAATGCACTTTCCATTTCAAGCAGACACCTAAAATTATGCGGTGCATTTGAAGTGTACCTTTACACAGACTCATACAAAGTTGCCTAATCCCTAATGCCTCAGCCAACATGTGTGAAACTTCACTTCTATACGGCAGCTTCACCATTCTACTACAGCTCAGAATGTTGGGCCTAACAAAATACAAAGGAGCAACTATTCACATTTCTCTCTTTTAAGTCTCACAAAATTCCTTAAAGCATAAATGCATGTCTCTGTATCTTTTGCCAGTGCCATTATATATTTAAAAAAACATACAAATAGATGTATACCTGTGTTTTACAATTCTAGCGTCATCAGATGGATAACACATATCAGAATGCATGTGTAAGTAGATACGTACCTCAGTTACAAGATCATGCAGACCTTAAAACTTCACAGACTGCACTTCCCATTTCAAACAGACAACGAAAATGATGCAGTGTATTTGAAGTGCACATTTCCAAAGACTCATTCAATGTACCCTAAACACTAATCCCTCAGCCAACATGTCTTAACCCTAATTTATATGCTGCAGCTTCACCATTCTACTACTACTCATTCTGCACCTTTCCCTAGTGGCATCATATGTAAAAGAAACATAAAATAGATGTATACCTGTGTTTTAAACATCTACAATCTTCAGTTGGAAAATACTTCCAATGTGCAAGTGGAGAAATACCTCAGTCACAAGACCATGCAGACCTTAAAACATCTTCACAGACTGCACTTCCCATTTCACACAGACACCAAAAATTCTGCGGTGTATTTGAAGTGCACCTTTGCACACACTCATACCAAGTTGCTTAATGACTAATTCCTCTGCCAATATGTCTTAAACCCCACTTTTCCACTGCAAATTCACCATTCTACTACTACTACTCAGAGTGTTGAGGTTAGCCAAATACAAAGCTGCAACTCTTCACATATAGCTGTTATAAGTCTCACAATATTCGAGAAAGCATGCATGCATGTGTCTGTACCTTTTTGCTAGTGACACCATATATAAAAGAAACATACCAATATATGTGTTTCATATGTAAAGCATCTTCAAATGTATAACACATATGAGAATACATCTACAAGTAGAGACATACCTCAATCGCAAGACTATGCAGACCTTAAACCTTCACAGAACACATGTCCCATTTCAACCACCCACCGAAAATTATGCTGCATATTTCATGTGTACCTCACTAGAGACTTAAACAAAGTACCCTATTCACTAATCCCTCATGTCAACATGTCTTAAACCTCACTTTTGTGCTGCAGCTTCACCATTCTAGTACTAATCAAGGTGTTGAGCCTAGCCAAATACAAAGCAGCAACACCTGTTTTTTATATATCTTGCATCTTGAAATGCATAAGACATATGAGAACACATGTGCAAGTAGAGACATACCTCAGTCACAACTCCATTCACACCTTAAAACTTGACAGACTGCACTTCCAATTTGAAAACGACACCTACAATTATGCTGAGTACTTCGATTGTAGATTTCCACACACTCATACAAACTACCATAATTGCTAATCCATCTACCAATGTACACATACTACTATGCACAATCTATTTCAATCATCATTTCAGTACAATAAAACAAAGTATAATACACATCTCTACATTTTGTAACATATTTCAAACATCACAGTTCTCAAATAATTTAAAAAGTTAAAAAAAAGCTTTTCAAATATAAAAATATCACTACAAAGACTAAAGCACTGCTACATAATACATAATACACCCCACACATGTATAAATCACCTTTCAAATAGTATTACAGAGTATGAAATATCAGAAGTTCATAAAAGATTTTCTTTGGCACAGAATAAATGTAATGCACCACTCTCATCAAGGTAAAACAACTAATGGCAAACTTTCCATCTCTTTCTGCACACAAATAAATGTAAGTAACAAATCAAATTGCTTCCTACATCATTTTAAATTGTGAAACACATTTCTATTGGTTACACACAGTAACCCTTTCTAACTGTCTTCTTAAACTGTCCAAAATGGTTGTCCCGCCCGTTCGCGATGACTTTTTCTTTCTCGGGAACGTGTATTGCATGTTCGGGACGCTGTTTGCGTGCATGGGAGATAGTATTTCGCAAACTTGCCCATGCGATCGCCTATGGGCGCGGCCATCTTGTTTTTTCACTTGTCCTGCCCATTGGTGATGCCTTATTTCCTGTTCTAGGTCGCGTATAGCGTGTTCCCGATGCGCATTTCATATTCGGGAACGCGTTTTACGTGTTTGAAATGCTTTTTGCGTGCTCCAGGGGAAATATCGCGCGAACTTACCCACGCTGTCGTGGCGGGCGCAGCCATCTTGTTTTTCACTCTGTAGTGGAGACGGAGTTCCATGTACACACATTGCTATGTTAGCATAAGCGCCTTATATGTAAACCGCCATCTTGCCACTTTTGCTGCTTTTGCACACGACATTGCAGGTAGCTGTTATTATAAGAAAAACTGCTTGCTTGCTCTTTCTTCACATGAGAACGGTCTGTTGTTCACATCCCTAGATGTGCACCGCAACCTTAGTCTGAACACTGTGTGCAGAACCCGTCAAGGTCAAATAACAATGTATGCTTTTGAATTCATGTTGATCGGCCCACGCTATAGCCATAACACACACACAGCTGCAAAGATCTGAAATTCGAGTGCCTTTAATATTGCATTTGCATGCATGATTCCGACACTTTTGGAGACAACCTTTTCCAGACACAGAGCAGAGCTGATCCTGTGATGTGATTCACCTAAGCTGATATTTACGGTATGGGGTTCCCCATTCAAGCCTAGAGACCTTCTATTAGTTTTATAAAACTAGCTTACTAGCGAAGGGAGGGTGGCTATATTCCACTATAATTTGTAAATATGATTTCTCCCTTCATTTTCTATGGTATTGTAACAATGCTGATGGTTCTGTTTTTAATCATTTGTCTGCTTATGTTAGCCAAAGTACTGCACCTTAGGGCACGTAGTTAAAAATAAACATTTTTAACTTTACTGTGTCTCTGATTACTCTTATTGTGGACTGATATGAGAATAATAACGAAAAGGTGTTTCTGATTCCCACCATTCCTGAGAGTACTCTAAGTTGCTTGTTCTGGGTTGCCTAATCATTGGTAGCTTCGAGATGATACGGAGAACGAATGAGACACTGATGCTAGTCGGATAGGGGTTCTGGGTACTGAGGTGAATTTTTGGTACACCACAATTCACTGAGGTCCTGGTTTCCCACGCATAGTTCTGTGCATGAGCAGAATCCCTGCAACATGGCGCATCTAACGTTTTGGTCTTATGATTGAGATGCCTTAATAGTGCTTATATTAGTCCACGATACCCTCACTCTTGTTTCCAGTTGACGGGAGTGACGGTTTTAACCTACCTAAATAGTTGATATATAGGTTCTCTCAAGCTTGACAATTAAAAAGGTTTCATTTTCACTTATAGCCTTTTTGTGCTACAGTTCATATAGATTGTTTTTCTTCTCTGTGTCCTTATGGCTGAAGTCGCTATTGCAGCGCATAGTCGCGCGCCTCTCCCGCGTCATTTGACACAGTTCAGGGTGCCTGACGATGGGATGTCCATTATCTATGAAGTGAGTGCCGATGCATCGCATCCCTATGAGCTATTTTACTCTTGGGTTACCTTGCCGGCGGTGAATGCGGACGATGGTACGTTTCACTCATACACTCCTACGGCAGGACGCAGGAAATTCCAATTTCCGCTTGGCAGCATCGTATTTGGTCCAATGTCTCCCTCCCCCACATGGTTACACCGGTTCGTTTGGGTCCCTTGTCCATTCCAGGGGCCACTTGGCCAGTATTGGCCTGGTTTACACCGCATCCACTTTATTTGCAGGCCATGGTGGATGAGTTACATCTACTCCATACCGCCCTGATTATGGTACATCGGGCTTTAGTGCAATACGTTTCACGCAATATCCAGGTAGGGGCACCTGTAGTTGCGGGGCAACCAGCTGGCCTGGCCGGGATTACTATCAGTCCCGTCATGGTTAATTCGGAAATGGGCAAGTGCCCCCAAAATAAGGATGATATGCCTTATTGGCTTGCTGAGAAATTTGACCAGCTGGAAGCAGTTTTTCCAAATTCTACACCTGTGGCAAAACACAGGATTCTCACCATTAGTTTGCAGAAAGACTTGGTCCCAGAGGTAGCTGATTGTGATAACTGGGGTAAAGTATTTGCAGCAGTCTACTGGAAGTGCTTCGGCACCCCGTCTATGGCTGTACTGCCCTCTGTGATCAAACGTGTTCAGGATCAACACGGTCCGGAGGCGGCGGTCGAGTTAGTTATGAGGCTTGTCGGCGTGTTCAACATAGTTGCCATGCTCATCCTTGCTAACGTCAAGGGAGATGCGGTTAACTTTCAAGTGTTGAAGGAGCTGTGCCTCATCGCCGACGTCGATAAACCCCGGCAGTTACCAAAAATTATTGCAGAGGCTTAGAAGATCATTGGCCGCAATAGTTTGGGGTTAAGCCTTTTGTTCAGATAACAACGGCTCAACCGCAACCTAAGACAGGGACGTCTTCTAAAGACTTAGCTTTTCCTAAACAAAATTGGAAAGCTAAGAAACAGGGGAAGCAGCAACAGAAACAGCGGTCTCGTCCCGCGTCGCCGGTCCAAGCGACTACTGAACGCACATATGATTTGCGCAATCGCACTAGGATTAGGTCTCCTGATAGATTTCAGGTTCCTGAACAACGTTCTCCTCGTTCTTCACAGAAAACATTGGTCTCACAGTCCGGTAGAGGTGAACGTGGCAAAGGTCGGAGTGCCCAACAAGGACCTGAGCAGCCCCGCCAGACTGACGGTCAAGGCAAGCAGGGCAAATTTGCACGACAACAACCCCCATTTCAAAAGAAGAAAGTTGCTGCACTAACAGTGAGGTATGCCACAGATAGTGAAAACGCAGCTTCAGAACCTAACATGGGCACTAACGCTGCTCGACAGCGCAGCGGAGGTTACTGTAGTGCGGCAAGCACTGCGTCCATTTCTGAAGGCGACAGCAACTGACACATTTATTACTGTAGAAACTGCTGATACTAGAGTGGCTCCCCATGACAGGCTATATGACATAGTCCTTTTAATTGAAGGTGACATACAACGTACAATAAAAGGGATTTTTGGGGAAAATCTGACCTCTACATATGACATTCTGTTAGCAGAGGCAGACTGGCACCCGGCTTTCGTTTTGGCCGCTCCTAGAGGGGAGGAGGTTATCCTCCCATCCTTCGCGCACATTGTGCCGAAGGATCAGGCTCAGAACTTTGCAGAAGAGTAGGCTCAGGTACTTGCTCCGGCGTTGTAGTGTACTCAGGTTGGGTGGGACAAGTTGTTGCCTAGCCATGAGATTTCAATATGGTCTATGCCCCAGCTGCAACCCCAATGTCCCATGCGCCGCGAAGCTTGATCTCACGTCGCCGAAATCCTTGAGCATTTGGAATATCAAGGTGTTATTGAAACGTGTGTGTCACCCATGAATAATCCTCTATTCACTGTAACTAAACCTGATGGGTCGTACCGCCTAGTTTTGGATTACCGGCATTTGAACTCTCATTGTTGGACCTGTGCTGTACAGAATGCCCTAGTTGATAGTCTCATGCGAAAAAGGTTTAAGACCACACTTGACATCTCCAATGGCTTTTATAGCCATAACCTGTCCTCTATTAGTACTCAATGGACAGCCTTTACTTCCGGCGGCATACAGAAACAGTTTAAAAGATTAGCCATGGGCTATAAAAACAGTCCTGGTGTCTTTGCCGCACTTGTAGTCTCTCTGTTGGAGAGCATTGACCCTGATGCGTACTCGTATGTTGATGATATCTATCTCACAGACGACAAATTATGGCCGCATCTGTGTCGCATTGACCACATCATCGTCATGTTTGCGGACTTCGGTTACAAATTTAACTTTACAAAATCACACATTGCAGAGAATACAGTGTTGTTTTTGGGCTATGAACTCAACAACGAAGGTCGAGGTTTAGCACCTCACTTCCTGGAGAAATGCGCATGTTTGCACGTTCCAACAACTCTGAAAAAACTACAATATTTGCTGGGTTTTTGAATTTCGGGGGTACTTATATTCCCAATTATGCCCAGCGTATCAAGCCGCTATATGCCTTGGTACAACCTACTTTTTCCAATCGAGCTGGCTGCCAGAATATTTGGCTATCTTGCAAACTTTGCAGGCTGATCTTCTTGCTTCAAAATACTTACTGACGCGTGATAACCACACTAACCTGGTAATAAGAATTGTGCCTGGTGCAGTGGGTTTCACGTACTTAACATTCAATGAGGGTGACACAGTCCCCATTGCTTACAAATCACACTTGTACACATTGGCTGAAATGCGCTTTTCCACTGTCGAGAAAGTATTGACTGCAGTGCAGATGGCGATTCTGAAGGAAAGAGCGCAGTCACAAGGGAAACGCATGTTGGTTGTCACACTGTATCCTGCCCTAGAGGCAGTAACGAAAGCCAGTGTACCTAATTCTAAAGCTTTGCATCCATGTTGGATACAATGGGCCACTTCCTTGACATCGCCGGATGTCACTTATATCTTTGATGCCTCATTGCAGACTCAGGAGTACTTGCAGTATGAATTTGTTCATCCAGCTCCTCTGTCCTTGCGCCCACTTGAGGATTACCATTGTGTCATTTATACTGACGGTTCGGCGCAACCAGCGACGGAATCTAAGCATGCTTACTCAGCGGCCTGCGCAATAGTGGCTGGGGCTTCGTGAATGGTGAATTCAAATCTGATGTCGTGCACACACAGTCATTAGGTGATTGTACCACCCAGTTGGCAGAGCTACGTGCTCTGGTGCTTGCACTGGAGTTTGCTGATCCTCGAGTTACTACTCTTATAGTGAGTGACTCTTTTTACTGTGTTCAGTCTTTTAACGACAATTTATTCTTTTGGTCTCAAAATGAGTATCGTGATTCCAAAGGTAGCACCATCAAGCATAAAATTAAGGGTGGGCGGAATTTGCGAAATTGACTTTCGCAAATTATCGCAAAATTGCACAAAATCTCCGCGAGCATGCAAAACTTTTGCGAAGATTCGGAGATTGCTTTTCCCGCCCGTTTGCGATGTGTTTTTGCGTGCTCGCGGGGAAATATATCTCCAACTTGCCCACGCGGTCGCTAATGGGCGCAGCCATCTTGCTCACAATGCTTATTTCCTGTTCGTGATCGCAATGACGTGTTCGCGATCGCAAACTCTCGCGGGATAGCGTGACCGGCTACCAACAATCCAACATCTTTTGGCGCGTGCGAACGGATAGGAAAACTCGTTGGCGAACACAGGGACCCGGTACGTCACGACCTGCAAGCGCGAGAATGCATTTTAAAAGCGCAAACAAGAAAAATACTTCTGTTTCGCGGCAGGTTGCGAAAGTTTTGAAATTTTTGCGCTCTCCGCGGAACGCGAAAATGTCAAAATATCGCAAATTCCGCAAACAGAACAAAATTTTCCGCCCAGGCCTACATAAAATGCTTTGGGTTCGAGTCACAGAACTTGAACAGTATCTGCCTCTCGTGAATGTAATTCATACTCTTGGACACCAGCGAGTTGGTGCCCACGCTGTCGGAAACAGCTTAGCTGACGAAGCAGCGAAAACAGCAGTGGCAACATGTCTAGTAGCAGCAGTTACAAGATCCAAAAGTAAGATTGATGATGACATCTTGGCAGCTATTGCTGCAACAAAGAAGGGAAGTGATTACCCTAGAAGTTTCCCTTCTCAATACTCTTATCATTTAAGTCCTGATAATGTTCCCTATGTGAGAATTAACGACGTTGGTGACAGATTGATTCCCAACGCGGACTGCAGACTTTCCTTGATAACAGCAGCCCACGATTGTATGGCTTCTGCCCATGCCAGCGTTTCGGCGACTGTTACTCTCTAATAACAACGTTACTGGTGGCGTGGATTGTATAAACAGACTCGTGCTTATGTACTTAATTGTGACATCTGCCAGCAGATTAAGCCTTCGACTGCTGTGCGCCCACCACAGACACAGTTGTACATATCTAATAAACCACTTGGGTGTGTTTATTTAGATCACTGCGGTCCATTCTCCTCTGATACTGCGTATAACTACCTCTTAGTTCCAGTGGATTCGTGCACATGTTTTCTTTGGGTATGGCCACAATGGAGTGCTGATGCTCGAACTGTCATCAGGGATTTGCGTGTCTTTGTGGGAATTTTTGCATGTGGGACCCTTCATTCTGACCAAGGTCCTGCATTCGCCTCTAAGGCGTACAGAGAAGCCATGAGATCTTTGTGGGTCCAAGTCAAATTTTCGTCCCCATACCGGCCTGAGGGCAATAGTGTTGTGGAGCGAATGAACCGTGACTTAAAGCAGTTCCTGACAGCTAGGGTTTTAGGTACTGGCAGAAACTGGTTGGCCCATCTGTATAGCGTTCAACGTGCACTTAATAATTTCCCTAGAAGGTCTCTGGGTGGGCAGACCCCATACGAAATGCTCTTTGGCATAAAGATGTTTGTCCCGGACCTTGATGGTCTAGACATGGAGGCGTCTGCCGCACCCTTTGACGTAGATGACCACTGTGCTGTATTACAGAATCTACAAGAGACCAGAGACAGTCTTGCAAAGGAACACTTGCCCTCCACAACTGATGCTGCAATTCAGATTACGGTAGTCGGCTGGCTACCTCGAGTTGGTGACCTGGTCCGTGAGAAGGTGGAGAACAAGAAGGAGTTCGGCCCCTCTTATCGTGCTCCGGTTCCAGTACTTGGCATGCAGGGTACAAGAACAGTCATTTTACCTCCACTTCCTGGTCGCAAGGATAACAGGTACATCTTGATTGACAATGTCAAACTATAGTGAGTGGCTGATTCTTCTTAGTATGACTCCAGCGGTCTCTTGTCCAGCGACGCTGAGAAATTCTGTTTTGGCTCCGGCAACTATCACCAGGCCTGACATTGCCATCGAGATGCATACAGTTACTAATCCTTTGTTGCCTCCACCGGCTGGTGGTCCAGTTGAAGATACTGAGTATACGTATCCCACAGATGTGTCGTTGCCTGGTTTACAGTCAAGTACAGTTGGCCAGTCTCATTTTTCATTTGACACTAACTCTATGACTTCCAATGCCCCATCGAAAATTTCTATTTTTGCTGCCTGGTTTAAAGAACATTTTTTAATACCCCCTTGGACTTACATTTGGCTTGTACTCATAACTTTTTTTTTGTTTATGTCCATTGGATTTGTGGTGGTATTTTTTCGTCTAGTAAATGGACACTATCTCACAGAAAGATCTGCAATTACATTAATTGATGGAACTTTGGCCCCCCACTCCTCATCGCACATCATGAAGAGGGACCAGACCTTTGTGAATATTACTGCCTGGCCTGTGTTGGATGGGATTGTATGGGATGCTGTTAAATTTCAAATTCATGGCCCCACAGGGGTGATTAATGTCCCCAATGTACTTTGTGTTTCTATGGAGCATGTTGTTAAACAAAACATCCGCTCTGATGATTGGGATGTCCAAGCCGCAGAGGCTCTTTTTTCTAATTTGAAATATTATGCTGCTTTTTGATGCTGAAAATTTATATTTAGACACAGCTAATTATGGGGAGTTGTTTTGCTACCAACACTATGGCAATCATCTCCTGCATAAAGCAAATACTTTAGAAATGTTGTCAATTGTATGCAATGGAAACATTGCCCAGCGCCTATTGAAGGCAGCTCCAAAACTCTGGTGATGAAATGTACATATTTTACTGCTTTCAGTGTATCTGAACCTGAAGCTTTTTATTTGAAAGTGGCGGCTGAGTCAGCTTCCATAGTTAGACAGACCCACACTAAATTATTATATTCCACGTCCTTTATGGATGACTTGGCTAGTGGGGGCTATGAGCTGTGGAAAGATACCATTGGTCTTAAATCTGTTTGGGGTTCTAAAGCATGGCAGGTACAAGGTACAGAAGCTCTGCATCATGCTTGCCTTATCCCAAACCACATTTTCTTTTGGAATTCCACCATTTTTCAAACCACCTGCTTTGGATTGGCTACTTCTAATAAGATGAATTCCCCCTCTGCTCCTGATCTGGGATGGGATAATCACACAGATCTGTCCCATGATGCATTGCAGTCATTTATTACTAATACATCCTTCAACATTTCCAACTTAGATCCTGAAGGATGGTTGATATGGCAGAAGAACTCGGATTCCTGTCAACATTGTTTTTATACTCTGGCTATACACAGGTTAGAGTGGACCCCCGATTTGAATCTTCCCATTCTGTTACTTCCTATTCTGTAGGGAAGTTATGTCAGAACTGGATGCAACATTCCACCTTGGCATCAGTTAAACTTCATTTATCAAAATTAAATGACAAAGCAGATTTGAATGATTTTGCTAAAGGTCCTGTGGGTGGCAGGTCCAAAAGATTGGTGTATGCTATATATAACGAAGTTTGGAAATTATCTCAAATTGAAGCTACTTCCAGGTTAAGAGCTATTGATCAAGCAAATTTGGAAAAAGTGCTAGCTGTCATCGATAATAGCATGAACACCCTTTCTTCCAGAATTTATACATTAGATAATATTGTTTCATCTGATGTGGATATTGTACAGGATGATATGTCTGTTTTATACCATGCTCAAAATCTATTGCGTTCTATTATGCAGTTTGCGTGGACTTTGCAAACATTGAAGGCTGGGAAATTTCTCCGGGACTACATGAATACATTATCTTTATTCCTGCCATTTAATCTGACTGCAAAACAACAATTCATGTCCATGATAGATGCAGCATACTCATTACTGCATATTGAAAAGTTAGAACCTTTGCCTTTCTCACTGGCAGAATAAAACTCAGCTGTGTGGCTTATCCACGGTTTGATCACCCTGCCGTTTCCATTGTCTAAGTTCAGTTCATGTATGAAACATTATGCCCTAGGCAGATATGAACCATTAGGTACTGCTTTCCTGCATGAAGTTTGGTCACTCCCATTTACATACAGATGCATGAGATAGGGTAAAGAGGTTTATTTGAAAGGAGAGGAATGCACTTCCACACTTGATCACTCAGTAGTCTGTAGGCACATCTAATTGCATGGCTCCTGCAATGTTCAGGCACCGGATTTAGCTTGCATTCTGAAGGCAAATCCTGTGCCAGCAATTACGCCCACTTTTACATTAATAGCTAACGGTAGTTATTTGCTTTCAAATAATGGGGCGTGCTACGGGATGCTAGTGGGTATTCTGTACATTGTAACTGTCTCACAACGCGTAGTCTGCTGTAAAAATGTCCTTTTCCCGCCCCCGCATGGGAGACTAGATGTATCCATCTGGCCTTCCATCCCAACCTTGAAAGCAGAGTTCAACAAGATGAGCAGAATAAGGGCTCTATTGTCTCAAAAAGAAGTCCCACTGACTTCCTCGCGTGAAACGTTCGTCCTTCACGTGGAAAACACCCGCACCGAGGTGCATGCGCTTTTGAATACTGATCTACCCTTCATTTCGGTGCTCTGATTCATACTATATTCAATGCCTCGTCAACAACTGGCTTAGTGCATTATTTCAAAGTTGTGGGCTCTGACCTCGTGACCTCCTTCCAAACAATATTTGGTGTGATACCGGCATTTTTGTATTCTTATTTTCCAGCTTCTTTGGTGGGCTTCTGTTGATTATCGCCCTCACTGCTGGTGTGCTCCTGTTGGTCTGCTTGCTGCGCAATGGCTGCATGATATGTATCACACGGCAGCCTGCCCCGGCTGCTTCAACTGCGTAACCGGATGCTAGAACACTAAGGAACATTACCACTGGCCACTTTAAGCGTAGCATATGGGTTGTCCTTCCGGTTCTCCTATTTTACTTGCGTGCAACCTGTTTTCCATTGCCTAGATTGTCCATTCGAATGGGCTCTGGATTTTTGCCTGTCGAACTCGGCGTCTCCTACCCCGGATTATGATCGATTAATGAGTCCCTTAGTGGCTCATGAGTTGGACTGTTCTAGCATAGGGATTATGGCCTGTGGAGCGGCACATGGAGTCCTAGGGGATTGGGATATATATGCAGCAGTTTATGACTTCTTGGCAAGAAGTTACCTTTAAGAACACGCAAGTTGTCCTCTGATTGTGCTAGAGGCTCCAGTTATCAAAGAACATGTATGTTAATTTGCTAGACTGGATGGCGGAATCTTTTACAGAACATTATAATGACTTCTTCTTGGAGGCAGTTGCTCCTTATTGTGCCTACACGTTGATGGATTAAAATGTTAGCAGTCCTTCTTCCGCAAGTCCAAACCCAATATTTAAAAAAAATTCTCTTTTATTCTACATTTAGGCTCTGTCAAGCCTCTGCGAGATGTGTTAAATTTTTTTGCTTTTTCGAACTGTCACTACCAATTATATGGATTGGCAATACATGAACTTGGTTCTGTCTCTATCGAACTTGAACTCTGCATTCCTACTTTGCTTCCCTATTTTGTTCATGGTCCGATCAAGGGAGGATGTATTGGAGACGGAGTTCCATGTTCACACATTGCTATGTTAGCAGAAGCGCCTTAGATGTAAAACGCCATCTTGCCACTTTTGCTGCCTTTGCACACGACACTGCAGGTAGCTGTTATTGTAGGAAAACTGCTTGCTTGCTCTTTCTTCACATGAGAATGGTCTGTTGTTCACATCTCTAGACGTGCACCATGACCTTAGTCTGAACACTGTGTGCAGAACCCGTCAAGGTCAAATAACAATGTATGCTTTTGAATTCATGTTGATCAGCCCACGCTCTAGCCATAACATGCACACAGCTCAAAAGATCTGAAACTCGGGTGCCTTTAATATTGCATTTGCATGCATGATTCAGACACTTTTGGAGACAATCTTTTCCAGACACAGAGCAGAGCTGATCCTGTGATGTGATTCACCTAAGCTGATACTTACGGTATGGGGTTCCCCATTCAAGCCTAGAGACCTTATATTAGGTTTAGAAAACTAGCTTACTAGCGAAGGGAGGGTGGCTATATTCCACTATCATTTGTAAATATGATTTCTCCCTTCATTTTCTATGGTATTGTAACAATGCTGATGGTTCTGTTTTTAATCATTTGTCTGTTTATGGTAGCCAAAGCACTGCACCTTAGGGCATGTAGTTAAAAATAAACATTTTAAACTTTACCGTGTCTCTGATTACTCTTGTTGTGGACTGATATGAGAATAATAACGAAAAGGTGTTTCTGATTCCCACCATTCCTGAGAGTACTCTAACCCTCTTGTTCTGGGTTGTCTAATCATTGGTAGCTTCGAGATGATACGGAGAGCGAATGAGACACTGATGCTAGTCGGATAGGGGTTCTGGGTACTGAGGTGATTTTTTGATACACCACAATTCACTGAGGTCCTGGTTTCCTGCACATAGTTCTGTGCATGAGCAGAATACCTGCAACTACTCTATGCTATGGTTCTGGGCCTGCTTTTCTATCCTGCCTCTATCTTTGCAATCCTTAGGTTTTTACACTGTTTTTCTGATCTTTTTTATTTATTATCTATCCCTGTCTGTCCCTAAGTCTATATTTTGTATTTTATTTCTACTTTTACAGCGTTTTTTTAACTTTTCTACTGTTTTATATTACTTCCTTCTTTAATCTCCTACTTCTTCCCCTAACTTTATTTTTTCCTTCTAAATTCTCTTTCCCGCCTCCCGCACAACCCAGAACCATGGCTAAGGGTACTAGCGGCTCCAAGGGCAAGGTGCCTGCACCCAAGAGCTGCCTGCCTTGCGGCAGACTGCGCCCTGCAGGGGTGCAGGCCCAGGAGATTTTCGGCGAAGCGGAGGTGGCCGCCCTTGTTTTTTTTGTGCAGCGCCACCTCCCCTTGACCTTGGCAGCAGGTGGCAGGCCTGGCTCCGGGTGCCCTACCCAGGAGCATCACTGCCAGTGGGCGAAGGTGCGCAGGGAAGTGTTTCCCTGCTCAGGGGTCTGGCGCAGCCATAAACAGCTGGCCCACCGGTGGTCAGACCTCTTGGACCAGTAGCAGGACCTGCTGGACCTGCTAGGTGTCGAGGTCGTGGGGCTTGGTGAGTAGCTAATATACTAGTAGTATAAGTTTTGTGTATAATTTTTTTCCCATTAGCAAGAATGCTGCTGCTTACATTGCAGGTAAATTACATTTCAAAATCTTCTGTGATTGTAGGACACAGGTGCTCAGCGCTACTAATCTTACTTGTTTGTAACTTTGCGCTCGCTTGGTCTGATTATGTAAGAGTTTACTTTAAAGAACTTAAGTTAGGTAATGCTATTGCTAGAGAGACTCTAGTCCTTCCTTTGTCCTCCTGTCACTAAGAAGAGATAATGGTGGATGGATTGATAGGTTTAGTTAGTATTAGTGGTCGCACGCCAACGGATAGGAAATCTCATCAGCGAACGCAGAATCCCGCTAAGTCGTTACCGCGCGCGCGAGAACGCATATTGAGCACATGAAAAAGAAAAACAACTACGCTACGTTGCAGATTGCGTAGTGTTCGTTAACTACATGTTCTACGTGAACAGCAAAGTTACCAAAACTACGCGAACTCCACAAGCGTAGCGTAGTTCATCGCCCAGGGTTAGTCGTGACTCCACCTCGGTGCCACAGTGTATCATCGCGATGGATCCGCGAACCCTTTCGGGAGTTCAAAAACCTATTTCTTATAATACTAGTATTATTTTTTCAAAACTCACTACTTCTAAACATACTACTGTTTTGGGAAAACTTAATTTCATAGCTTATCACTTTTATATAAGTAATCATTTAATATTGTAATTCACAGTTAAGTTTCAACCCTTCCCCCATTCTGCTTAATCCCAGTTTCCTTTCTTTTCCCTTTTTTTAAAACATTTTTTTTTATTGTAAAAAAAACTTATCTTAGAATTACATCAATCAAGAAGCAAACAAAAAGTAAAGAAAACATGACTCAAGAGTTTAGAACAGACAGACATATGCCATTTAACAGAAGGGATCACCAAAGCATAACAATTATCAGTGTCTCAAATAAAAGTATTCAAAAAACCTGTTTCTAAAATGAAATGCCCCCATATTGCATCTAATTTCGTCGGAGAATGGATACCCCTTGCCTTAGCCAATGCTTTTGCCATTTCATACGTTTCCCTGACCAGCATCCACCAATCACTTATAGAAGGAGGTTTTGGAGAGATCCATACCATTGCCAGCATAGCAGTGACCAGTAATATTGAAGATAATCGCGTGAGTCTATGATTCGTGTGCTTGTAAACCATCATGATTTCTGTAACCGTAACAGGTGAGTCTATCTGCAGTTTCTGAGAGAATACTTGGCCTACCTTTTGCAAGAATATCTCTGATTCCGGACAAGTTCAAACATATGCATTATACTTGCCGCATACAGACCACATCTGAGACATTTCATCCGATCGTCACCTAACCCAAGCGGAGTCCAGTTAGCGATTTTTTCTGGCGTATGGTAGAGCAAGCAAATAGTACGAAATTGCTGTCGCCGCAGACTCACAGAAAATACAGAGCCATTGATGGTGCTAGGTGCTTGTTCAATAGTGATAGGCGAGATCCCCGTGTCCAGAGCCTTACTCCAAATCTCCGCCAGTCTTTCACAATTACTTTGTCTGTAGTTAATAAAGCAATTATACATATGGCTTATCTTAGATTTTGTCATCTCCCCATGCAAGCAGTCCCAAACCTCAGAACTAGATATTTTTGTCAGAGCTAGATATCTCACAAGGTGATCCCTAATCTGCGGATATAAACATGTGATTAGGTAATTTATACTCAAAGGAGAGGAAGCCATTATAATCATTTAGATGCCCAAGACATGTGATCCGATAGCTAGCCCAGCTTTTGCTGACAACATCCTGCAACACCTCCGGGAATATCGGATTACCCCATAGGGGAAGTTTATCATAATAAAATGATATGGTACATCTAGAGGATATAGCACGCCATATATATATATACTGTCTCTTATAGTCTTGAACTATATGAGTTTATACTGCTATCCTCTCCCAATATAAATTGATGAAAGAAGATTTTATGAGCAGGGTTTAGAAGACTGTGGAAACGCCTAGCAAAAGCTGCCCAGAAATACATTTGAAAGTCAGAAAAGTCAAGTCCTCCCTGATTATATGGAAGCTTTAGCAGATCAATTGCTCGTCGGGTTTTTCTGTAGCCCAAAAAAAAACTACCCAACACACCCTCTAGTCTCTTTAAGAAAAAATTAGGAACTTGCATGGGGATAGATCAAAATAAATATAAGAATTTGGGTATTATCTTCATTTTCATAATATTAGATCTTTCTATAATACCTATAGGGAGTTTATGCCAGTTCTTTAACTGTTTAATCCCAGTTTCATTAATAACAATTTCTGCAACATTCAACTGTACTGGCAGATCAG
This sequence comes from Triturus cristatus, assembly GCF_964204655.1. Classification (NCBI taxonomy): domain Eukaryota; kingdom Metazoa; phylum Chordata; class Amphibia; order Caudata; family Salamandridae; genus Triturus; species Triturus cristatus. The sequence goes on from NC_140594.1 coordinate 252,516,053, forward strand.
AAGTTCACCATATTTTCAAGTTCAGCACAGTAGCTTACAAATGCAAATAGCAGGTGTGGTTGGCTTTTGCAAAATATTAACTTATCATATCTACTGTACCTTTCAAACATTTTTTAATAACCAATAAGAAACATGCTTCTTCAGAAAAGTAACAGGCATCCTGTTTTTGAGTGCACAATGTTAATGAACAGCCAATCACGTATCTGCTTTTTCAAAAACAGCATCTTCTCCTCCATTTTAGATACCGCTCATTCTACCAACTGACTACCTCAGCTACAGACATCTTTTCATTACTTCGAGACATCCCTTCAAGATGCTTACAGTATGGATTGTAGGTCACAGCTATGTTTTCTGGTACACCATGTATGCTGAACACAGAGGTATTGACAAAGACCTACCTTTGCAAAATGTGGATATTAAATGGATTGCACAGAGAGGATTAAAGTGGCACCAATTGATGCCTTTGCTTAAAACCTTTTTGCATCTCCAACCCCCTGACCTCATGATTGTGCACTGTGGTGGCAATGACCTTGGCACATTGACTGGAGTAGGACTGGAAATGCTCATGAAGGATACCTTTGCACAATTGATGTTGCTTTTGCCTCAATCTGTCTTTGTATACTCTAATATATGCCAAAGACAGAAATGGAAGTGGTCAAATCAATTCTGTCCAAAGATTGAGAAAGCTAGAAAGAATGTCACTAAAGCTGTCTCTGCTTACCTCAGAGACCGTAGGATGTGCTCCATATATAACAACAATCTACGTTTTGATATGGATGACATTCACAGAAGTGATGGAGTACACTTCACAGATCAAGGGAACAGAGTCATTCTTAACACCATTAGGCTGTTAATCCGCACATACATGTAGCTACAGAAACTCATCATGTAAACAAGGGCTCTCTTTAGAGCCACCCTATAACTCAACAGTGAAACTTATTTATTTTTTAACATACATATTTTTTATAAATGTCTTTGGGTTCACAAGCCCATCACGAATCTACAGACAAAAGCACAAATTCACTGTACTACAACACAATACACTTTTCAAGTTTAACTTTAAAAATGTTTTTTATTATTATTACTAACTCTATCAAATTTAATGTAATTATTAAGTTCAATCTCACTAACTCTTTAGAAAAAGTTCACAAATGCAACACAACCTTCTGAATGAATTAAATTAGTTATTTGAGGTGGATCCACAAATCCACCCCAACGGTACACTGGGGGGGCCGCGCAGAGAGCCGCGATGGGGTCGCGACTCCTATCATGAGAGGAATAAAATAATGAATGCCCCCCAGATCCATTACCCAATGGCAGTGTGGAAAAAAACAAGAAAAGTGCAGAAAGAAGCAACAGAGGTGCAACAGAGGTGCAGAAGGATTCACGAGGAGAGCAGGAAGAAAGAAGAGAAGTGCAGAAAGAAGCAACAGAGGTGCTGAAAGAGGTACGAAGGGAGCAAAAAGAGGCAAGAGAAGTGCAGAAAGAAGCTACAGAGGTACAAAAAGAGGCAAGAGTGGTGCAGAAAGAGGGACGAGAGGTGTAGAAAGAAGCAAGAGAGTTGCACAAAGAGGGAAGACGGGTGCAGAAAGAAGCAAGAGGGGTGCAGAAAGAGGCAAGCAAATTACTAAAAGAAGCAACAGTGGTGCAGAAACAGGCAAAAAAAGGTGCAATAATTGGGAAGACGAGTGCAGAAAGAGACGACAGGGGTGCAGAAAGAAGCAAGACAGATGCAGAATAAGCATGAAAAGTGCAGAATGAAGCAACAGGGGTGCAGGAAGAGGCAAAAGAAGTACAGGAAGAAGGAACAGAGGTGCAGAAGAAGGCAAGAGAACTGCAGAAAGAGGCAAGAGAGTTGCAGAAACAGGCAAAAGAGGTACATAAAGAGACAACAGCGGTGCAGAAAGAAGCAAGACAGGTGCAGAAAGACGCATGGAAAGTACAGGATGAAGCAACAGGGGTGCAGAAAGAGGCAAGAGAAGTGCAGAAAGAAGCAAGTGAAGTACAGAAAGAGGCAAGAGAGGTACAGAAAGAGGCAATAGAGGTACAGAAACAGGCAAGAGAAGTGCAGAAAGAGGCAAGAGAATTGCTGAAAGAAGCAACAGAGGTGTAGAAAAAAGCAAGAAAAATGCAGAAAGAGGCAAGTGAGATGCAGAAACAGGCAAGAAGGGTATAGAAAGAGGGAATACGAGTTCAGAAAGAGACAACAGGGGTGCAGAAAGAAGCAAGACAAGTGCAGAAAGAAGCATGGAAAATGAAGAATGAAGCAACAGGGGTGCAGAAAGAGGCAAGAGAAGTGCAGAAATAAGCAACAGAGGTGCAGAAGAAGGCAAGAGAACTGCAGAAAGAGGCAAGAGAGTTGCAGAAACAGGCAAAAGAGGTACATAAAGAGACAACAGCGGTGCAGAAAGAAGCAAGACAGGTGCAGAAAGACGCATGGAAAGTACAGGATGAAGCAACAGGGGTGCAGAAAGAGGCAAGAGAAGTGCAGAAAGAAGCAAGTGAAGTACAGAAAGAGGCAAGAGAGGTACAGAAAGAGGCAATAGAGGTACAGAAACAGGCAAGAGAAGTGCAGAAAGAGGCAAGAGAATTGCTGAAAGAAGCAACAGAGGTGTAGAAAAAAGCAAGAAAAATGCAGAAAGAGGCAAGTGAGATGCAGAAACAGGCAAGAAGGGTATAGAAAGAGGGAATACGAGTTCAGAAAGAGACAACAGGGGTGCAGAAAGAAGCAAGACAAGTGCAGAAAGAAGCATGGAAAATGAAGAATGAAGCAACAGGGGTGCAGAAAGAGGCAAGAGAAGTGCAGAAATAAGCAACAGAGGTGCAGAAGTAGGCAAGAGAATTGCAGAAAGATGTAAGAGAGTTGAAGAAACAGGCAAAGGAGGTACAGAAAGAGGGACCAGAGGTGCAGACAGAGGCAATAGAATTACAGAAAGATGGATGCAGAAAGAGGCAAGAGAGGTGCAGAAAGAAGCAAGAGAAGTGCAGAAAGAGGCAAGATAATTGCTGAAAGAAGCAACAGAGGTGTAGAAAGAAGCAAGAAAAATGCAGAAAGAGGCAAGTGAGATGCAGAAACAGGCAAGAAAGGTACAGAAAGAGGGAATACGAGTTCAGAAAGAGACAACAGGGGTGCAGATAGAAGCAAGACAGTGCAGAAAGAAGCATGGAAGGCAGAATGAAGAAACAGAAGTGTAGAAAGAGGCAAGAGAAGTGCAGAAAGAAGCAACAGGGGTGCAGAATCAGGCAAGAGAACTGTAGAAAGATGTACAAGAGTTACAGAAACAGGCAAAGGAGGTACAGAAAGAGGGAACAGAGGTGTAGACAGAGGCAAGAGAAGTGCAGAAACAGGTAAAAGGTGTGTAGAAAGAGGCAAGAGGGGTACAGAAATTTTCAAGAAAGGTACAGAAAGAAGCAAGAGCAGTGCAACAACAACAGAGGTGCAATAAGAGGCCAGTGAGGTGTAGAAGGAGGCAAGAGAACTGCAGAGGTGCAGAAAGAGGCAAGTGGGGGGCGCGTTTGCAGAGTCATGCAGGGAGGGGGCGGGGCCTCCACCGAGTTGCCAGTTAATTTTTTTTATTGTATTATTTTATGGGAGGGGGCCGCACGACACACCTTTCCTGGGCCTCTTCTGGACTCCGGGACCCCATTCCACAGGGCCTGACCAGCCTTTACTAATTTGTTTTTTAATTGGGAGGGGGCCGCGTGGTCCCCCTCCAGAGGTCAAATATGGCCCGGGGACCCCATCCCCCGGGGCCTGGCCAGCCTTGATGTTTTTTTGGAGGGGTGTCGTTTTGGAGGGGGGCCGTGTGGCCCCCCTCCAGAGGCAAATTATGGCCCCGGGGACCCCATCCCCCGGGGCTGTGCCTCAATCTTTTTATTTAAATTAAATATATATATTTTTTTTAAATTCAGAAGGTGGCCGCATGGCACCGGGGACCCCATCCTGGGGCCTGGCATCATGTTGGAGACCATTGGGGGAGCCCCAATGCCCCCACGGTCCCTGCTGGCTCCCCACCTCCTGCGTGAGCAGGCACTGCTTTTGGGCAAGGGGAGCAGGTAACATGCAGCTCCCCTTGCCCAAAAGCAATTCTGCTTTGCTTCTTGGAAGAGAGAGCAGGTTTCCTGCTCTTGTTTCCAAGAAGCAAAGCAGTGTTTGCTATGGCAGGGCAGGAGCTGTGCTCCCGCTCTGCAAGGCAAACGGCAATGTCCCGTGTGGGCACCCCGGGACATTGCAGGATCCAGCCCTGGGGGGGTGGCGGTCCCCAGGGCCATCAAGGTCTCCAGGAGGGGGGTCGCACGGCCCCCCTCCAACATTTAACACAGCCCCAGGGAGGTGGTGGGGTCTGGGGCCAGAGGTCCGTAACAGACCCCCATGTTAACATAATTTGTGCCCCGGGGAGATGGTGATCCCCGGGGCTGTGTGGGGAGGGGCACAAGCCCCTCCCTACACTTCTCTAATTAAATTAGAGCCCCAGAGAGGTGGCGGTCCACAGGGCTAAGGGGGGCCCACGAGGCCACCTCCGCCCCTATTAAAACAAAGCCCCAGGGAGGTGATGGTCCCGGGGCAGCATGGGTGGTCGCCAGTAGGTAATTATTGGGACCTTGTTTCTATTCAAAAAGCTTTTTATCTTTTGCCAATATCTTTGGTGCTGTTTGATGGATCTTCACGAAATTTTCAAATCTAATGGTTCAGCTCCTGTTTTGAATGTTTCGGGGTATTTTGTCACATTTTCCCCATGTTAATTTTCATAGGAACTTTAGACACGGCTACAGCCCAAACTGCTGAACGGAATTACACCAAATTTGGCAAAAAGGTAGCTCTTGGTTCAGAAAGCAATCTTTTTTTGAAAAATGGTGTAAATACATTCAGTAGTTGCTGAGAAATGTAAAAAAATGAAACTTTATGTATCTGAGCACCGAGACTCTCTCGAGCACAAACTTCATTCTGATTGGTTGCCAACACTCCAAACCAGGAAGTATTGGCAGCCATCTTATGACTCTGTAAAACCAAGACACAAGAAAAACGGTTTCAAAATGATAAAAAAAAGGGGCAGGGTATAGACCCCCTAACCCCCTAGGCCTGCTCTGGTGGGTCCACAGGGACCCGCAGGGCCCAAAAAGCATTTTTATTTTTGGCAGGCTTAACGGGCCCTCCGTGAACCCAGATAATTTTCTTTTTTTTTTAAACAAAGCCCAGGTTCCCGCGCTGTGTTTTAATGAGCAACCGGGTGGGCTCCTGCCCTTCCACGCTGCCCCAGGGACTGCCACCTCCCTCCCCAAGGTCTAAATATAATTAAAGGAGTGTAGGGGCTCCTGCCCCTCCCCACACTGCCCCGGGACCATCACCTCCCCGGGGCAAACATTAATTATGGTTGGTGGTCCACTGTGGACCCCCGGGCCCGCGTGACCAACACCTCCCCAGGGCAATTTTGATGAAGGGAGGGGGCCATGCTGCGCCCCTCCTGGAGCCCTCCATGGCCCGGGGGATGGCCACCCCCCAGAGCTGGCTCCTGCAATGTCCTGGGGTACCCACGCCCGGGACATTGTCGTTTGCTATGGCAGGGCAGCCTGCCATAGTAAACACTGCTTTGCTTCTTGGAAACGAGAGCAGGAAACCTGCTCTCTCTTCCAAGAAGCAAAGCAGAATTGATTTTGGACAAGGGAAGCTGCATGTTAACAGCTCCCCTTGCCCAAAATCAATGCTTGTTCCTGCTGTAGGCGGGGAGCCAGCTGGGACCGAGGGGCCCCCCAATGTCCCCAATGCTGAGGTCAGACCCCAGGTGATGGGATCCCTGGGGCCAGAATTGGCCCAGAGGGGGGCCACTCAGCCCCCCTCCCCTTTCTAATTTAAAAAATAAATAAATAAGGCCGGAAGGCCCGGGGACCTCAGGACAAAAGAGGACTTCGTCCCCCAGAACAGCAGTGCAGAGTGGTGTAAAAAGGGGGCATGGCCTCGGACCACTCTCAACAATCCAGCTGTGTAGGGCTTACTTGAGGTACCTGGTGGGCTAGTTGGCCCCCAGGGACCCTCAGGAGACAAGGAGACTTAATCCCCTAACCCAGAACATGCCAGGAGGCGTGTTTGCAGAGTGGTGGAGAAAGGGGGATTGGCCTGTGTCCACCTGTCTGCCATCCCACTATCTGGGGCATACTGTAGGTATCAGGAAGGCTAGTTGGCCCCTAAGGACCCCCAGCAGTGAAGTGGACTTTAATCCCCATCCAAGAGCATGCCAGGGAGCGCGTTTGCAGAGTGTTGGGGAAAGGGGGCATAGCCTGTAATGCTGTTGTGTGGGACTTACTGGAGGTAATAGGATGGGTAGTTGGCCCCCGAAGTTGTCCTTGGGTGTAAACTACCCCTCCTGTTACCTCCAGTAAGTCTCACACAGTGGTATTGCTAAGACGTCTTTGAAGGCCATGCCCCCTTTCTCCACCGCTATGCAAACGTGCCTCTTGGCACACTACGGGCTGGGGGATGAAGTCCACTTTGCTACTGGGGGTCTTTGGGGGCCAAGAAGCCTTCCTATTACGGAATTCCTGAGCACTGGTTAGAGTCCCAGCCCCCTTTCTCCACCTCTCTACAAACGCGACTACTAGTTAAAGAAGCATTTGCAGTGTAATATATTTCCATTTGCACAAAAACCTTTTTTTATATCTCAAAAGTTACCAAAAATGCAGTGACAAGTGTTACACCGTGGTGGAAGGCCCTTTACAAACCTAGAATGGTCACCTGTTACTGATTGCTAAATGTGGGTATTAAATTGGTACTAATGGTGTGCAAACCACTCTTACTTCTTTCTGCGCCTCTCTTGCCTCTTTCTGCTTTTCTGTTGCTTCTATTTGCACCCTTCTTTCTTTTTCTGCACTTCTTTTGCCTCACTTTGCTCATCTCTTCCACTTTCTGCACCTCTCTTGCCTCTTTCTGCAACTCTCTTGCCTCTTTCTGCACCTCTCTTGCCTCTTTATGCACCACTGTTTCCTATTTCTGTATCTCTCATGCCTGTTTCTGCATCTCTCTTGACTCTTTCTGTACCTATGTTGCTTCTTTCTGCACTTCTCTTGTCTCTTTTTTCACCCTTCACACCTCTTTCAGCACCTTAGTTGCTTCTTTCTGCACTTCTCTTCCTTCTTGCTGTACCCCTTTTGCCTCTTTTACACCTCTCCTATCTCTTTCTGCATGCCTCTTGCCTCGTTTTGCACCTCTGCTGGTTATTTCCGCACTGGTCTTGTTTCATTCTGCGCCTCTTTTGCAAATGTATGCATCCCTCTTGCCTCTTTCTGCACACCTATTGCCTATTTCTCTACTTCTCTTGCTTCTTTCTGCACTTCTCTTGCTTCTTTCTGCACTGCTCTTGCTTCTCTCTGCTGCTCTCTTGCAAATTTCTGTATCCCTCTTACCTCTTTCTGCACCCTTGTTCCCTTTTTCTGTACCTTTCCTGCCTGTTTCTGCACCTCTCTTGCCTCTTTCAGCACCTCTGTTGCTTATTTATGTACTTCACTTGCCTCTTTATGCACCCCTTTTGCCTCTTTTAGCACCTCTGTTGCTTCTTTCTGCACTTCTCTTGCTTCTTTCTGCACCTCTCTTTTCGTGCCCCTTTTTCCTCTTTGTGCATCTCTCCTGCCTCTTTCTGCACCTCTCTTGCCTTTTCTGCAGTTCTCTTTCCTATTTCTGCACCTCTTTTGCTTATTTCTACACTTTTCTTGTCTCTTTCTGTACCCCTCTTCCGTTTTTCTGCACCTCTGTTGGTTCTTTTGGCACTGCTCTTGCTTCTTTCTATACCTCTGTTGCAAATTTCTGCATCCATCTTGCCTCTTTCTGTACCCCTCTTCCCTCCTTCTATACCCCTCTTGCCTCTGTCTGCACACCTGTTCCCTCTTTCTGCACCCCTTTTTCATGTTTCTACAACTCTTTTGCCTCTTTCTGCAGTTCTCTTGCCTCCTTCTGTATGTCACTTGCCTTTTTCTGCACATCTTTGTTCTTTCTCCACTGCTCTTGCCTCTTTCTGCACCCCTCTTAACTCTTTCTGAACCTCTTTAGCTTCTTTCTGTACTTCGCTCTCCTCTTTCTGCACCCCTCTTGCCTCTTTCTGCACCTCTGTTGCTTCTTTCTGCACTTCTTTTGCCTCTTTCTATACCTCTCTTGCTTCTTTTTGCACCCTTCTTCTGTACATCTCTTGCCTATTTCTGCACCTCTCTTGCCTCTTTCTGCACATCTTTTTGTTCTTTCTGTACTTCTATTGCCTCTTTCTGTACCTCTCTTGCTTCTTTCTGCACTTCACTTGCTTCTTTCTGCACCTCTCTTGCTTCTTTCTGTACCCTTCTTCCCTTTTTAGCATCCATCTTGCCTTTTTCTGCACCCCTCTTGCCTCTTTCTGCACCCCTCTTCCCTCTCTCTTCACCTCTGTTGCCTCTTTCTGCACCCCTGTTCCCTCTTTCTGTAACTTTCCTGCCTGTTTCTGCACAGCTCTTACTGCTTTTTGCACTTCTCTTCCTTATTTCTGCACCCCTCCTGCCACTTTCAGTACCCCTCTTCCCTCTTTGTGCACTTCTCCTACCTCGGTCTGCACCCCTCTTGCCTCTTTGTGCACTTCTCTTCCTTCTTTCTGAACCCCTGTTCCCTCTTTCTGCACTGTTCTTGCATGTTTCTGTACCTCTCTTGCCTCTTTCAGCACCTCTGTTGCTTCTTTCTGCACCTCTCTTGCCTCTTTCTTCACCCCTCTTGCCTCTTTGAGCAACTCTGTTGCTTCTTTCTGGACTTCTCTTGCTTCTTTCTGTACCCCTCTTGCCTCTTTCTGTACCCATTTTGCCTCTTTGTGCTTCTCTCCTGCTTCTTTCTACACCTCTCTTGCCTTTTCTGCAGTTCTTTTGCCTCTTGCTGCACCTCTTTTGCTTCTTTCTGCACTTTTCTTGCCTCTTTATGTACCCCTCTTTCCTTTTTCTGCACCTCTGTTGGTTCTTTCTTCACTGCTCTTGCTTGTTTTTGCACCTCTGTTGTGAATTTCTGTACCCCTCTTGCCCCTTTCTGTTCCTCTCTTCCCTCTTTCTGCACCCCTTTTGCCTGTTTCTGCAACTCTTTTGCCTCTTTCTGCAGTTCTCTTGCCTCCTTCTATACCTCAATCGTCTCTTTCTGCACTTCTCTTGCTTCTTTCTGCACCCTTCATCTCTCTTTCTGCACCCCTCCTGCCTAATTCTGCACCTCTTTTTCTTCTTTCTGCACTTCTTCCTCCTCTTCCTGCACCCCTCTTCGGCACCTCTGTTGCTTCTTTCTGTACTGCGCTTGCTTCTTTCTGCACCTATCTTGCCCTTTTCTGCATCCCTCTTCTCTTTTTCTGTAATTCTCTTGCCACTGCCTCTACCCCTGTTCCCTCTTGCTGCACCTCTTTTGTCTGTTTCTGTAACTCTCGCTTCTTCATGCAGTTCTCTTGCCTCCTTCTGTACCTCTGTTGCCTTTTCTGAACCTCTCCTAACTCTTTCTGCTCCCCTCTTGGCTCTTTTTGCAACTCTGTTGGTTCTTTCTGCACTGTTCTTGCTTCTTTCAGCACCTCTGTTGCAAATTTCTGCATCCCTCTTACCTCTTTCTGTTCACCTCTTCCCTCTTTTGCACCACATTTACCTGTTTTTGCAACTCTCTTGCCTCTTTCTGCAGTTCTCTTGCCTCCTTCTACACCTCCCTTGCCTCTTTCTGAACTTCTCTTCCTTCTTTATGCACCCTTCTTCACTTTTTCTGCACATCTCTTGCCTCTTTCTGCACCTCTCCTGCATCTTTCTGCACACCTCTTTGTTCTTGCATCAATCTTTCTGTAATTCTCTTGCCTCTGTCTGCACCCCTGTCCCCATCTTCTGCACCTCTTTTGTCTGTTTCTGCAACTCTCTTGCCTCTTTGTGCAGTTCTCTTGCCTCTTTCTGTACCTCTCTTGCCTCTTTTTGTTCTTTCTCTTCTGTCTTTCTGCACCCCTGCTGCCTCTTTCTGTACCCCTCTTGACTATTTGTGCACCCCTCCTACCCATGTCTTCACCCCTCTTGCCTCTTTTTGCACCTATGTTTGTTCTTTCTGCATTGCTCTTGCTTCTTTCTGCACCTCTTTTGCAAATTTCTGCATCCCTCTTTCCTCTTTCTGTACCCCTCTTCCCTATTTCTCCTCCTCTCTTGCTTCTTTCTGTACTACTCTTGCTTCCTTCTGCACTGCTCTTGCTTCTTTCTGCACCCCTCTAGCAAATCTCTGTATCCCTCTTACCTCTTTCTGCACCCCTGTTCCCTCTTTCTGCAACATTCTTGCCTGTTTCTATAACTCTCTTGCCTCTTTCTGCAGTTCTCTTGCCTACTTCTATACCTCACTTGTCCCTTTCTGCACTTCTTTTGCTTCTTTCTGCACCCTTCGTCCCTCTTTCTGCACCCCTCCTGCCTAATTCTGCTTCTTTTTTCCTTCTTTCTGCTCTTCTCCCTCCTCTTCCTGCACGCATTTTGCCTCTTTCTGCATCTCTGTTGCTTCTTTCTGTAATGCTCATGATTCTTTCTGCATCTCTCTTGCCTTTTTCTGCATCCCTCTTCCCTTTTTCTGCAATTCTCTTGCCTCCTTCTGCACCTCTGTTGCCTTTTCAGAACCTCCCCTACCACTTTCTGCACCCCTCTTGGCTCTTTATTCAGTTCTGTTGGTTCTTTCTGCACTGTTCTCGCTTCTTTCAGCACCTCTGTTGCAAATGTTTGCATCCCTCTTGCCTCTTTCTGTTCACCTCTTCCCTCTTTCTGCACCTCTCTTTCCTCTGTCTGCACACCTGTTCACTCTTTTTGCACCCCATTTACCTGTTTCTACAACTCTCTTGCCTCTTTCTGCCATTCTCTTGTCTCCTTCTACACCTCCCTTGCCTCTTTCTGCACTGCTTTTGCTTCTTTCTGCACCCTTCTTTACTTTTTCTGCACATCTCCTGCCTCTTTCTGCACCTCTCCTGCCTCTTTCTGCACAGCTCTTTGTTCTTTCTGCACTGCTCTTGCCCCTTTCTGCACCCGCTTTCCTCTTTTTGTACATCTTTTGCTTCTTTCTGCACTTCTCTCCCCTATTTCTGTACCCCTCTTGCCTCTTTCTGCACCCTTCATCCCTCTTTCTGCACCCCTCCTGCCTAATTCTGCACCTCTTTTTCTTCTTTCTGCACTTCACCCTCCTCTTCCTGCACCCCTCTTCGGCACCTCTGTTGCTTCTTTCTGTACTGCGCTTGCTTCTTTCTGCACCTATCTTGCCCTTTTCTGTATCCCTCTTCCCTTTTTCTGTAATTCTCTTGCCACTGCCTCTACCCCTGTTCCCTCTTTCTGCACCTCTTTTGTCTGTTTCTGTAACTCTCGCTTCTTCATGCAGTTCTCTTGCCTCCTTCTGCACCTCTGTTGCCTTTTCTGAACCTCTCCTACCTCTTTCTGCTCCCCTCTTGGCTCTTTTTGCAACTCTGTTGGTTCTTTCTGCACTGTTCTTGCTTCTTTCAGCACCTCTGTTGCAAATTTCTGCATCCCTCTTACCTCTTTCTGTTCACCTCTTCCCTCTTTCTGCACCTCTCTTTCCTCTGTTTGCACACCTGTTCCCTCTTTTGTACCACATTTACCTGTTTTTGCAACTCTCTTGCCTCTTTCTGCAGTTCTCTTGCCTTCTTCTACACCTCCCTTGCCTCTTTCTGTACTTCTCTTATACTCACCATAGTTCTCTAGTACCGTGTAGCTGGAAATAAGGAAAAGCAAGGAACACACTAGCTTAGCGCAAGAATAGTATAGAGTAAAAAATCACTTCAAGGAGAATACACGGAAGAAGAGGACAGCTAGAAATATCCACTCCTGAAGTAAGCCAAAGAATAATACATTTCTAGTTTTAAATATTAATTTGAAAAAAGGAAAAGAGTTATGAGAAAGAATTAACGGAAGGATGTTTTGTAGAGAAAAGAGTTGGAAGGAAGAACCAGAATCACAGAAAAGAATGGAAAGAAAAATCACCACACAACAAGACAGACATACAGAAGAGGGGCACAGGGCTTGAAACCCAGGGTAGGTGAAAATACGTAGAGAGGGAGAGAGTGTTAGAAGCAGAAGGGAACAAGAAAGTTATTGTGTTGTCTTCTTGTTTAAGGTTCTCATTTACAAGAGCTGACAACAGCATTAGGAAGAAGCTGAGAAGGATAGCGGAGAACCGGAGTTTCAGGACCAGTCTCTTCTTTGTTTATTATTTTATCCACTCCCCCTTCCCCCTGCAGGGTGGTTTCGGAGTCCAGGTGAATATTACTGGAACTCCGGTTGCCTTGTAGAGGGAGTTGGGAATTAGCATCTCTGTTCCTGTGCAAGCACTTCAGATAAACGATCTCGTGATTCTGACAACCCCTCTAGCAAATCTCTGTATCCCTCTTACCTCTTTCTGCATCCCTGTTCCCTCTTTCTGTACCATTCTTGCCTGTTTCTATAACTCTCTTGCCTCTTTCTGCAGTTCTCTTGCCTCCTTCTATACCTCACTTGTCTCTTTCTGCACCTCTCTTGCCTCTGTCTACACACCTGTTCCCTCTTTCTGCACCCCTTTTGCCTTTTTCTGCAACTCTCTTGCCTCTTTCTGCAGTTCTCTTGCCTACTTCTATACCTCACTTGTCTCTTTCTGAACTTCTCTTGCTTCTTTCTGCACCCTTTGTCCCTCTTTCTGCACCCTCCTGCCTAATTCTGCTTCTTTTTTCCTTCTTTATGCTCTTCTCTCTCCTCTTCCTGCACCCCTTTTGCCTCTTTCTGCACCTCTGTTGCTTCTTTCTGCAATGCTCATGATTCTTTCTGCACCTCTCTTGCCTTTTTCTGCATCCCTCTTCCCTTTTTCTGCAAGTCTCTTGCCTCCTTCTGCACCTCTGTTGCCTTTTCAGAATCTCTCCTACCTCTTTCTGCACCCCTTTCGGCTCTTTTTTCAGTTCTGTTGGTACTTTCTGCACTGTTCTCGCTTCTTTCAGCACCTCTGTTGCAAATGTCTCCATCCCTCTTGCCTCTTTCTGTTCACCTCTTCCCTCTTTCGGCACCTCTCTTTCCTCTGTCTGCACACCTGTTCACTCTTTTTGCACCCCATTTACCTGTTTCTGCAACTCTCTTGCCTCTTTCTGCCGTTCTCTTGTCTCCTTCTACACCTCCCTTGCCTCTTTCTGCACTTCTCTTTCTTCTTTCTGCACCCTTCTTCACTTTTTCTGCACATCTCTTGCTTCTTTCTGCACCTCTCCTGCCTCTTTCTGCACAGCTCTTTGTTCTTTCTGCACTGCTCTTGCTCCTTTCTGCACCCTCTTGCCTCTTTCTGTACATCTTTTACTTCTTTCTGCACTTCTCTCCCCTATTTCTGTACCCCTCTTGCCTCTTTCTGCACCTCTGTTGCTTCTTTCTGCACTGCTCTTTCTTCTTTCTGTACCTCTCTTGCCTGGTTCTGCATCAATGTTTCTGTAATTCTCTTGCCTCTGTCTGCATCCCTGTCCCCATCTTCGGCACCTCTTTTGTCTGTTTCTGCAACACTCTTGCCTCTCTGTGCAGTTCTCTTGCCTCTTTCTGCACCTCTCTTGCCTCTTTTTGCACTTCTCTCCCTTCTTTCTTTAACCCTCTTGTCTCTTTCTGCACCTCTGTTGCCTGTTTCTGCATCAATCTTTCTGTAATTCTCTTGCCTCTGTCTGCACCCCTGTCCCCATCTTCTGCACCTCTTTTGTCTGTTTCTGCAACTCTCTTGCCTCTTTGTGCAGTTCTCTTGCCTCTTTCGGCACCTCTCTTACCTCTTTTTGTTCTTTCTCTTCTGTCTTTCTGCACCCCTTCTGCCTATTTCTGTACCCCTCTTGACTCTTTGTGCACCCCTCCTATCCATGTATTCACCCCTCTTGCCTCTTTGTGCACCTATGTTTGTTCTTTCTGCACTGCTCTTGCTTCTTTCTGCACCTCTTTTGCAAATGTATGCATCCCTCTTTCATCTTTCTGCACCCCTCCTCCCTATTTCTCCTCCTCTCTTGCTTCTTTCTGCACTACTCTTGCTTCCTTCTGCACTGCTCTTGCTTCTTTCTGCACCTCTCTAGCAAATCTCTGTATCCCTCTTACCTCTTTCTGCACCCCTGTTCCCTCTTTCTGCAACATTCGTGCCAGTTTCTGTAACTCTCTTGCCTCTTTCTGCAGTTTTCTTGCCTCCTTCTATACCTCACTTGTCTCTTTCTGCACCTCTCTTGCCTCTGTCTACACACCTGTTCCCTCTTTCTGCACCCCTTTTGCCTGTTTATGCAACTCTATTGCCTCTTTCTGCAGTTCTCTTGCCTACTTCTATACCTCACGTGTCTCTTTCTGCACTTCTCTTGCCTCTGTCTGCACCCCTGTCCCCATCTTCTGCACCTCTTTTGTCTGTTTCTGCAACTCTCTTGCCTCTTTGTGCAGTTCTCTTGCCTCTTTCTGCACCTCTCTTGCCTCTTTTCATACTTCTCTTCCATCTTTCTGCACCCCTACTGCCTCTTTCTGTACCCCTCTTGCCTCTTTGTGCACCTCTCCTACCCCTGTCTTCACCCCTCTTGCCTCTTTTTGTCCCTCTGTTGGTTCTTTCTGCACTGCTCTTGCTTCTTTCTGCACCTCTTTTGCAAATTTCCACATCCCTCTTGCCTCTTTCTGTACCCCTCCTTCCTATTTCTCCACCTCTCTTGCTTCTTTCTGCACTATTCTTGCTTCCTTCTGCACTGCTCTTACTTCTTTCTGCACCTCTCTAGCAAATCTCTGTATCCCTCTTACCTCTTTCTGCACCCCTGTTCCCTCTTTCTGTACCATTCTTGCCTGCTTCTTCACCTCTCTTGCCTCTTTCGGCACCTCTGTTGCTTCTTTCTGCACTTCTGTTGCCTCTTTCTGCACCCCTCTTGCCTCTTTCCGCACCTCTGTTGCTTCTTTCTGCACTTCTGTTGCCTCTTTCTGCACCCCTCTTGCCTCTTTCAGCACCTCTGTTACTTCTTTCTGCACTTCTCTTGCTTCTTTCTGCACCCCTCTTGCCTCTTTCTGTGTCTCTTTTGCCTCTTTGAATACCTCTCCTGCCTCTTTCTGCACCTCTTTTGCCTTTTTGTGCAGTTCTCTTGTCTCTTTCTGCACCTCTTTTGCTTCTTTCGGCACTTTTCTTGTCTCTTTCCGTACCCTTCTTTCTGCACCTCTGTTGGTTTTTTCTGCACTGCTCTTGCTTTTTTTGCTCCTCTGTTGCAAATTTCTACATCCCTCTTGCCTCTTTCTGTACCACTCTTGCCACTGTCTGCATACCTGTTCCCTCTTTCTCTACCCCTTTTGCCTATTTCTGCAACTCGTTTGACTCTTTCTGCAGTTCTCTTGCGTCCTTCTACACCTCATGTGCTTCTTTCTGCACTTCTGTTACTTCTCTCTGCACCCTTCTTCCCTTTTTTCTGCATATCTCTTGCCTCTTTCTGCACCTCTCTTGCTCCTTTCTGCACCACTTTTGCATCTTTCTGCATTTGTCTCTCCTCTATCTGCAGCCCTCTTGCCTCTTTCTGCTCCTCTGTTGCTTCTTTCTGCACTGCTAATGCTTATTTCTGCACCTCATTTGCCTCTTTCTTTATCCCTCTTCCCTCTTTCTGTAATTCTCTTGCCTCTGTCTGCACCCGTGTTTCCTCTTTCTGTACATCTTTTGTCTGTTTCTGAAATTCTCTTTCCTCTTTGTGCAGTTCTCTTGCTTCGTCTCTCTGCACCTCTGTTGCCTCTTTCTCCTCCTCTTCTATCCCTTTCTGCACCCCTCTTGCCTCTTTTTACAGCTCTTTTGGTTCTTTCTGCACTGCTCTTGCTTCTTTCTGCACCTCTTTTGCAAATTTCTGCATCCCTCTTGCTTCTTTCTGCACCCCTCTTCCCTATTTCTCCACCTCTCTTGCTTCTTATTGCACTACTCTTACTTCCTTCTGCACTGCTCTGGCTTCTTTCTGCACCTCTCTAGCAAATCTCTGTATCCCTCTTACCTCTTTCTAGACCCCTGTTCTCTCTTTCTATACATTTATTGCCTGTTTCTGCACCTCTGTTGCCGCTTTTAGCACGTCTGTTTCTTCTTTCTGCACTAATCTTGCCTTTTTCTGCAGTTCTCTTGCCTCTTCCTGCACCTCTTTTTGCTTTTTTCTGCACTTTTCTTGCCTATTTCTATACCCCTCTTGCCTCTTCATGCACCTCTTTTGCTTCTCTCTGTACTTTTCTTGCCTATTTCTGTACCCCCTTTCCTCTATCTGCACCTCTGTTGATTCTTTAAGCACTGCTCTTGCTTCTTTCTGTACCTCAGTTGCAAATTTCTATATCTCTCTTGCCTCTTTATTTACCCCTCTTCCCTCTCTCTGCACCACTCTTGCCTCTGTCTGCACACCTGTTCCCTCTTTATGCACACCGTTTACCCATTTCTGCAACTCTCTTGGCTCTTTCTGCAGTTCTCTTGCTTCCTTCTACACCTCACTTGCCTCTTTCTGCACTTCTGTTGCTTCTTTCTACACCCTTTTTCCCTATGTATGCACATCTCTTGCCTCTTTCTGCACCTCTCTTGCCTCTTTGTGCAACACTTTTGCTTCTTTCTGCACTTCTCTCTCCTCTTTCTTCACCCCTCTTGCCTCTTTCTGCACCACTGTTTTTTCTTTATACACTGCTCTCGCTTCTTTCTACATCTCTCTTGCCTCTTTCTGTATCCCTATTCCCTCTTTCTGTAATTCTCTTGCCTCTGTCTGCACCCCTGTTCCCTCTTTGTGTACCTCTTTTTTCTGTTTCTGCAACTCTCTTGCCTCTTTGTGCAGTTCTTTTGCCTCGTTCTGCACCTCTGTTGCTTCTTTCTGCTTCTCTCCTATCTCTTTCTGCATCCCTCTTGAATGTTTTTGCAGCTCGCTTGGTTCTTTCTGCACTGATCTTGTTTCTTTCTGCACCTCTTTTGCAAATTCATACATCCCACTTGCCTCATTCTGCACCCCTCTTCCCAATTTCTCCACCTCTCTTGCTTCTTTCTTGTAGGAGAGTAGGATCTGCTTCACATGGGTACCCCCACTTTTTGCTGGTGTTTCACTGTTTTTTTACCTTAGTCTGGCCGTGGCCCTGCTAATCAGGACCCCACCCTAGCTGTTTCCTCTCTAAAATGGTTTCCATGTGCATTAGGTACATGTCTAATTGGATTATGGAGTACATTATAAGCCCCTAGTATATGGTATACTATGGACCTAGGGCATAGGTACCTTAGAGGCATACCAGGGGCTGAAATATGTATTATGCCACCCCTGGGAAGCACTCCAAAATGACACCACAGGTCTGCTACTGCAGCCTGGGTAAGGTGGTACATGCACCCCTTACTGTGGTATAGGCTACCTATATCACTACCATTGCACACACATATAAAACATATAAGTCACTCCTATGGCAGGCATTGACAATCCTGAAGGCAGCATTCGGAGAACCTCCTCTGATGCTGTTTGTGGTGCAGCCTGACCATATACTCTTAAGTGCATTATAGCCTTGTGGTAAAGGCTAACTTTGGACTGGCTGCACGGAAACATGTAGTGTTTGGTGTCAAACGCTTTGGAATACTACCCCCTGCCAGTTTTGGCAGCGGGGGCAGCATTCCACCCTTCTAGAAGGAGAAACATGTTCACACTGGTCTACCAGGCAAAGACTTTCTAAAGCCCTGGCATCACAAAATGGATGCCACTACCACAGACACGGGTCTGGCCTCCTGCTGCTGACCGAAACTCCGGCAGGGGAGGTCTGGACAAGAGGTGTAACCACGTCCCCATACAGGTAGATGTGTATTGGGGCTGGGCGGGAGCAAATTTCTGCATCCCTCTTGCCTCTTTCTGTACCCATCTTCCCTCTTTCTGCACCACTCTTGCCACTGTCTGCATACCTGTTCCCTCTTTCTCTACCCCTTTTGCCTGTTTCTGCAACTCTCTTGGCTCTTTCTGCAGTTCTCTTGCCTCCTTCTATACCTCACTTGCCTCTTTCTGCACTTCTGTTGCTTCTTTCTGCACCCTTCTTCCCTTTGTATGCACATCTCTTGTTTCTTTCTGCACCTCTCTTTCCTCTTTCTGCACCACTTTTGCTTCTTTCTGCACTTCTCTCTCCTCTTTTTGCACCCCTCTTGCCTCTTTCTGCACCACTGTTGCTTCTTTCTACACGGCTCTTGCTTCTTTCTGCACCTCTCTTGCCTCTTTCTGTATCCCTCTTCCCTCTTTCTGTAATTATCTTGCCTCTGTCAGCACCCCTGTTCCCTCTTTCTGTACCTCTTTTGTCTGTCTCTGCAATTCTCTTGCCTCTTTGTGCAGTTCTCTTGCCTCGTTCTGCACCTCTGTTGCCTCTTTCTGCTCCTCTTCTATCTCTTTCTGCACCCCTCTTGCCTCTTTTTGCGGCTCTTTTGGTTCTTTCTGCACTGCTCTTGCTTCTTTCTGCACTTCTTTTGTAAATTTCTGCATCCCTCTTTCCTCTTTCTGCACCTCTCTTCCCTATTTTTCCACCTCTCTTGTTTCTTTCTGCACTACTCTTGCTTCTTTCTGCACTTATCTTGCTTATTTCTGCACCTCTCTTGCAAATTTCTGTATCCCTCTTGCCTCTTTCTATACCCCTGTTCCCTCTTTCTATACCTTTCTTGCCAGTTTATGTACCTCTCGTGCCTATTTCTGCACCTCTGTTGCTTCTTTCTGCACTTATCTTGCTTCTTTCTACACCCCTCTTGCCTGTTTCCATACCCCTTTTGCTTCTTTGTGCTCCTCTCATGCCTCTTTCTGTACCTCTCTTACCTCTTTATGTTCTTCTTTTGCTACTTTCTGCACTTTTCATCCCTCTTTCTCTACTCCTCTTGCCTCTTTCTGCTCCTCTGTTGGTTCTTTCTGCACTGCTCTTGCTTCGTTCTGTACCTGTTGCAAATTTCTGCATCCCTTTTGCCTCATTCCGTACACCTCTTCCCTCTTTCCGCACCTCTCTTGCCTCTGTATTCAAACCTGTTCCCTATTTCTGCACCCCTTTTGCATGATTCTGCAACCCTTTTGCTTCTTTCCACACCTCTCTTGCTTCTTTCTGCACCTCTCTTGCCTCTTTCTGCACAAACAGGGCTACTTTTAAACTGACGTCAGGCACAGCAGTGCACACATGCAAGTGCAGAAAAGGGCTGCTGGCCTCTAAACTGCCATGCTGGGAATTTAGAGGTAGTTTTAATCCCCCTGCCCTATTATGTACTAGGGACTTAGGGCGGTCGTGCCAATCACAGTGGTACCCCAACCCATAGTGTACCCTATTGTATGTAGGTGTTTTCACTGTATTCTAATTGTCTTACAGCATAGCACTGGCTCTGGGCCTGGTTAGGCAGATCCCAGGGTCATTCAGAGTTAGTTACCACCAGTACCAGTCAGCAAAAAGTTGGTGGGTGCCCAGGGCACAGGATGACTTTGCAACAAGGCCTCTTTCTGCACCTCTGTTGGTTATTTATGCACATCTCTTGCTTCTTTCCGTACCTTTCTTTCTCTTTCTGGACATCTGTTGCCTCTTTCTGCATTTCTCTTGCTTCTTTCTGTGCCTTTCTTCCTCTTTCTGCACATGTCCTACCTATTTAGGCATAGTTAGAAATTAGCATTTAAAAAACCTTAGAAATTCACTGAAAAAAACATAGGTTTCAGGGAAGTTATAGTTAGACATTTTCATTTAAAAAACCTTTGAAATTCACTGAAAAACATACGTTTCAGGGACGTTATAGTTTGTAATTAGCATTTAAAAAACCTTAGAAATTCACTGAAAAAACCATAGCTTTCAGGGACGTTATAGTTAGGAATTTGCATTTAAAAAAACAATTGAAATTCACTGAAAAAAACACTGGTCTCAGGGATGTTATAGTTAGTTGGACATGTCACTGGTACAAAACCAGAGAAATTGGGCTGTTATAGTTAGTTGAGCTAATTATAACTCGTGCCCCCGCAATGCACTGCTGATGACATCGCATATTACATCACTCATGACATGGTCAGTGACATCACTGATTATATCACTGATGACATCTCAAATGACATCACTGAAGCCATCATCCACTTACTATCTGTGCATGAGTGACTGTATGGGTGAGTGGATGTGTGTATAGACCTATGAATCAGTGAGTGGGTATGTACTAACTGGAATTAGCGTGTCTATGGTTTCGAGAATGGTAGTCTATATTTTAGAGTAGGTGTATGAAAAGTTATATTAGGGTGTGAGGAGGTGCATCATATATTAAGTGGATGATGCCATCAGTGACGTAATTTGAGATGTCATCAGCCCACAGACATGCAGGCAGGGAAATAGATGAAACAGATTGTTCATGCACGGAGGGAGATGCCTTTTCTGCTGCTTCCCCCGTGCAGCAGCAATGCTGGTCCCAGGGGAAAAAAGCAAAAAAAGGCAAGATAAAGGTGATAATCTGGCAGAAAGAGGCAGCACAAAAGTTAGAAACAAGCAGTAAGAGGCATAATAAATGTCAGCAATGAGTAGAAAGAGGCAAGATAATGGTCAGCAATGAGCAGAAAGAGGCAAAAGAAAGTTAAGCAGCAGCAGAAAGAGCAAAATGAAGGTGAGAAACAAACAGAAAGAGGCAAAATAATGATCAGCAATGTGCAGAGAGAAGCAAAATAAAGGTGAGAAACGAGCCGAAAGAGGCCAAATAAAGGTCGGATAGGAGTAGAACGAGGCAGAATAAAGGTCAGAAACGAGCATAAAAGAAGCAGAATAGGGGTCAGTAACTAGCAGAAAGACAAAAAATAAAGGTGAAAAGTGAGCAGAAAGAGGCAGAATAAAGGTGAGAAACGAGCAGCAAGAAGCAAAATGAAGATGAAAAATCAGCAGCAAGAGGCAAATTAAAGGTATGAAATGAGCAGAAGAGGCAAAATAAAGGTCAGCAACAAGCAGAATGAGGCAGAATAAAGGTGAGAAGGAAGTAGAAAGTGGCAAAATAAATGTTAGCAACGAGCAAAACCCTCAATTTGGAATGATTTATGGTGGCCCCCAGAAGCTGGCATTTGTCCCGTCCCGGTACAAAAGGCTAAGAACCTAGGTTTCCTGATTGACAAGGATTTAACACTCACTTCTCAAGTCAATCAGGTTACCTCAGCCTGTTTCTTTACGATTAAGGTCCTCCGAAAAATACTGCCATTTATACCTTTTGCATTGAGGAAGACAGTAGTAGGAGCCTTGGTCTTATCGCGTGTCGATTACTGCAATGCACTGTATGTTGGATTGGGAGAAAGACAGCTCTCCAAACTTCAGTCATTGCAAAATGCTGCTGTAAGAGTGCTGCTGGATCTTCCCAAACACCACCCAATGTCTAATGGCATAAGACAACTACATTGGCGGCCTGTTCGACGAAGGGTGCAGTTCAAGGCATTATGCCTAGTGCACAAAGCTGTAAATGGAGGAGGTGCAGCAGACATGAAATCTCTTTTTCCATGTTACGTACCGTCCCGCACACTAAGAACTGGCAGTCTAGGTCTGGTCTGCCTTCCTAAGATAAAGAGAGCCCAATGGGGAGGCAAGGCTTTCTCATTTCATGTGGCAAAGTTATGGAATTCCCTGCCTGCAGAGCTACGCTTGCAAAAAAATAAGATCTTGTTTAGAAAGGCATTAAAAACCTGGCTATTCACTAAATCTTAGACTGGAAGCTGCCAATCCTAATCCTCACTCAGTGCCAAGATGCCTCGGCAATAGTGCGCTCAATAAATAATTCAGTCAGTCAGTCAGTCAGCAGAAAGAGGCAAAACAGAGGGCAGAAAACCAAGCAGGAAAGGCAAAACAGAGGCACAAAAACGAGCATCGAAGGCAAAACAGAGAGCAGAAAAAAAAGCAGAAATGGAAAAATAGAGAGGACATGGGTAAAACAGAGAACACTCACATACCCACTCGCAAACCCATTCAGACACTATCACTCCGACTCACAGACCCACTCAGAGACTCACACACCTACTCACAGACTTACTGAGACACTCATGCACTCATTCACACACTCAATGTCAAAGGATAGTGGTTACATTTAGGAAATAACATTCAAAACACCTTAGAAATTCACTTAAAAAGGTTTCAGGGCCATTATAGTTAGGAAATAACATTAAACAAACCTCAGAAAATCACTGAAAAAAACAAAGGTTACAGGATGTTATAGTTAGGAAATAGAATTTTAAAAACCTTAGAATTGTTTTTCTAAGGTTACAGGGAAGTTACAGTTAGTCTCAGATTTCACTCACACAAAACCAGTGAAAGTTTGCAGTTATAGTTAGCTAAGCTAACTATAATGTATGAATTCACAGTGCCCTGCTTATGACTTCACATGTTATGTCATTCATGGCATGGTCAGTGACATTACTGATGACATCCCAAAATGACATCACTGATAACCTCACCCACAGAAGCACTCACACACCTACTTACATCCCTATACAACCTCTCATACACCCACTTGCATGCACACAAAACCACTCACATAACCCTTCATAGACCCATACAAGTTCTCACACAACCACGCACTTATCCTTTGATGTACACATACAACTAGTCACTTACCCATACAGCCAGTCACACAACCACATACTGTTAGAAATGGGGGTCTCTAGTTGGCAGTGGCTGGCCACTGTCCAAGTAGGGACCCTTCTTCCTAAGTCAGAATAAGATGGCTACACTCTTTGATAACCCCTGCTCAACCCTGTGGTAACGTAGCACGAACAGCTAGGCTTATCTCACAGGCAGTGTGTGAAGCATTTATGACCATACACAGTAACACAGTGAGGAACACTACAAAGGGCCACCACACAAGTAGTTATAAAAAATAAGTATCTTTATATATAGACTTAACACAAGACCAATAACGATAAAAAGCCACAATACTGTAAAATAGGATTACTCTTGAAATGCTTCAAAAATAGTTCAAAGTGTGCAAAGAGGAGTTCAGTTCAAAGCAGTAGTCTCTGCGACCCTTTTACTTACAAAGTACCTGGATTTCGTAGCAAAACCAACAAAATGTCGCAAAGAACCTGTAGCGATGATTTCCTGCACGCGAGGCCAGCGATGCGATGAATCCTTGCCGCAAGGGAGGAGATGCTGCGCCAATCTGCTGATGCATGCGGGGACAAGGCGACAAACTTCTGCACGCTAGGCCATTGATGCGATGACTCCTTGCCGCTAGGGAGGAGAGGAGGCGACGATCCGGTTGCGTGTGTGATCGGGTTGCGATGCGAAGAAAATGGTGGACGCCCGGCATCTGCGCTGCAATGTTGTGATGCGATGATCTCGATACGATGATCTGTGGGGTTCGCAAGCACTTGGCAGCCCACAAACGTGCGATGCGATGAACTTTGGATTTAGCGAGCGCTTGGCAGCCCGCAAACATGCGATGTGATGATCTTCGGTTGCGAGCACTCAGCGGCAGCAGCACGATGATTTTCCGGTGTGCATTCAGCTGCGGCGACTCGCAAATGTGCGTTAGCGACAATTTCAACACTCTCTTCTCTGTACTAGAACTAGAGACCCTGGAACCTACAGGAGCCTCACCTGCAGATAGAAATCCTCGCTGGGAGGAATCAGGAGGCTGGTGGTGAAGTCTGATGTGCCTGAGACTTCAGCAGGAGGCTAGCTCTCTCCTAGCCCTTGTGTGATTGCTTTAGCAAGATAAATAAAAGTTCTCTCAAAGTCCTTTTCCCTCTTCTTCCAAGTCCAATGGTAACCACTGCAGTCCAATCCAAAAAACAGCATACAAGCACAAGGATAGTCACCTCCTTCAGATTCCTTCAGTTAAACGGACAGAGGTTCGTCTTGATGTCCAGGAGCAATACAAATTGTAAGGGTTTCAGCACAGATATTTATACCCCAAAAGTCTTTGTTCTCAAAAGCTACAACTTAGTCACTGAACCCAGCCAGAACCAGTTGTGCTCAGTCCTGGAGCACTTTGTTTAACAGGCTGCATCCTTCCTGTTGGAAGGGGCGATCTCAGGGGGTTACAGAACACGTTCCTGACCACCCTGTGACCCACCTCTCCCAGAATCAGGCCAAGCACCGGCGGGGAGGCCCTTCCAGGAAGGGGTCTCGTACTTTAGGATCGCACTCGCTGAGCTGGCACTACTTGACAAAGGGACACCACACAGTAGGGTTCAATAAACGGAGATCTTTATCTAAGATTCTCTGGATCTTTATGATCCGCAAGGTAGTCTTTGGTCACTACAACAAGCTTGGTAATTCCTTGACAAAGGGGACTGGGGTAGCGGGACAGTTCTAGGCTCAGAGTCAACGCCGAGTATCCTTCGCACAGATCTCAATCCTCGAGCCGGGGGACACGGTACTGGCTTGGGTCCAGCCAGACCAGGGTATTCTCAAGCCGCGACCACGTCCACAGGGCTCCGGTAGGAAGGAACTGTCAATCGGGAGATCTTCGGGGAGCCGCGATTCACTCGGCAGGCTCAGCTGGTCTGAGAGTTGGGGGGAGCCGCGAGTCTCTCAGCGGACTCCGATGGTCTTAGAGTCAGGAGGAGCCGCGAGTCTCTCAGCAGGCCCCGATGGTCTTAGAGTCAGGAGGAGCCGCGAGTCTCTCAGCAGGCCCCGATGGTCTTAGGGTCAGGGGGAGCCGCGAGTCTCTCAGCAGGCCCCGGGGTTCGTAGTGTTCTCGGGAGCCGCGACGACGTCAGCAGGGCTCAGATGGTTTCCAAGGATCAGGTAGCGTCCTTCTTTGCAGTTTTGTCGAGCCGCGACCAGGTCCGCAGGGCTCTCTTAGTTCCAGGTCTTCTCTCCCCCAGTCCCCTCAGCACCCTCTGTTATACGCCTCATTCTCTTTGAAGTCCGGCGTCCACACAGAGAGAGGTCTTGGCTTCTGGGGGCGGTGTTGGGATTTCCTGCTGCTCGGCTCTTTGATCCTTTCAGGTTGGCCTGGGAGGGACTCCAGACACCCAGCATGCGGGGAGCCAGCTCCCTGGGGGTCCGGAGGGCAATCGAAACCCTCTGTTGAGAGGAGGTCAGAGGTGTGACAGAGACTACTCCTCCCTGTCTTGCTTGGGGGGGTTCCCTCTCCCTTGGCCGGGCATGGCACATTCAGGGTCTAGGTTTTGCTGGGGCCCCGGGCCGGCCATCGGGACATCGCGACATGGTGGCCAGGGGTCTTCGGTGGCTACGGGGTGGGAAGGACGGGCGGCTATAACCAGGGACCAGGGGTGGTGTATGGGTTGGGTCTTGGGGCTAGTGGTCAAGGAGGCCCACGCCACGAGGCCGGGCCCCACACTTCCTTTCAGAAAGAGGGGGTCTGCCATCAGACGCACAGTAGGAGGTGGAGCCAGCATTCACCTTGCCAGGCTCAGCCCTATTCAGGTCAAGGAGCTGCCCCTCCCCATACTCCAAATGCAGATCTCTGTATTCAACCCAGGTCTGACTCCGCCTGCCCTGTCCCTCCAAAACCAGACAGCCAATACACATAACAGCAGAGCACACTGGAAGGCTTTAGGCAAGAAAATACCTTCTTTCTAAAAGTGGTATTTTCAAACGCAGAATATAAAAATAAACTTCCCTAAAAGATATATTTTAATATTCTGAGCTCAGGCATACTAAATTTGTTTTTCTACCATGTTCCTTGGGTCAGTTAAGATTATAGAATCTAATAGTCAAAACTGCCCATTCTGGCCTATTGGGAACAGGGTGCCTTGCAGTAGTGAAAAACGAATTTGGGTGTAATTCATGACCAGGACATGCTACACACACCAAGGCATGTCCTACCTTACACATACAATGCACCCTACCATAGGGGTGATTTATATGATGCCAAGGGGAGGTTCAGGGGCTGGGAAGTGGGTGCACTTCACAGCCAATATGGCA
The DNA here is from genome assembly GCF_964204655.1 of Triturus cristatus. NCBI lineage: Eukaryota > Metazoa > Chordata > Amphibia > Caudata > Salamandridae > Triturus > Triturus cristatus. Next base: position 252,541,847 of record NC_140594.1, read on the forward strand.
GTTCTGGACTGCACACAGACTCTGCAGTGGCAGGTCTGAGACACACTTTAAAACCTGCTTCTGTGGGTGGCGCAAACCCACGCTGCAGGCCCACCAGCAGCATTTGGTTTACCAGCCCTGGGCACACACAGGCCACGCTACTAGGGACTAACAGGTAAACCAAATAAGCCAATCATGGATATACCAATTCACATGTCATATTTACACAGGGAGCATTAGCGCTGTAGCACTGAATTGTGGAAATATGGATTTTTATGGTCGGTTATGTCCCCTATCTTGGACCCCAACGGTTTCATGTATAAGTCACAAGTACATGTATGTTCCCTCCAGTTCCAGTTATGAAGACGCGAATACATGTGCGTCCACCGTCAACATGTCCTCTTTCAGATCCGCCATGAATGGGCCGGATATTCTATTCCTAAGTATGAAAGGCCACCGGCTTTATATGGTTCATTTATCCCATTTTACAGTCCAGGCGAGTAGGCCCTGATTCTGTCACCAAGCCTTTTCCTGCCTTCTGCCTCTGAAAGCTCCAGTCTGAGCCTGCATCTGTGACCATGAACTTTGTCTTACTCCCTGCGCGGCTAACGGTGCCTGATCCAGCCCGTCGCCTGCCAAAAACTGTATTTCACCTTCGAGATTATCTCCTTCGCCCCTCATCCGATGCATTCCTGTCTAGTAGTTTAGGTAAACATTCCTTCAGCTACCGTGCACAGGGCCAGGCCTCGCTGCCCTCATGCAAGTAATTCATAGCCCTGTTACCATGGAATATTCCTACCCCCTCGCATCTAGTGTAGACACTTAGACGCTTGTACACGCACTAACAGTCAGTATAGTCAGTATAGAATAAGATTCTATCCTAAGAGACCTCTCTTTTTGGATAACACAGTTCTTTAAACATAGGATATTAGATATGATTTGGGATTAGGTTGACATAACCCCAGACTTCTGTCTCCACATGTAGAGCTAAATGTCAAGTCCCTCTCTCCCCCTAGTTGCACATCAAATCACACGTCATGCTGCTGCGCGCACATCTCTGCCAAGTATTTTTGCTGACATTGCGAAATTCTTTCATGGAACCACCCATTTGTGACATCATACCTAATGACGTTCTTTAGTTACGCCTAGTTACACCCATTTTAGTTACGCATGTATGTCTTTATCTCTGTTATCAACTGTTACGCCTCCTGCATCTGTTTCACTGTAATGCCTTTTCTATAAAAATGATTACCTGTCAATAATGTATGTTCCTTCCTTCCTGAACTTTCGTGGTGATGGAATAGAAGGCCCATAATTCGAATTATGTTCCTTTGTATAGGAATAAAGCCGTTCCGAATCTCTAATACCACGGATTCTGCCTCTTATTTTACTGAGCTATTCTTATTAATTTTCCACATCAAATTAAGTACCGGTAATTAAATTATTTACCACATATATGGCGCCCGAATAGGGACATTTTCTCATCTCACGTGCCGGAGGTGCGTTGCAGGCCCGGTCTCCTGCCACAGCTGGACGGACAACAACGCGTACCCACAGGATTTCCTGTATCTCCCTCCTGCCGAGCGGGGGTAACTGAGGCTGCGATCAACACCCAGACGAGGCGGTGAGAAGTGCGAAGTATCCCGACCAGAGCCCAACTGAGAAGGCAAGATCCGAGGTATACAGAGGCCCACCAGGTTCCGAAGTTTCCGAAGTTTCGAGTCGAGTCCAGTCCGGTCCAAGTCGAGTCCAGTTCAGTTCAGTTCCGAGGCCTTCCGTTCCGAGCTACCCGGTGAGTACCATTGCCGGGGAGGCGTTCTGACGTGCACATAGGTTGTGCCGGTCAAGACGGGTTTGGGTACACAAATCCGGTCTGCACTGTTTCAGCAGTGTATCTGTACTGTTTAGCAGTATATCTAGTATGTCTAGTATATAATTCAGAATTACCTAGTTAGTGTCGAGTATCATGCTTAGTGACTAGTTCCCTAAATGGCCATCATTGTTGTTCATTAAATGTTAAATGTTAAATGTTTTAAATACGTTCTGCATATTGTGGTGTGAATGACTGTTCATTATTGTGTTTTGTTGTATTAAACGTGTTCAAAATTAGGTCTCAGATCAGTTCTCAATATGCCGCTCTTTTCGAGATTAAGACAGATCAAAACTAGAAAAGGGGTACTCGAAGAAGCTGTTCCCATTCCTCCTAGGGACACTCCAGGGTACTTCATGTATCATAAACATGGCCTAGACGCCATATTATTTCTTGATTTATGGGTAGACTACACCAAGGAATTACCAGAAAGTCAGAGGTGGCCCGCAGCTGGGACCTGGGACGCAGATTGCATCATGAAAGTAGAGGAAGAATTATGGAAAAAGAAAGCTAGACAATCACAGAAAGATGCCATTGAATTATGGCGTAAAGAATCGTATAGACGTACAGAAAAAGCACTCAGACAGGAAGAGAAAAGTAAGGAGAAGTCAAATAAAGTTCGAGAAAATCTATTAATTGAAGAAGGTACCCGAGCAAAATCAGAACAAGTAGACAGACAAAGAAATGCCCTTATGAATGGTATGTATCCTCTTCTGGCCGAAGGGTTACCTAAGGCTACTCCGGAGATACCAAAAGACTTGCCACCTCCATTGTTTCCGATAAAAGCACATCCCAAAGGGCATCCCAGAACCGCAGAAGATGTTTTCCTTTCCTCTTATTTAGACGACGCAGCTCCCGAGTATGCTAATACTGCACCGCATAGACCGCCTGCCGAGGGGGTTCAACGCCAAGACCCTCCGCCTGTACCTCCGCAGCAACAAACTCTGACACAAGTTCCGGCAAGCACATCTGTTTCTACAGCTGTACCCACACCTATGGTTGCTATATCACGTTCAACGAATCCTTTCACATCCAGCACCCCAGGCGGTGCTACAGGAGGTACAACAAACATTTTTTCCACGCCACCCAGAGTAAATAAACTTTCCTTTCAAGAATTAGCCCACCAACGTACGCCCAAACTAGTAACTCCCGACATGCTTAAGGAACTTCTAGTAGATTGTAGATATGACCCTGTGCCCGGCAAAGAGGACGAAATGCTGCTGGCATCATTACGTATCCGACGAGCTGCAATATATTTAGGGAGGCTACCAGGAATGACTACACATTTAGAAAAAATATATCACTTTGTCCAGTCAGGGCGAGATTCTGAAAGTATTAATAGAGCCATGGAGTACCAGAAAGTGGAGATACAGGGGGAACTGTTACGTTTCCTCATAAATTGTGTGATCAGAAATCAAGACCGACCAGGGGTAAATCCGGAAGAAATGCGAATTCTTACCACATGGAGTCGGAATATATCAGAGGGGAGACATGATAGACTATTAAGCATAGTAGCTATGTGCCGAAAGATCCGCAAAGAAGTAGAACGAATACACGAAGAAAGATTGGCGGTAGACCAGCCTGAACAAAACGAGGAGGAGGAAGAATTAGAACTACCCACAGGACAGTTAGAAACCATGGCCTATGTAGGTAGAGGAAGATCTTGTAATAATACTAGATGCTTTACTGATCCGATACGTCCGATACGTCCAGATAATAACAGAAATTTCCAAAACCCTATAATAAATATAAGGTCCCCCGAACATTCGTTCCAAGCCGCTGACAAATTACTCCGAGAACGAAGGGGTTATCATATACTCGATTCTATGGACGAACAAGAATTAGCCAGGTCAGCCGTTCACTGGGTTTACAGTCCCGGAAAATATAGTGATGATACACTAGCGCGCACGTTTTTGAACCTCACCCCAGATGAACAGCGTTTAGCTGGTATCTACATGATTCAACAACTCCTTATATTATATAAAAGCCAACACTCCGATACTGGTCCCTTACCTGATATATTGACTGAATTACTCACGAATAAATGGAGAGGTTCAGGTACTGAGTTAATTAGAGAAATACTAGAATCCAGAAAGCAGTACATCAAGGAAAGAACAACGTATTATATGGATAGACAGAATCCCTTACGCGAAGTCCACCCGATCAAAGGTGATGACAATCAGTTTAAACGTGTGTTTGTATACACACCCATATCTAAAATGGAACTATTAGAAATGAAGAAAGTGGTACCCAGTCATGACAAAGACCCAGCGGGTTTCCACCGTGAAATTAAAGACATGTTGCTCATGGGAGAGTATACCTATCCCGACATTATGAAAATATTAAAGGTATTAATGCCTGCGGGCATTTATGAAAAACTCAAAGAAAAGGATTGGGAGGTGGGAGACCAAAAGATAGATTGGACAGCATTAGAAAACGAAGAAACAGCTCGAGGTCCAGGTTTAGGGCTTGGGGAAAAGACCAAAATACTACCAGGTTTATTAGTACAGGTACTGCCACGTTTATTGACTACGAAAAAGGAAGACTGGGGTGCAATCTCAGCCTGTAAACAAAAGCAAGATGAAGACACTAGTGATTTCTATGCCCGATTCGAAAAATGTTTTGGTATAAATAGTGGAATAAAAGCAAGTAGCGAATCGTATCCACATCTGTTCGTGACAAAATTAGTTGAAAATGCCTTGCCCCAAGTTAAGAATAGAGTATTGAAATTCGAGAGTACCTGGCAAGGTAACACTCCGTCACAAATGTTACAAATGCTACAGTACCATCACAATAGAATTAGAGAGGAACAAGAACATGAACAAAGACGCATGAAAGACACGAAAATGAAAATGCTAGTTTCCCAGACAGTTCCAGCTGACGGTCATAAAAAGGGTATGACACAGTCCAGTGTTTCAGCAGGTTCTGTAAAAGGGACATGCAACTATTGTAAACAGCCAGGTCATTATGTACACGATTGTCCAGTTTTAAAACATAATATCGCCATAGGTAATACAAAAGAAAGACCACGGCCACTTAGACAGGATCAGAACCAACAAGGAGCCCCGCAGCATGCACAGGCCATGCCAGCTCCGCAACAGTCTATGCCAGCTCCACCACCGCAGCCTATTGCTGCCACACAAACAACCACACAACAGATGTACCAGACCGCACAGTATGACTATCCTGATTATCAACGATACTCATGAAACAGCCTAGAGAGGGAAGTTGGCTTACCCCTTATCGAGGTCCCTGTAGATCAGGAAGGACCTTATGTACACAGTGAACTATTAGGCCAAGATAGAAAATTTTTACTTGATACAGGGGCAAGCCGAACAACCATAAAACGTAGTGAAGTTCCAGGGGCACCCCTCTCAGGCTCACAGAATATTTCCCTTGGTTTTTCAGGAAAACCTATCATTAACGAAGTATCACAGCCTCTTCCACTTACGATTGGTCCCTTGACACGAACTACAGATTTATTGCTTACTAAATCATGTCCAGAAAACCTGTTAGGTATAAAAACATTGAAAGCTCTAGGAGCTATAATATGTTGTTCTCCGGAAGGAGTAAGATTGTTTTTGCGTGATTTCAAAGGGCACTATGTGTCCCGAGACATGGATCACCGACTGCAGACTTTACCCACACATTTATGGGCACAAGGCCCTACAGATGTTGGTTGCATGAACATTACACCATATCGAGTCACACTAAAGACAGGAGTGGTACTACCACGAATGCGACAATACAAGTTACCCCCAGATGCTGTAGTGGCTTTACTGCAAATCATTGACGAGCTTATTACCCAAGGAGTGGTTGTGGAAACCGACTCCAATGTATGTAATTCCCCGATAATTCCGATTCTTAAACGAACTGATCCAAAAGCCCCGCCAGTATATCGATTGGTTATTGATCTGCGCGAATTAAATAAATGTATTGTACCACAATACCCCGTAGTCCCAGACATTTCTTCATTACTGACAGCCATTGATTCCGAAGCAACATTCTTTTCTGTAATTGATCTCAAGAATGCCTTTTTCAGCGTCCCAATAGATCCGGAAAGCCAATACTTGTTCGGATTTAGTTTAAATGGACGAAGCTTTAAATTCACACGCGCACCTCAAGGATTCACAGAAAGCCCCAGCATCTATAGCCAAGCACTGAAACGAGAACTTGACAGTATCCACATGCCAGTCAACACTGCCCTGCTTCAATATGTCGATGATCTGCTGATCACCGCTAGAAGCGAACCTGAATGTGAAAAAGCCTCACTGACGGTTTTACAATTCTTGGCCGAAAAGGGGCACAAGGTGTCTCCTTCTAAGCTGCAATTCTGTGTCCAGCGAGTTGTTTACCTTGGGCACTCGCTGTCCAAGGAGGGAAGGCAGCTTACATCCGACCGCATCCAGTTAATCGCTAACATGCCACCACCCAAGACACAAAAGGAGGTACGGGCTTTTATAGGCCTCACTTCATACTGTAGGCAGTGGATCCCTCAGTATGCATTTCTAGCAAAACCACTCATTCAGTTGACAACACAGGAGGCGGCCACATCGACTGTCCTCCCTTGGACTCAGGAACATACACAAGCTTTTGAAAGCCTAAAGAAAGCTTTATGTCAAGCACCTGTCCTAGCAACACCATGTTACAGTAAACAGTTTACACTCTTTGTTACAGAACGCGAAGGTACTGCCTTGTCAGTACTCACACAGGAACAAGCAGGATCACACAAACCATGTGCTTATTTTTCTAGTACATTAGATCCCGTAGCTCAGGCTCTGCCTGCGTGCCTGAAATCAGTGGCAGCGACAGCTTTAGCAATCAGACAAAGCGATGCTATAGTGTTAGGACATCCATTGACAGTACAAGTACCACACGCAGTAGAGGTTCTCTTGAACCGAACGCAAACACAACACTTGACTATAGCAAGACTCACCGGTTATGAATTAACATTGTTTCAGCCACACATAGAAATCAGACGTTGTAATACGTTAAATCCTGCCACACTGTTACCAGTAGACGGAACAGACCCACTAGCACATGATTGTATTGAAGTTATTACTATCACGACGAAACCCAGACAAGACTTGACAGACGTCCCATTGTCAGATCCAGACCTGACGTTCTATGTAGATGGTTCATGTATGAGAACAAGTACAGGAGAGCTAGTGGCCGCGTATGCAGTCACAACAGACACTGAAGTCATTGAAACATATTGCATAAATACCTTGTCAGCTCAAGCAGCAGAGCTCATCGCTCTGACACAAGCCTGTATTCAAGCCACAAATAAGAAAGTCAACATATACACTGATTCACGTTATGCATTCGGAGTTGTACATGACTTCGGCGTGCTGTGGCGAGAGAGAGGTTATTTAACTTCTCACGGTGCCCACATTCAGCACGGACCCCTCATTCATGCCTTATTAGATGCAATACATCTACCCACTGCAATATCAATTATGAAATGTAAAGCTCACACGAAAGTTACTGATATCATTTCCCAAGGCAATGACCTAGCCGACAGAACAGCTAAACAGACTGCTCAGAATCAAACTCACACATCTGACATGACAAAGACAATAGTTCTGACACCAACCCATTGCATGACGGTTAAGGATCCCGCTTTTGACGTAATTGACATACAGACACATGCTACACCAGATGAAATAAAGAAATGGACTGAATTAGGAGGGATCCAAACAGATCAAGGATGGATGACGAAGGAAAAATCTATATGGTTTCTTCCCGACTCAATGGTCCAAGTCATCATTAATACAATACATAGTCCAGCGCACCTAGGAGAAAAGGCTATGCTAGACAGCATTCAACACATTTGGTTCAACAAACATTTACGAGCAGCAGCTAAACAAAAAGTTCGTACCTGTATGATCTGTTGTCAGTTTAACCCAGGTAAAAGCATTCCCGTGGAACAGGGTGGATTTCAGCCTCCTGATCACCCTTTTGAAGTCCTCCAGATGGATTATATCCAGATGGAACGATGTCGAGGATTCAAATATGTTCTCGTAGTTGTCTGTGCTCTTTCCCGTTGGACAGAAGCATACCCGGTTTCAGATTACACTGCCCCGACTACTGCCAAACAGTTAGTTCGAGAATTCTTCCCACGGTACGGTTTACCACGTGTTGTCTACTCAGATAACGGCCAGCCGTTCTCATCCGAACTAATGAAACACGTTTCACTTTTGTTAGGCTATCAATGGAGATTTCACTGTGTCCGACACCCCGAGGCAGCAGGTCTCGTGGAACGACATAATCAAACTCTGAAAATTAGATTGTCCAAAATATGTAGAGAGAAAGGTGTTGATTGGGTAGTAGCCTTACCAGTTGCACTCTTTTACATGAGAATGGTAGCGCACTCTCGAACAGGGCTATCCCCGTATGAGGTGATCTTCGGTAGACCACCAAATATGTGGGGGACGCCTATACCACGCAAAATAACTGATGTTGACTGTAATATGCTGACAGATTACCTGGCTTCCTTGATGTCTGCACTACAATCTTGTCGTTCACAGGTAGCTGCAGCCTTTCCCGACAACACCGAGGTGAAACCCCATGACGTAGTTCCCGGGGACCTGGTGTTAGTGCGGAATTTTGACCGGAAGACTCAGCTGGATCCTAGGTGGAAATCGCCTCAACTTGTACTACTCACCACGAGGACAGCCGTGAAGATCGAAGGTCGCAAAGGATGGTTACATTCAAGTCATATCAAGAAATTTCATGGACTACCGTCTGATGTAAACGTTACACCTCGCGTGTCTTCACCAATTGACTCAAAGCTTCCTTTGGTTGAACAAAATGATAAGGAACTATACAAACTAAAATTACGGTCTAAAAAGTCAGACAATTTGATTGTTTAAGTCCTCTCCAAGGTGAATCGGTCGAATTTGTCTCTGACATGTATCCCCTAGACCTGACTAGAGAAAGAAACCGAAAGATACAGTTGAAAAGACATGCGTACTGTAAATCAGTGCGTAGTCATTGCACAGTGACGTTATTAATTTTGTTTTTCTTAAGTCTTTTAATAATCACTGCAAGTATATTGTTGCACATATATTATCCTATTTCTAAACATGTTTACAATGTTACTGCTGAACATTCTTTTAGTGAATTACCCCCGCATGAGTTGTCCTATAGATTTGCGCTGCGCAATAACACTTTCATTAGTATGCTACATCATTCCCATCAAACCAGCAATGCTACAAATTGTTGGATATGTGGCCGACTCCCTCCCTATCAGAACTATAAGGGAATTCTGCCTCTCTTTCCATATCCGTTCACACACAATGGCTCCTGTGGAGCATGGTTTAGTTTGATCAATTCCCTAGATTCAAATTCCGCAGTTTATCAAGACAACTGGGTATGGGGAAACCTGAACTTAGTTTTGCTTAAAGTCTGCTACCCTAACAAGGAGGGACTTCCCAAAAGAACAGGAACTGATCTAGAAAATGAAGTATACGGATTAGGTAATTTTACACTTAACCTCATGATCCTGAACGTTGAATCTGAAGCTACACCAATCTTGTCCACCATGTCCGTATTCCCAGTAAAAGGGGAACTATGCATAAGAAAGAATGGCTCCGTACACATGGGCCATAGTAAATGCACCACTGTGATAAAATTCAGTGATCAAGGCAAGTCTACATTTAGAGCTTCTCGTCATTCCTACTTCATATGTGGCCAGACCGCATATATACGCCTACCTTTAGATTGGGATGGTACCTGTTACATAGCATTCCTTCTACCACCTGTTTTCCTAGCTCCTCCTGATTATCATAGAAATACTCATTTAGTACACAATAGACAGCAGAGAGATCTCCCAATCGTCGATTACACTGAAACAGCATGGGAAAAATACACAGATTTCAATAAAGGTTTCTTTCCCTATATAGGTACAGTCACTAATAGTAAGTTGATACGTAGATTAACCAGAACCCTTGAAGCAGTAGTGAACAAAACTATTTCCGCCTTAGGTAATTTAACAGAAGAGCAGTCTGCTATGCGGATTGTTGTGCTTCAAAATCGTCTTGTCCTTGACGTCATCCTGGCCGATAGGGGCGGAGCTTGTAGGGTCATCGGATCAAGTTGTTGCATTTTCATACCAGAAAATTCACCGTCAGTATATAAAGCCATAACCCGCCTTCATAAGATTGTAAGCCAGATACACCAGAGTCCAGGCACCTGGACTTGGTCCGGTCGGTTCTGGGGCGTGTTGTCAGCCTGGGGATGGAGAATGCTCTCCTTCCTAGGTATTGGCTTTCTCATACTATTCAGTTGCTGCTTATGTCTACAATGTGGGCCAGCGATTTGTGGTCTGTGTGCCACCTCGTGTATCCCACATCCAAGTTTTCGTTCGAGATCCCGGAAGAAGAAAGAAGAAAGAAGAACAAATGATGTTATATGAACAGATCGATGGATTGATGAAGATTGATATCTCCTAAGGGCCAGTAGGGGACAAGGAGGGAATGTGGAAATATGGATTTTTATGGTCGGTTATGTCCCCTATCTTGGACCCCAACGGTTTCATGTATAAGTCACAAGTACATGTATGTTCCCTCCAGTTCCAGTTATGAAGACGCGAATACATGTGCGTCCACCGTCAACATGTCCTCTTTCAGATCCGCCATGAATGGGCCGGATATTCTATTCCTAAGTATGAAAGGCCACCGGCTTTATATGGTTCATTTATCCCATTTTACAGTCCAGGCGAGTAGGCCCTGATTCTGTCACCAAGCCTTTTCCTGCCTTCTGCCTCTGAAAGCTCCAGTCTGAGCCTGCATCTGTGACCATGAACTTTGTCTTACTCCCTGCGCGGCTAACGGTGCCTGATCCAGCCCGTCGCCTGCCAAAAACTGTATTTCACCTTCGAGATTATCTCCTTCGCCCCTCATCCGATGCATTCCTGTCTAGTAGTTTAGGTAAACATTCCTTCAGCTACCGTGCACAGGGCCAGGCCTCGCTGCTCTCATGCAAGTAATTCATAGCCCTGTTACCATGGAATATTCCTACCCCCTCGCATCTAGTGTAGACACTTAGACGCTTGTACACGCACTAACAGTCAGTATAGTCAGTATAGAATAAGATTCTATCCTAAGAGACCTCTCTTTTTGGATAACACAGTTCTTTAAACATAGGATATTAGATATGATTTGGGATTAGGTTGACATAACCCCAGACTTCTGTCTCCACATGTAGAGCTAAATGTCAAGTCCCTCTCTCCCCCTAGTTGCACGTCAAATCACACGTCATGCTGCTGCGCGCACATCTCTGCCAAGTATTTTTGCTGACATTGCGAAATTCTTTCATGGAACCACCCATTTGTGACATCATACCTAATGACGTTCTTTAGTTACGCCTAGTTACACCCATTTTAGTTACGCATGTATGTCTTTATCTCTGTTATCAACTGTTACGCCTCCTGCATCTGTTTCACTGTAATGCCTTTTCTATAAAAATGATTACCTGTCAATAATGTATGTTCCTTCCTTCCTGAACTTTCGTGGTGATGGAATAGAAGGCCCATAATTCGAATTATGTTCCTTTGTATAGGAATAAAGCCGTTCCGAATCTCTAATACCACGGATTCTGCCTCTTATTTTACTGAGCTATTCTTATTAATTTTCCGCATCAAATTAAGTACCGGTAATTAAATTATTTACCACAGAATGGCAGTGGCACGGTGCCCAGAGCATCTAACATCAGCAAAAACAGAGGAGACAACAGCGAAAAATGGAAGGGAGACCCACGCCAATGGTGCCAGGTCTGACACGTGTCCCCTCCAGCTGAAATGTGGAGAGAACTACCCACCCCCTTGGGAGTTCTTATCACTAAGGCAGAAAAATCTGGACAGACCATCAGCATTCGCGTATTCTGTACCAGGGTGGTGTTCCACCGTGAAGTCCATACCCTATAGGAAAATGGACCACCTCAACAACTTGGGATTCTCACCCCTCATCTGCATCAGCCATCCGAGGGGCCTGTGGTCTGTCTGAACCCAGAAGTGAGTCCCAAACAGGTATGATCTCAGCTTCTTCAGTGCCCAGACCACAGCAAATGCCTCACGCTCAATTGCACTCCACCTCTGTTCCCGTGGAAGTAACCTCCTACTGATGAAGGCTGCAGGTTGGTCTAGTCCCTCCTCATTTATCTGTGACAGAACGGCCCCCATCCCATGCTCTGAAGAGTCTGTCTGGACAATAAATTCTTTAGCAAAATTGGGCACCTGGAGTATGGGTGCTGTACACATGGCAGCCTTGAGGGCATCAAAAGCATTTCTGACAGGTGTCAGTCCAGTTCACAATCTTTGGCTGCTTCTTGGAAGTCAGCTCAGTTAAGGGTGCAACAATGTTGCCATAACCCTTGACAAACCTCCTGTAGTAACCTGTGAGTCCTAAGAAGGCCCTCACCTGGGTCTGGGTCCTTGGGGGCTCCCAAGCCAGGATGGTTTAAATCTTGGGATGTAGGGGTGCCACCTGGCCACTCCCAACCTGGTGTCCCAAGTACACCACAGAACCCTGCCCAATCTGGCACTTACTGGCCTTGATTGTGAGGCCTTCTCTGCGCAGCGCCATCAACACTTCCCAGAGGTGGCGCAAGCGTTCCTCCCAGGTGGAACTAAACACTGCAATGTCATCCAGGTAGGCGGCGCTGAAATCCTCCAGCCCAACCAACACCTGGTTGACCAGCCTCTGAAAGGTGGCAGGGGCATTCTTCATCCCAAAGGGCATCACACAGAACTGGTAGTGCCCATCTGGTGAGGAGAATGCTGACCTCTCTTTTGCCTCATCAGTTAAGGCGATCTGACAGTACCCAGACATTAGATCAAACGTACTGTGGTACCGGGCAGCCCCTAACCGATCTATGAGCTCATCAGCTCTGGGGATGGGGGGGGCCTCGGTCTTCGTGACCGAATTGAGACCTCGGTAGTCCACACAGAACCTAAGTTCAGGGGTGGCACCAGGCGCTGCAGCTTTTGGTACCAAGACCACGGGCCTGGACCAAGGGCTGCTAGAGGACTCAATCACCCCTAGAGCAAACATTTTGGAGACCTCCTCCTTAATGTAGGCCCTGATCTTGTCAGTCACCCTGTAAGCCTTGTGCTTGACAGAAGAACTGTCTCCAGTGTCCACTTCATGGACGCACCACTCAGTGACACAAGGCACCAGGGAAAACAAATCAGGAAATTGCCCCAACAGCTGGCGACAATCTCTCTGCTGCTCTGGGGTCAGTGTGGTGGAGAGGACCACACCCTCCACTGACCCATCCTTCTCTCCTGCACACAGGAGGTCAGGAAGAGGCTCACTCTTCTCTTCCATTCCAGCATCTGTGGCAAGAAGCATGCCCACTTCAGACCTCTCAAAGTTGGGCTTCAGGTGGTTCACATGCAGGACACGCAAGGGGTTCCTGGGAGACTTAAAATCCACCAAATAGGTAACTGGACTTTTACGCTCCACCACCTTAAATGGACCGGTCCACTTATCTTGGAGCGCACAAGGCTCCACTGGGGCCAGTACCCAAACCTTCTGACCAAGTTGAAACTCGACCAGAGTGGTGTTCTGGTCATGCCAAAATATCATTTCCTCATGGCTGGCTTCCAGATTTGCCTCAGCAAGTTTTCTGAAACGCAGAGTCTGGTTCCTGAAGGCCAATATGTAGTTAAATACATCTTGGGGAGGTTTCCTGGGAGATTGCTCCCAGACTTCCTTGACCAGACTCAGAGGTCCTCTTACCGGATGGCCATAGAGCAGTTCAAAGGGACTGAACCCTAAGGACTTCTGTGGCACCTCACGGTAGGCAAACAACAGGCATGGCAAGAGGACGTCTCACTTACACCTCAGGGGCTCGTCTAGGCCTATGATGATGCCTTTCAAGGTCTGGTTGAACCTTTAAACCAGACCATTACCTTGGGGGTGGTAAGGAGTGGTGAACTTATAAGTTACCCCACACTCCTTCCACAGAGACTTCTTATACTGGGAGATGAAGTTGGTCTCCCTGTCAGACACCACCTCTCTGGGGAACCCCACACAGGAGAAAATCCCCATCAGGGCACGTCCCACCACGGGGGCTGTCACTGTCCTGAGCGGGATGGCTTCAGGGTACCGGGTGGCATGGTACACCAAGACCAGGATGAACCTCATGCCCATGGCTATCTTGGGGTCCCTAGGCCCCACAATGTCAATGCCCACTTGCTCGAATGGGGTACTGACAACTGGAAAGGGCTGGAGTGGGGCCTTGATCTTCCCCCCACTCTTTCCACTTGCCTGGCAAGTCTCACATGTCCTGCAATGAGCATCTGAGCTCTTGCACATCTGGGGCCAATACAAGTGGGTGACCAGCCTCTCAAAGGTCTTGGTCTGTCCCAGATGTCCTGCCAATGGAATGTCATGAGCCAACCCCAGTAGAAAGGCTCTGAAGCACTCGGGTACCACCAGCACATGGGCTGATCCTGGCTCAGCAGCCTTAGGCTCGCTATACAGGAGACTGTTCTCCCAATAAATCAGATGTGAACCAGATTTGTCACCTGCTGCCTGGGCTGCAGCCTGTCGCCGCATACCCTCAAGAGAAGGGCAAACTCTTTGCTGCTCACAAAACTCCTCCCTGGTGGGCCCCCCCTCCTGCTGCCAATGGGTCAGCTCAGGCAGGTCCCTCAGTTCGCGATCTGTTCCCCGGTAGGCTCCAGGGCATCCCCCTCAGGGTCTGCTCCCTCCTGGGCCGTGGGAACCAAGGGGGCCAGCTTCCCACACTCCCTGACCCTTCTTTCTAAGGCAGGGACCTGGGCCATACTCTCAGGCTCCAGGTCCTTCTCAACACCCTCCTTGGCTGCCATGGACCGAGTGGTAGCACACTCCCACTCAGGCAGACCCAACATTTGTGAGATCGCCTCTCCACCGTAGCCCACGGGGAGTTCTCTAAATCATTACCCAACAGACAGTCTACAGGCATGGCGGGCCTCATAGCCACCTGAAGAGTTCCTGAGACCCCCCACTCAAAGGGAACCTGAGCCACCTCACGTTGACTCTCTGAGTTGTCGGCGGACACTACTGGGTAGAATGCATGGGGGACAACCTGCTCTTTGGACACAAACCGGGAGCTTACAGCAGTTACACTGGCTCCTGCGTCTCTTAGAGCCTCCACTCTATGGCCATTGATGGTCACCCACTGCCTGTACTTTTTAGTGTTATCAGGCAGTGTAGGCTTAGGGACCATCTCAAAGTCTCCTAATGAGACAAGGGTCAATTCTATGGGATCCCACCCACCTTGGGCACCCATCTCCTCCCCTCCCAGGGCTACATTAGCAAGCTGGCGGGGTGGTGCACAGGGTGGTGCATTAGTATCCCTTTCAGGACACTGTGGATCAAAGTATCTGTGGTCCACTTGACCACACTTAAAACAAGTAAGGGCCCCCTCTGAACAGGCCTATCTGTCGGGGGCACTGGCTTCTTCTCGTGGGGAGGCTGGGACACCACTGCTTGGTTCCTTTGGGAATTACTTTGGGGCCCTCTTTGGAACTCTCTCGGTTTACCCCTGTCCACCCCACTTCTCTGCTGGGGACCCTGCCCACCTTTGGCGAAGTCTCCCACTGGACCCTTGCGAACCTGGGTGCTCACCCAGCGGTCCGCCTCCTCAGCAAGCTTCCTAGGGTTAGTTAGCTTGCAATCAATCAGGTGCTGGCGTAGCTCAGGAAAACAGTTACTAGACAAATGCTCCCATGCAATCAAATCATAAAGCTGCTCACAAGTTTCTACTTTGCTACCTTTTACCCAGCGTTCTTTTGCTCTTCAAAAAAAAAACACATATTCAACCCAAGTGGTACACTCTAGCTTCTTGCAGGTCCTAAACCTCTGCCTATACATCTCATGGGTCAAACGATAGCGGGTCATCAAAGCTTCCTTCATGTGGGCATAAACCATCCTACTTTCTGGGGGCAGGTCCAACAAGGAATCCCTCCCCTCACTCACAAAGCATCCCCACAATCCCGCTCACCAATCCTTCTCAGGGACCCGGTGGGACACCATGGCTAATTCGTAGGCTGCAAACCATTGCCCAATATCTTCACTTTTGTGGAAATCCTTAATAACCTCCTTAGGTATATACACTCTACTCTCAGTATTCACTACAGGTATGTTGCCACCAGAGGGGGAGATCGCTACACTCTTTGCTTTGATCTCCAACTCCCTCAATATTCTCTCATGCTCACGATTCATTTTCATAATCTCAAATTCTAACTTCTTGTTCTCTAGGTCCCTCTGACCATCCATTTTAAGCTTAGACGTCTCCATATTATGCCAACTATCTCTCTCCCAGTCCTCCATCTCTTCTAGGGACAGAACCCTTGTGGAGACGCTAGTGCCCGGGCTGGAAATTGATTTATCTCCCACCAAATCTACCACTTCACCCTGCTGCTCTCCTGCATTCTCTTGCCCCTCCACAGGCTCTCCCACATTCCTAGGGGCAACCCTGGCTTCTAGCCAGGCCTTCAGCGCCTTTTGAAACTCTTCCTCTTTAGAGAGACCTATAATAGGGACTGTGAATTGCTTGCAGAAATATCTGAGCTGCTTGGTAGTGTAGGTTTTTAATTTCTCTTCTTCCCAGGAGAGATCCTCCGAGGCGTTGGATCTGGGCTTGCCCATTGTAGCAATAACTGGCAATATCAATCAAAAATAGAATCAAAAAACCTCAAAAACGTATGTGGTTGCGTTATGGTCTGCACTCACTAGTAGTGTACACTATAATTACTGTATGCAATCACAAATGCAAGTCGAGATCCTCACCGCTGACCACCAATGTTAGAAATAGGGGTCTCTAGTTGGCAATGGCTGGCCACTGTCCAAGTAGGGACCCTTCTTCCTCAGTCAGAGTAAGATGGCTACACCCTTTGATAACCCCTGCTCAACCCTGTGATAACGTTGCACGAGCAGCTAGGCTTATCTCAGAGGCAGTGTGTGAAGCATTTATGACCATACACAGTAACACAGTGAGGAACAATACAAAGGGACACCACACAAGTAGTTATAAAAAATAAGTATCTTTATATATAGACTTAACACAAGACCAATAACAATAAAAAGCCACAATACTGTAAAATAGGATTACTCTTGAAATGCTGCAAAAATAGTTCAAAGTGTGCAAAGAGGAGTCTAGTTTACTTACAACCTGGATTTCATAGCAAAACCAACAAAATTCCGCAAAGAAGCTGTAGCGATGATTTTCTGCACACGAGGCCGGCGATGCGATGAATCCTTGCCGCGAGGGAGGAGACGATATGCCAATCTGCTGATGCATGCGGGGACAAGGCGACAAACTTCTGCACACTAGGCCGTTGATGCGATGACTCCTTGCCGCTAGGGAGGAGACGAGGCGACGATCCGGTTGCGTGTGCGATCGGGTTGCGATGCGAAGAAATGGCGCTCTGCGAGGAAGCGACGATCCTGATGCGATGAAAATGGCGGACACCCGGCGTCTGCACTGCAATGTCGTGATGTGATGATCTCGATGGATGATCTGTGGGGTTCACGAGCATTTGGCAGCCCACAAACGTGCAATGCGATGATCTTTGGATTTAGCGAGCGCTTGGCAGCCCGCAAACGTGCGATGCGATGATCTTCGGTTGCGAGCACTTAGTGGCACCAGCGCGATGATTTTCCAGTGCGCTTTCAGCTGCGGCGGCCCGCAAATGTGTGTTAGCGACGATTTCAGCACTCTTTTCTCTGTAGTAGAACTAGAGGCCCTGGAA
This sequence comes from Triturus cristatus, assembly GCF_964204655.1. NCBI lineage: Eukaryota > Metazoa > Chordata > Amphibia > Caudata > Salamandridae > Triturus > Triturus cristatus. The sequence continues at coordinate 252,559,444 of NC_140594.1, forward strand.
CTCACAGGAGCCTCACCTGCAGATAGAAATCCTCGCTGGGAGGAATCAGGAGGCTGGTGGTGAAGTCTGATGTGCCTGTGACTTCAGCAGGAGGCTAGCTCTCTCCTAGCCCTTGGGTGATTGCTTTAGCAAGATTAATAAAGGTTCTCTCAAAGTCCTTTTCCCTCTTCTTCCAAGTCCAATGGTAACCACTGCAGGCCAATCCAAGAAACAGCATACAAGCACAAGCATAGTCACCTCCTGTAGATTCCTACAGTTACACGGACAGAGGTTTGTCTTGATGTCCAGGAGCAATACACATTGTAGGGGTTTCAGCACAGATATTTATACCCCAAAAGTCTTTGTTCTCAAAAGCTACAAGTCACTGAACCCAGCCAGAACCAGTTCTGCTCAGTCCTGGAGCAGTTTGTTTACCAGGCTGCATCCTTCCTTTCAGAAAGAGGGGGTCTGCCATCAGGCGCACAGTAGGAGGTGGAACCAGGTCCTAATGTTAAAATATATTTAGATACAGATGAACATATAGAGGTACAATGTTCTCATGTTATTTATTTTGGGTTGCAGCCCTGATGAAGTCATGATGCACTAAGAAGTGTAAAACGAAACACGTGTTGGCTGCGCTTTTGGAGTATATGGCTGTACTTTGGAACTGTATTGTATTTCAATGAAAGAAGAATTCTGTTGGATTTGGTGACCTTCTGGATATGTGATGAACTAATTTGAATAAGGACTTGCTTTGAACTGCAATTAAACACTGCTGTATTTGCAGTTGTTCTGGATAAGTGATGAATTATAATTTAAAGAAGGATTTCCTTTGAACCCGGCATACTTTAACTAAACACGGCTGTACCTACAATCGAAATATATGGTCTTAGAAAGGAATTAAGTTACTTACATTTATTGTTTTGTTTACCATTTTAGTGCTCAGGGAGGAATTGTTTTTTATTTCAGGTTGTGCCCACTCTGTGGGTATTTGTGGGGTTGTTTGGTAACCAACCTCTCCACCCTTTGAAGCACTACACAATTTTAGTGATTGTTAACTTTGCCTGAATATTTAGTAGTGCGCCCAAGTTTAGACCTGGTTACCAATAGTGTTTGTTAAGTTACACTTTACAAGCTGCTTCTGAGGGTGGCACAAACCAGCGCTGCAGGCCCACCAGCAGCATTTGGTTTACCAGCCCTGGGCACACACAGGCCACGCTACTAGGGACTAACAGGTAAACCAAATAAGCCAATCATGGATATACCAATTCACCTGTCATATTTGCACAGGGAGCATTCCCGCTGTGGCACTGAATGGCAGTGGCACGGCGCCCACAGCATCTAACACCAGCAAAAACAGAGGAGACAACAGCGAAAAATGGAAGGGAGACCCATGCCAATGGTGCCAGGTCTAACACACACTCACCCATACAGCCACTCACACAGTCATTTATTCACCCATACAGCCTATTAACACAGTCACTCACTCACCAATACAAGCACTCACATGCTCACTCACACACCCATATAACCACTTATATACACATTCACACATCCACTCACTCATCCATTCTCGCAGACACTTACTCTACAATATAGCCACTCACAAACCAAATCACTTAAACAAACAGCCACTCAAACAGCCACTCCCCCACCCATACAGTCACTTACAAAATCCAGTCACTCACTCATATAGCCATTTAGACACCCACTCACTCACCCATATACTTACACACCCACTCACTCACCCGTAGAACCCATCAATCAGCCACTCACCCAACCATGCAGGCACTGACACACCCATTCACTCACCAATACAATCACTCACAGATACTCACCCACACAGCTTCTCACACACCTACTCATACACCCAGTCACTCACATACCCACTCACACACCCATAAAAACACTCAGACATCCCCTGACACAGATACACACAGTCACACAGCCAGTCACATAATATATGTTAGAAATAGTATCACTCATTGGAAGCACATAAAGTATACTATTTTAATTTGTGTAGTACCTTGGTATAAATGTTTAACACTCATAATCTTTTAGAAAAAGCTCAAACTTACTGGAAAAAGTCATTGGTGATGTCATTTGAAATGTCATAAGTGATGTCACTTACCATGTCATGCATGATGTAATATGTGAGGTCATAAGCAGTGCATTTTGGGGGCATAATTTATAGATAGCTCAGCTAGCTATAATTGCTGATTCGCACTGGCTTTGTAGGAGTTACATCTGAGCCCAACTATTACGCCCCTGTAATCTTTTGTTTTACGTTGAAAAAATATAGAGATACATATATATATATATATATATATATATATATATATATATATTCATGCTCAGGCTTGGTTTCCGTCAACTCGGGAGCACTCGGGCATCGTTGCAGGGCTCCAAGCACCAGCCCTAATGAAAGGTACGTGAACGCCAGCCAACCGACTTCATTTACAGTCCTTTTGCCAAAACGCCCGACGCGTTTCGAAAATCTTTCTTCTTCAGGGGCATGGTTTCAGGGAACACTCGTATTCACTTCCCAACTCCTTTTATGCACATAGTGACGTGCCCTGGATGGGCGGCTCTGATGAGACTCCGCTGTGCCTTGTGGGAGTTGTAGTGTGACCGGACAGTGTAGCGTCCATTGCAAGTGCACAACATGTACTGTGAATGTTCAAAGCTCACAGATGAGCCTTAGTTGGCGGGGGTTCTCTAAATCCAGCAGCGGTGTCCCACATCAGGGGGCTTGTTAGATACTTGTCCCCGTGGCCCCCAAGTTACCGGGGTGGTGCTTCCCGGCGGCACGGACGCCGCCTCATATTCATGCTCAGGCTTGGTTTCCGTCAACTCGGGAGCACTCGGGCATCGTTGCAGGGCTCCAAGCATCAGCCCTAATGAAAGGTACGTGAACGCCAGCCAACCGACTTCATTAACAGTCCTTCTGCCAAAACGCCCAACGCGTTTCGAAAATCTTTCTTCTTCAGGGGCATGGTTTCAGGGAACACTCGTATTCACTTCCCAACTCCTTTTATGCACATAGTAACGTGCCCTGGATGGGCGGCTCTGATGAGACTCCGCTGTGCCTTGTGGGAGTTGTAGTGTGACCGGACAGTGTAGCGTCCATTGCAAGTGCACAACATGTACTGTGAATGTTCAAAGCTCACAGATGAGCCTCAGTTGGCGGGGGTTCTCTAAATCCAGCAGCGGTGTCCCACATCAGGGGGCTTGTTAGATACTTGTCCCCGTGGCCCCCAAGTTACCGGGGTGGTGCTTCCCGGCGGCACGGATGCCGCCTCATATTCATGCTCAGGCTTGGTTTCCGTCAACTCGGGAGCACTCGGGCATTGTTGCAGGGCTCCAAGCATCAGCCCTAATGAAAGGTACGTGAACGCCAGCCAACCGACTTCATTAACAGTCCTTCTGCCAAAACACCCGACGCGTTTCGAAAATCTTTCTTCTTCAGGGGCATGGTTTCAGGGAACACTCGTATTCACTTCCCAACTCCTTTTATGCACATAGTGACGTGCCCTGGATGGGCGACTCTGATGAGACTCCGCTGTGCCTTGTGGGAGTTGTAGTGTGACCGGACAGTGTAGCGTCCATTGCAAGTGCACAACATGTACTGTGAATGTTCAAAGCTCACAGATGAGCCTCAGTTGGCGGGGGTTCTCTAAATCCAGCAGCGGTGTCCCACATCAGGGGGCTTGTTAGATACTTGTCCCCGTGGCCCCCAAGTTACCGGGGTGGTGCTTCCCGGCGGCACGGACGCCGCCTCATATTCATGCTCAGGCTTGGTTTCCGTCAACTCGGGAGCACTCGGGCATCGTTGCAGCCTGAGCATGAATATGAGGCGGCGTCCGTGCCGCCGGGAAGCACCACCCCGGTAACTTGGGGGCCACGGGGACAAGTATCTAACAAGCCCCCTGATGTGGGACACCGCTGCTGGATTTAGAGAACCCCCGCCAACTGAGGCTCATCTGTGAGCTTTGAACATTCACAGTACATGTTGTGCACTTGCAATGGACGCTACACTGTCCGGTCACACTACAACTCCCACAAGGCACAGCGGAGTCTCATCAGAGCCGCCCATCCAGGGCACGTCACTATGTGCATAAAAGGAGTTGGGAAGTGAATACGAGTGTTCCCTGAAACCATGCCCCTGAAGAAGAAAGATTTTCGAAACGCGTCGGGCGTTTTGGCAGAAGGACTGTTAATGAAGTCGGTTGGCTGGCGTTCACGTACCTTTCATTAGGGCTGATGCTTGGAGCCCTGCAACGATGCCCGAGTGCTCCTGAGGTGACGGAAACCAAGCCTGAGCATGAATATATATATATATATATATATATATATATATATATATATATATATATATATATATATATATATATATATATATATATATATATATATATATATTATCTACTGGCGGTCGCCAGTAGATAGTTATAGTTAGGACCGTGTTTCCATAGGAAATCAGAAAATTCTATTTTGAATAACTTTGGCGCCAGTTGGTCGGATCCTCGCGACATTTTCAAAACTAATGGGGCGCTCCGCTCAGCTCCTACCCTGTAAGTCTCGGGGTGATTCGTCAAGCGGGGGCTGAGAAAAAAGGGGGGTCCCAAAACGCGTTTTCCCCATGCATTTTCCCATAGGACCTTTAGTCAAAGGTACAGCCCGAATGGCTGAACAGAATTACTTGAAATTTGGCAAAGAGGTAGTTCTCAGGTCAGGGATGTGCCTTTTGCATATATGGTGTCAATCTGTTCAGTAGTTCCAGAGAAAATTGCAGTTAAAAGTACATGAATATCTATAAGCGTGCACTGTGCGCGAGCGTAATTCTGATTGGTGGTTACATGTCAGTCAACATTCCAATTGGTCGAAATCAGGAAGTGTTGTCCACCATTTTGTGTATGACAGTGAAAAAGAAAGGTGGTGAACGTGAAAAGGGGGCAGTATACAGAGTTCCTGACCCCCTAGCTTTTGTCAGGGGGTCCCTGAAGGACCATGAAGAGTGAAAAAAACATTTATTTTTTTTTTAAATCGCGAGGTGCGCACACGGTGCGCGCACGGCGGAAAAAAATCATTAAAAAAATAGAATTAAAAATCAAATTTAAGTGTTTAGATGTTAGGTGGCTCTAAAAAGAGCCGTAGTGTGAATTGAGGAACAGAGGAACAAAAAATGACAAAAATTATAGGGTGCCGCATGTGTGCTGCTGTATCTTGCTCTCTATTAGGTGAATGCTGGTGTCCCCATAAGAGAGAAGAGCATTGCACGCATTGCACCGTATATGCACCCTCTTAAACAGAGGGTGTATATCCAGAGGAACAGAAGCAGGTGAAGCTGCCGCCGCAGATGAAGTGCTCGGCTGAGCTGCCGATGATGTGCTTGGCTGAGCTGCTGCGGATGTGCTCGGCTGAGCTGCTGGAGAGTTTTCTCTAGCAGCTCGAGCATAAGCCACAGGATGTACATCTCTAATGTGCCTGATCATAGTGAAGATACTAAAAGAGTATTTCTTTTTAGGATCTCCTCTTGATAAGACACCACCAGAAATAGTGCAGGTGACATTTGGAGCGTTCACCTTCTTCTGCCCCTCTGGAAAAGTGAAAAATTGCCATATAAAAGAGTTTTTCTGTTTCCTCTGTCTCTGTGGCACAAGGGTCTCCTGCTCACTCCCAGAAGATGACTGCTGCTCTGCCATTCTCAAGTACTGGAGTACTGGAAAAGCTGCTCAGCTCCTTCTCCCAGGGAATCAGAAGTAATAATGAGGGGAGTGGGTGTGGTGTTGGAAGTTCTGGAACTGAAACTACTATAAACCAATGAACAGTGTTGTTTCTTAATCACATGACCTGAAACTACTATAAACCAATGAAAAGTGTTGTTTCTAAATCACATGACTTGCCGTGCGCACACCGTGCGCGCACAGTGCGCGCACGAAGCACGCATGCATGCGAGTACGGAGCACGCGCATGCGCACGGAGTACGCATGCATGCATGTACGGAGCACGCGCGCATGCGCGTATGGAGCACGCGCACATACGCATATGGAGCACGCGCGCAGGCGCGTACGGAGCACGCACGACGTACGCATGCGCACGTGGAGCACGTACGCATGCGTGCACTGAGCGCGCACGGTGCGCGCACAGGCAAAAACACTTAAAAAAAAGTGTTTACAAGTTTATAGTAGATATTAACTATGCTGTTCAACTCTATCCAAATTAATTAAAAAAAAAAAACTGAGCCATTCCATATTACAGGATAAAGTTAATCTATAACTACATATATAGGTAGCTTATTGTAAAATAAATATTTAAAAAATATAATAATACATTCATGAATTAGCATTTAAAAAAAATTGCAAATTCACTTAAAAAACCATAGGTTTCACACACGTTATAGTTAGGAATTAGCATTTAAAAAACCTTGCAAATTCACTAAAAAAACCATAGGTTTCACACACGTTATAGTTAGGAATTAGCATTTAAAAAACCTTGCAAATTCACTGAAAAAATCATAGGTTTCACACACGTTATAGTTAGGAATTAGCATTTAAAAAACCTTGCAAATTCACTGAAAAAAACCGTAGGTTTCACACATGTTATAGTTAGCTGGACATTTCACTCGTAAAAAACCAATGAAATTCCCCTGTTATAGTTAGTTCAGCTAACTATAACTCGCGCGCCCGCAATCCACTGCTGATGACGTCACATATTACATCACTCATGACATGGTCAGTGACATCACTCATGACATCACTGATGACATCTCAAATGACATCACTGATGACATCACTGATGACGTCATCTATGTGATAAATTACCACATCTTCTCACACCCTAATATAACCTTTGATACACCGACTCAAAATTTAAGAGTTCCATTCTCAAAACCATACATACTGCAATACCAATAACTACATACCCACTTATTAACTCTTAGGTCTACATACACCTCCACTCATTCACCTGTACAGTCACTCATACTTACAGTCACTCCATACAAAACTATCATATGCATTTATACACCTATATAGACACTCACACACTACCAATCATCCATAGAGGTACTCTCACACCTACTCAGTCATGCAAATAATCACACTCCCATTTACTCACCTATGCGGTTATACACACTCAAGTTCACTTACTCATAAAAATAGTATCACATTCTTACGCTCTTATAGAATCATTGATACAAGCACACACTCATCCATACAGTCACTATCACAATCACACACTCTCACATCTACCCACTTATATACTCTTACACGCATATATACTGCCTTTCACATATGTAGTTAGTCACAAATGTACCACTGAGATATACATTCAATCCCTAACACACCCATACATACACTCACTCAACCATAAAGTCCATCACAGATGCACTCTTAAAACCATGCACCCATAGAATCACCCACTCACACATCTATGCATAGAGTCACACACACCCTACCCACACAAACACTCAGGAACCCATACAGATACTGAGACAAGAAATCAATAACTCATATAGACACTTATATAGGTATTCACAAAACCATGCCGCCACTTATACACCAACATACAGACACATACAAACATTTACTCAGTTTAGTCACTAGTCTGCAGTAAGATACATTTAATGACTCACTTATAGAGTCAGTTACGCACCACAGAAAATCATCCATTTACACACTTGTACACCCACTCATTCTTCAACAGGCCTTTCCCTATATATATTAAACATATTAAAATTGTTCAGAAACACATACTCAATGGATGATGTCTTCAGTGATGTCATCAGTGATGTCATTTGAGATGTCATCAGTGATGTCATGAGTGATGTCACTGACCATGTCATGAGAAATGTAATATGTGACGTCATCAGCAGTGGATTGCGGGCGCGCGAGTTATAGTTAGCTGAACTAACTATATCGGGGGAACTTCATTGGTTTTTTACGAGTGATATATCCAGCTAACTATAACATGTGTGAAACCTATCGTTTTTTCAGTGATATATATATATATATATATATATATATATATATATATATATATATATATATATATATATATATATGTATCACGTAAATGTACCTGTGATGTGATGTTGCCTGAAAAATAAAAAATATAATATTGAAACAAATTTTCCAAAACATCTCTCACCTAGCCCTGCCACTTCCACTCTCAGCTGGCTCAGCAGGTCCTGCTCGTGGCCGATGAGGCTGACCCTGCAGTGTGTTACTTGCTGCTGTGTGCAGGAAGACACCTCTCCACCATCACTTAGCTTAGCCATAGCCCCATCCAGGCCTGCCCCCTTCTACCAGCATTAGGGGAGGTGGAGCTGTGCATAGAAAATGAGTGCTTGACTAAAAATGTGGCAGGGCATCACCCCCTTGCACCTCAATTGGCCACAGAGGATGTTAGACTTGGTGGCACTGCCTGCCCCTGCCATAGCTATAGGTTGGGTGGGATGGGTTTAAAAATATGACTAACTGTGGAAAAAAAATGAAAAACAAACACAAGGGGTGGTGATAAACTAATACAAAAGTGAAAAAATATTTTTTAAAGGGTGACTCGTGGAGGACAATGGGGTGGATTGGGTTGGATGGGGCCTAGAAAGCCGAAAACACGAGTGGACAGCTAGGCAGAACCAGACCTAAGGAAATAAAATGCAGCACACTTACACACCAAGATATGCCACTCACGCTGTTTTTGCACACAAACTGCATCATTTTACTGATCTGATGTGGCAGACCCATCTCACGTAATTCCACATAATCTCTTAGAATTTTTAAGCAATTCTGTATGATTACTCTACAGGAAATTATGTCAGATACGCCCACCCCTTCTTTCAAAGCAACGCAGAGATTTACTGAAACATAGCTGTAGACAGCATCAGAACTGTAGCTCCAAGATGCCGCATCTTGAAGCTACAGTTCAGATGCTGTCTATTAGTGTGCACAATCGTTGGAACAGCAAGTTCAGACAGCATTCAAGGTTGAGAAGAAGCTGGAAGTTTTAAAAAGCAAGGTGAGTCTATGAAACACCTCTTCTTGCTTTGTGTGGGTAGGTTCCATATGATCCACAGAATGTATTTGTTGAATAATGATGTACAAATGATAGTAGCAATGTGATACATGGGAAATTGGGATTGACAATCGTGGGTTCCCTTCTCAGATTCTGAGACAGCATGTAAACATCATGTACTGGCAAGTAGGACACATGATTGAAACTGTAACAAGTAAATTGTGGCAGGGTCAAGTACATTTGTCACTCAAGCCAAGAATAAATTAACATATGGGACCAATGCACAAATAAAAGTCAGGCTATGCTACAGACATAAATGTCAGTTAAATTGTATTTCATCCCAGAGTTGGGCGCATTATTTTAGGGCAGTAGTACCAATGATACTGTCTGATAGCATACTAATAGCAGTTTAACATATTGTCTGGCACTTCTTCTCTACCCCGAGTTGCAGTTCTTCTATTGTTAATCCAAAATACCCCAAATCTTGTTTCATCCGTGAGTGAGCAATGCTCCAACAGCCACGCGCTAACCTCCAATGAATGTAAGAAAGGAGCAGGGCATCAAATTCATTGTGTGCCTCAGCCACCAGACCTGCTACTGCAGCTACCACCACTAGTACTGTGAGGAGTATACGCATTAGATCCTCTATCTCTGATGACAATCATTGGAAGATCTATCACAGCAGTAACAACCCCAGATGTACTTCTTAGCCTGTACAGCACTGGACCTCTCTCCACTGCACCCTTTCTCACTGGGGCAACTGATAAGTGACAATTACAGATTTGATCCCTAAGAGCACTGTAGGGATGGTACCATTTGTCAATGAAATTTTCCAAATCCATCATTATACAGTTATTTGACATCTTGATATGGTGTAGCTGGACGGTTGGTGTATATCTACTAACAGGTTTCTTCTCTTGTGTACATTATGGAAAGGTGGAGAAACTTAGGAGGAGGATTGGGTGGTGTTTCATAATATATTAACATTTCTGATGCTCTTTAAAATCATTGAGTCATATGTGGCCCCTATGAATCAGGCACCACACTGCAGGAACATCAGGTCTACAATGCACACATCTGGATGTTGATCTTTGCTACATCCTCTGCTTACTGTAGATGTGTGCCTGTGGGGGAAGTAGTGAGACAAGGATGCTGTCATTTTCAGTAGTTACATTAGTGAAACCCAAATTATATAAGTTAGACTTGAATAAGTTCAATGTTTATAGATTAATTGGGCAGACAATGCTTTTGGGACCTAAGGGTGGAAGTGCCCAATTGCATGCCTTGGAACCTTACAGATGTGGGCTATGGCATGGCATGGGGATTTCCTTATGGCCTGTGATCTATTCAAGAGAGGAGGACATGTGGCATAGTCAATAGTTTTAAAGGGGGGCAGAGTGTTAAATGTTGCAGCCTAATGACAATGTTTTGCTCTAAAGAATCTCCTAAGACAGTGATTCCCAAACGTTTCAGAAGCATGGCCCCATTTTTAAAATATCAAACTTTCATATCCCACCTAGCTTTAATGGATATAAGGCAGGATTTTATTATGTAAACTAAAGCATCACATGGTAGTGCACTGTCATTTACAAACAACACATGTTCTGTTCAAAAGGCTACTTCATTTGCACAGACATGTAATTATACAGTTTTGCACACATGATAATATTTTGAAATTGGATTTCAGTGACTATTTATTATTTGTGCATCACCAAATAAAATGTATTGATTTGTTTTGATCCTATTAAATCCTTTGCTTCCATCACACAACAGAATTACAAAATACAAACATTTGTGCTTTCCTAACTGCTGAATGTGTACAGTTCATTTAAAGGAAGAGACATGTTGTTGAGTGTTATAAAAAAATATATATCCTACATCCTTTCCTTCCATACACCCTGTACCCCAGCAAGTTTGTTACATAATTAAATTTATTTTTCTGTGTTAAAAAATAAGCAGCAATTTGTCAGAAGACATAGTCTGAAGTTTTATCTCTGTCTTTGAAGCACAGGAAATGTGATGAGATAAATACAGAACTTAAAGGCATCTTTATTTATTAATTGGACTGTAGCTACCCACCAACAATCGGCACCCTATGGAGATAAAGAGAGGCAAGAGGGCATTCATGCCCAACAGTATGTTTTGAGCCTGCAGGCAGGTGAAAAATTCAGGGGATTCAGGCAAGTACTGACAAGCTTGACCATAGGCCTGTGCCTAGAGGAGTTCATGAGACTTTGGGAATGGGTACACATCTTCCTGAATCTGTATTAGTATCTGTGGTATTGTTATTTGCATATTGTGTAGCCCATTGAAATTATTTGCTCCGTGGTTCCTGCTGCAAATGAAAAGTGACAGTATTGATGTGGACCGTTTTATGGGTCTTGTGGGTATTTGCAATCACCTGTGCTTTTGGGTGTTACCTGTTGAACTTTAATGGCCTGTTGTGTTTATTGCAATGGCACAATTTACTTTTCGATTTTGGAATGTTATTCACTACATCAGTTATTTTGTGTGCCTCATTGTAATGATGCTAGAGTTTGTTATTTCTTAACAAAAAGAGGTGATAAATACTATGGGCCATATTTATGAGGGCCATGTGTCATGCTTGTACCATGCAATGTGGTACGTGCATGACACAAAGCGCCAATTATATTTATGAAGCCATGCAAAGCCACTTTGCATGGCTTTGAATGGCTTCATAAATATGAAGTAATGTAGAGCAGTGCAAATTGCTTCTTTTGCATTACTCTGCGCAAGGGAGGAGTTCCATGGGCATTGTGGTGGGTGTTCCCACACAAATCCCATGCTTTTTGACACATTTCTAGATTTACCAAACCTGTAAAACATGGGAATGTGCCAAAATGATATGCCTCACTAGGTGAGGCGTAACAGGTAGAGATACTTTATTTCTCCTCGTTTATTTCTCTTTCTATGTGTGCTTCATTCTGCAGCACACATTGAAAGAGGAGAACACCTCTATGTATTGTTTTTGTGAAGGAAGGTGACCCTTGCTTTGCAAAAATAACCCTGCCTACAACACAGGCACCCTTGCACCACGGTGCAAGGGTGCCTGCCTTGGTGTTTGGCTAACAAAACGGTGCCAGCGCAGGGGGAAAGGACAGGAATGCACTGTAATGGAAAAATACTGTGCATGCCGGCCCTTCCCTTGTGCCGCCGGGCATCGCAGCCTACCCTGCGCCACAATTCTGACAAATATGCCCCTCAATGTCTAACATGAAACATCCTGACTTAGTAACCCACATATTGGCAAGAATACCTCTTAATTTAAGTTTCGTAGAGGCATGTTTCAGTAGGTGGCCAGCCTGGAGCAGCATAGTACATTTCATCGAATAGGACATATTTATCATGGCGTTCACTTTATCCGGATATTGAAGGATGTTAGTAGAAACATTTGAGGTAGCATTAGTAAATGTCGTAATTACAACAGAACAGGAAACAGGTCATTGGGACGGGACTTAGAGTTACAGAAAAGGAGACGGAAAAAGAACCTTTTAATTCTCTCAACTTAATCACACTTCTTGTTAGGGTTTGTTGCTTAGGCTCATAAAAAGTGAAATGCATAAAATGGCGGAATTTAAAGTGTGCTGCCAGTTAACATCTGAATTTGAGTTAACATTGCACAATATGTGTCCGAGGTGTATCTACTATTTATGGCTGAGCTGAGGGTAGAATCCTGACCTTGCCAGAGTGCTTTCACGTTTTCCTACTGAACATGAGCTCTCTACACGGCGCTTACCAAGGTTGTCTAATTATTGACATGTAAAGATATAAATTATTGACCGGCCGATAGGAAAGAGTCCCTGAGCTGACCTACTGAATCTTAATGAGGTTATTGAACCTGTGGTAATCGATAGTGTAGTTATAACAGAACTGGTGAATCACTGCATGCATAATGCAAAGACAAAACGAAAAGCAGTCGTACACAGACTAATTAGCAAACATGCATTTTAAAGGCATATTTGAATGTGAAATAAAGCTTGCGGGATTTCAAAACTAAAGCAGAAAAACAAACCATATGAAAACTTTCTTCATTGCACAAAGGCTATATTGCATATTTCACTTTTCTTGCTTTAAAAAAATTGACTGATCTCGCAAGAAATGCTTACTTGCAATTAATACTTTATCACATAATCTTGACTCAGAAATGCAAGTAATTCCTGAGAATTAGATAATCTTTATTATGTTTTCTCCTTAATGTCAGATTCTTCATTGAAATAACTGTACAATCAATACATAGGGTAAACCAGATAACACATACAGAACCAATTTGAACAAAAACCTACCAAAGTTAGAGACACGGACTGCAGAAAAGGTCATTTCTTTTTTAAGTTGACAAATTTAAGAAAATGCTACCATCTAGAGCTGGACTGAAATTTCCACCTAATTAGTGTAATCATCTTTTAGAAAGAGGCTGATTCTTCTAGAAACACCACCTGAAAAAATAAGGGAGATGGTTGGGCTTGACAGAAAATTTTCACTTTAAGAGGTATTTTTTATTTAATATTTAGTGGACATGGCTTATTGTTCTTGCAATGCCATTATTGGTTCACTTACTGTTGAGATGGACATTCCCTGCATAGTAAACAGGTGTGCACTCCAGAGCTGAGTGTTCGACGGATTCTGATTGTGGAACTGGTATCCTGAAATTTTGTATGGCCCTGGCATCCAGCGGCGGCTCCTCTGCTAATGCGGACGAGCGGCGCCCCACTACTTCAATTGCAAGCTCAACATAAAAATTAAAATGATAATAACGCTCCGTTATTGTCATTTTATTTTTTGTATTGAGCCTGTGGAGCAGGGCTGGGCTCCCCACATCACAGGGAGGAGGAGTGGTGGCTACACCTTAAGTGAGCATGATTGTTTGACCGGACCTCTCGGGCCGACCAAACCATCATGCACACTTTGCATGTTCTCCACCCATGCTGCATTATAATCTAGGTGGAGAGCATGCCCAGGCTCCCATTCTCCATCTGAGCACCAAACCACAATGCTCAGACCAATCACAAAGCTGCATTGCATTGTTGGGATTGGCTAGGAGCCTGTGTGCTTGCTTCCTGGTTCCAGGAGAGGCGGCGGCTGGCGACCGGCTCAACCAGCAGGTAAGTTTATTTTTTATTTTCTTATTTCTTTTACACCCTACCAACTCCTCACCCCATGCCGCCGTTCCCTACAAGCCACCACTGCTGCCATCACATAAATCTAGTGTGTGTGCAGAGCCTCATACTGTCCTTGCTATTGTGTACGTGTTTTATGAATTATCTTTTTGGCTTTTTTCTTTGTGTAAGATTGAGTTCAATGTGCTGACCTCTCTTGTGGAAAATTCCACTGTTAAGTGCAGAATCTTAAACAGGCATCTCAAGTAGATGTCAAATGTATGTGTTTGCAGTGAATTTCTAGCATCGGTATGGTAGTAAGAGTGTGTACTGAAGATAGTAGTATCCATTTTGATGTCTCTCGTTTAGAAATGAACAAGATGGAGCATGATGAATGCTTTCCCAGACAGTGGAATTGTATTCCTGTGGCTGGGAAGTGGAGACACAGGCACCGGAGCAAGGGAGAATGGACACAGAACTTCCCTTAGAATTTTAATGACGGCCCTGTTAGCAAAAAGATTCTGATTAGTTCTTCATGAGCACTGCCGTTTGGTAGTTGGAAGAGATGAGGAGTGGGATTGAAGTTTCTTTTGTGAAAAGTGAAGGAGTTTACAGGCAGGACCTGTCTTTTTGCCTTTTTCTGATTGTTGTTTCAGAAATACTGATGACAGCCATATGCAGAAAGTTCGCACTTCACTTCACCTTTCTTTTGGGATATACTACTATTTGGAGCCAGCTCCACTGCTGCCTACTCTGAGAGTCAACACCTTGCATAATAGCTGTGCCTAAGCAACAGCCCGAAAACGTAGACAGTCAATCCACACACCCATCTGGAAATTAGGGAGAGGGATCCAAGCCACTCCACTTTAATCCAGTATTTAAAATTCTTCTTCACCAAAAAGGGAGAATTCAACAGATTATTCAAAGAGCTGCTGTATGACTAGGGCTGATCTCTGTTGACAACCAGTCTCCCAGAGGTGATGGGGCATCACCTGAATTCTGCACTTTTGATTGGTGGAGCAAAGGATGTGCCTGGTGCCAAGAAGCCTGCCTAAATGCTGGGAAACATGAGGAGAGTGCCTGGACCTACAGAATGAGAGAGTGCCTAGGAGGGGAAGCCCAGTATGTTCCTGGCATGAAAGATACCCAGAGAAAAGTTGAATACAACAGAGTGGGAAGGTCGGAGCAACCAATGCTTTGAATGGGTCCGCTGATCTGCATGGTTCACTCTGTGAATTGCACCATGACTTTGTGAGAATAGGTATTAGTTTGCCATTCAAAAAACCACCATGAGCCCGAGAGACCTGTACTTCCACCTCCGAAGATGAGAAGAGCAGACGTATTGCAACCAAAGAGGAAGAACTGATTGGCTGAAGGCCATAAATGCCAAAGACACACCATTGTGGTTGAGTTTGCCCAGAGGCTAAAACTGCTGGACCTGAGTACCTGTTTGCACCAACTTGGTGGTCACAATTGCCACAATTGGTACCACTAAACATGCCTGCTGTGCTGACTCTGTCCAGCAGTCCCTTGTCCAATGAAAGACCACTTTCTAAGGCTCCAAAAAGGAGGGCAGGTACCCAAACTGCACCCCCCACAGTGCCAGAACTACAATGCCACCCAGCCGGTAAAAGGGGTGCATATCCTGCTGCCAGAATGACCAAATAGAATATGTAGAATAATTTGAATGTGCTTATATGTTTTGCCCAAGTGAGTGCAAGGGGAGAAAGGTTCTGAACTGAGTTGCACATCTGAGCAGTAGAGTATTTTAAAGTAATCTGCACCTGTAGCTTATTACTGTATATTAATATACATATATGTATCTGTATATGCATTACTGCCTACAGTATACCGGGGAGTATCTTCATTGAAAAAACAAATAGAGAAAGGAAAGCGTAACAGAAGATAAATGCAGCCCCTTACTGCAGATGGCAACTTGGTCTTTTTTGGAAATGACTCTTTCTGCAGGGTCACCCCAAACTTGTTCCCTTCCTCCTCTTTTTCTAACCTCAATTTTGTTGTCTTCGGGAATCTGGGGACTTTATCACTGGTAACCAGTGCTCAAGTGCATGTGCACTTTACGTAAAAAACATGGTAACACTGGTTTATCCATAATTGGCATATTTGACTTACTTATTAGTCCCTAGTAAAGTGCACTGCATGTGCCCAGGGCCTGTAACTCAAGTGCTACTAGTGGGCTTGCAGCACTGATTGTGCCACCCACTTAAGTAGCCCTTTAAACATGCCTTAGGCCTATGACTACAGAGCCTGTGTGTACAGTTTTAAACTGCCAAGTTGACCTTGGAAGTTAACTTTCTTGTCAGGCCCAAACCTTCCTTTTTATTATATATAGGTCCCCCTAAAGCAGGCCCTGGATAACCTATGGGCAGGGTGTAGTATATTTAAAATGTAGGACCTGTACTTTTAAGTTTTACATGTCCTGGTAGTGAAAAACTCTTACATTCACTTTTTCACTATAACAGGGCCTATCTCTCCCATAGGATACCATTGGGATTACTTTATTACATTTTAATAGTGTAAGTTCCAATTGGGAAAACATGGGACTTCCAAATTTGATGTTTGTAGAATCACAATTTAAAAACACAGCTTATGTTGCAGTTTGTTTTTAAATTGCAATTCTGAAAGTTGGAATTTTCTTTCTGTAACCATTTGGTGCCTTCTTCCTGTCTCTGGAATACACATCGTTAGTCGGTGACATCTGGCTTCTTGTATTCCCTTTAGACAGCCACACACAAAAGAAGGGTAGGTGTGACTAAGTGGCCATCTGCATGCTGATGGGTCATCCTGATCAGGATAGGAGGGAGGAGCTGACACACCTGATAGGGCTACGTCCCGTTCCCACACACAGAGTTGCATTCCCCCCTGTAGTGAGTCTGGAACAAGGGGAGGAAAGATAGGGTCTTGTGCATTTCAAAGACATATTTTTGCATTCTCCCTATTTCAAAGGCCCAATCAGGTATAAATACGGAACCTCTGACACCACCCAATCAGAGCACTTCTGCAACTGAGGAAATTCTACCAGAAAGAATGACTGTTGTGCTGCCAGGAGGGACTGCCACGTTGCTCAACTGCTTCCCTATGTTTGCCTGCTGTCTGCTGCTTCTTGTCTGGGAATGAGAAGGACTGGACCTGAATCTGTACATCCCCGAACCAAAGTATCTCCAAGGGCTTGTTGGCTTGCCTCCTGTTTCTGAAATCTCAGGAATATCAAAGACTTCACCCTGCAACCTGCACCAGGCCTCTGCCTGCTGTGAGTACTGCTCTGCCAAGTACATCTTGACTCTTGACACCTCTTCGACTTTGCACAGCTCTGAACTGACACATCGCTCCATCAGGGAGATTGACAGCCATGCATCGCCTCCTTTGCTCCCTGCATTGCCCTTGGCGTCAATGCATCAAAGGTACTGTTCAGCGGACCAAGGCTGGTCCCTGTATTCCACCTGTGCTCCATTGCCTTCGGCCTGAGCATTTTGATTTGCCTCGGTCAAGCGTGAGAAGATTTTTTTGGTCTTGTTTAACTCATACAAATATTGGTTATTTTTACAATCCGGTGTGGTGTCCTTTTGTAGCATTTTCACTGTGTCAATGTGTGTTGTGGGCAACAATACTTTACACATTGCCTCTTAGTTAAGCCTGACTGTTCTGTGCCAAGTTACCTGAGGGTGAGCAAAGGTTAATTTAGAGTGTGTTACTTACTTACCCTGACTGTTTGGACAGCAGACATACCTCTTCCAACCAGAAACCCAATTTCTAATAGCCTACAACCCTTAGATTTGTAAATTGTATTGAACTGTGAGATTAAAGTACATCCTATTAAGTAAAAGATAACAACTGGGCAATACAATATGTTATTAGGTAACTTGATGGAATGTTTTGAGATCTTGTGCCTCATAGAGCCTTCCTGAGAAGATTTTAACTGTTTTCCCTGCTCTCAATACCATAATTTTCAAGTGTAAAATGGATGTCTTTAGCTAATTTTGGGGAGCTATTTTAAGAAGGCCCCCCGGATACCATTGGCAAATTACTTCAACTACCATGATAAGAATCCAGTACTCCCTGTCTTTCCTTTCTCCTTTCTAACCCCCCATTCAACAGTTAGTTAGAATGTATTGATTTAGGTTTGATAGCAAGCACCATTTGGGCTAAAGGCAACATTCTCATTGGACTGTTGAACCTTGAAGATGTCTGGGGTGTTGTCCATCACCTCTACCAAGCAGCATAGGTGCACTGACAATGTCTTGACCGTAAGCTTAAATGTAGTTATGAAAGATGTCCACAGATCATCAGATTTTTCAGTGCGTCTCTCATGATCAATGAAAGGGAGACAAGGCTATTTAGGTCATTTGCAGGCTCAGCTACATCTTCCTGTAGACTCCTATTGCTGATATCTGTTGACAACCTGCTTGGAATGGAATTTAAAGCTATCTCAGAATGGGGCTAGTAAACCCACGCCTTCTCTGTTATGATATAGGTATGGGCAGAGACTGAAACAATACAGGATTTAGCAGAAAAATCTGAATGAGCTTCGTAGTAAAGGAATGGACTCAGTGTTCTTAAAAGCAGTAATTAAAGGAAACCTAGAGAAAGAAGAATGAGAGTCAAGTAATAAGTGGAAAAAACACTGTATGTAAGTAAGAATGAGCTAACTGACCAGCCATGAGAGGGTGTGCTCCTCTAACTAGCCCCCCAGAGACCTGGAATGAGTTGAGGAACTGAACCAATTAAAGGTGGTCTGTAATTAGAATCTTAGAACAGTATTACTGCTGTTGAACTGTCACATGGAAAGAGAAGTAAATTGTTAATATTCAACAACCTTGAGTGTGAGATTAAGGTCTGTAAAGAAAGTAAGAGGCATGGAACACTAAATGTGGAAACTGCCCCTATGGAAAACAAAACAAACGTGCAGGAATGAATTTACAGTTTCTTCATGCTATGTATTTAGAGAGCTACCATGCAGGGTTTCTACCCCAAGATTTAATGCTGGCCTCTATTGCTGTCATACACAAGCCGGGCAAATCGGTGATGAGATGTGAATCCTATCGACCCATCTCATTGTTGACAGACGAGGTAAACATTTTGGCCAAGGCATTGGCCAATCGTCTTTTACCAGTTATATGCCAGCTTGTCCACCCGACCATTCAGGCTTTATGCCCGGCCGCAATACAGCACTTAACCTCCGGAGACTCCACAGGGTGATGGAGAGAACCAATACCATCCTAGCGGATGCTGCATTACTATCACTGGATGTAAAAATGGCATTCAACACTATTGAGTGGCCCTATTCATTTTTCCTCCTCGAACGCCTGGGATTTGGCCCTCACTTTATACAGTGGGTCAAACTATTGTGTACAGGCTCTACAGCACAGGTGGTAGTTAAGCAACACACCTCCCGAAGCTTTCGCCTAGAGTGGGGTACCAGGCAGAGCTGCCCCCTGTCACCCCTCATATTTGCTCTACTGCTGGAGCCACTAGCGACTTGGGTCAGGGATGACCCCATGATCAGGGGACTAAAGTGGACAGACCAGCATGAGGATTGAATCTCCCTCTATGCTGACAATGTCCTGTTATATGGGGCAGCTCCCTCGGCCTCGATCCACAGAATTTTGCACATTTTTGCAATTTTTAGCGCCCACTTCCGCTAGACCATTAATTGGACAAAGTCGGTTTTGTTTATGCTGCGGGGCCCGTGCCGCGGATGCCCAAAGAAACCAGCATAATGATTGCCACTGAGGGCTTTCGCTGTCTCAGCATCTATATCACTCCACATCCGGCCCACTTTTATGATGCTAATCTTCAACCCCCATTGGTCAGGTTTCGGAAAGACGTATTTCATTGGTGGACGTTGCCTCTTAGTTTGCTCGGTAGAGCGGTACTGTTTAAGATGCTGGCTCTCCCTCGTTTCTTGCACGTCCTACAGAATACCCCCCTTAGGGTCCCTGATACCTATTTTATCAGCGTGGAGCATAAGGTTAGAACTCTGTTATGGGATGGGAAATGCCCATGCATAGCGACACATAAACTGACCAGAAGGTGGTATGATGGGGGGATTGTGTTACCTGACTTGAAGCAATACTATTGGGACTCCCAGCTTGTGGTGGTCAATCAATGGGTCTTTGCCCCACCATCTGAGCCGGCGTACCGCAAGGACAGATGGGTAATGGCTAGGGGTAGATACCAGCACACACTCTATTCTAGCCCCAAAAGACAGCACCTTACTGGCCCCACTGAACACACAGTGGCACTTTGGCACTGTGCAACAAAGAAACTGGGTTGGCAAAAGAAATTAACACTGCTCACTCCCCTCTGGGAATCCAAACTGCTTTGTATCTTGAGTGGATGCCTGGGCTTTGATAAGTGAGAACTAATTGGTATTTCTTCAGTGGGGGACCTTTGGAAACGAAATGCTATGGTCTCATTTGCCGATCTCCAAAAAGATTACCAGTTGGCTGAGTCTGAGACATTTCGCTATAAACAAATCTCACATGCAATCACCACTGTTGCCACCAGCGGTGAGGCTTTACCTGAGGCCTCCCTGCTAGAGGATAGGCTTCTGACAGACTGCTGTAGTGGAGACGGAGTTCCATGTACACACATTGCTATGTTAGTCTTAGATGTAAAATGCCATCTTGCCACTTTTGCTGCTTTTGCACACAACACTGCAGGTAGCTGTTATTACAGGAAACCTGCTTGCTTGCTTTTTCTTCACATGAGAACGGTCTGTTGTTCACATCCCTAGACGTGCACCGCGACCTTAGTCTGAACACTGTGTGTAGAAGATGTCAAGGTCAAATAACAATGTATGCTTTTGAATTCATGTTGATCGACCCACGCTCTAGCCATAACACGCACACAGCTGCAAATATCTGAAACTCGGGTGCCTTTAATATTGCATTTGCATGCATGATTCAGACACTTGGAGAAAACCTTTTCCAGACACAGAGCAGAGCTGATCCTGTGAGTTGATTCACCTAAGCTGATATTGACGGTATGGGGTTCCCCCATTCAAGCCTAGAGACCTTCTATTAGTTTAATAAAACTAGCTTGCTAGTGAAGGGAGGGTGGCTTTATTCCACTATCATTTGTAATATGATTTGTTTTTAATCATTTGTCTGGTTTTATTAGCCAAGGTACTGCTCCTTAGGGCACGTAGTTAAAAATAAACATTTTAAACTTTACCGTGTCTCTGACTACTCTTGTTGTGGACTGATATGAGAATAATAACGAAAAGGTGTTTCTGATTCCCACCATTCCTGAGAGTACTCTAAGTCGCTTGTTCTGGGTTGTCTAATCATTGGTAGCTTTGAGATGATACGGAGAACGAATGAGACACTGATGCTAGTCTGATAGGGGTTCTGGGTACTGAGGTGAGTTTTTGCTACACCACAATTCACTGAGGTCCTGGTTTCCTGCGCATAGTTCTGTGCATGAGCAGAATCCCTGCAACATGGTGCACCTAACGTTTTGGTCTTATGATTGAGACGCCATAGTAGTGCTTATATTAGTCCACAGATTTCATTTTTCTCTTATACCGTTTTTGTGCTACAGTTAATATAGATTTTTTTTTCTTTTCTGTGCCCTTACGGCTGAAGTCGCTATTGAATAGTCGCGCGCCTCTCTGGCGTCATTTGACGCAGTTCGGCGTGCCTGACGATGGGATGTCTATTATCTTTGTAGTGAGTGCCGATGCATCGCATCCCTATGAGCTATTTTACTCTTGAGTTACCTTGCCGGCGGTGAATGCGGACGATGGTACTTTTCACTCATACACTCCTACGACAGTCTCGGCTAATTACACGCCATATAGGACGCAGGAAATTCCAATTTCCGCATGGCAGCATCGTATTTGGTTCAATGGCGCCCTCCCCCACACGGTTACACCGGATTGTTTGGGTCGCTTGTCCATTCCAGGGGCCACTTGGCCAGTATTGGGCGGGTTTACACCACATCCACGTTATTTGCAAGCCACAGTGGATGAGTTACGTCTACTGCATACCACCATGATTACAGTGCACCAGGCTTTAGTGCAATACATTTCACACAATGTCCAGGTAGGGGCACCTGTAGTTGCGGAGCAATCAGCTGGCCCGGCCGGGATCACTATTATTCCCGTCATGGTTAATTTGGTAATGGGCAAGCGCCCCCAAAATAAGGATGATATGCCTTATTGGCTTGCTGAGAAATTTGACCAGCTGGAAGCAGTTTTTCCAAATTCTACTCCTGTGGAAAAACACAGGAATCTCACCATTAGTTTGCAGAAAGACTCGGTCCCAGAGGTAGCTGATTGTGATAACTGGGGTAAAGTATTTGCAGCAGTCTACTCGAAGTGCTTCGGCACCCCGTCTATGGCTGTACTGCCCTCCGTGATCAAATGTGTTTAGGATCAACACGGTCCGGAGGCAGCGGTCGAGTTAGGAATGAGGCTTGTCGGCGTGTTTGACGTAGTTGCCACGCTCATCCTTGCTAACGTCAAGGGAGATGCGGTTAAATTTCAAGTGTCAAATGCGCTGCGCCTTGTCGACGACATCGATAAACCCCGGCAGTTACCAAAATGTATTGTGGAGGCTTATAAGACCAGTGGCCGCAATAGTTTGGGGTTAAGCCTTTTGTTCAGACAACAACGGCTCAACCGCAAACTAAGACAGGGATGTCTTCTAAAGACGAACGTCCAGCTTTTCCTAAACAAAATTGGAAAGCTAAGAAACAGGGGAAGCAGCAACAGAAACAGGGGTCTCGTCCCGCGTCGCCAGTCCAAGCGACTGCTGAATGTACATATGATTTGCACGATTGCACTAGGATTAGGTCTCCAGATAGATTTCAGGTTCCTGAACAATGTTCTCCTCGTTCTTCACAGGAAACATCGGTCTCACAGTCCGGTGGAGGTGAACTTGGCAAAGGTCGGGGTGCCCAACAAGGACGTGAGCAGCCCCGCCAGACTGACAGTAAAGGCAAGCAGGACGAATGTGCACGACAACGACCCCCGTTTCAAAAGAAGAAAGTTGCTGCACTAGCAGCGAGGTATGCCACAGATAGTGAGAACGCAGCTTCAGAACCTAACATTGGCACTAACGCTGCTCGACAGCGCAGCAGAGGTGACAGCAACTGACACATTTATTACTGTAGAAACTGCTGATACTAGAGTGGCTCCCCCTGACAGACTATATGATATAGTCCTTTTAATTGAAGGTGACATACAACGTACAATAAAAGGTTTTTTTGGGGAAAATCTGACCTCTACATATGACATCCTGTTAGCAGAGGCAGACTGGCCCCCGGCTTTCGTTTTGGCCACTCCTAGAGTGGAGGAGGTAATCCTCACATCCTTCGCGCACACTGTGCCGAAGGATCAGGCTCAGAACCTTGCAGAAGAGTGGGCTCAGGTACTTGCTCCGGCGTTGAACTGTACTCAGGTTGGGTGGGATAAGTTGTCGCCTAGCCATGAGATTCCATTATGGTCTATGCCCCAGCCGCAACTCCAATATCCCATACGCTGCGAAGCACGATCTCACGTCGCAGAAATCTTTGAACAATTGGAATATCAAGGGGTTATTGAAACATGTGTGTCACCCATGAATAATCCTCTTTTCACTGTAACCAAACCTGATGGGTCGTACCGCCTAGTTTTGGATTACCGGCATTTGAACTCTCATTGTCGGACCTGTGCTGTACAGAATACCCACAGTTCTGCCCTAGTTGATAGTCTTGTGAGAAAAAGGTTTAAGGCCACACTTGACATCTCCAATGGCTTTTATAGCCATAATCTGTCCTCGGTTATTAGTCAATGGACAGCCTTTACTTCTAGCGGCAAACAAAAACAGTTAAAAAAATTAGCCATGGGCTATAGGAACAGTGCAGGTGTCTTTCCCGCTCGTGTAGTCTCTCTGTTAGAGAGCATTGACCCTGATGCGTATTCGTATGTTGATGATATCTATCTCACAGACGACGAATTATGGCTGCATCAGTGTCGCGTTGACCACATCATCATCATGTTTGTGGACTTCGGTTACAAATTCAACTTTGCAAAATCACACATTGCAGAGTACACAGTGTTGTTTTTGGGCTATGAACTCAACAACGAAGACCGAGGATTAGCACCTCACTTCCTGGAGAAATGTGCATGTTTGCGTGCTCCGACAACACTGAAGAAACTACAATCTTTGCTGGGTTTTTAAAATTTCGGGCGTACTTATATTCCCGATTATGCCCAGCGTATCAAGCCGCTATATGCCTTGGTACAACCTACTTTTTCCAAATCGAGCTGGCTGCCAGAACATTCAGCTATCTTGCAATCTTTGCAGGCTGATCTTCTTGCTTCGAAATACTTACTGACGCCTGATAACCACACTAACCTGGTAATAAGACTTGTGCCTGGTGCAGTGGGTTTCACGTACTTAACGTTCAATGAGGGTGACACAGTCCCCATTGCTTACAAATCACACTTGTACACATCAGCTGAAATGCGCTTTTCCACTGTCGAGAAAGTTTTGACTGCAGTGCAGATGGCGATTCTAAAGGAAAGAACACTGTCACAAAGGAAACGCATGTTCGTTGTCACACCTTATCCTGCCCTAGAGGCGGTAACAAAAGCCAGTGTACCTAATTCCAAAGATTTGCATCCACGTTGGATACAATGGGCTACTTCTTTGACATCGCCGGATGTCACCTACATCTTTGATGCCTCATTGCAGACTCAGGAGTACTTGCTGTATGAATTTGTTCATCCAGCTCCTGGGTCCTTGCGCCCGCTTGAGGACTACCATTGTGTCATTTATACTGACGGTTCGGCGCAACCGGCGACGGAATCTAAGCATGCTTACTCAGCAGCCTGCGCAATAGTGGCTGGGGCTTTGTGAATGGTGAATTCAAATCTGATGTCGTGCAAACGCAGTCATTAGGTGATTGTACTGCCCAGTTGGCAGAGCTACGTGCTCTGGTGCTTGCACTGGAGTTTGCTGATCCTCGAGTTACTACTCTTATAGTGAGTGACTCTTTTTACTGTGTTCAATCTTTAAACGACAATTTATTCTTTTGGTCTCAAAATGAGTATCGTGATTCCAAAGGTAGCACAATCAAGCATAAAATGCTTTGGGTTCGAGTCGCAGAACTTAAACAGCATCTGCCTCTCGTGAATGTAATTCATACTCTTGGGCACCAGCGAGTAGGTGTCCACGCGGTTGGGAACAGCTTAGCTGACGAAGCAGCGAAAAGAGCAGTGGCAACATATCTAGTAGCAGCAGTTACAAGATCCAAAAGTAAGATTGATGATGACATCTTGGCAGATATTTCTGCAACAGAGAAGGGAAGTGATTACCCTCGAGGTTTCCCTTCGAAATACTCTTATCATTAAGTCCTGATAAAGTTCCCTATGTGAGAATTAACAATGTTGTTGACAGATTGATTCCCAACGCGAACTGCAGACTTTCCCTGATAACAGCGGCTCACGAAGGTATGGCTTCTGCACATGCCTGCGTTTCAGCGACTGTCACTCTCTTACAACAACGTTACTGGTGGCCGGATTGTATAAACAGACTTGTGCTTATGTTCTTAAATGTGACATCTGCCAGCATATTAGGCCTTCGACTGCTGCATGCCCACCACAGACACAGTTGTATATATCTAATAAACCACTTGGGTGCGTTTATTTAGATCACTGCGGTCCTTTCTCATCTGATACTGTGTATAAGTACATCTTAGTTGCAGTGGATTCGTGCACACGTTTTCTTTGGGTATGGCCACAACGGAGTACTGATGCTCGAACTGTCATCAGGGATTTGCATGTCTTTGTGGGAATTTTCGCAAGTGGTACCCTTCATTCTGACCAATGTCCTGCATTCGCCTCTAAGGCGTACAAAGAAGCGATGAGATCTTTGGGGGTCCAAGTCAAATTTTCGTCTCCATACCGGCCTGAGGGCAATAGTGTTGTGGAGCGAATGAACCGTGACTTAAAGCAATCCCTGACAGCTAGGGTTTTAGGTACTGGCAGAAACTGGTTGGCCCATCCGTATAGCGTTCAACGTGCACTTAATAATCTCCCTAGAAGGTCTCTGGGGGGGCGGACCCAGAGACCTTCTATGCTCTTTGGCATAAAGATATTTGTCCCGGACCTTGATGGTCTAGACATGGCGGCATCAGCTGCACCCTTTGACGTAGATGACCACTGTGCTCTATTACAGAATCTACAAGAGACCAGAGACAGTCTTGCAAAGGAACACTTGCCCTCCACAACTGATGCTGCGCTTCAGATTCCGGTAGTCGACTGGCTACCTCAAGTTGGTGACCTGATCCTTGAGAAGGTGGAGAACAAGAAAGAGTTTGGCCCCTCTTATCGTGCTCCATTTCCAGTGCATGGTGTTCAGGGTACAAGAACAGTCAATTTACCTCCACTTCCTGGTCGCAAGGATAACAGGTGCATCTTCATTGACAATGTCAAACTACAGCGAATGAGCGATTCTTCTTAGCATGACTCCAGCAGTCTCTTGTCCAGCAATGCTACGAAATTCTGTTTTGGCTCCGGCAACTACCAACCGGCCTGACATTGCCATCGAGATGCATACAGTTACTAATCCTTTGCTGCCTGGTGGTCCTGTTGAAGATACTGAGTATACTTATCCCACTGATGTGTCGTTGCCTGGTTTACAGTCAAGTGAAGTTGACCAGTCTAATTTTTCATTTGACACTAACTCTATGACTTCCAATGCCCCATCGAAAATTTCTATTTTTGCTGCTTGGTTTAAAAGACATTTTTTAATTCCCCCTTGGACCTACATTTGGCTGATGTTCATAATAATTTTTTTGTTGATGTCCATTGGATTTGTGGTGGTATTTTTCCATCTTGTAAATGGACACTATCTCACCGAAAGATCTACAATTAGATTAATTGATGGAACTTTAGCCCCCCACATCGCACATCATGAAAAGGGACCAGACTTTTGTGAATATTACTGCCTGGCCTGTGTTGGATGGGATTGTATGGGATTCTGTTAAATTTCAAATTCATGGGCCCACAGAAGTGATTAATGTCCCCAATGTACTTCGTGTTTCTATGGGGGATGTTGTCAAACAAAACATCCGCTCAGATGATTGGGATGTCCATGCTGTAGAGGCTCTTTTTTCAGATTTGAAATATTATGCTGCTTTTGATGCGGAAGATTTATATTTAGACACAGCTAATTATAGGGAGTTGTTTTGCTACCAACACTATGGCAATCATTTCCTGCATAAAGCGAACACATTTAGACATTTTGTCAATTATACACAATGGGAACATTGCCCAACACCCATTGAAGGCAGCTCCAAAACTCTAGTGAACAAATTTACTTATTTTACTGAAATCAGTGTATCTGAACCAGAAGCCTTTTATTTTAAAGGGGCAGCTGAGTCAGCTTCCAAAGTTAGACTGACCCACACTAAATTATTGTATTCCAAGTCCTTTATGGATGAATTGGCTATAGGGGGCTATTAGCTGTGGAAAGATACCATTGATCTTAAATAACCCTGGGCGTAGTTCGCGTAGTCGCGCTTCGCGAAGCTACGTGAAGATGTACTTGCACTACGCGAGCTATGCGTAGCTTCGTGAGCTTGCGTAGTTGCTTGGGGCGCCCGTTTGCGATGGCTTTTTCTTGTTCGGGAGCGCGGTGAGCATGTTCGGGGAGCTGTTTGCATGCTCGGGGGACAATATCTCGCGATCTTACCCATGCGGTCACCAATGGGCGCGGCCATCTTGTTTTTCAATTGTCCCGCCCACTTGTGATGCCTTATTTCCTGTTCCGGATCGCGATGTGCATTGTCGTGTTCGGGAGCGCATTTTACTTGTTCGTGATGAATAGTGCATGTTCGCGAGAAATATCGCGCGAACTTACCCACGCGGTCGCGAATGGGCGCAGCCATCTTCTTTTTCACTCTATGCTATGGTTCTGGGCCTACTTTTCTATCCTCCCTTTATCTTTGTAATCCTTTGTATTTAAAGCATTTTTTCTGACTTTTTTTTAGTTATCATCTATCTCTCTCTTTGCCTAAGTTTATATTTTGCATTTTATTTCTACTTTTACTGTGTTTTTTTACTTTTATAAAGTTCTTTCTTTCTTCTTCCCCCTAACTTTTTTCTCCCCTTCTAACTTTTCTTTTCCGCCTCCCACCCACCCCAGAACCATGGCCAAGGGCACAGCTAGTGCCAAGGGCAAGGGACCTGCAGGGGCAGACAAGGGCCGCCTGCCTTGCGGCAGAATGCGTCCTGCAGGGGTGCAGGCCCAGCAACTGTTTGGGTAGGAGGAGGTGGCCGCCCTTGTGTTTTTAATTCAACGCCACCTCCCCTGGACCTTGGCAGCAGGTGGCAGGCCCGGCTCCGGGTACGCTACCCAGGAGCGGCACCGCCGGTGGGCGAAGGTGCGCCGGGCAGTGTTCCGGTGCTCTGGGGTCCGGCGCACCCATAATCAGCTGGCTCACCGGTGGTCCGTCATCCTGGACCGGGAGCAGGACCTGTTAGACCTGCTAGGTGTCGAGGTTGTCGGGCTTGGTGAGTAACTTATTGTGTATAAATTAAATTTGACGAACAACAAGTTTACTGCTGTGTGCTACTCGTTGCTGGTAAATTACGTTCCAAAAAGCAAAATCTTCTTTGAGTTAAGGACCCAGGTGCTCGGTGGTACTCTTACTTGTTTGCAACTTAGTTTGCGCTAGCTTGTGCAGAATATTTAAGTTTATTTTAGAGAACTGAAGTTAGGTAATGCGATTGCTAGAGAGACTCTAGTCCTTCCATTGTCCTACTGTGAAATAGTGGTGGATGTATATTGGATACTAGGTTTAGTTTGTTAGTATTAGTTAATAATTGTTTTATGCGGTCTGCGTGATGCCTCCTCTGTCACTGAGTGCTGCTTACCCCAGTCCTCCGTAGAACCTTTTGTACTTTGTTTAGTGAGTGGTAGGCTTAGCATGGTCAGTCAGTAGCAGAACTAGATCAGAATCATGCAACCAACCCACAATTTGTTGTATGTATGTATGCACAAATGTATGCATGTGTCCTCCATCTCATCTATGCATTTGATGGCTGAAAAAAATGGAAATGCAGACTTAGTGAACAATTGGCTCGTCTGGAATAGGTGGTGTAGGTCAGGTGGTACTTACTAGGCTTCGTTAGTATTTGTAATCAGAATGATTATGGAACACTGGAGTGTTCATAAATAAGTAGACGATCCGTGAATGCAGGAAGAAGCCAGTAGTCGATCAATATGTTTAGATAGGTCAATTTTATTGCAATTGTTGTTTCCTGAAATGTTGTTTGAGTTATTTTTCCAAATGATTTATTATTATTTGTTTCACAGCACTCCTTAATGTTTGTCTCTTTCTTTATTATATTTTACATGATCATCAGCACCACCCAGGGGCAAGAAGACGGGGTCGGAGTCAGCGGGGGAACCACAGGACTGCTCCTCTACCGAGGCTCTTGCTGCTGGCCCCAGTAAGTCCTCCAGTGGTTATATTGACATTTATATTTCCCTAACTTTTACTGCATCTTTTTTTTCCGAACTATAAATTATGGTTCCACTTTCTAATTCTATTTTTAAAAAAAGCTTCTTTGACCATGACTATCTGTTTCCAGATTCTGTTTATCCCTGCCTCTAACTACGTTCCTTCTAGCTGCCTCTGCTATGACTCTCTGTACTACTACTACTACTACTATTACTATTACTCTGTCTGTAGCGAAGCTTGCACAGTTGCCCACTCTTTATTGAAGGTTTTCTTTGGAATAATAAAACTCTGATTGACCAATAGCTCTAGCCACTGTGTCCAGTCCTTTGGGTTGTCCTCTTGTAGTCTTCTCAGTGTTGAGTCTTTGACAATTACCACAAACAAAATGACCAACCAGATATTTGACTAGTATTTTGGATCGGATAGTACATGATACTACTATTGTTGTAGTGATTCTGCAGAGCCACATACAGAACTATGCACAACAAAATAGGATGTTGGTGATGGGAGGTTGGACCTTACTGATCACACCTCAGTCCGAAGAACCCACGATCCCCTGACCGACTAGCTATAGTGTCTCACATTAAGGTCCCATTCTCGACCCCTCCCACGAAGAAGATACACAATGTTGATGATGACTGAGACAGACAACCCAGAACATAATAACACCATTTTGCTCACTCACTTGTGTAAGTCCACCCCACAACACCAAATATCACAGAGTCTATGTGTAAGTTCAAAAGGTTTATTTGAAACAAGTAACAAACTCTGTATATCGTTAATATGAAATTTAATTTACTACAGCCATCGTCAATAAGCCAGCAAAAAGCCTAAGATTAAAACAGTAAACATTTGCAAGTGCATGACAACAAGAACAAGAGACAAGATCTTTTGAATTCTGGAAGACCCCTCACCGTAGAACGTAGAAATACTGGTTACATCATGCACCATAACTTCATAAGCTCTGTAAATCTCTGGTTTGTAGAAGAGAATCTTCCACCTATTATATGAGAAAAATGCTGCGCGATAGCCGTTAGATAGTATATTGGTGAATGCAAGCATTTTGCAGTCATGGCAAAAAGTGTAACATGTATGTGATGGCTAAGCAATACGGACTATCCAAACTCAATAAGTGGGTTGTTTTTCAACCTCTTCACTTGTACGCAACAGTCAAGTGGCCTCAAAGGCGTCTACTACTGCACATGTCAATAAGCTGGCAGGTATAATTAAATATGCACCAAAAGAGTAGTAGTCGACATGATGAATCTAAAACGGTTACACATGGCTCAGGCTAACTTTCAAAAGAGTAGAGTAGGACTAGATGACCCTAGGAACCATATCACTACTAGTGTCTGTCTACTGACTGTACTTACTGTCTAGTGCTGATGTATGTTGTGTTAACTTTTTTTTCAATGTTTCAAGTGAACACTAATAAAATAGGGGGAGGTTTCTTGGCATCTAAAAATTTGTGATGTTTTTTTCTAGGCACACTACCATCCACCAGTGCCGGCGGGGCCAGCGGCGATGCAGCCATTCTGGAGGGGGCAGTAGAACTGGCAGCACCTGCAGGAGAGACAGGGGGGAGCCAGCAGCAGTGGCCGGTGGCGGTAAGTTATATTCATTACTTCTTGACATTACTACTAGATGGAAGTGTGTTCACTATTTCACTGTACTGTGCGACTTATTAAGTTGTAGTGAACATTATACAACGGTTGAAGAAGACACCCTTTACTTAGCATTAGCAGCGTGAGTTGAGTAACCAATGGCCTCTTCTATTTGACTTCAAAATCAGCTGTGAAGGTTTTATGGAGAAGACAAACTCAGATCAGATGACCTTGATGGATGTGTCAAACAAAGAGGGAAAGAAGGGTGGAAGGACGGGCGAGCTATGTTGTTGGAAGAATGCATAGGTGGCTGATAGCAATCAGATCAGATGCATAGGTTGTTGAAAGATGGGTGGAAGGTGAAAGAGAATGCCTGCCTGGGTGGGTGACACAGTATGGGTGGATAGTGCTAGATAGCAAGAATCAGCGGTGTTTGGTTCAAACTCAAAGCCAAGGCAAGCAAGGAAGGAGCGGAAGCCTGGGTGGTTGTTGGTGAAACCAACTAAGCATGAGATATATAAAAAAGAAGGATAAACGTTTACTTTAATGGATGTATGGCTGGATGTACTATCATCAGTAGACAGTATAGGTGGAAAGTGTCACTGGAGAGTCTTACTTTGAAGAAAATGTCAAAGAAACTGCGCCACAGTAAATGTAATGTAAATGTAAATGTAAATTGATACTTGTATAGCGCACTACTCACCCACAAGGGTCTCAAGGCGCTTGTACGAATACCGCTGTGGAACCTATCCTGGCTTTCCCTGTGAGGCGTCCACTCCTGGGCACCCCCAAGGTGGAGGCCAGGAATCCTTAGCGTTGTGGGGGCCGTTGTGGAGATTAAGCAAGCTATTGCCCAGAGTTGCAGAGTGGGACTCCATGATTAGAATGGCACCGAGGCGAGAATTATCAGGTCCGTGGAATTTTTGAGCCCAAGACCCGCCGAGGCGGGGAATTGAACCCTGGTCCCGGGCTAGATTTCTGCATCAGGGTCTGCCGCTCTAATCATTGAGCCACACTTCTCCACAGTAGCAAAGCGTAGGGGAATATAGGTAGTATTATCAGAATACAGTTGACTCGCAGTAGTTTGCAAGCACGTCATATATATATATATATATATATATATATATATATATATATATATATATATATAGATTCACTGAAAAAACCATAGGTTTCACACATGTTATAGTTAGCGGAAATTTTACTGATAAAAAACCAATGAAATTGCCCCGTTATAGTTAGTGCTGGCAACTATAACTCACGCGACCGCAATCCTCTGCTGATGCTAATACTGTATTTAGACACTTATTTGCCCATGTCTTCTTCCATACATTTTTAGCTATACATATATTACAAATATTTTTTTTTATAAAGACACATATGTCATCAGCAGAAGATTGCGGTCGCGTGAGTTATAGTTGCCAGCACTAACTATAACGGGGCAATTTCATTGGTTTTTTATCAGTAAAATTTCCGCTAACTATAACATGTGTGAAACCTATGGTTTTTTCAGTGAATTTGCAAGGTTTTTTAAATGCTAATTCCTAACTATAACGTGTGTGAAACCTATGGTTTTTTCAGTGAATTTGTACGGTTTTTTAAATGCTAAGTTACTTTACGCCATTCGATGCGTGCGCGCCCACTTAACGCAGTGCGTTCCGTGCACGGTTTTTATCAACTTTAATAAGCCCTGTACATTTGGTGGCCTTCGGCCACCAAAAGCACAGGGGGTGGGGTCAATGTGGATAGTGTTTTTTTTATTTCGATTTTATAATTTCATGTTGCCAAAATATAGTTTTTTTACTGCTGTAATAAGCCCTGTACATTTGGTGGACTACGGCCACCAAAAGCACAGGGGGTGGGGTAAGTGTGGATAGTGTTTTTTTTATTTCTATTTTTTACCGTACGCTTACGGTAAGCGTACGGTAAGCGTACTCGGCGAAATTGCCGAAAAAAAAATAAAACCGTTTTTGCTCTTGGGGGATGTTTGGGGACTCCCTCAACATGACTATGTGGGAGGGAGTTGTCAAAACAGCCCCGTAACATGTTTTTGGGCATCATGTTTGATAAATAACACTCAGTGCGAGAGACAAAATGGCGGACGCCGCTTCCTGGTTTCGGCCGATTCGAATGTTTACTAAGATCTAAGAGCCAATCAGAATCGCGCTCGCGCACGCCACCGTACGCGTACGGTAAGCGTACGGTAAGCGTACCGTAAGCGGGCTCAGATATATATATTGATTTAAAGGCTATTTTCTCAGAATCTACTGAACAGATTTACACCAAACCTACAAAAGGCACTTCCTTGACATAGGGTCTACCTCTCTGCCAAATTTCTAGTAATTCAGTTCAGCCGTTCGGGCTGTAGCTCTGTCTAAAGGTCCTATGGAAAAATGCATGGGAAAAACGCGTTTTGGGACCCCCCTTTTATCTCAGCCCCGCTTGACGAATCCCCCCGAGACTTTCAGGGTAGGAGCGGAGCGTAGCGCCCCACCTATTTTGAGAAATTCGCGAGGATTCATTGACCGGCGCCAAAGTTATTCAAAATAGAATGTTGCGGATTTCCTATGGAAAAGGGGTCCTAACTATAACTACCTACTGGCGACCGCCAGTAGGTAATATAGATATATATATATATATATTTTATCAAGCGGAAGCCCCTTCCTCCGACTCTGGGGACCACTCCCTACCTATTAATGTATTTTCAATTGCGTCAGCCAGCCTGCAAAGGGTTGCCTATCTGTTGTTTATGGTTACACAATCAATGAAAGCAAAGTACCCTCTGCAGTGCGGTTGGTGGTGGGAGTGCTGGTGGACGGTGACATGGGGAGGGGCAGGGTGGGTGTCACTGGCAAGTAAACTATGTATTACGGCCAAATACAGGTAATCAACATAAAAATAAATACAATTATTTTCAGTGTGCGCACTGCACTGCCGAATGCGATGCAGTGCGTGCAACAATTTTTTTTTTAATGTATTGTTTAATTACCTGTGATTGTCCTTAATCCATAGTTTACTATCCCCACCCTGCACCTTCCCACGTCACCGCCCGGCAGCACTCCCACCACCGACTGCTACTGACCTGATGTCGTATTACCATCTATAATATGAATATAAGCAATGATCATTGGATCAGATAAATAATCAGCCTTTTTGTAGTACCCAGGGCAAGTTATAAGTGAAATTCTTCATTTTCCCTCATTTAACAGACAGAGTATGGCCAGTGCCACCGGCCGTAAGGCGTTCTACAAAAATATGAGCTTCCCCACCTGCAGACAGTAGTAGTAAATAAAACTAACGTGAGTCTGCATCATGTGGCTCATATCTGTTTCTCTTGGGTGCAAGCTTAGCTGACGGAGCTGGCATGCCGGCAACAACAAGGTTATGTAATTGCGCTAAACTAGAGATAAGAACAACACGACTGGTGTACCGGAGTACATAGTACGATTATAATGTCGGAAACTCCCACAAATGTTAGAGTCCAAGGAAGTAGGAGTAGAGATACTTACCACCAAATCACAAATGTTATGAACTGTGCTTGCTAGTGATACTGTGACACTATGTGTTGAATGATTTTAGTGTTTCTGTTTTGCTAAGAGTATTGGCTACAACATGTTCTTTTTCTTTCATGACATAGATACTCCTTCCACATCCACACCAAAACCATCTAGGAAGGAGTTGGCCGCCAGGGCCTGGCGCCGTAAACTGGAGGCCATTTGCAAAGAATATCGCCGGCTGGTGGCTCAGGCGGAGGAGGAGGAGGTGGCTGTAGCTGCAGCCTCCTCCAATGCCCCGGGCCCCAGTCAGTCCCTGCCTCCAGTTTCACGGTGCCGTGGTCCGGCAGCCGCCCGCCACCGCGCCTCCATCTCAACCACTGCTGCCCCCCACCCTGCATGTAACTGCAGGGCATTTCGCCGCCAGCTGCTCCGCCGGATGGCCCGCTTAGAAGAGAACCTAGAGGAGCGGGTAAAAATCCTGGTGGACAAACACCTGAAGGCCCGCCAACTATAGAGGACCTTGTAATTTGCCCCTTTTTTAATTTCTTTTGTTGGTGGGTGGGTTTTTGGGCATTGGGGATTCATTCGAACATTGGGACTTGGACTTTCGTTTCGTTGTGGACATTGGTTAGGGTTAGGGAGGGGGGTGGGTTAGGTCAGAGTGGGATAGTTTATTTTTGTTAGGGGATATAACATTTTTTACTATTTACTTATACGATGTTAATGTTTTGTGGTGGGTTACTGTTTTCTGAATTCAATCTTAGTTACATGGTTTGTTACTTTGTTTCCATGCTGCTGCATGCCCACAGCCAGTGTTTGATTTAAAAGATCTGCCGATTTTGTAACACACAAACCGATAGATGCAGTACCCCTCACTGAGTTATTTTTAATTGTCATAATAGTACTGTCAGTCTCTCCTCCTAGTCCATACCTCCCACCAAACTTATCTTACCTGTGATTGATGATGAAGTTCGGCACACTGATGGCTGCATGGTTGGTTTCCCAAATGAACGGAGAAGATGCCATTATTGTGGTGGTAGTAGTAGACACTGGAAATAGCATTTGAAAAAATTAAGAGAAAGTCACTTGACTGAGAGACTGTGGGAGGAGTAGTAGAACAAAGTAAACTACAGCATGGGTGGGCAAGCAAAAGAAGATCCTTGCCCTGCCTTAGTTGAAAATCAATTAGTGTTGCTTTCACCACATCTGCCCCAGCAAGCGTGTGATCAATTGTTGGTGTACATTTAATGTAGTCACATCACACCTCAATATAAATCACACAGCCCTGGGGAAGAGGGTTAGGGATTGATGAATGGATGGGAAGTGGGGTTTTGGGAAAGGCTTGAGAAAGAAAAACAGACAGTATGCATGGACACAACAAAAGTAAAACACAAACTTGTAAGATGACCATGATCCATTATCAAAGAAATCAAAGTATAAAGTGAGAAAAAGGAAATGCATGCATGCTGAGGAAGAGAACTTAATGGTTAATGATAATGAGTTGTACTTACTAACTACTACTACCCAATCAGACAGTACAGGTAAGAAATTATTAATATGAAATTTGCCTTGCCTGTCTGCCGTCCTCAGAGCTCAGACCGAACCAAATCACATGCTGAACCGGGCTTACTTTTATTTTTCAAGCTAGCAAAGGAAATGAAAAAATAGTTGTAGGGATCAATTACCAAACAAACCACAACACACAGTCGTAATGATTGAAGAGAAAAAAGGAATCAAATAAATTTAAAGACGAATGATGAATGATACTAAAGTTACTGTATTTTCCTGGTCCAAATGTGGAGTTGCATCATTCTCGTCATTCCTCTTGGTCCTCCCTTCCATGGACACTCCGCACATCAATCTTGGGTACCACTGCCTGCCTGATGCGGATTGGTAAGGTAAGTGTGAGTTGTTTCTCCCACTATAGCACAGGTTAAAGGCCGGCCTGTAAGTGTAGATGGAAAAACAAATGGGGTATTGAAAAATTACTGCATTTAAAACAATAAACTCAATTACAGTGGAGTGCAAGAAGAGAAGACAAGACTCTGGAGAGAACACTTTCAGACTGAGGCAGCTTGGATAGGATACATAGTGTCTACTCTACAGCATTAAGCTACAACAACAACGGGACAGGACTCAGGAGCCAGCACAGCCACAGAACAGGAGAACCTCGGCACAGGCCAGGCACCCTACCCTTTACTTACATTTTGACCGAGCCAGACAAATGTCATATGCACTGCAGCAACCTAGCATTTTCCAAATGAAGTGACTAAATCGATGCGCCACTGTCCCTCATACCACTACACTCTACTCCAGTCCACACCACTACACGGACATCTAGCCTAGGTCTGCTGCGGTTCTTGTTCAAACTGTTTACCTTTTAAGTCAGCCCATGAAACGCAGTTATTCCATCAATTATCTCCGATCCAACTGACTGACTGTGTGCAAAGATAGTATGCTCAGCAGCATCATGATGATGACCGTGTGGTACGTGTTCTCCAACACCAACTCAGTCTGTAGTGACTGATTAAGTTTATAATATATTCCATATTACAAAATTGCAACGGATATTGGCCGGCACCTGCAGTGGTAGGAGTACAATGTGGTTATTAAACAACAAGGAAACATTAACTGTCACCTGACCTGAGTCACTTTTACTTTGTCGATAAACTAGTATAGTTCTACTTCATTCACATTCATTCGTAGTCAGCAAGCATCCAATGCAATGCATGCCATCATTCACAATAATCACTCATTACCTGTCTTGCTGTTCTCTTTGGCTGTCAGATCTGATGCCTGCCTAGCCTTCTGACAGTCAGTGATGAGTTTAATTCAGGTTGGAAACAAAACGGAATATAGCTGGAGTCACGTTTCACTTCTTATGGAGGGACTATTAGAGGCAACATGTATTGTACTATTCTCCATCTCCATCCAATGTCTGGCTTGCTTGAAATGTATTTAGGGAGAGTAAGGAAGATGGAGCAGGACCCTGAGGAGTGGAGTGGACAGTTATGCACAGACGTGCAACTCCAATAGGGAAATAAAAAGAGGAGACTGTTGATGGATTTGTTGTGATTAGATTTTAAACCAGAAAAACAGATACACAGTCACACACGGATAAAGGAAGGGAGAATAATTTGAAAGCCTAGTTGTCAGGGAAGAGGAGCTTGTCCTCAAACTCTGGTGGTTCGGACAGAAGTACGTCTAACAACCCACTACTTATGTCATCGAAGTCGCTCTCCTCTTCCTGCTGTGATTCACGTATTTTGTACTCCGGTGGTATAAAGTGTTGATTCATTTTGATCATGGTTAACCTCTCCACGCTTTTGGGCGAGAGACTGGTCCTTTTCACAGTAACAATGGCACCAGCAGCACTGAAAACACACTCTGAAGAGACACTTGCAACAGGGCAAGCCACATACTTTATCGCCAGCACTGGCTACTTTTCCCATACCAATACACCAATGGGCTTTGCTCCTTGAAGACCTCTGTTGTGTCATCTAGATAGGCCTGAACCATCCGCTCAATGTTCAGGGGTGCTGTGATTTGCTTGGCCTCTTTTGCCTTTGCATCAGTCATGGACGTACAAAACCCTTTCCGTAGAAACCAATCACCTGCTGTTTTTTTAAATGTGACTGATGATCCTGTTGGTGCTGACTGAAATGCTTATAAAGCGCACGAATGCCGCGGCGTCTTGGCGCTGTGAGATACAGAGGAGAAAGAAAGCAGTGGAGCAGTTAAGTTTGGTTAAAAAGCCAGGTCTTTAGGCCCTTCCTGAAGCTCATTTTAGATTTTTGGGCGCGTAATACTGGAGGTAGCGAGTTCCATATTTTAGCCGCCTGGTAGGAGAATGACTTTCCTCCCCATCGGGCTCTGTTTATTCTGGGCTGGTAGACTAGGTCATGATTGGCTGACCTCAGCGTTCGAGAGGGTACATAGCGGGGCAGTAGATTGGTTTAATCATCGGGTCCCTTACCATGTAGGCACCTATGTACCAAGCAAAGAGCCTTGAATTGAATACGGCACCTGACCGGGAGCCAGTGAAGCTCCCGAATGGCTTTGGATGTGGGGTGATGTTTGGAGAGGTTCAGCAGCGCCCTGGCCGCCGCATTCTGGATTGCCTGCAGTTTGGACAGTTGTTTTTCTCCTGCTCCCAAATACAGGGAGTTACAGTAATCAATCCGGGACATTACAAGGGCTCCCATCACCGTCTTTCTTAACATGATCGGGATGTAGGGTAAAACTTTTCTGAGCACCTTGATACTGTAGAAACAGGTCGATGTCACCTGATTGACCTGGGCTTTACACAAGAGATCTTTATCTAATAGGAAACCAAGATTCCTGACCTTGTCTACAGGGAGAGGGCAGGATCCTGCTTCGGGAGGCCACCATAGATCACTCCAGATAGATGGTTTATGACCGAACTCTATGATTTCGGTTTTATCCGTGTCCAGTCTAAGAAAATTGTGGCTCATCCAGTTCTTCACCCCGGTAAGGCAGTTTCTAAAACGTTCCGCCGTGACTTCGATTGACTGTGAAATTGACACTATGAT
Organism: Triturus cristatus; assembly: GCF_964204655.1. Taxonomy (NCBI): domain Eukaryota; kingdom Metazoa; phylum Chordata; class Amphibia; order Caudata; family Salamandridae; genus Triturus; species Triturus cristatus. Next base: position 252,598,689 of record NC_140594.1, read on the forward strand.
TTGAGTGTCATCGGCGTAAGACACCAGTTGTAGGTCATAGGATCTAATCAAGGCTGCTAAAGGGGTGACATATAGGTTGAATAATGTAGGCGACAATGCCGATCCTTGCGGGACCCCACCCGGAAGGGAAAATTCTGTAGATTGCAATCCATTCCAGATCACTTGGTGAGTTTGGGCGCCCAGAAAAGAGGTGATAAGGGCCAGAGCAGTGCCGGTAAATCCTAGGGTGGTTAGTCTTTTTAGCAGGACAGAGTGATTTACAGTGTCAAAGGCCGCTGTGAGGTCTAATAATATCAGGGCCGACCAACCACCCTCGTCCATGGTCTTACGTATTTTTTCGGTGGCCATGATGAGAACTGATTCAGTGGAATGAAGGGATCTAAAACCGTGCTGTGACGGATCCAGCAGCTTCTTTTCATCCACATGTCTCATAATTTCCTGATTCATGGCTTTTTCCAGGATTTTAGCGAGTAGGGGCAGGCAGGAAATGGGATGGTAGTGTTTGGGTTCAGAGGGATCAATGGTGTCCTTCTTAAGGATAGGTCTGATGCAGGCCATCTTCCAGATTTTGGGGAATTCACCTTGATGAATAATTTTATTAAGCAGGGAAGTCAGGACATTTGCGATGCTGTCAGGGATCGAATGCAGTACATAGGGGGGGCAGGGATCCAAGGGGGAGCCAGATTTCATCTGAATGAGTAGAACGGATACTTGCTTCTTCTCTAGTAAAGAAAAACTAGAGAAGCAGGAGGTGGTCGGAGTGGACTGTCCGACATCACTGGTGGATATGTCGGATATCATGGTGCTGAGATCATCATATACCATTTGTACTTTAGTTTGAAAAAAAGTGGCAATTCCAGTAACAAAGCTCTGATCTGGACTGAAGACTGTGTCCCGGGGGCTTTTGACTAAATGGGCTACAGTTTTGAATAGTTCCCTGGAAGAGTTAGAGGAGTTTTGAATTTTATCTGTAAAATAGGTAGCTTTGGCCTGTACAATTATTTGTTTATACTCCTGTAGAACTTTTATGTATTCCAGTTTGTTTTCCTGACTGTAGTCCGAGCGCCATATCCGCTCCACTCGTCGAAATTTAATCTTGATTGCGTTCACCTCTGCCGTGTACCAGTGAGCGGTGGCGGACCGTTTTCATTTTTTTTTTGCTTCCATTGGGACCAGTTCATTGACTGCCTCAGTGATCCAATTACTGAAGTTAGTTGCCCAGTCCTCGCTGTTTCCACATTCAAAGTTCGGGGGGTTTCTGGCCAGTGTTTTGGCTAAAGCGTTAGATTCAAGCTTTTTCCAGGGACGGGTTATTTCAGGAGGCATGTAATTTCTACGCTGATTTACAAGGTTTTTCAGTTGCAAGTTAAAAAAGATAGCGTTATGGTCCGACCATGGTACAGAGAGAATAGACGTAATCTTAATGTGGTTACTGTTGGTAAAGATCCCGTCTGTCAGGCGTAGAATGGCTTTCCAGGCAGAAATACCCTTTTCCCCAGGAGCGATGAGAAAGTCTCACCTTTTCTCAAAAACACTGTCCACCCAGTGTTGCAAGAAACATACACTAGAGTAGGAACCGTGTCCTCAAAAAATGGAGAGACAAAACGAGACACCTCAGACAAGTCTCTTAAAAGGCCAACAGGAGCAGGTCCAGGACATATAGACGTAGAATCTATAGAGGAGAGGTCAAAAAGACAAAAGAGGGAAAAATAACAGGCATTAACAAGGAATGGAATCTATACACGGTCTTAATAAAGCAATCTATACTCTCTAGGTTGTGTACTGCTCCACACTTACTTGCGTTACCCAAGAAAGGCAGGTGTATGTCGCTGGTGCAGGAGTCTCTTCAAATCATAGGCACCGACTGGGAACTTGCCAGTAAGTGCTTCAATCCAATAACAGGTCGATATTGAGTATTCAAAATAAGGCAAGGTTCAAAACATGAACGTGTTCTGGCGTTCTCAAATTAAACTTGTGTCCCCAAAATGAAACGAGTCCTCGCGTTTCCAAATACGAGCACGGAGGAAGGCGGGGGCTCAGTAAAGCAATATCGGAAAGAATCTGACCGCGTCCTCGCGTCTATAATTAGGTATCATAGGGAATACGAGCCCCCGGAAAGCAAATACAAAGAGACCAATGAGAACACGCGACCTCGAGCTCTGATTGGCTGAAGCGACCTCGCGCTCTGATTGGCTGAAGCTCTGGGAAGGGAAATACGGGGTAGGCAAAGGGACAACCTTCACACAGTAAGCCTGCAAGACAGCGGCCAAATCCGGGGAAAGAGGCAAAAGTCACGAAGGTATACGTACTGCCCCCGCAGCGCGTACCTGCTTCTTTCACTCGGTTCAGAGGATAGGGGATGGAGCTCACGCCTGGATGTTGGGTGGCTTGCGAGTGTACTCACTCCGGAATACACGATCAGGGATATCGGGTGTAGGCGGGATCCAGGGTGTCGAGGCCAGCTTCTGCAGGGTTCCACGAGGAGGAGGAGAAGACCTCCAGTCAGGTACACGACAGGATACGAATAGGAAAGCCAAGCACAGAGGCACCGGAAAGGTGGGCTTAAGAACCCTCTCGATCACATGACCTATTCAGGGGCAGTATGGGACAGTACACAACCCTGCTCCGTTACGTTGCTGGGATGGGTAGTCTAAGTACAACACAAGGTGCTTGAGCCCTAACACCGTCAAGGATATGTCCTGCTGAGTGAGTGGGCCTGTCAACTAGCTGCTTCATGTCGAAGCTGAGGAGATTATCAAGAAGAGTGGCTGAGTCCGAGTCGTTATTCTCCTCAAGATGATAGTTAAAATCACCCAGAATAGTACAGGTAACTGAGTCAAACGTTGTTTCTAAAAAGGTGTGTAATGCTTTGGTGAAAGGACCTCTTGGGCCAGGGGGCGATACACAAGCAGTCCCTCGAAGATCAGGCAGTTATTCTCTTTAATCTTAAAGGTCATAGCTTCGGCCTCTAGGTCTTGTTGGGGGCATATACGAAATTTGAGGTGCGATCTATAAATTATCGCAATACCTCCACCCATAGATCCAGTTCTATTTGTGCATTCCACAGAGTAACCTTCAGGAGTGGCAGTGTTCCAATCAGGACCAGAGGCATTTGATGCCCAGGTTTCTGTAAGGAACATAAGGTCAGCGTTGTGATCAGTGATCAACGCTTCAATTTCATGTTTATGCTTCGGCATGGACCTTACGTTCAGTAGTATACATTTGAGAGATCTGTTGTTATTTATCATCGTTTTTAAGCAGTTGTCCTAAAGAAACGGGTGCGCTACAAGTGTCTCCTCTTCTGTCATCGCATCGTCTGGGACAGATCACCGACATATCTCAGAGACTTAATCAGCAGATATGAACCTACCAGGTCCCTTCGATCAGAGGGCGCCGGACTGCTGAAAGTGCCTAGAACTAAGAAGGCTAGAATGGGCGGACGCTCATTTGCACTCCAAGCAGCCCAACAGTGGAATAAACTCCCCTGTGCAATGAGACTGGAGAGCAACGAAACGCGGTTTAGGTCCCTGCTCAAAACTCATCTTTACTCATCTTAATCCGGTCGGTCTGTATGCTGAGTTCTTGGTTAGTGTTAGCGCGGGGACACGCCGTGATGGCGTTACTGTGCGCTCTACAAACTCGATATTATTATTAGTAGCCTGTGGCTGGTTGGTTAAAGCAGTATGCACTTTTTTAGCTGGAGGTGGGCCAGCCAGATTAGGTGAAAAGGTCGGAGGGTTGGTTAGTACTTGAAAGCCACAAGAGGGACATGTGGGGGTCATACAAGTGTCGCCGAAGTCAACGCTTATCGGGTGATCGCAGCAGCGCTGGTCCAGCCTGCATTGATCAAATTTAGAGTATCGCAGGCCGTGAAAACGGGCATAGCTTCTGGCACTAGGCGCGGGTCCGGCGTGGACGGGCGCAGACGGGCTTGCCTTAGGCGCACCTTTGGCGCGCAAACAACGCGCCCGCTGCGCCCGTCCGCTGCGCGTTCGGTAAAAGCACATATTCTATAGGGGAAGTGACGGGGAAAAGAGGGGGGCATGGCTGACCTTAGTGGGCGTGGCCTTGGGAATCCCCGTGAATGGCGTCAGGGGTAGATTGTATGCCGCAGCAGCGATAAATCTGCTGCGCGGGAAAGAAGAGGGTAAGTGCACAGTACAGTTTTTAAATGCCCAGGGAGTGCAATTTAGATTTAAGAACACACATTTTTCACAACAATCATTAAAAGTTTCCTGCGATCGGTCTCCCGGCTTCCGCCTCAGGAGAAACTGTATCTGCGTCGCGCTTGCAATCAGCGCGTTAAGTAGACGGTGGTAGGGGGGCGTGGACGACCTTAGTGGGCGTGGCCTTGGGAATCCCCGTGAATGGCGTCAGGGGTAGATTGTATGCCGCAGCAGCGATAAATCCGCTGCACGGGAAAGAAGAGGGTAAGTGCACAGTACAGTTTTTAAATGCCCAGGGAGTGCAATTTAGATTTAAAAACACAAATTTTTCACAACAATCATTAAAAGTTTCCTGCGATCGGTCTCCCGGCTTCCGCCTCAGGAGAAACTGTATCTGCGTCGCGCTTGCAATCAGCGCGTTAAGTAGACGGTGGTAGGGGGCGTGGCCGACCTTAGTGGGCGTGGCCTTGGGAATCCCCGTGAATGGCATCAGGGGTAGATTGTATCCCGCGGCAGCGATAAATCCGCTGCGCGGGAAAGAAGAGGGTAAGAGCACAGTACAGGTTTTAAATGCCCAGGGAGTGCAATTTAGATTTAAAAACACACATTTTTCACAACAATCATTAAAAGTTTCCTGCAATCGGTCTCCCGGATTCCGCCTCAGGAAAAACTGTTGATGTTATTGCTGGCAGTGTGGTTGACTGCTGGGAGGCAAACGCACTGCTCTCGGCCTCTGAAGTAGAACTTGACTCTGGGTGCCCTGCAGTACTTTTTCTGCCCTGGTGTGGTGGGCCTCTAATTAAGATCCGTTCGTTTTCAAAGTCAGTTGCTTCCTCAGCTATCAAAGTTTTGTACTTGGCAACATCCACTTCTGAAAAAGGAACTACTTCATTACTGCGCAGCAATAATTTGTAACGCGTATCCAAAATTGAGGCAGTAATGTAATGTGGATGTGACACAATGTTATTTTGAATCCTTGTATTGTCAGATAAGCGAGCGACTAAGGTGTCTGCCAAATAATATGCGTCTACTTTGTCATCCACACCTGCGTACATTTCTGACACCTCCTTCAGCTCTTGCTCTAACATGTACAACAATGGGATAGCTTGGCCCATAGTACAGTCCTCCCTGCTCACTTCACGTGTGAAGACCTCAAAAGGAATTAGCATCTCTGTCAGGCATTTGACGAGGTCCCATTGGGCCATCTCAACGGTCATGCCTTTCACAGTAGGATCTCCTGACCTTTTCATGACATAAGCTTTAAGTGGTATGTACTGCTCAAACAGACGCTCAAGCATGTAATACGTTGTGTTCCAACGTGTTGGCACCTCCTGGATGAGTGCTTTGACTGGCATTTTATGCTCACATTGAATGACCCTCAGCTGCTTCCGGGCTTTAAAAGAATGGCTGAAATGTGTGCATATTCTTCTGCAAGTGGTCAGTAAGCTGCTGACTTTGCTTTCATTTTTCAGAAAGTCTTGAACAACAATGTTAATGCAGTGTGCCAAACATGGGACCCTGAAATAGCCACCATCTTTCATGGCCCTAACTACATTACTGCCATTGTCCATGGCAACAAAACCAATGGTAAGCCCTCTTGGTCGCAGCCACTCAAACACCTTGCTGTTAAACTCATCCAAAATGTTTGCAGCAGTATGAGATTTCTCCATAGCAAACATGGCTACAGTTGCATGTTTGCGAGTGTCTTTAAAAATCTCAGCGGTGTCAACAACACCGTCAGATATCTTATCTTTAACACCCGAAAAAGAGACCCAGTGTGCAGTGATGCACATGTAATCAGTGGCTTGGCAACTGGTCCACATGTCTGTTGTCAGGTGTATACTCTGAACAGCATTCTGTTTTAAGGCTTTTCCAAGCAATTCCAGCACGTCGTGATGTATTGCTGGAACAGCAACTCTTGCGAAATAGTAGCAGCTGGGAACTTTCCATTTTGGGCAGATGGTGGTCACAAATTCAAGAAAACCCACCCCTTCAACAAAAGAAAAAGGGATAAGTTCCAGTGCTAACATTTTAGCCAGCTTCGCGTTGTACAAACGTGCTATTGGGTGGTTGCGTTCGTACTGCCCCTAGTTCTGTGCTCAATGCGCACTGGCTTTGTTGCAAGGCAGTACTCCTCGGTGTCTCAGGCTGACTATCGCGGGACAGGGCTACCTTTGTGTACCACTACCACAGAGAATGTCTCCCTCTTCTTCCTGTTCCACCGTGAGTGGACTTTCTACTTGTTTATGCCCAACAGCAATGGTTCAAGTTTTTATGCAACTAAGGTGCTCCTCCCACTGGATTGCGTGGTGTTTTTTCAGATGGGTCATTTGACCTCCAGTACCATAGTTTGTACCAAGCTTACCACGACTAACAGAGGTATGACAAACGGAGCATATAGCAATGTTCTCCTCCTTTCTGCTAACCGTAAACAAGTCTCACACTGGGGAGCTTAACTTTTGTCTCCTGCTGGAGGTGCCACTTCCAATGCCGGATGAACTGGAGGGTGTGTGTTGAATTTGACTCTGTGCAGTACCACTACCTACTTCTGCTGAGGTGGTGCTTGTGCTGGATGTAGGACGCTGCCGGCCCTTTGCTAATGGAAATATGGAAGCTGGAGGTCGTGTTGGTGTTACCTGTGTTGGAGGTATGCGTGCTATATCCCTCGTAACCATTTTGGATAGTGTAAAAATGTTGGTCTCCATCTCCTCAGGCCCGGGAGTGATGTTCGTGATGACTGGCTCATCTTCATCATCATCATCATCCTGCTCTTCTACATCAACCTCCATAAGTGTAAGGCTTTCTGGAACCTTCCTTTTCCCATGCCTGCTCTTGTGACACGTTTCCCTCTCAGACTCAGTGTGTGGCTTCCAAGTGGCATCTAGATCATCAGCAGGGGGGCTTAGTGAAGAACTTGATGTACTAACCCTCCTTTTCCTTGCTGGGAATTTGGAAGCCAATGCAACTTCTAAAGGAGTGGCTTCCTCTTCTTCCTCTGCATGAGGCTCAATTTCCTGAACTGCCCCTACTACGGGAGGAACTACAGCTACTATTGCGGGAGGTGGTTGCGGCTGTTGACCACTTATCTGCTGTGTTCCCTCCTGCATTGATTGTGTACTACTTTGAGATAGCGATAAGTTTAGTTCAGGCTCAGCATCACTGCTTTCCACCGGTGCTGCCCCCAGCTTGGCCCCCCGACAACGCTGCTGCTGGCGTCATTTTTGGTGTCCCAAAAAAGGTTTTGGGAGGCACACCAGACTTAAGTGACACTTCCTTCTTCTTCTGTTCCTTCTTCTCCATGGCAACTTTCTTGGTACCGGAGGACCTGCTACCTGCTTTCTTTGGGGGCATCTTCTTCAGATGTCAAAACATCACTCAGTTGCACAAGTTGCAGAGATGCCTGGTCAGGTCACTCACACGTCACGTCGTGTACAGCAGCTGGACGTCGGTCTGGCACCACAACGGTCGATGATGATGACACACCTCCTCCGTCTTTTGTGCACCTAAAAGAAAAAAGCCAGAAGAACACCAGTCAAAAGATCAATAATACAATATATAACTTCTTAGTGTCTGGTGGGTGGTCACAATTATTAAATTTTATGAAGTCAGTGAACAACAACAATATAGCCATTTATGAGACTGACAAGGCCAGGGCTCCTGGTGTACTTGTACTGTGTACACTCAGGAAGAAGAATAGCAAAGAACAAAAACATAAATGTAGTGTAGCCTGTTTGCCCTAAATAAAAAATTGTGCATCTAATGGGATGGATGCAGCATCAGGGAGCAACAACAACAAACATATACACATAAAAACTAAAGGCATTTATTTACAACACCCAAAAAGTGAAATGTACCCCCGAAAAAAAGTAAAGCCCACATTTTACAATTCAATCCAAAGCCATACATGATGTTGAAATTTAACGCACAACACAAAAACAGTTGTTTAAATTCCATGCACCCGTGATGATTGATGAGTAGTACCCCTGGGCCTACTGTACAACTAGGCCACAAGCTTGGAGGCCTATGGAAAAAGCACAGTGGCTGGTACCACAAACTGGCCGAAACACATGCTCAGGCCACCCACCACAATAATAACAAAAAAGTGATTACAAAGGACATGAACAGGAAGTTGTAGTCTCTGTGGGACTTACTTCCTCTCCTAAAAATATTTTTTTTTAAATAAAAGTGACTCCGTGCTCCTAAACTACAGCAGAATGACAACCTGAGGAGTTTTTTTAGCAAAATGCACAAAATCAGCGTTTTCGAGAAGGATTTATGTTGCTCGCGAGATATTGTTTGCCAGATTGCAAATGCTGCGTGTTTGGGATCGCAAATTGTACAAAAAGGCTTTATCGTGTGTGCGAACACGCATATTGAGAGCGCGAAAATGACAAAAACTGTAAGTCCGCGTTGTCGCGCTGTGCAGAGTTACCGAAAGTACGCAAGCTGAATCCCTAGGGTTTCCTACTGGCTGAAAAGCCCTATTTATTTAACACACACCCAAAAACTGCTATTCCACCCCAAAAAACACCTTTTGCAATTCAATCCAAAGCCATCCATGGTGTAAAAAAAGAAAAATTCAACAGACAACACAAACTGTACATTTAAATTATGCACCAAAGATTTGAGGATGACTACCTCTGGGCCTACTGGCAGACTAGGCCACAAGCTTGGAACAGAATGGCAAAAGCAAGCACACTGCTTGGATGGCTCCACAAAATGGCCGCTACACACCCACAACAACAAGAAATGGAAAACAGACAATGTAAACCTATGGCAAAAAAGCACATGCCTGCCTTCACAAAATGCGTTACAACAAACTGGGGTGGTGTAGTGGGCAAAAAAACGATGGATTTAACCCAGATCTCTTGACTGGGGGAGAATGTCTGCATTGTCAGAATTCCGTCCATCATTTATTTGTTGTAACGCTTTTCGCCCTAAGTGGGATGGGTATTACCAGACGTGGGACCCGTGCTCACTACGCCACTGGAGTCAAGCTATCCTGGCTGATGACGGCTGATAGCCAGAAACCGGTCCTAGGATGCTTGATTCCGGTCCAGGGAAGACATGGTTTGGCAGTTCGGGCTGGACTGTTCCCATGAGGCACAGGGTCAAGACTGATTTGCATATGGCCATGTCTAAACTGGGGTGGTGTAGTGGGCAAAAAAACGATGGAATTAACCCAGATCTCTTGACTGGGGGAGAATGTCTGCATTGTCAGCATTCCGTCCATCATTTATTTGTTGTAACGCTTTTCGCCCTAAGTGGGATGGGTATTCCCAGACGTGGGACCCGTGCTCACTACGCCACTGGAGTCAAGCTATCCTGGCTGATGACGGCTGATAGCCAGAAACCGGTCCTAGGATGCTTGATTCCGGTCCAGGGAAGACATGGCTTGGCAGTTCGGGCTGGACTGTTCCCATGAGGCACAGGGTCAAGACTGATTTGCATATGGCCATGTCTAAACTGGGGTGGTGTAGTGGGCAAAAAAACGATGGATTTAACCCAGATCTCTTGACTGGGGGAGAATGTCTGCATTGTCAGCATTCCGTCCATCATTTATTTGTTGCCTTCACAAAATGGCCGCCACACACATGCTCAGGCCACCCACCACAATAATAACAAAAAAGTGAATACAAAGGACAGGAACAGGAAGTTGTAGTCTCTGTTGGACTTACTTCCTCTCCTAAAAATATTTTTAAAAAAATAAAAGTGACTCCGTGCTCCAAAACTACAGCAGAATGACAAACTGAGGAGTTTTTTTAGCAAAATGCTCAAAATCAGCGTTTTCGAAAAGGATTTATGTTGCTCGTGAGATATTGTTTGCCAGATTGCAAATGCTGCATGTTCGGGATCGCGAACTGTACAAAAAGGCTTTATTGCGTGCGTGAAAATGACAAAAACTGTAAGTCCGCGTTGTCACGCTGTGCAGAGTTACCGAAAGTACGCAAGCTGAATCCCTAGGGTTACCTACTGGCTGAAAAGCCCTATTTATTTAACACACACCCAAAAACTGCTATTCCACCCCAAAAAACACCTTTTGCAATTCAATCCAAAGCCATCCATGGTGTAAAAAAAAATTCAACAGACAACACAAACTGTAAATTTAAATAATGCACCAAAGATTTGAGGATGACTACCTCTGGGCCTACTGGCAGACTAGGCCACAAGCTTGGAACAGAATGTCAAAAGCAAGCACACTGCTTGGATGGCTCCACAAAATGGCCACTACACACCCACAACAACAAAAAATGGAAGACACACAATGTAAGCCTATGGCAAAAGCACAATGCCTGCCTTCACAAAATGGCCGCCACACACATGGCCAGGACACAACAACAACAAGCATAAGCCAAGAGGAACAAAGAAAAGAAATGCAGGCCTTTAAGGAAAAATAAGCACACACTACTAAACTACCACCACAAAATTGCCACAAGCCACATGCCCACTCACTGTCACAACAGGCCATGGAAAACTATGAAGTGAAGCAGGCTATGAATGGACAAAGGAGGCCTGCTAAACAACACAGCTTTAATACAAAAATGAAAATCAACAGGGCTACAAAAGGATTGGAAAGAAGTTACACATCAAGTACACACATCCAACAAAGGTATTTCACACACACACACAAACAGTGAAATACACCACAGCCACATTTAGCATTTCAATCCTATGCCATCCATGCCCTACATGATGTTGAAATTCAACAGACACCACAAAACATGGACCCATGGGTACCCTACTTGCTGAAATTGCAGAGAAAAACAACTAGGCCCCTATTGAAAGTACAGCCCACCCACAACAATGATTTAAAAAAAAAAATGAAAATCCCAGAAAAATATAGGTACACTACAAACATGCCCCAATGAAACAAACACACCAATTCTCCAACTTACTTGTAGTAAATTAAATCTAAAATCAAAAAGTCCTCAAATAAATCCAATCCAATGGTATATGATGCAGCAGACAGACACAAACAGTGATCTTTCCATTTCCAGCTCCAAATCCAAATGAAAGTGAACAGCACATGGACAAAGCACTGGGAGGAGCCTGCTGGACAGGAACAGGAAGTTGGAGACTCAGGGGCACTTCCTTCCTCTTGAAAAAAAGAGTAAAAAAGACTACAGCAAAATCACAATCTGAGAAGTTTTTCTGAGCAAAATGATCATTTTAGAGAAGGTTTTATGAAGCTTGAGAGATATTCTTCGCCAGACTGTAGTTTTTGCATGTTCGGAATCGCGATCTTACCAAGGCAGCCGCCGGAAGTCAGCTCGCGCGCCCGAATGACGTGTTCGCGTTCGCACACTCTCGCGGGCTTGGGCAGCCATATTACAAATCTCATGGCGCACGCGAACAGACAGAAAAGCAAGTTGGCGAACGCAGAATCACGGTAAGACGTTACCGCGTGCGCGAGAATGAATATTGAGCGCGCAAGGAAGCAAAAACACTACGCTGCGCGCTAGATCGCGTAGCAATCTGCAACTTCGCGCTCTATGCGAATCGCGAAGTTGCCTAAACTTCGCAAGCTCTGCGAACGGAGCGTAGTTCAACGCCCAGGCTTAATCTTAAATCAGTTTAGGGTTCTAAAGCATGGCAGGTACAAGGTACAGAAGCTCTGCATCGTGCTTGCCTTATCCCAAACCACATGTTGTTTTTGAATTCTACCAGTTTTCAAACCACCTGCTTTGGATTGGCTACTTCTAAAAAGATTAATTTCCCCTCTATTCCTGATCTGGGCACTTATCCAAAATGGAATAATCACACAGATCTGTCCCTTGATGCGTTGCAGTCATATGTTACTAATACACCCTTCAACATTTCAAACTTTTATCCTGAAGGATGGTTGATATGGCAGAAGAGCTCGGATTCCTGTCAACATCGTTTTTTGTGTCTATACCAGTGCTTAATTTGTAAAATATTAAGTCCAGGTGCTCAAATTTTTCTAGGAGGCCACACCCACTTCCCCCAGCTCCACCCACTTCTTCCATTGGCACCACCCACGTACTATATTGGCTCCACCCACATCTTCCTCTGGCACTACTGAAAGCCAGATGTAATACCTGATCTAAATTTCAGCAAGGGAGCCTTCCTCAAGTAAGATTTTGATAGGAGGTTCCCCTGCCCCGCGAACATTTTGAAAAAGATGACATCAAAAGTGCATTTAAAGCACTATTTTGGAACAAATTGGGTAAAATGACAAAGCCATCACTGAAGTCATAGGATTGTGAAAAATCCAATCATCACACAAAGAACAAGCATAGCAAATTAGCCTGGAGCATTTTGGCAGAGGTGGTGAGAGTGTGGTATGTATGCAGTGGAGCAATTTTAAAATCATGGTTGCAAACATATTACTAAAGCATGCTGTGGTAGCGCTCTGTCATTTACTGACAGCACATTTTCCATTGAAATTGCCAAAAAATCCCACTGACATGCAGATTTACTAATAAAACTATGTACTATTCAAACGATAATGAGTAGAAATTGGGCTTCAGAAAATATTTACAATTTGCTCATCACCAAGTATGGTGTCTGAATTAATTTTGATCCTATTAAATCAGAATCACAAAATAATATGCTTCACTTCTCTAAATGCTGATATACTTTGAAATATTTGTGCAGTTCCTTGACTTTGACAGATAGTTTGTTTTACAAAAGCCACTAACTTTACAGTCACAGAAATAAAAGTAAATACCACTCTCCGTCTAAAAATAGCAAACATCAATTTGTCAGATGACATAGCCTGCCATTTGACCTGTTTAAACCCACAGCAAACCTGACAAGATGAAAAGAAAAAAAGTAAAGGCATTTTATTTTCCATTCCCCTCTTGAACTCTACCCTGATTATTTTGGGAGTGATGAAACAGCACCCACACCCCTATTTCAAGCACCTATGGCCCAGGCTAGAAAGCATTGAAATGGCCCACATTAAGGTCGGACAATACAAACTAAGCAGGTCACTCACCACCACCAGTCTGCTCTGCCTGTGCCGCCCTCTATCCTCGTGGCTCAAAGACCCTGGAGAAAGCCTATCACAGTCTTGGTCCAAAACTCGAGGTCACAGAACAGACCCTGGGAGCGCTGTGCAAGGCAAGGGGCACTCGGCGAGGGGTTACATATCGAAAGTGAGGGGCTCCTGCATACTGGGGAGTCCAGGCACGCATTTGCATATTGTTTAAAGCATATGCTATGTGCCACACGGAGAATAGGCATTAAATAATATGTAATTACGTGTCAAGATGACAGCGAGGCATGGAAGGCAGGGCAGCATATTATTTAATGCTTATGCATGCATCATAAGCATTACATAATATGTAAATGCGTGCCAGGGCGAGGGCAGGTGCCACGGTGGCAAGGCCGAGGAACCACCAACCAGCGCAGTTAAATTTGTAGTGCTTTCGCGCTACTAGACCGAATAACGGCCCTGGGGGTGGGGTGATGTTTATTTTAAAAAGTGGAAAAAAAGCAAGAGTGCACATGCTGAGCCGGCCAGAAGGGACTGGAGAAGGCGAGGCTGGCAGCATAATGGGCTTGGTGCAGACTGCACAGGGGTCTTATGATTTCTTACTGTGAGCCGATTTTGCAAAAAAAAAAAAAATAGGCCTCCACTTACTGAGAGAGCTGACTACCTGCCCCTCCTCCTAAGTGCTGGCACCCCGAAAAATGCATCCATAAATTCACTCAGAGAAAATAGGCCTCCACTTACTGAGAGAGCTGACTACCTGCCCCTCCTCCTAAGTGCTGGCACCCCGAAAAATGCATCCATAAATTCACTCAGAGAGAGCTGACAACCTGCCTCGCACCCCATCAACAAGATAGTGGCTCAATAAATTTGCTCCATCCATCGATCAAAGCACTACCCTTCACCCGCAACTGGTGTTTGGGAGTGGGGGGGTTTTTCCAGGAACTCCCTAAAACACACACTATAATATTTACAAGTACTAGAGTAACTATCAATAAAAAAAAGAGACGTGGTTATGTAGCATCTGACATTACGCACGGCACAGATGGATCTAAGGCAGACGGAAAGTTACTTACAACCTCATGACTGGTGTGTCTGTACATTCCAGCTCATCGAAAACAGGCGTTATTTTGGATTTCCTGTTCCACGCAAATTGCCTTAATGTCATTTGTTCTACGAGCAGTTAATGCTCCCTCCACACAACAGGGTAAAGCACTTCATGGCCGGGATAGGCAGCGCCTTTTGATCTCGCCACAAAGTAGAATAGACCGCTTCATGCGTGAAATGGAGTGACTTTCTATTATCTGCCACCAGCCTCTGTCGAGATTTTACTAAGATTTATGTGGGTAAACGCTCCGTGGTGGCAATCGGAAAAAAATCTGCGCACGTCCCGCTGCCTGCCGCACAGCCCCTACAACATCAGATATGCTGGCATTTAACATCTTAACCCGGGCCAAACGGGCGGCTGGCCTCGGCTCAATCGAAGCACACGGGGACTTGGGAGACCCAGGCCAGGACAATTCTCTGCACCGGCTCTGACCCGAGATAGCCTCTAAGGACTTAGCCACTGTTAAGCAGTCAGTAAACTTTTTGGGAGGGGAGGAGCGGAGGATACTACTCAGTTCAAAGGCAGGGCCTTTAACTTTAACAACGGCAGGCCAGCCCGGCCCTATCGTGATAATAATGAGAACCGGACCAGACTACGGCGTCGGGCCACTGCTAGGCCAAACCATGCCCGCGCAGGCAGAGTGCAATGCATAAATTGAATGCTGAGAATACTTCGGGCAGGCAGGGCCTTCTTTAAAACTTAACCCCGGCTGGTGGTGGCCCTACTGTAATATATTAATGAGTATGTGTACCGTGAGCGGCCGGGGCTATAATGTGTACGTATGGCTGGCGGCCGTTACTAGGCCGAGCCAGCTGAGCCCAGGCAGGACTCGGGAGCATGCAGCGAGCATGCATCATCATCGAATTTGAGTATACGACGATACTTGCAGGGGCAGGGCATTCCCTTCTTTAACAACTGTCTGATATAAATGATGAATTAAATAAATGTGTACCGTGGGCCGGGACAGGGCCAGGAACAGTGCGCCATCGAATGGAGCCGGACTACCGGAGCTACTAACTACCACGGTGCCAACCACGGTGCCGACACGCCACCACTGACTGGGGCTGGGCATGTGGCTTGGCATGATGATGTCTGACTGACTGATACTTAGTACTTACGGTTCGTTACACTTGTCATGGTCGGCCGGGGCTGCCTGCGGGGCACTTTATTAACTAATAGGGTGCCTGGTGGTGCTGTCTGCCCTTAACGTGGTCGGACTGGCTCTAATTTGTGACGTGCGGGCGTGGCAAGCAGAAAGAATCTGCGTGAACAAACAAATCCGACCCAATCATTGTCTGACTCCCGCCCATTACTGCTCCCGAGTCCCGCCCACCACCAGCAGCACAACAGTACACTGAACTAAGGGCCGCGCCCGCACGACACTGCGCCCGCCATGGTGACGCCATGAGTCAAGTGAATATCATTATTGTGATTAATGATGAATGGAGCAAGCAATTGGTTTGCTCCGGCTGACCGTCGTCAGTACTGTCTGAATGGAAGCACACTGGCACTCAGCAGACCCAGAACCACTCTGCGCTGACTGCGAGACACTGAGCAGTCAGTATTAATTATAATAACATCATGTCATAATATGTGGCGACGTGCAGTCATGCAGACTGGTGTAGACCCGGCCCTGAAAAGTAAGTGCCGGTGCTAAGCACCGGAAAGCACCGGCACAAATTAAGCACTGGTCTATACCCTGGCTATACACAGGTTAGAGTGGACCCCCGATTTGAATCTTCCCATTCTGTTACTACCTATTCGGTCGGGAAGTTATGTCAGAACTGGCTGCAACATTCCACCTTGGCATCTGTTAAACTTCATTTATCAAAATTAAATGACAAAATAGATTTGAATGATTTTGTTAAAGGTCCAGTGGGTGGCTGGTCCAAAAGATGGGTGTGTGCTGTTTATAACGAAGTTTGGAAATTATCTCAAATTGAAGCTGCTTCCAGGTTAAGATCTATTGATCAAGCAAATTTGGAAAAAGTGCTAGCCGTCATCGATAATATCATTAACACCCTTTCTTCCAGAATGTACACATTAAATAATATTGTTTCATCTGTTGTGGATATTGTACAGGATGATATGTCTGTTTTATACCATGGTCAAAATCAATTACGTTCTATAATGCAGTTTGCATGGACTCTAAAAACATTGAAGGCTGGGAAAGTTCCTTGGGACTACATGAACACTTCATCCTTATTCATGCCGTTTAATTTGACTGCTAAACAACAGTTCATGTCCATGAAGGATGCAACTTACTCATTATTGCATATCGAAAATTTGGAACCTTTACCTTTCTCTGTGGCCGAATCGAACTCAGCTGTGTGTCTTATCCATGGTTTAATCACCTTGCCATTTCCATTGGTTAAGTTCAGTTCATGTATGAAACAATATGCCCTAGGAAGATATGAACCATTGGGTACTGCTTTCCTGCATGAAGTTTGGTCACTCCCATTTACATACAGGTGCATGAGAGAGGGTAGAAAAGTTTATTTAAAAGGAGAGTAATGCACTTCCACACCTGATAACTCAGTAGTCTGCAGGCACATCCAATTGCATGGCGCCTGCAATGTTCAGGCACCGAATTTAGCTTGCATTCTGAAAGGAAATCCTGTGCCAGCAATTACGCTCACTTTTACATTATTAGTTAACGGTAGTTATTTGCTTTTAAATAATGAGCCATGCTGCGGGATGCTAGTGGGAATTCCGTACATTGTAAATGGCTCACAATGTGTAGTCTACTGTAAAAATGTCCTTTTCCCGCCCCCGCATGGGAGACTGGATGTATCCATCTAGCCTTCCATCCCAACCTTGAAAGTTCAACAAGATGAGCAGAATAAGGGCTCTATTGTCTCAATAAGAAGTCGCAATGACTTCCTCCCGTGAAACATTTGTCCTTCACGTAGCAAACACCCGCACCGAGGTACATGCGCTTTTGAATACTGATCTCCCCCTTCATTTCGGTGCTCTGATTCATACTATATCCAATGCCTCGTCAACAACTGGCTTAGTGCATTTTTTCAAATTTGTGGGCTCCGGCCTCGTGACCTCATTCCAAACAATATTTGGTGTGATACCGGCATTTTTTCATTCTATTTTCTCCAGCGTCTTTGGCGGGCATCCGTTGGTTCTTGCCCTCACTGCTGGTGTGTTCCTGTTGGTCTGCTTGCTGCGCAATGGCTGCATGATATGTATCACACGACAGCCTGCCCCGGCTGCTTCAACTGCGTAACCGGATGCTAGAATACTATGGAACATTACCACTGGCCACTTTAAGCGTGGCCTATGGATTGTCCTTCCGGTTCTCCTACTTTGCTTGTGTGCAACCTGTTTTCCATTGCCTAGATTGTCCATTCGAATGGGCTCTGTATTTGTGCCTATCAAACTCGGCGTCTCCTGCCCCGGACTATGATCGAGTGATGAGTCCCTTAGTGGCTCATGAGTTGGACTGTTCTGGCATCGGGATTATGTCCTGTGGAGTGGCACATGGAGTCCTAGGGAATTGGGATATATATCAGGCAGCTTATGACTTCTTGGTGAGAAGTTATCTTGAAGAACACGCAAGTTGTCCTCTGATTGTGCTAGAGGCTCTAGTTATTCAGGAACATGTATGTTTATTTACTTTACTTGACTGGATGGCGGAATCTTTCGCAGAACATTATAATGACTTCCTCTTGGATGCAGTTGCTACTTATTGTGCCTACACATTGATGGATTGAATTGTTAGTAGTCCTTCTTCCGCAAGTCCAAACCCGAAGATATTGAATTTTTTTCTTTTTTACACTAAAGTTAGGCTCTGTCAAGCCAGTGTGAGATGTTTTAATTTTTGCTTTTTTTCAAACACGTTTTCGAACTGTCACTACCAATTATATGGATTGACAATACCTGAACTTGGTTCTGTCTCTATCGAACTTGAACTCTGCGTTCCTACTTTGCTTCCCTATTGTGTTCATGGTCTGATCAAGGGAGGGTGTAGTGGAGACGGAGTTCCATGTACACACATTGTTATGTTAGCATAAGCGCCTTAGATGTAAAACGCCATCTTGCCACTTTTGCTGCTTTTGCACACAACACTGCAGGTAGCTGTAAATACAGGAAAACTGCTTGCTTGCTTTTTATTCACATGAGAACGGTCTGTTGTTCACATCCCTAGACGTGCACCGCGACCTTAGTCTGAACACTGTGTGCAGAAGCCTTCAAGGTCAAATAACAATGTATGCTTTTGAATTCATGTTGATCGGCCCACGCTCCAGCCATAACACGCACACAGCGTCAAATATCTGAAACTCGGGTGCCTTTAATATTGCATTTGCATGCATGATTCAGACACTTGGAGAAAACCTTTTCCAGACACAGAGCAGAGCTGATCCTGTGAGTTGATTCACCTAAGTTGATTTTTACTGTATGGGGTTCCTCCATTCAAACCTAGAGACCTTCTATTAGTTTCATAAAACTAGCTTGCTTGAGAAGGGAGGGTGGCTTTATTTCACTATCATTTGTAATATGATTTCTCCCTTCATTTTCTATGGTATTGTAACAATGCTGATGGTTTTGTTTTTAATAATTTGTCTGCTTATATTAGCCAAAGTACTGCTCCTTAGGGCACGTAGTTAAAAGTAAACATTTTAAACTTTATCGTGTCTCTGATTACTCTTGTTGTGGACTGATATGACTGAGAATAATAACAGAAAGGTGTTTCTGATTTCCACCATTCCTGAGACAACTCTAAGTCGCTTGTTCTGGGTTGTCTAATAATTGGTAGCTTCAAGATGATACGGAGAACGATTGAGACACTGATGCTAGTCGGATAGGGGTTCTGGGTACTGAGGTGAGTTTTTGGTACAACGCAATTCACTGAAGTCCTGGTTTCCTGCGCATAGTTCTGTGCATGGGCAGAATCCCTGCAACACTCCCTAACACGTAAAGCGATCTCACTCACCTATCGCAAAGTAATAAACAACAAGCCCGATCCACTGATACGTCTACCACAGCTGTGTGAAACAGACCTGGGATACCTAGAGGACGATGACTGGCAGGAAGTTCTTTCCTCCCCTAGGTAGGTTGCCATCCCAATGCATCTACAACTCATTCAGCTGAAAATTCTACACAGAACATATCTATCAGCATATATACTGGTCAGGATGGGCAGTCAATCGGATCCTAGTTGCCTCAGAGCGTGCACAGCCGAGGGTACCTTTTTTCATATAATCTGGGAGTGCCCAAAGCTTCAGCCTTATTGGGAGAAAATTGTCTCTACACTGGCGAGTGTATGTGGGAAGGCCATTGTTCACTTCCCGCGATTCTGTCTAATAAATGTGTGGGATGCCACTGACCTGACCTGACTCAAACAGAGCGCATATGGGTGTCCCTGAGGTTTGTCCTTGCTAAAAGGAACATAGCTCAGGGGTGGGGGACAGAAGATCTACCTAAATACTCAAAGTGGGCTAAGGATATGGACAGTGCCATGCTCGCAGAGAAGGATGTGTTTAAGCATAGAGGTTGTCCCTCGACATGGGATCACAATTGGGCGAACTGGAACAAGTCCCGTGGTGAAATATGTATCTCTCCTTCGATTGAATTGCAGAAAAATGACTTGGATATTGATCTTCGTACTGTCTAATGTCATACTGCGAAGTAATTTCATTTGTAAACATGCTCATGTGCCCTACTCTTCATATGTTATTGCTGTGTGGCTTTGTGACCTATCGCTGTACCATCACAACTGTTTAATTAAAAGAGAGTAAAAAAAAAAAGAATAACAGTACAGTTGCAAACTTAGAGAAGAGTAAGGAAAACTGACCAACTGCTGTAGCCAGGCAAAGAGCCAATGAGTTTGACTTCTCTGCTCTTCCGACCTGAAAAACTCTCTCCTGCATGAATCAAAAGTGACTAATAAAAGCTCCTAGTGAACCAGCCCCGTAGTGAATAAAAGTACTCCAATCTCCTTTTGTCGATATATATTTTGGAACCTTGTGCTTTCCCCTGAGACTTGGTGTGTGTAGCGTAATGTTCATGGCATCTTTGATAGTTATTTTCTAATAGTTCCTCTTATCCCACCTTCACCTCTATCTTTGTTTTGATCCCACCTCAGCGGGTACATAAGGTGAAACTGGCACAATACCCATGGGGCAGAAATAAAAGAGGCATGATCCTGAAAGTGCTCAGAGATGTCATAGCTCTTCCAAGCTTATCAAGCTGATAAATATTGCAATTGTACCCTACCTCCAAGAGAATCCATTTTTTGTGTAAATAATATTCTGCAGTACCCTCTATCATTGCTGGAGTTAGAGGGCAAGCATTCCTAGCTGTCACGTTTTTGACTCTCAATGGGCTATCCAATGAGTTGAGAGAACTGATTTCACGGCCAAGGAACTTTAGATCACCTCAAAGAACTCATAAATAGGATACTAAACTTCAAATGTGTGGCATGCATAGTCAAATTCTGGGAGGATAACTAGAATAGGTCTTGTATCCTGTTTTGTGGGGAGGGAACAGTCTTGATTAATTGCCAATAATAGTGAAGCCTAGAAGTCTTTGTACTTCTTTAACACTGTTCAGTGAGGGCCACTCTATGACTGTTAAGACCTTCTTTCGATCCAAAGGCATTCCTCTTTGAAAGATGTGAAACCCAAGGAAGTCACCTTTGATGGTACAAAAATACAGCTTTCAAAGTTTACATACAATAAATTAGTACATACATGGAGAAGAATCTCTCTCAATTGTTATCTATGCTATGATTGTGCCTTGGCAAAATCAGAATATCATTTAAGTAGAATATAACATAGCTATGCAAGAGGTCACTCAAGACATTATTGGCAAAGTGCTGGAATGCATCTGGAGCCAAAAGGGCATCGCAAGATATTCAAAATGTCCATACCATATATTAAAGGCCATCTTCCATTCATCTTCCTCTTATACACTGACTAAATTAAACACACCTCACAGGTCCAATATGGTACAGACCTTGGTTTCCTTTAATCGGAAGGGTAACATTTGGGACGCTTAATCTTATTCAATTTGCAGTAGTCTATGCACCATCAATTTTCACCTCTAGTTTTCAGAATGAAGTTAATGGGTGCAACAACAGGAGAGGAATAGTGTCTATTTAAGATTCTCTTCTAAATACTCTTAAAGACATTGATATTCTTTAGGACTGAGAGGGTGTGGCCTGCAAGATGACCGAATAAACATGACCCGATTTAGCTTCCTGGGCCATGGAAACATCTGGCAGTATCCTAAGACATAAACATACATACAAACCTACTGATCGAATGATAAATGTTTGGTGAACAGAGATGTGCAAACAAACCTCAGATTAAGCATCAGCAGCAAAGCATCACAGTGCCGCTGTGGATCAGGTTTATATGTCCTGCAGCCTAGTACAAGACTCTGCTGGGTGTGTAGAATACCACTATAAACACAGAAGAAGTATGCATGGTCCGGCGATAAAATACAACAGTAGAGGGAAGCAGAGCTGACTGCCAAGCCTCCCCTGGCACCAGAGAAGACGCGAAAAGAGAATTAAATGAAGAGGGAGAATTGGCAGCACTGATCTATGTGATAGCTGTAAGAAGAAACTAGCTGTGTGGCAGAGGGGAGCAGTAATAATTACAAATGTGTTGCAGCAGGAGTAGCAAAGCTTCAAAGTTAATGATCCTAAAATAATGAAACATCATGCTTGTAGTGTGGCAGAGTAGAGGGACTGAAGCCCTGGTGTTCTGAGAAGCACAGATTGTTGAGTTGTAGGAGAGAAGGGAAGACACATACAGGATTCAGTAGTGTTTTGAGGCTGTTTGAGGGGATAGGGTGATCTGAGTGTGTAAGTCTATACATAAGCCTCACAGAGCAGAAGTAATTAATCAATTGAAACTAATACATCAACAACTGCGAAGGTACAAATAAATAATTGCCACAGCCAACAAGACAGGGAAGTATCCCCCTAGAACTATGTTGAGATGGTAGGTAATTGATGGCGCCTGCATCAATGCTTGATTCAATACTTGCAGCAATAACAAAGCATATGAAATCTTTGAGTTATTAGACCTGAAGCTACACAGACCATCGGACAAGAGTACAACACAGTCTAAGGTCGAGCTGCAAAAACTCAATCAATCTTGTCCATGCCTCACCCATTCCTACAGGAGGTAAAAGCGAACAGCATGAACTAAGGAACTCAAAGAAAATGTCAGATGGTAGAACTAAGGTGCGGGGGGAAACCAGGGGGAGCTTTTTTAGACTTGTTGGCTCAGTGGAACTATACCTAATCGAATAGTTTACTACTGTGGTAGCCCCTAGTAGACTTTTTGAATTCTTCGGAAAGAAGAGGGTCGCTCAGTGTTGGCAATGGTGCAGAGGCCGGGACCCTTTACAGAATCGGTAGTATCAAAACTACTAAATTACAGGGACATAATCCTATAACTTGCCAGATGTAATGGACCTCTCACAGTGAATAGCAACCAAGTCAACATAAATCTGGGTTATACTACAGCAGCACAACAGCTACAAAATAAGTTTCTGTAGTCAAGAAATATATTAGTAGTCTACACCGAAAATGCGAGCTACAGTTCCTCTCAAGACTCCAGGGGGCAGATTTACAAGCCCTTTGCAACACTTTTGCGCTGCCATTGCATCACTTTTTTGATGCAGCGGCGTTGTAAAAAATGCGGCCAATTTACAACGTGATGAATCTAGGGAGATGCGTCACATTGTAAAGCCCTGCGTCACATTATACCTGCGTCAGGTATAATGTATGCAGGGTGGGCGTTCCCACTCAGGAAAGCTCATAAATGTGACACAGTGAAATCTGCAAGTTTTCACTGCACCACTTCTAGGACGCCACTGCGTCAAAACCATACGTCTGCTTCAATCAGGCATAATGAGTGACACAGTGTAGTGAGAATAGGCCTCAACATGCATTGCTGGAGTTGCGTCATGCTTGCGACACGACTCCAGCAATGTGTAACTTTTGCGCCAACAAATGCGTCAGAATTTCTGATACATCTGTCAATCCTTGCGCCATGGTGCACCATATTGTAAATACGGCGTATCCATGGTGGTGCAAGGGTTTCGAACGCTGGTGCAGGGAAACTGACCCATTTCTACAGATGCGTCAGTTTCTGGTAAATCTGCCCCCAGGTTCTTAGTGGTGAACATATCCCACTTCTTTACTGATGCGGGTGAGGCCAGAGAATGGGCTGAGCATTTGGCAGTAGAACACAATATTCAATTGAAAGAGGCCATAAAAAAAGGGAAAAGAGATAAGGGAACACCTCAGAATCAGCATACATTTTCTGAAGAACAAACTAGAAGCGATCAAACTAAAACAGTAACTGAACTGTCTCAATGGAAAATAAGAAAAAAAGTTGAAAAAAGTGCAATAGTAGACTTGGAATCTAAAAACGTGCATTCAGACAAAGAGCAGCTAAAGCTAGAAGAAAGCTAAGGGAGCATATTATCAAGCACGGCGTTAACATTATCGCCGCTTTAGCGGCAGAAAACTGCAGCGAAAGCGGCGATAATGGGCTTGATAATATGCCGCAGAGAATTCCAGTAGAAGCCCATGTTGACACCAAAACATGGGCTTCTATTAGAATTCTCGAGGGCATATTATCAAGCCCATTATCGCCGCTTTAGCAGCAGTTTTCTGCCGCTAAAGTGGCAAAAATGTTAACTCCTTTTCTTGATAATATGCCCCAAAGTTCCAAAACTAACACCTTTGTCAGAGGACGACTTACAATAAATAACAGGACACAAACAAGATTAACATTGTGAAATAGACCCACCCTTTACACAAGAAAAAAAAGGACTGACATACAACAGATGCTAACAAAGAATGTTGTAAGGATGGATCTAACAGCAGGTGTTTTAATGAGGGGTAAAGAAGGATGCATATTCAAAATATTTAACCACCAACAAATAAGATCGGACCATATAGGTGGTACATGGGAAAATCACACATAGTTATGGAACCTCCCAATGCATTCAAGTCACAGAAAATGGACTGGAGATGCATAGTGGATAATACTTGCAGTTTTAAAGGTGATAATAGTTTTAAACGAATCCTTGGTGGGAGGTGGAGTTTAACTGTAGTTAACAATTTTGAGCACCCAGGCATCACAGAATTCACTGTGGACTATAACTTGCAAACACAGAAAGTGAATGAAGTATAGGTGGCAGGTGGGGTGAGCCATTTCGAATGTGGAACTCAGAATCAAAACCTAGTCAGGAAAACAAACACACAAAGTATATATGAAGGGGGGGGTCATGCTTATATTGTAACATGTAAGGATGGTAAGCAAAAATGTGTATCAAACCATGATCTTGATTGCGCGGGTCTGGCTTGCCAGATGAAATGATATAAGAAACTCCTATTTAAAAAGGAGAGGAATATGCATAGCTTCTCTTCAGGAGGCTCATCTGACCAAGTATTTTGGGCTGGAAATGGAAGGGAAGATAGCAAGGACAAATCAACTTTACCACATATTCCTCAGATGCTGGAAAAGTGTTGGTGTGATACATTTTGTGACTAAATGGATGATATCTGACCCTGAGAGTAGATTTGTACTAGTAAAGAGCCCTGTGGGTGGAGAGCCTTGGCCATTGCTTGTATGCATGCACTAATACTCTACAGACAGAATTCCAGGACATACTAGAAAAAACGGACATCACACTACTTCAGAGGTAATCAGAGACAAATCATTCCCTTCCTTATCAAAGGCATCAACCAGTAGGACATCTGATTGGCTGGCCGAATGGACATGAAACAGGTTGCTAACCAAGATGCGGCCTAATTAGTACCCTATTACACGTGAGTATTTGTATTATTCCACCACACATGGATTAACTTCCAGGTTAAACATGATTATGCAACTGGGATGCACTGTTGCAGGCCGCTGCGCCTTGATGATCAGGGGCATAGGTTCAGGCCGGGAGGGGGGATGTTACACCCCGCCTAATTAATGAATTTTCAGATGAATAGGTGGGTACAGGTGCATTCAGTCGGATAGGATGAGGTTTCTGGCGGATATCGCCAGGGATTATTTCATACATAAAATGAAAATAAAACACACAGCCACTCTCACTCATCTCTGTTTTAAAAGCCCTAAAACAATTACTTTTAAGAATACTGTGTTTCTCTCATTTAGTACTCCTATTAATCCGAATTCCTCTCCTTTCCACTGCCCTGCCTCGTAAGCCCCACTCATGCGCCCTGCTTGTCATATAATGTATTTTAACATTATATGCAAGCGTGATTGTTGGGAAATCTGATGTTCATATCCCCCCAATCCTACTGACCAAGCTACGCCCCTGTTGATGATACATATAGAATGGTGCAGGAGGAGGACAAATGTTTCCATATGGAGATCGCAGAGATCCCATTTGTTGGACACCGTGTACAGAATTGCATTCAGTCAACACATCGTTGAGCATTTTCAAACTAATGAGGATTTGACAGACAACAAAAGCACAGAATGATACACATTCAAAGCACATAGAGGCGATATATCTTTACATAACACATGGTGGCATATTATCAAGAACATGTGACAATCATCGCAAAAGTAACTTATCGCAACCTACAACATTGCAGTCTATCGAGGGAAATTTACGCCGTGTTAACCAGGCATTCACAACACGGCGGTACCATGCGATAGTCACCAGATAACGCGTCAAATGGCCGTGTTAAAATCAACGCCATGCTGTAAAAATGCGAAACGTGAATGCAAAAAAGCTGCGATGAGGCCAATCGCGATACAAATATCAGCGAAAACCAGCAACAGGCCTCCATTTCACATGCGTCAGGCGGGAACAATCACCATAAAAGTAGAAACAAAACTGACAAACAAGAGCCAAGCACAATGGATGTTGCCGGAGCAAGTACGGAGGAGAACCAGAACCCCACAAGCCCCCCGGAGGACCTGCCTGGGACCTCGGGGTCGAGAAAGGGCAAGGAGAAGAAGAGTAGGAAGAAGCGCTTCAGTCCGCAGGGGAACAAGATCCTAATAACGGAGGTGGTCGAACACCATCAACAACTGTTCGTCACCTCCACTGTGTCATTGACGACAAAAAATGGACTATGGCAGGCCATCGTGGACAAGGTGAATGCAGTCGGAGTGCTGAAGAGGACAATGGTCGAGGTCAAGAGGTGCTGGAATGACGTTGAGCGCAAAACCAGGCTGAAACTAGCCAACAACCGGAAGGCAGCAATGCAGACATGGAGGAAATGGTGTCCACAGTCATCAGTGGGGAGACGGTGGCAGGAGTTGGGGGACCGGACACTGCTCAACTGGACCGGATACAACAGCAAGAGGGTGAGTAACAAGCAGGGACTGGGGGATGGGGGAGATGGGCATAATGGCACACATGCACAAGTAAATGGAGCACAGCTGTG
Source organism: Triturus cristatus (assembly GCF_964204655.1). NCBI lineage: Eukaryota > Metazoa > Chordata > Amphibia > Caudata > Salamandridae > Triturus > Triturus cristatus. The sequence continues at coordinate 252,625,319 of NC_140594.1, forward strand.
GACAAACCATGCCCCACACCCCAACTCCCACCAAGTGAACTATGTACCCAAGTATGCAACATTTCAGCACTGTATGAGCACAGAAGTCAGAGGTACGCCGCATTTAAGGGATAAGGGGCAGGCAAATCAGAGCTGCAGGGGCGACTCCCCAAACATATGGCACACACACATCACGTGCACAGCACATCAACAGTGACAACGAAGTGGCACAAACCGCAACATGTTCACCACAGAACAGAGGACACAACTGGTGCTGACTGGGTGTAGACACTGGCCAATCACAAGTAGCATTGCAGGGAAATATGAGTTGATAATGTACAAGTACAAACACACAACCATGATGTTGACGAAATGTCGACTGTCCAGCAGCAAATGGGCAGCCCCTCCAAAACAGCCACGATGTATACAGTCATGCAGTCTGTATGTAAACATGTACAATGCGACAACACACATGTGAACACATTGTTAAACTGCATCTCCCCTTCACACTGCAGAGGGACAATCACCACCTCCTGCAGAGCAGTCCCAACCTCTCCACTCTGATGACAAATAGTACCATGACACCTTTGACTCCGACGCCCTCCGAGAGTTCATAGAAAGTCTCCTCAGCACACCTCCAGGAGCAGGGCAGCCCAGCTGCAATGAGGAGAAACCACCCCCTGCACAGACCACACTGCAGGCAGCACCTACCACCACGGCTGCCTCCCAGGACCCCCATGAAGAACACATAGCCTTCCACCGCCGTGTGTTGGGATGCCAAGAGCAGCTGGGTGAACAGGTGCAGGTGGGCTTCGACCGCATGGCAAACAAACTAGATGCCATACGTGGATGTCTAAGTACCATCAGGGACCACTCACAGTCCCTAACGGATACCCACAGTCTGCTCCATGCTCTCCAATGAACCATGGCTGACATCGCTAGAGTCCTGAAGGTGAGACAAGAATGACTGTCTAGTCAGAGTGGATCCAGCGAGCTCGCATGGGAGATGGGACTCATGCGGAGGCTCATGGAGAACATGGAGCGGGCCAATGCGGAAAAAGAGCAGCTGCCACAGCTGCACACCGGCGAGAGGTAGCTGGGTTCCACAATGACCTCAAAACCAACTTCATGGCAATGCTGCCACAAGGCCTGGCGCCGATGCATGCTGCTGCTACCACTACATTCACATCTCTGACCCCTGAAGTGTCAGTGCCACACTGTGTGGCAGACATTCCACCTCCGGCCCCTGAGGTGTCACTGCTACACAGTGCTGGAGAGAGACCAGCACCACCCACACATGAGGGACATGAGACAGCAGAGAACGAAGATGCAGATAAATCTGCCCTCATGGTCAGAAGGAAGCAGTAGCATTCATCTCCGCCTCATGGCCAGTTTCAGCTTGGTTCTGCCCTCTGCATCATCACCTTCCGCTGTCCGCCAATACACTCTGCCAAACTCACCTTGGACCTCGCAATGGACTGCCATATTCCGTTTAATCGCCAATGACACAGCTATCAGGCTGTGGACTGAACTCCTCCACATCCTTTGTACTTGTCATTCCCTGAATGACTCTGGATGGCCCTCCATGGGCCAACATTTGAAAGTGGGTTTGCATGGCCCTGTACTGCTCCAGATGTATGACATTGTTCTGCATTCTGTCCATCAGATGTTGTTTTTGCAATTGTGGCTTGCAATGGCATGTGGTGGGCCCTCTTTTCTACACGCCGGTGGCGGAAGGTGAGCAGTAAGGCCTGGGTGCTCAGGGGCAGGCATGAACCACTTGGTGGCAGGATGGGCTGGGGTGCATCTGCCTGGGTGCGCAGGGGCGGTCAGGCGATGATGTCTTGTGCAATTGTATGCACTTTGCCATTCATGTATCTGGACTCTGTTTCAGATGACGGGTCTGTTTCAGATGTGGGACCTGGTGAACTGCACTACATACCGGCACGTGGTTGGAGACACACCGGTGGCAGCAGGTGGGCAATGTGGCCTGGGTGCGCAGTGTGAGCACTCTCTCTCCCTCTCTTCTTTTCTCTAGCTCTCGCTCCCCTCTCTGTCCGCTTTTCTCTTGCTCCGGGATGCATGTTCTGTGGCTTCATGGCATCTGTTGTTCTTCAGGTGTGGCTCTGGGCTGGGCTGTCTTTTGTGGTGTAGTTGACTTTGCACCAGGTCGAAGCAGGTGTTAGTTTCCTGGTGCTAACGCGCCATATCACATGTTTTGTGATCTTATCGCAGATCTGGCTGGTCGTTGAGAATGTTGTGGTGTGGTGTTGTCGCGGCTGTTTGCTCGAGAACGCCTACTCTGCATCTCATTGGCGATGTTTTTTGCGGCTGCTATCACCGGAAAACTGGTGATATGGGCTGTTTGCACCATCTTGTGAATGGGGTGGTAAGTTAATCGCAAATTTGGCTGTGTTAAGGTGCCGATAACTCGGCGATAGCTCCTTGAGAATATGGCACATGGGATCAAGACAATGCTCAACAGAGAAATACTGCAAGCAGAAACAGAGATGAAATTCTAGAAAAATGAAAAATTAACGACAATGAAAGCTAAAATACTTTGGGACGGATGTATCAAAGGGTTTTTCCCATTCTGTGTCTATGGGAAATGTGTTCATGCATGTGGCCCTTTGACTCTAAGGAATATGTGGCATAACAGCATAAGGAAGGAGACAAGGCAGGTAGACTATTGGTGTGGCTGGCAAACTGTAATGAGGCACATCAGCAAGTTGAGACCTTAAGAACATCAGAGGTAAATATGGTATGCTTTCAAATACAGCTAAACACCACAGTAATGATCTGGATTGTCAAGCCTTACCCCGTTGCAGAGAGAAGAGCAAGAAGCCCCAATAAAATATCAAACCATGATTTGGAATCTGCGATGTCACTCAAACCGATTTGTATTTATACTGGACAGAAATACAGCGAGTAATGATAGGTGCCTACTGCTTGTCCTTAGCGAATGTCCAGAAAATGGCAAAATGGCAGTGGTGGTCTCAACAGACATAGTAAATGCAGTACTTAATTTGAGCCGGTGGTTTACTCTGCCACAAGTAGCATTGTCTATCCAATTTAAAGATTAAAGATGAGCACAACAGTGGTTTATTATTCAAAATAGAATGAAAATTACTATTACCTGCCGCCCAAGCCATTCTTCTAGCTTTGGGGGCCTGGAATAGAATAAATTGTTGCACTTGTAGGAATGTCATGATTAGTACTTGTGTTGGTACTATCATTGGCAGCACTGGCATGTGCAATGTGTGGTGCAGCAGCAGTGGCCTCCTTGACTAGGGTCCAGGGACTTAAAAATTTTTTTTTACAAATTCTGCACTGTGTAAAGGCAATTGATACTCCAGCCTCTACATGTTTTTATATATATATATATATATATATATATATATATATATATATATATGTATGTATATATATATTCACTTAAAAAACCATAGGTTTCACACATGTTATAGTTAGGTGGACATTTCACTCGTAAAAAACCAATGAAATTCCCCCGTTATAGTTAGTTGTGATAACTATAACTCGCGCGCCCGCAATCCTCTGCTCATGACGTCACATATTACATCACTCATGACATGGTCAGTGGCATCACTCATGACATCACTGATGACATCATCCTTGTGATAGAGTGGCGGTCGCGCGAGTTATAGTTATCTCAACTAACTATAACGGGGGAATTTCATTGGTTTTTTACGAGTGAAATGTCCACCTAACTATAACATGTGTAAAACCTATGGTTTTTGAAGTGAATTTGCAAGGTTTTTTAAATGCTAAGTTATGTATGTATTATTATATATTTTTTTTTAAGGTTTTTCACCGTGCGCGCACCGTGCACACCCCCGATTTAAAAAAATAAATAAAATGTTTTTTTCACCCTTCGGGGTCCTTTTGGGACCCCCTGACAAAGGCTAAGGGGTCAGGAACTCTCTAGCCTGCCCCCTTTTCACGTTCGCCACCTCTCTTTTTCACAGTCGCACCCAAAACAAACAAAATGGCGGACAACACTTCCTGATTTCGACCGATTCGAACGTTGACTGACATGTAACCACCAATCAGAATTACGCTCGCGCACGTTAGGGTGCGCGCACGGTGCGCGGCTATAGATATTTATGTACTTTTAACTGCAATTTTCTCAGGAAATACTGAACAGATTGACTCCATATATACAAAAGGCACATGCCTGACCTGAGGACTACCTCTTTGCCAAATTTCAAGTAATTCTGTTCAGCCGTTCGGGCTGTACCTTCGACTAAAGGTCCTATGGGAAAATGCATGGGGAAAACGCGTTTTGGGACCCCCCTTTTTTCTCAGCCCCCGCTGGACGAATCACCCAGAGACTTTCAGGGTAGGAGCTGAGCGGAGCGCCCTATTAGTTTTGAAAATTTCGCGAGGATTCGTCAACCGGCGCCAAAGTTATTCAAAATAGAATTTTCAGATTTCCTATGGAAACTCGGTCCTAACTATAACTACCTACTGGCGACCGCCAGTAGGTAATATCTATATCTATATCTATATCTATATATCTATATACCAGTAGACAATATATATATCCACTGAAAAAACCATAGTTTTCGCACATGTTATAGTTAGCTGGACATTTTACTCGTAAAAAACCAATGAAATTCCCCCGTTATAGTTAGTTCAGCTAACTATAACTCGCGCGCCTGCAATCCACTGCTGATGACGTCACATATTACATCACTCATGACATGGTCAGTGACATCACTCATGACATCACTGATGACATCTCAAATGACATCACTGATGACATCACTGATGACATCATCCATTGAGTGTGTGTTTCTTAACAATTTTAATATGTTTAATATATATAGGGAAAGGCCTGTTGAAGAATGAGTGGGTGTACGAGTGTGTAAATGGATGATTTTCTGTGGTGCGTAACTAACTCTATAAGTGAGTCATTAAATGTATCTTACTGCAGACTAGTGACTAAACTGTGTAAATGTCTGTATGTTTCTGTATGTTGGTGTATAAGTGGCTGCATGGTTTTGTGAATAGCTATATGAGTGTCTATATGAGTTATTGATTTCTTGTCTCAGTATCTGTATGGGTTCCTGAGTGTTTGTGTGGGTAGGGTGTGTGTGACTCTATGCATAAATGTGTGAGTGGGTGATTCTATGGGTGCATGGTTTTAAGAGTGCATCTGTGATGGACTGTATGGTTGAGTGAGTGTATGTATGGGTGTGTTAGGGATTGAATGTATATCTCAGTGGTACATTTGTGACTAACTACATATGTGAAAGGCAGTATATATGCGTGTAAGAGTATGTAAGTGGGTAGATGTGAGAGTGTGTGATTGTGAGAGTGACTGTAAGGATGAGTGTGTGCTTGTATCAATGATTCTATAAGAGCGCAAGAATGTGATACTATTTTTATGAGTAAGTGAACTTGAGTGTGTATAACCGCATAGGTGAGTAAATGGGAGTGTGATTATTTGCATGACTGAGTAGGTGTGAGAGTACCTCTATGGATGATTGGTAGTGTGTGAGTGTCTATATAGGTGTATAAATGCATATGATAGTTTTCTATGGAGTGACTGTAAGTATGAGTGACTGTACAGGTGAATGAGTGGAGGTGTATGTAGACCTAAGAGTTAATAAGTGGGTATGTAGTTATTGGTATTGCAGTATGTATGGTTTTGAGAATGGAACTCTTACATTTTGAGTCGGTGTATCAAAGGTTATATTAGGGTGTGAGAAGATGTGGTAATTTATCACATGGATGACATCATCAGTGATATCATCAGTGATGTCATTTGAGATATCATCAGTGATGTCACTGACCATGTCATGAGTGATGTAATATGTGACGTCATCAGCAGTGGATTGCAGGCGCACGAGTTATAGTTAGCTGAACTAACTATAACGGGGGAATTTCATTGTTTTTTTACGAGTAAAATGTCCAGCTAACTATACCATGTGTGAAACCTATGGTTTTTTCAGTGAATTTGCAAGGTTTTTTAAATGCTATTTCCTAACTATAACGTGTGTGAAACCTATGGTTTTTTCTGTGAATTTCAAAGGTTTTTTAAATGCTAATTTTAGAATGTTTTAATATATTTTTTATATATTTCTTTTACAAAAATTTCCCTATGTATACATTTATTGATTATCTGTATCCTTTAATTTGGTGTGGCTCATTTTTTTTTTACTTTGAATTTGGATAAAGTTGAACAGCATAGTTAATATGTTCTATTAACTTATGTACACTTTAAGTTTTTTTTTTTTTCTATAAATGTTTAGGGTGCGCGCACTGAGCGCGCACCTAGTACGCATGCGTACGTTTTTCATGTATGCCTGCGTACCTTATCTACGTACGCATACATACGTTTTAGTGCGCGCTCGTAGCGCGCACCTAGTACGCATGCGTACGTTTTTTGTGTACGCATGCGTACGTTATATACGTACGCATACGTACGTTTTAGTACGCGCTCGCAGCGCGCACCCAGTACGCATGCGTACGTACGCATGCGTGCGGCGTACGTGCTCCGCGCGCTGCACTCGCGCATACGTGCGGAGTACGCGCGCTGATGTTCGCGCATGCGCGTGTGCTGCGTATGCGCGTTACGTACGCACATAATACTTATGCGCATGCGCACGTACACGTTCACGCATGCGTAATTGCACCGTGCGCGCTCTGAGCTTGCTCCGTGCGCGCACCTCGAGTTATATGATTAATAAAACAACACTTTTAATTGGTTTTCATTATTTTCAGTTTCAGATTGTTTCAACACCACACCCAATCCCCTCATGGTAAGTCATGTGATCAAGAAACATCACTTTTCATTGGTTCAAAGTACTTTCAGTTACAGATTCTTCCAAAACCACACCCACTCCCCTCATTGTTAGTTCTGATTCCCTTGGAGAAGGAGCTACTCTGTTTTTGTGAGACAATGGCAGAGCACCAGCCATCTTCTGAGAGTGAACAGGACACTCTTGAGAGACAGAGGCAGAGGAAGCAGAAAGACTCCTTTATCTGGCATTTTATCACTTTTCCTGAGGGACAAAAGAAGATGAATGCACCAAAAGTCACCTGCATACTTTGTCAGCGGACCTTATCACGTGGGAATGCTAATAAAAAGTACTCTTTTAGTATTCACACAATGTTGGGGCACGTTGAGAAAATGCATCCTGTGACTTTTCGTCAAGCTTCTGGAGTAAACCCTCCACCTGCTCAGCCGACGACATCTGCAGCAGCTCAGCCGAGCACATCTTTGGCAGCTCAGCCGAGCACTTCTTCTGGGATGGTGCCTTCACCTTCTTACACACCTCTGGATATTCGTCCTTGTTTTGAGAGGATGTCTACACGGTGCATGGATTGTGGTACTCTTATTACTATGGGTGAGAGCAGTGTTGATCTCATTCAGAGAAAATTTGAGGAGCACTCTTGCACTAGGCCATAGTTTTTTTTTTTTTTTTTTCGTTTTTCTCTTCCTCTGTCCCTACATTAACTCAAGGGCTCTTTTTAGAGCCACCTAAAATCTAAACAAAAAAACTTGTTTTTTGAATCTATTTGTCAATTTTTTTGGGGGGGTGTGTGCACCCTTCGCGCACCCAGTGATGTTTTTTAAAAAAAATAATCATTTTTTTAACTTTAGTAAACCTTCAGGGACTCCCTGACAAAGAGAGGGGAGTGGCAAAGTAATTAAAAAAGAGATGGTGTACATTTCACAGATGAAGGGAAGAGAGTCTTCCTATTAAACTTTAAACTCTGCATCAGTACTTACGTATAGGTACCCTAAACCTATCAAAAAAGATAATAGCTCATTTTAGTGCTGCGTTTGAATTGGCTGTATTTACAAGGAGAGGAAAAGACACACAGAGTGGCTTATCCTCTCCTTGTAAATATGGAGGAGCACCCTGCACCACTAGTACGTCAAGAAAAGTGACGTAGTGGTGGCGCAGGTGGCTTGTAAATCTGCCCCAGAGATGTTAAGGAAATTAAGGGTAAAACAGACAAACAGAGAGTGACAGATACAGAGACAGAAAGCAAACAACTGAGAAGGAGTAAGGCAGTTAAAAAGACTAAGACATATGGATACAGAGAAAGAAACATGGATGAAAAATTAGTGATGGTGGTAGTAAAGGTAGGGGAGTAGTAGAGAAGAAGTGAGGGAGTTACAAAAGAGTAGTAAAGCAGGAAGAGAGAGTGAGAAGAGAAATGAGAAAAGCAGAGTAAGGAGAGGTGAAGAAAAGGAAGCATGAAACGAAAGGAGTGAGACATACAGATATTTTAAACTTACCTGACCATCAAAGTAACTTATTTAGAAATAAATGTTTTTATTTAATTGCAAGGAAACTGAATTACATTTTCTAAATTTTCTTTCTAGTTCTGAAAAAAAGAAAAAAAGTATTAATATTCAACAATACATTTTATTACACAGTACATTTTTTTTCATATTTAGCAAAGCAATTTTTTGCCCTTTTTTTGCTGTTTTTAGAATGTTTTGATTTTCACTGAAAATAGTGAAATCAATTGTATTAATCATTTAACAGCGGGCAAGAAAAAAAACAATCTGAAAGATTGTTTAAAAAAGCCCCAAATGTATCCTCACTAAAACATACCTTAATAGAAATGTCACATATGTATTAAAAATACCTTTTAAGTATAATAACAATTTTCAAGAAATAACGTCTGTAAACCTTGTTGCAAAAGAACATATGCCAAAATAATATATGTCAAAGAAGTCCACAATTGTTTGTTTTACCTTTCCTTGAGGCCAAATGGTAAGTTTAAAATCCTTTTTGAGTGAAATATTCAATTTTAATCCTTTAAAATTTAAATAATGCTTTCTTCAGATGCTGAATTTAGTATTTAAAATTTGGGTTTCAGAAAAATTAAGTAACAATTGGGTAAATCATAAGGCAAACGTTGCTTGAAAATCAATTGAGAATCATTACAGAGTGTCCATCCTTTTTCACATTTAAGATAAACTGTGTAATGACCAGAAGTTATAGAAGGACCGTCATGAAAAATTATTGCAACTGCTACAAAAGTTTTTCCAGATATAGATAATTGATTACCAACAAACTTCTTTAGTAAAGTTTCCAATTTTGTTCCATCAGCTCTACAACGTTGTACCATTAAAATTACATACTGTCCATATTTCTTTAAAAATAACGTTGACAACATTTCAGATTTACATTCAGAACATTCCATGTTGTGATTAGCATCTTTAACTAATTTACTAAAAGTCACTGTTTTACTTTCTGGTAATGGTAAATATATGAACCTTTCAGAATCAACATTACTACTGCATGTGTTCATACAGTTTTCACAACAATGTTCCCATTTATAAGAGACACCAAATACATTTTCTACTTCTACCCCTTCATCTTCCAGTACCATCAGCATGTACATTAAGAATTTCTGTGCATCTTGCTGGACATTTTGTGTAAACTGTGTACATCCAGAACATACATCTAAAAGATTTCTAACATCAGAAGCACTTTCTATTTTATTTTTATCATTACTCAGCTTCTCATAAACGAGACTCAGCAAAGAACAGAATCTTTTTCCCTGATTTACTATTATCTGCTCTTGCAAAAATTCAAGATAAAATACAACATTCAGCACTACATTTATGTAGCAGTTGACACCAGAGCTATTTTCAAAATGACAACCAACAACCTCTTCCACACTGTCCTTTTTCTTTTTGCTTGCAGTCACATCACTGTCTTTTTGTTTTCTCTTCTGTACATCCTCATTATAGATATTTTCAAATCTCCTTTTCCGACAAACAACACGTTTTTCAAACACAGGATACTGACCTAAATGAGGAGCATAGCTTCTTCTTAATCTATTATACTCCTTTACACAGTTTGCATCAGCACTTACTTTTGAGTCATCAAAGTCTATCATGAATAAACCAGATAATTTTTTCACGCGTGACAAAGCAACATATGCCATACCTTCTTTAAACACAGTAGATCCAATGTTTACAAATGCACTATCAACAGTTAATCCTTGAGACTTGTGAATAGTTACAGCATATGCTAGAGAAATCGGAAACTGCTTCCTACGTACGTATAAGTCTTTCACTAGCAAAAAACGAACTGAACAACGACTAATGACTTTAACCTCTTCAATCTGATCAAATTTTATTTTTAAGAATTCAATTCCATCTTTTTTCTGGTACTTTACAAAACCCACAACTTTACCCATAGCTCCATTCACTAAACCTTTTTCTACATCCAAATTACGTCTTAAAATTACTCTACAGTTCATACACACATAAAGATTATTTTCCAAACCAGCTGTTTTTGAAGTGTTTTTCTCCAGAGAATCCAATTTAGTAGCCAATTTGCCTGTCAATATAATAGTTATTCATTCATGTTGAATTTTATCCACAGCTTCCAGTTTTATGATCTCTTCATTTTCCAATTTCAAAAGTTCTTGATTGAATACAGAGCGTTCATGTAGTGTTGGCATTAAGCAGATTACAGTATTTTTTTCAGCAATTTTCTTGTATATTTTCTCTGGAACTATTTCTTCTGTTGTAAACAAATTACTCAGCAATTGACTCTGTAATGCTTTTCTGCCATGTTCTGTGAGTAGTGACAATTCTTATATCTTTCAGAATTCTTGCATAATCCTCATCATTGGCTTGCCTCATATTGGTAATGAGTTCCTTATACTCAAAATATGTCCAAATATTCACATTACCTATACTTCCTAACGACTTTTTCGTGTCTTCATGTGTAAGTGTATGGAATACCGGTTGTTCTTTAACTGGAGTAAGTTGCAAAAGATCCCCAAAAACTATGACGTGTTTTCCTCCAAATAACACGTCATAGTCTGTCTTTAGTATTTGCTGCATTCTGAAATGCACAAAGGCAAGCATTAAGTTTGATACCATGCTTACCTCATCAATAATGAGTACTTTCATTTTCTTCAATACTCTTGAAACTTCCAAGCATGCTTCTCCTGCTAGTTTGTGGTATTGTATTTTGTTCTCATGCTCTACTGGTAACATTAGCAAACGATGTAAGGTAACTCTTTTTAAGTTATACGCTGCTAACCCAGTTGGAGCAGTAACAACACAAGACAAAATGGAATCCGTTTTCTTCTGTAGGTAGCTTCTCATTACATTAATTAAGAAACTTTTTCCAGTTCCTGCTTGTCCACTTACATACATTCTCATTGCTTCAAAAGATGTGCATGAGCACTCTTTATTTTCATGTAGTAATCCGTGATCAATTTTTTTCCTGACTTCTTCATAAATTTGTTGTTGTTCATCATTCAGTTGTTCTTCCAAATTCGGTAAGTTTATTAAATCATCCTGAGCTTGATTCATAGCTGTTTCGACTTCAGTCATGGCTATTGCTGCTTCATTTTCTACGATTGGTTGTCCTAGAGGATCTTGACTGAATGTCCCAGAACTTTGACTGTCTTGAGAACTGTCTCTAGCTACTTCAGCTGCAATTGTTGCTTCTTGTTCAATTTCTTCATTTAACATTTGAACATAAGTTGGGAAAGTACTGCATTCTATGCTGTCTTTGCTAGCATTGAAGGAATCTTCATAACTCTGGAATTCTCCAAGTAGTTCGTCCTCTGAACGCCATGGTTTAAACAGCTGCAAAAGTGCCAAGTAGTAAAATTCCTTTTTGTCAGGAGTGTCGCAACTCAGCTTCCGGTGATTTATCAAACTTCCTTTTGTTTGCTTCACCAAACATCCTTCCTCACCACTGACTTTATATTTTCCATTGTTGATATCTTCTGTGGCATTCCGTTTAAAAATGAAGTTCTGCAGCACTTCATAGAGACACATGTTCTCGAGGTGATGACTTCTTTGTGGGTAATATGTGTCCAACATGTTTGTTCTTAAAATGTCTGTACTTTCTGGTTCGAACTTTGCTAAATATTCAATTTCTCGAATAGATTTCAGTACCCGATTTCGCATTCCTGCAAGGCCTAAACTTACCCAAATTATTCTTCTTGATTTTGAGTACAGACTTGCAGATGATAACCTATCTGAGCATTCGTAGGATCCAATGTCTCGATGCGATAACATCTTTAAACTGAAACTGTATAGCTTCTTACTGACAGTCTTCTCGTGAGAAATCTCTTCCCACATTTCCTTCAATTCCGTTTTCTCAGATTTAGTGATGTAAGATGTGACATACCGAGCAACAGCAAAAGAATTGTCAGCCACATACTGTATATCCATGTTAGCATTCCACATGGATAAAATGACTGGGTTGTAGTCATTTATATATTTTGACTGTTCTTTTCTTCTTAGGTTGTAGGTATTCTTAGGCGATTTTCTTGTAATAGTATGTCGCACAGCTGACATAAAACTGTTTACTCTTCCTTTTGAAAGAACAGGTCGTGGAAATCCAAATCGACATTTTGTGTAGAATTTATCTTTACTCTTGTACTTTCGTCGACAGTATTTTCCACACCGATGACTTTGGAAACGTAAAACTTTCTCTTTTAAGTTTTTCTCTTCTGTGCTTTTAGGTATAGCACATGTTGCATATCCTTCAATGAAAGTTAAAACTGCTTCATCAGGATCTGTTACAAACTTTGGGGCATCCTTGATCCACAACAGCATATGAATATGAGGAGCACCTCTTGCTTGGTACTCTTTTCTCCAAAAGAAATCCACAACTTCTCCAAGAGGTGGATTTTTTTTATTGCAGATGAAGGACATCATAGCCTCAAATCTATGATTAAAATATCTGCAAACATTAACCGGATCCAATGAGCACAATTCTCCTGCTGTCTTGTATTGTATGTTTTTAATGTTTGAATTTGCCTCTCGGAGAAAATCTAGAAGATCATCCCAAGCGTACTCAGCACAGCTTAGGGTAAGGAACCATGTAGGAGTTCCTAAATTCCGTAACATACACTTCAATTCTCCATGGCGTCGGTACCAATATTGATTAGTCCCACGCTGACAAGCCATCAAATTGATCAATTGAGATTCCAAATGGTCATCTCGCTGTTGCACTTTGTTGATAAAGTCCTTTGCTGACATATTATGTAGATGTACTCCAGTTTTCAAAATGTGATTTACTGCATAAGATAGTGCAGACAAGTCACTTTCAAATAAAAGATTTAACAAATAAGGAATACTTTGACGAAATCTGGGATCTTCTGCATATAATCTTGTAGTCCGATACTCCGAAGCAGGAATCTGTACTGGACGTTCATCATATCGTCCACCTTCTCCTGTCGGAAACAGTTGGGGAAAACAACGAGCTTCCAAGCTCTCCTCCCATACACTCACAGGAGTTCCTTTTGCTTTCTTCATCTGAAACAGATCAATAGCGTTTCCCATAACTTCTTTAGAATGAAGAGGATGTATGCTGAAATGTTCATAAATTTCTTCTTCTTTTGACCTATCCACTTTTTCAATTTGCCCAGTTGGTATTCCTGTGTCTTCTACTAAAACTTCTTCATCTTCATCCATATAAATTGCTTCATACCATTTATTATTTTTTTTCAAATACAAATTTGCTCTTTGTACTTTTCGTACATCCACCAGCTCCTGCCAAATTTTCTTATTCTTTGTAGGTACACCATTAACCAGAATAACTAATGGTTCAGTTTCCAAAGTATCTGCATCAATTGTTTCCATATTTTTTTTCAAATCCAATGGCAAATAGACAACTCTTCCTTTTAAACCTCTTTGTAAATCCGGACAAGGTAATTTACCTGTTTTTGGCTCCATAAGCACTATGGTCTGAAACGGATGGACACACTGAATGAGTATAGACTCATACGTATTTAAATCAGAAAGTTCTGGAGGAATATCAACCAATTCTAATTTATTATGTACAGCTCTTGCTGGCATTCTATTTTCTTCTAACTTGTTATAACAGTATTTACAAATACGCTGATCTTCACCCAATTCAAAAAAAATTCCAGAAATATATATGTTGCAAAATCTTTCCACTTATAATTATCTTCATTTTCACTTTTTTTATACAGATCAACATTCCTTGTTTGAATTTTATAATGGCTTCTCTGGCAACAAATACAAGTAATATTTGGTCTTTCATTAGAGATGATAGTAAATTTTGTCATTTCATCTTCAAAAATTTTACTAACAGTAAGTTCTACATTCTCTTCCACATTTTCATCAATAACTGTGTCATTTTCTGCACTTTCTTGTTCTGGGCCAAAGTAACAAAACTGAATCTCATCAGTAACCTTCACTACATCTGATACAGATCCACGGAACAGAGCATTATTCAACTCATTTAACTTTAGTGCTGGACTTTTAGCAAAATACAATGTTCTCACAAACTTTCTCATTTCAGTATGATGTACTGCCAGCATCCTAAAATGGTGAAAAACACTTTGACACACTTTCCTAGATAGACAAGCCAGAGAATGTCCTTGCAAACCAGTATTCTCTCTCACTCTGCATGGATCTAGTCTTTGAAGTACCTTAATCTTATGTTTAACACTCTTTTTACTATATTCTCTTAGAAAGTCACGTAATTTATCAATAGATTCCTGACGCACAGTACAAATACTACTACAATTCCAAGTGTACACTGGGGCTTTAGGACGTCTCCCCATAACCTCATCAGCCATCACTTCTTCCTCATTTCTTGGAACCATTTTCTCCTTTTCCATTACACAACCATCTTTAACTTCATATGCTCTACCATTGGTGTCAACTGCATGCAACAAACTATTACTTTGAAGATAACTCTCTTCATTAAAAAATGGTTCAGTACTTGAACTATGCTTCCATTCTCCTAAGAACACTTTACAAAAGTTATTTTTTTTCACTTCTCTTTTCCTTTTGCTTTGTGACTTCATTGCATTGACTAATTTATCTAATCTACGCATCCTGTTCAAAATTAAAATGAATAGTTTTTTTTTTATTTCTAAAGCATTCGTAACAATACTTTCAATAAATTTCTTTTTCTTATAAAATTTGGTTTTCTTCTTATATTTTTTCACATCCTTTAGCAAATTTAACATCACTCTTCTCTGAAACATTTTTCGACGAATGTTAAAATCGATTTTTCGTGTTAAGTCACTCTTTCTTACTTCTGAGTCTACATTAGCATTTTGTTTTTGCTGTCGACTCTGTTGTTGTTTTGTACTTGAAACACTGTTTGAATTTATCTTTCTATCATTTTTTTTTTTAAGATAATTTTTAAAAATTCTTTAGTCTGCTTACCAGAAGACTTTTTCTGTTTTCCAACACGAGCTTCTCCTCCTATTTTTTTTTTACCGGTTGTCTTCAAATATAGTTGTTGTTGCTTTTCTTTTCTCTTTCTTGACTTTATAGGCATCTTTAAATTTGTTTACTGTTGCTCAGCAATACCTGCAAGAAACTAAAACAAAATACCTTTATGTAATTTTAATTCATTACAATTTTTTTTGAGCTTTTCAAATCCTATCACATGAGCTGACCCTTTCCTACGAGTCCAAGTCTTACAAAACAAGAGAAACATGAATTAAATCTCTGACAACAATTCCTGTGTGCACACAGACTCATGGTGTGATTCTAGGCAGAAAACGATATTTGATTGGCAATTTCAAAGCACATTTACTACTGTGGAGGAGCAAGTGATAATTACTGTGACAGCCTGACACATTTTTCTTATATTTTAGAGAAGCAGAAAAGAGCACATGTCCTTACAGCTACTTGAGACCATGACCATGTGTTACAGGGTGAGTGATTAGACTAGAGCAAAGGAAATGAGCCTTGGTGACGTTGAATGTGTTTGCGTTACACACTGCTATCTGAAACACCACACAGAGCTGAGTAGTACGCACAGGAGTGTAGGAGAAGCTGCTGCGTGTGTGCAAAAAGTGTGTTTCTGGAGACTGTGTATTGTCAGTTGCAAGAGAGATCTGCATGGAAACTTGCACAACTGCATGAAGAGTGCAGACATGTGTGTGAGAGTAGATGTGTGGTAAGGGTTAATTGGACTTTTGAACATGTAGGAACAACCTCAGCCATTGCAAGATTTGATGGAAAATTTACCCTGTTGATTTGAAATGTGTTAGCATTTGCCTCTCATTTTTGAGATAGTGATTTCTGCTGAGTGCTAACCAACACAGTTGAAGAAAACATGCTGGCCCTTTCCTGAAAGTGCAAGTTTTACACACAACAGCAACACAAATTAAATCTCTGACAACAATTCCTGTGTGCACACAGACGCATGGTGTGATTCTAGGCAGAAAGCGATATTTCCTTTAGCAATTTGAAAGCACATTTAGTACTGTGGAGGAGCAAGTGATAATTACTGTGACAGCCTGACACATTTTTCTTATATTTTAGACAAGCAAAAAAGAGCACATGTCCTAACAGCTCCTTGAGACCATGACCATGTGTTACAGGGTGAGTGATTAGACTACAGCAAAGGAAATGAGCCTTGATGACGTTGAATGTGTTTGCGTTACACACTGCTATCTGAAACACAACACAGAGCTGAGTATTATGCATGGGAGTGTAGGAGAAGCTGCTGCAGGTGTGCAAAGAGTGTGTTTCTGGAGACTGTTTATTGTCAGTTGCAAGAGAGATCTGCATGGAGACTTGCACAACTGCATGAAGACTGCAGATATGTGTGTAAGAGTACATGTGTGGTAAGGGTTAATTGGAGTTTTGAACATGTAGGAACTACCTCACCCATTACAAGATTGGAAAGAAAATCTACCCTGTTGATTTGAAATGTGTTAGCATTTGCCTCTCATTTTTGAGATAGTGATTTCTGCTGAGTGCTAACCAACACAGTTGAAGAAAACAAGCTGGCCCTTTCCTGAAAGTGCAAGTTTGACAGAACAACAGCAACACAAATTAAATCTCTGACAACAATTCCTGTGTACACACAGACTCATGGTGTGATTCTAGGCAGAAAGCGATATTTCCCTTAGCAAGTTGAAAGCACATTTAGTACTGTGGAGGAGCAAGTGATAATTACTGTGACAGCCTGACACATTTTTCTTATATTTTAGACAAGCAAAAAAGAGCACATGTCCTAACAGCTCCTTGAGACCATGACCATGTGTTACAGGGTGAGTGATTAGACTACAGCAAAGGAAATGAGCCTTGATGACGTTGAATGTGTTTGCGTTACACACTGCTATCTGAAACACAACACAGAGCTGAGTATTACGCATGGGAGTGTAGGAGAAGCTGCTGCATGTGTGCAAAGAGTGTGTTTCTGGAGACTGTGTATTGTCAGTTGCAAGAGAGATCTGCATGGAGACTTGCACAACTGCATGAAGACTGCAGATATGTGTGTAAGAGTACATGTTTGGTAAGGGTTAATTGGAGTTTTGTAAATGTAGGAACTACCTCATCCATTACAAGATTGGAAGGAAAATCTACCCTGTTGATTTCAAATGTGTTAGCATTTGCCTCTCATTTGTGAGATCATGATTTCTGCTGAGTGCTAGCCATCACACTTTAAGAAAACAAGCTGCCCTTTTCCTGCGAGTGCAAGTTTTACAGAACAACAGCAACACAAATTAAATCTCTGACAACAATTCCTGTGTGCACACTGTCTCATGGTGTGATGCTAGGCACAAAACAGTATTCCTGGGTGATACCAGGCCCTTTCCTGAAAGTGCAAGTTTTACAGAACAACAGCAACACAAATTAAATCTCTGACAACAATTCCTATGTGCACACAGACTCATGGTGTGTTTCTAGGCAGAAAGTGATATTTCCTTTAGCAATTTGAAAGCACATTTAGTACTGTGGAGGAGCAAGTGATAATTACTGTGACAGCCTGACACATTTTTCTTATATTTTAGACAAGCAAAAAAGAGCACATGTCCTAACAACTCCTTGAGACCATGACCATGTGTTACAGGGTGAGTGATTAGACTTCAGCAAAGGAAATGAGCCTTGATGATGTTGAATGTGTTTGCGTTACACACTGCTATCTGAAACACAACACAGAGCTGAGTATTACGCATGGGAGTGTAGGAGAAGCTGCTGCATGTGTGCAAAGTATGTGTTTCTGGAGACTGTGTATTGTCAGTTGCAAGAGACATCCGCATGGAGACTTGCACAACTGCATGAAGACTGCAGATATGTGTGTAAGAGTACATGTTTGGTAAGGGTTAATTGGAGTTTTGAACATGTAGGAACTACCTCACCCATTACAGGATTGGAAGGAAAATCTACCCTGTTGATTTCAAATGTGTTAGCATTTGCCTCTCATTTGTGAGATCATGATTTCTGCTGAGTGCTAGCCATCACACTTTAAGAAAACAAGCTGCCCCTTTCCTGCGAGTGCAAGTTTAACAGAACAACAGCAACACAAATTAAATCTCTGACAACAATTCCTGTGTGCACACTGTCTCATGGTGTGATTCTAGGCACAAAACAGTATTCCTGGGTGATACCAGTACACCTTAACTTATGTTGAAGACATACTCCATAATATCTAACATGTTCAAGGCACTTAAATATCTTCCTAACATAAAATGTAAAACACAACTTTTAAAGTTGTAGGAAAATGTACCATGCTATTTTCAAATGTGTTTGCATTTGCCTCTCATTTGTGAGTAACTGATTTCTGCTGAATGCTAACCATCACACTTTAAGAAAACAAACTGCCCCTTTTCTGTGAGTGCAAGGCTAACAGAACAAGAGCAACACAAATTAAATCTCTGACAACAAATCCTGAGTGCAGACTCATGATGTGATTCTAGGCACAAAACATTATTCCTCAGTGATACCTGTACACCTTAACTTACAGTGAAGGCATACTCCATAATATCTTACAAGTTCAAGACAGTTAAATATCTCCTAAAACACGAAATGTAAAACACAACTTTAAAAGAAGAATGACAATTCTAATATTTATATCAAAAATCACCACATACATCCCCTCTCAAACTCATAACTCACCTTTAAAATTAGTTAGTTGAGAAAGAAATGTGGCACTCAAACAGCAGATTATCAGAGCCAGAATCTCAGAGCTGTACATCTCTCTCCTCTCACCACAACCAGTATATGGCAATGTTTCCCTCTCTTTTTTCACACATATACATGTTAATGTAAAATCACAGTCCTTCCCACATTTTTTCAAATGGAATCACACATTTCTATTGGTTGCAACTTTCAACCCCTTTCCAAATCATCCCTTCCCCCAACATGACTTCTGCCTGCTACCATAGCAACAGGTCATGGAACACTGGTGTGAGCAGAGAGGTCAGAAGTTCAGCACACAATGTTTCAAATCCAAAGAGCAAGAGTGCTTGACTTTTCAAACCTAACAGCAAATCCAAAGTAATGTTCAGTGGGAACACATTTTTCTGTACCAATCCAAAACATGCTTTTAAAAATGTAAACATACAGCCTAGTTTTAACTGTAAAATGGTTTGAATCAGCCAATCAGTTCTTTTTATTAAAAAAAAGTATGTATGCCTCCATTTTTCAACTGTCTTTCTTTTCATATTGCCATTTTACTGAAAGACACCTCCTGAGTGCATCCAGTTCTCCTTGAAAGATGTTCACAGTGTGGATTGTAGGTCACAGCTATGTCTTCTGGAGTGAAAAGTTTGCAGAAAAAAGAGGTATTGTGAAAGACCTTGCTTTGCCAAATGTAGATATTAAATGGATTGGTCAGAGAGGGTTAAAGTGGAACCAATTAATGCCTTTGGTGAAAACCTTTCTACATCTCCCACAGCCTAACCTTATTATTGTGCACTGTTGATAGAGATCAGGGTGTGTATAATATTCCCACTACCACGGATAGAGTAATCTCACAGTTACACGCACATGCATACATCATACGCTAGGGCCCATTTCACTATACTAACATACGCTCAAATACTCTACCAGCAATAAACCTGTGGAAAGAAAACTCCTAATCACCCTGCATCTATATCGAGGTCGATAAGACCTGGTTTTTGTGACTGTCCTTAAACATAATCTATACAACATATACAGCAATGATCAAAAATGTAAACCCAATAATTGACAAGAAAGAATATCCAACACCATGTTTAAAATTATATTGCTTTATCTAAAATTAGTCAAAGGAAATCAATCAGAGTAAATCATTTTCTCATAGTTACCTATTCTAGCTAAATGTCAGAACGGGTCAGGACAAGTCTCTCAGTAAATGTCTCTCAAGACGAAGTCCCTTCAGCATCGATCTTCAGCAACGCAGATTCGGTACGCGGCAAAGGCAAAATGGCAAGTGGCAAAAAAACCCTCTCTAGGCTAACATTTCTTATAGTGTCTAAAACAATGGAAAGATACATTGGAAACATAGAAAAAGCTGTAATGTCCGCCGGACCTGCTGAGCAGAGCGAGAAGGAAAGGATGTAACATCGCTACATTTGAAAATCTCCGCTCAGGAAAAGTTCACAAAATAAAGACTACGGAACAGGAACCAAGAAATAAAAAATGTATCTTGTTAGTTCTACTTCTCCTCGGCAATCGAGCCACAGTTCAGAGTTTTTCTCTAAGGCTCCTTTGTTTCCCAAGGCTGCCAAGGACATTTTCATTTCACTTGGAGATCTCCCAAAACTGCTGCTGTCCTCATGGAAAGTTTTCAAACAAGCAAGCAAGGACCATGGTCAGTTAGCTTCAGGACCATTTCCAGCAGGGGTCTCCCTCGTCACAGTTTTCATATTATAAATCACAGCCAGGCTTACAAATCGGCCATCTTTTCTAGGCCATCATAGGCCTCAATAGACCATCTTAATTAAAGAGACAAAAACAATCGTTACTACAGCATAGTGATTAAACAGTGTTAACCCCACTAATACCCTTATGTGTATGTATTTATCTAGCTCTTGCAACATAGAAAAGCATTAATTCGGAAAGCGTTTTGTGCTCAAAAATAAACAGCACATAGCAACGTTTAAACATGAAAACACACACATTATAATTAATCAGCACGTTTATGTGTACCCTCGTGTAACTCTCTCTCTTGTTAAGACAAACGGATTGATTAATATAAACACACTTGCACAAGACAAATAATTAATTATTAATTATTAATAAATTAGTACATGAATAGACATGCCAGAGCTTCAAAAGCCACTGAATTTTCAAACTGAAAACTCCGCTCCAGCAATCCCCCCTTTGGTGATTTTATCACCAAATAAACCCAAAAAAAAAATTAGTGAAAATTTAGTCCCATTTTAGGAGAAATCGGAAATGTCTTTTTCTCCTCATACATCATTACACACCAGTCACTCTTTCATCATCCCTCTTTGTCTCTAAATAAACACTCTCCCTCAATTCTTCTAATTCAATTTCTTGCGGTTCTCTTTTCAACCTCTTGTTTTTCTTTTCTTTATCCAATTTCTTTTTCCCTCCCCTGTTTTTACAACACACACACACTAATCTCAGTATCAATAAAGCAACAATTATACAAGTTAAAGGGAACAATATTCTACCTATAATAGTACTACCTATTTTTGCAATAAAATCCTTAACAGCTATCATTTTATTAGCTATTTTAGTCCATAAACTCTCAGCTTCAAATGGTACTAATTCCTCATGCAAATCAGTAATATTTTTGATATAGACCTTCAGGTCTTTACTTTCGTCTGGAATGTAAGTGCAACAATGTTGAACTTTCAGCATTCCCCAGACTCCACCCTCCTTGGCCAATAGAATATCAAGGGCAAGTCGATTTTGCATAGACATGGCACGTACGGCACTTAATTCCGTATTCACCAAAAGAAACCCTCCTGCGGTATTTGTCGATAAGCGATCAACCACTGTGGACAGTTTCCGAATTCCATAAGCATTTAAAGAAATTCCCACTGCTGGAATCAAAACCCCAAAAATGTCACCTACAATTTCAGACCAAGTTTCTCTCTTAAAACGCATTAGTAAGTTAATATCTTCTACATCTCTTATCTTATCTATATGAAAAATTTTCGGAAAAACCAGGCCCACATAACACGTGCCATACCAATGGTCAGGCAACTTGTAATAAGCCTTGTTCCCACAAACATAGTACACTCCTGGAAAAATTGTATCTTCTCCACCTCTGAAACCCCAACCTGTTGCAATGAAGTAGGTATCATGGCACTCACTAGTCCCAACAAAATATGTATCTTATTGGGATTTCCTTCTCGTAATGCAAAGTTTACCCTTTTGCGATGCATCTAGAGCTAAAGTTGGACTAGCCCCATTTTTCAACTCTTTTCCCATCTCAATGTCCCAAATTGTCTCACTCACTTTATATTTTCCCGCTTTCTCATGCATGTTCAATCTCCTTTCCTCTACCATATCCAGGAAAGCTTTCTCTTCTCCTTTCAGACTGCAAGTTAAATTATTCTTAAAAATGTAATCTAATGTTAATCCTTTTTCTTCAATAAAAATCTCACCAAAAGTGTTAGCTTCTTTAGCTGGATTCAGCTCTTTGTTCATTGGCAAATGTCCAAAAATACTATCTCTGTTAGACATCTTATAATCTACTTTCCCTAACAAATAAAAAACACTACTTAAAATACTACAAGAAATACCATATGTAGCTGGTAAATGGTGATAAGTAACACCCTCAGAAACGGATGCAGGTAATTGCATACAAACGTAGCAATCCCTCACTTCCATTGTTTTCACATATTCATATAACAATTTTGAAAAAACATTACTAGAAAAATTATTAATTGACCTATCTTTATGTATGTAAGTATTACTTATTCTAATCGGAACTACTGAATTCTTCTCTATATTTGTCACATTTTCTGTATGCATCTCAAATTCAACTTTAAAAGTAACTAACAAAATTAAAACACCCCATAGAAGCATTAATAATCCAGTACAGCAGCAGCACATCCTACACCACCTCTTAAAGAAGGCACATCTATTCTGATTATTCTCTATGTTAGCCATTTTACTATTTTGCTTTAACCTCTACTACTCCACTACTGAAATAGGAACTTTCAAATTCTTCAACGATTGTTTCAAACTCTTTTCTCCTCCAGTTTCTCCAAAAGATCTTCTCGTTCACTCAATCCAAGTGAATCTTTCTTTTATTCAGTTTGGATACTTGTCATTCTTCACTTCAATTTCTTCAACATCAAATTGTATTAGATCTCCAACATCAAAATCCTCAGTATCTGACTCTTCTCCAATATCAGTCAAGAGTACTCTCAGGATTTCACCAGTATCTTCCTCAACCACTTCTCTCAAGATCTCTTCCGGATTATCTCGAGTCACTGTTTCTTCTTTTCCTTCTTCAGACAGTGCCACATAAGACCATTCCGGTGATCTGTACTTTTGGTTGGGTCTTCTTACTCTTTTTATTTCTACTGGTTCTTTTGATTCCTTTGATTCTTCTCCTTCATCTTTTGAACTTTGACTTGATACTTCATTCACTTGTTGAGCTTTCGATATGTTTGCTCTTATTATTCTGTATCTCAGCCTCTTAACTCTGTTGTTAGGCCAACGATCTCCTTTTATCACCTTTTTTGGCTTTATTTCTTTATTGCTTCTTTCTCCAATCCAAGTTCTCTTTCTCAGAACTCGGCCCTCTGTTTGTTCATTCTCATCATCCAATTCTGTCTCAAGTGCCTTCTGTTTTCGTTTTATAGCAGTTTTCTTTTTCTCCACAGATTTCTTCACCACTATTTGAGACTTCCCTACTCCTGTCCCTCCTCGGGTCTCCGACACGCAATCTTCTTGCTGTCTACTTGTCCCTTCACCTAGCTCGTCATGAATGTTCCCTACACCTCCTCGGGGGTCTTCCGCAATCTGTCCCTCTCTATCTTCTTCTGACCCTGCTTCTTCAAGTATAATCTCAAGTGGTTCTTCAATCTCCTCCTCTTCTGATTCAGGAGTAGTCTCTGTGTGATTTCTCTTTTCTTTTCTTTTTCCTTCACTGCTGTTTGAAACTTCAGGCTCTCTTACAGAATCTGATCTTCTCTCTGATACTCGCAGTGATTCATTCGAAGCTTTTTCTGCTTCTTTCCTCACTGATTCTGTATCTTCATCATCACTGGAATCTGACTCTTCAAAATACTCTTTACCAGTCCCTTCTTTTGGGTTTGGAACTCTCAGAGTATGACTTGCATGTACCCAGTGCTTCACTCCAGCACACTTTACTGCAGTCGTCGTAGTCAGAATAACTTGTCTCGGCCTTCCCCACCTTGGAATCAAGCAATTTCTTCTTCTGTGTACCTTAATCCTCACCCAGTCTCCTGGACTCAGATCATGGGCTTGCTTCTTCTCAAGTGTGGTAGCTTCTTCTCCAACCTGGTGAAACACAGAATGAACTGCGTCAGCTAGGCCTTTACAGTAATCCAAAATCATGTCATCAGTTATTGTCACCAATTTATTGACAGGCACGAATGCATGGCGCATTGCACGTCCCATGATTATTTCGTGCGGACTCAAACCAGTAGTTCTATCTGGAGTAGATCTCATAGTCATCAGAACTAGAGGTAAAACGTCTGGCCATTTCATGCCAGTGGCTAAGCACATTTTTCCAATCCTATTCTTGATTGTGCCATTAATCTGCTCAACCACACCAGAAGCCTCTGGTCGGTATGCACAATGTAGCTTCTGCTGTATTTTCAATGCTTCACAAATCAAACCCATAAGCTCATTTTGAAAGTGTCCACCTCTATCAGACTCAACTGTTACTGGAAACCCGTACCTAGGAATCAACTCCCTTAACAGTAACTTTGCCACTGTTAATCCATCATTTCTTCTAGTCGGGTAAGCTTCCACCCACCTTGAAAACAAACAGACTACCACTAGAACATACCTCAGTCTGTTTACTTGGGGCATTTCAATGAAATCAATCTGCATTCTTGTAAAAGGACCTCCTTCTCTGCCTATTGTCCCCAGACTCACCACTGTCTTTTTTCCAGTGTTAAATTGCTGACAAACTAAACACCTTTGACAGATGCTTTCTGCAATTGTCCTGAACTTTGCATTGTACCAGGTCTGCTTGAACGACCTAACCATTGCATCCCTCCCCAAATGTCCCTGGCCATGATACATCCTTGCCATTGACGACAAGATGGAGTTGGGCATTACTGGTCTGCCATCTCTGTAGACCCAAACATGGTCTGTTTCTCTTGGAGCACATCCTGCCTTAATCCAATCTTTTTTCTCTTCCTCACCTGCCTCATCTTGCAACTGTTTCACTTCATCCCATGTCTCTAAGACATTAGTAAACATCACAGAGAGAAAAGACATTTCCCCCTCTCGGTCCCGATTGATGGACTGATTTGTCTTGGCACAGTATTGCGCAACATCGTTGGCATAACGGTTTCCGACCGTTATAAAATCCTCTCCTTGTCCATGGGCAGCACATTTTACAACTGCTAACTCCTTAGGCAGCTGTATCGCCTCAAGCAATTTACCAATCATTTCAGCATTCTTTATCGGAGTTCCACCCGATGTCAAGAAACCTCTTTGTAGCCAAAGTTGGCCAAAATCATGCACCACTCCAAATCCATACTGACTATCAGTCATTACAGTTGTCCTCAAATCTTTCCCAATTTCGCAAGCTTTTGTCAATGCCACCAATTCAGCAACTTGCGCAGATTTCACTCCTTTCAATGGTGATGCTTCCATGACCTCTGAAACTTTGCATACTGCATATGCTGCGCATAGCACACCATTATCATTTCTCAGGCATGATCCATCCACAAACAACACATGATCACTCTCATCCAAGGGTAGATCCCTTATGTCTGGTCTCGGTTTTGTACAGTAATCAAGCACATCCAAACAATCATGATCATCTTCCATCTTCACAGTCACACCCACATTTTCAATATCTGGCAAAAGTGTCGCTGGATTCACATTTACACATCTCTCAAGAGTCACATTTGATGCTCCCAGAATCACTTTTTCATATTTAGTCAACCGACTATGTGACATGTACTGAGTTCTGCTTCTTGTCAAAAGAATTGCCATATTATGAGGTACGAATACCCTTACAGGATATCCCATTATGATTCCCTCACTCTGTTCTAGGCTTCTGCATGTTGCAGCCACAGATTTCAGACAACCTGGTAAACCCACAGCTACAGGGTCAAGTGTCGATGAGAAGTACGCAATAGGCCTTCTCAGTAATCCATGCTTCTGAATTAACACTGAAAGTGCACATCCATTTCTCTCACTGCAGTACAATTCAAATTCCTTTTCATAGTCTGGCATACCCAAAGCAGGGGCTTCACACATTCTACTTTTTAACTCTTCAAATGCTGCCATTTGTTCTCCATCTAGTTCCAATGGGTCTGTCATCTCACTTTTTGTCAGCTTAATCAGTGGCTTTGCTATCAGCGAAAAATTAATTATCCACTGACGACAATAACCCACCATTCCCAGGAACATTCTCACCTCTCTCTGGGTCTTTGGGGCCTTCATTTCCCTGATAATTTTGATCCTGCCATCAGTCACTTTTCTCAGACCTTTCTCAATATTGTGTCCAAGATAATGCACCTCTTTCTTGCAGAATTGCAATTTGGCTGGAGATACTTTTAACCCTCCATCTGCCAGATGATTCAGTAAAGCTATAGTATCTACTTCACAAGCTTCACGTGTCTTTGATGCCACAAGTAGGTCATCAATATACTGCACTAATACTGAGTTTTCAGGCATGATCAAACTCTCCAATGACTTTTTCAATAACTGATTGAATATTGAAGGACTCTCTGTATACCCCTGTGGGATACGACACCATGCTAAAATACGCTGGCCAAATCTAAATGCAAAAATCGGCTGGCTGTCATGATGCAATGGAATTGAAAAGAAAGCATGACACAAATCAATCACTGTATACCACTCAGCATCATGTGGAATCTGATACAAAATCACTGATGGATTTGGCACAATAGGACAACATGCCACCACAATTTGATTAACTTTTCTCAAATCCTGTACAATCCTGAACTTCCCATTAGGCTTCTTTAGCCCTATTATTGGTGAATTACACGGACTACTCAGTAGTTCTCTCAGAACTCCCTGCTGAATCATTTTCTCAATTATAGGAGTTATTCCCTCAATTATTTCTGGTGTCATTTTGTACTGAGGAATGTTAGGATAAGTAATTCCCTCTTTCACTGAAATTTTCACAGGATCTACATTATTCATCAATCCCACATCCTCTCCAGTTATGATTCCCTCACTCTGTTCCAGGCTTCTGCATGTTGCTGCCACAGATTTCAGACAACCTGGTAAACCCACAGCTACAGGGTCAAGTGTCGATGAGAAGTACGCAATAGCCCTTCTCAGTAATCCATGCTTCTGAATTAACACTGAAAGTGCACATCCATTCTTCTCACTGCAGTACAACTCAAATTCTTTCTCATAGTCAGGCATACCCAAGGCTGGAGCCTCACACATTTTATTCCTGAGCTCTTCAAATGCTGCCATTTGTTCTGCATCTAGATCCAATGGATCTCTCATTTCACTTTTTGTCAGTCTAATCAATGGCTTTGCTATCAGCGAAAAATTAACTATCCACTGACGACAATAACCCACCATACCCAGGAACATTCTCACTTCTCTCTGGGTTTTTGGAGCTTTCATTTCTCTGATTATTCTGATCCTGTCATCAGTCACTTTTCTCAGACCCTTTTCAATATTGTGTCCAAGATAATGCACCTCTTTCCTGCAAAATTGCAATTTGGCTGGAGATACCTTTAACCCTCCATCTGCCAAATGATTCAGTAAAGCTATGGTATCTACTTCACAAGCTTCACGTGTCTTTGATGCCACCAGTAGGTCATCAATATACTGCACTAGTACTGAAGTCTCGGGCATGATCAAACTTTCCAACGATTTCTTCAATAACTGATTGAATATCGAAGGACTCTCCGTATACCCCTGTGGGATACGACACCATGCTAAAATACGCTGGCCAAACCTAAATGCAAAAATCGGCTGGCTATCATGATGCAATGGAATTGAAAAGAACGCATGACACAAATCAATCACTGTATACCACTCAGCATCATGTGGAATTTGATACAGGATCACTAATGGATTTGGCACAATAGGACAACATGCCACCACAATTTGATTAACTTTTCTTAAATCCTGTACGATCCTAAATTTCCCATTGGGCTTTTTTAGTCCCATTATCGGTGAATTACACGGACTACTCAGTAGTTCTCTCAGGACTCCTTGCTGAATCATTTTCTCAATTATAGGAGTTATTCCTTCAATTATTTCTGGTGTCATTTTGTACTGAGGAATGTTAGGATATGTGATTCCCTCTTTCACTGCAATTTTCACTGGATCTACATTATTCATCAATCCCACATCCTCTCCAGTAAAATCCCAAACTGCCCTTTTCACTGTGTCTCTTAGTTCTCGAGGCAAATCCTCCGGATCAAACACAGCAAATGCACCAATTAACTCACTTTCTCTATTCTCTAGAGTCACTCGGTACAAAACATCCTCATCTGGTGTCTCAAAAGCTATTCCATCCGGTGTACAAAAAATTGTACAGTTCATTTTGCATAACAAGTCCCTACCTAACAAGTTCACTGGACTCGTGTCACAGACGATAAATCTGTGCATATCTGAAAATTTCCCTATCTGTACTCTCACTGGTTCAGTAAGACGTGTTCTGATTTGTGTATTGGCTACACCAACTACTTGGATTGCTTCATCCGAGAGAGGAAGATTTCTAACATCTGTTGACCTGACAGTTGATCTTGTCGCACCTGTGTCTACCAAAAAAGTAACACTCTCCTCATTTATTTTCCCATCCACAAATGGTCCTGCCTGGTCTATTTCTAGAGTTGCACCAAGTATGCACTCTTCCTCCTCTCTTCGGCACCGTCAATAATCACCCTCAGACTCACTCCCCTCACTCTTTAACAAGTACTGTTGTACTTTGTTAGAACGTCTTGGTTTGTTTACCTGCTCATCATTGTAGAATCCTGAATCCTGATTATACTTTTGTAACCCTCTATTCTGCGGCAAGGGCGGTTTTGGCTCTTGACTCTGCTGTCTCACAACTTTCTGTTGTTGCTGCTGTTGATTATTTCCTTTGTTCTGCACCTGTTGATTTAAGGGTTTATTTTCATTACTTACTAATGGTGGATTAGGACATTCCGATCTCCAATGCCCCAATTGGCCAAAGTTGTGACAAGGAAACTTTTTTTTCGCTTCCTCAAGACTTCCCTTTCCTTTCCCTGCATATCTAGGTCTATTCCCTGCATTGTTTCCTGGATTATTCGCTTGTTCCACTAACTGTGCTTCCTGTCTTTCCGCAACTTTCACTTGTGCCCACATTGCTTTCTCTTTCAGCTTTCTTTGTTTTGCTTCAATTTCATTACTGAAATATTTTGCATGCCTCAGGATCTCATCTACTTTCTTACTCTGCCAATCCACTGTGTGCTCACGAATTCTCTCACCAATTTCAGGTCTAAGGCCATATACAAATCTGTATACAAAATGACTCAAATCTTTGTCACCCAGGATGTCATCTCCACTGAATTGTTTAAATGCCAGTATCAGCCTCTCATAAAAAGCATGAACTGATTCTTTCGCTTCCTGTTGTGTTCGATCTATTTTAACCCAGTCTGTCTCTTTTGCAGGTACTTTACTCTTCAGGTATACCATCACCTGATCATATTTTCTCATTACCTCTGGATCTGGTGCCCCTGTTCTTGGATCTCTTGGATATTCCTCAGTAGGCCAACTCACAACTATTTTACACTCAGTCCACAAGTCTGCTGGAACAATTATATCAAACAGACTATTCAGGTCAACCCACAGCACTTTTGACAATTTCACAAACCTATCTACCTGCCTATACCACTCGACGGGCTTTTCTCTCAATCGAGGGAAATCATTCGTAAATGATAAAATATCCTGTCTAGTCCACGGAACATGTACATATCCTCCTCCAGGTATTTCTCTCATAGGATAATTATCCACTGGTTTCTCTTTTTCTCTCACTGGAAATGCTGAATAAGTTGTTCTATCTTCAGATTCCTCTCTTTTCTTATACCACCTATCCTTCCACTTTTCTACATCACCCCATCTTCACAATAATGCTACCATTTCCTTAATCTGTCCTGTTCTACCAGTAGCATTCAAATTTTCTATATCCTTCTCCGTAAAATCCATCCTGTAGGTTTTTTGTAAAGCCTTCACTTTATCAATGTCAACTCCCTGTTCATTTGCTATCGCTCTTAGCCTGTCATGTGTATTCCTTGCTCTCCAGGTGATGTTTTTACACATGAACATTAGCTCACCATCATGATGACTCTTCAAAATTACAGTTGGAACTGTTCCTGTAACAAGCTCTTCTAATTCTACCCGTAACTTAACCACATCAATTGCTTGTGAGTCTTTATCCTTTTTCTGAAGAACCTTCATCCAATCATTCAAATCATCAACCGTTATTTCAGCAGTTTTTCTCACTGGAACCACTCTCTTTTGCGGTTCTAAAATCGGCATCCCTGAACAACTAGGTTCACTAGCATCCAGTATTTCACTACATATGTCATGTCTGGATCGTCTCAGGTCACTTCTTTCTGTTCTTTTACTTGAATCTCCTGAAGGACCAACTGAATTTGTCAAATTATTCCCAACATATGGAACCACCAGTCCATTTTCACCTGTCCTCTGTTTATCAAACACAGGAATAACCGGACCTATAGTTACAGGCACCGTAACAGCTTCCAGATTCTTCGTTAACTCCCTAATTTTCTCAGTCAGCTCTGTTGTGGTTCTGGCTAATTGTCTGGTATTTTCATCACTACTTCGATTCTCTCTCTCCCTGAAAGAATTATTACCTCTAGATTCAGGTGTCACTTTTTCTGTCTCAATAATACAAACTGTATCTCTTATCGGAGAAACAACTGGTGTACTCTCATCTGGTTCTGGTCTATATGGAGGTGGTCTCTTGTAAATCATGTCATTCAAGACCTCATCTTCATATTCTCCATATCTTCTCATTTCTGACTCAGGAACCCTTTCTGCTCCTCCTTCAACTGTCCTCATCGGATATAATCCCTCTGACATACTAGCATCTCGCCACCTTTTCATTCGATCATGATGAGTCTCACGATCATGTCTCCTCCCAAACATATACCTATAGTACCCTCCAGACCTCTGTTTTTCTCGCTCATGAACTTCTTCTTCCCATTCCACTAAAGCCTCAAACTGTGTAGGTCTTGGTTTCGGGTCTAGACATAACATATTTTCCCGTAAATTTCTCAACACGGCCAGATTAAATGAACCATGTTCTGGAAATGCTAGAACACCATCTTCTTTAGTGTACCTAACCCAATTCTCCAACCATATACAGGTATGAAACCCATATTTCGCAGCCATGAAGGATGCAGGTGTTTTCGTTGGAGGTAGCAACTCACCCTCTCTTGTCTTAACATCTTTATCCTTGTTAAACCACTTTTTAATTTTTCCAAAGAATGTTTTCTTCTTTTTCTCTTCTTGGTAATACATTTTAGCGCTTACCAAAACTCTCTACTCTTTCTCGTATTATAAATATACAATACAAATTTTCAACCAATAACAGCGCGACTCACACTAACGCACCAATCCTGGAGCGCCTACGTCACTAAATAGCTCTTCCAATCCTTGCGCGACTCACACTAACGCACCAATCCTAGCGCGAACCCTATTCTGATCCACTATCCAATCAGAGCGCAGTCTTTCTGACGTCACCAGTCGCTGCAGTCGCTTGTCTCCTGTCTTCTGTCACTCGTCTACCCCTCCTTTACAAAATCTCTCAGTAGACTTCGTGTCAAAATTTCTACAAAATCTATTAGTTACAACATAAAAACATCTCCATTGTCTGCTTCGCTAACCACAGAACAGTAAAGAGTGTCTATTTCTCAAGAGTCAACAAACTTTCATACATCTCCTAACCATTTCCTCTAGGACTTGTCCAAAGAGTCTTACAGTCAATAAATGTATATGCATCCACGCACATTCATACAAGAAAATATAGTACATGCACACAGAATCCTGCTTCCCGAGAACAGCGCACAATCTGTCCCACTACAGAATTATAACATACATCAACTAAGCAAGCTTTCTTTGCCCAGTTCTTCAAACAAGCTCAGAGAATACCTATTACTCCTCCCGCGATAAGCTTTAACGGAAATCCTTTCGGATCCCTGGGACTTAAGACCAGAGTTTCACAGATAACCTTCACTATCATACACACTCCTTATATACTAGAAATATATTCTAATAGTAACATACGACAATGTCACTGATTCCGAACCCAGACAATGTGACGCGCAACTTCAATTGTCACACGTTATTCCTCACAATTCCGTCTTTCCCCGAGAGCAGCATATACTTCCCTCTGCCCTACTACGAAACTGCTACCAGCTTCCAAGTTCCAGAAGCACTACATATAACTCAACATTACGACTCCAACATATAGTATTAGTACATATACCAACATGAACCAATAATCAATAATCAATAAACTAATGTACAAGCAATCTTATCAGATCAAGACAATCATCAAAAACCATCCTACTCTGCTACCAGGAAATTGATAGAGATCAGGGTGTGTATAATATTCCCACTACCACGGATAGAGTAATCTCACAGTTACACGCACATGCATACATCATACGCTAGGGCCCATTTCACTATACTAACATACGCTCAAATACTCTACCAGCAATAAACCTGTGGAAAGAAAACTCCTAATCACCCTGCATCTATATCGAGGTCGATAAGACCTGGTTTTTGTGACTGTCCTTAAACATAATCTATACAACATATACAGCAATGATCAAAAATGTAAACCCAATAATTGACAAGAAAGAATATCCAACACCATGTTTAAAATTATATTGCTTTATCTAAAATTAGTCAAAGGAAATCAATCAGAGTAAATCATTTTCTCATAGTTACCTATTCTAGCTAAATGTCAGAACGGGTCAGGACAAGTCTCTCAGTAAATGTCTCTCAAGACGAAGTCCCTTCAGCATCGATCTTCAGCAACGCAGATTCGGTACGCGGCAAAGGCAAAATGGCAAGTGGCAAAAAACCCTCTCTAGGCTAACATTTCTTATAGTGTCTAAAACAATGGAAAGATACATTGGAAACATAGAAAAAGCTGTAATGTCCGCCGGACCTGCTGAGCAGAGCGAGAAGGAAAGGATGTAACATCGCTACATTTGAAAATCTCCGCTCAGGAAAAGTTCACAAAATAAAGACTACGGAACAGGAACCAAGAAATAAAAAATGTATCTTGTTAGTTCTACTTCTCCTCGGCAATTGAGCCACAGTTCAGATTTTGTCTCTAAGGCTCCTTTGTTTCCCAAGGCTGCCAAGGACATTTTCATTTCACTTGGAGATCTCCCAAAACTGCTGCTGTCCTCATGGAAAGTTTTCAAACAAGCAAACAAGGACCATGGTCAGTTAGCTTCAGGACCATTTCCAGAAGGGGTCTCCCTCGTCACATTTTTCATATTATAAATCACAGCCAGGCTTACAAATCGGCCATCTTTTCTAGGCCATCATAGGCCTCAATAGACCATCTTAATTAAAGAGACAAAAACAATCGTTACTACAGCATAGTGATTAAACAGTGTTAACCCCACTAATACCCTTATGTGTATGTATTTATCTAGCTCTTGCAACATAGAAAAGCATTAATTCGGAAAGCGTTTTGTGCTAAAAAATAAACAGCACATAGCAACGTTTAAACATGAAAACACACACATTATAATTAATCAGCACGTTTATGCGTACCCTCGTGTAACTCTCTCTCTTGTTAAGACAAACGGATTGATTAATATAAACACACTTGCACAAGACAAATAATTAATTATTAATTATTAATAAATTAGTACATGAATAGACATGCCAGAGCTTCAAAAGCCACTGAATTTTCAAACTGAAAACTCCACTCCAGCACTGTGGTGGAAATGACCTAGGCACTTTAACTGGGGTAGGTCTGGAAATGCTTATTAAGGACACCTTTGTGCAATTGATGTCACTTTTTCCACAAACTGCCTTTGTATATTCTAATATATGCCAAAGGCAAAAGTGGAACTGGTCCAACCAACATTGTCCACAGATTGACAAAGCAAGAAAGCACGTCAATAAGTCTGTTTCTGCTTTCCTCAGAGACTATGGTATGGGTTCTATATACCACAACAACTTGCGTTACAACATGCAAGACATTTATAGAGGAGACGGTGTACATTTTAATGATGAAGGCAACAGAGTCTTCCTCTTGAACTTTAGACTCTGCATCGGTACTTACTTGTAGGTACCGAAAAACACTCAATAAACACAAGGGCTCTTTTTAGAGCCACCTAATATCTAAACACTTAAACTTGATTTTTATTTCTATTTTTTTTAATGTTTTTTTTCGGGTGCGCGCAGAGTGCGAGCACCCCGCGATGTTTTTAAAAAAAATTAAAATCTTTTTTTTGGCCCTTCGTGGTCCTACTGTGACCCCCTGACAATGGCTAGGGGTCAAGAACTCCCTACTCTACCCCCTATTCACGTTCTCCACCTTTCCTTTTCAGTGCAGACAAAATGGTGGCCAACACTTCCTGATTTCGACTGATTCGAATGTTTACTGACATCTAACAACCAATCAGAATTAGGCTCGCGCACGGCAGGGTGCGCGCACAGGGCTTGCACAGTGAGCGCACGCTGCACGCGTATAGATATTGATATGCTTTTAAATGCTATTTTCTCAGGAAATACTGAACAGATTTACACCAGACATGCGAAAGGCACTTCCTTGACCTTATGGCTACCTCTCTGCCAAATTTCAAGTAATTCTGTTCAGCCGTTCGGGCTGTAGCTGCGACTAAAGGTCCTATGGAAAAATGCTTGGGGAAAACACGTTTTGGGACCCCCCTTTTTTCTCAGCCCCCGCTTGACGAATCACCCCGAGACTTTCAGGGTAGGAGCTGAGCGGAGCGCTCCATTAGTTTTGAAAATTTCGCGAGGATTCGTCAACCGGCGCCAAAGTTATTCAAAATAGAATTTTGAGATTTCCTATGGAAACACGGTCCTAACTATAACTATCTACTGGCGACTGCCAGTAGATAATTTATATTAACACAGTTTGAGGAAGCATTAGGACTGCAAGTTAACACCAACACATCAAGCCTATTGAAACCAATGGACCAGTAACTAACCTGCCTAAATTATCCTTGGATTGGGAAGTTACTACTATACAATACTTAGTAATCTAGATATATCATATTGAACTGAATCTAATAAAGGTACATTTATACTAAGCAGTTTTGTACATGCATCTGATATTTTGGAAGAAGTGCCTACTGACAGCAATGGGACTGGTGCATTGGTGACTGCGCTGCCGCATGCATAAAAGATAAATGGCTACGGTGAATACATAACAGACACCAAACCATGCGTATATATGTATGCCACAAATTACCATGAGGCCTGGGCCTCAGGTCCTTTTATTTACCATCCCATCAGGTCATGGCCAATACCATTCAGGCCATGCGTGAGGGGTTACTTTACTTTTCTCCCCTTCTCTTTTCTTGAAGATGGGGTGGTCTGCATCCCAACATAACATTCCTCCTTTATCCAAACAAAACAAAAAGTAGGACTAACGAAAAAACCAAACTAGAAAAATATACTCTAGCGGGGATAACAATTATACATTCTCAAACATCATGTATAAACTGTATCATCACAATACTACATACTTATCACCTGAAAAAGATAAACAGGAAAACACTTTCTTAGGCAGTAATACATTGAAGAATTAGAGGAAGATTGTAGTCAGCTTAATGCAGTAAATGCATCAGCTTCTTTAATGGCGCTGGCCTGGAACCTATGTCATATCGCCCCATGCCTTTCCAACCGGACCAGGTTTACTAACTTCCCCTCCGCCCACACTCAGATATGCACGGCTGGTATCGCTCCAATCATTTTGTGGGGTAACTTCCTCTTTGTCCACACTCAGATATGCACGGCTGGTATCGCTCAAATCATTTTGTGGGGACTCTGAGGAATCAGTTGACTGGTCGTGACTCTCAAGACCCCTCAGTGGTGACAAAGGGGAGGAACAACTACCATTATGTGAACTTGCCATGATATCATCATCCTCAGAGAAATCAGTCACAGGGGGTGCACCACCACCGCTCAGTAACTCTGAATCTGGCTGTCAGTACAGTTTGAAAAAAGATACATTCCTCGTTATTCTCTCACATCGCTTCTGGGCAGTGATCATAGTTCCTTTAATGACACTTATTTTCCATGTCTGGTACTTAGTTTTTTTACTTCACAGCCATCGATTTTTGACAAGTATCAAGTCACCAATTTGGAAATGCCGCAGCTTGGCCAGTCGCTTCCTTGATTTCCTGTCATTTTGTGCATTACGTTTCTGCAAAGCCTCTGCAGCCTTTTCACTTATCCTCAACATTTCCACCAAATGGGGGATGGTGTCACCTACCATCCGATTCATGCACAATGTGATAGGCGACCCTCTGGTGGTAGTGTGTGCAGTGAGACAGTACTCATGAAGGAAGGCATACAGTGAGCAATCCATGTTCTGACTAGTAGCTAGTGCAATTCTCAGGACTTCATTTACAGTACACTTAAAACATTCTGCCGCTAGTCTGTGGCCAGTGGGCATGATTTTCCTATGGAGTACAGCTTGTGAAGCAAGGTACTCTGCAAATTTCTGACTAGAGAAGGGAGGACCATTGTCCAGCCTGAGTTCCTTCAACAGTCCATGGGTTGCCATTACAATTTCCACCCAGGGTATGGTCTAGTTGGTGGTCATAGACTCTAAGATCTCTACTTCCGAATATTTGGAAATATTGTCTATTATCTGCAGCATGTGCCAGCCATCAGCCATGATACAGAAGTCAGCACTCACTCTCCGCAAGGGAATAGGGGGAAGGGTTTCAGTGATCAGAGGTGCTGGCGGATCTGCTGGACCAGCAGCTTGGCACATTGAACATGTTCTCACAGTGCCTTCAACCCAGTCATCTAAACCGGGGAACCAGACTTTGCACCAAAACCTGGACTAGGTCTTCACCACTCCCTGAAGTGATGAGTGGGCTAAATAAACCACCTGTCTCTGCAGTGACGCTGTAATAACGAGCCAACGACCTCTTAGTAGATATCCTTCAGGAGGCAAGGTAAAGTCATGCCAGATGTTATATAATTACGAGAATGTCAAACAAGCATCCATCATCTCTTCGATATGAGGCATCGCGATTGAGTTTCCAGAAACCACTGCTGAAAAGGTTAACTAAAGACAAACATCTGATCGGGTAGCAGTGACAATGTTATCCAGGGGGATTGACAGCGGCCTTGACCATTCTACCACTAACCGCACGTGCTCTTCCACCTTTTCAGCCTCGGACTCTTCACCGACAGTGGCTGGCCTTGCATCCCTCGAGAGGTAGTCAGCTGGATTTAGAGATCCCGGATGATGTGTTAAAGTAAAACGGTATTCCCTTAATTGAAGGATCCATTTTTTGATCCTAGGAAGTCTTTTGGACAATGACCCTGTGAATAGCTGTATCAGTGGTTTGTGTTGTCTGTGCCCTGTGAATGGTTGGCCGTAGAGATAAAGGTGAAAATGGCAACACCTCCAGTTGACTGCAATAGCTTCCTTCTAGATATGAGAGTAGCGCTGTTCTGTATCTGTGAGAGCACGAGTAGCATTGGCCACCAGAGCCAATTCAAGATTGTCCTGTCTTTGCAATAGTAGGGCCCCCAGGCCAGTACGGCTGGCATCCATGGACAACTCTGATTCGTTTTGAGGGTCAAAGTAAGCCAGTGTGGTTTGTGATGACAGTGCTTGTTTTGTTGCTTGGAATGCTTCCTCATGAGCAGGTCCCCATCCCCAAACTGCATTTGCTTTGGTCCATTCCCAAAGAGGGGCTGTGAGTGCAGTCATGTTTTGGATAAATCAGCCACAGAATGTGCCTATCCCCAGGAAGCTGCGGACTTCTGCAACACTGGTTGGAGCTGGGGCTGACTGAATGTCCAGAACCTTCATGGGATCAGACATGACCCATGTTCAGAGAACTGATCGTTGAAGAAGGCAATTTTTCTGTTGAAGAAAAGCACACTTTTCCCAGTGTAAAGTGAGCCCGCTGTCCTGTAGTCATTTAAACATGGCCTTCAGCCTGTCAAGATGTTGTTCGATGGTTGGGGAATGCACTAGAATGTCATTGCTGACCTTGATGACACCCTCAAGACCAGCCAACATGGCCATGATAGTGTCCTGAAACACTTCAGCTGCACTGGGCACCCCGAAACTGAGGCGTTTGTATCTCCTTAGACTCACAAGTGTGGAGAAAGTAGTGATGGCTCGGTACTCTGGAGCCAGAAACAGCTGATGATATCCTGCTTGTAGATCCATTTTCGAGAACCATCTAGAACCACTCACTTCTGCCACAATATCAACTACAGTGGGCATAAGGTGTTGTTCACGTCGGATAGCCATGTTAGATAGCTGCATGTTGACACAAATCCTGACTTCACCGGGTTGTTTGGGCTTACAGGCAACTACAATTGGGGACACCAAAGGCGTAGGACCACACTCTTTCAATGATATCCTCTTGCTCCAGCTTTATCAGTTCATCTTTGAAGATGGAAGGACACCCACTGGGTGGATAGATTCATCAATGTGGAGGTGAATGAGACAGTCCTTTAGACAACCAATGCCTAGGAACAGTTGCAAGAACTCATTCAGCAAATTGTCCAAACTGACCAAGTGCACGCTGACAGCAAAGGACACCAAATGAAGTTGTTCCACCATGCAACAGCTCTACGGCATTCCTGAGCCACTTTTGGTGACATATACCTTGGCACATCTGAAGCGTGAATCATGTGATTTGTTTGTGGTGAAAAGCCCAACCAGTGGCATTGAAGATCGTGATGGTGGGGTGAAACACTGGCTGTAAGTAACAGGAGAGTTTCCAGCAAAGACTGTGCAAGAATGTTTATCGAAGCCCCTGTGTCAATCATGGATGGAACTTGATGGTCCAGTAGAAGAATTATGCACTTGGGAATATGTCGTTGGGGATACTCTCCTGGTTGCATAGTGTGTATGACATGAATCGCTCCCTCCACATCATCATCCTCCGGGGCTCAGGTGACTGCATGGCATTCACAGATTAGTGTTTTTGCGCCTTTTGTGAGGCTGAGGAGCAACATACCTTAGAAAAATTATTTAGTTTATTGCAGGCGGTGCATCTCTTACCCTGGGCCCGGCATGACCCGCGATGAGGGTAGGGTCCTCCACACATGTAACACACCTTGGAGCGCATGGTCATTTTGGGATGGGTCTTCTTTTTGTCTGCTTCCCCAGCTGTTATTGCCTTGACAGACTCAGTCTTTAAGTTACATTGTAGAACCGCTTCCACATGCACAGCGCACCTTTTAGAGAGCTACTTAGATTGCAACATCATTAATATATCCCCACCAACATTCCTGGGACCTGTAGGATGTGATGTTCTTCCTAAATTTTACAGATGCACAACCTTGTATGAACTGTGTGTGAATCTCATCATCAGCATCTGTGAGCGTTCAAGTGCTCGTCAGTTCTTCCAGTCATGCTTATGCACCGATTCCTCAGGAAGCTGCCTGGCTTGGCGTAGAAGGAATCGTTCATAGTCAGGATTCGCAAGTGGTTTGAAGTGTGTGATGAGGGCACGTTTGAGAGCAGCGTAGGAAAATAGAAGCCCTTCTTCCACTACCAATTTTCCTAGCTTGTGAATGGTGGCACCTCTGAGATACAGGAGCATGGGTTGGCGTCAACCATTTTCCATAGCTACTGCACCAAAGTCGTTTTCCAGCCTCTCTGCCCAGTCTTTCCATCGTGCTACCTGCACAGATGGGGGGCCTTCAACTATGAAAGACTCAAGCGCATGTACGGAGGCATTGTAAGTCGAATCAGGTATACGAGTTAGCAGTGATGAGGAGGTGCAGCAGAAACAAAACTACTCAACTTGCACAGAGGAAAAGAAAAAAAATGAATTCATACGACAAATTCAGTGTGGGGGCAGGGAGTTAGGGACCCAGAAGATGACACCAAGCATCACAGAGCAGCTAATGAGTATTGAGTACTGTTGATGAGTCACTTGTTACTTTGCATACACTGTTCCTTCTACTTAGTGTGTGGGCATGGTCATCAGGAAATAGGCAGCAGAAGAAAGAACCCCCTTCACGAGGAGTGTCTTTGTAGTGAATTGATTTCATAGTTTATTATGATACTGTTGACATTTTGGTAACATTCTGTGCATTTTTTTTAATGTAGGTATTTCACATTGTAGCAAAGAGAGTACAACAAGCAGCCAGAAGAGGTGCTGTGCAGACTTGCTTGGTTCAGCCAGAGCCGGTGAGGTGGGAGGGGCCAAACAGGAAGGATCAACCAGGGAGCACAAGGAACTGCAGCCCGCCTTTACATAGCTTGAGCAGCTGCAGGCCCCAACAATCCGTGAGATCTGGAAACCGTAGTGAAATGCTCTTGCCTCCAGCAGCAGATATACGCAGTGCTCCTGAAAGCTTCGGTGGAAACTGCGTGCAAGACCCCAGCAATACAGGCAGGATTGACTCTCAGTCTTCGAAAGCTCCACACAGCTCAGAGCAGCTATTGCGAATCTGAAAAGTTTAGGTGAGCCACAGCGCCGGATTGGGTGCACTGGCGGAGAATACAAAGACCAGCTCATTGTCAGCTTGTTGCATTGCTGACTGAGCTGCTGCATACATAAAAGATACATGCCACCGTCAGTATATAATGCACACCAAAGCAAGCGTATATATGTATACTATATTAATCAACAGCAATTTGTTACACTTGTTCTGTGGCTTACAATGCAAATGTAGCTGGCTCAGAGTCAGCTTTTAACCTTTCACATGTTGTTGAAGAGAAAATCCTAAAATTACTGGGACATATCAAAGCACCTGCCAGAGCCTCAAGCAGCCCTCACTTTAGTACAGGAAACAACCTTTACAATGCAGTCATTACATCGCACTACCTTTGCAACGCAGTCATCACATCGCAACATCCTTTATATCGCATGCCATTACAATGCAGCCATTACATCACATGTCACTACAACGCATATCATTACAACGCATGTCACTACAACGCATACCTTTACAAAGCATACCATTACAACGCATAGTTTTTACCCTTACACTATCCAACTCTTACTGGAGTGGGAATAGTAATTTTTACCCCTACACTATCCAACACTTACCCTAAAGTTGCACTCACTGGAGTGGAAATAGTAATTTTTACCCCTACACTATCCAACACTACCTTAAATGCAATGTAATAGTATGCGTTGTAATGGTATGCGTTATAATGGTAGTATGCGATGTAATGGAATGCGTTGTAGATGGAGTTTCTAAAAATGCGTTGTGATGACATGCGATGTAAAAACAAGTGTTGTAATGTATGTTGTGATGTAAAAACTGCGCTGTAAAGGCATACATTGTAAATGTTTGCGTTGTATTATCATACATTCCCTTAATACTGACTTTGGGGGCAGCAAGAGAGCATTGACACATATATATGCTACCTTATTGAACATGATTGAGATGCGTCGGACAGGTCTGGGATAAATGTGCTGAACAATTTATGGGATGAAATTAAAGGTAAGGAATGGAAATGTGTGGTGGAGTGCTCTAGACCAGTGTCCATACATGCTAGATTTCTATTAATTGCATACAGTGTACTGCACATAGATGATACGTAATACACAGCAGACTCCACAACATGTTAGAAAGAGTGTGAGAAATGTTTGAGATTTCAAACTCAGGGGCATACCTAATAACTATCTTCTGCCCATGTAAAAAAGGCACATGTTGGGCCAATATTGTATTAGTTCTAGAGGTTATAATGGCGGAAAGGCATAAAAAATACTCACATTCAAGCAAAGCCCATAGACCAATCAAGTAATGAAATTACATATTAAACTCCTTTGCCCCATAGAAATCTGTTTTGCATTATTTCAAACACATTTGATAAAGAGAGATTCAT
Source organism: Triturus cristatus (assembly GCF_964204655.1). Taxonomy (NCBI): domain Eukaryota; kingdom Metazoa; phylum Chordata; class Amphibia; order Caudata; family Salamandridae; genus Triturus; species Triturus cristatus. Next base: position 252,667,219 of record NC_140594.1, read on the forward strand.
GCAATGAACTTAAGAGCGAAGGAGAAACAAAGTGTGCAATGCAAAGCTAATTGTAAAAGTGCAGTAGGTTTATACAACCTTTGATTGTACATTGATATTATAGATGTGACATTATGTAAGACATGATCTTGTCCGGAAAGCTGTCCAATTTGTTTGTATTATTTTATTGTAACCCTGAAAACAAATACAATTTTTATTTAAAACAATTCATTAAGACTGATTCGACTATGATAGATTTTGTTATCAGGCTGAGATATGTTTAAAATGGCTACTTAAGTGGGTGGCACAATTAGTGCCGCATGCCAATTGCGTGGGTGTAAGCCAATGTCACCACATTTTAGGGAGAGAGTACAAGCCCTTTAGCACTGGTTACCTGTGATAAAGTGTGCGGAGTCCTAAAAGCCAACAAAACAGGTTCAGAAAACATGATGTTGAAGGCACACAGTTTGGGGAAGACCATGCAGAACGGGCCATGTCCAACACATACGGTCTGTGAGGTGGTAATGGTTCTGCATCTTTTTTGGTAGACACTTTCGCAATCTCGCAGTACTCCTCTGGTCATTCTTCTGGAAGTGGATCTAATGTGGTCTCCAAATCAGTTTAAGTATGTTGCAATGGAAGAGCCTCCAGAGAAAAGCAGTGCTTTTGAAAATAAGGGTCAATAAGGATAGTATATTTGGGGCACAATATATAAAGTATTTGGAGATGTAATCATATGGTTCTCAGTATTTTTGCAATTGCAGGGGAATCAATCGGATCACACTGTTTAATCTCTTTATGATCCTCCTGAATAGCTACATTGAATGAGACTGTTTCTCAAAGTAAGGCACCGAAGGTAAAGTAACCTCCATTCTTCTTTCATGTTTCTTCAGCTCTAGACTTCTTCGGATATTATTCGGCATCTCAAATGTTCTGGTCCATAAAACATCCAGAGGCTCCTCAAGTCAGACAAGCTTCAACTTTGACAGGATGCTGGACCTGATTACAATTTCAGGAGACATGGTACTCTGCCACAAATGTGGCTGCTAAGCTGATAGTCCACTCTCTCTATTCAGGAGGACTGTCATGTTTTGAATGGTGCTATGCAAGTGCAAAACCTACACCAATGGACCAGCTGAGCTGAAGCTGTCGGTGTATCATCAAACCACCTGTTCTATTTAGAGTGGTTTAGAGTAGACAGTGTGGTGTACATTTTTTCCTGGTCATCAAAGCTGAAACAAATAAAAGATGACCCTTGAAGAAAAGTCCCAGTGTCATTATTTTTTTGATTTTCAAAAACAAATTCCTAATTTGGGATTTTGCTTTTTGAAAGACAATAAGGTTTGTTTAGTGGCCACTGGACACGTAGTGGCTTCGCAACAGCCTTTTACTGCATTCTGTGGTGATGCCATGCCTCTGAGTTGCAGAGATCTCCCCAGGGCTGGTGGAGATCTTCAAATAAGTTGGGTGGTAGTCCAGCCAGGTTGGCAGAGGTAATTACCATTCACAAAACTCAAAATACCCCTCATTATCATTAAGAAATAGTTATATGTTTTCAATAAGGCATACCTTGTGAAAGATATGACACAGTCCAGTCTGGCATTTCAAAACCAAGTTTCCCGGCTGAGTAGGATATAGTCTGACATATTATCCTGACAAGCAAAAGCATTTCTTTTACTATTGGTTTCTTTCATCTTTTGACAGCGAATATCTCAAGTGGCCAATCTGATTAGTTCCTCTGTGTAAATAGGAGCAGTAGTTTCTGTGTTAGGTGCCATGGCGTATACACAGTTCTCCAATTCCCCTGTCTCCCAGAGCTAAATCTATTAAAGTGTTAGACGTCTTGGGTCTATTGACATCTGAAGCAATGGCATCTTTCAGATCTTCTCAGAATCACTTATAAAAAGCTTCCCTGATGCTTCTTTTGTCATAGCCATCTCCCCAGCCAATGGGAGGTAACTGATATAGGATTTGCAAGATGCCATAATCCTTTTACTAAGGATGGCAGATCTAAATGTGTATATAGGTCTGGCTTTTGGCAAATAGGCCTCAAAGTTTAGCCAAACTTCAGTATAATCTCATAACCAGCTGTTGTTTATCAAGATTCGTGGCTTAGCTCAGGATAATGCAGATTTGCATAAATAGTATAGTATACAAGTAATATTAGCATTATTGATTAAGAATGCTTGGAGGCAGGTCAGGTAGTGTAGTTTACATTGTGCATGGAATGTTGAGAAATACAAGGGATCTCCTCTGAATTTATTGGAGTTGCTTTACCAATCCCACTAGAGATATGGACCAGAATCCCCCCAGATGTTCCAAGAAACTGGTAATTGGTTCCACATTCCCTGTAGATGAAGAGGGCACCATATCAGAACTGCTTACTTCTGAGTTCTCATGAATACCCAAAACTACCTGAATCTGATTGATCAAATTAAATAATAAATCTAATTCTAGCCAGCTGCCTCCATGTCTTTATAAGCCATGTTTATGGTCTGGATCTTTGCCAACAAGGGATTTACATCCATGTCCAAGAACTACATGAAATCAGGGACCTGGAAAATTGATATGCTCTCAAACGGCACAACAATAGCTCTGAATGGAGATGGTAATCCCATTCTCTCTGCATTATGGTAAAGCCCTATGCTTGCTTAATCACAAGCCTTGGGGGAAAGGGCAATAGAGAAAAGAGAGAGAAACAACACAGGATTCAGCAGACAGTCCCTTTTGAGATTCAGAGAGGAGCAATGGGCTTAGCAGTTCCCAAAAGCTGTGATCATAGGTAATCTAGAGCAAGAAGGAAGAGAGGTAAGTAACAAGGTGGGGAAGGAAACACACTGCCAGAACTTCAAATAATTCAGAATGATCACCAGGGCTGGATCGGGAATCAAAGCAGCTCTTTCAAAAATGTTCAAACTAGTACTCCTCACGTCTTCCCCATTCTGTCTTTCCATCCATCCATTTCTCTCTCTTTCTCTCCATTCTCTCTTCTCCCTTTCTATCTGACATGACCCCTTTCTCTCTTCCTCCTCCTCTTTCTCTTTTTACTTATGCCGCTTAAAGTACAAGCTGCAGTAAAGTGAGAAAAGAGCTAGCACCAGTGCTGGGATTTTAAAAAGAAGCCTCCAAAGGCCTCAGTCCACCCGTAAAATGCCTGATGAGTTAAATAGCCAGTTCAGCCCTAATGATCATGCTTACCCACCCAGACAGTGTGTTTTGCTGTAACTAGGCCCTCAACCTCCTGGAATCAGATAGAAAACTAAACAAAATGAAGATAGGCTGTAATTGGAAACTCATAAATGGAATAATGCTGTTCAGCTGTCACATGGAAGGAGTAGTAAATCTTGAATATTCAACAAATTGATGAGCAGTGGTCTTGAAGCCTCTAAAAATGTCTAGAGGCATAAAATCTAAATGTGGATACCTTTCCCAAGGAAAATTAAATCAACATGCAGAAATGTCAGAATGGATGTGAACACAGTGAAGTATATGGAAAACCAATTACTGCTTCTAATTACTTAGCCTATGGAACTAGAACCTAGTTTATATCACTACACTTCCTGTCCCTGAATCTCTCTCCTGTCTGATATGGAAGTGACAAACCAAAGATACCTGTACTGAGGACTAGTATGCCAACCTCCCATTTTCCACAGCTGCCATGATGGAAACGTGTGTTGTATTCTAAGACAGACTTGGTATGTGGTGTGATGTCTATGGGAGGTAATATATATGTTGAATACCTGACAGTAAGGACCAATAGACAGACACAGAATGAGGAATAGAAACTGCACTTGTACCCCATGGGACTGCATCATAGGCTGCTGCCTGATTTGTATCAGGAACTCAGATAAAGTGATGGACAGCAGATTAAGAAGCATGCTTGACATAGATTAAGAAGGAGGGTTTTTTGCTATTGTGCCCAAGCAACCATTGGGCACTTGCATCCACTAGATGAAGGCAGGAAAAGACCAAGAATGTGAGAGGTGGGAATACGAGACACCATACATCATCCAACTGTGCTGCTAAGAAAGTGGTAATACCCATTAACTGTAATGAGAAAATACAAAATGTCAATACTATTACTCAGAATGTGTGGACGGTAGCAATACATCTCACTAGATTCGTGTGCAATCTGACAATAACTGTTACTGGGGGCATGTGTAAACCTGAAACAGCTATTAGCCGTCATGTAGGGCGAACAATAGCCATTTGTAGAAAATGTGCTAAGAAACTAGAAAAACATGGGCAAATGAGAGAGGGCAGTGGTTGGTACTTGAATTGTGTCGGAATAGGCCATGGAAGAGCTTCCAATATCTGTTCTAGTTGCATGGTAAGACCTGTTACTGGGCCTATGTGCAGTAGTTTTCACTGACATTAGAAAAAAAAAATGAATTTCATTCAGAATGAAATTCCATTTAGAGAATCTTTTGGAAGTTACATTTCAGTGCAAACAGGGTTGTTTGGACTAACCATTGAGTTCTTAACATCGTGATACCAGAACATTGTTGTGAAAATAATGTGATGCAGGAAATAGCATTGACAGGAATATTGGATGTAATATTTTAAGGTTATATTTTGATATAGTTGTCAAATATATCATGGTAAAAAATACAGTTATTGGGTTTATAGGGTTAGCAGGTTGGGAGATATTTAAAAAAATAAACATATATATATATATATATATATATATATATATATATATATATATATATATATATATATATATATATATCCAATTTAGTAGGGTCGCTTGAAATGCGCTCTCAGTAAACGAATTACAGGATACTCCAAAGAATCCAAGGGTGTTTAATTACGACGCGTTTCGGCTTACACAGAAGCCTTGCTCACGTAATACAACAGTGCAATGCAAAAAACATGACTGATAAAGCTGCAAATGCTAGGCATAAACAAAGGACAAAGATTGACACACTGTGGTAATAACAGCAGACATATTTGAATGGTAAAATCACCGATCTTCATGGGCAAAAGTAATGCACATAATGTGGCCATACATTCAAATCTGTACAAGAATCGCACTGCTAGGAGTCAGGTCAATTAGCCAAATAAGATTGTAATGTATAGTAAAAGTAAAATACACTATGAGGTGGCATTCGTCAGAGACAGAATTGTCATTGCAAGGCATAACGGCAGACATCTTAGAATGGTAAATTATCACAGGGTACTAACAGGCATCTAAGTATACTAATCTGTTGGTGCTGCCCTAATTTTCAGGATCTATTTGATGCGTTTCGTAATCGCATACTGGCCACAACAACCATAATGTCAGTCCATCGTGGAATAGCATTTTGACTGCATAGTGCACAAGCAGTGTAAGGAAGATTGATTCCAGATTGCCATAATGACTGAATAAAATCACAATCATCATATTGAAAAAATATATATACAGGTCATATGGTAAAAATTACTGCGCCAATAGTTGCGGGATCAACAAGTGTTAGAATCCTCTGGAGCAACAAAACAATGAACACATTCATACACATAGTGTGCATTGATCGGTAATTAGTGTATTCACGCCACTGTTTGCCCTCGCAAAAATAAACTGCAATGTAAGGACAAGTGCCCCTATGTTAATCACAAACTAATGAAAACCACAGTGTTCTAGTATGAATGCCAGTGTGTGAGAAATTCTCGACCATGGTGTAATACATCTAGCAAATGCTGCTCAAATAAATCAATGTCCAAATACCCATTGCGACAGATGCCAATCAGTACTTCATATCTGCTCTCAAAAGAAAACCAGTCATGGTGCTAGGTGAGGAAAAGGGGGAAAAGGGTAGGTTGCCCATGAAGTGTACGTGCCAGTGTCTGGGCCCCTTCCTTTCCTCCTCTAAAAAGAAAGAGAGAAAAGGTAATGAGAAAAAATATATAAAACCTATTTAGTTTGTTAATAATCTCGAATGCACAGATCTGCCACATGGGAGAAGGAAGAATCATGAATAACACATTGAACATATACATCACAGATATGTTAAAAACCATTAAAGACTGAGAAGGCCGGTGGGAAAAAGCATGGGGAGAACAATCAGAATCATCTAATGTTCTCTGAGTCCACGATGTACTTAGACTCCCTTTGTCTTAATTTCAGAACTCTATTGCGCCCCTAGGGTTGATGGTAATCTGTTCCAAAATAAAGAATCTCAAAAGGGCTGGATTAGAGAAATGTGTATCCCTAAAATGCCGGGCCACTGGATACTTGTCATCTTTGTGCGTGATAGCTCGATAGTGTTCCAATACACGCTTCTTGGCCAACAGGGTGGTACTCCCTATGTACCAAAGCTTGCATGGACACTCGATAACATAAATGACAAAAGTAGTGTGTTATGATTTATACTGGTGGGATTGAGTCTGCACTGTGGAATCTTCTCCATGTCATGGAATGGAGTGATGCATTGTATGATGCATCACTCATTCCAAGGAGAAAGAGACAAGGATTGAACGGTTGGTGCTGCTTTACCGATCTCGCTGTATTTGCGAATAAACTACCATTTGGTCATCAAAGCGGATCAAGACCTTTATTACACTGGCGACGAGTAGACTTTGCCTGATTGGGGACAGGTAACACGGCTAAGCACCAATTCCCCTATGACGGTGATGTTCTTTCAAAATTTGGACTTTTAACGTCTCCTTTAAATCCTGTCGGGGTATCAGAGATTCAAGGGCAGCAGCGGATATTCGTGTCATTTTCTGTGAGTTACAAGACGAACTTGAAAGTATTAAAAGTACTGTACCGTTACCGTTATTCCTCACGAGCTGGTCTTTATGTGCTGCTGCCTTGTTCACGACGTCTGGAACGCATGTCCTGAAACGCACGTTCCTGCGCGCCTCGTCATTCCGTGGTGTTACCTTGGCAACGCTACAAGCGAAGTTACGGGCGAACCGTTTTTTCAACAAACAAAACTTTAAGCTGATAAAACGTTGCTGGAGAGTGTCAACAATGAACTTTTGGGCATTTGTACTTACAATTGGCATATTGTAAGTACAATTATGTATGTGAATAAACGTTACAGAGGAATACCCACAATGAACATTTAAGCAGTTGTGTTTATAGATGGGATTTTAAAGCAAACAAATGCACAATAAATCTTTAGACTATTTTTGAAGTGAACAGTTGCACAGTAAATTTTGACACTATCCATACCAAGCCGTTTCAACTGTTTTCAAGTGTTTTCCTTCAGTTTTACTCAATAAAAATGGCGTTAGCTTCGTCCTCTAGCATGTCACAGCCACCACCTTTTTTGTCAGAAGAGGGTATTCCCATTCTTCCCTGGAAGAGGTGGAAAAACCTTTTTGACTCCTATATAGTGGCCATTGGTGGAGAGAAGTTTTCGGCTGTCAGGAAACAAGCTATCCTTCTTCATAACTTGGGCGTGGAGGGAAGGAATACCTATGACAGCATGGACATCATTCCGGTGGGTGATGGTGATGGTTCTACTGGTGATGTATATGAGATGTCTTTGATTATGCTGGAGAAGTATTTTGGTCCCCGTATCAACGTGGTTCTGGAGAGACACACATTTTTCACTAGGATCCACGGTCCCGTGGAACGTGTAGGCAGCTATGTGGCAGCTTTGAAAACTCTAGCGCGCACGTGTGAGTTTGGTGACCTTTCGGATTTGCTAGTGAGAGATCAATTAGTGAGGTGCACTAACAGTGTTCGAGTCCAGGAGAAACTTTTATCGAAAAATCCTTCTTTAATTGAAGCTGTGGCCATTGTGGAGGGTATGGAGAACACTTCCAAGTGGGTTAAAGAAATCAGGAGAAAAAGGTCAGAAACCTAGTGAGGTGCATGCCATAGAAGAGGAAGAAAACTTCGAGACTTGCAATAGTTTGGCGAAGATTTCTGTTTCTAACAATAGCAAGACTGTTGAGAAGGACACGCGCATGCATGTTTCTTCGAAGGGGGTTCAAAGCAGGGTGGAACGTGACAGTCATCCCGCTGACGGGAATAGTAATTCTCCTGACAAGGCCGCATCTACGGGTACTAAACCTAAATGTATGAGGTGTGGAAGTTTTTCACACTTCTCTAATTACCCGCATTGTTTTGCTAGGGAGGCGGTGTGTAACAAGTGTGGTGTTAAGGGGCATTAAGCTAGAGTCTGCAAAGCTTCTGACAAAGTTCGTAACCCTCAGAAAAATTTGGAAATAGTATGCACCATCCTTTTAAGTGTTAGAGCTGATGATGGGAAAATAGATGCCAACAGTATAATAATGCCTGAGTGTAAGATTATGGTTGATGGGTTTGCTTTTTCTGTTTTGGGTGATTCAGGTTCGCCTTTCACCATGATTGGTAACAAGCAGTGGGATGAGTGTGTGGGCCTTGACAATGTGATCTTGTCGCGGCCAGATATCAATCCTGTCAGCTATGCGGGTTCCAAGATCAACGTCCTTGGTTATATTTAAGCATCTATCCAATTTAAAGACAGATGTACAATGGGTAAAGTCTATGTGGCTGAAAGAGGGGACAATTTGCTTTGATGGAGGCATCAGCGTGACCTTGGGATCATGCTTAACCCTTGTGCTAAAGATCCTAAAGATCAAGTTATGTTGGTGGATTCTTGGGATTCAAGTTGTGAGTGCTTTGAGAAGTTCCCAGAAGTATTTTCAGACGCCCTAGGCTGTCTTAAGGGGTTTGAACATCGCATTGTTCTTAAAGAAAAAGCCATCCCTTGTGTACACAAGGTATGAAGGGTACCAAACATGATGGTTGAACCACTCAAGGTTGAGCTACAGAGATTGCTTAATTTGGGAGTTATTGAGGAGATCGAAGCTTCGGAGTGGCTTGCCCCCATTGTTCTTGCCCCCAAGGATGGGGGGGCAAGTGTCAGAATGTGTGTGGACTTGAGAGGGCTGAATAAGTGGATTTGGGTGGACCGCCAACCCTTGCCCAATATAGCCGAGTCTCTTAGTGTTCTTTCTGGGGCCAACATTTTTAGCGTGTTGGATCTATCCTCGGCCTACCATCAAGTCATGTTGCATAAGGACTCAAGACATCTTACGTCTTTTGTGACACCTATAGGGGCTTACCGTTTTTTGTGAATGCCCTTTGGGTTGGCGTCTGCTGCAGCATGTTTCCAGAGGGTCATGAAGATGGTGTTAGGAAAAATACCTAATGTAATGTTCATTCAAGATGATATCTTGGTATATGGGAGAGATGAAAGAGAACATTGTACAACCCTTTATGCGGTGTTGGGAAAGCTGAGGGATGCGGGACTCACGGTTTAGAGACAAAAGTGCCATGTAGGAGTGAGTTCAGTGACATACTTGGGTCATGTAATCTCAGGAAATGGCATACAACCTAAGTTGGAGCTAGCGGAGAGTGTGGTGAAAGCTCCTGTTCCTCAAGATAAGGACCAGGTGAGGTCGTTTTTGGGACTCGCAGAGTTTTACTCTAAATTTATACATGGGTTTGCAAGTGTTGCTGAGCCGATCAGGGTCCTGCTTAAAAAGGGTACACAGTTTACCTGGTCTGACGAGTGTCAAAAAGCTTTTGATTGCATAAAGGCTGGAATAGGTAAAATGCCTACTCTAGGACATTTCGATGTTAATCGCAAAACCATTCTGACAACTGATGCCAGTCTTAAAGGTTTAGGGGCTGTGCTTTCACAAGTTGTGGAGGGGGGAGACAGGGCAATTGCTTTTGCCTCTAGAGCTCTTAAGGATGCAGAAGCAAACTATTCTTGTATTGAGAGAGAAGCCTTGAGTGTGTTCTGGGCTGTACAACATTTTAGATTTTACCTTTGGGGAATTCCTTTTGTGGTCCGAACGGATCATCGTCCTTTGGTGCAAGTTTTCTCGTGCAGGCATAATGAGAACATTACACCCAGGCTCAAACGCTGGAGTGAGGGTCTCCAGGAATATAACTTTGTTGTTCGGTATATACCTGGTTTGAACAACAAATCTGCGGATTGCCTTTCTCGTTTGCCAGTCGGTCAATCCTCAGATTGTAGTGAAGTTGAGTATATATCTTGGATTGCGGAGCCTGCCTTTTCATCCGAAGAGTGGTTGGAGGGTGTAAGTAGTGACAAAGATTTTGTTTTTCTTAAAAAGTGGGTGAGTCATGGTTGGCCTGATTACAAGGATTTGGATCAAGATATGAAATCTTATTGGGCTGTGAAAGAAGAGTTGTCGTTTTGTTGTGATAATTTCATGAGAGGTGATAGAGTGATTCCTCCTAGTGTGTTCAGGGACAAAATAATCAACCTTGCTCATGAGGGACATTTGGGCAGAAGTCTGACGAAAGCCAGGGGGAGGGAAAAGTATTGGTGGCCTGGTATGGATCGGATGATTGAGGGTGTGGTTAAAGATTGTTTGTCTTGTGCTTCCAATGACAAGTCTCACATTCCTAGCAATGCTCCTTTGTCACCAGTTGAGGTTCCTGACAAAGTGTGGTCGAAATTAGGTCTGGACATAGTTGGGCCGTTTGAACTCTTACCTTCTTTTGAAAGGTTTGTTCTGGTCCTTGTGGACTATACCTCTAAGTGGGTGGTCACCAAATGTGTGTCAGTGGCCAATACAAGGACAGTAATAGACTTTCTTAAGGATGTATTTGTGTCTGAGGGGGTTCCTATGTTTTTAGTCACTGATAATGGGGTACAGTTCGTTTCCCATGAAATGTGCAGTTTTCTTAAAGACTTTAACATTGTCCATCAGAAGACAGCCTTATATTCTCCTCAGGCCAATGGGTTAGCTGAAAGGATGAACAGAGTGGTCAAGGGTTGTGCTCAACGGGCCCTTGATTTGAAGATACCTTTCAGCACTGTTTTGAGAGATACTTGGTGGGCTCATCGCACCACACCGAATGCTGTTACTTTAAGGTCTCCTTTTGAAGTTTTGAGAGGGAGGAAAGCTTCTTCCAAATTAAATCCTAGTTGGCTACCTTCTAGTTTTGGGAAGGAGATGCCTGCTGAAATGACGAGCTAGGATTTCTGATTATCAAGACAAGTACAAGTCTAATTATGATTCCAGGATGAATGTTAAATACAAGAAATGGTGTGTTGGCGACCAAGTGCTGGTGAAGAACCCTAGACATACTTTCAAAGGTAGAATGGGTTTTCTGGGTCCCTTTATCATTGTAGCCATCAAGAAGAATGTGGTAAGGGTTAACACGGGCTGCTGGTGGAGTATGTCTAGGTTGGTCAGACACACTGGTGGTTTCCAGAATGTGGAGAGTTCTGTGTTGTAAATTGCAACTACGATGTGATTAAGCATTTACTAAAGACATGAATTCTCCTGCCTTACACATGTCTCTTTCGTTATGTTGACTGAAGTTTGGACTCCATTTTGTATTTTCATGTGTCCACGTGCGCAACACGAGGAGAGTCCTATCTTCGTGTTAGTTGCTCTTGTAATCTGCCTAGTAACAGTCTATAAATAGTTCCTTTGTCTGCCTGGCGCATGCCCAGACTTGACCACATCTGTTATCAGTTAGTCCTTGCTTGACCATGTTTTCGCGGGCTTAAGGAGTATGTCAGCTCCGCCCACATATTGATCTTGTATTGAAAATGTCCATAAAAGGTAACATTCTTCGCCTCATGTTGTATCCTCCCACTTATGAGCCCCTCTGTTGTGTATAAAAGGGGACCGTGTACGAAAGTTCTTTGTGCTACTCTATGCAATACTGAAGGGTATTGTATGGATTGTAGGACCACCCTTAAGGGTTAATAAACTCTGTCTTTGTACTTTGCAGTTTCCGTGCCAACTTCCTTATAGATTCCTTTACAGGAGAGCGAACCCTTGTGTCCTGCGGGCGTAGCTGGGGCCTGTATTCATCAATTGGCGCCCGTCACGTGGGGCTCATCGGCGACTCGGATGCTCGAAGGATTGGTCGCGACGAAGGTGAGGAATTTGGCCGGGGATGTGATCACTGCCAGAGGCATTTTAGTCCTGGCATCCCGAGGTTTTTCTTCCTTCCCTTCCGACCTGACCATCTGGGTGGCGCCGGTCCTCGACTGAGACCTCTTCTGTCGGTCCTGCTGTGACAGCTTTTGGGCGAATTTTGGAGCTTGGCAGTTGGAATCTGGACTCTTGATTGGTAAGAACCGTTGTACGGTACTTGCTCCGAGTTTTTTGAAGCCTGGGTTGGCTATTTGAGTTTGATTTGGGATGACCGGTCATATCTTGTATTGATTATTGTGAGAATATATGCGTTGCAACACATATAGGCAGGTAATGTGGAGATATTTCTCCGGAACTGTGTAACTTTGAACAGCACAACGTTTAAGTGCCATTTTTTTGATAATACTGCATATTTTGCATTATTTTTGAGCATGCCTGCTTTTAGCGCACTCCGTAAGTGGTGCTGCTGTTTTGGAAACCGGTTAAACCTCGAGGAATCTGCTCCAGCTCCCCCAGAGGGGACTCCTAATAGGGATATGTATGTGAAGCATGGTCTTTCCTCCATAATGTACAGCACAGTATGGAGGAAATATACCAGAAAGGATCCTGAGTTACGGTGGCCGTTGTATGGGTCGTTTGATATGCGTAAGATTGAGTATGTGGAACAGTGTATGTGTAAACGGCGTGCTCGTCAAGACATGTTTGAATGTGTGCGATTATGGGTGAAGGAAGTGCGTGAGCGAGAGAAACGTGAGAAAGCGCTGTTTGATAAAGAGCAACGAAAGAATGATCATGTGAGAGCGCAGGAAGCAAAGCGTCGGGAGGAAAGAGAACAGACGGAGAGGCAAGAAAAAGAACGCAGGTTACAAGTTTCGGGTCAATATGCTGTTCGTCAGCCACTCTATCCTGTCCTTAATAATCATGACGATGATTTTTATTTATTAGATCGTTCTCCGCCTCCTTATGTCGGCGCGTCTGCCCCGAAGCCACAAGATTCTGGATCGGGTTCGAGTAAGGTAGACACGCGGTCCATGTTATCGGCTGAGCGAATGGGTGAGCTTCGGCAGTTTTCCTATCGTGCATGTAAGGGCAAGTTATCCCTTGCTGAGTTGTTGGATTCTTGGGAGTCGTGGCAGGATAGAGAAAGGTTGTATTTCTTGGGACACTTTTCTGATGAAGTGATTGCTGCCTTTCGGAAATATTCCAGTGTCTTTGAACCTGACGATGTGGTATTAGATTCTAAAGCATTGCGTAATGGTGTTTTCTCTCCCTCTAAGGCGCCTGAGGCGGTTCGGCGACTGTTTGCGTTGCGGGATGCGGCGAAAGATCTTAAAGAGAAAGCGCACCAACAACTTGAGGAGGAAAAGCGGTCGGATTCGCGTACCGGAGGTGGCCATTCATCCACCTCTCAATCAGATAAGAGCGATCTAGTGCATGCTAAACCAATGCGCGAGGCGGCGCCTTTGTATGTTCCTCCTAAAGGAACGGGGACTAGCTCGGATATTACCTCCGCCGATGCTAAGGGATATTTTGTGTATAATTGGGTTTATACTCCCTGGCACAGGGCTGACGTCATGGCATTAAAGAATGCGTTGCCTGATCCCCGCAAGAATCCAGCGGCCTTTTACGAAGAAGTCGAGGGGGCCTTGAATTCTTGTATTATGACCCTAGCAGATATAGATTTGTTCTTTGGGCTTATTCTACCACCAGATATGTGGCGATCTGTGCGGAAGGTGGATGATGCTGCCACTTTTAAGGCTCGATGGTCTGAACTTGAGGATGAGGATAGGGAGAGAAAGCCCGCGCAGAAACCACCTCAGATTATCTTAGATCTCCCTGCTGCTATTCTGACTAAGTTGAAGACAATCATTCCCCCTAAAAAGATTGACTGGAATATGCTAGCCTCGTGCAAGCAGAAAGTCGATGAATCAGTTGCAGATTTCTTTACGCGCTTTGAGGAGACGTTTCATGATTTTAGTGGTCAGTCCCTTACGGATGATACGGGTCGGCACCTTTTTGCTGATAAATATGTGGCGAATTTATTACCGGCAATTGCAGCCCGCCTAAAAGCGAGTGAAAGTTCTTGGTCCACTGCGACCCCGACAGCCCTCCTGACTATAGCTCAGTACTATGAGCGCCAGGAGCAAGAAGCGAAGGGGCAGGAGGAGAAGAAATCGAAGGATTTAAAAACAAAGGTGATGTTAGCACAAGTATATGGTCCGCCCCGACGGGGTGTAAATAGAGGTAGGGGAGGATTTTATGGTCCTGCCTCGGGCCGATCGGATCTGAATAGGAATCAATGTGCGTATTGTAAGCAATCGGGACACTGGGCCAGAGATTGCCCAGCGTTGCATGCTTCGCGTCAGGGACACAATCAGGGTGGCCCGAGAGGTAGAGGGGGTTTCTCGAATTTTAGAGGGAATTCTAATGATCACGCTCGTTTTGACCCTGCCGGGCAGCAACGAGATAGGTCTAATGTTTTCGATCGACAAAACCAGTATCAAGTGTCGGGGATTGAGCGTTCTGGGTACCATGATTCTCAGCATGCATAGGAATGCGTTGGATGGGGGTTAGAATCAGTTGAGGTGCCGGTTGATCAGAAGGGTCCTTACGTATCAGCTGAGGTTTTGGGTTCTACTGATCAGTTCCTAGTGGATACAGGAGCGACTCGTAGTGTGCTGTCTAAACAATTGGTTCCGAGGGCTCCCCCATCTGGCTTAATGGTTACATCGGTAGGGTTTGATGGTACACTCTCCCGAAGCCCTCTTTCGCAGCCCCTCACATTCCAGGTTGATTCCTTTTCTGCACCCTGTCCGTTTTTGCTTGCCCCGAACACGCCGGAAAATATTATGGGCCTTGATATGCCGAAGCACTTCAGAGCTACGATCCGCTGTTCCCCTGCTGGAGTGCGGGTGATATTGAATGACAATTACCCCCTGTCTGAACGGATGTGTGTGGTTACAGAAGATGCTGTGTTAGCTACCCTCCCTCGTGCTCTATGGGCCACCTCGGATACTGATGAGGGACAGATGGTGATTCCGCCTGTTCACATTAGTGTCCAGGAAGGGGCGGTGTTACCACGCCTTCCACACTATCGTATTTCGCAGGAGGGGGAAGAGGCTCTTATACAGATTGTGCAGGATTTGATTAAGGTGGGAGTAGTGGAAGAAGTTCCCTATAACGTTTGTAATAGCCCGATTCTACCCATTCTGAAAAAGGATACGGATGCCAAAGTCTATCGGTTTATCATTGATTTGAGAGAAGTAAACAAGATCGTGATACCTCAGTACCCAGTGGTTTCTGATATCACGACGTTGCTTACTTTGGTCCCGCCTACGGCGACCACGTTTTCAGTTATTGATTTGAAAAATGCCTTCTTTTCAATTCCCATTCATCCCGATAGTCGATACCTTTTTGGTTTCACTCTAAATAATAGGTCTTACCGATTTTGTAGAATCCCTCAGGGCTACACAGAAAGCCCTAGCATTTACAGTCAAGCTTTGAAAAGACAATTGGACTCCTTTGTTCTGCCCGAGGGTGTCGCCCTCATTCAATATGTCGATGACATCTTGCTGGCGGCCGACACTCCGGAGTTGTGTGAAACGAGTACGTTGTCTTTGCTTTCCTTTTTGGCATCCCACAATCACAAAGTCTCTCGGAAAAAGTTGCAATTCTGTAGACCAAAGGTGACTTATCTGGGTCACCTTTTGTCTAAGGAGGGACGTGCACTCACACCAGATCGTGTCCAAGTGATTCTGGACACGCCGACGCCGTCCACGCAGAAGGATGTGCGCGCATTTTTGGGTCTTGCTTCTTTTTGTAGGCAGTGGATATTAGGGTTTTCGCACATAGCCAAGCCATTGTTAGCCCTTTTGACAAAAGACACACCTATCCCGCTTCCTTGGACGAATGAGTGTGACACTGCCTTTCAGAAACTGCGACAGGCCCTCTGTTCAGCACCAGTGTTAGGGACTCCTGATTATACCAAGCCTTTTTTGCTGTATGTGCATGAGAAAGAAGGATGTGCATTATCAGTTTTAGTGCAGATGCACGGCGACAAGCAGCGCCCTTGTGCATATTTTTCGGCTGTACTTGATCCTGTTGCCCGAGCATTGCCTGGTTGTTTTCGCTCGGTTGCGGCAACAGCTGTGTCAATACGCCAAAGCGAGGGAATTGTGTTATCTCATAAGCTGTTGGTATTAGTCCCCCATGCTGTTGATGCCCTGCTTAATCAGACAAAGACGCAGCATTTGACCAGTACCCGTTTAACGGGATATGAGCTGACGCTTTTGGCTCCTCATATTACGTTAAAGAGGTGCGTGACGTTAAATCCTGCCACATTGTTGCCATACCCCGAGAGTCGGTCTGAGGCACGAAAAGCACATGATTGTATCCTTGTGACCGAGGAACAAACAAAGGGTCATATTGATCTCCAGGATACGCCCTTTTCAGATGTAGATGGAGAACTGTGGGTGGACGGGTCATGCCTGAAGCTACCAGATGGTACGACTTCAGCAGCGTATGCGATTACCACATTGCAAACAATAGTGGAGACAGCACGCATACCACAGAAATCAGCTCAAGCAGCGGAACTGATAGCATTAACACGAGCATGTGAGCTCAGTACAGGATTGTGTGTGAATGTTTATACAGATAGCCGCTATGCCTTCGGAGTAGCGCACGATTTCAGCCTGCTCTGGAAGGAAAGAGGGTTCTTAACGTCACATGGAGTACAAATAATGCATGGGGAGTTAGTTCATAATCTTTTAACTGCATTGACATATCCGAAGAAAATTGCCATCGTTAAATGTAGCGCCCATAGGAAAGTAGTCGATAAAGTTGGAGAAGGGAATGCGTTAGCAGACCGGGTGGCGCGGGAGACTGCGATGCAGCCCGCTGCTACTGCCATGTATGTAGTGAAGTCGCAAGTAGAAAGATGGCATGATGCGAAGGAAGAAGTGCGAGAAATACAGAGGACCGCTTCTGACAAAGAACGGGAGCAATGGTCCAGTGAGGGAGAATTGGATGATGAGGGCTGCTGGAGAAATAAGCAGATGGATAGATGGAAATTACCCACGGCTTTTGTACAACCTATGGTTCAGATGGCACATGGGCTAGCACATGTTGGAGCTTCCGCAATTGTAAAATTGCTTACCCAAGTCTGGGAGCATCCAGAGATTGCTAGCACGGCAAAGAGGGTGGTGCAGACCTGTATGATTTGCCTGAGGTACAACCCAGGAAAGGGTACTCGAACCCCAGCAGGGGGGTTTGTAACACCTACTGCACCCTTTGAGGTTTTGCAGATGGATTACATCCAGCTTGAGCGTTGTAACAATTTGAAGTATGTTCTAGTAGTGGTGTGTGCCTTTAGCAAATGGGTTGAGGCATACCCTACGAAGGACAATACTGCAATGACTACCGCTAAGATGCTGTTGAAGGAGTTCTTCCCTCGATATGGCGTTTGTAGACTTCTGTGGAGTGATAACGGACCCCACTTTATAGCGGATGTTATAAAGTATGTTTTGAAGGGTCTAGGCATCACCCAGAAGTTCCACGCAGTATTCCACCCTCAATCTGCAGGACTAGTCGAGAAGTATAATGGTACACTGAAGCTCAAGATCGCTAAAATTCAAGCTTCAACGTCTTTGACTTGGCCAGATGCTTTACCGCTGGCGTTGTTGTCAATTAGGTCGGTACCGCACTCTCGAATCGGTCTTACACCATACGAGATTGTCTTTGGATGTCCAATGAATATTTGGGGTCCACCAAAACCTAAGACTGTGTATGATGTACCTTGTGTAATGATGAATGATTATCTGGCACAGTTAACGGATAACTTGGTTTCCATTCATCAACAGGTCCGGGAGGCGCTCCCTGATCGGTCCACCGGCGAAGGACATAGTCTCCGGCCTGGAGACTATGTCATGCTGAAAATCTTTGACAGGACGAACAGCCTGGAGCCGAGATGGGTTGGCCCTGAGCAAGTCTTACTGGCAACGAGGACGGCTGTGCGAGTTTCCAACAGAAAGAATTGGATCCATTCCCTGCACTGCCGCAAAGTACCGCCCGGATTGGTGGAGCCTGCTGTATTGACCGATCAACGAGAGATTCTGACCACAGAGAAAGGCCGTGCTGTGGAATCGAACGACGCTGAGGAGCTCTTTCCGGACCACGCGGCCCCTGGAGGAAGGCGATATCATCTGAGGCCAAGAAAGTGAATCCTTCAGTATCGGGACATGTTGTCAGAACGGCCCTTGGGTTAGTGAAACGGAGAGCCAATGAGGCAAGGGGGGGGGATCAGCCCTGCATTAGTGTAGCGACACCCGTCTTGGCCCGTTGGTGAAGAAATCGACCGCTGCCCAAGGGGAAGAGTTCTGACAAACCTTTTAGTTTCAGGAAGATATTGATTCTCTATTCTGACATGGAGAAAAAGAAGATCCTTTGTGCAACAGGTTTTATGCTCACAGTAGCTATCGTTGGGATAACCACATGGTTTGTGGAGGATGTGACTCCTGCTCGAGAGTTACTTGTGTTGACCACTCCAGTGCCTGCGGAGCACTACTTCTATACCCTTCCGTATCAAGAATTGAAGCATTGTCAGTCTTATTTGAATAACACTTTCATCCAGATGTTACATCATACCCACGTTGCCACCAATGCTACGAACTGTTGGATATGTGGTATGATGCCAGCTCATCAGAAGAAAGGAGGAACGCCATTCATACCTCTTCCTTTCTCTCATAATGGCTCTTGTAGAGCATGGTACACTTTGCTTTTTGCCACTCGGAAACCCACAGTGGGACAATTACTCTTCAGACTCAATAAAGAATGTCATCAGGATAAAGATGGATATCCGCAAGCGAATGGGACAATTTGGGAATGGGAAGAGTATCGACCAGACAATGAATCGATTCCATATGTTTTCACGAACACCAGAGACACTGTGGGAAAAGACAAATTTGTGATTCAAGTGGCACAAGCTCAAGCAGACCTGTGTGTCCAAAGTGTGGGTTATATTCCTGTTGGTGTTAGCGATTGTATTACCATATTAAACATCGATGGGTTGAATAACAGTACCTTCTTAGCATCCCATAATACATACTTTGTATGCGGAAATAAAGGTTATTACCGTTTGCCAGCCGGTTGGTCCGGGGTATGTTATGTAGCATTTTTGCTGCCTCCTGTATTTCTGGCACCTGCATCCTATCATAAGGATTTAAAGTTGTTAAATAATGTGACTGTAAATAGGTATAAACGTACTCTATCAATTGATGACGTGGACCAGACTGACACCAGTTTGCAGCAGTATATTGATTTCAATTTAGGATTGTTTTTCTTCGTTGGAGCTGCCCTAAATAGTAGGAAAGTTCGAAGATTAACAAGAGTGGTAGAGGCTGTGACAAACCAAACCGCTGCTGCTCTTGGGAATCTTACGGAAGAATTACAGATTACCAGAATTGTTGCATTGCAGAATCGTATGGTATTAGATGTTATGTTAGCTGATCGAGGTGGAGCTTGTAAAATTATCGGAAGTAGTTGCTGTGTGTTTATTCCTGACCACACACCTTCAGTCTATAATGCAATTAACAGGTTGCATAAAATTGCAGCTGAAATCCATACAGAAAACGGCACTTGGTCCTTTTCTGGATGGTTCTGGGCATTGATCACTGCTTGGGGTTGGAAGGTTTTAACTGGTCTCTGTATAATTATAGCAGTTCTGTTTTCTTGTTGCATCTGTGTCCAATGTGGTCCCTTGCTCTGTTCCTTATGTGTATCATTCTGTATCCCCGATAAGAAAGCTATTGCCAATGTCACTTATCAGAAACGTTTAGCTAAGGAAGTAGAAGAGATGATGATAATTGATATATACGAGGATTATCCTAACAAACCGGATGTCTTCAGTAAATGCTGAAAGGGTCGTCTGTTGTAAATTGCAACTACGATGTGATTAAGCATTTACTAAAGACATGAATTCTCCTGCCTTACACATGTCTCTTTCGTTATGTTGACTGAAGTTCGGACTCCATTTTGTATTGTCATGTCTCCACGTGCGCAACACGAGGAGAGTCCTATCTTCGTGTTAGTTGCTCTTGTAATCTGCCTAGTAACAGTCTATAAATAGTTCCTTTGTCTGCCTGGCGCATGCCCAGACTTGACCACATCTGTTATCAGTTAGTTCTTGCTTGACCATGTTTTCGCGGGCTTAAGGAGTATGTCAGCTCCGCCCACATATTGATCTTGTATTGAAAATGTCCATAAAAGGTAACATTCTTCGCCTCATGTTGTATCCTCCCACTTATGAGCCCCTCTGTTGTGTATAAAAGGGGACCGTGTACGAAAGTTCTTTGTGCTACTCTATGCAATACTGAAGGGTATTGTATGGATTGTAGGACCACCCTTAAGGGTTAATAAACTCTGTCTTTGTACTTTGCAGTTTCCGTGCCAACTTCCTTATAGATTCCTTTACAGGAGAGCGAACCCTTGTGTCCTGCGGGCCTAGCTGGGGCCTGTATTCATCATCTGGACCTTCCTTGCTGGGTGGTAATCATTCAAATGGGGAGGATATGGTGGACGGAAGGGAATCCAATCAGTATCCTTCCAGGGATAGGAGGGTGCCTGTTAAAATGAAGGACTATGTATTGTACTTATTTGATGCTGTTTTCTTATTAGTTGTTCCTTATGAGGCTGTTTTATGCTTCCATAGGAATGAGTTTTATTAATGTTTTATGCATTCTTTTCTTTGGGTGGGAAGGGGATGTGTTATGATTTATACTGGTGGGATTGAGTGTGCACTGTGGAATCTTCTCCATGTCATGGAATGGAGTGATGCATTGTATGATGCATCACTCATTCCAAGGAGAAAGAGACAAGGATTGAACGGTTGGTGCTGCTTTACCGATCTCGCTGTATTTGCGAATAAACTACCATTTGGTCATCAAAGCGGATCAAGACCTCTATTACATAGTGCTGCAGGTTAGGAATTGTGTAATTTCTTTGATGACACCATTGTATGAAATACTTTTAACAAAAATGCTGTTTTTACATGCCTTGCAGTGTCCACAAGGAAAAAATCCCTTCAAGCCATGTTCATGCCTGTTGGGATAAATAGTGACATCACTGTGAACCAACATGTCCCTAAAGCTCCTACCCTTTCTGTATGTAATAGTGGGCCTATCCGATATGTAATTGCCAATCGTATGGTCACATTTGAGAATGTCCCAGTTCTTGGCCAATATTCTCCTGATGTTATTGGAATCAGCGTTATAGGTCAGGAGGATCAGGCAGGTGTTGTCATCACTACTGTCAGGGGATTCAGTCTCCTTGTTACTTATAGTAAGAGCTCTGGGCATCGCATCTGCTCTCTTTTTGGCTTTTTGTAACACCAAATTGGGATACCCTCTGATTTTAAATCTAGCCAACAATTCTTTGCTCTCTAGTTGGTAAGCCTCTTCAGTGTTGCAGTTCCTTCTAGGCCTCAGTAACTCCCGGTAGGGGATGCTCCATTTAAGTGTCTCAGGGTGGCTGCTCAGGGCATGTAAAACACTGTTCCCTGCTGTGCTCTTTCTAAAGAGAGTAGTATGGATTTTATATTCCTAATGTCCAAACTGACATCAAGATACTCAGCATGGGTTTTACTGATGTTACTCGTGAGAACAATGTTCCTGTTGTTGATATTGAGCCTGTCAATAAAATGGATCGCCTCCTGTTGATCACCTTTCCACACTATAAACAGGTCATCGATGTACCGCATCCAAGTACAGACATGACCAAGATCAACATTCCAGTCGGGGTTGGTAAAAATCTCTTCCTCCCAGTACCCCATAAAGAGATGCGCAAAACTGGGAGCGAAGCAAGAACCCATCGCTGTACTGACAGTCTGTCGGTACAGAACACCATTGAAGAGAAAGATGTTGTTGGAAAGGCAGTATTTGATCATTTCCAAAATCATTTTATTATGTTCTCTAAAATGGGCCGGTCTGGATTTAAGGAAATATTCACAGGCTTCAAGTCCTTGCTGATGATCAATAATAGTGTACAAGGATTGTACATCAAGAGTGATCATGAGAAGCTCATCATCCCATTCAAGACCGTCTATTTTATTAAGAAAATCTTTTGTGTCCCTGATGTAACTGGGACGACGGATGACATTATCCCTAAGGAAGTGATCCACATATTTAGATATATGTTCTGATACACTCCCTCTGGAGGAAACAATGGGACATCCTGGGGGATTAATGGGATCTTTATGAAGTTTGGGGAGCAGATATAAAGCTGGCAAGATGGGGTAGTCATTTATCAAATAACAAAATTCCTCCCATTCAAGGATGCCCTTATCTCTCCAGATGGTGAGTTTATCCCACAGTTCGGTAATGCGGTTGTTATACCCTTCATTGCTGATAGTTTCATAGTACCTGGCATCCTTAAGTTGCCGGTGTGCTTCTGCGATATATTTGTCCATGTCCATGATCACGACATTGCCACCCTTGTCAGCCGGACGGATGACAATGCCGGTATCATCCATGAGTGACTTGAGTGCCTGTTTTTGAAGGAATGAGAGATTATTCCTAAGTGAGTTATGTCCCTTGCTCCTGTCCCTGAAATTACACAAAGCCCTCCCGACACTCTCATGAAAAGTGTCAACAGTGTCATAAGGGAGTGTGGGAAAAAATGTGGATTTGGGTCTGAAGCCTGAAGATGCACTGCAGTCTGTGACAAGGCCTAAATGTTCACATGTCTGGGTAAGTTGCTCAGTGGAGTTCATAGGCTCATTCTGATTGAGTTGAATCATATCAATGAGGGTGTCGATATCACCCACATTGATGTTGTCATTGTCCCTGGGGGTGTATGTCCTGGTTTTTCTCGTCTCCCCTAATCTCTTCAATTTGTGCCATTTTTGAAGTTTCAGTTTTCTAATGAACTTAAATAAATCTATTCTGGCATCGGTGTAACTAAACGACTTAGAGGGACAAAAACAGAGTCCTAAACATAAAGTTATTTTCGCAGTTTCATTCATCATCCTGTTGGATAAATTGATAATAGTCTTATTTACCATGTCACTATCCATCAATGGGCTCTTCTGCAGCGTGTGCTGTTGGTTCCCCTGCCACCCCTTGCTCTGCCTCTTCTGCCATCGCTGCTGTATTCTTTTTTGACGGTTTCTACGCTTCCCCGGCCTCTTCCGCGGCCTATGCTCCTCTGACCTCGTGTTCTCAATGCCGGAGTGTCTTGTTTCGTCCGCCTGCTCCGGCGCAGGTGACGATATTCCTCTAAAAAATTAACCTAACGTGCTGTAGAATCCATATTGGAGGTTATTTCAACCGAAACGTCAGATTCAGTTTCGCTGGCTGTGGAAATTGAGTTAGTCTGTCTTTTATCATTATTGAAGGGAGTAGTCACCACTGGTTCTTTGTCATTGTAGAGGTAATCATATTTGTGGCTAAATGTTCAAATTCTGCCGCTTGCGTAATCGTTGTAGTCACGATTGAGTTTGCGTTCTTTGCGTGCCTTGATATCGTCTTCATGTTTTTTCAAACGTTCCTTCATACTGTTGCAAAATCTATCCACTGTTTCCCCTTCAGATAGTTTATTGAGCTCATCCCGTACTTCTTGAATCTGTTTAAGGATGAGATCTCTATCAATCCACGCGAATTTTACCAGAATCTCTAGCATTCTTCTAGAGCTGAGTGCGGAATTATCCGACCATTCCTTCAACATCGCCGGATTTGGTGTCTCATAAGTATGTGTCGTAAAAATCCGCAGGCCTCTAGGGACCATCTCCTGATCAATATAATTCTGCAGCTAAATCGCTTCCCACCACTTGGATACTTCTGTTTTTTAAGTTTTTCCAAGATTTTGATTTTCTCTTCTAAGGTTTGGGAAGGTGCCACCGTAGTCTCAGTGTTAATTTTGGTTTTAGGTCTTCGTGTAAATAGGATTTGGGCTGCTGCCCTCCTTTCATCCTCCTCTTCCATTGTGCACTGCACCCCTGAATTGTCTTTGGTGTCCTGTGTGTTCCGTACACCCCTGTACAAATGCAGGTTATTTCTGCCTTGTGCTAATCTGCGCTGTTTGGATGGTGTGGTACAGACCAATGTAACAGGAATACTCGAGATGTCAAACGTCAAAGTATGCCAATCTTTTGTGTCTGTTTATGCGAGTGTGCCGATATGCCTCAAAAACCGCCTCCGTATTCAAATGGTTACTGCGGTTATGTTCTTTGATACAAGTTGGAGGGCAAAAAATTAGCACTCGTAAATGAAACAGTGTTCACTGTGTCCGCCGGTTCAAAATATGGGGAGAGAACGAGCAACCCGCCCGCCCCCCATCTCGAGTATTCCTGTTACATTGGTCTGTAGCACACCATCCAAACAGCGCAGAAAAACAGCTCCTCAGTCTCGGATTGTCTTTTTGTCCTGTCAGTGATTTTGACTACACAAGTACACGTGTAGATGTCTTTTGTTATATTCGCAAACTGAAACTACAAGACATTTTCAGTATTAAAGAAGGTCTCAAAGAACGAGAACAAGTTACTAGCAAACAGCCCAACACAGAATTAACAGCAGCAGATGCAAGATTATTTCTCACCATGCATCAACTTCAAAGTGACACGGTTGAACCTGGGGAGGCCTCATCAACGCAACAAGTACTCAATGTCGCCACAATCTTACAAACAGGAGCACATACCACCCCTTTCAAGCCAAAGTCCACTTTCATGCCTAATATGCCAAGGGACGCTATAGATAACTTCCATGATGTGATTGTGGAGGATCTAAAAAAAATTGCACTACAAAATCAAACACAGGAGACGATATAAAAGTGACCATGAAAAAGAATATGCAGCATTAATTAAACGACTGAGCAATGAACATCATATTATTGTCACCACTTCTGAGAAAGGGGGAAATATCGTTATTTGGCCTCAAGAGGAATATATTGCAGAGGCACATAAACAGCTCAGTGATCCCCTATGCTATGCAAAGACCACACACAGGGAATATAATGCAGCCAAAGACAATATCAAAAAAATTATTTTCAGATGGAAGAGAGAAGGAATGATATCGGCTGAAGAATTCAAGTTCCTACATGTTGAAAATCCTGTACTACCGAGGTTATATTTAATCCCCAAAGTGCACAAAAATATATCACCTGTCCCTGGATGGCCCATCATATCGGCCATGCAAGGAGTTGCAGAACATTTCACCCAATACATTGATTATTTTTTACAGGACATAGTTACTGGTTTGCCCACTTACATCAAAGACACTGGGGACTTTTTGAAAAAGATTAAGAACTTAGTTTGGACTCCGGATTTGATATTCATTACTTTGGATATTGAATCCCTTTATACCAGTATAGAACACCATACGGGATTGAAGGCATTGGAGTATTTCTTAAGCAGAAGACCAATGCAATGTTATAGTCACAACAAAATGCTTATAGAATTAGTAACCTGGTGTCTTGACAATAATTACTTTTTATTTGGCAAAGACTTGTACCTACAAAAGAGAGGTGTTGCGATGGGGGCCTGCTTTTCTCCCAGCTACGCGTGTCTTCACGTAGGCTGGTGGGAGTAGAAGGTCCTCAAGCACACACACAGTTCTGTTTACTATGATCATGTTCTTACATGGCTGCGTTATATTGATGACGTTTTTATTGTATGGAAAGGGGACCAACAAAGTGCAATTGAATTTGTTAAAAATATAAATATTAATGATCAAAATTTAAAATTTACATCTAATATCAACACACAACAAGTAGATTTTTTAGATGTAAAAATTTACATACATAAAGGGCAAATAGCCACTACTTTGCACAGAAAAAGCACTGCTGGAAATACTACTCTACATGCCAGCAGTGCTCACCCGAGAAACGTCATCAATAACATCCCATATGGAGAGCTTCTAAGACTCAAACGTATTTGCAGCACGGAGGAGGATTTGTCATACTGCACTACACAGGCACTAAATAGGTTTAAAGCCAGAGGTTACAAAGATACCATTCTAAAACAGGCTATGACAAAAATAAAAAATAAACCTAGAGAGGTATTACTAGATACCAATCCCCCATTTACACAAGCAACAGACTTTAAGCAGGAGGTCAATGATGGGGCATAGAATTGGGCAATGGAGGGCAGGAGGAGTGGACTGGTACATCATACTAAATTGAAGGCAGTGGCAGCACATCAGACCATGCATGGCAGGAGGGAGGAGGCTAGTCCATGGATTCACACAACAGAGGATAGGGAGGAGGGGGATGGGGCAGCAAGCTAACTGTTCAGAGAAGGCGGGTATTAGGAACTTTATTGTTTTTAAAACGTGTCTGTGCGAACTACTTAAAATATGAACAAGTATGCAGCATAATCTCACTTTTATTCAGGAAGAAGAGGACGTTTGTGACTGTGTCTCCGGGCTCACTTGGCAGAAACACCCCCTGACCCTCCACCCCCTATCGCAAAATGTAATGCCCGTGAAAAGGGTAGGTGAACACAGTGTTATATAGAACATAGTCCTGAGAGCACGATTGAAAATGAAATCTAGATATAGTGTATGGTATAAACTATGCACCAAAAAGTGTGATATAAGATGAACCGGGCGTGAAATATAATATGCAATACATTGTGCGCAATGACAGATTCATTGGAGAGGGAAAAGTATTGGTGGCCTGGTATGGATCGGATGATTGAGGGTGTGTTTAAAGATTGTTTGTCTTGTGCTTCCAATGACAAGTCTCACATTCCTAGCAATGCTCCTTTGTCCCCAGTTGAGGTTCCTGACAAAGTGTGGTCGAAATTAGGTCTGGACATAGTTGGGCCGTTTGAACTCTTACCTTCTTTTGAAAGGTTTGTTCTGGTCCTTGTGGACTATACCTCTAAGTGGGTGGTCACCAAATGTGTGTCAGTGGCAAATACAAGGACAGTAATAGACTTTCTTAAGGATGTATTTGTGTCTGAGGGGGTTCCTATGTTTTTAGTCACTGATAATGGGGTACAGTTTGTTTCCCATGAAATGTGCAGTTTTCTTAAAGACTTTAACATTGTCCATCAGAAGACAGCCTTATATTCTCCTCAGGCCAATGGGTTAGCTGAAAGGATGAACAGAGTGGTCAAGGGTTGTGCTCAACGGGCCCTTGATTTGAAGATACCTTTCAGCACTGTTTTGAGAGATACTTGGTGGGCTCATCGCATCACACCGAATGCTGTTACTTTAAGGTCTCCTTTTGAAGTTTTGAGAGGGAGGAAAGCTTCTTCCAAATTAAATCCTAGTTGGCTACCTTCTAGTTTTGGGAAGGAGATGCCTGCTGAAATGAGACGAGCTAGGATTTCAGATTATCAAGACAAGTACAAGTCTAATTATGATTCCAGGATGAATGTTAAATACAAGAAATGGTGTGTTGGCGACCAAGTGCTGGTGAAGAACCCTAGACATACTTTCAAAGGTAGAACGGGTTTTCTGGGTCCCTTTACCATTGTAGCCATCAAGAAGAATGTGGTAAGGGTTAACACGGGCTGCTGGTGGAGTATGTCTAGGTTGGTCAGACACACTTGTGGTTTCCAGAATGTGGAGAGTTCTGGACCTTCCTTGCTGGGTGGTAATCATTCAAATGGGGAGGATATGGTGGACGGAAGGGAATCCAATCAGTATCCTTCCAGGGATAGGAGGGTGCCTGTTAAAATGAAGGACTATGTATTGTACTAATGTTATATTTAGTCTGGTACTATACTAGTGCTTACATTTATTTTGAATGTTTATTTTATGCTGTTTTCTTATTAGTTGTTCCTTATGAGGCTGTTTTATGCTTCCATAGGAATGAGTTTTATTAATGTTTTATGCATTCTTTTCTTTGGGTGGGAAGGGGATGTGTTATGATTTATACTGGTGGGATTGAGTGTGCACTGTGGAATCTTCTCCATGTCATGGAATGGAGTGATGCATTGTATGATGCATCACTCATTCCAAGGAGAAAGAGACAAGGATTGAATGGTTGGTGCTGCTTTACCGATCTCGCTGTATTTGCGAATAAACTACCATTTGGTCATCAAAGCGGATCAAGACCTTTATTACATAGTGCTGCAGGTTAGGAATTGTGTAATTTCTTTGATGACACCATTGTATGAAATACTTTTAACAAACATGCTGTTTTTACATGCCTTGCAGTGTCCACAAGGAAAAAATCCCTTCAAGCCATGTTCATGCCTGTTGGGATAAATAGTGACATCACTGTGAACCAACATGTCCCTAAAGCTCTTACCCTTTCTGTATGTTATAGTGGGCCTATCCGATATGTAATTGCCAATCGTATGGTCACATTTGAGAATGTCCCAATTCTTGGCCAATATTCTCCTGATGTTATTGGAATCAGCGTTATAGGTCAGGATCAGGCAGGTGTTGTCATCACTACTGTCAGGGGATTCAGTCTCCTTGTTACTTATAGTAAGAGCTCTGGGCATCGCATCTGCTCTCTTTTTGGCTTTTTGTAACACCAAATTGGGATACCCTCTGATTTTAAATCTAGCCAACAATTCTTTGCTCTCTAGTTGGTAAGCCTCTTCAGTGTTGCAGTTCCTTCTAGCCCTCAGTAACTCCCGGTAGGGGATGCTCCATTTAAGTGTCTCAGGGTGGCTGCTCAGGGCATGTAAAACACTGTTCCCTGCTGTGCTCTTCCTAAAGAGAGTAGTATGGATTTTCTTATTCCTAATGTCCAAACTGACATCAAGATACTCAGCATGGGTTTTACTGATGTTACTCGTGAGAACAATGTTCCTGTTGTTGATATTGAGCCTGTCAATAAAATGGATCGCCTCCTGTTGATCACCTTTCCACACTATAAACAGGTCATCGATGTACCGCATCCAAGTACAGACATGACCAAGATCAACATTCCAGTCGGGGTTGGTAAAAATCTCTTCCTCCCAGTACCCCATAAAGAGATTCGCAAAACTGGGAGCGAAGCAAGAACCCATCGCTGTACCGACAGTCTGTCGGTACAGAACACCATTGAAGAGAAAGATGTTGTTGGAAAGGCAGTATTTGATCATTTCCAAAATCATTTTATTATGTTCTCTAAAATGGGCAGGTCTGGATTTAAGGAAATGTTCACAGGCTTCAAGTCCTTGCAGATGATCAATAATAGTGTACACGGATTGTACATCAAGAGTGATCATGAGAAGCTCATCATCCCATTCAAGACCGTCTATTTTATTAATAAAATCTTTTGTGTCCCTAATGTAACTGGGACGACGGATGACATTATCCCTAAGGAAGTGATCCACATATTTAGATATATGTTCTGATACACTCCCTCTGGAGGAAACAATGGGACGTCCTGGGGGATTAATGGGATCTTTATGAAGTTTGGGGAGCAGATATAAAGCTGGCAAGATGGGGTAGTCATTTATCAAATAACAAAATTCCTCCCATTCAAGGATGCCCTTATCTCTCCAGATGGTGAGTTTATCCCACAGTTCGGTAATGCTGTTGTTATACCCTTCATTGCTGATAGTCTCATAGTACCTGGCATCCTTAAGTTGCCTGTGTGCTTCTGCGATATATTTGTCCATGTCCATGATCACGACATTGCCACCCTTGTCAGCCGGACGGATGACAATGCCGGTATCATCCATGAGTGACTTGAGTGCCTGTTTTTGAAGGAATGAGAGATTATTCCTAAGTGAGTTATGTCCCTTGCTCCTGTCCCTGAAATTACACAAAGCCCTCCCGACACTCTCATGAAAAGTGTCAATAGTGTCATAAGGGAGTGTGTGAAAAAATGTGGATTTGGGTCTGAAGACTGAAGATGCACTGCAGTCTGTGACAAGGCCTAAATGTTCACATGTCTGGGTAAGTTGCTCAGTGGAGTTCATAGGCTCATTCTGATTGAGTTGAATCATATCAATGAGGGTGTCAATATCACCCACATTGATGTTGTCATTGTCCCTGGGGGGTGTATGTCCTGGTTTTTCTCGTCTCCCCTCATCTCTTCAATTTGTGCCATTTTTGAAGTTTCAGTTTTCTAATGAACTTAAATAAATCTATTCTGGCATCGGTGTAACTAAACGACTTAGAGGGACAAAAACAGAGTCCTAAACATAAAGTTATTTTCGCAGTTTCATTCATCATCCTGTTGGATAAATTGATAATAG
Organism: Triturus cristatus; assembly: GCF_964204655.1. NCBI lineage: Eukaryota > Metazoa > Chordata > Amphibia > Caudata > Salamandridae > Triturus > Triturus cristatus. The sequence goes on from NC_140594.1 coordinate 252,697,193, forward strand.
TCTTATTTACCATGTCACTATCCATCAATGGGCTCTTCTGCAGCGTGTGCTGTTGGTTCCCATGCCACCCCTTGCTCTGCCTCTTCTGCCATCGCTGCTGTATTCTTTTTTGACGGTTTCTACGCTTCCCCGGCCTCTTCCGCGGCCTATGCTCCTCTGTCCTCGTGTTCTCAATGCCGGAGTGTCTTGTTTCGTACGCCTGCTCCGGTGCAGGTGACGATATTCCTCTTAAAAATTAACCTAACGTGCTGTAGAATCCATATTGGAGGTTATTTCAACCGAAACGTCAGATTCAGTTTCGCTGGCTGTGGAAATTGAGTTAGTCTGTCTTTTATCATTATTAAAGGGAGTAGTCACCACTGGTTCTTTGTCATTGTAGAGGTAATCATATTTGTGGCTAAATGTTAAAATTCTGCCGCTTTCATAATCGTTGTAGTCACGATTGAGTTTGCGTTCTTTGCGTGCCTTGATATCGTCTTCATGTTTTTTCAAACGTTCCTTCATACTGTTACAAAATCTATCCACTGTTTCCCCTTCAGATAGTTTATTGAGCTCATCCCGTACTTCTTGAATCTGTTTAAGGATGAGATCTCTATCAATCCACGCAAATTTTACCAGAATCTCTAGCATTCTTCTAGAGCTGAGTGCGGAATTATCCGACCATTCCTTCAACATCGCCGGATTTGGTGTCTCATAAGTATGTGTCGTAAAAATCCGCAGGCCTCTAGGGACCATCTCCTGATCAATATAATTCTGCAGCTAAATCGCTTCCCACCACTTGGATACTTCAGTTTTTTTAAGTTTTTCCAAGATTTTGATTTTCTCTTCTAAGGTTTGGGAAGGTGCCACCGTAGTCTCAGTGTTAATTTTGGTTTTAGGTCTTCGTGTAAATAGGATTTGGGCTGCTGCCCTCCTTTCATCCTCCTCTTCCATTGTGCACTGCACCCCTGAATTGTCTTTGGTGTCCTGTGTGTTCCGTACACCCCTGTACAAATGCAGGTTCTTTCTGCCTTGTGCTAATCTGCGCTGTTTGGATGGTGTGGTACAGACCAATGTAACAGGAATACTCGAGATGTCAAACGTCAAAGTATGCCAATCTTTTGTGTCTGTTTATGCGAGTGTGCCGATATGCCTCAAAAACCGCCTCCGTATTCAAATGGTTACTGCGGTTATGTTCTTTGATACAAGTTGGAGGGCAAAAAATTAGCACTCGTAAATGAAACAGTGTTCACTGTGTCCGCCGGTTCAAAATACGGGGAGAGAACGAGCAACCCGCCCGCCCCCCATCTCGAGTATTCCTGTTACATTGGTCTGTAGCACACCATCCAAACAGCGCAGAAAAACAGCTCCTCGGTCTCGGATTGTCTTTTTGTCCTGTCAGTGATTTTGACTACACAAGTACACGTGTAGATGTCTTTTGTTATATTCGCAAACTGAAACTACAAAACATTTTCAGTATTAAAGAAGGTCTCAAAGAACGAGAACAAGTTACTAGCAAACAGCCCAACACAGAATTAACAGCAGCAGATGCAAGATTATTTCTCACCATGCATCAACTTCAAAGTGACACGGTTGAACCTGGGGAGGCCTCATCAACGCAACAAGAACTCAATGTCGCCACAATCTTACAAACAGGAGCACATACCACCCCTTTCAAGCCAAAGTCCACTTTCATGCCTAATATGCCAAGGGACGCTATAGATACCTTCCATGAGGTGATTGTGGAGGATCTAAAAAAAATTGCACTACAAAATCAAACACAGGAGACGATATAAAAGTGAACATGAAAAAGAATATGCAGCATTAATTAAACGACTGAGCAATGACCATCACTTCTGATAAAGGGGGACATATCGTTATTTGGCCTCAAGAGGAATATATTGCAGAGGCACATAAACAGCTCAGTGATCCCCTATGCTATGCAAAGACCACACACAGGGAATATAATGCAGCCAAAGACAATATCAAAAAAATTCTTTTCAGATGGAAGAGAGAAGGAATGATATCGGCTGAAGAATTCAAGTTCCTACATGTTGAAAATCCTGTACTACTGAGGTTATATTTAATCCCCAAAGTGCACAAAAATATATCACCTGTCCCTGGACGGCCCATCATATCGGCCATGCAAGGAGTTGCAGAACATATCACCCAATACATTGATTATTTTTTACAGGACATAGTTACTGGTTTGCCCACTTACATCAAAGACACTGGGGACTTTTTGAAAAAGATTAAGAACTTAGTTTGGACTCCGGATTTGATATTCATTACTTTGGATATTGAATCCCTTTATACCAGTATAGAACACCATACGGGATTGAAGGCATTGAAGTATTTCTTAAGCAGAAGACCAATACAATGTTATAGTCACAACAAAATGCTTATAGAATTAGTAACCTGGTGTCTTGACAATAATTATTTTTTATTTGGCAAAGACTTGTACCTACAAAAGAGAGGTGTTGCGATGGGGGCCTGCTTTTCTCCCAGCTACGCGTGTCTTCACGTAGGCTGGTGGGAGTAGAAGGTCCTCAAGCACACACACAGTTCTGTTTACTATGATCATGTTCTCACATGGCTGCGTTATATTGATGACGTTTTTATTGTATGGAAAGGGGACCAACAAAGTGCAATTGAATTTGTTAAAAATATAAATATTAATGATCAAAATTTAAAATTTACATCTAATATCAACACACAACAAGTAGATTTTTTAGATGTAAAAATTTACATACATAAAGGGCAAATAGCCACTACTTTGCACTGCTGGAAATACTACTCTACATGCCAGCAGTGCTCACCCGAGACACGTCATCAATAACATCCCATATGGAGAGCTTCTAAGACTCAAACGTATTTGCAGCACGGAGGAGGATTTGTCATACTGCACTACACAGGCACTAAATAGGTTTAAAGCCAGAGGTTACAAAGATACCATTCTAAAACAGGCTATGACAAAAATAAAAAATAAACCTAGAGAGGTATTACTAGATACCAATCCCCCATTTACACAAGCAACAGACTTTAAGCAGGAGGTCAATGATGGGGCATAGAATTGGGCAATGGAGGGCAGGAGGAGTGGACTGGTACATCATACTAAATTGAGGGCAGTGGCAGCACATCAGACCATGCATGGCAGGAGGGAGGAGGCTAGTCCATGGATTCACACAACAGAGGATAGGGAGGAGGGGGATGGGGCAGCAAGCTAACTGTTCAGAGAAGGCGGTTATTAGGAACTTTATTGTTTTTAAAACGTGTGTCTGTGCGAACTACTTAAAATATGAACAAGTATGCAGCATAATCTCACTTTTATTCAGGAAGAAGAGGACGTTTGTGACTGTGTCTCCGGGCTCACTTGGCAGAAACACCCCCTGACCCTCCACCCCCTATCGCAAAATGTAATGCCCGTGAAAAGGGTAGGTGAACACAGTGTTATATAGAACATAGTCCTGAGAGCACGATTGAAAATGAAAACTAGATATAGTGTATGGTATAAACTATGCACCAAAAAGTGTGATATAAGATGAACCGGGCGTGAAATATAATATGCAATACATTGTGTGCAATGACAGATTCATTGGAGAGCGCGAGATAGCACAGGCACTAGCGCGTGCTATGCGATATGCGCCTTGGAGTGTAATATGCACAGGGCAGTGTTGTGTCACCTAACTAGTCTCTAAAGTTGTAATATAAAATATGTGTTGGGGAGTGTAACGTTGCATATGCACTGTGACAAAGATATGGATCCCAGATTGTAATATGTATGGCATAGCACTGTGCGTTATAACATAGGCATCGAGGAAGGCACGTTAGATGGGGCAATATAACCCGTGCGAAGACAAGTGTGGCATGACATATTCACGGGGTGGTGTTACAGTGCACATGGGCTAGAGAGTGTCATAGCATATGCACTAGCTGGTGGAATACAACACAGAGGTGTGTGGCACTCAGCAGGCAATGGTGGGTGTAACACATCATTGGGCTCTGCCAGGAGCGCGCTGTGACTCTCAAGTGATGTTCGTCCCCTTTCCAGAGAGTAAAATAAAAAGTATTACACATCTGGCAGTGGATGTGTGTTTTATTAATAGGGGTGGGCGGAATTTGCGAAATCCACTTTCGCAAATTATCGCGAAAATGTTAAAAATTATCGCGGAAATATCGCGAAGATGCGGAAGTTTTTTTCCCGCATGTTCGCGAGATTTTCTGCATGGTTGCGGCTCGCCAACTTACCCATGTGGTTGCTCGCAGGCACGGCCATCTTGTTTTCAGTTGTCTTGCGGTGCATGATCGCGAGAAGAATGACATGTTCGCGCGACGCAACTGTCGCGAGACTGCGCAAATGGCTAAAAACAATACAACATCTCATGGAGAACGTGACCGTATCAAGAAAACTTGTCTGCGAACGCAGGGATTCAGGTAAGGCGATCGCGCGCGCGCGAGAATGTATTATTTTACAGCGCGAGCAAGAAACAAATGATCGGCAAGCTGCAGAATGCGGAAATTTTGACATTTTCGCGCTTTCCGCGGAACGCGAAAATGTCAAATTATCGCAATTTCCGCGAACGGAACGAAATTTTAGCCCAGGCCTATTTATTAACCGTGAGGAGGGTTTCTTGCATAGTTTTGGTCGAATTTTTGTCGAATCCCCTTTGAATGGCTTGGTGTGCATGTGTATTAAATGTGCCCATCAATAGCTACCCATGTTTGTATAAATAAACGACAAGGGTGTCTACTGGGATTAGGCACGGTAGGGCATCAGACATGTCAGAGCTTCACTAGTGGTGTAAATACATTCCACGTGGATTCATTGTATGCATATTCGCCTTTTAATGAATATCACGCAAATCGTCATGGTGATAGGTACGTACGGTTTGTCCAGCATGTCCTAGGTGTGTCTATCAATATATATTTTTAAAAAATAATAAAAAACAGTGGCCGGCCCTGGGGATTGGGGTCAAAAAAATATAATTAGGAGACAGGCCCTGGGGGATGGGGTCATCAGGGCCAATAACTAGAATAAGAAGGGGAACCACACAGCCCCCCTTCTTAAAAAATTAAAATAAATAAAAGACTGGCATCGTGCCGGAGGCCACGCCCCCTCCTTGCAGCACTCTGCAAACGCGCCCCCTGGCGAGTTGTAAGTTGGGGAATTAATTCCTCTTCAATACTGAGGGTCCCTGAGGGCCAAGTAGCCCAACAGGCATCTCCAGTATGCGCCAGGGAGCTGCGCTGCAGACAGGTGTTCTGAGGCCAAGCCCCTTTTTACACCTCTCTGCAACGCAGCTCTCTGGCGCTTACTGGAGGTACCTAGTGGTCTAGTTTGACCCTAGGGACCCTTAGGATTCAAGGGGACTTAATCTCTCAACTTAGAACAGCCACAGGGCGCGTTTACACAGTGGTGAAGGGAGGGGACGGGGCCTGAGGTGACGTGTGCAAACACGCACTATGGCACGTTTTAAATTGGGGATATAATTTCCCTTCAATACTGAGGGCCCCTGGGGGCTAACTAGCCCACCAAGTGCTTCCAGTAAGCGCCACTGAGCTGCATTGCAGAGAGGTGGTCCAGGCCGTGCCACTTTTTAGACCTCTCTGCAACGCAGCTCTGTGGTACTTACTGGAGGTACCTAGTGGGCTAGTTGGACCCTAGGGACCCTCAGGATTTAAATGAACTTAATCTCCCAACTAAAAACGGACACAGGGCGTGTTTACACAGTTGTAAAGGGAGAGGACGGGGCCTGAGTTAACGTGTGCAAAAACGCCCTGTGGCCTGTTTTAATAGGTAGTTTTAATCTCCCTGCCCTATTATATACTAGGGGCTTACAGAGGAGGTCATGCTAATCACAGGGGGACCCCAACGCATAATGTTCCCTAGTGTATGTAGGTGTTTTCACTGTATTCTAAGTGTCTTTTAACATAGCACTGGCTCTAGGACTGGTTAATCAGACTCAGTTACCACCAGTATCCGTAAAGTTGAGGGTACAGGATGATTTTGCAACAAGGCTTCTTTCTGCTCTCTTTTTTGTTCTTTCTGCACGTTATCCTTCTTCCTGCACTTTTCTTCATCTTTGAGAACTTCTGTTGCTTCTTTCTGCACTTCTTTTTTTCTTTCTGTGCATTTTTTCTTCTTTCTTCACATGTCCTATCTCTGTAGGCATAGTTAGAAATTAGCATTTAAAAAACCTTTGAAATTCACAGAAAAAATCATAGGTTTCAGGCACGTTATAGTTAGGAATTAGCATTTAAAAAACCTCAGAAATTCACTGAAAAAACCATAGGTTTCAGGGGTGTTATAGTTAGCTGGACTTTTCACTTGTACAAAACCATTGAAATGCGCCCGTTATAGTTAGTTCAGCTAACTATAACTCGCGCGCCCGCAATGCACTGCTGATGACATCACATATTACATCACTCATGACATGGTCAGTGACATCACTCATGACATCACTGATGACATCTCAAATGACATCACTGATGACATCACTAAATGTGTGTTTTTCTGAAAATTAAATATGTTTTATATATGTATATCTCAAGGTCGATGGAAGAATAAATGGGTATATAAGTGTCTAAATGGATGATTTGTTTTTGAAAAATTGATTGTGTAACTGACTGATTAAGTGTATCATAGTGAATACATGGCTTAGTGAATAATGTTTAAATATGTAAATATCTGTATCAGTCTCTCACTTTGTGTATAAGTGGCTGCATGGGTTGGTGAGTAGCTACATGGGTGTCTATATAGTTTATTAGTTGGTTTTTTGAGTATCAGTCTGAGTGTCTGCATGGTTCAGTGGGGGGTATTACGTAGTGCATAGGTGCATGAATGAGTGACTCACTGTTTGTATGTGTTGAAGACAGCATGTGTGCAGGACTGTATGGGTGGATGAGTGTGTGTATGGGTGTGTTAGTGAGTGAATGACTGTCTCAATAGTGTCTTTATGAGTAACTACATATGTTTTAAACTAGTATATGTGACTATTGGTGTACATAAGTGAGTATATGTGAGAGTGAGAGATTGAAAGAGTTCCTGTATGAATAAGTATGTGTTTCTATAAGTGATTGTTTAAAAGACTAAGTATGTGTAATTTTCCGTAGAAGTAAGTGTGGTGGTGTGTGTATAACTGTATATGCAAGTAAATGTATGTTTGATTCTTTATTAGCATGAGTGACTATGTGTGTGAGTAACTCTATGGATGAGTGGCATTGTGTAACCGGATGTATAGGTGTATGAGTACATATGATGAGTGAGTACATGTATGAGTGACTGTATAGGACTGTTGGTGAATGAGTGGATGTGTATGTGGATCTTAGAATTACTGAAGAGGTTGTTGTAACTGGTATTGGTATGTCCATTGTTTTGAAAATTTTAGTCTCTATTTTTGAATGTGTGTATCAAAGGTTATATTAGGGTGAGAGGAGGTCTGCCACTCTATCACAAGGATGATGTCATCAGTGATGTCATCAGTGATGTCATTTGAGATGTCATCAGTGATGTCATGAGTGATGTCACTGACCATGTCATGAGTGATGTAATATGTGACGTCATCAGCAGTGCATTGCGGGCGCGCGAGTTATAGTTAGCTGAACTAACTATAACGGGGGAATTTCAATGGTTTTGTACAAGTGAAAAGTCCAGCTAACTATAACACCCCTGAAACCTATGGTTTTTTCAGTGAATTTCTGAGGTTTTTTAAATGCTAATTCCTAACTATAACGTGCCTGAAACCTATGGTTTTTTCTGTGAATATATATATATATATATTACCTACTGGCAGTCGCCAGTAGGAAGTTATAGTTAGGACCCTGTTTCCATAGGAAATCCGCAACATTCTATTTTGAATAACTTTGGCGCCGATCGACGAATCCTCGCGAATTCCTCAAAATAGGTGGGGCGCTACGCTCCGCTCCTACCCTGAAAGTCTCGGGGGGATTCGTCAAGCGGGGGCTGAGATAAAAGGGGGTCCCAAAACGCGTTTTTCCCATGCATTTTTCCATAGGACCTTTAGACAGGGCTACAGCCCGAACGGCTGAACAGAATTACTAGAAATTTGGCAGAGAGGTAGTCCTCAGGTCAAGGAAGTGCCTTTTGTAGGTTTGGTGTAAATCTGTTCAGTAGATTCTGTGAAAATAGCCTTTAAATCAATATATATATCTGAGCCAGCTTACGGTACGCTTACCGTAAGCTTACCGTAAGCTTACCGTACGCGTACGGTGGCGTGCACGAGCGCGATTCTGATTGGCTGTTAGATCTTAGTAAACATTCGAATCGGCCGAAACCAGGAAGCGGCGGCCGCCATTTTCTCTCTCGCACTCTGAGGGGGGGCTGTAAACAAAGGCAAAAAACATATAAAGGGGCTGTTTAGACAGCGCCCATGCACATAACCATGTTAGTTGAGTCCTCAAAGATCCCCCAAGGCCAAAAACGGTAAATTTTTATTTTTTGAAAATTTCGCCGATTACGCTTACCGTACGCGTACGGTGCGCTTACGCTAAAAAGTTTAATAAAAAAAAAAAAACACTCTCTGTGCATGGCATATTATTGTCATCACTTACAAATTAAATTTAACAGATTACCTATCACAAGGAAGCGCATAATATGTCCTCCATGTGCGCACGGTGCGTAACGTGGGCACGCGGTGCGCGTAGCGCACTGCGTGCCCTCCTTGCGTGTACGGCACTAACTGCGTAAAGTGGGCGCGCGGTGCGCGAAGCGCACCGTGCGCGCACGGAACGAACTGCGTTAAGTGGGCGTGCACGCCACGAATGGCGTAAAGTAACTTAGCATTTAAAAAACCGTACAAATTCACTGAAAAAACCATAGGTTTCACACACGTTATAGTTAGGAATTAGCATTTAAAAAACCGTACAAATTCACTGAAAAAACCATAGGTTTCACACACGTTATAGTTAGGAATTAGCATTTAAAAAACCTTGCTAATTCAATGAAAAAACCATAGGTTTCACACATGTTATAGTTAGCTGGAAATTTTACTGATAAAAAACCAATGAAATTCCCCCGTTATAGTTACTGTAGGCAACTATAACTCACGCGACCGTAATCCTCTGGTGATGACATATGTGTCTTTATGAAAAAAAAAAAATTGTAAAATATGTATAGCTAAAATTTAATGGAAGAAGACATCGGCAAATAAGTGTCTAAATACAGTATTAGCATCAGCAGAGGATTACGGTTGCGTGAGTTATAGTTGCCTACAGTAACTATAACGGGGGAATTTCATTGGTTTTTTATCAGTAAAATTTCCAGCTAACTATAACATGTGTGAAACCTATGGTTTTTTTATTGAATATAGATATAGATATAGATATATTGGAAACAGATTTAAGCATATATTCTACTGATTTTGTAGTGGTACATATTGTGTAAAATGTTGGATTTTTGTGAGAATGGTAAATGTGACCCCTTTAGTATTGAATACCTTGCCCGAGAAAGTTACGTTTAAAGTCGGATCAGTAAATATCACCCTTTTAGAACCCAAAACCTTCACCAAGCTGGTTTAGTTTAGAGAGTTTGGAGTGGAAATAGTAAATCTGAACCGTTCTGTGTACATAACTTTCCCCAAGATGATTTAAGTTGGAGTGGGAATAGTACATTAGAATTTTTTTGTGTCCAATACCTTTCCCAAGATGGTTTAGATTGAGTGGGAATAGTAAATCTATCCTGTTTACAGTCCCCAACGATGATGTAATTTGGAGTGGGGAAAGTAAATCTGAACCCATTTAGTGTCCAACACTTACCCCAAGATGGCTTAATTTGTAGTGAGAATAGTTAAGCTGACCCCTTAGTGTCTCATTACGAGTATGGCGGTCCTTGGACTGCCAGGCTTGCAGTGGGGCGGTGGTGGCCATCTTCCGAACACCACATTACGACCTTGGCGGTTGTGGCGCCATGGGACCTTCATTCCTCTGCGATGGCACATCAGTCTTCAGGCAGTAATATGTTTGATAGGACCGGCATGGTCCTGCCAAGCATATTACAACTTTCCTCCCCGCCACTGATTTTATGGAGGTGTTTCCTCCAATGAAAACAGTGGCAGTGAGAAAAGAAAGGGGGCCCTACTGGGTTCACTTGGGCCTCACTCCATGTGGATGTACACAGGGGGGCCATGTGCATGAACCCCCAGTTCCAGCACAGCATGCACTTCACAGTCCATGCCATGCTGGAACTTCCTTTGATGTTTCCATTGCAGTGTGTATTTTATAGGCACCGCCATGGGAACACCAAAGGAACCACCCATCCAATGACTAAAAAAGTCATAATACAACAGGTGGCTCTCAAGGGGGTTGGGTGGTGCAGTGGTGGGGTGGTCCCACTGCCGTACCACCACATTTGTAATTGGACCCTAAGAGTCCCAAACCTTCCCAAAGATGATTTACTTTGGAATGGGAATAGTAAATCTTACTCCTTTAGTGTCAAATACTTTTCCCAAGATGGCTCACCTTTTTGAAGATGGTTTCTATTGCAGATGGAGCAGTGTGTAGTTTTTATTTAGAGTCTAAGGTCAGGATGTACATAGACTAGGAAGAGCGATTTCCAAATAGCGATTCCATCTGAATTGCTATTTCCGAATCGCTATTCCTTATGAATGAAACATTTTGTTTAATACTTGTGATTCCTAGTGGGTCGCTAATTGACCTACATCATGAATATTAATGAGGTAGGTCGCAGTTTATGACCCATTAGGAATCACAGCCATTACAGGGATGCTGGCCTGCATAACTGTGATTGTATTTTAATAAAGTTCTTTTTTTTTTGTTGAAATGCAACACGTTTTTCTTAAAGGCAAACGGGATGTATTTCAACAATGAAAAATGCAACGTTTAGTTTCATTCTTTTAAGAGCAGGCAGTGGTCCATGGGAGCACTGCCTGCTGTTAAAAAAAACAAATTCTCAACATTCAGAGATGGGGAGCCCTTCAACTTTCAGTTGGTGGTAAAGTACAAGTATTTTGCGACTGCATTTTGTTCACAAAACATTCGTACAAGATAATGCAATTCAATATTTGGAAGGGATGCCCTAAACACACCCCTTCCAAATACTGAATTGCATTAGCATGTACGATCGCAAAACGCAAATTGCGATTTAATGGTCGCAAACGGGCTGATTCTGCAATTTGGACCATTTGCGACTGGAAAATTGCTTGATACAAATGGCCCTAATTATTTTAATTGTGTATCTTCAATTCTACCGTTTTAAGGACATTTAAGATAGTTTGTGTTTTATTTACCATGCTATTTGGGGTATGTATATATTTGCATTATATAAGTGAAGTGTTTTAGTACTGTAATATTTTTATTTGTTTCTAGTGTATTTGTATTATGTATTTTAGTAAGACATTTATTGATGTTTGTTGCCTATACATATACCTTTGTTATAGTATAAATAATAACGTTATAACGTTTTTTGCATACATGTGTATACATTTCATGCAAATTATAAATATTGTGTAGAGTTTTTTTATTTATTCCTTTTTCTATGTCACATGCAATTTTCTTTAATACACGTGCAGCAACTCCAGGTGGTCCCACCTGCATGTTGCGCGACATGAACTGTATAACAGCTCTATGTAGATGTATTAATGAAGTATGTAATACACGTAGCTCTGCGACTGGAACTTTAAGACAATTTGGATGCGGGGTATACCCAGCCAAAATGGGCCATGTGGCCCCATCAATCGATAAGTGGACTAAATGAACTGCTGTCAAAGGGTGTGGAAGGGCGCCATTAAACCATCTGGTGTATTGCCAAGGTGTTAACGGAACTTTAAGAGATCGATAAGGTTGATAATCTCACAGATGTGCGGTGGCAGTATGTTCGTGAAAGAAATTATCAGTTCCATCCACTACCAGAAAGGTGACCCAAGAATAAAATACCTTGAAGCGGTAAGCTGCGTCCGCCTCAACAACAAAAATAAGATCAACACCGACATTAGGGACTCCATGTTGTGTCAAATAAGCAGTAACTGGAGCATGGTTAGGACCCTCTATGGCAACCACCATAATCAAGACAAGAGGATAACAACCTATGAGCGACAGCGCAATAATGGGCAAAAGAAAGAAAAAGACCTTTTAAAATTCAAGCTTTAAAAACCTATTATATCTCAACATAGGAGGCTACTCCGTCACAACTGTCTACGGAAACAGAAGTGAGGGGCTCGTAGACAAGCACAAGCACTACTCAGGATAGGTAACAGACCAAACATTGGCAGCGCCATGTTGCAGGGATTCTGCACATACACAGAACTATGCAAAGAAAGAAGGGCGGTGTATAGGGGCTGAGCCTTCCTACCACCTCAGTACCCCAAATCCCAGAACCGACTAGCTATTGTGTCTCATTCGCTCTCCTACATAATCATGAAGCTGCAAATGATTAGACAACCCAGAACACAACACGCCCAACTCTCTCAGGAATCGCGGTAGCAAGACGTACCCTTTCGCTCACTCACTTGTACATGTCCACAACAAGAATTGACAGAGTGACTGTTATAGTTCAAAATGTTTATTTTAACTATAGTGCTTTATAATGCAGTATACAAGCAACTACCAGCAGCAAAAGGCATAAACCTAAAACAGTTAGGGCCCGATTCACAGAACTAATTTAAGACAAAATCCTAAACTTACTACCATTTTGGTATTCACAGAAGGCACTTACTCATTTTGGTATTCACAGAAGGCACTTACTCATTTCGGTATTCACAGAAGTTAGGAGTCCTAACTTTAGGACTCCTGAATGCCTTCTATGAATACCGAAAGTCTTAAAATTAGGACTTTTCTCAGTTTGGGAGTAGTACAGTTAGGAGTCCTAACTTTACTACTACTAAACTGAGAAAAATCCTAATTTTAAGACTTTCGGTATTCACAGAAGGCATTTAGGAGTCCTAAAGTTAGGAGTCCTAACTTTACTACTACTAAATTGAGAAAAATCCAAACTTTAAGACTTTTGGTATTCACAGAAGGCATTTAGGAGTCCTAAAGTTAGGAGTCCTAACTTTGCTAATCCTAAACTGAGAAAAATCCTAATTTTAAGACTTTCGGTATTCACAGAAGGCATTTAGGAGTCCTAAAGTTAGGAGTCCTAACTTTACTACTACTAAATTGAGAAAAATCAAAATTTTAAGACTTTCGGTATTCACAGAAGGCATTTAGGAGTTCTAAAGTTAGGAGTCCTAACTTTGCTACTCCTGAACTGAGAAAAATCCTAATTTTAAGACTTTCGGTATTCACAGAAGGCATTTAGGAGTCCTAAAGTTAGGACTCCTAACTTCATGGAATACCGAAATGAGTAAGTGCCTTCTGTGAATACCAAAATGAGTAAGTGCCTTCTGCGAATACCAAAATGGTAGTAAGTTTAGGATTTAGTCTTAAGTTAATTCTGTGAATCGGGCCCTTAGAAAGCATTGTTGCAAGTCCATGGATTATAAACGGGAATGTCATCATATACAGACAGTGGATAAAGGACTACGGGCCATATGTATCAAGCAAAATTGTGATCGCAAAAGCCGAAATTCGCAGAATTTTGGCGTTTGCGATCGCAATTTTGCTAAGTGGTATGTATGAAGGCAAATCTGCGTGCAAAATAAGGAATCGCAAAATTTGCGATTCCTTATTTTGCAATTGCACTTAAGGAATCGCAAATTTTGCGATTCCTTAAATGCAATGTAAGAAGCACCAAAAAGTGCAATTTGGCCCTAAGGAATCGCAAATTACCACCAACTTCAAGTTGGTGGTAATTTGCGATTTCTTTGTAAAATGCACTTTCTTGCATTTTTCAAAGTGCAATGTGAAGCACATACATGTCATTAGGGCATGTATGTGCGCCACATGTGCACCCATGCTTATTTCAGGGGTGCAACAGGGTGTCCTTTTGACACCCTTGCACCCTTGAAATTGCATTCTCAATTTGCGATTCTCTAATTGCTAATCGCAAATTGAGAATGTCTTCCCATTCATTCCTATGGGCCTCTGAATGGGGAGGTAATCCTTAATTGCGAATCGCAATTTGAGATTCGCAATTAAGGAATATGTAGGATTCGCAAAATTTATTGCAAATCCTACATACATAGCATTTTGCGATTCTCAAATAGCGATTCGCAAAAAATCACTATTTGAGAATCGCAAAAGAGGATTTTGATACAAATGGCCCTATAAGGCCTAACCACCCTTGGTAAAAAGAAGGTTAATTATATAAAAGAAGATCTCTGGGCTTTGTCAGCAGACCCCATACCTTAGTGCCTAGATGGTATTTTTACCTCATAGGAACAGCATAGCTCTTCTTCCTGGAAAGGTCCCTCTCCAAGTGTGTTTTAAAACAACATGCATTCAAATAATATAAAAGCATGAGTTTCCAGCAATAGCAGCATGTTTTGTCTAGGTGCTAGGGACTGACCAGAACAGAATAACAAGGGGCATTGTTTAGACTAAAGTCCAGGAACAGGCAAAGAATGCAGAAAGCGGTCCTCATGTGAAAGGCACAAACAGAGTATTACAAAATAAAGTCATGTAGTAACGTGCGCAAAAGCAGCATCATGGCCACAGAGTTCCTGCCAATTTAGCAATGTCGACATTTAACCTAATGGCAATATTACAAGATACAATGTACAGCCTACTGACAAATCAAACTTGCTTTTAGATAGCTAATAGGTCTGGCATTTTTCATAAGTGACTCTGGTCCAGATGTAGAAAGACATTAGCATTTCTTATCGGGCTCAATTGTTATTTCGGCCCATTAAGAAATTCTAAATGGCCTTTTCAGATGTACAAAGAGCCAAAACCAGTCACACTTTGCAACTGCGATTTAGGAATCACAAATACGGGTTACCTATCTGCAATTCATAAAGCACATGTATTGTACGTACCATTTCCTAAATGCAAATGAGCATGTAGGTAATGCTCTTACCATCAACTTGTTGATGGTAACCATGTGCAAAATTAAACAATTATTTTTTTATGTGACATGCAGCACACATATGCCCCTGTGTAAGCCTGAGCTGAGTTTGTGTAGCAGCGCTACAGGGAACTCTGCAAAGTGGAAAAAAAACTCTGCCATGCTATGAGGAGATCCGCGAGCAGGCAGATTTGCTTGCCTTGCCCGTTCGAGTGATGTTTCTGCTATATGGCAACGTGGATTGCGTTTTCTGGGGGAAATATCACACATGGGCAGGACCATCTTGTTTTCTTCTATGTTATGATGCTGGGAGCTACTTTTTGAATCCTCTCTAAATCTTATCAATCCTTCTTTCCCAAAGTTTTTTGGGGATCTTTTTATTTGTTATCTTTCCCTCAGTCTTCTTAAGTGTATACTTTGCGTATTTTTCTACTTTTTGTGTGGTTTTTAGTGAGTTTTGAACTGTTTTTCTCACTACTTCCATTCTATTTTTTTCCTTCCTTCCTTCCTTCTTCTCCCTGTTATTTATTTATACTTTCTATATTTTATTTTCTGCCCCACCCAGCATCATGGCAGAGACCCATGCCACTAAAAAGGCTGCAAAGAGGAGCCACCTTCCTTACTGAAGGTGGCTCCCAGAAGGGTTGCAGGCCCGGGCCTTGTTTTCAGAGTTGGAGGTGGTAGCCTTAGGGTTTTTTTGTGCAGCGCCACCTCCCCTCCACCCTGGTAGCAGGCGCTAGTCCCAGGTCTGGGTATGGACTCCGGGAGCACCAGCAGCAGTGGGCGACGGTGCGGCTGGAAGTGTATTGCTGCTCTGGGGTCCGACACACCCACAATCAGCTGATGCACCGGTGGGCCAACATCTTGGACTGAGAGCAGGACCTGCTGGACCTGCTAGATGTTGAGGTTGCAGGGCTTGGTGAGTAGCTAATTATTACATTTTATTATTACTTATGTGTTCTATGTTTATTGCTGATATTTGTTACCAAATAGCAAACATACTGCTCACATTCAAGTAAGTTACATTTGCAAATCTTAGATTATGTGATTGTTATTCTAGACAGGTGCTCGGCACTACCTAATTGTACTTGTTTGCAATTTTGTGCTCCCTGGGGCTGATTATGTAAGAACTTAAGTTAAGTAATGCAGACTAGAGAGAGACTCCTTTCCTTTGTCTTGTCACTGAGATAGTGGTAGTTAGTATTAGTAATTTAGTGGCACTCGTCCTCTCACTTCAATTCTTAGATCCTTTTTTGTAGCTCGTACAGTGACAAGCAACCAACCAATCTGGTGTATGCATGAGTCCATCTATGCATTTAAAGCCAAAATGCAGACTTAGTAAATTGGCCGATCAAAGGTGGTTGATAATGATTGCGAACGAGATCAGAACTTAGAATCAAATATCATGTCTTGCAATTTATGAGGGGCGTGGTTTGGACGCTGATCGGGATGGCAGCGTGAGCCTGCAGCTCCGAGCCAGATCCCGTTACTTATCCTGTATACCCGTGGAAAAGCACTGCTAGTGGCGCGGGCTTGCAGCGCGGAGCACCGGGGCTGTAGAGGACGGTGAAAGCGGGACGACAAGAGGCCAGGGGAGGTGCTGGAGCCTGGTCTCGGAGCTGGGAAATGCGATGCTCTGATGGCAAGATGGCGGCGGCCCCGAATGCCGGAGCCTGACTAGCGACGAACGGCGGTTCGCGGCTGGGGTGAGAGGTGGCTCACCCCCTGCTGCACTGAGCGGAGCCGGTTCCCCACCGTTCATGATTCCACGGACACGGCTTTGGTGAGAAGAGCTTTCCACCGCGACGGACGTGAAGGATTGCGCCGCCCCTCCCCCATCGCCGAACGTGGCGACCCTGCGAGACGGGCCTCACTCCTAGATTGTGGCCCGGGACATCAGTGGCTGCCAGGACACAGACAGCGTCAAGCCGGGGATGCCGCACACAGAGGAACATAGCAGAGACGGCGCGGGTGAGGAGTGCGGCGGACTCCGCGCCCGACTTCAGGGCTGATTGCTTGCCCCCACCGACGGCCCCAATGTGGCACGGCTCCCTGCGCAGGGACATGGCTGTCCAGAGAGGTTGCTGAACTGCAGGGGGAGTGGGCCCAGGCGCGATCCGAGGGCTGGCAGGGGGACCAAGAGATCGGCACTCAGCGGTTGTGCGCTGACGTTGGTGGTCCGTCGGGGCACCGGACGCACTCAGATTGAGGAGCACTGAGGGCAGGCACACCGGACTGCCGCGGAGCAGCACCCCCCAGGCTACATTTTTGGCCCCTGCGGGTGGGTCGAGCTGGGTCTGTCTCGGCGTTGGCTTGAAGACGAGGTGAGCCCGCACTGCAGGCAACGCTGCGCAGCACAGCGAGAGGCCCTTGACCCGCGTGGCGTTCACTGGCATGTAGAGGGAGGCGAGCGCTGCCAGCGCCTGGAACGGGAGGTGTCGGCCAGTGGACGGCCATTTTGCCACGAGAGGGGGGCATACGGACTGCGAACACATCAGTCCCCGAGGGTGGCGGCTGGGGTTTGACGTGGGCATCGAGACCATTGTGTGGGGGACGGGCTCGGGACCCTCTCTCCCGAGGTGGCTGGACATTGGAACCGGCTCGTCCTCCTAGGGTGGCCCTGCTCTGGTGCTCGCGCAGGGTGGGATGGCTGCTAAGGGCTCTGCACCGCAGCTGCCTCCTGGGCACGGCCGGGGCGTCGGAGCCGGCCGCGGCTGGCGGGGCCCAGAGTGACTCGGAAGGGTCGGCGCAGGAACGTCGCTTGAATAAACGGCTGGATGGAATACTGGAGGTGATCACCGCGACCAAGGAGGCTTTGCATCAAGACATAGCGCAGGTCGCCACTGGATTGGGCCTCTTGAGGGTGGATCATGCTAAACTATCGGACAGAGTTAAGGACAATGAGTTACTGCTACAGGAGCTCAAGCCGGCGGTGGTGACTGCAGAACACAAACTCGCTGATATCCTTGGCCGCCTGGCGACGCTGGAGAAGCGGGCGGAGGACGCCAAAAGTCGTAATAGGAGGAACAACGTGAGGGTAGTGGGCCTGCCGGAAAACATTGAAGGGGATGATGTGGCGGCCTATATGGAGAACTGGTTTAAAACGACTGTGGCCCCGGAGGGCCTCTCCCCCTTTTTCTCCCTGGAGCGAGCGCATAGGGTCCCGGCCCGACCGCCCATGCAGGTCCGCCCTCCCAGACCAATGGTGGTCAGACTATTGCATTACAGGGACAGGGATCTTTTGATACAGAGGGCACGCTCGCAGGGCCCCTTTCAGGTGGAGAATAGCCCAGTCACGGTGTTCCCCGACTACACGCAGGAGGTCCAGAAAAACAGGGCTTCTTTTCTGGCTGTGAAAAAAGAACTGAGGAACGAGGGCTTACAATACTCCTTGCTGTTTCCGGCAAAGCTACGAGTGATCTCGGGGGGAACGACCCAATTCTTCCTGACCTCGGATGAGGTGTGGTCGTGGCTTGAGTTGTATCGCACTGGAACAGACCGCAAAGGGAAAGGTGAGAAGGAGCGACCGAAGCCGGTCCAGGTGCGGAAATCGCAACGCATCCGCAAACGTAATAAACTCAGGAGGGGGGTGCGGAACGACCAGATGGCGGACGACAGACGGGGAGCGCTGGCGGGAATGGCGATCATCACGGGCTCACAACAGGAGAGGATATCGGTTGGCTCGGACTCTGGTGAGGAGGGCGGACGGTCCGGCGGTGACGTCTCGGATGCTGATAGTTCCGGGAGGCCGGTGGTCACCCCACAGACGGCTGATGGCCTATTTAACGAATGACACTGGGAGTGAGACCATATTCACAACTCCTGGTCTAGCTGGGTGCCCTGGTGCTCTGTGGATTAGCAGGTATTGTGTTGAGACACACATGGGATCGTGGGCTCGGGGCGGGGGATTGGCCTGCCCCGGGTCGGCTCTGAATCACCTTCTCGTTGCCCTTAAGGCCTTCTGTGGTGACGACCACAGAGTAGGGAATGTTTGGAGGATTGCAGGTTTGGATGGGGGCTGATATTGCATTATTGGGTCCTGTTCTGGGGAGAGGGGTGGGGGGAGTTTGTTGGGGTGTTTTGGTTAGGGGGTTCTGCTGCACTGATGTGGGTGATTACTGGTCACTGGTGCAAGGGTTGGGTACTGGCTGCAATGGGGACATTACCTAATTGAAATGCCTCACGTGGAATGTCCGTGGACTCCGAACTATGACACGAAGATATAAGGTACACGCCCATCTGGTGAGGCGAGGTATCCAAATTGCTCTCCTTCAAGAGACTCATTTAAATAAGCAGGAATACACTGCGCTGCAGAGGAGGTGGCATGGCCAGGTGTTTGGCACCAAGTACTCAGCGTTTGCCAGGGGGGTGTTGGTGTGGGTGAGAGCGGGGGTCCCATTCCAGGCCATGAATCAGCTGGTGGACCCTGAGGGTTGATTTGTGGTGGTGGAGGGGAGGCTCTATGGCCAGGACGTAGTCTTATACAGTATATATGCTCCTAATACGGACCAGGCCCGCTTCTTTGCTAGCCTGACGGGCTCCCTGGCGCACTTCCTAGCGGGTCCTATATTGATAGGAGGGGACTTCAACTCGATCACTGATGTTGCACTGGATAGGTCGCATCCGCCATTGGCTGACTCCCCTGTGCGCCGGTTAGCGGCGCACAGGGCAGACTGGCAGGAGAGGTGGGGCCTTGTGGATGTGTGGAGGGAGCAACACCCTGGAGTTAGGGACTATTCCTTCTTCTCTGCTTTGCATGCGCTGCATGTTAGGATAGACTCCATTCTGTGCAGCGGCTCCCTGGCTCCCATGATGGCCCACACGGAGTATCTAACTAGAACCATCTCAGACCATAACCCGTTGCTGCTGACGGTGCAGTGGCAGCGGCCGCAGTCAGCAGTCCCAACATGGAGGCTGCGACCTGATGCATTAGAAGACCTGGTGTTTAGTGATGCGGTCCTACAGGGCATCGAGCACTACTTTAGGGAGAATGAGGGCTCAACTGCCACGAGAGCGATAGAATGGGATGCAATGAAAGTGGTGGCCAGAGGCATCTGTCTAGGCAGATTTTCGAATGTACGGACGACAGTCCTGGCTGATCTGGGGAAGGCGGAAGGGGTGCTGCGGGATTTAGAGCGGCGCAGGCCCGAGCGACCAGACTTACAGGACAAGCTGCTTGAGGCGAAGGAGCTGGTTGCGACTGAAACAGAGTGGCTGCGGTGTTTTGATTATAAATCGTATATCACCAGAGTGCATGCGGAGAGGGACAAGGTAGGAACGCTACTGGCTAGGCTAACTAACCCAGAACCCAGAGGTTGCCCGGTCATGAGAATTAGAAAGAGACAGGGGAGGTAGTCTATTCGCAAACGGCGGTATTGAAGCGATTCCAGTCGTATTATACAGGCCTCTATGAGAGCCAATTGGGTGTGGATGTCTCTACAATAGCCGACTATTTGGAGACTATTCATCTCCCGAGGTTGGATGTCGAGACCGCGAACTAACTGGGCGGACCTGTCACGCTATCGGAGATCCGGGTGGCTATCAAGCAGATGGCTAGAAACAAAACGCCAGGGGTGGATGGCCTGCCGGTTGAATTCTATGCGCAGTATGTGGATGTCTTGGCACCCAGGCTATTGCTGGTCTACGCTGAGGCCCTGACGCTTGGGCGTCTACCCCAGTCGATGAGGGAAGCATTAGTGGTGCCGCTGCTGAAGCCCGACAGGGAAGTTTCCGATGTGACGTCGTATAGACCTTTATCTATGTTGACGGTCGATTATAAAATACTGAGTCGTATCCTAGCCACTGGATTACTGCCACATATGACCAGGCTGGTTCATGAGGACCAAGCCGGATTTATCCCCACCAGGAGCACAGCCATAAATATTCGCCGCCTGGTCCGCATAATAGACAGTGTTTGGGACCCTGATAAGAAACCAGCAGTATTATCCGTGCATATCGAAAAGGCTTTCGACAGCCTCGAATGGGGGTACCTCGATGAGGTGCTGATGAAGTTCGGTCTGGGAGATAGTTTCGGGCGTTGGACGAGGGTCCTCTACTCCTCTGCTACTGCCAGTGTACGGCTGGGATCGGTTATGTCCTCAGATTATCCGGTGCGCTGGGGGACGAGACAAGATTGTTCGTTGTCTCCCCCGTTGTTCGCCTTGGCGATGGAACCTTTGGCGGCACAGGCGAGGACAGGGACGATGTGCGGTGGGATTAGTTGCGGTGAGGCGACGCATCATATCTCACTGTACGCTGATGACCAAGGGTGGGCGTAGTTCGCGAAGTAGCACTTCGCGAAGCTACGTAAAGTGAAGTTCGCACTACGCGAGCTTCGCGTAGCACTTCGCGAACTGCGTAGTAACATGTTCGCACTGTGCAAGATGTTGTTTTCAATGATTGCACAGTGCGGACAAGCAACCGGCACTGTGCAATCATTGAAAATGGCATCTTGCACAGTGCGAGCTGTAGTTTTCTGCTGCTCGAGTAGATTTTTACTCGAGCTTCAGCTTTCTCAACGCGAACTGGTAGTTTCTCATCGCAAGCGGTCGCGAGCATACGCGACCACTCGCAATGAGAAACCTGACCTCCTCGCGTTGGGAATCTCGCCGGGAGGTTTATTTTCCACGCTCGCGATCGCCAACTTGCAGTTGCTGATCGCGAACAAGGAAAAAGTCTCGCCGGGATGTCATTTTGCTTGCTCGCGGTCGCCGACTTGACGTTGAGGATCGCGAGCAAGCAAAAAATGACCGCAGCACTACGCAACACTACGCTACGCGTGTTCGCACTGTGCTACGTGCAGTTCGCGTAGTGCGAAGTAGCGCGAACTTCGCAAACTACGCGAGCGTAGCGTAGTGCTTCGCCCAGGCCTACTGATGACCTCTTGTTGTACCTAGAAAATACCGACGAAACTCTGGTAGGGGCTATGGGGATGCTGTCGGGCTTTGGCAGGCTATCGTGCCTCAGGGTGAACTGGACTAAAACTTGTATTTTCCCGCTGCGGGCGGATACGCCGTATCCCCCTCCCACTGTGGATGTGGTCTGGGAGGCCACGAGCTTCACCTATCTGGGGGTCCGAATATACCACGACATCGCAAACCTGTTAGATGGTAATATAGGGCGTTGTATAAGGGCCCTGAAGGGGTGTATGACCTTCTGAGCCTCCCTACCATTGTCGGTGCAGGGCCGGGTTGCACTATTAAAGATGGTGGCTCTGCCTCGGCTGCTCTATTACTTCCGTACCCTGCCGCTCTGGATCCCGCAGTGGATCTTCAAAGATTTGAAGATGTTGGTTATTGTCTTCCTGTGGGAGACCGGACGGCGGAGGGTGGCCTTGACTACTCTTATGCGGCCCAAAATCGAGGGAGGGTTGGCGGTCCCTGATTTCGAATTATATTACCTGGCGGCACAGCTATAAGTTTTGACGCAGAAAGTTGCTAAAGTGTTTAGAGGCCCGGAACAAGAGAGGGGGACCGGTATCCAAAGACACATTTTATCTTACATTGTTATGCAACAGAAACTAGACCTGAGAGGCCTATCCGTAGAGGAGAGAACTCTTCAGCTGTGCTGGCACAGGAGTATGAAGAGAGCGAAAGCAGCGCGACCGTATGCACCGGAGATCCCTCTGGGGATGCTGACAGCGTTGCCGCCTGGCGGCGACTGGTCCCCGTTGGCGGAGTGGGAGGAGCTGGGGCTGCAGATGGTGGGGGACCTCTATGTCGACGGGGCGCTTGCCCCCTTCGGGGTGTTGCAGGAACGGTTTGGTCTCCGGATGGGAGTTACCTCCTGCATGCGGCAGTGAGTGTGGCGATACAAAAGCATTGGAGGGAAGGGCTGGTGGAACCTACCGCAACCCTGACCTGCCAATATGTGGTGATGGCAGCGGGAACGATTAAGGCGGTGACCTGCCTTCACTCTAGACTGTTACATGAGGGACTGGAACCGCTTACAGCATTGAAGGAGAGATGGGAGGACAGCATAGGCAAACCCATTCCGGACACGGTCTGGAGCCACATTATGCAGAGGACGTGGAAGGGTAGTAGGAATGCCCTTTTTCAGCTGGTACATTTCTTCGTACTCCATAGGGCCTACCTGACCCCGGGAAAGATTAGACGATACTTTAAGGTGCAGGATGCGGCGTGCCCGAGATGCTTAGCGCTTAGGGCCGAGCTAGACCACCTTCTGTGGGGGTGCCCGAAGCTAGGGACGTATTGGGCCGAGGTGGGAGAGCTTTTGAATGCAGTCACTGACCTGGAGGTGGAGTTCGACATGGCGGCATGTCTACTGCTCTGGTTCCCTCACACGGCAAAGACGAAAGTGACGAGCAAATTCATTGACCCATGTCTCATGTTGGCCCAGAGAGAAATTACATGGCACTGGAAATCCCGGGAGGGCCCATCAGTTGGGAGATGGATGGCTGAGCTGTTGAAATGGTCTAGATGTAAGAGTGTGCTTAGAAGGCGACAGGCTACCAAGGCGGGTGACGAGAAGGGCTTGGAGTGGGCAAGGGCCTGGGAGATGATAGTACAAGCTCTGCAAGATTACCGGCTGGAGCGTACAGAGCACGAACGTTCGGAGGGCGGGGTTCCATGAGGCTTGGGAGACTACATGCAAAACCCGAGGAATGGCAAACATCAGCGTTAGAACCCACAATCATGGCCCACATCAGCAGAAGTTGGGGGGTGGGTAGGGTGGAGGGGAGTTGTTGGGGTGTTGTTGTAGTGTTTAGAAGAGCGCCGACAGGAAGGGTCTATGATTGCTGACCATAGGGGACCGGGGCTCCAGGGCAGCTCTCCTTGGGCACCTAGGATGTGCGTACTGATAGGCCTTAGGCACTGCTATCACGGGAGGGCACTGGTGTGGACTGAAGCTGGGGACACGGACAATACTGGTGCCAACCACTCTGAGTGATTGATTGTAGCTGGCGGTATTTTTGGAGAGGGAGTTTGATGGGTATAAACGCAGATACTATATTAGGCTGTTGACCTGACATCTCTGTGAGGTGATCGCCATGATACTCTGAGTCTCTGTACTAGTATGCCGCCCGGCCCCCGGGATGTGGGCTGAATGGCTGTGTGCATTGCTATAACGATGGGTGTGCTCTGAGATAACATGCGTGTACAGGTTGACTTAATGGATGCCTTATTCATAATTCTGCATTAAAAACATGTTTTTAAAAAAATCATGTCTTGCAATTTATTCCAAAGTCTTTGGAATAGGCAGGCTAGGTAGATTTAGGAAAGCAAATAGATATGACAGTCCGCGATACTAGAATACTACTAGTCGATTTGATTTGATTTAGGAAAGTTCAATGTTATTGCAAATGCTGTTTCCTATCCAAAAATCTTTTTAGAGAGAATATTTATTTACCTGGCGGACTTGCTGCTTGCTGCTGGCTTCTCACCGGACCCTCTACTACTCCTTGCGGAACCCGCTTCGCTGGTCCCGCTGCGGCGTGAGAGCCGTTTGTTCAAACCTGCGGATTGCTTCAGGAGGGACTGGGCGAGTGCAGGGCTGCGAGCGGCGGGACAGGACTACGTCTCCCAGCAGTCCTGTTAACCCGCGCCTCCTGCCACCTGGCCGCTCTCCCTGCAAGCCCCGCCCCACTCACAGCTTGAAAAAGCCCTTCTGAGCTCTTCTGCCCCGGGATACCTGGCGGACTTGCTGCTTGCTGCTGGCTTCTCACCGGACCCCCTACTACTCCTTGCGGAACCCGCTTCGCGGGTCCCGCTGCGGCGTGAGAGCCGTTTGTTCAAACCTGCGGATTGCTTCAGGAGGGACTGGGCGAGTGCAGGGCTGCGAGCGGCGGGACAGGACTACGTCTCCCAGCAGTCCTGTTAACCCGCGCCTCCTGCCACCTGGCCGCTCTCCCTGCAAGCCCCGCCCCACTCACAGCTTGAAAAAGCCCTTCTGAGCTCTTCTGCCCCGGGATACCTGGCGGACTTGCTGCTTGCTGCTGGCTTCTCACCGGACCCTCTACTACTCCTTGTGGAACCCGCTTCGCGGGTCCCGCTGTGGCGTGAGAGCCGTTTGTTCAAACCTGCGGATTGCTTCAGGAGGGACTGGGCGAGTGCAGGGCTGCGAGCGGCGGGACAGGACTACGTCTCCCAGCAGTCCTGTTAACCCGCGCCTCCTGCCACCTGGCCGCTCTCCCTGCAAGCCCCGCCCCACTCACAGCTTAACTCTCCTCCTACTAATTTAAACAGCCACTTCCGTGTCGCGGGAGCGCGCGGGATCGCCCGGGGATAAGCCCAGGACAAGGGCGGGACCGTCTGTGGCCGTCAGGGGCCGCAGGAGGCTGGGCTGGGCCCACTCTCTTTCACCTGCATTTCCTTGAACCTATCTGGTTTGTGAATTAGGTTCTGGGTATGCCATCATCGGCCCTAGGCGGAACACAAGCGAAGGAGGGGGGAGCCAACACCGGGACTTTGGACAATTATTTCAAATCGGTAAAGGGCGACGGGGGAAATGAAACATGTCTGGAGATGCGTAGGGCAGAGCGCCGTCGCTCGATTGAACACATGAAAAATAGGCCCCTCAGTGATATAACTTCCTATCCTATCTCCCAAGAGGAAGGTTCCCTTAATGCTAGCCAGGATCTTTTATCCCAAGAAGATGTTCCCCTATTACTACGGGATAGTTCTTTTATTCCTGGCCCACTTCCTAAACAAACTACGGACATCACTCCACTACTAGCTGCCAGTAGTACGGTAGTTGACTTACTCACCCAAACGCACACCAGAGCTAAAACCAGGATTAACAAGCCAAAGCAAACTGTGGTGGCAGAGGTGCATGACCCACCACCAAATAAGCGCAGAAGGAAGTTAAGGGGTGGTCAGGGGAAGACCAAGATCCCCCACTCGGATTTTGGAAAGTCACTTAAGTCCGTATCTATGTTGGATAGGCCATTAGCTAATGTGCACAAGGCTACTCCCCTTAAGGGTACTAACACTATTACCTCTGTGTCTACCAGCGACAAAGGGAAGAGCCCACTTAACACATTACTTCCTGGCATCTCCTTGGGGAGCATTGAAGCCCTAATTAGATCACTCCTGTTGCCCATTTGCGAGAGGTTGCAGAAAATAGAACTCAGGCTGACCACTCTGGAGGCAACCTTAACTACCTCGAAAACCTCGGATAACAAACAGAGTAGAACCACTGAGTCCAATCTACCAATAGGTACCTTCCCCAATATACAAAACGCACCGATCCACACAGGGCCTCCTCTGGGCTCCACTGCCGCTCCCCTTTTACAGCCGGTTGGCTATCCCAGTTCCAATTCCTTCTAGCAATCCTAACATCCTACCACCACAGACAGATGGCCCAGCTTTCCAACGCATAGATACTGGCTCAAACCCTCGGGTCCTACATAATGCTGGTACTGCTCCCCTGTTCCCTGGTAAGCCTGCCCCTAGACCACGGGGACCCGACCTACCACCAGAGGCTAACAGCCTCATGGTGGTTTTGGCTGGTGTTCCTTCTTTAGAACTGGGTGAAAATGAGAACTTTCACTCACTCAAGAGGAAAACCATTAAATGGTTGAACTGGAACAGACCTCTCCCAGCCCACCTTAACAATGAGATCATTATGGTAAGAAGGGTACCATGGTTGGGGAAGTCGGGGAAATCAATAGCAGGGGACTGCATCATTGTGTCTTTTCGAGACCCTGGAACAGTACTACACATTTGTGCTGGGTCAAATAGATCACTGGATTCTACCATACAGACTTTGCCAGTTTCCTTCTTTTTCCCTCCCATTTGCGTGCACCAGGATCTGTCACAAGGCAACTGGACAAGGGTGGAACGAAGATCTAGATATAGGGGATATGCTCCACGTCCAGTTTATCGACCTCTGGAGACTCCCTTTTTGGACCACAATCGTTTTAACTGCCTGAACGGTTTGGATGGTGTGGACTGACTGCCCCCAAACCCGGACTCAAATCCTGTGACCTTGGGTAACGGTCCCAGTAAACTTCCTGATCCGGTTGAACCCACCTCTGAAAATGACCCTGTTAGAGCAATAGGTGTAGTTTCTGGCTCTGGTGCTGGCTCTTCCCCCCACTCCACCTCTGCAATCTGTTCTGTGGCTTCTCCAGCGCACATGAGACTAATTTGGTGGAATGTGGCTGGCCTTGCCAGTAAACTGGGCACTCAAGATTGGACAACTTACATCGGGTCCGGGGATGTTTGCATGCTCCAAGAGACTTGGGCAAGGGAAGATTATAACCACCAAGGTTACGAGTCATTTTCCATCCCGGCTAGGTGGGAGGGTAAGGGCCGTCCCTCTGGTGGACTCACAACCTGGGTGGCATCCCACTTAGGATGTCAGGCTTCACGCCTACCGGTGCCATCAGATGATATCCTAGTGGTTTTACTGGCCCGGCCGAACCTAGCGAAACTTGCCCTGATAAATATTTACTCCAGGCCAGTGGGAGCTTCGCGTGAATCTCCCACGATAGAGGAGCTTTCAGTATACCTAGCGGAAATGCCAAGAGACATTCCTTATATAGTGGGAGGGGATTTAAATTCCCATTTCGAGTCGCTGGTCGGCCTCGTAGAGGGATTTCCTATGGAAGAAGAGTTCAGGTGGTCAGTACCCTCTGTCGTAGGACCTTCCCCAAAGGTATGGATGCCTGTGGCATTGCAGATTACTGCCCTTACCCTAAAGCATGGAATTAGAGCCTGCAATGGACGTATTAAGTCTGATGTACCAAGCAAAACCACGTACAACAGACTGGGAAGAGAGTCCCGCTTGGACTATGCCCTTGTGCAGATAGTGAACTGGTCTTCTATCTTGGATTTTAGGGTTGTGGAGAGATTGGATAGTGACCATAACGCCCTTGAACTCGACCTTAGCCATCCTGGGCTAAAGGCCTCCACAACAACCATGGAGGAGTTCAACCCTGAACTACTATTAGATAATAACAGGAGAAGAATCAGGTGGGATAAACTAGCTACGAGCCAAGTGAAACTTTCGAAGCTCTACGCAGGTTTAATCCCTATTTTGGAAAAAGTGGGAGAGCTAGCCAATGATGTGGGCAACATAGACCATCATGAGAAATTATATCAGGCTCATGAGGACCTTATAAAGGGAGCGGCTTCTGAGCTTTTTAGCAGGGTTCAGAATCAGAGGAGGACCCAGCAACATAAGGCCCTATGGTACAATGCAGCCTGCAGGAAGGCAAAGGGAGAACTCCTTAGAAGCATCAAGGAGGGAACAGGCAGAGAGAAGCTGCGAGAAAACAGACGGGCTTATAAAAAACTGGTTACCCATGCTAAAACCGAATGGGAGGAGAACCAGTGGGAGGAGCACCAGACATCGGTACTGGACTGGCAGAGTACGGCGGGGATTTGATAACAGTGGGTGAGGTGAAGGTAGCATTAATGGGACTTAAAGGCGGAAAGGCGCCAGGTCTGGATGGCCTGCCCGGGGACCTGTTCAAGCAGGAGCCTGGTGTATGGGCCCCCTATCTGGCTGCTGTGTTTAATGGAGTCTTACGTGGCATGGAAATTCCTAGTACTTGGCTGGGGGCAGAGGTGGTTCCTATATTCAAAAAGGGCTCGCCTCTGCTCCCAGCCAACTATAGACCAATCAGTTTAATTGACGTGTCACAGAAGCTGTTTGGCAGGATACTGCTGAATCGGCTTCAGGACTGGGTGGAGGAAACAGGCGCCCTCAGTCCGTACCAGGCGAGATTTAGAAAGGGAGTCTCCACAGTGGATCAGGTTTTTCGTCTGAACGTTATCTACTGGAGGGCAGCAATACTGGAAGGGGGTAGTTTATACACTATATTTGTGGACCTGAGGGCTGCCTTTGACCTCGTGCCCAGAGGAAAACTCTGGAGTGTTCTGGCTGAGATGGGGGTCCCCCCAGACATCCTGATAATTTTAAAGAGATTGCACCATAATAACTATGCCCGGGTCAGGTGCGGGAAACTTGGGGAACTAACGGACAGATTCCCCGTTGACAGGGGGGTTAGACAGGGCTGTGTATTGGCACCGACCCTGTTCTGCCTCTTCGTCAATGGGGTAATCGCCCATCTCAATGGAACTGAATACACTGATGCCCCAAAATTGAATGGCAGCAGGGTGCCTGCAATTATGTTTGCAGATGACACCCTGCTGCTGTCCGAAACTCCCATGGGTATACAGAGGATCCTTGATTCTTTTGTGGCTTTCTGCACAGATAGGGGGTTAGAAATTAATTCTACCAAAACTAAGTTTATGGTCCTGAACCCAACCCCAAGATCACGCCCGAACCCTCTACTGGGAGCATCACGTCTAGAGAGAGTCTCCACCTTTGAATATCTAGGTGTAACGTTGAATGAAACCATGTCTTGGGGAACCCACCAGACTAGGGTTAATCTTAAATTAGTGCAGACCACTGGCGGCATCGTTCGGTTGATGAAAAGCTCGACATATCGACCGCTGGGGCCGCTTATCCAGATATACAAGGCTCAGGCAAGAGGAGCTCTGATGTACGGGGCGGAAATGTGGGGTCACACAGCTTCCTGCAGTTTGTCTATAACTGAGAACAACTTCATTAGACAGATAGTAGCACTCCCGTCCAGTACCCCACTCCTCCCCCTGAGGATGGACCTGGGCCTGAGACCATTAGCAGATGAACTAGGTCTCAGACCCATAGTCTACTGGCGAAGGCTATGGAGCAGCGAAGAACTTTCTTCGTATAGGGCGGAACTGAGGGAGTTTCTAACCCACCCTAAAGCTCTACAGATCCCGTGGATAAAATATATAAAAAAGTCCTGTACGGGATTGGGGCTCCCCGACCTGTGGTCGGATCCTGCTAATGCCTCACTAAGTATCCCACGAAGAGCTCTGGTCAGTGCTTATCACGAGCAGAAATTATCTATGGCCTTAGACTGCAAGGATGAGGGGTCATTAACACTTGTATTCGCGCAAAGTAAGGACTCATACCGGCTGGAGAGGGTTCTGGACGCTATGTCTCCTGTGTTGGCCAGGAAGCTATTTCTCCAATGGAGATATGGCACATTGCCTCTGCGATCCTACACCTGCTCCTGGTCAACACTGCCATCTACCAAGCTATGTCCGGCATGTGTGGGAGCAGAGGAAAGCGATCTGCATGTGGTCTTGTTTTGTCCAACTTACAAGGCCACCAGGAAATATTGGCTCCTACCACTCATTAGAAACCTTGGTTTTAGGGAGTACCTCCCGGTGTATAGAATTTTAAAACCTGATGTTTCAGGTCCAATTGTGTTTGCACTAGCCAAATTTCTCACTAATGTCTGGCATATTCGCACCCGTATTTTAAAGTCGCAGGCTCCCACCTCATTTTAAGTTCTAATTTTAATTGTATGGTCTTTTATCTGATGTGTTTCCTGATTACCTTCTCTGATGGTTTTACATGTTCATGTGCTTCTTTTGTACATCTTTTATGGCCAAATCGGCCGAAATAAAGATTAAATAAATAAATAAATTTATTTACCAGCAATTATTTCTTGTCTCTTTTATTATGTCTTACATCAGCATCCATGGGCAAGAGGTCATCTGAGGTGGGTGCAGGAGCTGGAGGTGCATCCCTGGAAGAATACTCCTCAGCCGGTGGCTCTACTGGCCCCAGTAAGTCTGCTTCTTGCCAATATATATATTTCCCTAACTTTTACTGCTCCTTAATTTGAACTATTTTCTACCTGTTTCCTAATTATTTTTTCCAATATCCTCTTTTATCTGTCCTTTTAAAAACTCTTGCTAACCCTGCATCATCCTATTTACTAAGTTATTTTAGATTTCTCGTGTATGTATTTAACCTCAAACTGCTTCTGTCTGTACTAATCTGTCTGTAGCTTCCTTTCTCCTGGTTTTTCAGTCAGCTTTCCATCTCCCCATATATATTTTGTGGACTGCTTAGTGGTGGTACTGTTAGAGCCCATTGGTCCTTACTACTACTACTACTACTCTACTATGCAGATTGCATGCCCAAGTCATGTATTCATGTTTGCTGAGATGAGGAGGCTTTCTTTACTTTCTCATGCTCAATCAGTAAAATGAGAAAGTGGCCATGGTCACGTTGGACCCTCCAAAGTTATGTCTTCTTCTTATCTAGGCCTACTATTATTAGCAGCAGTTGATGGTGAACTGATTACCGTACACCATGTCTGGAAGGCAGTAAGAGGAGGGGGAGGATGGTACCATTACATTTGCCAACCAAGAATAACTTATGTCTTATTTTCCGCCCAGTTGGCGACTCTTATTTCTTTTCAAAACTCAGATTAACTAATAGTTATAGACACGCAGTCCAGTCATTTGCAAGTTGTCTTCTTGAGAGGCTTTTCAAACATTGCCACCAACAAAATGCTCAACCGGATATTTTATCATTTTGATAGGACATACTGTCTGTACCCGAATTGTAGTGATGTGTGTGGTTTATGTATTTTAAATTTTTCTATGTAAAAAATAAATAGGGGAGGCTTATATTGAGGGGTGCCATCCAGGTAACAGATGCGGCAGATGCATGGGTTGAGTCAGTGGCAGTGGCAAATCATATTTCTTGCTTATTGACAATTTATATACTTGTAGCAAGTGTGTACACTGTTCTGTTGAGACATACGATGTTGGGCAGAAAGCCTCCTCCACATTCAGAATTTCCTCGACCACGTCGGAGCCCTTCAGACTGGCTCGCTCGATTACGATGTTTGCGGTCTTAACGTAAAACGCACAGTCATTCTGAATCGGTTCCGACCGGTTCTCGAAGTAGCCGTATCGGTTGGAACTGCATTTTACACCCCTATGGACAGTGTTTCTGTCCTTGTGATTATGATGTGAGTTTCAAACAGCCTTTCCGTGCTGGCTTTCCGACACAGAAATGCGCCCCCCTTTCATCCTGAAGCCTCCGGTTGGGGGCCGAGGGTGTACCTAAGGGACCCCCCTGTAAACCAAGCACTGTGTGGCAGGCACAATAGGGTACCCGTGACAAGGTGGAGGGTCTTCCGCACACACCCCAGTTCCCCATAGGAGCCTGTGTTACGTCCGGTTGTCGGACGGAACACGAGCTCTCATAGGGAACAATGGGAATCCGACCGAACAGTGTTTGGTCACATCATAATCAGGCAGGCAGAACCCCGCCTGACATTGTAATCGGCCCCTAAGTTGTGAACAGTTGAAGACACACCTCTTAGCATAAGCATATACTTCAGGAGTTGAGTAACTAATGGCCTCTTCTATCTTCAACTCAGCAGAGAATGTTTCATGAAGAAGAGTCAGGCCTTGAAGGATGGAAGGAGGAACAACGGATGAAATGTAATATGACTGGCAGAGAAGGATGGGTGGGTGAAAGGATGCATATAGGTGGCTGATAGGATGCATGGGTAGGTGAAGGATGGCTGAAAGGTGAAATAAAGGATGCTTGCCTGCGTGAATGAAAGTGTATGGGTGAAAGAATCCTCCTGGGGGTTTGATGGGTCAAAGCAAGGACCCATGGGTGGTTAAATGACAAATATATGTTGGCAAAAGGTTTGTCGAGAGTGATAGCCATGTTTGAATTGATGGATGGTAATCATAGGTGAAGACTGGATGAAGAGAATGTAAAACTTAAATGGTGAATGAGTAGCAAAGCCAATGGTGAAGAATAAAAATAATACTAGAAGAACAATGCAATGATAAATGGAAAAATCCCTGGGAAGAAGAGTAAACAAGGATTACTTTTAGGTTTGAGGTTGTATTATAGACTACTCCCTTGACTCACAGTAGCTTTCAAGCACAACATATATTATGTACTCACCCTTCATCATCAATCACCTCCCTCTGAGGCCCACTCACTTACCATGGAATTTCACCAGTGTCAGTAATGGGTGGTCTATCGGCTGCATGGTTACCATAGTAATACCTCACGTCATGCCGTAGATCATTTATATATAGTAGTAACTATTAATCTGCCTTGTTGTAGTCAGAGTGAAAGTGAAATTAAGAACTTAGCAGAGCATGGCCATGGTCGGGAAAGAGATAATTGTGTAGTACAGCTTCCCCACCTGCAGACAATAGCAAGTTAACGAGACACAAGTATGTCTGTTTAGGGCGCAAGCTGAGCTGGCATGCCTACATTAATTTAGCTAAACAAGATATAAAAGAAGAATACTTGTATATTCATACTGCTTAATGCCTGAAACTCTAATCACATCCAAATTGAAGGGGCCGAGGAATTGAGGATACCAACCAAAGTTATGTACTTCTAGTGCTACTGTGCCACTATATAATTTTATGTCTTACTGTTTTGCTAACAGTATTGGTTACAATTTGCCCTTTTTCTTTCTTGATATAGCTACTTCTGCCAATCCACCATCATCCTCACTACTCAACAGGGATTAGATAGCAGCCAGGACCCGTCAAAGGAAGCTGGAGGCCATCAGGGCTGAATACCAATGTATGGTGGCCGAGGAGGAGGATGAAGCGGCGGCACCAGCTGCAACTTTCAAAGCCCAGGGCCCCAGACAGACCCCAGTGCCTCTGATAGTGCAGCGCTGTGGTCAGGCAGCCACTCGCCACTATTCAAACACTGCTGCTCCTCCCTATAGACTGTTTAGAGCCTTTTAGTGCTGCATGCTCCAGATGATGGCGTGCCTGGAAGCCAGGATGGAGGAACGTTTCGACAGGTTGGAGAGGGAGCTCCTAGCCTGCCTCTAGGCCTCTCTTGACCCTTTTTTAATCTTTTGTTTGGTGGGTGGGACTTGTTGGGGAGAGGGTGGGAATGTAGGATTTGGGAAAATCTTGGGTATTTGTGCATATTTATTTATGGACATTTGATTTATGGACAAATATTTGGACTTTCTTTACTTTGGACATTGGTTGGGGTTAGGGAGAGGAGGGGGTCAGGTGTTGGTGGTTTTCAAGTTTATATTTGTTAGGGAAAAACAAGTTTTATATTTGTACATATGATTTTTTGGAGGTTACTCATTTAATTTTCACTGTTTCCTTTTCCACAAGCCAGTTTTAATATCTGCCGATAGTGTAACACACCAACAGATAGTTATGTGGTACCCACAGTTGTTTTACTACTCTCTCCTCCTAGTCTCTGCAGTGTGCAACTATATTAACCCCTAAGGACTCAGAGGAGGTGTGGGTGGGAGTGTGCATTTCCATAGTATATAGATTATTGCAGCTCAACAATGAATCCCACACAGTTCTTCACTTACCTGTGTTTAAGGGAAGGGATGACTGCATGGCTTCCCAAGGTGCCATGGTGGTGGTAGTAGACAGCAGCAGCATGCTAGCGGACTAGTCAAATACTAGTGAAAGCATCAGATCCACAAGCGAGGCTCCACTCCCTTCTTGCCAAGTTCAAACTGTAGGATGGGGAAAAAAATATAATAAAAACTGAGTTAATGCCATTTTATATGCAAGTTTTGCAAAACTAATTAGACAGTCGCCAGAGAGATACTAGAGTATGACTAGTAGTAGACAAGAAGAAGACTGCCAAACAAGAAAACATGATAAGCAATGCTGATGTAAAACAAATAATCAGAATGGTGAGCTACTAAAAGTTACAAAATAAAGTTGCCTCCAGCTATGAAGTGGACAAGTGTAACAATTAGTGCTGGAAAGATGAGGATGCTGGCAATTATCGATTATGTTCCTCTGAAAAAAATATTGTTCATGGGTGGGCAATCTATTATATATAATATTGCTTGTGGGCTATACTTGAACAGAAGAAGTTCCTCACCCTGCCTTGAGTTGGTGTTGCTTTCACCACATCCACACCACCAAGTGTGTGCTCAATTAATGGTACAAATTTAATTTAGTCACACCTCAATAAATCACACAGAAAGGGAGAAGGGGGTTAGGGGTTCGATGAATGGATTTGAAGGGGGATTTCAGGGAAAGGTTTGACAAAGGCAAACACTACTACACAACGTCAACATTCATTCTGGTGGCAATTCTTGAAGTAGTCACGCTCACACCCAACTCTTGCATCATTCCATCATGTCTGATCCTCCTGAGTCTGACTCTGAGTATGGTGTCCAACTCTGTACCAACAGTGTCCGGTATCCCGAATCAAAATGCAACGGATCCGTCTGTACTAGTACAATGTTGTTATTGAACAAGAAGAAGGAAAGATTGAGCCACTTTTTGTGTAGACTAGATTTGTGTTTGCAAACTTCGCACAATCTAAGGGGCTGGTAAGGTCTGAGTCTTTAAGGAGAATAAAGCATAAAGCAATAAAACAAAGCAGTGTGGAATGTGTGGAGTGGACCTGGTGAAGGAATCTCAAAATCCTATCTCTCCAAGGTGAAGGAAAAAAATTAACTTCAGGGGGAAATTATTAATCAGCCATGGGTAGGCCACCAACATTGTGAATCTCAATCATCACAAAAACATTAAGTGTAATAAACAAACACCCAGTCTCATACTGCCTGCAGCCACATGAATCTTATCTTCTCAATCTGAACACACATGATGATGACATATCACAACAAGTTCACATCACAACAAACAACAATCTCTCAGCATGTAATGCATGCAAGCATTTTCCTGTTATTCCAGTGTGCTCTCCGTGATTGATTGGTGGTACATTGCAGAATGCAGATCCTTAATTTATTCACAAAGCAGAGGATTGCCAGTGTAAATCGAATTATAATAATTTCACATGTGGGGCAGTCCCTCTAAGGTTGGAAAGGAGAGATAGTCATGGCCAAGGGTTGGAGGCAGGCACAAATGTGTTTGTGTTCTCCGTCCAGTTTCTGGCTTGAGGGAAATGACTTTGGAGGGCGAGTCGGGAATTCTTTAATGCACACAGTTGCAACTCCAATCCAGCAATAAAATTAAGACGGTGGGTATGAATTGGTCAACCAGACACACAGAAGTAATAAAGTAAATAATAGTCCCTAGCTATATATATATATATATATATATATTTTTTGTTTTAGGCGTCACAGCAAGAAAGAAAGCCTAGTAGGCAGGGAAGTAGAGTTTATCCTCAAACTCTGGTGGTTCGCCCAGAAGTAGGTCATCTAACACACTACTTCCTTGAACTGAGTCTCTGTCATCTTCCGCCTGTGGTACTGCAGGTATGGTGTTATCCAGTGGTATAAAGTGCTGATTCATTTTTATCATGGTTAATCTCTCCAAGTTTTGGGGCAAGAGACTGGTCCTTCTCACTCTGACAACTGCACCAGCAGCACTAAAAAGACGCTCAGCTGAGACACTAGCTGCAGGGCAAGCCAGATAGTTTATCCCATACCAATACACCAATGGGTTTTGATAAAGGGAGACCTCTGTTGCATCATCCAGATAGGCCTGGACCATTTGCTCAATGTTCTTTGCTGGTGCCTCACTATGCTCACCCTCTTTTGCATTTGCCTCTGCACTGGACTTAAGCCATGCCAGTAGAAACCACTCAGTTGCAGATTTGGGGGCTGTTGCTCCTTGTCTTGTTGTTGATGGTGTTCCTGTTGTTGGTTTTGGCTGCTGTGAGCCAACATCACTGCCCTCAGGCTCTGAATGTAAAGGCTGCCTCACTGGACTTGTGCCCTGGAGCAGTGGGCCTCTAATTCCCTGTCATTCTTTTTCTATCTCACTGCCTTGCTTAGCTATCCATGTTTTGAATTTTCAATCATCACCATCTGAAAAGGGAATTAAAGTGGACAGTAATGGTTTGTACCATGGATCAAGAATTGTGGCACACATGTACAGTTTAGGCAAAATGTCTCTTTGCACCCTTGTATTAGGAGACAAGCGAAGGATTAAGCTCTCCGCAAAGTTATATACATCTTTTTTCCTCCCTTCTCATCTGTGTACACTGCAGACCCCTCCTTTAGCTGTTCCTGTAGCATGTGCAACAATGGGATAGCTTGGCCCATTGTACTGTCCTCTTTGCTGACTTCCTGTGTGAACACCTCAAAAGGAAGCAGCATCTCTGTCAGGCATTTGACTGGGCCCCATTTGTTCATTTCAATGATCATGCCTGTCACAGTTGCATCCCCTCTTTGCATGACATATTCATTGGTAGGTCCGTACTGCTCAAACAGGCATTCAAGCATGTAATAAGTGGAGTTCCAGCGTGATGGCACCTCCTGTGTGAGGTTTTTAACAGGCATTCTATTATCACCCTGAATTACCCTCAGCTGTTTTTGAGCTTTAAATGAATAGCTGAAATGAGTGCAGACTCTTTTGCAGGTGGACAGTAAGTTGCTTACGTGGTCTTCTTTTTCGAGAAAGTCCTGTACAATGATGTTGATGTAGTGCACCAAACACAGGACCCAAAAATAAACACCAATGGCCATAACCTTAACTATATTACTGCCATTGTCCGTGGCAACAAATCCAGTCTTAAGCCCTCTTGGCCACAGCCATTCAAAGATCTTGTTGTTAAAGTTTTCCATAATGTTTGCAGCTATATGCAATTTCTCCATTAAGAACATTGCTACTGTCACATGCTTCTGAGCAGCATTAGAAATCTCAGCAGTGTCAACACCTGCAGATATTTCTTCTCTAGCCCCCACAAAAGAGATCCAATGTGCAGTGATGCACATGTAATCAGTTGCTTGGCAGGTCATCCACGTGTCTATTGTCAGGTGGATAGTGTGGACAGAACTCTGCTGCAAAGTGTGTCCAAGCAATTCAAGCACATCGTGATGTAGTGCTGGAACAGCAAATCTGGCAAAAAGGTACCAGCTGGGAACCTTCCATTACCAGCAGATGGCTGCCACAAATTCAAGGAAACCCGCCCAAGGTCCAGAGCTAACATTATAGCCAGCTTCACATTCTACAAATGTGCCGTTGGGAGGTTGTGTTCATACTGCCCCTCTGGCCTAAACATGGCAGGAATAGTAGCCTGAATTGTTTTCTTACCTGATGCCACTGATACAGGTGAGTTTTCGAGAGCAGGCGGTGGTAGGCTCAATGTGCTTTTTTAGTGGGGCAGTCACTGTCCTCTGTTGCCTTGGTGTCTCAACCTGAGTCTTGTGCCATTGCGATGTTGCTGATGTGGGCGATACTCCTGCACTGCTGGGGAGGGGGCTGTTTTGCATTATGAAGATGTCTTCCTCTTCTTCACCTTCCACCGTGATCAGATCGGATTCGATTAACCCCCTTCATAAATCACACTTGCTGTTTTTTGGCCGCTAAGGTGCAATTCCCAATGGATCATATGGTGCTTTCTCAAATTAGTTGTTTGGTACCCAGTACCATAGTTTGTACCTAGCTTACCCTGACTAACACTTGCTCTGAAAAGGGAACATATGGCAATGTTTGCCTCAATCTGGCTAATTGAAAAGAAGTCCCAAAGTGGGGAGCTCAACTTTCTGATGCTGGTGCCACTGCCAATGTTCGATGAACTGGTGGTGGTAGGTGGGCATTTTGACTTTTGACTCTCTGCTGTACCTGCTTCTACTAAGGTGGTTGTGGATGTAAGTAGCTACCCGGACATATGTCAGCTGGTGACGGTTGGATCTGTAGTGCCACTGCCACGTCCCCACCCCCCCAAGAAATTGGAATGGGGTAACATCGGTCCCTAGTGGGGCATGGCTAACATCCATGATGACTGGCTCATCATCATCCTCCTCTTCTACATCTGCCTCCATAACTCTAAGGTTTTCTGCAACCTTTGTTTTCCCTATCCTAGTCTTAGTCATCTCGTGGTGTGTCTCACTCTCAGACTGAGGCGGGGTCCAAGTGGTGTCTAGATCATAAGAAGGGGGCTTGAAGAAGAAGATGATGCACCACTAACCTTCCTTTTTCTAGCTGGAGATCTGGAAGAGAATGGATCTTCTGGAGCAGATTGCTCTACTTCCTTAGCATGAAGCTCAATCTCTTGAACTGCTCATACTTCGGGAGCAACTACTATTGGCAGATGTGGTTGTTCTTGTTGTTGTCCACTTATTTGAGTTTCCTGCAATGATTGGGTACTACTTTGCAATAAAGATAAGTCAATGTCAACATCACTGCTCATCTGTGTTGCCATGATTAGACTGGCTGCCTCTGTGACAGACATGGGCTTGAGCATAGATCGGGTTGGGTCCACTGATTTTGGGGATGCTGCTCCCAGCTTGATCCCCTGAGGCCGGTGTGGCAGGAACAGTTTTTTGTGTTCCAAAAAATATCTGGGGTGACATACCAGTGATGGTGATGGTAAGCTCCTTCTTCTTCTCACTGGCCACTTTCTTGGTAGAAGCTTTAGCACCTTTCTTTGAGGCCATCTTGAAGCTGTCAGTTAACAGTGACACTTAGCTGCACAAGTTGAAGAGATGTCTGATGTGTGGGTCACTCACGCATCACACCATGCATAGGACTTCATTCTGGCAGAACTGTGGGGGATGTGTTGTCTCTTTTGTCTTGTAGTGCACCTAAAAGAAAAGAAGCAAGAAGGACATCAGTGAAACATGGCACTGTTGCTATTTAATTAGTAGTACAAACAAAAACAATATCATTGAGTGTGGTCACTGCTGTTACTCCCTTAATTAACAATACAGAGTATATTTATTCATGAGAACGGAAAACCACACCAGCATAAAATTTCATGGTGACTGACATATGAAACTGTTTGCTTTATGTGCGTCATGTGATGTCACTCATATGTGATGTGGCACCCAGGGAAGTGTAGCTGACAAATGACAATGGAAGGAATAATCCCTAGACAAGGAATGCTGTTGTGCACCTATAGAAGACATGGAGTTGATGTCAGAGGTAGTGGAACATGGTATGAACAAAACAAATAATAATAATTATACAAAAAATGTAAACAAATTGAAATAATATAGCAAATGTAATTGACAAATTAATAAAAAAATGGAAAAAGTAAAATGTAAAAAATTAAACATAAGTGAAGTGATTCTCAAAGATATAATAAGATATTATTAAACTGCTATCTCATTACTCAACCATCATGCAGCCTATGCCAAAGGGTAGATTTTGGTTGGACGCACAAAATGTCTTCCAGCCAGTGCCACATTGTCATCAACACCAACTCAGTGTGGAACAAAGAGAAGACATGCAGGCCTATGGGGAAAGCACAATGGCTGCCTACACAAAATGGCTGCCAGCCACATGCTCACAACAAGAAGCTGGAGGCCTAGAACAAAGAACGCATGCAGGTCTACGGCAATGGCACAGTGGCTGGGTACACAAAATGGTCAGCAGCCACACGGTCACAACAAAAGTTGGAGGCCTGGAACAAAGAATGCATGCAGGACTGTGGCAAAGGCACACTGGCTGCCTATACAACATGTTCGGGTGCTACATGGTCACAACAAGAAGCTGGAGGCCTGGAACAAAGAATGCATGTAGGCATATGGCAAAAGCACATTGCCTGCCAACACAAAATGGCCGCCAGTCACATGGTCACTCACAAGTCACAACAACAAGAGGCAGGAGGCCTGTAAAACAAACAGAAAATGCAGGCCTAGGGACATCCCACTTACTATACAAAATGGCCCCTGGCCAGTGGCCACATGGCATCTGAAACAAAGGCAAATCGTGGCCTATGGCACACCCACAAGCACACACACACACACACAAACACACACACACAAACACTGGCCAGGTAAAAGAGGCATGGTAAAACAAAGACAACATCATTAATTCAGCAATACCAAAAACAAACATTATTGGGCTAAAAAGATGTTTACAACACACATCCTTCAAAGGCATTACCCCACCTAGTCCTATACAGTGTTTGCATGTAAAAAACAATAAAATACCAAAAAAAGAGCACATTTTGTATTTCAATCCAAATCCATCTGTGGCCTAAATGCTGTAAACACGACAGAAACAGTTGGTTCATGCACGCATGACTAGCACTGGGCCTGCTGGCTGGAAGGCCAATTGGCAGACTATGCCACATAGTGAATTGAATCAATATTGCAAATGTATTAAAAAGCATGGAGAAAATGTAGTAAACTGTGAAATATGTTTTCCTTTACAAAAGAAGAAAACTAAAAACTAAATCAGTGATCACTGGGCCCCAACTGAAACAACAGCCCAACCATCATAATACATTTTTTAAATCCATTAACAGTACAAATAATAAACTCAGGCGCATGGCCCCAATCAAACAAACAACACAAGTTTTTCAACTTACTTGTAAAATCTCAAATACAAAAGTCCTTAAATCCAATGGATATGCTGCAGACATAAAGATAGATCCTTCCAGCTCCAAATCCAAATGAAAAGTCACCAAAAGATGGTATAAGCACTGGGAGGAGCCTGCTGGACAGGAACAGGAAGTTGGAGACTTAGGGGCACTTCTTTCCAGGTTTAAAGAAGTAAAAAAACAACAAAAAAAACGCCTTGCACAAACAAAACAGCCAAAGGTCAATTCGAGCAGGTTTTTAACGCTGAATCGTAAGTTCAGGAAGATTTTGAAGCTTCTCGAGGAGAGAATCTTCCCCAGATTGCAGCCGCGGGATATCCTGCACATTTGGAATTGTGTACAGCAGAGAACATCTGCCGGAAGTCGCTGGCGTGCCTGAAGGACATGATGGCGACCGTAAAATCTCACGGGAGCATGCAGCCGGCTAGACAATCTCATGGCACCCGCGAACAGCACTAACGATCTCGTGGGTGATCGCAAGCTCACGGCAAGTCGCTCCAGCATGTGCTAAATGACACTGCGAGTGCATATACCCCAAAAAATCTCCCCTCCATTGCGAAGTGTGGACTTTAATGGTAACTCTACATTCTCCGCAGATCGCGGAGTTCCCAAATTCCATGAACGGAGCGTAGTTTTACGCCCAGGCTTACTTACAGGTGCACTTGAATATTCGGGGTTCCTCCAGGGGCCCTTAAGCCCCGAGGCACCCTTGGCTTTACATTTCTTAAATTGTGATTTCCTATGAGAAAATCACAATTTAGGAAATGCCAAACATTTCCTATTTTGCAAGCAGCCAGGAAGGCAATGGTAATTCCTATTTGCGATTCCCTAATAGCGAATCATACTTTGTAGGAATTGCTATATGGGAATTGAAAATTTAGAACATTTTCTTTTGCATTTCTTAAATAGCGATTCCTACGGAGTTGCTATTTAAGAAATGCATATGGGAAGCTTTGTACATCTGGGCCTCTGTTTCTTCAATGAATGAAGAATTTGCATTTCTAGTTGTGTGGCTCAGTGAGCAGGTTAGTGTGAGAATGTGTCAAAGATGGCAATAATGGATGGAAGAGTAAGTGACTCGATGGAAAGAGGGATACAAGGATGGATGCAGGAATTTATATTTGAATATATGGATGTGTATGCATGTATTTACATAGTTGTTGGAAAGTAAATGAAAATAAAGGCAACCTATCACTCTACACAATAGAAGATTATAAAGTGTTTTCTGAGTCAATGGTGGCTAGAGAGGATACGGTGGGAAGGGCCTTGGAGCAAACCTAAACCTTCATGCTAATATAACATTTTCTTCAGCATCTTCATAGATTTGCTCATTTGCAGCAAGAAAACATACAAAATATGACATACTTCACCTCATTTCCCAAATAGGTGTTCAGTTTGTTCTCTCCTCATAAGTTGTGTTTATTATATCTAATGGAGTTGCTATATATATATGCATAAAAGTCTACAGTAGATGTCTCCAATTTAAAAAAATTGCATCAAAATACATATTTTCTTATTTTTTTCTTTTTATTGCACGGTTCCATTTCCATGGGAGCCTTGTAAAGAACACGGACATGCCAAAAAAGTCAAACTTGTAGAATTAGGACCTTATTATAGCTTCACCGAAAGTACACGGTCATATACGGTTTGCCTATAAAACTTTGACTAACCTGCAAAGATTATATTATCGCGGGTTCGAAAGTTCATAAACATCCTTTTGTTCATTTTGCGAAACAAGTTTTTCATATGGTAAAATGACATCATCCGACCTTATGTGATTGACAGAAAAACAAGCTTTTTGAAGTAAAACTGATAAAGGCTATTCGCTTCTACTCACCTATTGGTTTCTATGAATACAGAAATTCATTGGGCAGAGGTATTGTGCTCCCACTGAAAAAGTTAGCTTGTATTGCACTTTTTACCGTGTGGGAATACTTATGCCCAGTAGATCAGGACTGCATTGGTTATGGTAGCAAGCCAATCTTCAAGGCAATAGGTCTGTTCTGTTCATCATAAAAAGTTATAAAAGTT
The DNA here is from genome assembly GCF_964204655.1 of Triturus cristatus. Taxonomy (NCBI): domain Eukaryota; kingdom Metazoa; phylum Chordata; class Amphibia; order Caudata; family Salamandridae; genus Triturus; species Triturus cristatus. The sequence continues at coordinate 252,740,178 of NC_140594.1, forward strand.
AGTAGAATTGGCATATATATTTTGAGGCGCAAACGTTAAAGTCAATAGGCACTTCAATGTCACACATGTACTACACACAGATTACTCCTCCCTACCCATGACATTGTGCCCTGCACAACATTAGAGTATTTCTCTGGCCCATATATTCACAAGGACAGTTTTGCAGTACCAAAAGTTTGAGTTATGGTGTTCACCATTGAGAACATCTGCACTTGGAGAAATCGGTTATGTAGGCACTCATCCTTTTTCCGGTGAGAGGTAGGGAGAGCACTGAGTTGCTGTATCCACATCTCTAGACTTTTTGAGTTCAGATACTATAAAAGCTGATTTTGAGCTTCCTTGTAGAAAAAGTAAGCGGCAGTGTCATGGCACCCAGCAGGAAGTGGCAAAGCCATTAGGTGTGTTGCTAGCAAGGAGGAAACGGGCAGCACTCAGATGGAAGCTCCAACAGAAACAGGGCCCATACCGCACTGTGTCAAGGACGACGGCTGATATGCTGGAAGGTTGTTCAAGCTTATATTTTTAAGTTCTGGAAAGTGGGGTCCAGCCCACTGCTATTCAGTACCTTTGATCTCCACTAAATTCAGAAGCTAATCCAATCAGGCTAAAGCAGAGTCTGCCTCCTCTGGAGGTGTTCCGATTTAGGCATCTCCTGCATCTTCCCGGAATCCAGTATGGTGGTCACCGCCTATCATTTGATGAGCAGATACAACCACAGGAGTTCTCTCTGGGGTGAAACCTTGTATTGGACAGCTCCTCGAGACGTAGGAGAGGAGGGAAGTGGGCGGGATGGACTATTGTTGTTGATAATATCCACCCTGCAACCCTCATGCTTACAAATATGTAGTTACTCACAAACAGCTGAAGGTTACCCCAAGAATTGGGGCACCACTATTGATTGTGAAGTATCTGCACCCTGCACATTGTCACATCCACATGATATTTGCAAACATATCAACAATGGAATAAGAGGAAAACATGAAGGGACTCCTAATAGGATTCATCACTGGGTGCAGTTACTACACCCTCCAAAGTCTAAAGCTACAATTGCTGTCTCCAGTCAGGGACTTTGCAGAGAGTGGGTCGAGGGAGACTACTGTGGGGGGATATCGTGCACTCCTGTGTGGTTTCAAATGCTACTGATTATTTACACAAATGCGTGCATCTGCGGGTGTGTTTTGTCTGAACTACACAGCCTTAACCAGTAATAAAGCCAAAGAACACATTCCTTAGACCCCAATATAGTTATGTCACATATATATTATTTTAAATAAGAATATATATGTAATATAACTATATAGTCAAATTTCATGCCCCAGGTTGTTACAAAACAGCACGAAGTTATATTGAAATACATATGATGAAATATGTCAAAAATGTTGGTTTGATCATTTTTTGAACACAGTTTATTATTGATTGATAGATTCACTCAGCTGTGCTCGTGGGGTCCAAGGAGTGTGTTCTTTGGCTTTAATATTGGTAGAGGGAGACTACTGCCATAATACTACAGGATGAGCTGACCATTCATCATAGCCTCCTCTAAGATCACACCAGGAAGTGTCCCAGAACAGCACCAGCATTGCTGTTTGGACGCCACCCAGGACCAGGAGCCCCCCCCCCCCCCCAATCCGTTGCCAAAACATAAGTGACTCGGGACTTTGGAGGGACGAAGGTAAGATGACGGGAAACGCACAGATGAATATGTGGCCTCCGTCCTTATGCACAATCACGTTACCCTTAAGTGCTGCAACACCCAATTCATCTTCTACCCCTTAACTCAGTGTTCTTCAAACGTGTTAATGCCGCACCACCCAGCCTGCCCTTGCAACCTCCTTTGCAATCGTGCGCATTTCCTGCATGGCAGTTTTCCGGTGTTTGGTGACTTCTTGGTTGTTTGCTGATTTTAATATCAAGTCCAATTTCTGAAGATATTCTAATCGACATTAACTGAATAAGTTGCAAGTGCAGCAGTTTGTAGGCTGCTCTTAGTTTTTCAAAACGAGCGTGACTGACACACACGTTTGCCAGGTTTCCATTTTCCCTACTCAGGGGTAACAAAAACACATTTTCCAGTTTTTATGACACTCAGATCTTTTTAGGTCTGACTTGACAATGCAGCTGTCTAACAAACCTCTTCTTAACAAATATCTAAATTATGCAAAAGTGCCTTTGGCTCCGCCCAGAAAAGTATTTCCCTCTCACCTCCTGATTTTGGGTTTTGCATATTGGTCCTCCTTCTTTGAAGCATTTGCATTGTTTGATTACATGCGCTGTATACATACAGCAATTGTTTTTTTTTGTTTTTTTCGCTGTAGCAGGTTCAATTTTAAATGTTTTAGTCGGCTCTTAAAATGCAAGCAATGTCTATTGGTTTTACCAATGCTTTCTTTAATACTATCACTGTAGTTTTATTTATAGACATTTGAACAATGTTCTATTAAGAATAGAGAAAAAAGACAAAAGTATTCTTCATCTAGCGCGCTCAGTAAAAGCTGAGCCTGCTATTCAGTGAAGCAGAGAGCTCTGTCAGTAATGGGGTCATGGCAAATATTTCTAATTCTTTGTTCATCCAGTGAGGTACTTCCATAAGTGTTAGGCTTTATGGATGAAAAGGAACAGAAGCATTAGTCAATATAAAAATAAATAATTGGATTTTAGGTGACTAGACAGGAGACAGCACTTAATGTGTTCGGCTCAGCTGCTTCACACACATGCAACAATGCCTGTCATAGCACCTCAAATGTGCTTTCTAGAGTCTACTGCCTTTCTTCACAGGAGCTCTTAAAGGACTGCTCTGACATACCGGGTGACGCCTGTTAGGTGGATCAATGCAGGGATGTTCACTCTAACCTCACAGCGACCTTCACCCCGAGCACTGTTTTTTTGCTGTTATTTGTGTGATTGGTTCACACAATAGGATATTATTACACTAGAGTCTTGCTAATATCACTGTGGCACTTCAGACTTGGAGAGCTTTCCGAGATGATGCTTTCGCTGCCACAGGCACTACTTCAAACTGCCTGGTAAACTAAATTGATTTTTTATAGCCGCTGTGGAGCACATTTAATGAATCCGTTCGTAGCCCAAACCTTTCTTGAACAGTGAAGCTGCAATGATGCCTTTCTACGAAAATAAAAAATAAAAAGTTTTCTACCATATTGCTTCAGATAAACCTCTTCATCCAACGAAGCAAGGGACTCCTTTCTGAAAAATAGAGGTACACATATTAAACTGCCAGTATAATAAATAACTTAGGGGCTCATTACGATGGCTGATGGACTTAAGTCCGTCCGCCATCGTCACGGGAATTGGGAACAACCGTCTATATGGCGGCGGTCCCGCACATGTAATTACAATGCGACCAGTGCAGTGGGGGTCGCATTGGGCATGTATACCATTGCGGCGGATACTGCAGTCTGCACTACCCGCCACAATCGTAAAATTGCAGGTTTTGCGTTTCTCTGCACTAAGCGGCAGGCACCACGCAGTTCCTGTCACATGGTGCAGGGAAATGACCCAAGTGCAAAACTGTAGTGCCCCTGCTAAAGGGGGGCCCGCTACGGGCCCCCAAAGTCAATCTCTGCCAGCCTTTGAATGGCAGGTGAACCGCGATTCAAGACTGGTGGGGATGAAGCATCCTAATATGGTGGACAGTGCATGGCAGGCACTGCCACCATTCTAGGTATGCTTTCCGGTCCGACAGGCAATCGTAACGATTTCCTGTGTCCGACCCGTGGCAGACAAACTTCCCGTCCGCCAGCAAACCACCCGCCATTCTAACCTGGCGGGCGGTGAATGGCCGTATTATGGCGGATTCACCACTATCGTAATGACCCCCTTAATACAAGTTGCTGTAGTTAAATATCAATGCAGAATTCAGTTCAAGACGATCAAGTGTGCTGTTGCAGCAATAAACTCAGTTGGGTAAAAAACTTTGTAAAGTATTTCTTATTATTTATTTATGTATTTCCAATTCCAATTCCAAAAAACTTTATTGCGATTTGTTTGAATCATAAAAGTACAATATAAAACAGTTCATTTAAAAATACATATTCCTGCTAATATAAAAATGCATAATAAAAAACAAAATGTCATATTAGTTAATCAGTAGACAGCCCCCTATTTAATCCGAAAGGTCAATCGGTGTTGTTACTTATTAGTTTCCTGCGAATTAGCCACATTGCAAACAAAAATTTAGAAACTGCAGCCACAAGAACTGAGTTTAAGTCACTTCGCAAGATCCTAAAGAAATCGAGATAACTCCTAGTACCCAAATTTAAACATAATTTTATAATCCATTTTTTCCGAATACCGACATATGCGGGGCAAAATAGCACAACATGAATCGTAGTTTCTAGTTCAGATAAGCAACCAGGGCAAATATGCTGGGAACCACCCACCCATCGATCGGTAAAACAATAAAGGGGGAGGGTTCCATATCTGAACTGTAGATACAGCTTATTTGCTAAAATGGGTTGGATAGCATCAAGGTCGGGAACAAAGGCGTAGTGAGATTTAACATCGAGGAAAGCGTCTGTCAGACTGGATAGTCTGACTGAACTATAAGCTTTCGTTAAGAAGTAATCTTTAAAGGTTAAATAAAGGGTTTTTTTGGAAATACCTAGAGTAGAAACCTCTGGGTTAACCCAGAGATGCGCAAGACCAATATGAACTAAGGTCTGCCTGACATATTGGAGCCAAGGAATCTTATCGGCCCCAAGTAAACCCAGGATTACTTTCAATTCGTCTTTGTAACATGCCAGCTCTGGTGTACTCCAGAGCCTTTTCCAGTACATCACCGGTCTAGTGGCAACGACCTCTGAGATGGGGCGGATGTTAGGATCCAACCTCAGTGGCATAAGCGGCGTGTTAGTTGGAAGGGATACGAGTTTCCTCATAAAAGTATTTTCAGTGGTGACCAAATCATTTGCACGGGAATGACCCCACAGTTCGGCCCCGTACAATGTAAAAGATCGAGATTGCACCCGGTACATTTCTAAGGGAGCACTTATGATTTTTGTACGACAGTTCTTATGGACTTTTAGGATGCCCCCCACAGCCTGGTTAAGTTTTAAGTTTGCCTTACGCATTTGTGGTGACCAGCCCATTTTATCATTCAGGGTCAAACCTAGATACTCGAAAGTATTAACCCGATCCAAAGCAATACCTTCCATTTTAGGATGCGGATAGGTAGAGGGTTTTACATTGAAGGCCATATACTTAGTTTTACCTATATTGACCACCGAGTTTCTCTTTTTGCAGAAATTGGAAAACTGATCCAACACCCGCTGCATACCCATTGGGGATTTTGACAGCAGCAGGGTGTCGTCGGCAAACATAAGAGCAGGGTATTTTCTAGAGGCCAATTTAGGTGCATCTATGTCAGGTGAGTCCAGTAGATCAGCAATAAGCCCGTTAAGAAAGAGAGAGAACAGGGTTGGGGCAAGGACACATCCCTGTCGTACTCCCTTTTCAACAGGGAAGGGTCCAGTCAAATTGCCATGTTTTCCATAAAGGACTCTAGCATAAGTCTCATCGTGAAGAATCTTAAATTGGTAGCATAGATATGGCGGGGCCCCCATGACTAAGAGTAGGTTCCATAACTGATTACGATCCACCATATCAAAAGCGGATTTCAAATCCACAAAAATCATATATAAACTCCCCCCATCCAGTATAACATGTTTCCAGTGAAGCATCTGGAGCCTAAATAATTGGTCCATAGTTGACATTTTGGGCCTAAATACTGCTTGAAGTGGGGTTAGTATGTCTTCCTCTTCTATCCAATTCAATAGCCGTTGCAAGACAAGCCTGGAATAGATTTTTTGGCTCACATCTATTAGGCTTATGGGCCTATAGTTACCTGGATCGAGGGGAGATCCCTTTTTAAAGATGGGGATAATTTCCGCACCCTTCCAGGTTGATGGTACCGGTGAACCTTGTAAAATGGCATTGAAGAGGATTTGAAGATAAGGGGCCCAGATCTTCGGTTCGTCCTTATATAGATCCCCGGGAATACGATCTAACCCTGGGGCCTTATTTACTTGAAGCTGATCCAAAGCCAGATCAACTTCTGAAAGGGTCCAGGGAGGGACGAGCCAGGAGGGATCCCTATCTAGTAAAGTGGCAGGGGGGTCAACAGTCCTGATTGTATTAGTTGAATATAAATTTTCAAAATGAGAAGCCCAGGCATCTTCAGAGATGTTTGGGTCAATCGGGGAGATACCCTCCAGTTTCCCAAAGTGGACAAGGTTCCAGAATGATCTTAGATCTTTTGCCACAAGAGCTAATCTCATAGCAGCCCATCTTTCCTCTTCCCACTCAGTCTTGGCAGTTTGAATTAACTTTCTATAGACCCGCCTGGCGTCCCGGATATGTGATGGAATGCCCCCCCTAATGGCCTGTAGTAAATCCTGTTTACAATAATAAAGTATCTCTAAAAAGAGTGAGGGTCTAAGAGATAAAGGTTTAAAGACTCAAACAGTGCATAATCCCCAATTCTACATATCTGACCAAAAAAGAACTGTGAGTCTATCAAATCAAATGACCCAAAGAAGTGCTGTGCCCCAATTACTATAACAGAATGTTCGTGTCAAAATATCACAGTGGATACCTATGCATTGGAGATCTATATATGCATAAAAAGGTTCCCATCACCCACTGAAAGTGGCTCGCTTCATCATTTGGGAAACCAGGGATTTCTCAAAAAACCATCCATCACTAGATGAACATTGATAGAGGTTCAGAGATTATCCCAGATGCAACCATAGATGTGTCGCTCCAATGAAAGGAACCAACCTACAAAATGATATGGGGTGATGTGTGCAGTGCAAGTGAATGTGATGAGTAAAATTGGAAAACAAGGCACAAAAAGAATTTTATTTGAGTGCTGCCTTGATACCAAATTAAAAACAGTGCTGTGACAGTTTTAAACAAATAACTGTGTTGGATCTGGTCTACAAGTTTCAGCTTATAGGTAATTTGTACCCCAGCTTTCGTCAGGACCACGACAAGCTACTGCATATTAAGTGAAGAAAAGGTAAATCATACAACCTGAACCATTACTAGGTCTAGGAGAAATTACCCGAATGGTACTACTGGCTCGGCAGCCGTTTGAGGTACCGACGGATAGAGCGGTGCCTCCTTTAGCCTGAGCAGTTGCCAGGTGAGGTGAGGCTCATACCCAGATTCATTCGGGTAATTTCTCCTAGACCTAGTAATGGTTTTTCAAATCACAAAGGGGTTTAATATAGAGCAAAAGCCATTTTGCAGCTTCAGATCTTTGGAATTCGTGAATCTCAGAATCTGTAGCTGCAATGTGGCTTTGGACATCTGGGTGTAGCGTAGAGCCAGATGTCCGTGGGGATACCCATTGTTCCAGTAGGTCCTGTGGCTAGTACAGCTTTTCTTCAGTTTGCGCATATACACCACTGGCAGTTAGTATAGAGCTTACATAACTATGTTGGAGTGGCTAAACCTTAATAGGTTCAGAAATATCTTCATGGCCTCATTTTGGAGTTGCCATTATCTATCAGAGTATAGTTGTCTGTGTAATTCACCTTGCAATGAATTGGGCATCTGTGAAAGACGTCTCGTTAATTTATTATTAAAATATTTTTTAAACGAAGAGTTGTTCAATGCTGGGAGAATTGCATATTGACACTAGTCAGCTGCTTTACCTTAGCACTGTCCAAATTGTTTATATTTTCATTTTCACTTTCTAGCCCTTTTGAATTTTCAGTTACCCCAACTGTATTGAGGACTTTCCACTACTCTCTTTTCTTTCACCTGGGTTCACGTTGTCACTCAGATATTTGATGTAACAATATATGTAGCTTTTCCTCTAATATTCCTTGTAAATATTTACTTTAATCAGGCATATTATACATAGAATAATTGAATGGTGCAGGTGGATGTAGATAACCAATGTTAAAATATTAAAGTGCCTCCTCCCTTAAATTAATTGTGTCATTCTCTTGCAATGCATCCAGAGCATATGCATATTTAATAGTATCTACACTATGTCCATTTTGTCTTGCACCTCACAAACTGGTGGTACTGGTTCAACGCAGCTCACAACACATATATAGCTTATTCAAATACTGACATCTCTGGAAGCTCTTGTCCCCTATCTCTCACTTGTTAGACCGAGAAGGTTACTCATGTATACTCTTCTTTATCATAATTAGCGACGTATTTAGCAGCGAATGGGTCATATCTGCCACCCTTCGACATGGCCATGTGTACTAACATCTCCATCTGAAAAATCTGCACTGCTGTCGGTGTGCCAGGGACCAGTAACCGAGGATGAAGGGTAAAGCAATCTATTAATACTATTGGACCTTTCAATTGGTGGCATTGACCCATCGCAGAACAACGATGTCAGTACAGGCTCATAAGAGTCTGAGCCATGGACTAATCCTATTCCTCCAAACTAAGATGGTCATATTTCCCTCTCCTCAGTTATGTCAGGATGTTGTAAAGTTTGAAAATGTCAGTGGAATATTCAAGATATAAAAGAAAAAATATCAGTATGTAATACATAACATTTGTGGCATATTGAGGCTGCGTTGCCATAATCTTTGGATTTGTCCTGTAGCTGTGATGCAGTCTATGAATGCTGCTGTCTGGAATGCTTATGCTATTGGCTAATCGGTTGTGTTTGTCTCTCGCTTACATTGTGGTTGCCGATGAGTTAGCGGTGCTGGCCAGATGAATCCTGTGAAAAGGAAGAAGAAATGTGTTGGGGTGGGGGGGGTCCCTTCCCTTTACTATCAGTAGCCTTTCTTTTTTAAGCTGCTTTTTTCCTGTTTGCCCTGTCTACCTGTCTTATGCCTTGCTGCCTGTAAAGTTGAGGGTGCTAGGTCCACATACTTGCGGATACATCACACTGACACAGTTATAATGTACTGGTAACTGGTCCAGGGCACGTGCGCCCAGCCCTATTTATTTGCAGGGTCACCTGACCGGTGACGCCTGTGGTAGGTGTGTGTAAAGTGTGGGGTACAGCAGGCAGAACACTAGAATGTGTCCAGCCGGACACTACATCCCTCCCAAACTTTATTGAAAAGAAACAAACAAAAGTCCAACCTGTAAGAAAACAAATAAACAACACATAGCACCGAATGAGTCTCTTCAGGCCGTAAGCCAGGCAGCGCTGGAGCTTTGAACCGCATGGTCAGGATGCTTTAGTCCACCTTGGTGATGTACTTTAGACCGACCTGGTTTTGCGGTGTTGGAGTCTATGTACAAAGTTCAAGTATCGGTGCATCTGAAGCGGTGGTAGAGTCTACTCTGGAGATCTCGCCGGCGCTGAGGTTCCAGTGGATGACAAACCTACAGCTGTTGGGGATGATCTCGGTGTATGAGGCCTTTCCTTGGAGGCGACGTGTTGATGGTCCTTCTAGCTCCGAACAGCTGAGCAACTTCAGACTTGCCTCTCTTGCCCGGACTCCTCTCTCACTGGAGCCTCCTGTAGAGCCTTCCTGCCGGGCTGCCATGGGATCGTGTGGACTATGCGGGCTTCGTGTAAGCTGCGTGAAGGCATTACTGAGGAACTGCCCACAGGACCACAGCCAAATCGATCATGTAGCCGCAGAGGGTGGTGTCTCAGTGTTCACGCTGTCAGGACTCAAGTTCTGTGCCTTCCTCTGATGGTCTTGGGGTGACCAGTCTTCGACTGTGACCTCCATGCTTCCTGTGCCTGTTGTGGAGCTGCTGCTGACGCATCTCTCCTATTTGGATTTCCCTCTCACAGGAACTCCGTCGAGGTCCTTGCCCCTGGATTGCCACGTAACCGCGTGGGCTGTGCGGGCTTTTTGTAGGCCACGCCGAGGGGTCACTGCGGAAATCCCAACAGGGCCACAACCAAGTCTTGTGTAACCCCAAGGGTCGGGTATGCTCTACTTCGGCAGGCTTCAGGTTGAAGGGGGCACACAGAAGGTTCCTGGGTGGTTCACCTCATTGAACTCCAGTTGTCTGGAGTGTGGGGATCCAGTATGGTGGTGCGATGCTGATGATACACTTGGATGACGATAACAAAACAGTGATTTTCCTTCAGTTGAGTAACAGGCAGCAATCTGTTGTCTTGGTAGACCTTGTGGAGTGAGGAGGACTAGAGGGACTTTGCAGCTCATGTCTTTATCTTGCTGAGGGTGTTCTTCACCCGTGGCATCTGCAGTGAGGAGCAAGGATGCCGTCCAACTTGGACTGCCGATGCTTGGGACTGGACGGTCACGCTGGGAAGAGTTGGAGAGAGACGCGGTTCGCACTGGCTGCGGCTTACATTTCGTACTCCGATCGGACTGTCTCCAGGGACGTCGGTCTGGCTTCAGGGCTGGACGGTCGCACTGGGAAGCATTGGAGAGAGACATGGTTCGTGCTAGTTGCAGCATACATTTGGTTCTCCCATTGGGCTGTCTGCAGGGACTTCGGTCCCGCTTGATGGCTGTCTGGTGTCTCTGGGTATGCTCATCTTGTGGTGGTAAGAGTCCTCTGTCCTGTCGCTCTGCCCATTTTTCTCCTGCACGCCTGTGCCACTGTTCTTTCTTCCTTCGCGGAGTGGCGTCCTGCCACTCTCTTTTCCTCCTTCCGATCAGGTCCTCACTTGGATGTGGTGTCCTTCCACATGTCTCATGTTTGCTCCACATGGACATCCCGCTGGTTGCGTCCAGTTCTTGGGACGGTCTACACTTTTCTGCGGACCTGTCGCAGGCCTGTCCTGTCAGTAGGACTTGCTTATTCCTCTTGGGCACCTTTCACAGGCACCATCCCCTCCTCCTCATACTTGGCGGAGTTGGTCACTTCGAGTGATGTGCTCCATGCTTGCGGTGCCACTGTGTTGTCCTCCCACGAGTCGCCTGGCGTCGGAACGTACGTTGTTGTGGCTGCTTGCCACGTGGGGTGTGCGACTCTCTTACTGTCTTGGGTCATTGGCAACTTCTTCCTGAGGCGGTGTGAGGGAGGACACTCTGTGCTGTCTTCTGTCCACTGCGGGGTTTCACTGGCATGGTGGAGATATAGAGGATCTCTCTTCTGTCTTCCGCAGTGCACTTCTCGTTGGAGAGGCCCCTCTCTCCTGGGCGCCTGTCCGTGTTGTCAGGTTTCTGGGTGCATGCTTCGCGCATCTCGGCTCTTTTACCTTCTTCAGGACGCCTGCTTCGGGGGCTTGGTGTACCTACTATCCTGGCTTGCGGTGACGTCCCTTCACCACTGGGGCATGTGTAGCAAGACACTTGATTGCGGTGGCATAGGTCAGCCACTGGGAGTTGCACGCTCTATGCCCGCTCCTTTTGTGCTTCGACGGGGGCTTGCAGCCTTTGGTCTCTTGATGCTTGTCTGGGCTGGGGCAGCTTTGGGCTTCTTGGCACTCTCAGTTCTGTGGGCCGCACTTTCATTTGTACTGTGTTTTCGCTCTGTCCAGGTTCTGAGAGGTGGGGCAGAAAAACATTCACAGCGGCACTGCCTGCCCTTGCCACACCAGTCTCTTTGCTTTGGGGTTTTGCAGTCTCTCCCTCTCAACATGACAGGCAGTCCATAGGGCATGTGACACTCTTTTGACCAGTCTGTTACTGGGATGCCTTGAGCAGTGCTCAGTGCCTTCCACTCTTCCTTGTGGATGAGCTGCACAGTAAGCTGTTCAGTAGGTGTGGGTACCTGCTCTCCTTTTATATTACACATCCCATTCTATGTGCAGTGCTGTGCTGCTTCATGCATTTCCTTGCTGCTTGGGCACTTGACAGCATTCATGTGTTTTTCTGGGGTGGAGTACCACTGGTGGCCACTGGGTGGCAGTGCAGAATTTGTGTTTACAGCAGGCCCCTTGTAGTCTTTCCTTTCAGGCTCCCAAAGCAGAAAAACGGCCGGGTGACAGACGGGCCTCTTCGGGACTGGCAATGTGAGGAGGAGGGTCCACTCACTCAGATGGAGCCACGAGGTGCTGGCTGACTCCTTCCTCTTCTGGCAGGGTGTCATTGCAGGCAGTAGAGTACAGACTACGGCAGTTTCCTTCACTCTGCAAGGCCATGCCCTTTTGTTGCAGGGACATCTCATGCACGATGCAGTGCACAGCATGCAAGGTGAGGTGAGGTTGCAGGAGCGGTACTGTTTGCTGGCGGCCAGCAGCGGTAGCTTATGGGTGGCACATTATATTGGGACATGGCCTGATGTTGGTCCCACAATGGCTTGGAGTGCCAGGGAGCATCAATTGCATGCACGCCTTTCTCTTCCAGGAGCTACGCGCCTCACTTAGTCTGCTGGAATGTGGTCTCGGTGTCCTCTATCAGGCTCTGCGATCAACGCTTATTTCAGGCATAAGATCGCACCGCTGGTGGCAGCAGTGCTAGAGATGCCGGTATGGGGACAGTGTCGGGGCCTTTCGGCAGTGTTTTTTCGCACATTAACACCTGGGCCTCGTGTGGGGGCAAGTCGCGGGAGTGCTGTCACTCCTCCAATGCCATGCTGCATGATTTTACTGCCCTAATTACCTTCCTGTGCAGTGTGGCGAGGTGGCGGCTGGATGGTGTCGCAGGCACTGACCTCCGATCCCCACGGCATCAGTGTCTACTCCATTGCGCCGCTTGGTGCCCTGGAGGGCCTTGGTAGCCATCCTGTTCCCTGCAGGAGACAGACCAAGGAGCGTGGTCCCACGTTGTGCATGTTACCGGGCCGTGGTGCTTCTCTAAGCCAGCCCACGCCACACACCCGCCCGGTCAGAGTCAGAGAGGCAGGGATCTTAGCGGGCTTTATAGCATCCTGCTCAGAAGGGTGTCGGGATGGCTCTCCTTGTTGCCGCATGGAGAGGATCACAGGGCCTCTTGATTGAGGCAGTGTCAGCCTGAGTGTGGCAGTGGGCCCATTGCTGACATAGCTGGGGTGTGGCTCTCGCTCTCACCAGAATCTATGGGGCAGGAGACGGCCAGTCTCTGTTCACTCCTCCTTGAAGGCAGAGGGCTGCGTCACAGTGTCTAGCCTGATCTTCTCCGCCCTCACTGGTGTCTGGAGGATGCACTGTGGGGGGTGTCTTGTCCTCTGGTTCTTTTAATCCCCATAAGAGATGAATGAAGGGCTGTGCACCGGGCACGCGGGGGTCAGACCCGCCTCGTCGCCATTTTAAAGTTGAGGCCGCTAGGCCCACTTACTTGTGGATACATTACACAGGCACGGTTATATTGTACTGGTAACTGGCCCAAAGCATGTGCGCCCGGCCCCTTTTATTTGCAGGATCACCTGACCGGTGACTCCTGTGGTGGGTGGGTGTAAAGTGTGGGGTACAGCAGGCAGAACACTAGAATGTGTCCAGCCGGACACGACACTGCCTTTCCACCACTGTGATCTGCATATTAAGTTGAGGTGCATTTTCAGCTTTTCTTCAGTATCCCAAGCTTTTCTTGAGATACTGGATACCCATTCAGTATCTCAGTCCTGGGCTCTGGACCTGATACACTACGGGTGACACTTCATTTGTTATTTTGAGAGGACCATCCTAGGCAACTGCAAGGAAGAGGAGATGTGGATCTTGTCTGTGGATCATACATGGGTCAACAACCAGCATTTCTTTCCTGTCAATGTAATTATCATAGTATTGCTTCATAATGCTACTCCAACTTTCCTCAAACTGCACCACGTGCCCATGTATCTCTCATATTGTTTGCAAAAATTCCTTAACATACTAATATGAATTCAGCTCAAACTCCTTTTTTTGCAGAGTTTTGGGGTGACAAAGATACAAATGATGCCTCACAAAATGTAGGATGTTACGACAGAATTGTATAAGCAGTAGATTAATGCTAACATGCTCTTTATACAAAGTATGACAACGTGACACAGTATATTGAACTGAGAGGAAATGAGCATGATTTGCAGTATGAGGAAGATGAATTATGGGGTGCCCTCTCTCCCCACTGTTGTCTACCCTGGCGATGGAGCCACTGGCCGAGTTGCTTAGACTGCAGGGTGCTGGATCAGGTGTCCCACTGGGAGACGTCATACATGCAGTATCATTGTTAGACCTGGGCTAAATTTCCGTTCCGCTCGCGGAAATTGCAATAATGTGACATTTTTGCGTTCCGTGGAGAGCGCGAAAATGTCAAAATTTCCGCATTCCGCAGCTTAGCGATAATTTGTTTCTTGCTCGCGCTGTAAAAGAATCCATTTTAGTGCCCGCGCGAACGCCTTACCTGAATCCCCGCGTTTGCCGACAAGTTTTCCCAATCCCGTCGCGTTCTCCACGAGATGTTGGATTGTTGGTAGCCATTTGCGCTGTCTCGCGACAGTTCGCGCCCGCCGTAACGTCATGCGTCGCGCGATCACGTCTTTCTTCTCGCGTTCATGCACCGCGAGAAGAGTGAAAACAAGATGGCCGTGCCCGCGAGCAACTGCATGGGTAAGTTGGCAAGCCGCGACCACGCAGAAAATATCGCGAACGGGAAAAAAAGTTCCGCATCTTCACGATATTTCCGCGTGTTTGCGGAGATTTTTAACATTTTCGTGATAATTTGCGAAAGTCGCTTTCGCAAATTCCGCCCACCCCTAATCATTGTATGCTGATGACATCATGATATATCTTAAGGATGTCCACACGCTCCTAGTCGCATTCATGAACACCCCAATGACCTTTGCTAATCTGTCGGGATTGAAGGTAAATTGGGGTATGTCCTGTTTATACCCCTTCAGGTGTATACAGCCGGATCCCAAACTTCAATGTGGCGACATTGGTATACCCTGGCGACCTGAAACATTCTGATACCTTAGAATCCGCATATACCACAGTCAGGAGGAAACATAGGTAGAGCAATGGCAGCGTTGCATTCGCAGTTGACCTTCTGGTGCACGCTCCCGTTATCAGTTGCATGCTGCATTGCACTGGTGAAGATGGTGGTGCTCCCCAGACTATTATTTCATTTCACAAACCTACCATATTCTGGAGATTCAAAACTGTTCTAAGGGAATTTATATGGAACGGTTCCCTCTGCTGTATGGCCCTCGCAAAGCTTTACATACCAATTGACAGGGGGGGCTAGCCGTCCCCAATATGGAGCTGTATTATCTAGCTTCACAACTCCAGTGGGTGGCCAGGTAGCTTGCGGGACTACAATTGGCTGACACTGCCGCGGTGGGCTCACCATGGTCGGTGGGGTACATACTTTGCTTATTCCATCCATGCACTGAATGCCATCCACCTAGTCAACTGCTACTACAGATTGCATACATGTCTGTCACTCCACAAAAAATGGTGATCGATTCAAATATATCTAGGTTATTATACTAATGAATAGCTTCTTTGCTCGCATTGGCAACTTGATTTAATTTGAAATTAGTGGGGCGTACAACAAATTAACAAACTTTGTCAGGTGAGCAAGCATAGTGACATTTGCAAGGGGCTTTAAGGGTTCACCTTCAAAGAGTACATTTTTTAAACATTGATATTACTGTTGCATTTTCCAGTACAGTACTTGTACTAAAGTGATGACAAGTCAACAGAAAACCCTTTAAAATTTTTGAATTTCTGTTCTGTGGGGAAGTGGCTGCCAAATAAATATTCAATGGAACATGTGTTCTGTGCATACTGTGTCACTGAAATTAAGCTATACCTGGCTGATGAGCCCTAACTAGGGCGAAACTGGCCCTGGGTTGGTTGTGTTCCAATTCAGTGAAGGCCTGTCCTGGCTGTTCAAGACTGATTGCTCCCATTGGAGCAGGGTCAAGACTTATTTGCATATGGGTGGGTCCAAGCTGAGGTGGCTAGGTGTGCAAAATAATGTATTGTGATGCGGCCTGATTATTTACCAGTGGCTTAGATTTATTCAAGCATTCCATCCATTACTTTTTTGTATACTTTAGCGTGTTGCCCTAAAGTGGAATGGGTATGCCTAAACGCGGGTCCCGTGCATACTGTGTCACTAGAACTAAGCTATACCTGGCTGATGATCCCTAACTAGGACAAAACAGGTACCTGGTTGCTTGGGTTCCGATTCGGGAAGGACCTGGCCTGGCAGTTCAGGCAGGGCTGTTCCCATTGGAGCAAATGCAATACTGATTTGCATATTGTTTTGTCCATAAGAGTTGGCATGGTGTGCAAAATAAAAATGGACTCGGCTGCGGCCCCAAGAAATTATCAGAGGCTGAGGTTCATTCAAGCATTCCATCAATCACTTGTCTGTATACTTCAGTGCCACTTCTTTCAGATCAACTGGTGATCTAAGGTTGTCCCAGTTGCTAGTCAATGATGAGCCACTTCTGTGCTATGGTCATCAGACTAAATGTATTGGGCCACATGTATGAAACCATTTTGCATTCGCAAATGGTGTGAATCGTTAATTTTGGCCATTCACGAATACAAATAGCCTTTCAAGATGTATGAAAGGCTTTGAAGTTGCAATTTTAGGGTATCACAAAAATTGTCATTACCAAAAATTGCGAATACAAATAGGGAATTGCAATTTGTGATTCCCTAAGCACATATGCCAAGCCTTTTTTGAATGCATACTGAGAATTCAAAAAATGTTATTACCATTGACTCCAAGTCGATGGTAACAATGTGCAAAATTTGAAAAATACACAAAAATGCATTTCTTTAAATGCCATGTAACGCACACATGCCCAATGGGCATGTGTGCACTTTACATGCGCATTTATGTCAGTGAATTTCTAAGGTTTTAAAAAATGTATTTCTTAACTTTCACATCCCTGTAACCTTTTTTTTCAGTGAATTTCTAAGTTTAAAAAAAAAATATTTCCTGACTATATTGAACCCCGCAACCTTTGGATTTTTTAGTGGATTTCTAAGGTTTTATTTCCTACCTGTAACCCGTAACCTTTGAGAGTGGGTGTGTGAGTGGCTGTATATGTCCTTGAGTGGGTTTGTGAGTGGCTGTATGGTCTGTGAGTGGGTGAGTGAGTGGCTGTATGGTTCAGTGAGTGGGTGTGTGAGTGGTTTTCTGGGTGTGTGAGCACCTAGCAAGCACTGATGTGGTCTCTGATGAGTCATAGCCAGTCTGTCACCACCAGACATGTTTTTGACCTCATGGAGTGAGAGACGACACTCTCAGGAGCCAAAAACAAAGCCTGCTCTATGTGGAGGTGCTTCATACCTCTTCCCGGCCAAAATTGCCTTCCAGAGTGGGAAACTTCAAAGGCGTTGCCACCTTTGAAGTTCAGCCCAGGCTTTCCCACACAGTGGAGGATGGCCACCCCCGTCATGCTCCATATTTGGTGGGAGGACAGGTGGGAACATTTGTTAGATGCGGAGGAGTGTCCACATTCAGCCAGAACTACCCCTTAGGTGTGGCAAGCAATATGAACCCTTCTTCTGAAAATCCACCATCTTGATATGGTGGAGAAACAACCTATCAGGACTAGGGTAGTGCTCCTTCCCACAGGAAGTGGACACTTAGAGGGTGTAGGCACCCTACGGTTAGGTAACCCATTGGCTACTACCTGTCTCTCCTAATTAACACCCCTAAATTCAGTATTTAAGTGGCATCCCAAGACCTCAAACTGAGATTCAATGAACAAGAAGAAGAAAAGGGCAAAGAAGACTTGCTGCCCGAGAACTGAGCCCTGCTTCAGAAGAAAATTGGCAAATTGGCGCAAAACCCTGCCTGCTGTCTCTAGGACTCGACAATCTGGGTGTGCTGTGTTGTCCTGAATCTGTAAAGACTCCAAGAACTCTGGAGCACCTCCAGCCTGTGAAAGATCTCCAAGAACCTCCCTTGGAGTGAAGGTATCACTCCCCTGCACACCACAGACACTTATTCCACTGAGTCCACTTTGTTGATGTGCAGATTCCTGATGAGTTTGATGCAGCACCTGCACCAGAATCAATCAATCAATGGCCACATATAGAGTGAGCGGCTACCCCAGCAGAGGTGTCCAGTGCTAGAAAAACCAACTAGAGAGAGACTGAGCAGCTTGAGATACTGCTCCACCTGCCTGATCTCATGTGATGCAAGATGAAGATGAACACCAGCTCCGGAGGGTGAAATCTAATCAGTCTCCCCACCAAGTATGGAGGCACCAGGACTTACCAGAGCCACAAGGTTCCAATACCCAGGGTACTGGACTCCCAACAGCAAACAGAGATACCAGAAGAAAGCACTCATTGAGGGACGTCGTGATCCCTGAGACCCACATTCTGAGTGGCCCGAAGTCGCCTCTCCAAGTTGCCTGTTCCTGTTGCAGAGTCACAGAACTATGCCTGGGATCATAGAACCTTAGTAGGCAGGGAGTGGGTCATCCTACCACCTGAGCACCCATGAGCCCCGGACCAAATAGCTATAGTGTCTCACTTCCCCTCCTCCTCACTCACAGAGGAACAAGTGATTGGACACCCCAGAACGCAACTCTTTTGACCCTCTAAGGATTCGCAGTTGTAGTCACACCCTTTTGACCCTCTAAGGATTCGCAGTTGTAGTCACACCCTTTTGCTCTCACAATCATACTAGTCCACAATAAGATCTGATGGAGACAAGAGAAAAGCTCAAAATGTTTATTTTAACTATTGTGCTCTTGTATGCAGTATACGTGCCACAATAATTAAGAAAATGCAAAGACAAGTGTGGTTAGCATGATCGGTAATCCATAAATCATAAAAGGAGCAGTCATTATTTAAGACAGGGTAGCCTAACCCCTTTCCCCTCCCACAGCAACAAAATAATTATATATCAGAAGATCTCTGGATTTTGGCAGTGAACCCCATACCTTAGCATATGCAGATGAAAGTTCTACATCTCAGTTGCTGTCACAAACTCTTACCTCTCCAAGTGTGTGTTACCTATTCCTGCATACCTATATGACAAAGGTACATGTTCCCAAGCAACAGCTGCATTTGCATGATTTGTCTAGATTCTAGGGTCTGACCAGAAGAAAATAACAAGGGGCATTGATGCTCGACCTTGTCTACTGTGTTCAGACTAAATCCCAGGTAAGAACTGAATGCAAAAACAACAGCAGATTCTGTGTGAAAGTACAGTGCAGCACAAAATTACATATATTTGTATAGTAACGTGCACAAAGCAGAGGGCAGTCTGCAACGTGCTCATGCTAACATAGGGAAAACGACAATGAGCCTTCACGGGACATATGACACTCCTGACCGCAAAGACTTCTCGAAACACAATGACTGGCAGACCTATCTGCTCAGCACCGAGTTCTACTAACCACAGTCCTGATAATGACAGACTACCCATGCTCCTGTGGTCCTGTGACCCTTGCAATCTCCACCCTCCTGTGACGTACCTCTAAGTCCCTCTGTTCAGTGTCCTTCCAGGTGGCCCCCTTTGTTGTAGCTCTGCAGCTACCAACACCTTCAGCACCCTGCTCCCAGCAGAATATGGAACGCACCCGATCCCCTACTGCTGGAACTTTGGACATAGTCCTGCTATCGACCTCAAATGAGAAGGTGAACTTCGTAAAAACATTGCCTGATTTTATATGAATTTTGCTGCTTTTCTCCATTGATATCAAAAGTGCGTAACTGGGCACACAAGTCATAACTTCTAAACCACTTACTGTAGAACAAAGTTCTTTGTCTTAAAAAAATACATGAAAATCAATATTATTTTTATAAATTGGTCTCAGATTTATTCTTTACGTGTGTGTCTCATTTATTACCTCTGTTAGTATAAAAAAAACGCTTTGTACTACCCTCTGATAAGCCTACCTGCTCCACCACACTACCACAAAAAGAGCATTAGTATTATCTGCTTAAACCTGTGTACCAGTAAGGGATCTACTGGACTCTAGGCACAGTGTACCTAATTTTAGTACATTATATTAAGAACCAGCTTTCTACATCCATCATCCTGGCAAAAGGTGGGAAGTACTTTGCACACTACTAAGGTGGGTGGGGCCAAACGGGCAAAGCTTACAAGTGATTTGCACATTTGCATACTCCTAGTAATACAAAGGGAGAACCATGGACTCTGCTCTCACCAGGAGAGGCCAAGAAAGAACCCTCTTGTTACAGTCACTACAGATTGCCTCTCATAGATCACCAACAAAGTCACCTTTACCAAGGATTTCAGATTGTTTTTCACTGTGTAATTGCCAAGAAAACACACTTGCTTTGCCTTTGATAAGCCTAGGAAGTTAAAATCATTTGTCCTTTACAAAACAGGAGCTTCAACTGGGAAACCTGCTATGTTTATATTAGTGACTGCTTTCCTTTGAGGTTTCATTTCTATGAAATGAGCATAAGGGCCAGAACGGAAGCTCACCTGACTGTTTATCCAGCAAGAGTCCACAGTTTTGCACAAAAGGTCTAACCAACTGGAGTAGTTTCTACTGGATAGTTCATAAGTACTATCTAGCTGGCTAAATATCTGGTGTGTATTTCACACTATAGCTGCATAATGGACCACAAGGAAATGTCTCCAGCAACCTTGTGTGGGTTTCAGCAATGTGACTGTTCCTCCTGTGTCTGTATCTGGAATTTTGTGTTAACATGAATCCTCCTATAGAGATGACAACAAGACTACTAGTGGGAGCTGGCATTTCTCCTGCACGCAGGGAGCTGCTAAATATGTAGCTCCCTGTGTGTAGGAGCAATCCTTTCATCTGTTTCCCTATCCCCTTGACAATTATATGCATGAATTTATGTGTGTGTATATATATATATTGCATTTCTAGCAACCCCCTGCGTGCTGGAGCAATGCTGGCTCCTGCAGGAGGTGGGGAGCCGGAAGGGACCACAGGGACATTGGGGATCCTCCCAAGGTTCCCAATTATACACACTTAGTGCCCTGGGTAGTGCTAGGGTACCCAGGTAGACTGGTCCAGGACCCGGGGTTAGGGGGTGGGGTCCCAGGGGCAGAAATTGGCCTGGAGACGGGGCTGCACGGCCCCCTCGCCCATTTAATTTTGACTGGGCCCCAGGAAGCACTTACAAATATAAACATACCTTCACATAACCTTCACGTTACTAAAGCACAAACAAGCCTAATTCTTGGGCATTGGTGGAGGTAATACAAATGAGTTGTGGACAACCCATATTCCAGAACTTTCCATCACAGAAATGTCGGGGAAATATGTTTTTTTTTACAAAGTTTGAGATTTGCAAGGGATTCTGGGTAACAGAACCTAGTGAGAGCCACAAAAGTCACCCCATCCTGGATTCCCCAGGCTGTCTAGTTATCAAACATGAATAGGTTTGCTAGGTTTTCCTAGCTGCTGGCAGAGCTACGGTTCAAAATCTATAGCTAGGCACTTTGCCAAAAAAGGGTCTGTTTTCACTTTAAAAATGTGGTGTGTTCACATTGCATTTTGGGTCATTTCCTATTGTGGGCACTAGGCCTACCCACACAAGTGAGGTACCATTTATATCAGATGACTTTGGGGATTGCGGTGTTGGTGGAATTTTGTGTATCCACGCAGAACAGAACTTTCCATCACAGAAGTAGGAGGAAAATGTGATTTGTTTTACAAAGTTTGAGGTTTGCAAGGGATTCTGGGTAACAGAAGCTGGTGAGAACCACACAAGTCACCCCATCCTGTATTCCCATGGGTGTCTAGTTTTCAAAAAATGTATAGGTTTACTAGGTTTCCCTAGGTGCTAGCAGAGCTAGGGTTCAAAATCTACAGCTAGGCACTTAACAAAAAAAGGGTCAGTTTTCACTGTAAAAATGTGGTGTTTCCATGTTGCGTTTTGTGCCATTTACTGCTCTGGGCATTAGGTCTACCCACACAGTTGAGGTACTGTTTTTATCGGAAGACATTGGAGAAAGCGAGGTGGGTGGAATTTTGTGAATCCATGCAGATTCCAGAACTTTCCTTCACAGAAATGTGATGAAAATGTGTTTTTTTTAAAACAAATGTTGAGGTTTACAAGGGATTCTGGGTAACAGAACCTGGTGGGAGCCACACTCGTCATCCAATCCTGGATTCCCCTCGGTGTCTAGTTTTCAAAATTGTATAGGTTTCCCTAGCTGCCGGCAGAGCTAGGGTTCAAAATCTACAGCTAGGCACTTTGCAAAAAAGGGGTCAGTTTTCACTGTAACAATGTGGTGGGTCCACATTGCATTTTGGGCTGTTTCCTGATGCGGGCACTAGGCCTACCCACATAAGTGAGGTACCATTTTTATCGGAATACTTTGGGGAATACGGGGTGCATGGAATTTTGTGGATCCACACGGAATAAAGAACTTTCCATCATAGAAATGTGTGGAAAATGTGATTTGTTTTTACAAAGTTTAAGATTTGCAAGGGATTCTGGGTAACATAACCTGGTGAGAGCCACACAAGTTAACCCATGCTGTATTCCCCTGGGTGTCTAGTTTTCAAAAAATGTATAGGTTTACTAGGTTCCCCTAGGTGATAGCAGAGCTAGGGTTCAAAATCTATAGCTAGGCACTTTGCCAAGAAAGGGTTAGTTTTAATTGTAAAAATGTGGTGTGTCCACGTTGCGTTTTGGGCTGTTTCCTATCGCGGGCACTGGGCCTGCCCACACAAGTGAGGTACCATTTTTATCAAAAGATTTTGGGGAATGCGGTGTGAGTCAAATTTTCTGATTCCACACAGATTCCAGAGCTTTTATCACAGAAATATGAGGAAAATGTGGATTTTTTTGACAAAGTTGGAGGTTTGCAAGGGATTCTGGGAAACAGAACCTGGTGAAAGCCACACAGGTCACCCGTTCCTGGATACCCCTGGGTGTCTAGTTTTCAAAAATGTATAGGTGTGCTAGGTTTCCCAAGGTGCCGGCAGTGCTAGGGTTCAAAACCTAAGCTAGGCACTTTCCCAAGAAAGGGTTGGTTTTCACTGTAAAAATGTGGTATATCCACATTGCGTTTGGTGTCTAGTTTTCTCAAATGTATAGGTTTGCTAGATTTCCTTAGGTGCCGGCATGCTAGGGTTCAAAATCTACAGCTAGGCACTTAGCAAAAAAAGGGTCAGTTTTCACCGTAAAAAGTTTGTGTTTCCATGTTGCGTTTTGCGCTGTTTCCTGTTGTGGGCAGTAAGTCTACCCACACAGGTGAGGTTCTATTTTTATTGGAAGAATTTGGAGAAAGCGGGGTGGGTGGAATTTTGTGGATCCATACAGATTCCAGAACTTTCCATCACAGAATTGTGGGTAATTTTTTTCTTTGTTTCCAAACTATGGGATTTGCAAGGGATTCTGAGTAACAGAACCTGGTGAGAGCCACACAAGTCACCCCATCCTGGATACCCGTGGGTGTCTAGTTTTCAAAAATGTATAGGTGTGCTAGGTTTCCCTAGGTGCCAGCAGAGCTAGGGTTCAAAATCTCTATCTAGGCACTTTGCTTTTGAAAGGATCAGTTTTAACTGTAAAAATGTGGTTTTTCCATGTTGCATTTTGGGCCGTTTCCTGTCGCGGGCACTAGGCCTACCCACACAAGTGAGGTACTATTTTTATCGAAAGACTTTGGAGAAAGCTGGGTGTGGGGAATTTTGTGGATCCACGCAGATTCCAGAACTTTTCATCACAGAAATATGGGGAAATTAGTTGTGTTTTTCACAAAGTTTGAGGTTTGCAAGGGATTCTGTGTAACAGAACAAGGTGAGAGCCACACGAGTCACCCCATCCTGGAATCCCCTGGGTGTCTACTTTTCAAAAATGTATAGGTGTGCTAGGTTTCCCTAGGTGCCGGCAGAGCTAGGGTTCAAAATCTAAGCTAGGCACTTTGCCAAGAAAAGGGTCGGTTTTCACTGTAAAAATGTGGTGTGTCCACATTGTGTTTTGTGCCATTTTCTGTTGTGGGCACTAAGCCTACCCACACAAGGGAGGCAGCATTTTTATCGGAAGACTTTGAGGAATGTGGGGTTTGTGAAATTTTGGGGATCTATGCAGATTCCAGAACTTTCCATCACAGAAATGGGAGGAAAATGTTTATTTTTCAAAGTGTGAGGTTTGCAAGGGAATCTGGGTAACAGAACCTGGTGAGAACCACACAAGTCACCCGATCCTGGATTTCCCTGGGTGTCTAGTTTTCAGAAATGTACAGGTTTGCTAGGTTTTCCTATGTGCTGGCAGAGCTAGAGTTCAAAATCTACAGCTAGACACTTTGCAAAAAAAGGGTCAGTTTTCACTGTAGAAAATGTGGTGTGTCCATGTTGTGTTTTGGCCATTTCCTGTCAGGGGCTCCAGGCCTACCCACACAAGTGAGGTACCAATTTTATCAGAAGACTTTGGGAAATGCGGGGCGGGTGGAATTTTGTTGATCCATGCAGATTCCAGGACTTTCCATCACAGAAATGTGAGGAAAATGTGTTTTTTTTACAAAGTTTGAGATTTGCAAGGGATTCTGGGTAACAAAACCAGATGAGAGCCACACAAGGTACCACATCCTATGTTACCCTGGGTGCCTAGTTCACAAAAATGTATAGGTTTGCTAGGTTAGGTGCCAGCAGAGATAGGGTTCAAAATCCACAGCTAGGCACTTTGGAAAAAAATGGGTCAGTTTTCACTGTAAAAATGTGGTGTGTCCATGTTGGGTTTTGAGATGTTTCTTGTTGCGGGCACTAGGCCTACCCACACATGAGAGGTACCAATTTTTGGGAAGACTTTGGGAAATGCGGGGTGCATGGAATTTTGTGGATCCATGCAGATTCCAGAACTTTCCTTTACAGAAATGTGAGAAAAATGTGGTTTTATTTTTACAAAGTTTGAGGTTTGCAAGGGATTCTGGGTAACAGAACCTGGTGAGAGCCACTCAAGTCACCACATCCTTCGGTTCTTGGTGAACCTAAAAGTCCTGTATATCGCCACAACAAGAAGGGGCCAGCGGATGTAACAGTATATTCCTTTCAAATATCTGCCATACTTGGAAGAAGTTACAGGTGAAAACGTTGGCACAAATTACTGTTTTTTTAAACTCATTTAACATTTTTCCGATTTTCAGCTGTTAGTTTCTATAACAAAGTTTCGATAAACAAACCTTGAAGGATCTACACAAAAGACCCCTTGCTAAATTCAGAGGTTTGTCTAATTTTCTGAAATGTATAGGTTTACAGGATCCATTATTGCTTTCTTACCCATTTCTACCATTAACTGGAAGGAGTTTGAAAGCTCAAAAAATAGCAAAAATAGGCCAGGTCCCAGTAAAATGCCAAAACTGTGTAAACATTTTTGGTTCTCTGACAAACGTCTGTCAGTCCCCGAAACCTGGGAAGATGGTCATTTCAGCACCACAAACCCTTTGCTGATGCCATTTGCAGGGAAAAAAACAGACGCTTTCTTCTGCAGTACTCTTTTTAAATCCCCTCCCCCCAAAAAATTGCTATATTTTGGCTAATTTGTGGGTCTCCTCCAGGGGAATCAACAATCCCTTGGTACTTTTAAAATCCTCATGATGGTGGAAGAAAAGGACGCAAATTTTGTGTGGATACCCTGTGTGGTCAAAAAGTTACGGTGGCCTAAGCGCAAACTATCCCAAATAGCCAAAAAAGGCTTAGCACGGGGGAGAAGGCCTAGCAGCAAAGGGGTTAATGGAGGTAAATTTATCATTGATTTATTGGAGCACAATCTGATGTGTGGAGACTGTGATGAGCGGTTTCTTTCATGTCGTCTCCTGGTGAGAGCAGAGTACATGATTCTCCCTCTTAAATACCCTAAGTATACAAATGCCTAAAATCCAAAGAACCACTCACACATCTACTCACATACTTAAACATACACTCACGCACACACTCACAGACCCACAGAGGCACTCACTGATCTGCTCACAGACACTAACAGGCACTCACTTACCCACTCAGACACTCACACAGGCACACACAAACCCTCAGAGGCACTCACAGACCCACTCGCAGACTCATACAGCTACTCACACACCCATTCACACCCCCCACAACAACTCACAGACTCACTCAAAGACCCACACAGCCACACTCACAAAGGTGGCCGGTTACAGTTAGGATAAAAGGTTAAAAAAGCATAGAAATTCACCCAACAAAAGACAAGGTTACATGGATGCTATAGTTAGAAAATAGAATTAAAAAAAACATAGAAATTCACTGAAAGAAACAAAGGTTAAAGAGACATTATAGTTAGGCTCAGATTTCACTCATCAAGACCATTGAAATTCAGCAGGTATAGTTACCTGAATAAACTATAACTTATGCCCCCACAATGCACTGCTTATGACCTGACCACACATCTTATATCACTCATGAGATGGATAGTAACATCACTGATGACATCCTGATGCCAACTCAAATGATATCACTGATGACATCAATGATGACTTCTTCCACAGAACCATTCACACCCCATATAACCTCTCACATGTCCACTCACACACACACACTCACATACCCATTCACAAACCCATTCAATGACTCTCACATACCCACTGACTCATTAATAGAGCCACCAGCATAGCCAAATAACCCACCATACACCCACTTACATACCAACTCACTCACCCATGCAATCACTTATACACCGATGCACTCACCTATACAGCCACTCACACTAGCATTCACTCACCTGTAGAACTATTCACAGAGCCACTCACTCACTAATACAGTCACTCACACAACCACTCACTCACCCACATAGTCAATCGCACTCGCAGTCATTCACCCATACAGCTACTCACACATCCATTCACTATTCCAATTTAATGACTTACATACCCATTAAATGTGAAACTCCAATTGGATTGTGGAACGTCGCACTCCTTGTGTATATGGTAGATGCTGTTGGATTTATTTAGGGTGCCTGGTAAATGACCTCCTGAGCCAGGAGGTGAAAACTATAAATGTAAATGCGTTGTCTCCCGTAGGAGTAACGTCCTTTACTCAGCACTCCGTTGTTGTCAAAATTCAAATAATGGTAATCAAGTTAATAATGCTTTCTTTGACAAGTTGTTTTTTAATTCGAATTGTGAACAATTTCTTTAACATTCATACTATTTCAAGCATAGTATAATCCATGTGGGTTGTCAACAAATTCATAATCAATTTCAAAGTATTTCAGCCCTATGCATTTCGGGCGAACCCTTCTTCAGGGGACTTACATTTCTGAAAGCATAAAACATTATGTTCAAATAACCGGGTACAACACAAATGTCATCAAAAAATTGTCAATACGTATTACGCTAGCACCCATTGTAGTATTAAGGAAAGTACAAAGGTTTGTAAGCGGAAGAGTACCGGACTATGAAGATTGTGAAATTCATGCAATGTGGTGTTGGCGGACATGTGAATTTGTGTGGGAACACTGTCAGAGAAAAGAAACGTGAATTGTGACTGAAACGACTTAAATTTCAAAGGTGAAACGAAACTCCTGTTTAAACGTGATTAGTGCGAACTACAAGGGCTTGCTTGTTGAAAATGGTACCATAACTTAAAAACGGGGGATCAAACTGACCTGTCAAGAGATAAGCGTCAATTTCTATCAGTCTGTCGTGGCAAACCATAAGAGTTTGTCTAGAAAAAAGGGGAACGATGCTAATTAGTGAACAGGGTATAACAACAATCTTACGAAGCTGTACAAACCGTGACTACGGTTGTTAAAGGTCTTACCGCAATCGGATGTCAGTCGAGTGGCATGGTGGAATCGAGCGTTAAAAGTTCGGAAGTGTTTACTTCCTTGTATATTCGCGGTATCGTGAGTCACTCGTCACGTGATTGTAAAAAGTGAAAAAAGACTGTGCCGTCGTAAATGTGATAATGTCTGTCTGGACAATGGTGTGATTTAGCGAAAACAATATGTTAAATGGAAATGTAAAGGTCGTCGTGTTGACCTATTACATGACTTTAAGATTTATAAGTAATATCTTTCTAAAATTGTGCTCAAAAAATAAAGATGCCAATATGTCAATAAAGTTTTGAATAATGAAAAAAAAGGAAATTAGAAAATGTATCTCCTGTGTGTGGATGTGTTAACATCTACAACCCCAGGATCAGTATAATGGGTATATAAAGGTCTATGAAGGTGTTACGGAACGATGAAGACGTCCCGTATCCAATGAATAAAATAAAGAAAACGTTAACGGTAGATATATTGAAGGTGTAATCTGTGTACTGTAATCAAATTTCGTAGTGTCAAAACGACGCTAATATAATGTGGTCAAAGCATGATCGATAAAACGTGAGAAGATAACAATGAGTGAGAAAAATACATGTGTTTTAAAACTTGTAACATTTGTATCAATATGACCAGTAGCAGTGATGAATGTATTCAATTTGCAAAATGGTATACATGAAATCATAGTCTCCTTACAAAAAACAGTGTAATTCGAACCGTTCATTTAAACCTTTCGGTTGGAGCGTGTTCAGATGTGTCATCCAAAGTATTTCTCTTCTCAAAAGGTGTTGGGAATTGTCTCTTCCAGGGAGGATAGGTACCTGTTCTAGTATACAAAATCGTAATTGACTGGGATTATGATGATGCTCAGTGAAATGTAAGGCGACTGTGGATTTGGTATTCTTGAGTCTTATGTTGCTTTTGTGTTCAATGATCCTGGTTTTTAGTTTTCTTTGCGTTTTCCCCACATAAGGTAGACCACATGGGCATTTCAGTAAGTATATCACGTTGCTGCTGTCGCATGTGCCTGATACTCGTAGTTTGATTTTTGTTCCTTGTGAGGGATGCAATATTTCACTGCCCTGAATTATGGCGTTACAATTACTACAATTGTAGCACGGAATAGTTCCTCGATGCTTAACTGTGGTAACTTCCTCTTTGGGTCTGAGCAATTCTTTGAGATTACGAGTGCGTTTATACGCAAATCTAGGAGTGTTGTTGAATATTCCTCTGAAATCTTCCTCTTGCGTAAGTAGTGGCCAGTGTTTCCAAATGATTTTCTTGATACTGAAACTTCTGGTAGAGAATTTGGAGACGAATACTGGTCTTTGTGATTCATTTTTGGGTTGAGTTGTCAGTAACTGTTTGCGTTCAAATTTCCGGACTCTTTCCTGTGCTTGATTTAAGATGGTTTCGGGATATCCTCTTTGTCTGAATTTCTGGATGGTAAAGTTTTTGGATTGATTGTAATAATCTGAATTGGAAGAAATTCTTTTGAGGCGTAGAAGTTGTGAAAATGGTAGATGTTGTTTTAGTGAAGGCTGATGAAAACTTGAGAAATGTAAAAAGTTGTTTTTGTCAGTCGGTTTGGTAAATACTTTAGTTTCAAGGTTACCTTCATCGTTAATGACTAAGACATCTAAGAATGGTATTTCCCTTTTATTGATATGATGTGTAAAGCCAATTCTGTCGTCAACCTGATTCAATTCTTCAATGGCTGTTAACAGAAGGGTTTCTGTGCCGTTCCACAGTACAAAAATGTCGTCAATGTACCTTCGACATGATGATATGTCTGTGCCAATTTGGATTGGATAAAATGTGCTCTTGTTCGAATTTGTACATTAAAAGATTAGCGTATGCCGGTGCGGCACAGTTTCCCATGGATGTTCCTGATGATTGAATGAAATATTGATCTTCCCATTTGAAATAACTGTGGTATAGCGTGAAGTGTAATAGTTCCATAAGGAATACTTTGAACATTTCCTCATGGTCACTTGTAGTCAGATAGTATTCTACCGCTTGTAAGCCCAAATCATGGGGTATGGACGTGTACAAAGATTTCACGTCGATGGTACACATGATCATGTCTGCGGTAAATGATTGTCTGTTAGTTTCCAAGAGATTAAGAAAGTGGGTGGTGTCTTTGATGTAGGTACTCATTTTTTGGACTAGTGGTTGAAGGTGCTTGTCTAAAAACTTTCCCACTGGTTCGTGGATAGAGTTTATGGTGGAAACAATTGGACGGAATGGTGGAAAATTAGCATTTTTGTGAACTTTAGGAATCATGTAGATGTAGGGAGTTGCCGGGTTGGATTTGATCAAGTATTCTTTCTCTTTGATACCAATGATTCCTTGAGAAATGGCTGCATTCACTATTAAATTCAGAATGTTCTTGAATTCGGTGGTGGGATCCCTGTCATGTCTTGAGTAAATATTGGTGTCATTAACGTGTTGGTTAACGTTGATGTTATAGAAATCGGTATCCATGATCACAAGGGCGCCGTCCTTGTCGGCTTGTCGAATGGTTATCTCTTTGTTTTTGGACAATTGTTCCAAAGTTTGTCTTTCTCTTTGTTTCAGGTTGGAATTTTTGTATCGAGGTTGTTTGAATGTGTCTTGTACTTCCTTTAAAACAATTTTTTCAAAAACATCGAGAACCTTGTGACTCGTAGGTGGAATGTATTTACTGGGATTCCTTAGGCCCAATAGTTTGTTCTGTGGTTGATCTGCTGAAGGTTCTAGCACATTTGAAAAGAAGTGTCTTAGCCTTAGTGTACGTAAGAATTTGTATACACAGACTTGTGTCTCTAGTAGATTGGAGTGATAAGTTGGTACGTACGAAGTTCCTTTCTGTAATGTCTGCAGTTGGAGGCACGAAATTGATTGTTTTGAGATGTTCATTACTAGGGTTTCTGACTCCTTGTATTCTTGGCTATTGTGTCCGTCATGAGTTTTCTTTTTAGACTTGCTCCTCCTGGTTCTTCTTGTGGGGCGGTGCCCCGTTCTAAAAAAGAAGAGTCTCTGCTTGTGGAAGGCTCCTGATCCTGGGTTACAGGGGCAGATGCTCTGTCTGGTCTCTGGGTGTTCATAGGTGGAGGCTGCTTTCTGTGTTGAGCTTCGTCAGAAGAGGAAGTTTCCTCCGAAGATCTTCCTGTGTTTGATCGTTGTTGCCTACGTCGTGCATATATGTCCGCCCATGTATATTAATAAGTCTTTAAACGCGGAGGAGTGGAACAATGTTCTCAAAGACATTAATAACCAACTTGAAATTTATTCTAAGGAAATCAATGATCGCAAGATCAGGAAATTCAAACGAGACACTACAGATTATCGACTCGGAGAGGTCTATACATGGGCGGACATATATGCACGACGTAGGCAACAACGATCAAACACAGGAAGATCTTCGGAGGAAACTTCCTCTTCTGACGAAGCTCAACACAGAAAGCAGCCTCCACCTATGAACACCCAGAGACCAGACAGATCATCTGCCCCTGTAACCCAGGATCAGGAGCTTTCCACAAGCAGAGACTCTTCTTTTTTAGAACGGGGCACCGCCTCACAAGAAGAACCAGGAGGAGCAAGTCTAAAAAGAAAACTCATGACGGACACAATAGCCAAGAATACAAGGATCCAGAAACCCTAGTAATGAACATCTCAAAACAATCAATTTCGTGCCTCCAACTGCAGACATTACAGAAAGGAACTTCGTACGTACCAACTTATCACTCCAATCTACTAGAGACACAAGTCTGTGTATACAAATTCTTACGTACACTAAGGCTAAGACACTTCTTTTCAAATGTGCTAGAACCTTCAGCAGATCAACCACAGAACAAACTATTGGGCCTAAGGAATCCCAGTAAATACATTCCACCTACGAGTCACAAGGTTCTCGATGTTTTTGAAAAAATTGTTTTAAAGGAAGTACAAGACACATTCAAACAACCTCGATACAAAAATTCCAACCTGAAACAAAGAGAAAGACAAACTTTGGAACAATTGTCCAAAAACAAAGAGATAACCATTCGACAAGCCGACAAGGGCGGCGCCCTTGTGATCATGGATACCGATTTCTATAACATCAACGTTAACCAACACGTTAATGACACCAATATTTACTCAAGACATGACAGGGATCCCACCACCGAATTCAAGAACATTCTGAATTTAATAGTGAATGCAGCCATTTCTCAAGGAATCATTGGTATCAAAGAGAAAGAATACATGATCAAATCCAACCCGGCAACTCCCTACATCTACATGATTCCTAAAGTTCACAAAAATGCTAATTTTCCACCATTCCGTCCAATTGTTTCCACCATAAACTCTATCCACGAACCAGTGGGAAAGTTTTTAGACAAGCACCTTCAACCACTAGTCCAAAAAATGAGTACCTACATCAAAGACACCACCCACTTTCTTAATCTCTTGGAAACTAACAGACAATCATTTACCGCAGACATGATCATGTGTACCATCGACGTGAAATCTTTGTACACGTCCATACCCCATGATTTGGGATTACAAGCGGTAGAATACTATCTGACTACTAGTGACCATGAGGAAATGTTCAAAGTATTCCTTATGGAACTATTACACTTCACGCTATACCACAGTTATTTCAAATGGGAAGATCAATATTTCATTCAATCATCAGGAACATCCATGGGAAACTGTGCCGCACCAGCATACGCTAATCTTATCATGTACAAATTCGAACAAGAGCACATTTTATCCAATCCAAATTGGCACAGACATATCATCATGTATGGAAGGTACATTGACGACATTTTTGTACTGTGGAACGGCACAGAAACCCTTCTGTTAACAGCCATTGAAGAATTGAATCAGGTTGACGACAGAATTGGCTTTACACATCATATCAATAAAAGGGAAATACCATTCTTAGATGTCTTAGTCATTAACGATGAAGGTAACCTTGAAACTAAAGTATTTACCAAACCGACTGACAAAAACAACTTTTTACATTTCTCAAGTTTTCATCAGCCTTCACTAAAACAACATCTACCATTTTCACAACTTCTACGCCTCAAAAGAATTTCTTCCAATTCAGATTATTACAATCAATCCAAAAAACTTTACCATCCAGAAATTCAGACAAAGAGGATATCCCGAAACCATCTTAAATCAAGCATAGGAAAGAGTCCGGAAATTTGAACGCAAACAGTTACTGACAACTCAACCCAAAAATGAATCACAAAGACCAGTATTCGTCTCCAAATTCTCTACCAGAAGTTTCAGTATCAAGAAAATCATTTGGAAACACTGGCCACTACTTACGCAAGAGGAAGATTTCAGAGGAATATTCAACAACACTCCTAGATTTGCGTATAAACGCACTCGTAATCTCAAAGAATTGCTCAGACCCAAAGAGGAAGTTACCACAGTTAAGCATCGAGGAACTATTCCGTGCTACAATTGTAGTAATTGTAACGCCATAATTCAGGGCAGTGAAATATTGCATCCCTCACAAGGAACAAAAATCAAACTACGAGTATCAGGCACATGCGACAGCAGCAACGTGATATACTTACTGAAATGCCCATGTGGTCTACCTTATGTGGGGAAAACGCAAAGAAAACTAAAAACCAGGATCATTGAACACAAAAGCAACATAAGACTCAAGAACACCAAATCCACAGTCGCCTTACATTTCACTGAGCATCATCATAATCCCAGTCAATTACGATTTTGTATACTAGAACAGGTACCTATCCTCCCTGGAAGAGACAATTCCCAACACCTTTTGAGAAGAGAAATATTTTGGATGACACATCTGAACACGCTCCAACCGAAAGGTTTAAATGAACGGTTCGAATTACACTGTTTTTTGTAAGGAGACTATGATTTCATGTATACCATTTTGCAAATTGAATACATTCATCACTGCTACTGGTCATATTGATACAAATGTTACAAGTTTTAAAACACATGTATTTTTCTCACTCATTGTTATCTTCTCACGTTTTATCGATCATGCTTTGACCACATTATATTAGCGTCGTTTTGACACTACGAAATTTGATTACAGTACACAGATTACACCTTCAATATATCTACCGTTAACGTTTTCTTTATTTTATTCATTGGATACGGGACGTCTTCATCGTTCCGTAACACCTTCATAGACCTTTATATACCCATTATACTGATCCTGGGGTTGTAGATGTTAACACATCCACACACAGGAGATACATTTTCTAATTTCCTTTTTTTTCATTATTCAAAACTTTATTGACATATTGGAATCTTTATTTTTTTAGCACAATTTTAGAAAGATATTACTTATAAATCTTAAAGTCATGTAATAGGTCAACACGACGACCTGTACATTTCCATTTAACATATTGTTTTCGCTAAATCACACCATTGTCCAGACAGACATTATCACATTTACGACGGCACAGTCTTTTTTCACTTTTTACAATCACGTGACGAGTGACTCACGATACCGCGAATATACAAGGAAGTAAACACTTCCGAACTTTTAACGCTCGATTCCACCATGCCACTCGACTGACATCCGATTGCGGTAAGACCTTTAACAACCGTAGTCACGGTTTGCACAGCTTCGTAAGATTGTTGTTATACCCTGTTCACTAATTAGCATCGTTCCCCTTTTTTCTAGACAAACTCTTATGGTTTGCCACAACAGACTGATAGAAATTGACGCTTATCTCTTGACAGGTCAGTTTGATCCCCCGTTTTTAAGTTATGGTACCATTTTCAACAAGCAAGCCCTTGTAGTTCGCACTAATCACGTTTAAACAGGAGTTTCGTTTCACCTTTGAAATTTAAGTCGTTTCAGTCACAATTCACGTTTCTTTTCTCTGACAGTGTTCCCACACAAATTCACATGTCCGCCAACACCACATTGCATGAATTTCACAATCTTCATAGTCCGGTACTCTTCCGCTTACAAACCTTTGTACTTTCCTTAATACTACAATGGGTGCTAGCGTAATACGTATTGACAATTTTTTGATGACATTTGTGTTGTACCCGGTTATTTGAACATAATGTTTTATGCTTTCAGAAATGTAAGTCCCCTGAAGAAGGGTTCGCCCGAAATGCATAGGGCTGAAATACTTTGAACTTGATTATGAATTTGTTGACAACCCACATGGATTATACTATGCTTGAAATAGTATGAATGTTAAAGAAATTGTTCACAATTCGAATTAAAAAACAACTTGTCAAAGAAAGCATTATTAACTGGATTACCATTATTTGAATTTTGACAACAACGGAGTGCTGAGTAAAGGACGTTACTCCTACGGGAGACAACGCATTTACATTTACATACCCATTCACACATGCAGACAAGCAATCACACACCAACTCACTCACCTATACAGACAGTCTAACATACATTTACTGTGTAAAGCAGCCACTCACACACATATACACACACTTACCCATACCGCCATTCAAATAGCCTCTAACTTACCCATACAGACGCTTACACACCCCTCACCCATCCATAGAGCCACTCATACAGCCACTCAGTCACCAAAATAGCCACTCACACACTCCCCCACCCATATAGCCACTATCACAGCCACTCACTCACCCATACTGCCAATCACACTCAATCACCAATACATCCACTCACACAGTCATCCACACAGCTACTCACACAAATCCTTATTCATCTAAACATCCACTCAAACACCCACTCACTATGCC
Organism: Triturus cristatus; assembly: GCF_964204655.1. Classification (NCBI taxonomy): domain Eukaryota; kingdom Metazoa; phylum Chordata; class Amphibia; order Caudata; family Salamandridae; genus Triturus; species Triturus cristatus. Next base: position 252,775,381 of record NC_140594.1, read on the forward strand.
TTGGCATTCCTGTGGGAATTCTGCAAAGTTACCAGAAAACCAGTTCCATAACCTGGCAGAGTGACTTGAATCGATGCAGACTTCACTTGCCCATAAAGTATTGACTACATGAAATAAGAGCTATTCTAATCTACATTACATGCTGCCAGTAGATGTTACAATTGAGCTAAAAATTAATTTAGAAAATATTCTGAAAAGTGATCGTCTGCACCATTGTGATAGATTAACTGCTCATCTGTAATTGATGGTGCAATTAGCAATCAATTAGAATGAGAGTTTCTTCTGAAGTTGCCTTGAAAGGTCTCCAAGGCCTCTTATAGACCACGGGGAGAATGGTTGATGGGGAAAGGAGCACAGGGAGACAGTGAATGTGGTAGTCCATGGGTGGACAGTATCCTTGGTGTGTTTTCTTGGGCTCCCGTGCACGGTAGTCTGATGCACTTCTATCGTAAAAGGCTGTGTCCTGCTAAGAAGTGCTTGGCAGCATCGTGGGGGGGGGGCACCTTGTAAATTCAGTCATATATTAGGAAAATGAGTGTCATAAAATACTAGTACAGTAGGTGGAATTCAGATGCAATACCAAAACCAACCGACAGATACATAGCTAAATTGCAACTCAGTCCACACTTACCTATCCACAAGTCCTTTTTGAAAAATTTGAGCCAGTGTGGTGCTTTATGTGGAAAAAAAAACACCATGTCAGCAACTTGAGCATTTGAACTCCGTACTTGATCAGAGGACCGCGTCGGTGAACACTCTGCGGCAGGTGCCGGACTTTTTGCCAAACTTTGTACTCCAAGTGGACTGGGAAGTGTCAAAAACTCTGCAAACTCCACTGGCAGAGCGGAATTAACTGCCCAACCCTACCACTCACACACATTCTAGCACTCAGACACCCACTCCGATACTGATACATACAGTCACACACCCACTCAGAACACATATGTTAAAAGCAGTATCACTCATTACTAGTTTACAAAGAATATTAATTTAACTTAACCAGTAGCTTACTATGTATCTTCAAGTCTCAAGGGCACTAGAAAGCCCATGGCAAGATGGCCAAACTTTAGTTCAGCTCTGCCAGCTGTGCACAACTATCTGGTGAATATCCGACTCATAGACCGTCATTGGAAGCCAAAGAGTAAAGTGTGCATTAAGACAAGACTGTGCCACAATTTGAGCTGAAAACGACATCTGAAAGGTCTGCCTGGTTCATGAATGAGGTGGATCTGTTGCGACAATGCGGGCCACCAAGAGAAAATGGTGACTCTATGCTGATGAGCCCAGTTTTCTGAGCTCCCTGCTATCATGGATGGACTGGAGCGACAGTGAGTAAATTATTATTCCCCCAAGACCAGAGCGGCTTGATTGGTCCATGATGGCAGTGTAGTAAGGGAGCACTGTAGGTGCTCGGTGCGGGATGGGCCCACAGTGGTGGACGGACTTGGGCATCTGAGGGCAGGCCTTGAGATTGCAGAAATGGCCCCAGATGGAAAGCAGTGGGCCTGCTTGTGCTGGGCGATACTGAGGAGGAACCTAATGTGTGGCAGGCCACTCTGTGGGGGTAGTTGTGGCCTCTGCCTGGCCGCTTGTTTGGATGCAGCACTAGAAATACACTGGCTGTATCGATGTGATGTGCCGGCCATGTGTGTCCTGTACCCAGTAACAGTAACAGGTGCTTAGAGACACTATGGTCTGTGGGATATTGGACCATCAGCGGGGTTTGGAACACTGAGTGTGGTGCTTCTGCAATCTTTGCCGAACCAGGAGGTGCGGGCCCAGGGGGACGCTTGCACGCTTCATGTACTGAGATATGTGCATGCTGACTTGCTGAGTGTGAGACATTCAGCTTATCCACAGCGACAAATTCATCAAGGAACACCACTCCCTTGCTTGATATCACTGATTGTGTACCTCAGTGGGCCAGAGCTCCTGGAAGGGGGCAATGGACAAACTGCTGCTGATAAAGTCAGGTCCAAGCCTTAAGGAGTGTAGATCGGGTAAAAAGTGGAGCAGGAATAGAAAACCTGGCCTGGCATCCCCCCATAACTTTAATTGAGAGGTGCGACTTTGAGACCTGCACGTGGCCTACTTGAGGATCCCTATATTGGGACAGCAGAGGTGATAAGGCCTAAGCTGCGTCATTGCTATGCAGGTCTGCAATAAGGAAAAGGACAGAGCACATTAGAGTTTACGGAAGGCCAGAACAATCTGTACTTATAATAAAAACCTCAGACAGCAAGTATTTTTTACAGTGGACGCAGACTACATAAGGCAAGATAATACCGTGGACGGGCCTGCCCATCGCGTGGCCTGTGGTGCCCTGATGTAGGTGGCTGTTTTGAGCGATCCCCCAAACATTGAGCTGCTTGATTGGATATCTGGACCCTTCAGTCGGACTCTGTCTGCTGGACTGTATTGTATGTATTTCTGGTCCCCCCCAAAAGTGTACATAACACGTAAGGGCTGGGCAAAATGGGGATGGCTGATAAAAAAATTTCACACCTCAATTTTGAGTGTAGATGCACTTCCTGGCAGCCACAGCATGCGCTCTAAGACTCTGAGCAGGAGACCCAGCCGCAGGGCACTACACCCCTTGAAGATACACTGCTAGCTATGCAGCAAACCCTGTAGTCCATAGACAATAAAATCAACATGTTAAATCTGAGAATGGACCATGTAGAGGCAAAGGTCGACAAACAGGCTTCACACAACACAGAATCGAAACAGCACATCTCTACTGTGGGGGATGATTCCCAATTAACCACCAATAAATGTTTGAATGTGGAGAAGCTATTGGAGGTAATCCAGGCCAAAAATGGAGATTTAGAGGCCCTCTTGCTGCGGAATAATCTTCTAAATGTTGGGGTTCCTGAATCCTCATGTACTGGTCGCTACTAAGACACTGTACAAAAAATGTTGAAAGATACTTTTGGGCCCAAGCAGCTCCTGACAGCACTAATAGTGGTGAGGGGGCAGAGAACCCTAACAGCACACCCTTCACCTGGCACATTATCAAGACCTTTTATTGCCAGATTGCTAAATTATCAGGATTGAGATGCTGTACTCTGCCTGTCCAGGGGCAAGCAGAATATTCAATAGCAAGAATATGATATAGGCATCTTTCCATATTTCACTACTGCAGTTCCGGCAGCACACAGGGAATTTATTCAGGTCAAGAAAAAACTACAAGCGACTAATTTTTCCTATGCTATGTTGTACGCGGCCCACTTTTGGATTGTGCACAGAAGGAAAACGAAGATGTTTACTACACCGAAGGAAGCCATGGAGTTTTTCAAATCGGTCTGATCCCCCTGAAATAGCCCCTCACACTGCTCGTCCTCACCTTCATCTACACATGAAAAGATAACAGCTATGAACTGTAAGTAAAGGGCCCTTTGTGATGCTTGGGTGTCAATGAATCAGTTCGAGTGCTACTGAGCACTGAGGGAGATCCCTTGAAGACTGCATGGCTGGGCATTGATGGCCCCCGGAGCAGGACCTGGTGTAGGGAGGGTGAACCTATGCAAAACGCTGTTGCTGGCAATGAGAACGCACTATGGCTGGGGATCGATGCTCGAAATATCTGTATACATGCCATTTAAGGAACATATTGCCCATTTGTGTACATATTGGTTTACATAGGTCACCACTTATTCCTAGCCACCCTTGGTCACTGGGAGGGACTTTTTGGCCTCTAGCTGCCCCTTAAGGGTATATATACCCCAAATGTGGGTACAATGTATTGTCATGCTAGAAGTATTAGTTCTTGACTTCTCGTCTACTTGTTGGTTCCTTGTTTTGCATTGTCCTTTGGTATGATTGAGATGCTGAAGTGGGAGAGGGGAAGGGATTGATTATTGTTTGCATTTGCTAAAGTACATTAAAATGTTGAATGCTCATGAGTCACATTATGTTATGATATTGCCTCTGCATACCTTTGTCATGTCTGTACATACAAATAACCTAACACGAAGACAGGGCCACATAATACTGCTGACATGGAATGTAAGGAGGCAGAACTATCCCCCAAAAACATAAGGCAGGTGCTGGCATATCTAGACAGACATCAAGTCTGATGCAGGAAATGCACCTCACGCATACTACTGAACTAAAGGTGGGGGTGAGAAGGGCTAAGGTGAGGGTGGCCTCGTCATGTTCATCATACTACAGAGTCATTCTCTTAATAAAGCAAGGTCTTCAATTCACAAACACTCATTCTGAGTCTGATGAACATGGTCGCTCTATAGTAGTGCAGGGGAGCCTTTGTGACACTACTTTGACTATCATCAATACCTATGGCCTCAACATAAAGGACCCTGAATTCTACTCCCAAAGGTGAAACTGTCTATATGCTCTGAATCTCACAGTGGTCATTTGGGGAGGAGACTTCAACTCATATATAGACCCTATACTAAATCAGTCTGCGTCGACAGACTGCAAAGGAAAACACTAAGGATAATTTGTGACACTATGGAGGAGTATGGGCTCATTGACCTTTGGAGAATGTGGAACCCAGAGACTAGAGAAGGGACATACATCTCAGCAGTGCACAAAGCCTGGTCTAGACTGGATTATTGGCTGGTGTCACAACAGGTGAGCTGATGGACTATGGCCGTATTCCAGTTGCCCAGGACTCTTTCAGATCATTCACCTGTCCTGTTGGAAAAAGCAGTCCCTAAGCACAAACCCACACAATTTCAATGGAGCTGCAGGCATCATCCTTACTAAACCCAGTATTTTACAAGGGTGTGCGGGAGGCGATAGTGCACTACTTTGATAAGAACACATTGGGGGATCTAGAAAGAAAACATGAGGCGTGCCGCCGTACCTAAGATACATTGGCAGAAATCAGAGAGCAAGTTACAGAATATAATAAAAAAGCTGAGCAAGAAAGTGAGGCATATGTCTAGATACTGGGTGGTGATATCCTATGATGAGGCCAGGCAACTAGGTTGAAATTCAGCCAGCAGAATAAAGGAACGGTGGGCACAAGCTCACATCATTGCAATAGAGACCCAGGATGGAGGGATGCACTAAGATGCCCTAACTATCATGCAGCACTTTATGAACTTCTGCTCAATCCTATATGGGCAATGAGAGTCTTCAACTGCAACTGTAACCACTGCATATCTAGATGATGTGACATTGGCATGACTCTCCCTGGGGTTGAGAGCATTTTTAGTAGAATGTTCATGTTAGAGGAGGTACGGGAGGCCGTGAGCTCACTCCCGAATGGAACGGCATCAGGTAGTGACAAACTCCCTTGGGAATTTTATAAGGAATACGCTGCTCTGTTGGCACTGCAGCTGCACAATATATATACACGAAGGCTTACAAGAAGTGCATACTACCCCCAACATTATGTGAAGAACATAGAATAACTCTGGTAAAACAGGAAAAAACCCAGTATGTTGAAAGTCAGTCAGTCAAAGTACTTTATTTCGATAAATAAATATCATAAAAAGGCATAGAAACAGTACAATCAATATTACAGAAGCTCTACAATTCGTATTATCTAAAATGTTTAAAAGAGGGGTCAGTAAGATAAAAACATCATAAAAGTGTCATTTAGCATAAAACATTATTATTCTCCCAAATTTGCCAATGTTATATTTCATATAAATAGTTAAATAACGGACCAATACATTACATTTAAAAAATCTGATTAATGGCAAGCTTCATTTTCTTAGCCCTGACAGCGCCCACTAGAAAACTAGCAACATGGAACATAATCCTGGGGGTCCGCAGTAACTGTAAATACAAAAGGGCAGGTTTGACCTGTATAAACCCCGCCTCCTTTAACCTCTTCGGTGCCCATGACGAGCTGGACTCGTCATGGGCCGAGGTTGCGCTGTGCCCATGACGAGTCCAGCTCGTCATAAACCCCGCCCGCTAATGTAACGGCCGGCACAGGGCGGGGAAAGGGGCGGGCACTGAAGGGGTTAAAATCGGGAACAAATATTTCTTTCTTAATGCCACGTAATGATCACAGAACATCACAAAGTGCATTGTGTCCTGGATCGAGAAATCATCACAATTACACGGCGTTCCATTTTCTGGAGGGCACCAAGTTTGGAAATGACCAAGAGTTAGATGAATCAGATTGAACCGAAAATGTGTAAGTAGAAACCGGTGAAAGGGTTGATTAACAATAGACAGATATAATTCAGGACCCACATGAGTACTCAAAATAATACTGGCCCGCACCGAAGGTTTCTTGTATTCCACTTGTTCTCTTTCTAGACATAACAAATCTTTCATCATACTTTTAATCAGTCCAATATCTTTAACAGTTATTAATTCCGGGGAATAGAAAATATCCAGTCTCCCTACTCTATCAAGACAAGTTTTGATGTAGACTAACCACGCTATTTTATTTACTTTGTCCAGCTGCAGGCAATCTTTTAAAATAGAATGGTTGAGCGGAATTTCTTGGTTCAACCAAGTCTTAAGCCAGGCTAGGACAGGGGCCAGTTTAATCAAGTCTGAGACGTAACCCACACCTAGTTCAGTATGAACGATATGTGTGGAGGTAGACTGGGGGAGAGAGAGAACCGATCTTAAAAATTTGTTTTCCGTAATCTGTATACTCTCCACAGGGCAATGGCCCCATATCGCACTTCCATACGTTGCCACTGTAAGGCATTTTGCTTCATAAATTTTTAACAGAGTGACAATTGGCCTAGCACCAAGTTTGTTCATAAAACCCCGAACAGCAGAAGATGACTTTACAAGGGCGACATTTCTGTTTTTTATCTGGGGGCCCCAGGAACCTTTCTCATCAAAGGTAATCCCTAGGTATGGAAATGTTGTTACTCTACACAATTCTTGCTTCCCACAGGTGAAAGTTTTGGGGGGTTTGTTATTGTTACCCTTACCCATGGTCATGATCTGGGACTTTTTAACATTGATCTTTAGATCCAGGGAGGTCATAAAGACCTCAAAGGCGTCCAGCAATCGTTGGAGGCCAACGCCAGTACGAGAAAGCAGGACCGCGTCATCAGCGTATAGGAGAACCGGGATGCCAAGCTTTCCTATGCGTGGGATGTCCTGAGTAGCATCTTTTAGTGTAGATTCCAGGGCATTTATGTAAATAGTAAAAAGGAGGGGAGCCATAATGCACCCCTGCCTAACTCCCCTTTCTGAGTTAAAGTGGCTAGTACATCGCCCCGCAGAAGTAACTCTAACTGCGGCTGTTAGGTCAGTATGTAAATCAGCTAGGAGGTAAACTATAGCCTTGTCCAATCCCAAATCAAGTAAAATTTTCCAAAGTTTAGATCGATTGACAAGGTCAAAGGCTGATGAGAGGTCCATGAACCCCAGATACATGGCTCCCTCCTTCGCCTTCGTGTATTTCTCTATTAATAAATACAAGTTCAAGCCTTGATCTATAGTGCTCCTTTTCGGTCTAAAACCGTACTGTACATCTGCTAGGACCCCTTTCTCTGTTAGCCAATCATTTAATTTAGTTAAAATAACACGACCCAGAATTTTCACGGATGAATCGATCAATGAGATCGGCCTGTAACAGGATGGGTCTTGCCTATTACCCTTTTTGAACACGGGTATAATTATAGATTTCTTCCAGGAGGGCGGGATTTTATCAAATGCGAGAGTATTAAAAACCTTACATAATACCTTAGACCAAAATTTAGGAAAACTTTTAAAAACGTCCCCAGGTACCCCATCTGGGCCCGGTGCTTTGTTTTTAATGGTCAGGTCTATAGCCCTTTCTACATCTATGGCTTAAAAAATCACTGCATCCTTGATAGAGCGGGTTTCCCCGCCTTCGTCTTCTAGAATTCTGTCAAGGGGGCCAACGTTCGAGTATATCTGACTGAAGTGTTTAATCCAGCCCTCATCTGGGATATTTGCCTCCAAAGGAGTATTAGTTCCATCCGAAAAAAAGGGTTGATTTATTACTTTCCAAAATAAACCACTGTTTTTTAAGGTTTCTGGGTCTAAAAGTTGACTCAAGGCGTTATCTTTCAAAGTCCTTTTCCTTTCTAGAATAGTTTCTTTATACACTTTCCTGGCATTAGCGATGTCTGCTCGATCTTTAGGGATAGTTTTTAATGCTTTTAGTAGTACCCCATGCGCTTTAGAACATTTTTTGTCAAACCATCTGTTGCCCTCTGGCACCTTCTGACTAGATTTGACCTGGAGACTACGATTAATTTCTATACAGATCTGATCAAATGCCAGTATGACCTCCTTAGGATATGGACTTTCCGATAGACATATAGAAACTTCATCCTCCACTTTTGCTAAGACCTCTTTATGGAATGTTTCAGGGACTATTTTAGTCCACTTCAGTCTTCGATTCTGGTCTTTGACTTTAAGGTTCAAGCCACCACTCACTATTATTGATTTGAGAGAAATTAATTCAGTATTCTTAAAAACAAGTACAACAGGATTATGATCACTAAAAACTGACACCTCAGTACAATAATTTAGCACATGATTTAACAAAAAAGAAGACAGATAAATATAATCTATAATAGTACCCTTTTCTTTGCCTTTAAACGTAGGAGACCTATTTTTCCCGTCTCCACAACCTGACTCGTATAATTTCCATTTTGCAAGAAAAAGCTCAAGACAATCACCCTGCCTCGTATGTTCTGGGTGAGTAGTTGAGGAAAAGGGGGGGCCTTCATCATCCCCCCTAATGCATGGTAGGGTACATGGATGTATGTTAAAGTCCCCTAGTAACATTAACTCAAAGGAATTTACATTTCTACCATAGACTGACAAAAATTTGTCCAAGTCATCCAAATTTTGACTGGTGCATTCACTAGCATGTGAGTTATAAAAATTTATAAAAAGGATCTTGACCTTATCATAAGTAGAAAGCGCAACAATTAAACAATTTACTGAGCCCGAGGGGCACTGAGTTAAAGTACCTTTAATATCCAGTTTGAAAAGACTTAATAGGCCCCCCTTAGGTCTTCCTGCCATACTATTGGTGGCTGGGATACAAAAATGACAATAGCCATCCAACGCAAAGCTGTTCATTTGGTCCCAAGTCTCTTGTAAGGCAATGACATCAAATGATTTTAGTGTCCTTTCCCATTCGGCTATCCCAGTCTTACTCTTTAAGCCAGCAATGTTCCATGAGGCAATCTTAAGGGACTGTGCTGGAGACTGAGAAGAACTCTCCAAATCAATGGGCAGTCAATCGTTCTCCTCCAGGGTAGATAAGGCGGCATACCGATTATGAAGAGGTAGGGTATTTATGGTCTCCCCATTAATCGGCTGAACACGTTTTAATTCCCCACTGACTTGAGACCGGGACATATTCACAGAGACATTCTGGGTACGAGCAACCATCCCTCTTCCGTTCTCATATAAAGGATGCCCTTGCACATTCAACGGACGACAATGGGTATTAACCACATGATTATAGAAAAAGCCGAGAGGTCTAACACAAACCGCATTTTCTGGGGCTGGCAAGTTGGCAGCTCTGAGGAGAACTGTTGCCACATGTTGCGGATGTCTAAAATTTATGATGATACAGTCACCTCCTAGATTTTTAGGGCCATTTCCAACCCAACTAACTCTGCGGGTAAATAAGATGTCGTTAGCAAGGGCGCATGGGAATCCACAATTCTTATTCAACCAAGCAAGTGTCTTGTTTTTAAGAGCATGGTATGTTTCTAACCCTGAACCACTCATACATGGGTCAACCTCTGGGACATTTGTTAGGACCACAGTATATGGTGCACACTCTGGCGGGAGATTAATAGAGTTATGGCTCTTGGAATTACCTCTTCCAGCAGGGACTGCCCCTCTTATAGTATCCCGAGTGCTCCTTTGTGTTAATTGTGATAGACTAGATGTATTATGTGCACCTGCTGACGATATGAACACAGCTGGGGCATTCGGCACAGTTACTGTTATTGGAGCCTGAGCAATAGCCCCCATGCTCTCCACCCTGTTACTGACTATGGGGGGTATAGCTGAGCCCGCTAGGCGATTATCCATGAGGCCTGTTGAATCTCGATGAGGGCCCAAAGAGACAGTGGACCGAGTCAAACAGGATTCAACAAGACCTTCTAAGCTAGTAACCCTAAGAAGCACCGATTCAACCTTAGCCACCAGCGGACTAATCAATAGTTCCAGTTTTGACTCAAGCATTTTAACTAGAATATCAATTTGACTTGAGTGCAGGGTCGTACCCTCTGTGCTATTAGTAGGCTCAGTAATATTACCCCTATTGGTAGTTGTTTGACCAGTTGTTTTAGTCTTCCAGCCCCCCACTTTCTTAACAGGCCCCTTCCGGCATGTATGCACCACTCTCCTAGTAGGAGATTGAATTGGGGAGGACCTTCGTATTGATAATAGATCCTGTACTTGACTAGGTTCGGAACAACAATCCTGCTCTGTCACAAGTACAGTGTTTAGATCAATCTCGTCATTAGATGTGGTCGGGGGAACTATGTATCATTGATGAGGGTGATGGGCACTGCCTTGTTGGAGATGTATCTGGACTGACCCTACTTAATGATAATCTCCTGTCATTGTTAATTTTGCTAACAACTTTGACAAGATAGTTATCCAATGTCCTTGAGTCCTTAGTAATGTCAGTTTTGGAGGACCTCAATCTGGACATGGTAAAAACAGCAGAGACACCGACTAACTAAAAAATGGTCCCTCAGTAAGTTAGCCGGTACCCAAATGTTCAGAAGTCCCCCTTGTTTGAACACGTCCAACAAATATAGTTCACTCAGTATTACACAAAGGGTAACTGCATACGTTACTGAATACAGGCCATGGTCCAGGTTTCACTACCTTAGTTGTCCGCAACGATAGTCCTGTGGCCCTGCCCTGCCTCTTCCTGCCCTGGACGGCCACAGACGGCCCGCCCTCTGCCCGGGCTCAGCCCGGCGTCGCCCGCGCGCGTCCCGCGACGCGGAGGAAGCCTTGCTCTATGTAGCGCCTCCGGGCGCGATGTCCGGCGGATGTGGGCGTGGCGGGGAGGGATGCTGGGTCCTGTAGTTGTCTCCCAACTCCCAACTGCGGCCTCGAGTGTTAGGAGGCGGCGGGAAAAGCTGGCGACCAGGAGAATATGCGGGCTGCTCTCGTGAGCCCAGGTAGGAGCTGCGCTGTGTTTCCGTTAAGTAGATTGGCTCCGGAATGACCCCCCGCTCCACCGAGGGAGCCTTGCTCTAGTAAGCGCCTCCGGGCGCGATGTCCCGTGGATGTGGGCGTGGCGGGGAGGGATGCTGGGTCCTGTAGTTGTCTCCCAACTCCCAACTGCGGCCTCGAGTGTTAGGAGGCGGCGGGAAAAGCTGGCGACCAGGAGAATATGCGGGCTGCTCTCGTGAGCCCAGGTAGGAGCTGCGCTGTGTTTCCGTTAAGTAGATTGGCTCCGGAATGACCCCCCGCTCCACCGAGGGAGCCTTGCTCTATGTAGCGCCTCCGGGCGCGATGTCCGGCGGATGTGGGCGTGGTGGGGAGGGATGCTGGGTCCTGTAGTTGTCTCCCAACTCCCAACTGCGGCCTCGAGTGTTAGGAGGCGGCGGGAAAAGCTGGCGACCAGGAGAATATGCGGGCTGCTCTCGTGAGCCCAGGTAGGAGCTGCGCTGTGTTTCCGTTAAGTAGATTGGCTCCGGAATGACCCCCCGCTCCACCGAGGGAGCCTTGCTCTATGTAGCGCCTCCGTGCGCGATGTCCGGCGGATGTGGGCGTGGCGGGGAGGGATGCTGGGTCCTGTAGTTGTCTCCCAACTGCGGCCTCGAGTGTTAGGAGGCGGCGGGAAAAGCTGGCGACCAGGAGAATATGCGGGCTGCTCTCGTGAGCCCAGGTAGGAGCTGCGCTGTGTTTCCGTTAAGTAGATTGGCTCCGGAATCTTATAGACCATATTCTTTACAAAATATTGATTAAAAAATAATAGCTTCTAAATTCCAACCACTCCTCCCCATACTGGTATTGCCAGATCAATCAAGATTTGTTCCTTATTGGTCTACACTGCACAACTTGCGTACACTATTCGCAGTAATGAATCAATTAGATCCTTCACTCAAAGCAGAGGCTGTAATCTTAAATGCTGCAAAAGCTTTTGATTCTAAACATGTTTACTGTTCTGCAGGGTATGGGCATGTCCAAAGTGTTTCTGCAGTGGATACGTCTACTATATATAGCTCCTTCGGTGAGGTTGTGCACCAATGGCAATGTGCCAAGCTTAATAAAGATATGTAGAGGAACGCAGCATGGCTGCCTGCTGTCTTTACTCCTGTTTGGCAATGCATTAGAGCTTTTGGCATACCGGGTAAGATAGAAGCATGTAGAGGCGGCACTGGGGTTTCGTCAATGCCCACTGGTTATCTCCCTGTATGCAGACAACATGGTGTTGTACATTTGAAACCCAGATGCACAACTCGCACCTCTCATACGTGAGTATATATGGTATGAATGGTACTCAGATCTGAGTATAAATTGGAACATATAAACAGTATTTCCTATCACACACGTACTGAGCCCCTCACACTTGACTTTCCCCTGGAGTGGAGCATGGAATCCATTAGGTACCTGGGTGTGTGGATACACAGAGTTCCATAGATTGTTCTCAAGCAGAATTATGGGCAAGCGATTTCTAAACTAGAAGACCACGTAGCTTGATGGATACACTTCCCTCTATCGCTAGCTGACAGAGTGGCATCATGAACATTGTTATATTACCCAGGCTTTTTATACCTGTTCACAAATATCCCAGTCATTCTGACAAAGGCATTCTTCAACACTCTTAGATCCTGTATGAAAACATTGGACCGGAAACAACCCATATACAGCTGGGATATGCTTACCAGGCCCTATGAACAGGGAGGATTTGGTGCTTCAGACATGTACCTATGCTAACTCTGTTCACAGGCACACTTTGCCCATTATTGGTACTTCCCAATTACATATGTGTCACTCCAGGGGATAGAGGGAGATGATGCACACCAACATCTCTCAGAGTCATACTACCACTAGTCTGGACAGACGTTACTTGGTTAGAAATTAACACAATACCTAGCACTACTACAGCATGGTGGGGGTTTAGTGTTAGAGCAGGAAAACCTGATGTTTGCACCAGCATTCCCATTGATATACTACCCAGCTATCTCAGTTACCAGAGAAACTAAAGCATTATCCATGTTATTGGAGGCTGGGTTTATGACGTTCTGAGATGTGTATCGAGGGGATCGATTTATTTTACTAGATGATTTTACACAGATACTAAGGAGCAACTCACTACTGGTCTTCATCTACCACCGTCAAGGGAAAGCACTAAAGGTATTATATCCCCAATTCCCAGAAGTGCCCCCTTATTGGTGGTGTTACTGATGTTGCTTACCAACAGCTCACACAAACAAATAATAGCAAGATTATATAACTCTACATATAGGGATGCACTTGCTGATAAGGTGAAGCCCTTGGACAGCTGGAATGCTGTGTTGAGTGCACCCCTACCCCAGAGGACTGGAGCTACTGCTTTGCACTTACAAGCTGATTTACAGCAAATTGTAATCACAAAATCATACATTGTAAGTATCTGCATCAGTTATACTACACTCTTTTCCAATTGTATGAATTTGGTTTACATATCCATACCCAATGTTTGCAAAGGTGCACTCCCAATGCAGATTTTGTGCACCTGGTTTCAGTGTGTGAATTAAAACATCATTATTGGAAGCAAGTAACCCAGTCCTTATCTGGCATGGTGGTGGAAAAAGTGGACTGTAACCCAAATATCTGCGTTTTGGGACTTGTCAAACCCTTGCAGCCACCTAATCATAGACTGGTGGCAATAACCTTGTTGCTGGCAAAAAGAAGGGTATCCCAACACTGGGGGAAAAAGGCAGCACCCAAGTTTGATCAATGGTTGGCTGATGTGGCATACTGCAAATAACAATTAGACAGCCCTGGCGAGTAAGGCCATCAGAGAAAAGGCTTCATTTCCACACACCAAATTTGGATGGGCCGACATGTAGTTTTTTTCACTTTTCCTTACCAGCAGGTAAGGCCTGGCACTAAGGAACAGTAAAATTGCCGTAATGCTCCCCCCACCATGGCAAAAGAAACCATGTCAAAAGACCCCATGGTGGGGGGAGCATTACATTTTTTCTATTAAAAATGAAAATCCTGCTGTTTCAGGTTTTTTTTTGCAACAAAAAAAGATTACTTTGTGCATTAGGGCTGTGTCCTGCTGCCGAAGCCCCATAGCAATGTGCATTGCCAGGAACCTCTGTCAAAGTGGGTCCTGGCAATGCTTTTATAAATGACTGCCTGCTTGGTTATAACTGATGAACTTCCATGTTGTTTTTGTTTAAAACATTACGTTGTCACTGAAATTTTCCCCTAACTACATTGTTAGTTTATTCTTTGTTTTTCTACCCTGCCCTACCCAACGTAAAGTCAACACCCTGCTGCACACGTCCTTCAGCTGTGCATGGAAGGGGGTTGACTGCAGGGCCTGGCCTGTGGCAAGGCACTGCGTCCAACCCCCCCTAGCAGCCAACCCCCTGCAGCTGATGACCATGCATGCCATAAGGTTGGCCACAGGGCTTAGCCTATGAGCAGCCAACCCAAGTCACGCACAGCCTTCTGACATGCTGTTATACCTGTCATTGCTTGGTAAGGCTGTCTTCCCCCAAACATTTTACCTGCTTCCCTCCATTGCTTGTTGTATCTTTTTGTTGGCCTTAGGATTCTGAGCACTGTATCACAGCTAACCAGTGCTAAAATGCTTAAGTGCATGTGCTTCTCCCCTAAACATGGTGACATTGGTGTATACATGATTGGCATATTTAGTTTACCTATACGTCCCTTGTGAAATGGGATACCATATACCCAGGGCCTGTAATCTAAATGCTACTAGTGGGTTTATAGCACTGGTTGTGCTACCCACACAAGTAGCCTTTCAAACCTTTGTCAGGCCTGCCTTTGCAGGGCCTTATGTGCAGTTTAATGCCACTTCGACTTGGAATTTAAAACCACTTATCAAGCCTTAAAATCCACTTTTATTACACTTATGTCTCACCTAAGGTTGGCCCTAGGTAAGATGCTGTGTAAGTAAAAGGAAGGACATGCATTTTTAAGTTTTACACGTCCTAGTAGTGACAAACAGCTAAATTCATTTTTTACTACTGTGAGGGTTACTCCTTTAATAGGCTAGCATTGGGAACTCCTTAATACACTTTTACACTGTGATTCCTGATCAGAAACAAAAAGCTAAATCATGTTTCATAGCTTTGAAATGGTAATGATAAATCATCTTTACTGGTAAAGTTGAAGTTAAAATTACTATTTTAGAAATGCCACTTTTAGAAAGTGGACTTTTCTCTGCTCTTAACTTAGCTCTGTGTGCCTGCAGCCTGTCTCCAATACAAGTCTGGGGTGGGTGACAGTTACATTTTGTGCATTCCCGCCAGTCAGGCACAAACACAAGAAGGATAGGTGTGATAGTGAGCTCATTTGCAAACATCTACATTCTGATAGCTCTTCCTGGGCAAGAGGAGGGAGAGGGAACTGACACTTACATCTGAATAGGCAACGTCCTGTATCTCACAAAAGGAGCTGATTACCCCCTACAGTTAGCCTGTCAGACAGGGCTGGGATAAAAGTGGACCTGTGTACTTAAATGGCTTGCTTTCAAGTCACCCACTTCAAAGTCAATCAAGAAAAAAATGAAATCCTCCTCATCTCCAACAAAGATGGAAACCCGCAAATCGTAGAGTGGCTGAATGCAATCGATGCTCTCAATGGTAATCTCACCCTGGCTAACTCAGTAAAATCACTAGGAATCACCCTCGACCAGAAACTAACCATGACCAAACACATTAAGACATCCGCGAAGAGTGCCTTCCTCAATCTGAAGCTTCTCAACAAAATTAAACCCTTCATCCCGCCCATGGACCTCAAACAAGCCACCCAATCACTGGTGTTATCTAGACTGGACTATGGGAACGCAGTTCTCTCCGGTACAGCTCTCTCCCACTTTGCGCCACTCAAAACAACTCTCAATGCTGCTGCCAGAATGGTCACCGGAGAAAAAAAATATGACCACTTATCTCCTGCACTCAGAGAACTAAAATGGCTCCCATTGGAAATGCCTGCCAGCTATAGAACTGCCTGCCTTACACACAAAGCATTGCACACAGGGAAAACCGGAATACCTGGCCTCCAAGCTCAAGAAAACTGGCCAGTCAAGAAACCTCAGGAGCTCCAACACCCTCTTACTTATCCCTTTGAAAACACGCAAGCAAAAAACTGCGGCACGTTCCTTCGCAGAAAAAGCACCCAAAATCTTGAATTCCATCCCGGTTGATATCGGGACTATTCCCTCCTTCATAAAAATCAAAAGACTTCTAAAAGACCTATACCTAAACCATGCCTTCCCAAACTGAAATGCAAAACACAAAAGCCTGCACTCTGCAGCCACCAGGCAAATGCTCCATCACTCCCTACCTCATCCCCAACCCCTAACCTCCTCCTCGTCCTTCAACTCTCGGAGGAAGACTTAGCCCAAGACTTTGTCCACACATCGAGACTACCTTGGAACCTCTCTACCTCAATGCGCCCCTCGGACACACAGCACACTGGAACTTTTGAATACTTCTGTTTACTTTTGTCTCTTTTCTGTAGGGGTGGGCGGAATTTGTGAAAGCGACTTTCGCAAATTATCGCAAAAATGTTAAAAATCTCCGCAAACAAGGGGAATTATCGCGAAGATACGGAAGTTTTTTTCCCACCCGTTCGCGATATTTTTTGCATGGTTGCGGGTCGCTAACTTACCCCTGCGGTTGCTCGCGGGCGCGGCCATCTTGTTTTCAGTTGTCTCGCGGTGCATGATCGCGAGAAAAAAGACGTGATCGCGCGACGCATGACGTCACTGCGGACGCGAACTGTCGCGAGACAGCGCAAATGGCTAAAACAATACAACATCTCATGGAGAACGCGACTGGATCGGGAAAACTTGTCGGCAAATGCGGGGATTCAGGTAAGGCAATCGCGCGCACGCGAGAATGTATTATTTTACAGCGCGAGCAAGAACCAAATTATCGCAAAGCTGCGGAATGCGGAAATTTTGACATTTCCGCACTCTCCGCGGAACGCGGAAATGCCAAATTATCGCAAATTCCGCGAACGGAACGGAAATTTTGCCCAGGCCTACTTTTCTGTGATTTTTCTCCTATATGCCGTGAAGCGCTCCGATACCTTTGGGTCTGGCTAGCGCTATATAAAACCTCTTAAATAAAATAAATAAATAAAAAGTCACATTTGTGTATATCTACTGTGGATCTGTCTCTACCAAGACAGTCACCACTGGACTTGTGAAGAACTCTGCCAGGAGGAAAGACTGCTATGCTCTGAGGAGTGCCACTCTGCTTGACTGACTGTTCTGAAGAAACTGCTTCTCTGCTTTGCTGAGCTGCCCTACTGACTTCTGATCTCTGTTCTGCTGAGGAAAAGGACTGGACCCATCTCACTTGAACCCAGAATGATTCCAATGGCTTGCTCCCTCTACAGATGTTTCAGGGCAATCAAAGGCTTCCTGCAACCATGCTGCTGCTGAACTCTGCCCTCTCTGCCATCTATGAGTCCTCCCTTGGCTGAGATGCCAATCCAGTCCTGGGCTTCAGAAGTTAATTCTGAAGATGTTTTGCTTCAAAATCAAGACAGTGACGACTTTGTGCTGAAACTGATGCATTGCCCTTCAATGCTCATGCAGGAGACAATCTAAGATATTAACTCAACGGACTACGTGGCTCTATGTGATCAACAGTGTGGCTCAACATCGACACAGAACCTGCATCGTAAACGGGATCAACATCAAAGCCTTCATCAACTGTGTGAAACAGTGGCGACATTTCGCATCCATCCGCGGGATCGACAATGATGAGGCAACTCCTTGCATCGAGTCTTCGATGCCGACACTAGTTCCATTCAAGGTACTTTGTAATTGGGTGCTGACTGAGCCCTCAATCGCAGTCGGCCTGAACTTTGGATCTACCCCGGTCTAGCACAACCTCAAGTAACCCCTTAGTACTATTGACTTCTAAGCAGTATTTTTGGTTTATTCTTTAAAAAATCAGAACTACAGTTCTAATTATTGGATTCTTGTCTTCTTTATATTGATTTTCTCCTACAGATATTCTCTTTTATTCTAAACCAGTGTGGAATATTTCTGTGGTGTGTGTGTGTGAGTTGCACAAATACTTTACACATTTGAAAGATTTGACTGCTGTGTGCCAAGCTACCAGATGGTGAGCACAGGTCTTTTAGTATGGATCTAGCTTATCCTGACTAGGTTTGTAGTCCCTACTTGAACAGGGTGCATACCTATGCCAACTAAAAATCCAATTTCTAACACATGTGCAGTTGGTTTTGCAGGTCCTGGACAAACTCAGACAGACTTAGCGACTTTGTCAAAGAGTCACAACACCAACATATAAAAAGTGAGCCTATTGGCTATAGCAAAGGGTGAGCATATCAATATTTATAAGGCAGATCTATTATCTTTCTCCACAAATCACCAATATTTTTTATCTAATGTATATTTCAGTAATTCACATAATGCAATGTTTATAAATAATGAATATTATAAACATGTTAATAAACTGAGTCTTTCTCTTTAAATTGGTTTTATTATTATATTTTGAGAATGAAAAATGGTAAAATAAATAGAGACCTATTTATGTTTAAAAAACAAAACAAAACCAACATGTCTTTGAGTCTTTGTTAACATTTTCCAGCCCAGAAAATTAAATCAGAAAAACAACCACAAGAGGGTCTTGCACTCTAACTGAACAGAATGGAGCTTCAGATAAAATCTGATCTGGTACTCTTGCAACTGGGAAGTCTAGGTGGGAGACATTGAGACACTGGACCTCCTATAATCAGGCAAAGCAGTATCTCATCTCGGGATACTGATTTGTCCAATTTAGTTTCAGTGCCAGAGAGTTCTAAATGATTCTCTATGCCAATGATATTGATCACGCCTTATTATGCAATGATGTTGTCCTTCACATTCTAAAAGTAGCATTTCTCCCTCCTACCAATGCTATCAGGAATTTGAGAATCTCATTATTGTCATCAGCAAAATTGGTAGAAATAAGAAAGCATAAGATCTCCTAATGTTTACATTTACTAATGGCCTAATTCACAAAGGAAAAAGTACGCTTTTGTGAGTTTAATTTTACTAATAATAATTTTTTTTGACTGCAGAGATTCTGCACTCTTGGCTAGGACCCCACACAAAGAAAGATTTGCCTGTACACAGTTATAAAATTACTATTAGCAAAATTAAACTCAGAGTTTGTGAATACCAAAAACTTTTAAACTTACACAAAAGTGTTAGTTTACCTTTGTGAATCAGGACCTAAGTGTGTATTTGTTCACCAATGTTTACCATCCAATGTTAGTGTCAATATTATTACATTTTGATAAATATTGTTTGGGTACTGGTAGCATGACATATTGCAGTTATGAAGGACAGTTTGAATAATTTAGACCCTCTATTGTACTTGAATTTTAATTAAATATGCACACTGCCTTTTTCATCACCTTTATTTTTACACTGCACAGTAATATTTATGTATAAATCCAAAAATATGTATTCCAATTGATATATTTGTGTATGCATAATTATTAAATAAAACTAGGATGTGTAATTGCTTTGGCTGCCCCTCTTTTCTTACATTGGGTGTTGATGGAATTGGTAGACTTAGAATCTAACACAGTGTTTTTTAACCTTTTGACTTCTGAGGACCCCATTTAAACATTACCGGAACCAGGGTACACCCGCTGAAAAAACATTGGAATTTGGGGGCCCCCACTGAGTCATTACTGGAAGCCAGGGCCCTGAGCCTCAACAACTTCATGATTCCAACCACAAAACAATACACAAATGATTAAATATTTAATTTAATTCACAAACAAATAAATACAAAAAAATGCTGTTAATTTTAATTGGATGGTAGGAGCTTTTCTAAATTCAATTAAGGCCATCCATCATCCACATTATATTCTGTTTGATGCACTTGCACTGCTCCCACAAATCAATCTGAGAATACCAACTTAATTTTTATTCTGCAATTTCACATTTCTTCACAGTTACATAAAATTTTCAAATGATCCGGTTTAAATGTGTATTTTGTATTTATATACACTGTATTATTCTATTAACCCCTTCGATGCTCATGACGGAACGGTTCCGTCATGAGCATCGGTTGAGCTGTGCTCATGACGGAACCGCTCCGTCATGAGCACAGCCCCTGGGGGAAGCGCTGGCGCTCCCCCCCTGGGGCATCGATCATGCCCCCACAGATGGGGATGGCAGCGGAAGAGTTTCCGCTGCCACCCCCGAGCCCCCCCACGCTTCCTGGTGACGTCAGCGCGCACAGCGCGCGCTGGCGTCATCAGGAAGCGTTGGACGCGCTGGAATTCATTTCTTCCAGCGCGTCCAACGGATCAGGTAGGTGTTTTGCTGCGGTGTGGCGGGGGGGGGCGGAATTCCAGGGCCTTGAGGCATCGGGGGAGAGGAAAGAGTATTTCCTCTCCCCTGATATCTCAATGCTGGGCATTCCTGTTCCACGATCGCGCACAGCGTCGCGATCGTGGGACAGGAATGCCCCCACTAGACCCCAGGGATGTTGTTTTCGGCCATTTGGGAAGCGACCCCATGGGCAAGGGTCGCTTCCCTGGGGGAAAATTTTTTGACAGACTTTTCTGCCCCCCCTGGGGCAGATCGGTCCACTTTCGGTCCGTTTCTGCTCCCAGGGGGGGCAGAAAAGCCCACTAGACACCAGGGATGTCGTAATGATGATATGGGAAGCGACCCCTTGGGCAAGGGTCGCTTCCCTGGGGGAGAATTTTTGCAAAGACTCTTCTGCCCCCCCTGGGGGCAGATCGGTCCATTTCCGGTCCGTTAAAAGCCCCCTAGACACCAGGGAATTTCGATATATTGATATGGGAAGTGACCCCTTGGGCAAGGGTCGCTTCCCTGGGGCTGAATTTGGGAGAATTTGTGCACAGACTTTTCTGCCCCCCCTGGGGGCAGATCGGTCCACTTCCGGTCTGTTTCTGCCCCCAGGGGGGGCAAAAAAGCCCACTAGACACCAGGGAAATTCGCAATTTTGTTATGGGAAGCGACCCCTTGGGCAAGGGTCGCTTCCCTTGGGGAATAATTTTTGCACAGACTTTTCTGCCCCCCCTGGGGGCAGATCGGTCCACATTCGCTCCGTGTCTGGCCCCAGGGGGGGGGGGGCAGAAAAGCCCACTGGACACCAGGGAATTAGTGTAAATAAAAATGGAAGTGACCCCTTTGGCAAGTGTCGCTTCCAGGGGGCAATTTTTATAATATGTATTTGGCCCACCCGCCCCGGGACAGAGTAGCCTTTTTTTTCCTGCTGTTTTCTGCCCCACCTGGAACATAACGATTGACCATTTGGGTAGTAACATAGAATGTTGTTATGTTTATTGGTTTTTTTTTGTGAATTGCAATAATAATGTTTTTTTTTTTTACTTTTTTGTTCTAGGTGAAGGCTTTTGCTCTTTGCAGTTTGCCGTGTTTCTGGCGGTTCTGCTGTTTGTGTAGTTTGGTAAGAGACTCTTTTTTGTACAATGTAAATGTGTTTGATTTCTCTGCATGAATTTTTTTTGCAAATGGTGTAATAATAGCAGTATGTTTGTTTTTTGAGTGTCAAAAACTTTTTGCATTGGTTCTCGATGTGTATTTTGTTGTCTTGTGAGTAATGTGTTTTTTTTTTCTTCTTTCTAGTTTGATATCGTTGGTTTTTGCTGTGTCACTGCAGAGTTAGTTTCTGGTGAGTGCAGCTGTCTCTTGTAATTGGATTGTATAGTTTTTGAGTACATTGATCTTTGTGATAAAGGTACACATTTCTTTACTTACTTGGTTTGCACATTGGTGGTTGTTGTTGACTTGTTTGTGCAGTCTTCTATCTTAGTAAGTATAATGGCTAGCCGCAGGATGACTGCTCAGCAGGTTGTTGGTTTGCTGTTTGAGTCTTCCTCTGATATTGGTTCAGAGACTGACTCTGCATCTGAGGGAGAGGAGGCAGGGGACGATTCTGGCAGTGAGTTGTCTCTCCGAATGGAGTCATCGGATGATGAAGATACTCTTAGTGCGGATGAAGTGCCTGTGTTAGAGGAGGAGACTGATGTGCCACTAGTGCGGCAAGAGGCATCTGGGTTGCAGGCTGGGGCTGCAAGGCTTCCCGTTGGTGTAGTGCGGCAAGAGGCTTCTGGGCTGCAGGCTGGGGCTGCTAGGCTTCCCTTTGAAAGTGATGACCTCTGGGTTGCCCCTGGCATGGTGCAGCCGGCATTGCTAGAGTTTACTGGTGTTCCAGGGTCTAGAGTGAATACTGAAAACTTTTTGCCGGTCAATTTTTTTCAGTTGTTTATGGATGATGTGTTTTTTGCAGAGATTGTTGAGCAGACTAATTTGTATGCCGAACAGTTTTTGAGGGACAACTGTGCCAGTCTTAAGCCACACTCTAGAGCTACCCGGTGGACTCCCACAAATGTTGAAGAGATGAAGAAGTTCTTGGGTTTAACTTTTTTGACGGGCTTGCTAAGGAAACCATCAATGTCTTCATATTGGTCTAGCAGTCCCTTGATGGCAACGTCTATTTTTCCGGCAGTCATGAGTCGTGACAGGTATTTGCTACTGCTTCGGATGATGCATTTTGTTGATAATGGTTTAGCGTTGCCACGAGATCACCCTGACTGTGACCGTCTTTTTAAGATTAGGCCTGTCCTTGATCACTTTGTTGATCGATTTCCTGAGATCTATGCTCCTGGGAAACAAATTGCAGTGGATGAGTCTTTGGTGTTGTTCAAGGGCCGCTTGGTTTTTAGGCAATACATTCCTAGTAAGAGGGCACGCTATGGAATAAAGCTGTATATGCTGTGTGACAGTAGGACTGGATATGTCTCTAATTTCAGGGTGTACACCGGTAAGGAATCTAGGTTTAACCTCCCTGGTTGTCCGTCCACTTTTGGAGTGACTGAGAAAATTGTTTGGGAACTTGGAAGAGGATTTTTTAACAAAGGCCACCATTTATATGTAGACAACTTCTACACTGGTGTGCGGTTGTTCAGGGAATTGGCCAAAGTGGACACTCTTGCTTGTGGCACAATCCGCTCTAACCGTAAAGGTTTCCCGAAAGAACTTGTGTGTCAAAAGCTTGTGCGGGGACAGTGCAGTGCATTGCGTTGCCAGGAGCTTCTTGCTGTGAAGTTTACAGACAGGAGAGATGTCTACATGCTGACTACCATCCATGATGAAAGCACTGCACCTGTGACTGTTTGGGGTCAGGTCGCTGAAGCGCGCAAACCTGTGTGCATTTTAGACTATAATAGGCACATGGGTGGTGTTGACAGAGTAGATCAGAGGTTGGAACCTTACACTGCTCTTCGTAAGGCTTACATTTGGTACAAGAAGTTGGCTATCCATCTTTTCCACATGGCAATGTTTAATGCTTTTGTTGTGTTCCAGGATTCTTGCCCTGAGTCAAAGATGACTTTTGCTAAGTTTCAGGAGTCTGTAATAGGCAGCCTTGTTGTAGTGGAACAGGCAAGTGTTCCTAGAGTTGGACTGGTGGAGGATGTTGCTAGATTGAAAGAACGCCACTTTCCAGATCACATTCCTCCCACACCCGCAAAAGATTTTCCCAGTAGGAGATGTAGAGTCTGTTGGCGAAAAGGTTTGCGGAAGGAGAGTCGTATGTACTGCCCCGACTGTCCTTCTCATCCTGCACTGTGTCTCTCTGCTTGTTTTAGAGCGTACCACACCCGAAACGTTTTTTGGGAGGATTCTTGAGTGGTAAAGTGAACTGCCTGGTCTGTATTCTTTGGATAATTTGATTCTGTTTCAAGGTTGGTGTTAGTGCAATGTATTTAGTTGCTGATTTTCTGTTAGAAGATTTGTATCTATTTGCAATTTGTTTGTGTCTTTTTTTTTTTTTTTAAGAATCCTAAATGTGATGGCGGTGTGTGTTGGCTTGCGCTTGGCTGTTGGTGTGTGTGGACTGGCACTTGGTTGGTGGTGTGCGTGGAATGGTGCTTGGCTGGCAGTGTGCATGGACTGGCGGTGTGCGTGGACTGGTGCGTGGCTGGTGGTGTGCGTGGAATGGTGCTTTGCAGGCGGTGTGCGTGGACTGGTACTTGGCTGGCGGTGTGCGTGGACTGGTGGTGTGTGCGGACTGGTGCTTGGCTGGTGGTGTGCGTGGACTGGAGCTTGGCTGGCAGTGTGCGTGGAATGGTGCTTGGCAGGCGGTGTGCGTGGACTGGTACTTGGCTGGCGGTGTGCGTGGACTGGTGGTGTGTGCGGACTGGTGCTTGGCTGGTGGTGTCCGTGGACTGGCGCTTGGCTAGCGGTGTGCGTGGACTGGTGTTTGGCTAGTGGTGTGTGTGGACTGGTGCTCTGCTGGCTGTGTGTGAGTATTGACTTTCTGCTGGTCACTACACACACTACACACACAGCTAGCCACTCCACGCAATCCATCAGCCTGTGTAGTTGCTGTGTCTGGATTGTGGGCGTGTGAAAGTGATGGGCCCTTGAATGGCGCTGTGTGCTGGTGTGAGTTTTGTTATGTGATGGGCCCGCGGCTGGCGGTGTGAATGGTTTTGTATGTCTCACACGTATGAAAGGTGTGTGAATGGCCTGTAAAGAGGTTGGTGCCTTGTCGTGGCTTTACAGCTCACGAGCTGTGAGTCAATGGTTCAGTTTCTCGCCCTTTCAATTATTACCAGTGCATTTCATTTTTGTGAAATCACTTGCTAATACAATTGTATCTACTGAACCATCACTCACCCTCGTGCCAAATCCAACCAGTATGTGTGTGTGCTTGCGGATTAGATGGCTGTGCAGTAATATTTGTCTTTCTGAAGCAGGGTGTACCTTGTCCCTTTTTGGTGAATTTTGTAATGTGTTGCTTTTGTGCCTGGTGGTGCGAATGGTCTTGTTTGTATCACGTATGAAAGGTGTGTGAATGGCCTGTAAAGTGGTTGGTGCCTTGACGTGGCTTTACAGCTCACGAGCTGCGAGTCATTGGTTTGGTTTTTTGAGAATTTAATTATTGACAGTGCATTTCATTTTTGTGAAATCTCTTGTTAATAAAATTTAATACACTGAACCATGACTCGCCCTCGTGCCAAATCCAACCAGTATGTGTGTGTGTTTGAGGAATAGATGGTTGTGCAGGAATCTTTGTCTTTAGTTTCTCTGGCAAGGTACACTTTCCATGCTAGAATAACCCACCAACTGTAAATATTGTCGAAAAGCCTTGGGAGTTCATGGTGATGTCTCTCTAGTGAATTGAAAAATATTTTTTATCCCCATTGTCCTGTAAACCTCAAACTGTCTGCCACATTTTCTTTGCAGTATTATTCCAAAATTCTCACACTGTAGTAACAATAGTTAATCTGGTTTTGCAAGGGGGGTTACTTTGGTTTTTTGCCCGGTGCTCGGCGGCCATCTAGGGAAACCTACCAAACCCACACATTTCTGAAAACTAGACACCCGGCGGCTTCCAGGGAGGTATGGCTTGCGTGGGTCCCCCAACGTTTCCTTACCCAGAATCCCCTGCAAACCTCAATTTTTGCTCAAAAAATCACTTTTTTCACACATTTTGGGGTGGGAAAGTAGTGGCATCACCAGGCTCACACAAATTTACCACCACCCAGCGTTCCCCCAGGTCTCCCGGTAAAAATGGTGCCTCACTTGTGTGGGAGGCCCAAGTACCCGCGGCAGGCAAGGGCCCAAAACGTAGTGAGGCGACATCAAAATGGCCTATCGCTAAACCACCTGGTTTTGCAAGGGGGGTCACTTTGGTTTTTGGCCCGGTGCTCGGCGGCCATCTAGGGAAACCTACCAAACCCACGCATTTCTGAAAACTAGACACCCGGCGGCTTCCAGGGAGGTATGGCTTGCGTGGATCCCCCAACGTTTCCTTACCCAGAATCCCCTGCAAACCTCAATTTTTTCTCAAAAAATCACTTTTTTCACACATTTTGGGGTGGGAAAGTAGTGGCATCACCGGGCTCACACAAATTTACCACCACCCAGCGTTCCCCCAGGTCTCCCGGTAAAAATGGTGCCTCACTTGTGTGGGAGGCCCAAGTACCCGCGGCAGGCAAGGGCCCAAAACGTAGTGAGGCGACATCAAAATGGCCTATCGCAAAACCACCTGGTTTTGCAAGGGGGGGTCACTTTGGTTTTTGGCCCGGTGCTCGGCGGCCATCTAGGGAAACCTACCAAACCCATGCATTTCTGAAAACTAGACACCCGGCGGCTTCCAGGGAGGTATGGCTTGCGTGGATCCCCCAACGTTTCCTTACCCAGAATCCCCTGCAAACCTCAATTTTTTCTCAAAAAATCACTTTTTTCACACATTTTGGGGTGGGAAAGTAGTGGCATCACCGGGCTCACACAAATTTACCACCACCCAGCGTTCCCCCAGGTCTCCCGGTAAAAATGGTGCCTCACTTGTGTGGGAGGCCCAAGTACCCGCGGCAGGCAAGGGCCCAAAACGTAGTGAGGCGACATCAAAATGGCCTATCGCTAAACCACCTGGTTTTGCAAGGGGGTTCACTTTGGTTTTTGGCCCGGTGCTCGGAGGCCATCTAGGGAAACCTACCAAACCCATGCATTTCTGAAAACTAGATACCCGGCGGCTTCCAGGGAGGTATGGCTTGCGTGGATCCCCCAACGTTTCCTTACCCATAATCCCCTGCAAACCTCAGTTTTTGCTCAAAAAATCACTTTTTTCACACATTTTGGGGTGGGAAAGTAGTGGCATCACCGGGCTCACACAAATTTACCACCACCCAGCGTTCCCCCAGGTCTCCCGGTAAAAATGGTGCCTCACTTGTGTGGGAGGCCCAAGTACCCGCGGCAGGCAAGGGCCCAAAACATAGTGAGGCGACATCAAAATGGCCTATCGCTAAACCACCTGGTTTTGCAAGGGGGTCACTTTGGTTTTTGGCCCGGTGCTCGGCGGCCATCTAGGGAAACCTACCAAACCCACGCATTTCTGAAAACTAGACGCCCGGCGGCTTCCAGGGAGGTATGGCTTGCGTGGATCCCCCAACGTTTCCTTACCCAGAATCCCCTGCAAACCTCAATTTTTGCTCAAAAAATCACTTTTTTCACACATTTTGGGGTGGGAAAGTAGTGGCATCACCGGGCTCACACAAATTTAGCACCACCCAGCGTTCCCCCAGGTCTCCTGGTAAAAATAGTGCCTCACTTGTGTGGGAGGCCCAAGTACCCGCAGCAGGCAAGGGCCCAAAACGTAGTGAGGCGACATCAAAATGGCCTATCGCTAAACCACCTGGTTTTGCAAGGGGGGTCACTTTGGTTTTTGGCCCGGTGCTCGGCGGCCATCAAGGGAAACCTACCAAACCCACGCATTTCTGAAAACTAAACACCCGGCGGCTTCCAGGGAGGTATGGCTTGCGTGGATCCCCCAACGTTTCCTTACCCAGAATCCCCTGCAAACCTCAATTTTTGCTCAAAAAATCACTTTTTTCACACATTTTGGGGTGGGAAAGGAGTGGCATCACCGGGCTTACACAAATTTAGCACCACCCAGCGTTCCCCCAGGTCTCCCGGTAAAAATGGTGCCTCACTTGTGTGGGAGGCCCAAGTACCCGCGGCAGGCAAGGGCCCAAAACGTAGTGAGGCGACATTTGGGATAGGCAATGTTGATGTCGCCTCACTACGTTTTGGGCCCTTGCCTGCCGCGGGTACTTGGGCCTCCCACACAAGTGAGGGGTGGTGGTAAATTTGTGTGAGCCCGGTGATGCCACTACTTTCCCACCCCAAAATGTGTGAAAAAAGTGATTTTTTGAGCATAAATTGAGGTTTGCAGGGGATTCTGGGTAAGGAAACTTTGGGGGATCCATGCAAGCCATACCTCCCTGGAAGCCGCCGGGTGTCTAGTTTTCAGAAATGCGTGGGTTTGGTAGGTTTCCCTAGATGGCCGCCGAGCACCGGGCCAAAAACCAAAGTGACCCTCCTTGCAAAACCAGGTGGTTTTGCGATAGGCCATTTTGATGTCACCTCACTACGTTTTGGGCCCTTGCCTGCCGCGGGTACTTGGGCCTCCCACACAAGTGAGGCACCATTTTTACCGGGAGACCTGGGGGAACGCTGGGTGGTGGTAAATTTGTGTGAGCCCGGTGATGCCACTACTTTCCCACCCCAAAATGTGTGAAAAAAGTGATTTTTTGAGCAACAATTGAGGTTTGCAGGGGATTCTGGGTAAGGAAACATTGGGGGATCCACGCAAGCCATACCTCCCTGGAAGCCGCCGGGTGTCTAGTTTTCAGAAATGCATGGGTTTGGTAGGTTTCCCTAGATGGCCGCCGAGCACCGGGCCAAAAACCAAAGTGACCCCCCTTGCAAAACCAGGTGGTTTTGCGATAGGCCATTTTGATGTCGCCTCACTACGTTTTGGGCCCTTACCTGCCGCGGGTACTTGGGCCTCCCACACAAGTGAGGCACCATTTTTACCGGGAGACCTGGGGGAACGCTGGGTGGTGCTAAATTTGTGTGAGCCCGGTGATGCCACTACTTTCCCACCCCAAAATGTGTGAAAAAAGTGATTTTTTTGAGCAAAAATTGAGGTTTGCAGGGGATTCTGGGTAAGGAAACGTTGGGGGATCCACGCAAGCCATACCTCCCTGGAAGCCGCCGGGTGTCTACTTTTCAGAAATGTGTGGGTTTGGTAGGTTTCTCTAGATGGCCGCCGAGCACCGGGCCAAAAACCAAAGTGACCCCCCTTGCAAAACCAGGTGGTTTAGCGATAGGCCATTTTGATGTCGCCTCACTACGTTTTGGGCCCTTGCCTGACGCGGGTACTTGGGCCTCCCACACAAGTGAGGCACCATTTTTACCGGGAGACCTGGGGGAATGCTGGGTGGTGGTAAATTTGTGTGAGCCCGGTGATGCCACTACTTTCCCACCCCAAAATGTGTGAAAAAAGTGACTTTTTGAGCAAAAATTGAGGTTTGCAGGGGATTCTGGGTAAGGAAACGTTGGGGGATCCTCGCAAGCCATACCTCCCTGGAAGCCGCCGGGTGTCTAGTTTTCAGAAATGCGTGGGTTTGGTAGGTTTCCCTAGATGGCCGCCGAGCACCGGGCCAAAAACCAAAGTGACCCCCCTTGCAAAACCAGGTGGTTTTGCGATAGGCCATGTTGATGTCGCCTCACTACGTTTTGGGCCCTTGCCTGCCGCGGGTACTTGGGCCTCCCACACAAGTGAGGCCCCATTTTTACCGGGAGACCTGGGGGAACGCTGGGTGGTGGTAAATTTGTGTGAGCCCAGTGATGGCACTACTTTCCCACCCCAAAATGTGTGAAAAAAGTGATTTTTTGAGCAAAAATTGAGGTTTGCAGGGGATTCTGGGTAAGGAAACGTTGGGGGATCCACGCAAGCCATACCTCCCTGGAAGACGCCGGGTGTCTAGTTTTCAGAAATGCGTGGGTTTGGTAGGTTTCCCTAGATGGCCGCCGAGCACCGGGCCAAAAACCAAAGTGACCCCCATTGCAAAACCAGGTGGTTTTGCGATAGGCCATTTTGATGTCGCCTCACTACGCTTTGGGCCCTTGCCTGCCGCGGGTACTTGGGCCTCCCACACAAGTGAGGCACCATTTTTACCGGGAGACCTGGGGGAACGCTGGGTGGTGGTAAATTTGTGTGAGCCCGGTGATGGCACTACTTTCCCACCCCAAAATGTGTGAAAAAATTGATTTTTTGAGCAAAAATTAAGGTTTGCAGGGGATTCTGGGTAAGGAAACGTTGGGGGATCCACGCAAGCCATACCTCCCTGGAAGCCGCCGGGTGTCTAGTTTTCAGAAATGCATGGGTTTGGTAGGTTTCCCTAGATGGCCGCCGAGCACCGGGCCAAAAACCAAAGTGACCCCCCTTGCAAAACCAGGTGGTTTTGCGATAGGCCATTTTGATGTCGCCTCACTACGTTTTGGGCCCCTGCCTGCCGCGGGTACTTGGGCCTCCCACACAAGTGAGGCACCATTTTTACCGGGAGACCTGGGGGAACGCTGGGTGGTGCTAAATTTGTGTGAGCCCGGTGATGGCACTACTTTCCCACCCCAAAATGTGTGAAAAAAGTGATTTTTTGAGCAAAAATTGAGGTTTGCAGGGGATTCTGGGTAAGGAAACGTTGGGGGATCCATGCAAGCCATACCTCCCTGGAAGCCGCCGGGTGTCTAGTTTTCAGAAATGCGTGGGTTTGGTAGGTTTCCCTAGATGGCCGCCGAGCACCGGGCCACAAACCAAAGTGACCCCCCCTTGCAAAACCAGGTGGTTTAGCGATAGGCCATTTTGATGTCGCCTCACTACGTTTTGGGCCCTTGCCTGCCGCGGGTACTTGGGCCTCCCACACAAGTGAGGCACCATTTTTACCGGGAGACCTGGGGGAACGCTGGGTGGTGGTAAATTTGTGTGAGTCCGGTGATGCCACTACTTTCCCACCCCAAAATGTGTGAAAAAAGTGATTTTTTGAGCAAAAATTGAGGTTTGCGGGGGATTCTGGGTAAGGAAACATTGGGGGATCCACGCAAGCCATACCTCCCTGGAAGCCGCCGGGTGTCTAGTTTTCAGAAATGCGTGGGTTTGGTAGGTTTCCCTAGATGGCCGCCGAGCACCGGGCCAAAAACCAAAGTGACCCCCCTTGCAAAACCAGGTGGTTTTGCGATAGGCCATGTTGATGTCGCCTCACTACGTTTTGGGCCCTTGCCTGCCGCGGGTACTTGGGCCTCCCACACAAGTGAGGCCCCATTTTTACCGGGAGACCTGGGGGAACGCTGGGTGGTGGTAAATTTGTGTGAGCCCGGTGATGGCACTACTTTCCCACCCCAAAATATGTGAAAAAAGTGATTTTTTGAGCAAAAATTGAGGTTTGCAGGGGATTCTGGGTAAGGAAACGTTGGGGGATCCACGCAAGCCATACCTCCCTGGAAGACGCCGGGTGTCTAGTTTTCAGAAATGCGTGGGTTTGGTAGGTTTCCCTAGATGGCCGCCGAGCACCGGGCCAAAAACCAAAGTGACCCCCATTGCAAAACCAGGTGGTTTTGCGATAGGCCATTTTGATGTCGCCTCACTACGCTTTGGGCCCTTGCCTGCCGCGGGTACTTGGGCCTCCCACACAAGAGAGGCACCATTTTTACCGGGAGACCTGGGGGAACGCTGGGTGGTGGTAAATTTGTGTGAGCCCGGTGATGGCACTACTTTCCCACCCCAAAATGTGTGAAAAAATTGATTTTTTGAGCAAAAATTGAGGTTTGCAGGGGATTCTGGGTAAGGAAACGTTGGGGGATCCACGCAAGCCATACCTCCCTGGAAGCCGCCGGGTGTCTAGTTTTCAGAAATGCATGGGTTTGGTAGGTTTCCCTAGATGGCCGCCGAGCACCGGGCCAAAAACCAAAGTGACCCCCCTTGCAAAACCAGGTGGTTTTGCGATAGGCCATTTTGATGTCGCCTCACTACGTTTTGGGCCCTTGCCTGCCGCGGGTACTTGGGCCTCCCACACAAGTGAGGCACCATTTTTACCGGGAGACCTGGGGGAACGCTGGGTGGTGCTAAATTTGTGTGAGCCCGGTGATGGCACTACTTTCCCACCCCAAAATGTGTGAAAAAAGTGATTTTTTGAGCAAAAATTGAGGTTTGCAGGGGATTCTGGGTAAGGAAACGTTGGGGGATCCACGCAAGCCATACCTCCCTGGAAGCCGCCGGGTGTCTAGTTTTCAGAAATGCGTGGGTTTGGTAGGTTTCCCTAGATGGCCGCCGAGCACCGGGCCACAAACCAAAGTGACCCCCTTGCAAAACCAGGTGGTTTAGCGATAGGCCATTTTGATGTCGCCTCACTACGTTTTGGGCCCTTGCCTGCCGCGGGTACTTGGGCCTCCCACACAAGTGAGGCACCATTTTTACCGGGAGTCCTGGGGGAACGCTGGGTGGTGGTAAATTTGTGTGAGCCCGGTGATGCCACTACTTTCCCACCCCAAAATGTGTGAAAAAAGTGATTTTTTGAGCAAAAATTGAGGTTTGCGGGGGATTCTGGGTAAGGAAACATTGGGGGATCCACGCAAGCCATACCTCCCTGGAAGCCGCCGGGTGTCTAGTTTTCAGAAATGCGTGGGTTTGGTAGGTTTCCCTAGATGGCCGCCGAGCACCGGGCCAAAAACCAAAGTGACCCCCCTTGCAAAACCAGGTGGTTTTGCGATAGGCCATTTTGATGTCGCCTCACTAGGTTTTGGGCCCTTGCCTGCCGCGGGTACTTGGGCCTCCCACACAAGTGAGGCACCATCTTTACCGGGAGACCTGGGGGAACGCTGGGTGGTGGTAAATTTGTGTGAGCCCGGTGATGCCACTACTTTCCCACCCCAAAATGTGTGAAAAAAGTGATTTTTTGAGCAAAAATTGAGGTTTGCAGGGGATTCTGGGTAAGGAAACTTTGGGGGATCCACGCAAGCCATACCTCCCTGGAAGTCGCCGGGTGTCTAGTTTTCAGAAATGCGTGTGTTTGGTAGGTTTCCCTAGGTGCCGGCAGGGCTAGGGTTCAAAATCTACAGCTAGTCACTTTGCCAAAAAAAGGGTCATTTTTCACTGCAAAACCACGTTGCGTTTTGCGCCGTTTCTTGTCGCGGGCACTAGGCCGACCCGCACAAGTGAGGTACCATTTTTCTCGTAGGACTTTGGGGAACGCGGGGCGGGTGGAAATTTGTGGATCCACGCAGATTCCAGAACTTTCCATCACAGAAATGTGGGGAAAATGTGTTTTTTTTGTCAATTTTTTACGTTTGCAAGGGATTCTGGGTAACAGACTATGGTGGGAGGCAGTCAAGTCACCCCATCCTGGATTCCCCTGGGTGTCTAGTTTTCAAAAATGTATAGGTTTGCTAGGTTTCCCTAGGAGCCGGCAGGGCTAGGGTTCAAAATCTACAGCTAGTCACTTTGCCAAAAAAAGGGTCATTTTTCACTGCAAAACCACGTTGCGTTTTGCGCCGTTTCTTGTCGCGGGCACTAGGCCGACCCGCACAAGTGAGGTACCATTTTTCTCGTAGGACTTTGGGGAACGCGGGGTGGGTGGAAATTTGTGGATCCACGCAGATTCCAGTACTTTCCATCACAGAAATTTGGGGAAAATGTGTTTTTTTTGTCAATTTTTTACGTTTGCAAGGGATTCTGGGTAACAGACCATGTTGGGAGGCAGTCAAGTCACCCCATCCTGGTTTCCCCTGGTTGTCTAGTTTTCAAAAATGTATAGGTTTGCTAGGTTTCCCTAGGTGCCGGCAGGGCTAGGGTTCAAAATCTACAGCTAGTCACTTTGCCAAAAAAAGGGTCATTTTTCGCTGCAAAACCACGTTGCGTTTTGCGCCGTTTCCTGTCACGGGCACTAGGCCGACCCGCACAAGTGAGGTACCATTTTTCTTGTAGGACTTTGGGGAACGCGGGGTGGGTGGAAATTTGTGGATCCACGCAGATTCCAGAACTTTCCATCACAGAAATGTGGGGAAAATGTGTTTTTTTTGTCAATTTTTTACGTTTGCAAGGGATTCTGGGTAACAGACCTTGGTGGGAGGCAGTCAAGTCACCCCATCCTGGATTCCCCTGGGTGTCTAGTTTTCAAAAATGTATAGGTTTGCTAGGTTTCCCTAGGTGCCGGCAGGGCTAGGGTTCAAAATCTACAGCTAGTCACTTTGCCAAAAAAAGGGTCATTTTTCACTGCAAAACCACGTTGCGTTTTGCGCCGTTTCCTGTCACGGGCACTAGGCCGACCCGCACAAGTGAGGTACC
The DNA here is from genome assembly GCF_964204655.1 of Triturus cristatus. Lineage (NCBI taxonomy): Eukaryota > Metazoa > Chordata > Amphibia > Caudata > Salamandridae > Triturus > Triturus cristatus. Next base: position 252,809,217 of record NC_140594.1, read on the forward strand.
ATTTTTCTCGTAGGACTTTGGGGAACGCGGGGTGGGTAGAAATTTGTGGATCCACGCAGATTCCAGAACTTTCCATCACAGAAATATGGGGAAAATGTGTTTTTTTTGTCAATTTTTTACGTTTGCAAGGGATTCTGGGTAACAGACCATGGTGGGAGGCAGTCAAGTCACCCCATCCTGGATTCCCCTGGGTGTCTAGTTTTCAAAAATGTATAGGTTTGCTAGGTTTCCTTAGGTGCCGGCAGGGCTAGGGTTCAAAATCTACAGCTAGTCACTTTGCCAAAAAAAGGGTCATTTTTCACTGCAAAACCACGTTGCGTTTTGCGCCGTTTCCTGTCGCGGGCACTAGGCCGACCCGCACAAGTGAGGTACCATTTTTCTCATAGGACTTTGGGGAACGCGGGGTGGGTGGAAATTTGTGGATCCACGCAGATTCCAGAACTTTCCATCACAGAAATATGGGGAAAATGTGTTTTTTTTGTAAATTTTTTACGTTTGCAAGGGATTCTGGGTAACAGACCCTGTTGGGAGGCAGTCAAGTCGCCCCATCCTGGATTCCCCTGGGTGTCTAGTTTTCAAAAATGTATAGGTTTGCTAGGTTTCCCTAGGTGCCGGCAGGGCTAGGGTTCAAAATCTACAGCTAGTCACTTTGCCAAAAAAAGGGTCATTTTTCACTGCAAAACCACGTTGCGTTTTGCGCCGTTTCCTGTCGCGGGCACTAGGCCGACCCGCACAAGTGAGGTACCATTTTTCTCGTAGGACTTTGGGGAACACGGGGTAGGTGGAAATTTGTGGATCCACGCAGATTCCAGAACTTTCCATCACAGAAATGTGGGGAAAATGTGTTTTTTTTGTCAATTTTTTACGTTTGCAAGGGATTCTGGGTAACAGACCATGGTGGGAGGCAGTCAAGTCACCCCATCCTGGATTCCCCTGGGTGTCTAGTTTTCAAAAATGTATAGGTTTGCTAGGTTTCCCTAGGTGCCGGCAGGGCTAGGGTTCAAAATCTACAGCTAGTCACTTTGCCAAAAAAAGGGTCATTTTTCGCTGCATAACCACGTTGCGTTTTGCGCCGTTTCCTGTCGCGGGCACTAGGCCGACCCGCACAAGTGAGGTACCATTTTTCTCGTAGGACTTTGGGGAACGCGGGGTGGGTGGAAATTTGTGGATCCACGCAGATTCCACAACTTTCCATCACAGAAATGTGGGGAAAATGTGTTTTTTTTGTCAATTTTTCACGTTTGCAAGGGATTCTGGGTAACAGACCATGGTGGGAGGCAGTCAAGTCACCCCATCCTGAATTCCCCTGGGTGTCTAGTTTTCAAAAATGTATAGGTTTGCTAGGTTTCCCTAGGTGCCGGCAGGGCTAGGGTTCAAAAACTACAGCTAGACTCTTCGCAAATAAAGTGTAAATTTTCAGTGTGAAAATGTGGTGAGTTCACCTTAGGTTTTGAGCCACTTCCTGTCGTGGGCCCTATGCCTACCCTCACAAGTGAGGTACCATTTTTATCAGGAGACTTAGGGTAGTTCAAATTTGTAAAGCAACTGTTATTACCTATTGATTTTTGATGCATTTCTCCCTTCCAAATGAAAGACATTGTGTAAAAAAAAGTCATTTTGAAAAATGACCAATAATTGTCATGCAAATATGAGTATTCCCAATTTCGAAAATGTGCAAATATGCACTGTTTCTAAACTCTGTAATTTGTTCCCATTTCAGAAATACATAGGTGACTTTCATACCGATTTTTCCATGTATACATTTTCCCACAATAATTGCTATATACCCGGAACAAAAAAAAAAACATTACAAATTGCTGCTCAGTTTTCTACTCTGGGTTCGTTGGGCTCTTGGTGAACCTATAAGTCCTATATGTCCCCACAACCAGGAAGGTCTACCGGATGTAACGGTATATGGCTTTCAAAGAGATGTCATAATTCGAAGAAGTTACAGGTGAAAACGTTGACTCAAAAGGCTGCTTTTTTCAACAAATTTTTAATTTTTCCTATATTTACCTGTAAATTTCTATAAAGAAACCTTGATGGATCTACACAAATGACCCCTTGCTGAATTCAGAATTTTGTCTACTTTTCAAAAATGTATAGCTTTCCAGGATCCATTATTGTTTTTGTACCCATTACTACCGTTAACTGGAAGGAGGTTGAAAGCACAAAAAATAGCAAAAATAGGGTATGTCCCAGAAAAATGCCAAAACTGTGTAAAAAATGTTGGTTTTCTAAGAAAATTCTGTCATTCCCTAAAAGCTGGAGAAATGGTGATTTCAGCCCCACAAACCCTTTTTTGATACCATTTGCAGAGAAAAACCCAGAAGCTTTCATTTGCAGCCCGTTTTTCCCATTTTTCACAAAAAAAACAAAATTTTGCTGTATTTTGACTAATTTCTGGGAACCCTCTAGGAGAATCCACAAACCCTGGGTACCTTTAGAATCCCCAAGATGTTGGAAGAAAAGGACGCAAATTTGGCGTGGATACCTAATGTGGTCAAAAAGTTACAGAGGCCTAAGCGCGCACTACCCCAAATAGCCCAAAAAAGGCTTAGCACAGGAGGGGAAAAGGCCTAGCAGCGAAGGGGTTAATAGTATTTAATTTTCTAAACAGTTACAGACAACAGGTTAAGAACCACTGATCTAATGTATTAATTCAGTCAAACAGCTTTATTCAGTCAATAGAACATCTTATCACAGGAAAAACTATAACACCTCAATCACAGAATAATTTTATTCCCCATTATCAGATACAGAGAATGAAAAGTCATGGCCAATAAAAGAAGGAAAGAAGGAACATTCAATAAAAATCATCATAAAAAGGGCTATCACCAGGTATACTTCAATATTAAAATACTAACATTAATCAAATTACACTGCAATATTCTTACTCATTTTCAATGTTTGTATGATAAAATTCTAAATTGAATAACACATGGCTAGAGTCTCAAGGTGCTGAAGGAAAATTAAGACCCTCTGATGATTATTAATAGATCTCCCACTTAATATGGGTCGGAGAAACCGTTGCCTGAAAACAGATGGGGGATCTCCCATCACCGGAACAATATGGTAACCTTTGAAACTATGTACCAGGCACACAATTCAAACAGTTGATGAACAGAATGCTGCACAATGTTAAAGATTCACCCAAGTACAGAGATCTGCGCCTAAATCCATTGTTTCTTCGCTCCCCATGCCATTCCAATTCATCTGGGGTGCCATTGTGAGCAAAAGAACAATGGATTAAACACAGATCTTTGTGACTGGGGGTGAATGTTTGCATAGTCCAGCATTCTGTCCATCAATTGTTCCTTTTGCAATAGTCACCCTAAGTGGGAAGAGTATGCCCAGACCTGGGTCCCCTGCTCACTGAGCCACTGGTCTCAAGCTAGCCTAGCTGATGAGGGGTGATGCCCCTAAACCGGTCCCAGGATGATTGTTTCTGGTCCAGGGTGGACCTGTTTCAGCAGTTCAAGCTGGAATGTTCCCATAAGGATCAGGGTCAAGACTGATTTGCATATCGCTGGGTTTAAACTGGGGTGGTGTGGTGAGCAAAAGAACAATGGATTAAACCCAGATCTTTGCTACTGGGTGAATGTTTGCATTGTTTAGCATATCGTCCATCAATTGTTCCTTTTGCACCAGACATTGGAAAAGCCTCTAAAAAGTGGCTCTTGTTCACTCAGAGCTGAGTGAGATAAAACCTGAGCCCCAATGCCTTTATCCATGTCAGGTGAGGATCCATCCGTTCTGTAGTTAGTAATGAAATATATGATTGAGCCATCAGAGTCTAGCAAAATGACAAGCCTAGCCTCCTCCTTGTGTGCAATAAACATTTCCTTTACTTGATTCTTTGAAAGAGGGTGAATCTTTACAGGATCCAGGAAGTAGTCAGTCAACCCTATGTCACATGGATTATTTTTAATGTACCTGAGCCAAGGGATCACTAACTTGTTATTCTGCACAAGGCAATCATTAACTATACTTTGATTAACACATAAATCTTCAGTTCTCCAAATGTCTATCAAAAATTGGATGGAAGCAAGGCCTACCCTGTCCTCCAAAAACCCTACCCCAAGTTTATTATGAGTAATAGAACACTGGGTAGCTTTTGAGGTCCCTAGCAGGCTGTTCAGAAATGTGTCCTTTACTCTCTGCAGGGCCTTATTTGTAGTATACCCCCAGACTACAGCTCCATATGTGCCCTTGCAGAGAGATATTCTTATGTACAGCATGAACATTTCTGCAACAGGCTTATGGCCCGCTTTCTTGTGAAACTAGAAATGTTTGCGCATGAAGCCTTTCCTCTGGGTAATTAATCTATCCCAGTCCAAATTTCTGTTAAGCATAAGGCCTAAATAATTAAAATCTTTAGTCTTTAAAATTTCCTTTCCCCAATAAATCATTTCTTCAAGCTGGTATTCTTTGGGCCACAAGTCAGTACATAGGATTTCTTATGGTCCACCATGAGCTTCAGCTCTTGCATGAGTTGGTTAAAACCATTCAAAAGTGATTGGTTTCCATTTGGCATTTTTGTGCGATCAATACTGCGTCTTCGGTATACAATAAAACAGGAACTAAAGTAGAGCCTATTTTAGGAACATCATAGGTGCATGAACAGGTTTCTAAGGTATTTATATAAGCTAAAAATGGAAAAGGGAAAAAATGCAGCATTGCTTGACACCTAGTTTAATCTGAAAGGGGGAGTGCATTCTCGTTGTTGGGAATATAATACCCTTTTATGGGTATTTGATGTACACATTTTAGCATGTACAATAATAGAGGTTTAACCCCTGCCCATCCCAGAATGTCCCATAGGATTTCCCATTCCACTAAGACGAAGGCACAGGAGAGCTCCATAAATGAATGGCTCCTCTCCTGGCCTTGACATATTTACCTAGGATCAATATAAGTTTCAAGGCTTGGCCTGTTGTTCCCAAACCTGGACGAAACTTAAATTGCACTTCAGTAAAGAAGGTTTTATCCACCACCCAATCTTCTAGTTTTGATAAAATTACCCTGCCAAATATTTCAGCTTAGGCATCCAGCAGCGAGATTGACCTATAATTGGAGGAAAAATCTCTTTGTCCTTTCTTGAACATGGGCACTACTATAGATTCCCTTCAAGTCTCTAGAGGTCCCTTCATAACAGTCAGTCTAAAAGCATGTGTTACCAGGGGGGGCCAGAAGTCAAGATTATATTTGAAAAGCTCAATTGGAACCCCAGCTGGTCCTGGGACTTTCCCTGTGGCAGAATGTAAAATCGCTGTTGGGACTTCCTCTACCGTCATGGTCGTACTAAAGTTTGAAAGTTCTGCAGGGGAAACAAAACAGTCATTTGGAGGGAAAAGCCTGTTGCCTTTAGTAGGTGAGTAAATAATACTTGTGAAATGTTAAACCCATGCCTGTTCCATAATGCATCATTCAATACCTATGGTTGGCTTTCCAGAAAAAAGGATTGATTTACCACCACACAAAATGCCCTATTATCCTTATGTAGGGCAGAGCTTTCAAGGTCCTCCCAGGCTCTAGTTCTAATTTCTGCTTTCCTTTTTTCAATTGCTTGTTTGCAAGCACTCTCGCAGTTCTAACCACTACCTGGTTCCGGGGCACCTCGTTAGTGATTTTTTAAAACAATGTATGGGCATGTGAGCATTCATGATTAGAGTTCACATGATTAACTGTACTAGTCTTATTTGAAGTTAATATTCATGCGACAGATTTACAGATTATGGCAAAACAATTACATAGACTCACTTGATCAACCTCCTCCGATAGACCCCTTAACATCTCTATCTTATTATTATTGTACAAATCCCTAAAAAAGATATCAAGATTGATGTAGAACCATTTTTTCTGAACTTCCTTCTTTGATGCATATGTGAAATGATGATGAGCCGTGGTGAGAGGAGAAGATGGCAAATCAATGTCAAGACTAATGATAAGAGGGTAGTGGTCATTCAATTGCGATGGTCACACCTTAAATGTTTTCAGTAGGAGGTTAAATCATCAGACAGGAGAATGTGATCAAAAGTACCTCCTTTTCCTCTTCACATGATAGTTGGAGCTTCCACACAATTATTATTGTTTAACTCTGAGGGAAAAAAAAATGTTATATTTAAAATTAAGCCTGTCAAGGGCTCACTATAAATCAAATGTCAGTCAGTCAAAAAGCTTTATTTCGATAAAAATTATCATAAAAGCATATACAGAAAGATCATTGTAAAAATAGAAGTTCATTAGGGAACAAATTTTACAGGAGATCATAATAATAGCTTAATGGCCGAAATTTAAAAAAGCGTTATAAAAAAATATGATTTTATAATACAGTTAAAAAGCAGTTTAAAAAGACATATATAAGACAATACAATGGCTCAACTTGTGCAACTGTTAAGTTTATTTCTAATGGTCCAGGACCAGGCTAAAAATTTGGCTACTGCACAGACTAGCACCAAACTTGTGTCGGTACGAAGAATACGTAGAGCGACACGGTAGTTTGAAATGCCCAGAAGACGGCAAGCAGGAGCGAGCCATCTTTTTCTCGGATTACTGTGCGCTGGGCATTCGAACATAATATGGGCTATGCTTTCTACTTTAGCGGGACATGTCAGACAAGTGGCAGGGGTCTGATAGGGAGGCTTCCATTTACTGGTAAATTCACAGGTGGGAAGGATCTCAAGTCTGAATTGAAAATACAGTGATCTGTCTCTGGGTTTTTGGATAAACTCGAGAAACGGCTCAAAATTAACTGTCTGCTTAAAACTGAAAAAATATTTGGTTAATCTTCCATATCTTGAGCTACCAAGATCCCGATTGTCAATCCAGTCCCAGTATACTTTTTTGAGATCCATCTTACTGATTGAAGCTCCATGCTCCCAAAGATCGGTTAGACCAAGTTGGCTGAAAGATTTTTTGATGTTACGAAGCCAACTTATTTTATGGGAGCCGGCTGTGTTCATAATTTCTCTCAAGCCCTCAGTGAATTTAGCTAGCTCCGGGGTGCGCCAGAGGCGAACCCAGAATAGCAGGGGACGTAGTCTAACAATATCTTTAAATGAGCGCCTGCCCAAGTCGCTAAAGAGGGGTTTTAAAGGAGTACCTCTTGGCATTGAAACTAATTCTCTTAAAAATTTGTTCTCGGATAGGGTGAGCTCTTCTGTGTTTTCGAAGCCCCAAAGTTCGGCACCGTAGGTGGCCGAACCTACTGCTTTGGCCTGATAAATCATAAGTGCGGGGGTAATTGGCTTGCTCGTCGAGGAGCGATGTTCTTTGGCTATTACCCCCGTGACTCGTTTGTGGTTAAGCAGCATTTTTTGGATGTGGGGCTTCCAAGTCAAAGTGTCGGAGATCCTAATACCTAGGTAATCAAATAGTTTGACGTATTCTAGGGGAACACCGTCAGACATGATGGGTACACTAGGTGATTTCTGAGATTTGAAGGAGAGGAGCTTGGTTTTTGAAGTATTGATAACCAGTCCTCTCGTTGAGCAGAACAGGTGGAATCTATCTATCAGCTTCTGAAGCCCTGCTGGTGTTTTAGAAATCAGCAGAGTATCGTCCGCTAATAAAAGAGTAGGAACTTTTTCCCCCGCCAAAACAGGGGCGTCCGCCGGGACCTCTAACAAAAATTTTACCACTCCATTAACAAAATGGGAAAAAAGAGTGGGCGTAAGTACGCAGCCCTGGCGGACTCCTCTGTTGACTGGGATCTTGTCAGTTCTCTGGGCCTGACTGCCCCATCTCACCCTGGCAAAGTTCCCCTCATGGAGGCGTACCAATAAATCGAGGATGTAGGGCGGAAGACCTAGGTCATGGAGGACAGACCATAAGCGATCACGAGGGACCAGGTCAAAGGCTGATTTTAGATCGATGAAGGCTAGATGAAGATTGCCCCTACCAATCAGTACGGTTTTCCAATGAAGCAATAGAAGCCTAAAGACCTGGTCGATCGTGCTCGTGAATGGCCTGAACCCAGCTTGATAATGTGACAGAATATCATTGTCAGTGACCCAAAGTAGAATACGCTCTAACAGAACCCTGCCAACCACCTTCTGACTGACGTCAATAAGGCTTATGGGTCGTTAGTTAGCAGGGTCCTCCCTATGGCCCTTCTTGAATATTGGTATAACCTCCGCCCCCCTCCATGACTCGGGAATAGGAAGCCCTTTAAGGAAGGCATTGAGTAAGATGGTAAAATACTCTGCCCAGGGTTTGGGGTCATAGCGGAACAGGTCTCCCGGTAGGCCGTCTGGGCCTGCAGCCTTAGCAGGGACCAATCTATTAATAGCCGCTATAACTTCCGTTTCAGTAAAGGGATCAGTGTTAAGCGAGGTTGGATCTATGGAGATGGGAGGAGAAGGAGCACTAATGCATTGCGTGCTATCATCCGAGTAAAGTTTCGAGAAATGGCTAAACCATTCATGGTTGGTAATATGATTGGGAATTATATCAGGATCTTGACCTTGGGAGTATCTACAAAGGTTCCAAAATGTAGTCCCGTCCCTTGCTAGGCTAGCGGTTTTTAAGGCCAACCAATGGGATTCTTCCCATGTACGTTTGGCGTTAGCTACAGCTCTATTGTAGGCAGACCTAGCGTTTTTGATTAAAGTGCAATCCTTAGATTTAATAGCGGTTGCAAGCATTTTCCTGCTGGACCTGCACTCAGAATTAAACCAGGAACCAGGTGGTTTCTGTTTATGGGGTTTAGTAGCAGGGAAGGATATAAAGAAAGACCCAATTGCATGAATAGACACGGCCCTTAGGTTCGCATTAACATCTGCACATGCTTGCCTAAGTTCACCAGTTTTTATTAGCAGTATTTCTTTGATGGAGGACAGTTTTTGTTCGTCTACTGCAATTTTAGGCCATTTGAGATGTCTTTTACAGTTAGATGGAATGACATCCCTTGTAAGCATTGTCGGGCAATAGTCAGGAGTGGGTTGGTCTGAGGTCCAGATGCTCTTTGTAGTCAGGCACAAGGGGTTGTGATCACTATCGAGAGTTGGAAGAATAACCATATCCTCAGCATAATGCCAGAGTCTACGGTCAATTAGAATATAGTCGATACGTGATGGGCTAGAGATTCTGTTAAAGGTGGATGCTGCGTTGAGGTCAGAGGGAAGTCGACCATTGGCAGCTCGTAGCCCAAATTCCATGACCAGAGCATTAAGTTGGATTATCACTGGAGACCACCTTATTACTGGGGAGACAGTGAGAGATGGTATACCCCATCTATTATCTTCATCTGCAACTTCCAAGATGTCATCAGAAGCAAGGCGTTCGAAGGTGCAATTCAGATCTCCGGCGACCAAGATGGGTGAGTTTGGGGGACAGGAGGAAAGTTCCTCTTCTTGGATGGTAACTGTGGGGGACTTAGAACCTCCTTGGGTACCCCTAACATAGACATTAAAAAGTTCGAGAGTAGGTCCCCTATTTAATTCCATACAATTATTATTGTTTAACTCTGAGGGAAAAAAAAATGTTATATTTAAAATTAAGCCTGTCAAGGGCTCACTATAAATCAAATGCTTAAAATACCCAGCGGTTTCTCCCTGAACATCAATAACTCCACAAAACCATGACCCACTGTATGAACACTTAGCAATATTAAAATCACCTGCCCAAATTATGGAAACCGTTGACTGCTCCCTACTAATATAAGCAGTGATGGAACATTCCAGGTCCTCTATGATCTCCACAGTTTTTATAGAAAAAGCATTATGATAACAATTAACTAAAATAATATTACATACCCTGGGTAAATGCATTTTTTAAAATCTAGTAATAGGGATTTGCACACAATATCTTCACAATTAGGCCACTTACTGAAGTACAACCAAGACTAGAAATCCCCCTTTCCTGTGCCAGCAGTAGAATGACCAGCAGGGGAGTTAATAGAGCAAAAACCATTTATAGAAATGCAATCAAAAGCCCATGTCTCTTGACAATAAGCAACGTCGAAGTCGTCAATAAAACAAAGGTTTTTAAGTTTGGAATTAACTCCTGCTAAGGAGAGGAAATGTAAATCCTAATGATATTTTACAGGTAGTTCTTTTATTCCAGTTTCCGCCACCTCCTGGCCAAAAATTAGAAGACTGATTTTCATATGGCTGGGTCAAAACTGGAGAGGGATGGTGAGCAAAAGAACAATGGATTAAACCCAGATCTCTTGACTAAGTGGTTGAAATGTTTCAGTGCTCTGTCCATCGTCTTGTTGTGTTTGCTATGTTCTCCCTAAGTGGCAAAGGATATGCCCAGATGTGGGTCCCTTGCTCAGTGTGCCACTAGATTCAAACAAGCCTGGCTGATGAGAGATGATGCCCAGAAACAGGTCCCAGGATGTTTGTTTCTAGGCCAGGGAGTACCTGGTTTGGCAGTTTGGGCTGGACTGTTCCCATGAGGAGCAGGGTCAACACTAATTTGCATATGGCTGTGTCTAAACTGGAGTGGCATGATGAGCATAAGAACAATGGATTTAACCCAGTTCTCTTGACTGGGGTTAAATGTTTGATTTGTTACCTATTCCGTCCATCATTTGTGTATTTTGCTTTCTCGCCTTAAGTGCACCTGGTATGCCCATACATGGGTCCCAGGCTCACTATCCAATGGATTCAAGCTAGCCTGGCTGATGAGGAGTGAGTCTCTGAAACCCGTCCCAGAGTGCTTGTTTCTGCTCCGTGAAGACACTCCTTTATTGCCACCGGCTGGTAATTTGCAGGTTCTCCAATTGACTATGTTCCAAAGTCTCTTAACTACCACAGGTTAAGAACTACTGACCTAATGTATTCATTTAAGTGTGATAAATTTTCACATGTGCATTTTATTTCTTCTTAATATACCAATCTTACATCAGTAATAATATGAATGGAATCCCGGATGACAGTCACATCAACAATCAATTCATCGATGACATAAAAAACATAAAAAGAACACAATCATTAAAACAAAAATGAACGAACTGTTTAATGTTTTTAATCATTAATCAAGCAAAATGACAAAGAACAGCCAAAACATCACAGAATTACATCCAAAACAATCTGACCCCAATGTGGCGCCAAAAACAACATAAATTGTTCAAGAAAAAAGGACAGTCTCAATAGGGGCTGCCTTGTTGCTAACAAACAACGTCATAAAGTATTGTGGTACAATGGTTACCAATTCCTGTATAGGTTTGCGTGTTATATGTTAACACCATTTTGACACTGGCGTAACAAAACTTGAGGGGGCCCCCCTGCAACATACGTGTGATGAATACAGGCCCCAGCTAGGCCCGCAGGACACAAGGGTTCGCTCTCCTGTAATGGAATCTACAAGGAAGTTGGCACGGAAACTGCAAAGTACAAAGACAAAGTTTATTAACCCTTAAGGGTGGTCCTACAATCCATACAACACCCTTCAGTATTGCATAGAGTAGCACACAGAACTTGCGAACACAGTCCCCTTTTATACACAACAGAGGGGCTCATAAGTGGGTGGATACAACATGAGACGAAGAACATTACCTTTTATGGACATTTTCGATACAGAATCAATATGTGGGCGGAGTTAACACATCTCTAAGCCCGCGAAAACATGGTCAAGCGAGGATTAACTGATAACAGATGTGGTCAAGCCTGGGCATGCGCCAGACGGACAAAGGAGCTATTTATAGACTGTTACTAGGAAGATTACAAGAGCAACTAACACGAAGATAGGACTCTTCTCGTGCTGAGCACGTGGAGACATGACAATACAAAATGGAGTCCAGACTTTAGTCAACATAACGGAAGAAACTCGGTCCTAAAGGGGAATTCATGTCTTTAGTGAATGCTTAATCACATCGTTGTTTCAATTTTCAACAGACGACCCTTTCAGCATTTACTGAAGACATCCGGTTTATTAGAATAATCATCGTATATGTCAATTTTCATCATTTCTTCTATTTCTTTAGTTAAATGTTTCTGGTAAGTGACATTGGCAATAGCTTTCTCATCAGGAATACAGAGTGACACACATAGGGAACAGAGTAAAGGACCACATTGGATACAAATGCAACAGGAAAACAGGATTGCTACGATAATACAGAGACCAGTTAAAACCTTCCACCCCCATGTGGTGATCAATGCCCAAAACCATCCAGAAAAGGTCCAAGTGCCATTTTCTGTATGGATTTCAGCTGCAATTTTATGTAACTTGTTGATAGCATTATAGACTGATGGTGTGTGGTCAGGAATAAACACACAACAACTACTTCCGATAATTTTACATGCTCCACCTCGGTCAGCTAACATAACATCTAACACCATACGATTCTGCAATGCAACAATTCTAGTAATTTGTAATTCTTCCGTAAGATTCCCAAGAGCAGCAGCGGTTTGATTTGTCACAGCCTCTACAACTCTTGTTAACCTTCGAACTTTCCTACTATTTAGGGCAGCTCCAACAAAGAAGAACAATCCTAAATTAAAATCAATATACTGCTGCAGGCTAGTATCAGTTTGGTCAACATCATCAATAGATAGAGTACGTTTATACCTATTTACAGTCCCATTGTTCAACAACTTCAAATCTTTATGATAAGATGCAGGTGCCAAGAATACAGGAGGTAATAGGAATGCTACGTAACATACTCCAGACCAACCGGCTGGCAAACGATAATAACCTTTATTTCCACATACGAAGTATGTATTATGGGATGCTAAGAAGGTACTGTTATTCAACCGGTCGATGTTTAAGATAGTGATACAGTCACTAACACCAACAGGAATATAACCCACACTCTGGACACACAGGTCCGCTTGAGCTTGTGCCACTTGAATCACGAATCGGTCTTTCCCCACAGTGTCCCTAGTGTTCGTGAAAATATAGGGAATCGATTCATTGTCTGGTCGATACTCTTCCCATTCCCAAATTGTCCCATTCGCTTGTGGATAACCATCTTTATCTTGATGACATTCCCTATTACGTCTGAAGAGTAACCGTCCCACTGTAGGTTTCCGAGTGGCAAAAAGCAAAGTGTACCATGCTCTACAAGAGCCATTATGAGAAAAAGGAAGAGGTATGAATGGAGTTCCTCCTTTCTTCTGGGGCGCTGGCATCATGCCACATATCCAACAGTTCGTAGCATTAGTGGCAACATGGGTATGATGCAACATCTGGATGAAAGTGTTATTCAAATAAGACTGGCGATGCTTCAACTCTTGATACGGAAGGGTATAAAAGTAGTGCTCCTCAGGCACTGGAGTAGTCAAAACAAGCAACTCTCGAGCAGGAGTCACATCCTCAACAAACCATGTGGTTATCCCAACAATAGCTACTGTAAGAATAAAACCTGTTGCACAAAGGATTTTCTTTTTCTCCATTTTAGAATGAAAAATCAATATCTTCCTGAAACTAAAAGGTTGTCAGAACTCTTCCCCTTAGGCAGCGGTTGATTTCTTCACCAGCGGGCCAAGACGGGTGTCGCTACACTAATGCAGGGCTGATCCTCCCCCCTTGCCACATTGGCTCTCCGTTTCACTAACCTAAGGGCCGTTCTGACAACTTGTCCTGATACTGAAGAATTCACTTCCTTGGTCTGAGATGATATCGTCTTCCTCCAGGAATCACGTGGTCCGGAAAGAGCTCCTCAGTGTCGTTCGGTTCCACAGCACGGCCTTTCTCTGCAGTCAGAATTTCTCGATGGTCGGTCAATACAGCAGGCTCCACCAATCTAGGCGGCACTTTGCGACAGTGCAGGGAATGGATCCAGTTCTTTCGGTTGGAAACCCGCACAGCCGTCCTCGTTGCAAGTAAGACTTGCTCAGGACCAACCCATCTCGGCTCCAAGCTGTTCGTCCTTTCAAAAATCTTCAGCATAACATAGTCTCCAGGTCGGAGACTATGACCTTCGCCTGTGGACCGATCAGGGAGCGCCTCTCAGACCTGTTGATGAATAGAAACCAAGTTATCCGTTAACTGTGCCAGATAATCATTCATCATTACACATGGTACATCATACACAGCCTTAGGCCTTGGTGGACCCCAAATATTCATTGGGCGTCCAAAAACGATCTCATAAGGCGTGAGACCGGTTCGAGAATGTGGTATCGATCTAATTGACAATAATGCCAGCGGTAAAGCATCTGGCCAAGTCAAAGAAGTCGAAGCTTGGATCTTAGCGATCTTGAGCTTCAGCGTACCATTATACTTCTCAACCAGTCCTGCAGACTGAGGGTGAAACACTGCATGAAACTTCTGGGTAATGCCTAGACCCTTCAGGACATACTTTATAACATCCGCTATAAAGTGAGGTCCGTTATCACTCCACAGCAGTCTACAAACGCCATATCGAGGGAAGAACTCCTTCAATAGCATCTTGGCTGTAGTCATTGCAGTATTATCTTTCGTAGGGTATGCCTCAACCCATTTACTGAAGGCACAAACCTCTACTAGAACATACTTCAAATTGTTACAGCGTTCAAGCTGGATGTAATCCATCTGCAAAACCTCAAAGGATGCAGTAGGTGTCACAAATCCTCCTGCTGGAGTTCGAGTACCCTTTCCTGGGTTATACCTCAGACAAATCATACAGGTCTGCACTACCCTCTTTGCCGTGCTAGCAATCTCTGGATGCTCCCAGACTTGAGTAAGCAATTTTACAATTGCGGAAGCTCCAACATGTGCTAGCCCATGTGCCATCTGAAACATAGGTTGTACAAAAGCTGTGGGTAACTTCCATCTATCCATCTGCTTATTTCTCCAACAACCCTCATCATCCAATTCTCCATCATTGGACCATTGCTCCCGTTCTTTGTCAGAAGCGGTCCTCTGTATTTCCAGCACTTCTCTCTTTGCATCGTGCCATCTTTCTACCTGCGACTTCACTACGTACATGGCAGTAGCACTAGGCTGGATTGCAGTCTCCCGTGCCACCCGGTCTTCCAAAGCATTCCCTTCTCCAACTTTATCAACCACTTTCTTATGGGCACTACATTTAATTATAGCAATCTTCTTTGGATATGTCAATGCGGTCAAAAGGTTGTGAACTAACTCTCCATGCATTATCTGTACTCCATGCGACGTTAGAAACCCTCTCTCCTTCCAGAGTAGGCCGAAATCATGCGCTACTCCGAAGGCATAGCGACTATCTGTATAAACATTCACACACAATCCTGTACTGAGCTCACATGCTCGTGTTAATGCTATAAGTTCCGCTGCTTGAGCTGATTTCTGTGGTATGCGTGCTGTCTCCACTATTGTTTGCAGTGTGGTAATTGCATACGCTGCTGAAGTCGTACCATCTGGTAGCTTCAGGCATGATCTGTCCACCCACAATTCTCCATCAACATCTGGAAAGGGCGTATCTTGGAGATCAATACGACCCTTTGTCTGTTCCTCAGTCACAAGAATACAATCATGTGCTTTTCGTGCTTCAGACTGAGTTTCCGGAAACGGCAACAATGTAGCCGGATTTAACGTTACACACCTCTTTAACGTAATATGAGGAGCCAAAAGCGTCAACTCATATCCCGTTAAACGGGCACTGGTCAAATGCTGCGTTTTTGTCTGATTAAGCAGGGCATCAACAGCATGGGGGACTAATACCAACAGTTTGTGAGATAACACAATTCCCTCGCTTTGGCGTATTGACACAGCTGTCGCCGCAACCGAGCGAAAACAACCAGGCAATGCTCTAGCAACAGGATCAAGTACAGCCGAAAAATATGCACAAGGGCGCTGCTTGCCGCCGTGCATCTGCACTAAAACTGATAATGCACATCCATCTTTCTCATGCACATACAGCGAAAAGGGTTTTGTATAATCAGGGGTCCCTAACACTGGTGCTGCACAAAGGGCCTGTCGCAATTGCTGGAAGGCAATGTCACACTCATTTGACCAGGGAAGCGGAATAGGTGTGTCTTTTGTCAAAAGGGCTAATAATGGCTTGCCTATGTGTGAAAACCCTAATATCCATTGCCTACAAAAAGAAACAAGACCCAAAAATGCACGCACGTCCTTCTGTGTGGAAGGCACTGGCGTGTCCAAAATTGCTTGAATACGATCTGGTGTGAGTGCACGCCCCTCCTTAGACAAAAGGTGACCCAAATAAGTCACCTTTGGTCTACAGAATTGCAATTTCTTCCTCGATACTTTGTGATTGTGAAATGCCAAAAAGGAAAGCAAGGATGACGTACTCTTCTCACACAGCTCAGGAGTGTCAGCCGCCAACAAGATGTCATCGACATATTGTATAAGGGCGACACCCTCAGGCAGAACAAAAGAATCCAATTGCCTTTTCAATGCTTGACTGTAAATGCTAGGGCTTTCTGTGTAGCCCTGAGGAACTCTACAAAATCGATAAGACCTATTATTCAGAGTGAAACCAAAAAGGTATCGGCTATCAGGATGAATAGGGATCGAAAAGAAGGCATTTTTCAAATCAATAACCGAAAACGTGGTCGCCGTTGGCGGGACCAAAGTGAGCAACGTCGTGATATCAGAAACCACTGGATACTGAGGTATCACGATCTTGTTCACCTCCCTCAAATCAATGATAAACCGATAAACTTTGGCATCCGTATCTTTCTTCAAGATGGGTAAAATCGGACTAATACAGACGTTGTAGGGAACTTCCTCCACTACTCCCACCTTAATCAAATCCTGCACAATCTGTATAAGGGCCTCCTCCCCCTCCTGGGAAATACGATACTGAGGGAGGCGTGGTAACACCGCCCCCTCCTGGACACTAATATGGACAGGCGGAATCACCATCTGTCCCACATCGGTATCCGAAATGGCCCACAAAGTACGAGGGAGAGAAGCTAACACAGTATCCTCTGCAACCACACACATCCGTTCTGTCAGAGGGTGATTATCGTTTAATATCACACGTACTCCAGCGGGGGAGCAGCGGATCGTAGCTCTGAAGTGCTTGAGCATATCAAGACCCATAATGTTGTCAGGCGTGTTCGGAGCAAGCAAAAACGGACAGGGTGCAGAAAAGGGATCAACCTGGAATGCAAGGGGTCGAGAAAGAGGGCTTCGAGAGAGTGTACCATCAAACCCTACCGATGTAACCATTAAGCCAGATGGGGGAGCCCTCGGAACCAATTGTTTAGACAGCGCGCTACGAGTCGCTCCTGTATCTACTAGGAACCGATCAGTAGAACCCAAAACCTTCGCTGAGACATAAGGACCCTTCTGATCAACCGGCACTTCAACTGATTCTAACCCCCATCCAACGCATTCCTATGCATGCTGCGAATCATGGTACCCAGAGCGGTCCGTCCCTGACACTTGATACTGGTGCTGTCGATCAAAGACATTAGGTCTATCTCGCTGCTGCACGGTAGGTTCAAAACGAGCACGATCATTAGAATTCCCTCTGAGATTCGGAAAACCCCCTCTACCTCTCGGTGGACCTTGATTATGCCCCTGGCGAGATGCATACAACGCCGGACAATCTCTGGCCCAATGACCCGACTGTTTACAATACGCACATTGATTCCTATTTAAATCTGATCGACCCGAAGGGGGACCATAGAATCCTCCCCTACCTCTATTGACACCCCGACGAGGCGGACCATACACTTGCGCTAACATCACCTTCGTTTTTAAATCTTTCGATTTCTTCTCCTCCTGCCCCTTCGCTTCTTGTTCCTGACGCTCATAATACTGAGCTATAGTCAGGAGGGATGTCGGAGACGCGGTGGACCAAGAACTTTCACTCGCTTTTAAATGAGCTGCTATTTCCGGTAATAAATTCGCCACATATTTATCAGCAAAAAGGTGTCGACCCGTATCATCCGTAAGTGACTGACCACTAAAATCATGAAATGTCTCCTCAAAGCGCGTAAAGAAATCTGCAACTGATTCATCAACTTTCTGTTTACACGAGGCTAACATGTTCCAGTCAATCTTTTTAGGGGGAATAATTGTTTTCAACTTGGTCAAAATAGCAGCGGGGAGATCTAAGATAATCTGAGGCGGTTTCTGTGCGGGCTTCCTCTCCCTATCCTCATCCTCAATCTCAGACCACCTAGCCTTAAAAGCGGCTTGATCATCCACCTTCCGTACAGATCGCCACATATCCGGTGGTAAGATAAGCCCAAAGAACAGATCTATATCTGCTAAGGTCATAGTACAAGAATTCAAGGCCCCTTCGACTTCTTCATAAAAGGCCGCTGGATTCTTGCGGGGGTCAGGCAATGCATTCTTTAATGCCATAACATCAGCCCTATGCCAGGGAGTATAATCCCAATTGTACACAAAATATCCCTTAGCATCGGCAGAAGTAATATCCGCACTAGTTCCCTCTCCTTTAGGAGGAACATACAAAGGTGCCGCCTCTCGCATGGGTTTAGCATGCACTAGTTCGCCCTTATCTGACTGGGAGGAAGACGGCTGCTGGTCGTCCGCCTGCAAGGTCAAGCTCTCCTCCTCCTTGTTCCGGCGCGCTTTGTCCCGCAGTTGAAGCATCTCATCCCGTAGCGCAAACAGACGTCGGACCGCATCAGGCACCTGAGAGGGAGAGAAAGTACCATTACGTAGTGCTCTAGAATCCGACACTATCTCCTGTGGCTCAAAAACATCAGAATATTTTCGAAAGGCAGCAACCACTTCATCAGAGAAAACGGCAGCAAAATACAATTTCTCCCTATCCTGCCATCCTTCCAGAACCGGTAATAACTCTGCAGAAGACATCTTATTTGAAACTGCACGATAAGAAAGTTTTCGAAGCCCACCCGAGCGCTCAAGAGATAACATGGATCGCGTGTCTATCTTATCTTTACCCGATCCAGAATCCTGAACTGCCGGAGCAGACGCACCCACATAAGGTGGCGGGGAACGATCTAATAGGAAAAAATCATCATCAAGATTAGTAAGGACAGGATAAAGAGGCTGCCGAACAGCATATTGACCCGACACTTGCAGCCTAAGCTCTTTCTCTTGTCTCTCCGTCTGTTCTCTTTCCTCCCGACGCTTCGCTTCCTGCGCTCGCACATGATCATTCTTCCGTTGCTCTTTATCAAACAGCGCTTTCTCACGTTTTTCTCGCTCACACACTTCCTTCACCCATAATCGCACACACTCAAACATATCTTGACGAGCACGCCGTTTACACATACACTGTTCCACATACTCAATCTTACGCATATCAAATGATCCATACAAAGGCCAGCGCAACTCAGGATCCTTTTTGGTGTATTTCCTCCATACTGTGCTGTACATTATGGAAGAAAGACCATGCTTCACATACATATTCCTATTAGGAGTCCCCTCTGGGGGGGCTGGAGCAGATTCCTCGAGGTTTAACCGGTTTCCAAAGCAGCAGCACCACTTACGGAGTGCGCTAAAAGCAGGCATGCTCAAAAATAATGCAAAATATGCAGTATTATAAAAAAAAAATGGCACTTAAACTTTGCGCCGTTCAAATTTACACAGCTCCGGAGAAATATCTCCACATTACCTGCCTATATGTGTTGCAACGCATATATTCTCACAGTAATCAATACAAGATATGACCGGTCATCACAAATCAAACTCAAATAGCCAACCCAGGCTTCAAAAACTTGGAGCAAGTACCGTACAACGGTTCTTACCAATCAAGAGTGTCCAGATTCCATCTGCCAAGCTCCAAAATTCGCCCAAACGGCTGTCACGGCAGAACCGACAGAAGAGGTCTCAGTCGAGGACCGGCGCCACCCAGATGGTCAGTTCGGAAGGGAAGGAAGAAAACCTCGGGATGCCAGGACTAAAATGCCTCTGGCAGTGATCACATCCCCGGCCAAATTCCTCACCTTCGTCACGACCAGTCCTTCGAGCATCCGAGTCGCCGATGAGCCCCACGTGACGGGCGCCAATTGATGAATACAGGCCCCAGCTAGGCCCGCAGGACACAAGGGTTCGCTCTCCTGTAATGGAATCTACAAGGAAGTTGGCACGGAAACTGCAAAGTACTAAGACAAAGTTTATTAACCCTTAAGGGTGGTCCTACAATCCATACAACACCCTTCAGTATTGCATAGAGTAGCACACAGAACTTGCGAACACAGTCCCCTTTTATACACAACAGAGGGGCTCATAAGTGGGTGGATACAACATGAGACGAAGAACATTACCTTTTATGGACATTTTCGATACAGAATCAATATGTGGGCGGAGTTAACACATCTCTAAGCCTGCGAAAACATGGTCAAGCGAGGATTAACTGATAACAGATGTGGTCAAGCCTGGGCATGCGCCAGACGGACAAAGGAGCTATTTATAGACTGTTACTAGGAAGATTACAAGAGCAACTAACACGAAGATAGGACTCTTCTCGTGCTGAGCACGTGGAGACATGACAATACAAAATGGAGTCCAGACTTTAGTCAACATAACGGAAGAAACTCGGTCCTAAAGGGGAATTCATGTCTTTAGTGAATGCTTAATCACATCGTTGTTTCAATTTTCAACACGTGGAGCGCCCCCCTCCAGACTCAGTTGGGAGCTCTTTTGCCAGAGTACTGTGCTGAGGGGGCTCTCTATAGCTTGTGGCCCCTCCGCACCACTGGGGATGTGGGGGCCTGTGTTACACCACTGCGTTTCGACCCCCTAAAAGACTGGAAGGGTCTTATCAGGAGAGAGTAGATACGAGGATATCTAAGATATTATTGTGAATAGGGTGATTGTAACCACATGAAAATCAGACAACCAAAGTGGGTGAGTGAGGTCAGCACATCAGGTACCTACTCGGGAGGGAGGGGAGGTGACACCCTGGAAGTAAGTAGACAACTAAGAGAATATTCACACGGCCGTCTGGGTGCAGAAATCCAATTATTGCCTCTGAGTGTCTCCTACAGGCCCCTCAGTGTAAAAAGTTACTCTGCCTGTGGACGGAGCCAATGAGCTGATGGAATTGACAGGACCTGACCATCCTTATCAAAGAAAAGAGCCTTGTTAGCAACAAGTCAGTCCCTATGCAGAATGTGTTTTAAATACTGATTGTTAGACCTGGGGGTCACTAGCTGGCTGAGGTAGGAACCTTAGGCCAAGTAGGGACCCTTGCTTTGACGTCGGGGAAAGGAAGGACACCTACTCAGATAGCCCCCGCTCACCCCCTCGGTAGCTTGGCACGAGGAGGCAGGCTTATCTTTAAGGCAAGTGTGTAAAGTATTTGCAACCACGCTCTCAGTAACCCAATGATGACACCACAAATGGACTCCACACGAGTTTCATAAAAACAAGTATAAATGTATATAAAAAGATATACGATGAGACCACAAGATATAAATCCAAACTATGCGTATTTGTAATATTCCTCCTGGCCGGTTACTAGGCCAGCCAGCCCTTGTAAGTTCTGGCGATATTAATGAGCAATTCTAAATGATCCACTGCAGTCCTAACACAATGCTATGCAGTTCATAATGCAAGAATTAGGCACTTTGCAATGTAAAAATAATGCAGTTCGTTATGCAACAATCAAGCAGTTCATAATGCCAAAATAGTGCAATGCATAACACAACAATCAGGTAGTTTGTTATGCAAACATAGTGCAAAGCATATTGCAACAATCAGGTAGTTCGTAATGCAAAAAAAATGCAATGCGTAATACACTAATCAGGTAGTTCGTAATGCGGAAATAATGCAAAGAGTAATACACTCCAGCACCGATCACAGTGCCTTAGGCGGTGTCTCCGCCACTCCTACTGACTCGCAGTCAGCTTCCGTCAACAGATGCCCCCACACGGGTATGATGTAAGCCAAAGTGCAGCTCTGCACTCTGGCCCCGGTACTGTCACTCCTTGGCAAGTACGGGCCGTGATACGAGCCGAAGCAGAAGCTCGTGCTGCAGGAATGGGAGAGGCCGAGAGCGTCCCTCTCCGAGCCCGCACCCTGCCCCACGTGGTGACACACTTTACCTGGGGGGTGCGACCTCGCTCTCCTCTCTTCTTCTCGTGACTTGGGCCTCCGATGCACCTTTGTAGATGCCAGGCAGTGGAACTCAGGCCCTCTCTCGATGGTGGTGGTTTGAGGTCCCGCTCTGGCAACGGCGGGCTCGGGCCAGTGGCTCAGCTCCTCTGGGGCAGCCGGTCCGGGCCGCTGGTGCTACAAAGATCTCAGGCTGCAACAGGGCACACGCACACAGCGTCGCTGAGATTCACTTGAGCTTCGGTTGTACACGATCACAGGGCACTCCTCATGAAGATATCAGTGTACACAAAGCACACGCACACAGCGTCGCTGAGACTCACTTGAACTCTGTGTGCACGATAACAGGGGAATCCTCACAAAGGTCTCAGACTGCACAAAGCACATGCACACAGCGTCGCTGAGACTCACTTGGACTCCGGGTGCACGATAACAGGGCAATCCTCATGAAGGTCTCAGGCTGCACGAAGCACACGCACACAGCGTCGCTGAGACTCACTTGAACTCTGTGTGCACGATCACAGGGGAATCCTCACAAAGGACTCTGGCTGCACAGAGCACACGCACACAGCGTCGCTGAGACTTACTTGGACACCGGGTGCATGATAACAGTGCAATCCTCACGAAGGTCTGAGGCTGCACACAGCACACGCACACAGCGTTACTGAGACTCACTTTTACTCCGGTGCACACGATTACAGGACAATCCTCACGAAGGGCTCAGGCTGCAAAAAGCACACACACAACGTCACTGAGACTCGCTTGGACTCCAGGTGCCCACGATCACAGGGCAATTCTTTCGAGGGTCTCAGGCTGCAAAAAGCACACACAGCATTGCTGAGACACACCTGGAAACATTTGTGTTCCTGAGTTTTCGCAACAGAGAGCCAGCTCACCTCGGGCCCTTGGAGATAAGTTACTGCCAGACACAGCACACAGCAAAGTCCTTTCAAGCAGGGGGACACAGCACGCAGCAAAGTCCCTTTAGCCTCTCCTTGGTTAAAGCAGTAAACTGCAGGCCAGCCCCAGAACACACTGCAAGGATCACTTCTTTCCTTCAGTCTCTTCAGCTGTTTCTTCCTTGGCAGAGGTTCCTCTTGACCACGATGTAGGTTCAATCCTTTTCAGTCTTGATCACTCCATTTCTCCAAAGTTCAGGGGCTTCAGTTCTCACAGTTATACCCCTAAATGTCTTTGAAGTCTTTGTGTTCTGTTGAAACCAGTTCTGGGTGCCTCCCTGCCAGTGACACCTTCTTCCTTTGATTAGTGGGGGTCTGGATTCTCAATCACTCAGCAGGAGATGGGACCATTGTTTTATGGCAACAACCCAGGCCTCTTCACCTCTAGGGGCTACTCATCCCCCCTACACTCCAGATGCAGGTCAGCCTGTTGCTGTCTCACCTCCTCCCCTGGGGAAAAAGACATTCCCCAGATCCTATCACTTTCAAATCCAGACAGATAATCCACAACCAGGCAGAGACACACAGAAATGTTAGAGCACAAAAACCCAGCCACTTCTAAAAGAGTGGTTTCTAAACACACAATGCATAAAACACCTTCATAAAAAGATGTGTTTTTACATTGTGAGTTCAGGCACACTAAACTTCACCATTCCATCTTAAGCCTTTGGGAAGATAGGCTGGAAAACATATTACACAGCCTCCCCATTCTGTCCTATGGGCAAGATGGCCTTTAAACAGTGAAAAACAAAATGGAGAGTATTTCACTGTCAGGACATGGTACACACCTCAGTACATGTCCAACCTTTCACATGCACTGCACACTGCCCGCGGGGTACCTTGGACCTACCATAGGGGTGTCTGATGTGCATAGAAAGGGAAGGGTAAGGCTTGGCAAGTGGGTTCACTTGTCAGTACAGCATGGCAGTTTAACAAACTGTGTGCAGGCACTGCAGTGGCAGGCCTGAGTTCTCTCTTTAAGGCTAATTGTGTGGGTGGCACATTTAGTGCTGCAGGCCCACTAGCAGTATTTGCATTACCAACCCTGGCACACATAGTGCACTTTACTAGGGACTTTACTAGTAAGGCAAACATACCAATCATGGACAAACAATTGCCATTATACTCTACACAGGGAGCACTTGCACTTTGACACTTATCAGCAGTGGTAAAGTGCCCAAAGCATCTAAGTTGGCAAACTATGTCAGAAAAAAGGTCTAGGAGGAAAGCAAAAAATGTAGGGAACTTTAGCCAAAAAGGGCCAAGTTAAACACTGATATGAGTTAAACATCATTCTAATAAAAGAAAAAGTTTGCGGGTGGATGTTAGTCAAAGTTACATTCAAATATTTTACCTAATTTTGTCTTAATAGGTATTTCCAGAGGGTGTACGAAAAGTAAGTAGCCATAGCATATTTCATCAGTTAAATTTAAGCTTTAACCTTATTTCCGTGAGTATTTACAAAATATATGTATATATATATATATATATATATATATATATATATATATATATATATATATATATATTATCTACTGGCGATCACCAGTAGATAGTTATAGTTAGGACCGTGTTTCCATAGGAAAACTGAAAATTCTATTTTGAATAACTTTGGCGCCGGTTGACGAATCCTCGTGAATTTTTCAAAATAGGTGAGGCGCTCCGCTCCGCTCCTACCCTGAAAGTCTCGGGGTGATTAGTCAAGCGGGGGCCGAGAAAAAAGGGGGGTCCCAAAACGCGTTTTCCCCATGCATTTTTCCATAGGGACCTTTAGTCCAAGGTACAGCCCGAACGGCTGAACAGAATTATTTGAAATTTGGCAGAAAGGTAGTCCTCAGGTCAGTGATGTGCCTTTTGAATATCTGAAGTAAATCTGTTCTGTAGTTCCTGAGAATATTTCAGTTAAAAGTACATATATAGATATAAGCGCGCACCGTGCGCGTACGGTAAGCATACCGTACGCGCACGCTGCCGTGCGCGAGCGTAATTCTGATTGGTGGTTACATGACAGTAAACATTCCAGTCGGGCGAAATCAGGAAGTGTCGGCCGCCATTTTGTCTCTCGCAGTCTGAGGCAGTGAAAAACAAAGGTGGAGAATGTGAAAAGGGTGCAGGGTGGACAGTTCCTGACCCCCTAGCCTTTGTCAGGGGTCACTGAAGGACCCCCAAGGATGAAAAAAACATTATTTTTTTTTCCGAAAAAGCGCGGGGTGCGCGCACTGTGCGCTCACGGCACGCACAACGCATCGTTGGTGCTCGGTGCACGTACGGTGAAGAACCTGACAAAAAAAAAATATTAATAAATACATAACTTAGCATTTAAAAAACCGTACAAATTCACTTAAAAACCATAGGTTTCACACACGTTATAGTTAGGAAGTAGCATTTAAAAAACCTTGAAAATTCACTTAAAAAACCATAGGTTTCACACATGTTATAGTTAGATGGATATTTCCCTCGTAAAAAAACAATTAAATTCCCCCGTTATAGTTAGTGCAGGCAACTATAATTCACGCGACCGCAATCCTCTGCTGATGACGTCAGATATTACATCACTGATTACATATGTGTCTTTCTGAAAAATAAATATTTGTAATATATGTATAGCTAAAGATTAATGGAAGAAGACATGGGTAAATAGGTGTCTAAATACAGTGATGTAATATCTGACGTCATCAGCAGAGGATTGTGGTCGCGTGAGTTATAGATGCCTGCACTATAACGGGGGAATTTCATTGTTTTTTTACGAGGGAAATGTCCAGCTAACTATAACATGTGTGAAACCTATGGTTTTTTAAGTGAATTTTATATATATATATATATTTATTTATTTAAATGTCATGATTGTGTTATGGCATTAAAACCTCAAATAAATGTGAGTTAATATTATCCAGTTAGTCCTGACAACGGCCTTAATATGATTCATGTTGATCACCTCCAGCAACCTACTTGCCCATTTGATATAAGTTTTAATCATACTGAGCTTCTGGCCGGCTGCTGCTATCCCAATCTGCCTAAGAAAATGTTTGTAAATGTGTAAATATATAAAGAAGATGAAAACGTATTCTTATGTGGCCACAAGTTTTTTGAAAGTTTGTTAATTTTGCACATTTTACTGAATTCCACACTGAACACATAACCGCGACTTAAGGTACTGCAAAGCTGGTTGCAGCTGTTTGTTTGGCTACATTCAATTCTATCATAGGAAATGAGAAGATAAGAAGGAAATAAGAACATAGAGGTATATAACAAGCCTAGCCAATTCGTCATCTAATGCTGACTCATTTTTAATGCTGGACTGTTCCCATGAGGCACAGGGTCAGACTGATTTGCATATGGCCATGTCTGAACTGGGGTGGCAGAGTGAGCTCAAGAACGGTGATGGATTAAACCCAGATCAGTTGACTGGAGGGGAGTGCTTGCAATGTTCAACACTCCGTCCATCATTTCCTTTGGTTTTTGCTTTGTTCGCCATAAGTTGGCAGGGTATGCTCAGACGTGAGTCCCTTGCTCACTTTGCCACTGGATTCAAGCAAGCCTGGCTGAAGACGGCTGAAATGCCAGAAACCGATCCCAGGAAGCTTGTTTCCGGTCCAGGGAAGACATGGCTTGGCAGTTCGGGCTGGACTGTTCCCATGAGGCACAGGGTCAGACTGATTTGCATATGGCCATGTCTGAACTGGGGTGGCAGAGTGGGCTAAAGAACGGTGATGGATTAAACCCAGATCAGTTGACTGGGGGTGAGTGCTTGCAATGTTCAACACTCTGTCCATCATTTCCTTTGTTTTTTTCATTTTTAATGTAGCCTGTTTGAAAAAGACAGTAGCCCAACTTTCAGTATGTATTCTGCTCTATCTACTTCAGAAATCAAAATTTGAATTTAATAGGATGTGTCTATCTGGTCTGGTATCAACTACACCAATTTATTGATTGTTTCTGCCCAATGATAAACTCTGGAAATTTGGATCTTGCACCATCCACTGTGCCTTGGCAGATTTCAGAATTTCAACGCTTGTTGGGTTTTCTATACCTTGATTAGAAATATAGATTCCTTACAGCTGCAAACCTGAAGGGTTCAAAGCATACAAGATAGTGGAGTAAACCAATTGTCAGAAGAGACATTAAGCTTTCTGTAGACAATAGGATGGACAACTACCAGAGTCAAAGTTGTAAGCTTTCCATGATTCTACCCATACTCTTCCTTTGATTCTTGCAAATATTACAAATAATACCCATAGTGTGTACGCTAGGTTTAATGTTGAAATCAGTACATTTACTTCCTGTTTAAAGTCTCAAGGAAAAGTTTTTGTATTTAACTCGCAAGAGATGCATCTATTTTCAGTGCCAACTAGCACTCCTGGGGAAATATTCCCAGTTTGTAAGGGAAACCTATGCCATGGCATAACCTTAGTTAAGCAGAAAACTCAGTGAAGCATATCTATTCCAATAATTGGCATTTCCAGACGCCTTTGCTCATGTATTAATAACACTTTGCACCTCCCCATAGAAAACCAGGCTCCGAGACAATCAACAACATGAACTCCCTAGGACTTACATACATGGCTTGTGGTCTGACTCACTTTGCAGGTCAAACTCTTTACCTTGTATTCTCTCACAACATTGTGAATGGATCACTAAGGGGAATATTTAGCAATGTGCTGCATCACCTTTGCACCTTGCATGGCACGGCAAGGCTTAATAAATCTAGAGTAATGCAGCATTGCGCAAATTGCTGCATTGCTTTACTCTGCTCCTGGGAGGTGTTTCAAGGGTGATGCGTGAATGTTCCCACACATCCACCAATGGATTTTGGAGCATTTCCAGATTTACCATAACTTGTAAACGTGGAATGTGCCAACATGCTATGCCTCCCCAGCGGTTGTATAAAGTGAAAAATGCCACTGAGTATCGTTTTTGTGCAGGAAGAGGAACCTTCCTGCGCAAAAACAATCCTGCTTACAACTCAGGCAACTGCGGTGCAAGGGTGCCTAAGTTGGCGCTAGGTAGCCAAAAAAGGATGTCATCGCAAGAAAGGAAAGGAATGAGCCATATCATGTTAAATATAGTGCATTCCTGCCCCTTTCACTTTCACGCAGCGCAGCAAGGTTACTTGATCAGCTGAGCTGTGTGAAACAATGGTAAATGTGCCCCTAAATGTCCAGCCACAATCTCTGTCTGACAATACCTTAATCAATCTTCTTCTCACCAATTTCAGGTATGCCATGCCTTAACCCCAAACCCTGGCAAATACTCTTACAAATCAGAAATGTGAACAACGTAAAGTAATATTAGATGAACAGTATTTAATAAGCAGCAGACCCAAAGCTATTTATCAACCTTTTTTTTACAAATGCAGAGTATTTAGGTAGCACTGAATTTCGCAGCATATTCAAAACTGTAATAATTTCAGCTTCTCCCATTCAGTGTGCATTTGTTAGGTAAATATTTTGTAATGAGGCAAAATCTACATTATGGTGATCTCACAGAAAAGAAACGATGTTTTTGAATTTGGAATGGGATACATGCATTGACACACTAGGTGAAGCCTATTTTACATAAGTACTCGTGTGTAGATTAGTAATTCTGCTACCAACGTTTTGTAGAGGTGACAGTCACAAAGATTTTTACCTTCTCAAAGCGTCGTCAGCTCTTGACATTTCATACAAATATATGCTTTTTGATGAAAAAATTAGCAAAGTAATTTTTATCCGTAAAGTAAATTTCACAATTTTTCCTTTTGCAAACACTACATTTTTTTGAGCATGTGCTTATTATTTTTAGACTTCACCAATTTCTGTGACGTGATGAATAGGACACTTTTACTAACTGGCTGAAGAAGAATCGTGTTTAGATTACCTCCGTTGCAAAATAGCAAAGAAGGGAACTGCCAACTGGATGATGCCTAAGGTGTTGAAATAGTGTTTAATTTGTAAATAAGTGAATGCCGAAAAATTTTCTTAGCAGGCCCACCACCACTACCATCACTGGCTAGGCCCACCTCCATCAGTGTCACACCTCCATCAATGTTAACCTGTGACGTCTAATTACTTTCCTAATTAGGCACCTCAATGGGGCACCAACCTCCGCCACTGTCACTCCAGACAGCACAAAAATATTCAGTCCTCTACAATGAAGGTAAAGCCCACACCTACAGAAACAATAGTAATATTAATGTTTATATAGTGAAATTTCTCCCAAACATAAATTAAATCCACAACAGAATCTGGCACTCACCACGATAATACAGAGCAAGAATGAGTTGTTTATTCCAGTTTGCAATCCATATTCGATGGATGACACGTTTCAGCTGGAACACCAGCCTTGGATGTTTTAACAGATAATTTAGAGGATTTCTTGTATCACGGTCTGTTGCTTAACAGCATTTGATGTGCCCCACTGCAGTTTGGTGTTACCAGGCAAAAGGCAGCCATTTTAGTTTGTGAAGTAAAATTTCTAAGTACTCCAACTATTGGTTGTATGTTACCATTATCCAATTTACGGAATTCATATTACTGACCTTGGAAGTATGGAAGGCTGAGTCTGTCTTGTCAGACACTGACATAGTAAGAGCGCCATGGCCCATGGGTGACATTGCAAAAAATTGAAATGGGCCCCTGCATCCCCCACTCAATGGTCGGTTCACACCCCTGTTCCCTAATTAGCAATTTTTCATATCTATGGCACTACTGTTACCTCCAAAGACACTCACTCAAGCAGCCTGAAGAGCAATACTTTGTAAAACAGCCCCTGATTGGGCTTTGGAATTCAAGTGTGCAGAGTTTGCTGTGAAACGACATAAAATGTATTTAGTCATGCGTAATTATTGTTTACCTAAGCTGCTCCAATGCTGCCCCAAGACACAAATGGAGGCAGCTAAAGTTTAGCAAGTTTGTTTTTAGTTTTAGAGTTTGATATGGCCCTGTGGACCACTGTGTGGCATCCTTCCGTTCCTTTGTGCGGAATCTGGAACGCTTGGTAAGAGATCCAGATTCCACGTTCCGAGGACTTCTCACACTGCCTACTGCTAAACAAACTTTTTTTTTAATTCAATAAAGGGAAAGGGTCCCTGATCTCGAATTCCCGCTACGGTGGAGTTCCACGCCTCCAAGTAGCACCTGCACCTAGCTCCCTTGCCCCTCCCTCTCCCTCCACGCGGTTGATGGCTGATGGCGGCAGTTGCAGTGTCGGCGGTCAGGGGGATTTTCTCCTTTCTATCAACGCCGAGGTTTGTGCTATCTCGAGGAGAGACTCTGAGCTGGCCGTGTTCTCCTGTAATCAGCAGCAATTTTTGGCGACGCTTTGAAGTTTGTCTCTGCATCGAAGCTATCAGCATGGTTTGCCTTTTTTAACAACGCTGAGGCTCGCACTTCTTGCGGGAGAGCTGCTGATGCTGTAATTTTCGCCAACTCTGGTAAGAGAATTCCGCTGCCTCCGCTGCTGTGGCTAGTCCTTTTCAGCATTGTACTCACCTGTTCACAAAGATTGGTGCTAACTTGCTTGCCGCTGGTTATAGCTGAAGTGTGGATGGTGTGGCAAGACTACAAGTCCCAGCATTCATTGTGACGGATGGATTATGGAAATGGAAATGGAAATGTGGAGCTATTTTTTGCGGCAGTGATTTAATTGCTAGATTACTGACTTTGTCTACGTATCCTTTTTCTCGGACAGAGTGAGTGAGGTATCAGTCCAGCCAGCTTGAGTTGTCTGCCCCGCTGCCGCAGCCTAATATCTTGTACTGCAGCCGCTGTGTGGGTTAGACTCTCGGTCCCAGTATTCTTTTACGGACTGGATTTTGTATCTTCTCTGACTTGCAGTACTGTTGCTATCTATATTTGATGCTGAAAAGATATCACGCTGCTACCGGTCTCAATAATGGGCAAGCAATTGACGGCCAAGGCTAAAGCCAAAATACGATGCCAGCAACTTAAGGAAAACTCCGAAAGGGCCAAGCGGGCTGGGTCAGTCGCGGAGAGAGAAACCTCCTCTGTTGAAAATTCGGAGAGCTCCGGAGAAGGTGAGGACAGGCTCCCGGGCGTCAGCCCGACTCAGGTCCACCTTCAGAATCCCTGCAAATCCGTTGTCAGTGTGTCAAAGGAGGTAATTGAGTCATCCGTGGAGGAAATGGACATGGCTCTATTGGGTTCAGAAGTCAAATCATCTGAGACAACTCAGAGTTTTAATCCAGCAGCCTTATTCGATCTACAGGCGTCTAAAGAGGCTACGTTAGTCTCTGCTTTGAAGGCTTCTAAACAATTCCCGTTATTTGAGCGAAAAGGAGTAATATCTGTCCCTACTAATATAGCTGGTACTCGAGCAGTGTTATCAGGGCCTCCAAACCCTCCAACCCTTTTTACTTCTCCAATAGTTATTCCTCCCATTGAAAAATTCGTCTTAACTGGTGACTCAAGTTTAACAGACCTTCCACCTTTAAATCCAAGATCCACATCTCTCGGTGATAAAGATCTCCCTACTTTTCCCATCTGTACTTCTACGATTGTCTCCAGTGGAGCTACTCTGTCTCAGAGTCCGATCATGGGGATGGACACTGAGACTACTGGGGATTTTCAGATTTCAGTCAAGGATATGTTGAACTTGATTCTGCAAGAAATCCGAGAGATGAAGCAATTTCAAAAGATGGAAATGGAGGCAATTTGTAAGCGTCTGGACAAAATTGAAGACTCGATGGCCTCATTTTCAAATCGATTGCAAGAGTCTGAGACTAGAATTTCCGGTGTGGAGGACAATTTGATCATCATGCAGAAAGAGATCACCACTGCTTCTAAATTTTCTTTCGAATTTAAATTGGATGAGTTAGAAAATTATAATAGAAGGTCAAACCTTCGAATATTCGGTGTACCGGAGAATATTGAGGGGTCGGACATGACGAAATGGATCACTTCTTTTTTTTCTCAAGAGGTCGTACCTGAGTTTAAGGGTGACTTAACAATCACTAGGGCGCATCAAGTTCCAGCTCGTCCATTCACTAGCTCTCCGTTTCCTCGAACTATTATTGTCAATTTTGCAGATGTTCGGGTTAAAGAAATGATCCTATCTCAGGCCTTCAAGCAAAGACAGTTTCACGTTAATCCCACTACTAAATGCCGGATTTTCTCCGATATGTCAGATGCTGCTGCTAGACGGAGAAAAGACTTTGTAAAGATTCTTCAGTTATTTAAGGATAAAGGTGCCCAAGCATCGATTGCACAGCAATCAAAGTTAAAAGTTCTGATTAAGGGCAAATTTTACCTGTTTAAAGATGTTGAGGAGGCACGTGAGATGCTTGATAAGTTGGTCCAGGGCTAGGCTAATGTTGGATTGCGATCTGATCTGGCCTGATGGTTACTGAAGATTTTCCTTTCTTTTCCTCTCCTTTTTTTTCTCTTTCTTTTCTCTTTGTGTATTACTACTAAGGGGGGGTGCGGGTGGGAACGGGGGGGACATGTGCCCTTATGAGAGGGGTTAGTGCCATGTGGCCAGCATGGGAGGGAGATATAGGTGCAGTACAGGGCCACGGGACTAGGTCTAGGGGGGGAGCACTTGGGTGGAGGGAAGAGCACCTGGGTGGAGGGATGGGGTGGGTGGGGTAAAAAAATGGAAAACGGAAATTCTTGTGGTTTGTGATGTAAAATATGTTGGCAAGAAGTTATTTTCAATAATTAATGTCTATTGGAGGGATTAGAGTGATCTCTTTCAATGTTAACGGACTGAATAATAAAAAAAAAATGCGCACTATCGAGCTATGGATTAAAACAGAGTGTCCAGCAGTTGTGATGCTGCAAGAAACCCATATTTCTGTGGATAAAATCAACTCTTTTCCTATGTTTAAAAATTGGTCTTCATATCGTGGGTTTTCATGTGCTCAAGAATCTCAAAGGGGAGTTGCGCTTTTTATCAATCGTAATTTAGATGCAGAAATAATTCAGTTTGAAGATGGGGGAGCAGGGCGGTGGTGCTGGGCTACTTGCGAAATAAAAGATAGGAATAGGCCGATTACCTTTGTTAGTTATTATGCCCCAGTGGAAGATCGTGCCCCCATCTATGAGGAGTTATTTCAATCACTACTATTGGTCAGGGGAGATATAGTTATAGGCGGGGATTTTAATATTCTTATTGATATAAAACTAGATTCTACTGGTCTCTTAAAGAAACAATCTAAATCTAAACCAAAGTCATTAAGGTCAATTATGAAGAACTCCGCCTTACTCAATCTCTGTGATCCATGGCGATTAAAATTCCCACAAAAACAAGAATTTACTTATTGGTCGGGAAGACATAGATCTTCCTCTCGTATTGATTTCTTTTTGGCCTCTAGTTTATTAAAATTTTCTTATCATACATTTTTGCATAATGGCTTTTCAGACCATGCAATGCTTGTAATTGAGTTTAAAATAGGGGAAGAAATTAGGCCCCCCAAAAGATGGATATTTAATAAAATGTATCTACAAGATAGTAATTGGGTTTCCTCTTTAAAATTGCCGATTTTATTGTCCGTAATTCTTACACGGCTCCACTACATATTATCTGGGACTCACTAAAAGCCTTTATCCGTGGTATCATCATCGGTAAAGACGCAGAAGAATGGCGTACTATTAAACAAACTAGGACCTTACTCTACCAAAGAATTTGCTCACTAACTCGGCTCCGACAATCCAATTTTTCTAGTATTGCGCAAAAAAAATTAAATGAGGCCAAACGTGAACTTAGTACGCTGTTTGCTACACAGAGTGAACAGCAATTTCTTATACAATCTCAAAGGAGTTATGAGGAGAGTAATTTCTCTGGCAAACTCCTCGCGTGACAGGCTAAGGAGCAAGCTGCCGCAAATTTAATTCATACTCTGAAGTCTCCTACCACCTTGATAGACACATCACAGTCTGATGTCATTAGCACTATAATGCTCTCTCGCTACAAACAGATATATAGTCATCATCAGGAGATAGATCATTCTAGGCTTTTCAATTTTTTATCAAGATATGATATGCCCTCTCTATCTCAGGCAGACAGTGGAGCAATGATGCGCTTATTTTCAAAGTCAGAATTGGAATTAATGGTAAAGAACCTTTCAATTGGCAAGGCCTGTGGCCCGGATGGCCTCCCCGCTGAATTTTTTAAGGTTTTCTTTTGCGCCTTTTCAGATTTATTACTACAATTAGTTAATTATATGTTAATGGGTGGGCAAGTTCCAGATTCTTTTGGGGAGGGCACAGTTGTTAGTTTTCTTAAAAAAGGCAAAGATCCCAAAGATCCCAACTCATATAGACCTATCACATTACTTAACACTGATTATAAGATCCTTACTAAATTATTATCAATACGTTTTAATCACATTGCTAAGGATCTTATTCATCCGGATCAGAATGGCTTTGTGGCAGGCCGACAATTAGCTACTAATACACATTTTCTTACTGAAGCTTTAGATTATTTTCAGACAAATAAAATGTCTGCTTTAATTCTATTATTAGACGCGGAAAAAGCTTTTGATTTGGTGGTATGGACAACTTTATTTGCTATTTTAAAGCACTTTGGAATTCCTCCTCAGATTATTAGTTTAATTCAGAATTTGTACACAGGTGCCAAAGCCAATATAATTATTAATTCAGTTATGGTTGGTAAAGTATTGGTTCAACGGGGCACCAGGCAAGGTTGCCCCTTGTCCCCTATCCTTTTTGCTTTTTTTATTGAACCATTAGCTACAGCCATTCGTGAATCTGTAAATATTTCTCCTCCTATCCCTTCCATGATTAAAATCAAACTATATGCCGATGATATTTTGCTACTGATTAAGTCTGATATTCAATCTCAAACTGCTGCTCTTCAGCTTTTCGAAGAATTCGAACATCTGGGTGGTTATCGAATTAATAAAAAAAAAACGGAAATATTAATTTCGGGTGGGGGTGAAGTTGAGCTACATACTGATTTAATTGGCTGTATCAATTCAAGAGGTACTTAGGAGTTATGTATTCTGCTTCGGTTTCCGATTTAGTTACGTTGAATTTTGATCCTCTTCTACGTAAGGTTCAATCCTTATTTAGTAGATGGGACTCGTTGCCATTTTCTATCCTGGGGCGGGTGGCACTTATAAAAATGCCTATTCTTCCGTTATTTAATTTTTTATTTTCTGCCATTCCTTGTTTTTTGCCCAGTGGTTTTTTCTCAAAAGTGCAATCATTGTTCTCAGGCTTTATATGGGCAAAAAAAAATCCCAGGATAGCAATGCGGACTCTTTATGCCGATACTGCATTGGGAGGTTTAGCCATACCCAATGTTAAAGATTATTATAGCGCATATTTTGCCCAATATTTAGAGTGGTTCAAATCTGGAATGCAGACCCCAACTCTGTTTATTAATTTCCTTTTTGACAGAATTTGTCACGAGGCTCAGATCCCATCTCCGCTCCATATTCCTAAATTACCGAAACTTACCCGATATAAGACGATGTTTTGGTTTTTTAAGCGTCGTGATGTCCTTCTTAAAAGATATTCTCTCCCGCAATTTAATATTAGAACCCCCTTAAGAAATGCTCTTCTTTTTTTGGGAATGAAAATTGGAGTCGACATTGCACTACAATGGGCACGTCTGGGATTTCATTCTTTGTCAGATTTTTTAAGGGAGGGGACATGGCTGTTACCTGGGGAGATGCAGCTTATTATTCCAGGGAATTTCATGTTATTTGGCTCGTATGTTTCGATCTTTAAAACGTTGGTACATGTGGAGCCAATAAGCATTAGTTCCTCCAATCAGTTATGGGACGATTTGTTTATGACTTCTAGGACGAGGAAGCCAGGGGTATGGAAACGTTGTTTAGCACAATATACTGAGGACGATCTTAGTCAAAAAGCAATTAAAAAATGGCAAGAACAGGAGAATCACGTACTTACTATTAACACTTGGAAAATTATAAATAAATTGAATTTTAGTGTTCTACGAGGATCTAATTGGAGAAGAATGCTATTCTTCAGTAAAGGGCTTCTTTATCGTACTCCTGCTGCCATTGCTAAAATGTTCATTAATACTACTGCCACCTGTTTTAGATGCCAGCAATATACTCCTGCAAACTGGTCCCACATTATAGCTTTTTGTGTTAAAATTATGCCTTTTTGGAATGAGATATTCGAATATTTGCAAAAGTATTGTGGGATCCTGATTACCTATAATGTTAAATTAATATTGTATGGATACGATTCTGATCTTGGCTTGACAGAACAGTTGGTTAAACTATTATTTATTGCAATGGCAGTTGCAAGGTCATTGGTGCTTCAGAACTGGAAGTCAACTCAAGTTCCTCTTTTTAATGCCTGGCTCCAAAAAATTAGGAATGTTAGAAAGACTGAAATGCGATATGCACAGTGAATAGGTGGGATTACGAAGTTCAATAGAATTTGGAGTCTTTACTTTGAGTAATGGTCGATTTCCGTATTTCTTAAATTATTTTCTTCATGTTATTCTGTATCTTTATTTTCTGTTCGCCAACCTATGTTATTGTCAAATTGTAACTCTGACACAAGAATTTCAATAAAAAAATAAAAATAAAAAAATAAAGGGAAAGGGTCCCCAAGGGGCCCTTCCCTTTTTCGAATAGGCTACCACCCCAACTTGGAGGTCGGTAACTTTTTAATGGTTTACAACTGTTATTTCGGTCAAAAAGCGTTGATATATATATGGATGGGAATTGCTATTTGGAAGCACACATACAGCATGTCCTTACCAAACAGCGATTTCTTCTCTATTTTTCAAGCCCTTTGTCCAATGTTATAAACAAATGTAAATGTGGTGAAAATGACTTGCTGATAGATTTCTGGTTATCTAAATAAGAGTGTGGCATACAAAACTTAAATAATTGATTTATAAACTCTTCGGTGAACAGTTGTAAGATAGTAACTGTGCTCATGTTAATAGTAAAACAAAAGTAAATGGTCGAAAGTTTGTTTTTAGACACCAGTTTTATTCATTTTATTGTATGATATTGGTGGCCCATTTGCCTGTATATCGAAGAGGTTTAGTAGATCATAATTAGATTTTTTGCAATATTTATATAAAATAATGCTAGAATATGGGTGTGTTACTTTAGTGCTGCATGTTTTCTTTGAATAAAAAAGCAAGGATAAATCTATTCATTAGATTTGTGTATTAACCCATATTATTATATTTTTCAATATTTGCTTGGATTGATTAAATGATGTATCTTTTTATTTGTTGCAAATGCATTTTATTCTTTATTCTCTTTCATAAAGCATTTTTTAAACTAAAACAAAGCAAGGATGTGCATTTGATGGTGGCCAAAATATATTTTTCTTTAAAAAGCTGTTTTAAGTCAAAATTGGATTTTTGTACACCGGCAACCGTGTTATTTAGTTCCTATCTCTAAACGAACATGCTGACGAATGGTTGAATGTACAAATGTTGTTTTCAATCTGACCTAAACGTTTTTCATGAAGGTTAATGAACAAATTCGTACACACAAACAGGAAAACAGGAATGTAGGTACCACTGCTAACTAAAACGTGCGACTTCATAGCATGTAGATCCTCACCGGCCACAAAAGACACGCATTTATGTAAGGCAGACCTCTGAAAATATTCTAGGCTGCAGTGTGCACAAGAAATGAAAGCGAATGGAATATATTAAGCATTAAGTTATAAATACAGCGTTGCACATTATTTCCTGCTCTATGTGTGTATTGAATTCGACTAGGCATATGTTCCTTATTAGAGAAAATGGAAAGAATCCTTTTATCGAAAACTATTAGAACATTTAATTTACTCTTGCCATTAGACATAGATTTGTAGTTGAATTTGCACATCATGGGTGAAAAAATAATATTGAGTCTCTACACTGTATTTGTTAAAGTCGAATTATGTTGTACCTAAAAGGTAATGCAAATGCATTTCGAACACGAAAGATTATTTTATTTGGTAAAATGGCCTTATGTTGATCATTTTACAAAATAGTAACCCACAGCCTAAACAAAGAATTTATACTGAGTTTTGAAATGAAAAAAACGCAATTACAACAAGGCACAGAGCCCCCGTGATCAAAATAAAGGGAAGACTTCAAACCACCTGTTCTGTCGACTTGTGAGAGCAAGGGTTTATGTGCGTAGCAGGGGCATGCTTTAACAGGACTCCAATGTATTATCACCTTTAAAGCATCTCTGCACTGCGAAAAGTCAGTGGAAATGGCACACTTGGGTTCCATTAGTGCGCCTTTTTTATGTGTCGTAAAGCCTCATTGTGTTTTATTATCTCTAACTGTGCAGGCATTCTATGATTCAGCACTGACACATTTTTACAAGGTAACTGTGGGCAGGTTGCCACAACATCTTATTGCTGGAGTTTATTAGCTTGTATTGACGGCTTCGGCAATTTTAGTCCATAGTAATTGTCAGCTGTGTGAATCTATGTGTTTTGGAAATGTTGCCATTGGCTTATTATTTTTTGTTTTTTATTTTTACTTTTTTAAATTAATCGGCATTACATTATTTTAATACGAGCAATCTGTAGGGGCTGATTCAGAGATAATTATCGATTCACAGAAGCCTTCCATTGCAGTATTGTTTGTTTATAGAACACTTCCTCATTTGGTACACTGTTTGTTTTGTAACTTCATGTAAGGCTACCCTTACAATTCAGAAGCAGACTAATTTGGGAATTTTGGCTTCTTTGAAAAAAGCGTGCATATGTATGGAATCGAGATTTTTAGTTGAAAGACTTTTAATAATCAGGCATTTACCTATTACATTTTCAGTGGTAGTTATATTCCTAGAACGTGATTTTTGTATCCCTAATGCTGGCCTCCCTTTTTCCTTTTTAGGTCTCGCCTGACCCAGCGCATGCGCTGGTCTGGCGAGACTTATTGAGAGGGCTCCAAAAAGTGCTACCAGGCCAGCCTAGGGCTACAGTGCATGTGCGCGGGCGCGCGCGCCACTTTTACCGTGATTACTTTCACTTTAGCGACCGCACGGCCGCTTTGATGTTTGATCGCGATCACTTTCACTTTTGCGTGCGATCGCGATCACTTTTGGCATAGCCAATAGGTCTCGCTTTTGGGACCTTATAAGTGTTTAGTTATGCAACTGTTGCATGGCTAAACACTTATAAGGTCCCAAAGGCGAGACCTATTGGCTATGCCAATGCTTGTTTCCTTGTCAGTGAATCGTTGCTATCTATAGACGTGCCTTTGGAATTTCAAGCTAAGCAAGCACAGGCAAAACCAAAAGGTTTGTCTTTTTTAATAAATGAAAGTGTTTGTGGTTGTATGGCTAGGTGACTGGGTGAATGTGGTAATGAGTCAACTGTCAGTTAGATGAGTGCATAAATGGACAAATAAATACGTGTCTGAGTAAGTATGGGGTGGGTTGTTAGTTGGATGATTAATTGAATAGGTGTGTGCATTGATGGTTTGTTGGTTGAATGTTTGTGTATAGGAATGTATTAATAAGTCAATTCATGAGTGGGTACAGACAAATTATGCCGATCTTGCAGGATGAGGCCTCGGACAGCAGTATTAACAGTGTAATAAAATACCAGCAACTAGGCATATTATGCCAGGGCAAGCATTATAGCAGAGTTTGGGCACCATGGAGCCATGAGTGCCCGATATTGATACCTATAAAGAATACCCAACACTATGACTGTGCTATCATTGCTCCAAGTGTGTGTGCCATTGTGTTAAGAGTCCCTACATTACGTCAAAAATCGTAATCCTTTTGCCAGTGCAAGCGTTAACAGAGGTTTAGGCACCACACTGCCAGGAATGCCCACCATATGCCAAAGAATTCCATTGCTATCATGATCTATATATTCAGATGTGCCCTGTTACTCAATAATCTTGACTGCATGCTTAAATTTGCCCCACCTTCTTTAGATCTGCACCATAAGCCATCCATCTTCGATGCGTGTTTAAATCTGCTTTCAGAAATCTTGATTATTATGATACAAGATTCAAAGTAATGTTATTTGTGTAATTACAACAAATGGAAAGTCATGGAGGTTTAGAAACTTCCTGTTGTGCAGGAGTCAGGGCGGAAGAACGTTTAGCACTAGCATCAATAAACAATGTAACAGGTAACCATAAATTCAAGCGTTTCGTTGCCATGTGAATAGGATACACAACAGTTGTATCTAATCTGTGGTTATAACATACAGCATACCACTAAGCTTGGTAAGATAATTTGGTAAAGTCTTTCCAATTTTTGTGATCTGCTGAAAGGCAACTGCCAGCAATAAGTCGAGTATCTTTACGTTAAAATTGTAATCTGTCCATATCGAAGACACGCTTCCTAAAAACACATAAGAGACAGAGAAAGGGTACCTGGAATGGGAAATTGCGTTAATTTTAGACCATATCTTTTCCCCAAAATTACAGACAAGTGGGCATGTAAAAAGTAGATGATGTAGATCTGCATGTGGGGAGGAACATGTCCAGCAAGCATCTGAAAGGTCAGCGTGTCTTTTATGCAAAGTGACCGGGGTTAGCAAACATAACATCACTTTGAATCTTGTATCATGTTTTTTTACTTGACTTGTAATCTTCTTTTCATTTGTTTACACTCATTAATTTGCTTATTTATAGCAATTCTTTTTCTCTTAAATATGTTGAATTCATTTACACATCCAGCTATCTTGCTCCTAAGGTTTAAATTTGGTTCATGTGACTATGTATTGCTATATTGTCTTCTGTAATGTGATTTATACTTTTCTAAATAAACTTATTTTTGAACTGAAAGAAATCTTGATTATTGTTCAGATTTGCACCATTATGTGAACGATGTTGCTGTATGAACTTATGTGTCCCATCAATTATTGTATGCATGTTTAAATTTGCACCATCACTCAGTAACAATCTGCACATGTTTAGATTTTCTTCATCACTCACTAATGCTCATTGCATACCCTTATTTGCACCACCTCTCCGGAAAACTGCCATATTCTATTAGCAGACACCAACAAAACACCACGTTTGTTACATTTATAATAAGACAATTTCCTTTTTAAATAACATTGAGTTTAGTTTGATGAACAGTACATTTCTCCCCATCTTTTTCTAGGGTCTATTTTACTCCTTCCTCCTTATTCTACTAGCTGCACAATGTACAGTACCACAGGTTATTAAAGGTGTAGGAAAGATACAATTATTGATGATCAAGTTGTTGTAATTTGATTTGTCAGCATAA
Source organism: Triturus cristatus (assembly GCF_964204655.1). Lineage (NCBI taxonomy): Eukaryota > Metazoa > Chordata > Amphibia > Caudata > Salamandridae > Triturus > Triturus cristatus. The sequence goes on from NC_140594.1 coordinate 252,850,227, forward strand.
AAAAACAGTTTAAAACAATAGATATGTGTTGAGGGCACCGGAATTATTAGGGAGAGTAACGTCAATTGATTTCGTATGCTGTGGCAAACAAAAGTTGTAGATTAGGCACATTTTTTCCCAAAGTGTAGAAAAGTTTAACCACTACAGATTATATACTTCAGCGAAGAAGAAAAAGAACATTTTGACTTTGATTCTCTGTGAATCCAGAGACTTTGCAGGCAATAACCAATTTAATTTTAATCCTATCGGTGTTGGGATGGGTAAATATGATGTCAATGAATGTCATGATATGTGCAGGACAGACACCGGATATATGAACCCATGCCACTGCTTGTTTCCTCACAATGCCCATCAATGCAATTTCAATTTTTGCTGCAACTTGTGCCCGCTCAGCAACGACATCAGCGATAATAATACCAGTGTATTCAGTGATGCATGCCCTTACGATAATATTATTGTTGCAAATAAGAAAAATGTCAACGTATGTTCAGACCACATCAAACATAATTTTGTTAATACCAGTCCAAACTATTTCAATTTACAAAATGGCAACTGTATGCATAGTGATGATCATGTCAGTAAACATGATACCAGTGACTGCCATATTACTTATAGGAGTTCCTATAAACACACCTCATTGCTGTCAGATTCACCCAAGGTTTTCTCCATCAACCCTGAGTCAGACATACATGGTCATTCAGGTCCTGCGAACCAAATCCATGCCTATCAAGTAACAGATCGCAGGTGGGGTACCCCATAATCAAAGACAAACACGCACCCAAGAAAAATCCTGATTGATTCCACAGATAGTTTCACCACAAAAAAGTCTGAGATAATTGGCCCCAATAAAACCTGTTTGGCCAAAGGCTTGATTTCCCCAGCAATACCACAAAGCTAGATACCACATTTAGATAGGCACACTCAACCAATCTGGACACGCTCCTCATGCCGGACATCTGGATATATTCACACTGGCCCACACTAGCTCTCCCCAAGGTCAAGAGCTATCTGTGTCCTCATCAGATGCCAGTGTTTGTTGAGTTTTAACTAAGATGTTTTTTTGGAATGTAGCAAAGTGTTTTATTGTACCTCATGAACTGTAGAACTGGATGGCCCAAACTTTGCACATTGAGAGCTTTTGCGCGGATACATTCTGTCTAGGCTCTTCCAGCTGCAGAGTTTAATTAAACCAACTTGTTCTTGATTTGCCAAACACCTGTTGTCTTTTCATTTATTTAAGGTAAATTCATATCCAATCAACATCTGTAACTATGACACCTGTGCTCAGATGCCACACTGAATTAGACATTCAATTCCTCCCTTAGCCTCTACCTCTGGGTACACATTAGGGGTGGGCGTGACTATGTAATTTAATTTACTGTATCCTAAACTTCTGTGAGGTCACTAGAAGGGTAATTCTGCATTCAGGGATATTTTCCTAGCGCAAAAATGCCTCTTTTTGTCCAAAATAGATGCAAAGATACATTTTACCCTAAGCAATAACCTTAAATGCAACAGAACATGAATAACAAACATGAGCAGCAACTCACAATTGCTAAATGTACAATTGGGGTAGGATTTTGCCCCAACTTATTTCCAGCATTTGGCACTAGTTTCTTAGCGCAAAATGCACCCCTGTATCAAAAATGGATGTGAGGATCTATTTTGAGATGTATTTTGAGCTGAGAAATTAGCTATATGGCGTGTCTTGAGCCCCGATCGTGATGGACACACATCGGTGAAGCTCTAACAATCCCCAGTCTCGGCCAGCTCAAAATCCGACAAATTCATCCGTGCACCGCTCCAGAAATGTAGCAGAAGACCCAAACCAGTTGGCGCCGTGGAATAGTGGCCGCTAAGGAGATCGAGGGCGGAGAGCAACAGGGGAACAAACTGCGGCCTAAAGCGGCCAAAAAGCCTCGGGCTCGAGTAACGGATCAAGCCGCAAAAGACTTCCAACAGCGACAGGCAAGAGACCGGTGAACTCTTGGAGGGGCTGGAAAATGGCTGCATCACGATATGGTGAGGTCCAGCTCCTAAGCCCTGCTGACAAGTGACCCCGCTGGCTGTATTTGGTCTGGGGGGTCCGTGGGGTGCAGCGACCGCTCTCGCCTGGACTCAACGCTAAAACACGATGCAGGAGCACTGCGGCACTGGTGGAGGCCGGCGGCTGCACTGACTACAATAGTGAATATAGCAAGGGTTGAATGCCGTGGAACCTCCACAAGGCCTCACAGCAGCCTTAATGCTGAGCGCGACTAACGCAGAATAAATTGAAAGACTGCTGGGTTCTGAATGATGGCCTGCCCAAGGTTTAATAAGGCGGCATGTGGCTTGGTGGTTGAAGAGCCGGTGGCCCATCCCAAGAGCTTTGAGCGAGAGAGGGCCAGGTACCCCCCAACAGTTAAGAGACAGTAAGGCCCAAACGACTATGCATCAAGTGGCCTGCATTAACCCCCTACTAGTGCGGACTCAGAAATCCGTCCAACAACTCCTTCGCCATTTATGCACATGGGGAATAGAAGAACGTATGGGAAGCACATAAAGGCGAGACCTGACTCCTAAACTTGGGCACTGTGATAATGAAGGTACTCCCAGAGTGGTGGGACAGAGTCAAGACACTGGTGCTCCGTTTGACAAGAGGAAGAGTGGTGGGGAGTTGTGCCCTGATAGTAGACTCAGGTGCAAAATAGGAGACCTCGCTTGGAGTCGTCGAGATGCGGGTAGCAATGTCTACATGCTCCAAACCAAACTGGACAAATTTGCGACACAGAAATTGGCTGAATCTGACCCAGTACATGGAGGGAACTCAACTCAGGCATAATGATGAACGCGGGCAAAGAGGACCCGACACTAGAGGATGTCATGGATGCCATAGCGGGAGTACGCACTTCGCTGGAACACAAAATGGACTCCATCACAATCGAGATGACTCTGATGAGAGCTGACCTGCAAAAGACAAGTGAGAAGGTTAAGGCCATGCAAATGACTACCAATGAGCTCATCAGTGAGACCAAACAAATGCGACAAGAAATCAAAGAGCTTCAAGCCGCCAGCAAAATGGCAGAGAATAAGCTGGACGACTATGAAGGTCGATAAAGACGGAACAACGTCAGAATAATAGGAGTTCCCAAAAAAGCAGAAGGTCCGGCTGTAGTCCTTGTCAAAAACCTCTTCTTCAACCACCTGCGCTCAAAGAATCTGTCCAAATTTTTCACTGGGAGAGAGCACACAGGGTCTCAGGGGTTAGGCCTAAACCGGGGTCACCCCCACGCCCGCTCCTGGCAAGACATTTAAACTTCAGAGACCGGGACATTATACTGTAAATCACACGCTCGAATCCTCCACTCAAGTATAAAAATAGCAAATTAACCTTTTTTCTGAACTTCACAATGACAGTACAAAGACAAACAAGATCCTACATGAACATCAAGAAGCAGCTCAGTGACAAAAAATAAATGGTATGCCATGTTGTTCCCTGCAAATCTTCGTGTCAAACCAGAAGGAAAGGCTTGGTTCTTCGATACCCCGGAGTCTGCACTGGAATTGCTGGAGGGCTGGAGACCGGCAAGAGAACACAATGCCTGATGTGGAAAGGATCAGTCCCCAACAAAGCATGCATCCTCAAGTGGTAGACCAACTAGACCCACCGACAAGGATAGGCTCGGGGATTAACGCGGACAACAGGAGGACGCCTCGGCACCATGCAACCGACAGATCAATATGCCGGAAAAACGATAAGTGACTCTGTTGCTCTTAATATACAGACTGGTGATTTATAAGGACGCAAAGCTGGTGGACACTGGGGAGAATGTTCCACCCCCAACTTTCAAATTAGTTTAGAATTAGGGTGACAGGCACTCTGCACAGCTGGGGGGGTCGGGGTCCGCACCGTACATACGGGGGGGTGGGGGTCCGCACCGTACATACGGGGGGGTGGGGTTCCGCACCGTACATATGGGGGGTGGGGGTCCACACCGTACATACGGGGGGGCTGGTGGTACGGCGCGGACATACGGGGGGCTGGGGGGACATCGCGGACATACGGGGGGCTGGGGGTACGGCGCGGACATGGGGGGGATGGGGGTACGGCACGGACATGGGGGGGTGTTCGGCCCGTATGCGGGCACATGTTTGAACGTCTCCATGGTTGCTGTGGAGGTTCGCTCCGTACGGTGTTTTTACCATACGGTTGTGGATTCGGACGGACGGGACGGATCGTACTAGTGCGTTCGGACATCGGTTTACCGAGTCGTACGTAAAAACGACCAGGGATGTGTCGGACACTTTTTCCGACCTGAGGACGTGTCGGGGTATATTCCCAATGCGACTCGTATGGTGTTTTTTACATATGAATAGTACTTGCCAGTTTGTACGGGACTTGTACGATTCGTACGTAAAAAAACCCGGATACGAGTCGTACGGGGAATATTTCTCCAGGATCGGAATCGACCCCCAAGTCTTTAAACTGCATTCCCCTGAGCTAGTAGTACTCCAGGAGATGCACTTGGTTTGAAACACATGTAGGGAGCTGGCCTGGTGGGGCTATCGACTTGTGGTGCACTCGGGGTTCACTTCTGGGGCCAGAGGTGTGGGCATTATGACACGAAAATCCTTTCCCATGGCAATCGAACACACCTGGACCGACACACTGGGGAGGTATGCAGCAGCATCAGGGAGATGGGAAGGTATGTCTGTTTACGTGCCTCTGGGACTGCAGACATTGGTGTTCAAAGACCTGGGAAATATTATGTTGGAATTTCCTGAGGGAAGATTGATATTGGGTGGTGACTTTAACTCGGTTATATCCAGTCGCCTTGACCGGAGTCCCCCTCGGGACTTTGGATCTACGCAGACAGTCCTCCTCACTTTTGTAGATGCGATTGGGCTGGTAGACACATGGCAGATCCACCACCCCACGGTGACCCAGTTTACGTTTCACTCTGGGTCTCAAAACAGTCTCTCCCGTATTGACTATATCCTCACACCCGCGGACCATGTGGGACACATAACTGAAGTGAGACACATGGCACAGGGCATTTCAGACCACTCTCCAATATGGGCGCAGGTAGAGAGGGGGAGGGTCAGGTGGGAAGAATTGCACCTATATACCCCTAGCCCCTATGTAATTATTTTCAGGACAATGAGGGATCGTTTGGGTCAGCTCTGACGCTCTGGGAAGCCTTTAAGACGGCTGTTCGCAGGCAGGCATTCGCTCAGATAGCTGGGTTGAAGAAAGAGAGGAACACGGAAATGGTCAAGTTTGAAGAAGAGATTCGAAATAACAAAAAGTCAGAAATATTTGCCCTTGGAAGGTGAACGAGACAGGGATGTCCTCTGTCCCTGTTGCATTTTGTGCTGACACTGGAGCCCCTGGCGGTAAGGATCTGTATAGACACCATCGTGAGGAGATGGTCAGAGGACTGAGAAGATCACGTCTCCCTGTACACCGATGACATCTTGCTATATTTGGCGTCACCTCGAGCTTAGATACATAGAGTCCTAAACATATTCATCAATTTTTGTAAATATTCGGGATACACTATCAACTGGACCAAATCATTGATCTTTGTGCTAAGAGGAAGGTTTCCGCTCCTGCCTAAGGATTGTAGGGTGGCGGAGGCCGTAAATGGCTTCAGATACCTTGGAATCTACATTACCAGGGAACCTAGGCTGTATTATGTCCATAATCTCCTTCCACCCCTAAAGCAGCTCAAAAACAATGTGGAGCATTGGAAGGCTCTCCCACTATCCCTATTGGGAAGAGCAGCACTTTTTAAGATGATGTCCCTACCCCGCTTTCTACATGTCTTACACAACTCACCCACTCCCTTCCCGGCAACCTACTTTGCGGCCATAGAAAGCATACAGAGGGCGTTCCTTTGAGTAAAAGGATCTCCATGAATATCATTCTCAAAATTGGTGAGAGGAGGGTACGATGGAGGAATAGGGCTCCCAGATATCAAGAAATACTATTGGCTGTCCAGCTGGCAGCCATCAACCAATGCATGTACCGACTCCACGACGATCCTGGGTACTGAATGGATAGATGGCTTTTTCCAGAAGAATCCTACACCAAGCCACTTTATTGTAGACCAACTAAATTGCAAATAACAGTACCCACATCACAATCTGTCCAGATATGGCATACAGCTCATAAAAGTTTGGGTTGGGCCAAGAAACTCACGCAGGCCACTCCACTGTGGGACTTAGATCAATTGGGAACCCTTCGGAATACAAAAGGATTTGACAAATGGTACATAATAGGACTGTCTCAGGTGGGTGACATGTGGAAGGGAGGCAAGGTGATACAATTTTTGCTATTGCAACAAGAGTGTGAGCTGGCAACCTCAGAAAGAATCAGATACTCGCAGGTGCGACATGACCTATAAGCAAATATCCCGGTTTGGGAGACACTCCCTTAGGCATCACTGCTGGAGGATAGACTCCTCGACGAGTACATAGTTGAAAAATTAATATCGCTGACCTAACGGAAGATAATTAATCACACTCCCAACCCTTTCATACAGCTTCACAGGAAATGTGAGGCTGATCTAATAGAACTAGAAGCCGAAGACTGGTTGGGGGCATTAGTTTCACCCAAGGAGGAGGTTGAAATCTCGTCCAGCATCAAACTTGTACAATTAAAAATACTACATAGAATATATTTCTCGGGACCAGCGTTGGTAAGGATAGTCTATGGTGAGGACTCTTGATGTAGGCGACAGTGCAGACTTGAATGCACTTTCCTGCACATACTTTGGGAGTGCACCTACATCAGGAAATATTGGACAGATGTCCTTCACTGTACGGGAGAAGTACTGGGACAGAGCCTGGCCCTAGAGACCAAAAAGTGTCTGTTAAATACTTGGGAACCATCGGACTTGAGTAGCAAAGTGGAAATATGGGTAGCCCTGGGTCAGATGGTTGCCAAACATAAAGTCGCTAGAATGTGGGGGGTGCAGGGGGTCCAGTCATAAATGCATGGAAGAAAGATATGGACTGGTGCATGTTTCAGGAAAAAAACAGTGTATGTCTCCTGGGGATGTCCGAGAAAATTGACACAAATCTGGGGTAAATGGAATACATACAGAGGGAATACCTGTGCTCCCCCTCTTCTTCCCCTCCTTCCTCCCTTGACGACCCTGAATCTATCGAAAACTGTAATAACTAACTTACTTGCTTCGGGTAATGCGGGTGATAACCCATACTTTTCAAGAAAAGATAATTGTATACTCCTTCTACCCAAAAATGTTGTATGTAATGCTAATAAGCTGTCATCAATAAAAAGATTTATAAAAAAAGAAAGAAAATAGCTCTAAATGCAACCAAACATAAACAGCACCATGACTCATGCTCGCTAAATGTGATCTTGTGTAAGGATATGTTTCACCAAAATTACTTGTATTTACATGAGCGGATGCAATGTGTTATTATCGGTAATTCTATGTCAGAGAGCAATGAGGAATCACCAAAATAACTCTGAGAAGGCTAGCAAAATTGAAACTTAGCACAGGCCTAGGGCACACGTCTTCCCATTTTGAAGCACAACCCGCTGAAAGTCAAAACTCTTTACACTAGATACAAACAGCAGCTGACCTTAAATTTATAGCTTATAAATGAGAGTTGCAGGTCAAGTCTACTTTAAGTAGAAAAAGTTAGAGGCTCCATTATGGAGACTCATTTGCAACCAAGGGGGCATAAAGGCAAAAAACGAAGGATTAATTAGTGGTTAGAACCAACCCTCACAATCATCACACTGCTTTCTTTGGTGTGCATACTGCAAAATGTCTGAGATTACTCACCTCTTTTTCACTTCTTCAGCATAATTTTCTTCTTTCTCCATCTTTATTTCAATCCTTGTCACTTTAACAGATATATTACAAAAAATTATATTCAGCACAAACCATGTTTGCACATCTTTGAACCTTTGAAAGATTTTCTAGTTTGAATGTGGCTTCCTCTTTTATATCATACCATGGCTGCGACAAGACTAGGGGCCCAATTGTCAATTTGGTGGTATTACCAACAGACCGCCGCAGCAGCGGGTCCAAGAAGATCCGTGGTGTCGGCAGTCTTCCCCTGCCATATTACGATGTAGCGGTTGGAGTACTCCACTGCCGTTGGGCTGGCGGTATACCGCTGATCCGATTTCGATGTTCCAGATGGACTGGCGGTCTCTTAGTGGCAGAGTCCCAACGGATTGTCATTTCTCTGCTGTAAAGATAGGAAAGTACTAAGCATGACTATCACAAAATTCCCTGCCATGAACAGCTCGGCTAAAAGGCTGACCACAAACTGGACAGCAGGCAGCTTGGCAGGATGCCCTCCAGGACCTGACTTTGGCTCGTCTGCCTTCGACACAGTAGCTGGAGTCTCGGCGGTGGCAGCATTCCAGTGGTGGTCTTTTAGTCAACCTCCCAACAGAATCATAATTGGGTGGTCAAACAGCCATGGCAGCGGGCGGGAAAACCAGTGAAAAAGTGATAGTGGTCCCATTCCACCAAACTCGTAATCGGGCCCTAAGCTGCTTTCTTCCCCATGCATGCAAAGGTTCACCAGGCAAAGCAGCTGCCCTGAGATTTAACATTAGAAAAATAACCTGCCTGTCTAGATCAAAACGGACATTGTGGAGTCCCTTTAGAGCTCATTTGCAATCTATAAAAACAAATTTACATTTGCATAGCAAATTAGTGCAGTTCTCGTCACTCTTCACTTAATTGGCCTCATTAAATCATTTTAAAGAGAGTATGATTAGTTGTCCACATCTGTACATCATTCCTTTAATTTTGCCCTTTCAAGTGTACTGTGCTCCATAACCCAGTTCCTGTAGCCCCTGTAGGAAGTGCAGCAGTTCCCAAACAGCTACTACCCATTGATGAGCCCCAATGCTTTGCAAAAATGCTACCACCCATAATGTTAGACTTAGGAAGAGTAGGGGCAACACCCAGGTCCTGTAAGGATGTTAAGAGACTTCTTCCTACATGTTAGTACAGAACAGCAAACTTCGACAGTCTTACCACAGAGGTCTTGGTGCGTGTGATGGCCAACATCACACCTCTCGGATGTAAACAGAAAACAGCAAAGAGGGAAATGAGGACCAAATCCTTCCAGTAAATTGCCAAAAGGAACCAGCATCCTCTGAAAGATAGGGAGTGGAATTTTACTTTGCCCCGCATCTAAACCTTGGCCAATATGAACAGAACCTAGAAGAGAATAAAAATGGACAGGTGGAAGCATATGAATTATATAAATCCAGAAAAGAGCAGATGATGACAAAGTCCATGTGAGAAGAGACTAACCCTCTTGACATCATCTGAAGCCCAGTTCGTACCTGTTTTTACTCCCCCTGTCAGTAGAACCTCAAAAGAAACTTTCACTAAAGTTATTTAGTCCACTTATCTCTGTTTGCGAAATTCACTAAGAAGAAAGTCTTAGAGACCATTTAGTAAGCTTATGGTGAGATTAAGGGCCTCATTACGATGCGACTCAGAAAGCCTTTGACCGCCGGTTGGTCGACTTTCTGATTCACATCGTGGGTTTCACTTTCGATTGCCGCATTACAATGCAGGCTGTCAAAAGTGAAACCGGCCGATCATTCTGTCAGAAGCCTCACCATAATCCCTATGGATGGCGTTGCCGCCGTAGGGATTACGATGTTGTTTTCCTAAAGGCTTTCCATATCGGGCTTTCTGGAAAGTGACTTTGGGGTCCCCTAGCAGGGTCCCCTTCTCCCAGCACCCTCTGGTTGGGTGCAGTGGGTTAATCCCTTCACTGTGTGGCAGGCACCTAGAGGTGTCTGCCACACGGTACAGTGATGAACAAATTCTCCCATTTCTCTATGGGAGCTTGTGCTGCGGCCAGTCTGGACCACCGACCGGGGGTCGTTTGGTCCAGATTCCGCAACTGTGTCACATCCGACATCGTATTAAAGCCCTTAATATTTGACAAAAGAGCAATTGCGGTGCAGGACAAGGAAGATAAATGTAAATCCTCAAAGCTGACAATCTTTAAACTGGCACCGGGAATATGGGTTTAATTGTGTCCTTGTTGAGCAACTGTAAGCCACGTATAAGGAAAATTAAGAAATCTTCTTCAATAGTTTTTCAAAGTTGGTAGTCACATGGTCATTTGCCTACAGAAATTGTTGGACACACCACCATGAGAAGGCTCTGATGAGTGGTGACGGATGGTGAATAATGCAGACATAAGTGAAAGAGTCAACAGAAACAAGCCAAAAAAGTAATCACAAATGAACAGCCAACAAGAAAGTATTAAACAAAATCAATCAATAAGTGTATATTGACATAGTCTGATAACCTTGCCTCACAAACAGCCAATATCTATTTGCATCCCAACCAAACAATAAATCATGGCCCACTGCCACATAAAACTTCCACAGTAGATATCAAGGGCCCTGTTCCATGTCACCACTTTGCTGTATTTTGTAGCATTACCTCATCTGCAAAATTATTAACCCCCTCCTTATATTTTGGTTTCTGGGTGCTTATTTCATTAGAAGGCACCGAGATCCTTTGTAATTCTCTAAAGACACAGCTTAATTCAAACAAAAATATTTTAAATCTGTCTAATGTTTCGTAAAGTCTACCTCATGAGTATATTTGTGATATCCTCGAAGAATTGCAGAAGATCTGTGAATGTTGCATATTCCCAAGACTACTCGCTGCCTTAGAAAGGTTCATTGGTGGAAATGTACATGTACACATTTTTGCATGACGAAATGTCACAAAACTGCATTTGTTCCATAAAAATATTTTACTTTGTATTTGTTTTATCCTCAGATAAATATTTGTCCATTTGGACAAAACTCTTTCCCCTACACCTTGTCAAATCTTGAGGGTGTTTCCTACGACATCATGGAAATAAGTTTACTTCTGCACTTATAACAGTAAACTACCAATTTTTTTTTTAAGATAGCAAAGTCCATGGCAAACGTTTTTAAATACCCTTATACTTGCAGGTGTTTGGTGTTCACAGAACTTAGAATGCCCAAAAAAGTGTACCATAAGTAGATGTTCCTTCATGAGACACTCCACCACACTCTCGGAAATTGAGGACCTCAATTTGCACTCATGAATAGAAGACTTCTCTACTTCTAAATTTCACTTTATTGTGCAACCCAGGCCCACGTGGTGTAATTCACATTACAATGCACTTTTCAGTCTATTCTAATCAATATAATATTTAGCAACGTACCTTCCAATGCTAAATAGCAAAACCTGCAAATGGAGCTATAATTCTACTAGCTACATTGTTTGTTCAATTTCAATGTACACAATTCGCATTTAAGAAGTAAAACAATGTAACAAACAGCACACTCTCTGGCTAGTGTTACATATCGCAGTGTAAACCTCAGTTAGCATTTCTAATGGGAATCTAGACTCCCGTTCTTCACATTGAACATTGATTTGATTTGTAAATCTGTCACTGCTTTGGTTGCTTTTTACATATTTTTATTTTTAAAAGCTATTCTGTCCAAGTGTGGGTTTTAGTAAACAGTTGTCACATCACCTTCCCCACTTAATTGGCTTATCAAGTTATAGTTGACATTTCTGAACGATTTCCTCAAAGGGACTGTCATTATTCACATTATGTTCATAGCTATTCACAAAATATGCTGGTGTGTTATTAAGGTTACCCCTAATTATAACATATCTGGCATAATTATCCTTCTGCACGGCGCGCAAATGAAATCTCAGCGAGGTGATTTTTCATATAATTATTGCTCTAGCTTGTGTTGAGCTGTAGCACTATATATCCTTATTTCATGTTTACTTTCCACATTGGGAGTTTTTACATAGTTCGTACGTTATCTCTTTGTCTCTTTCACCCAAAGGAAGTACTATGATTGCTTTTCCTTAGTATATTAGTAGTTTCCATATAGCTGTGAAAGCAAAAAATGCGTTTTGAGTATGAAATGCCAAGAATTCATATTGTCAATGCCGTAGCTACCACTAGTAAATGATTGGCCTTGTTTTGTAGTTGCAAAGGCAATCTAGAAACGATGGAATGGAATACTACTGTTTTGATCTGTAGTTCACACAGCGCTTTGCATGATCTCTTCTTCATGCAGTGTTCTGTGTGGGGTCAGATTATGTTCTAAATTCTTCTGTAAAATGTATGTATCAAGCTCAGTTAAAGTTATCTCCTGGTGCTGCTACGCTGTGGCTGAATAAACCCAGAGCTCTTAGCAGTAGCGGCCAGTGGTGGGAGTGCCGCCGGGTGCTGATGTGGGGCGGGGGAGGAACAGGGTGGGGGGTAGTAAACTGCGGAATGCGGCCACTCAGAGGTAAGTACACAAATAAATAAAATGAATTTTGTTGCGTGTGCTGCACAACGAAATTTGTTTTATTTGTTTGTGTACTCACCTCTGTGCGGCCGATTTCCGCAGTTTACTACCCCCCACCCTGCTCCTCCACTACCCCACGTCAGCGCCCAGCAGCACTCCCGCCACGGGCCGCTACTGGCTCTTAGGAAACCTTCTGCGTTGTGTGGTGATTTCACACTTCGACAAGTAACTAGACGATTTAACTGGGATTTTGGTTAAATTAAAACATGTATCTAGAATAAAATAGCTGAAACTGCATTTTTTTGCCCCTCAATAGTTTCAGCACTAGACATATCTGCCAGGTTTTGGGAAGATGAGGCTTACTCAATGCATATGTTCTGATCTTGCTCCATTGTTTGGTCTCTCTGGGCAAGACACTATAAACCACAGAAGCCCAGATTTACTAGTATTTTGCGTCAGGGGTGCAACACTTTTTTGGTGCTGCTCGATGCAAAATCTATTTGGGTATTTAAAAAGCCATTCAATCCTAATTTGCCTAGTTTGCAAGGCTTTGTAAAAAAAAAAGGTGAGGCAACTTAGCACATAGTGATGCCTTGCATTACCTTGCATCAGGTAGATCATCATATGCCAGAGGGTTACTCTTATGGATTTGACCTGGCACCCTCGAGAACCTGAGATAGTCAGAATTGACTCAGTGGTGTTGAATGTGGTGATTAAGGTTAGACTAGATGTGGAACAGCTTGCCATGACAGGCATGTACCCAACAACTCACAGGCAGCATTCTGGCTCTCCTTAAAGGAACATCTACTCGCGGCATCACTCACTCCAACCTGCTAGGGTGGAGACTTCAAATATATTTTAGATGTAGGGATGGATGGATGGATGCTATCCTCCGATGGAAAACACAAAATTAGTGATGGTGGTGGAGGCCCATTTTGGGTGCCTGCTCAACAGGTTTCCCTCATGCATAATATACAAGACTGAACAAGACGTTATACTCTGGCTCCCTACAGGGTAGAATTAAACACGTAGAATATTCAGTGCACACTTTATCCAATCACTGCCCATTTGTTTCAAATCTAGAACGAAATAGACTGACCACCTGCATTCTAACATGGAGCCTGTAAGTGGAACGTCTATTGGGTGTAGCATTTGACACCATCATCGGGGCCTACATCAAACTTTATTTTAACAACACAGCCTCCAAAAGAGAAGAATTAAAAGAATGGCAGGCATTTAAAAATCTGATTATGGAAATATGAATCAACACAAAATTTTGGAGTTACATCAAACTTGAAAATGGGCATAATAGCCCTGGAGAAGGAGATCCGTGCCCTTGAGAAACAAGCAGTGCAAAAGCAACATAAAAACTAGTAAGAGTTATTATTATTATGGATTTATAGAGCGGATGGCTACCCTAAGGCTTCCCAGCGCTAAGATAAGAGCAGCTGGTAGGAATCGGACAGGCCTTTCAGGTTTTGCTTGAACAGTCATGTTTTAATTGCTTTGTGGAATTGTAGTTCTTTATGCATCATTCGATATTCCAGTGATAAAGAGTTCTAAAGTTTAGGGGCAAGGTGGAAGAAGGATCTTCCTCCCCATCTCTCCCTCCTGGCCTTTTTGTTGATTTTAGAAGTTCCTCCGTACTTCAGCGTAAGTGCCTGTTTGGAATGTACAGGGATACTAGACTCTTGATTTTTCTGGGACCCCCTATTATGTCGGGCTCTGTGAGTGATGACCAGAATCTTGAATTTTATTTTTGCCTCTACTGGTAGCCACTGTAGCCTATTTAGGTGCTTTTTTACCAACTCCCGTGCCGGAACATTGCACAGCAGCCTTGCAGCTGCATTCTGGACCACCTGCAATCTGTGGGTCACATATTTAGGTGCCCCCAAGAATAATGAGTTCCCATAATCTAACCGTGAGGTGACCAACAAATGGACTGCTGTCTTTCTAAGCTGTGAAGGGATCCTGTCTAGGATTTTTCGGAGACTTCTAAGTAGTCCAAAACAGGTAGCTGCGACTTTCTTAGCCTGTGTCACCATGGAAATATCTTTTTCTAGCCGGAAGCCTCGATTCATAATTATTTCTTGGTAATAGGAGGACTGCCTAGGCAAGTGGGCCAGCCTATGGAGGTCCTTGGTATTTCCTTACTCCCGAGAATCAGTAACTCGGTCTTGACCCGTTTAATTTTAGACAGCTTTTTGTCATGTCCTTGACTTTTTCCATACAAGAAGATAATCTCTCTGCGTCCTCGCTGTTTTTTGGGTCCAGGGAGATCACCAGCTGAGTGTCCTCTGCATAGGACGTCATAGAAATGTCAAACTCCAGGACAATCTTAGCAAGTGGTTCCATGTAAGAACAGTTAGAACAGACTATAAAGAACAGGTGAAATGTTGGATAATGTTGGAGTATTTGATTTGAAAGAATACATATCTAAAAAACAAACATGATGACGGTGAATTATCAAAATGCTTACTGATGAGAGAATGTGTGCTCCGATTGTGGTGCTATATAAGACTAAGGGACAAGTAGTTAATACTCAATACGAAATAAATGAGGCAATCTCGAAATATTATAAAATACTTTATTTTATATTCAAACCACATCAGCTTGATAAAACACTGCAAGAGTATATATGGACAGCGGGGATACCAAATATGACTGCTTCATACCTGGAGGAGCTAGAATCACCAGTGTTTGGACAAAATATCAGAAAACAAATATCATGATACAAAAATAGCATGACAAGAATATCGGGATGTCAAAAATATTGTTGACAGGGATATTGAATGTAAAAATATTGTTTTAAGTGTTATTTTTAATATCATTGTAATCAATATTGATTTCGAATATATCTTTGTTTGTAATATAATTTTTAAGTTTTATTGTGTACAGAATTTATTGCAGTGAGCTTTAATGTATATGCCTACTATTTTTTGTTATATTTTCATTAAGATAATTTAGTCATTATGAAATTATGAAATTGATGACATTTGTGCGTTCAGTTGTATTAATAAATAAAATAGTGTATTTATATTTTTTAATCAGCAGGATATTGTGTTTTGTATTTTGGAGTAATGATTGTGTATAGAAACTTTTAAGTTTGCAGCATCTTGAATAAAATGTTTTACATTCCATTTGAAATAGTAAATTTCACCCCTTTATGGTCCAACATATTCCACAATTTAGTATAGGTTGCAGTGGGAATAGTAATAGTCACACCTTTGGTGTCCAACACCTTCCTCACATTGGTACAGTTCAGAGAGGTAATAGTAAATGTCATCCCTTTAATGTCGAACTCTTCCTCAAATTGGTATAGATGGGAGTGTGGATACTAATTGTTATCCTTTTAGTGCCCAGCATCTTCCTAAAATTGGTATAGGTAGGAGAGGGAATGGTAAATGTCAACTCTTTAGAGCCCAAGGCATTCCTCTAATTGGTGTAGATTGATGTGGGAATAGATAATGTCACCCGTTTAGTGTGAAATACTTTTTTTTGTTTCTGTTATTTAATTAATATTGTTGGTGCTTAGAAATATACTAAAAAATGTTAGTTGTATGTTTGGAATAATTAATATTATGTCTTACATATTTTTATATAATAAAACCATCTGAGACATTTGTCTACATGTCTTTATGTTTCAAAGTTTATCTTAATTATATTTGTAGATTTTTAAACATACATATTTCAATTAAAAATATACATGTATATATAGATAAGTAAAAACTGATATGTGTTTATGACTACATAATAAATGTAAATTATATTAAAATATTATATATAAATTATATTTATATATATACATTTATTTATTTATAAATATATATATATATATATATATATATATATATATATATATATATATATATCAAAATGTTTCTTCAAATGACGATGCACACTCAGGAGTCCATTGCATCCACAGGTATTTATTTCAGACAATCGCTACGCGTTTCGACACACAGAGTGTCTTGATCACACGATCTCAATGGAAATTCATGACGTGTATATATTAACAAACATAGAAAAAGCACTTCCTGTCAGGTATACACTTTCGCCACGTTGGTTGGCATCCATCTTAAACTAGTTTACATTTAATGAAATGCATCACTAGTTCTTTGGTTTGCGAGTCTCTAGAAAAAGAAAATTGATTCCAGCAATAATATAACATGTATTTCGTAGTCATACATAATGTAGTTGTTTGAAAACTGGTGATGTTCAACATTTAAATAAACCCAAACAATCATACAGCATTGCTATGAGGTTGGTTCGATTGCACAATGAGCAAATCTATGTATTGTGCTCGTGAACTGCAAGTGCAGAAGATTTGCAAAGTAACTCATCAGCCGAAAAAAATTCTAAAATCAATGCTGACAGTTATATGAACTCGTATTTGTCATTGTCGGTTGTCAATAAAGTTTACAGACAAAAAAATGAAAAAATGTTTATATATAGCGCGACAAGTGTCAAAATAATACAAGACTCCATTTGTTTCTTTGTAAGTTATTACCAGTGTTGTGCTTACAAGCTATTGTAGCAGAAGAGATGGAATGCATCTTAAGGCATACTAAGATATGTGCGATCTAGTGTCCAAATTATTCAGCGTTCGTAAAGTCTAAGCATGGCTTGAAAAGGCAAGTGCCCTACAAAAGCTGATTTGTTATTAAGAAAAAGAAAGTGAAATGGATCGTTTAGAAATTGAACGCCACAGTGGCTATGATCCAGGCCTTTAGACGTGGTTCAAGTTAATAAATTCCAGGTAAGTGCATATGAACGTACAAACTAATATCAGAAAAAGTGCTGTACATAATCAGACGTGTTTTTACTTCTCTTTGATGGTGAGTGCCCAGATGATTCTGACGAAGGAAAAGGGTAGGGTGC
Organism: Triturus cristatus; assembly: GCF_964204655.1. Classification (NCBI taxonomy): domain Eukaryota; kingdom Metazoa; phylum Chordata; class Amphibia; order Caudata; family Salamandridae; genus Triturus; species Triturus cristatus. The sequence goes on from NC_140594.1 coordinate 252,867,418, forward strand.
CCATGAAAGTTGTGCCCGCAAGTGCCAGTGAAGGGTCCCTTCCTTTCCTCCTGAAATTCAACAAGAAAAAACCTAAGTTAAAAACACATTATATACAATATAAATATAAAGTATTCAATACATTTATCACAAAAATCTTTTTCTGTACATACAATTTCATATTTAACACAGTTAGTAACCAAGAGAGGGGGGGGGGGAAATTTCTAATCTTCATGTAGATGACTTGCTAGTTCTTCATCGAGATTATGCCCCCCCGGGAATCTGGTTTCTAATTCTATGATCCATTTCGATTCCTTCTTTCTAAGGGCTGCCTCTCTGTTTCTGCCCCTCTTACTTGTGTTGACCTGTTCAATGGCAAAAAATCTCAGAAGGGAGTTGTTTGATTGATGTTTTGCTTCAAAATGACGAGCTACGGGGTAATGCTGATCTTTGTTAGTAATAGCACGTAAATGCTCCTGCACTCGTTTCTTAACCATGCAGGTTGTGCTCCCCACATATCTTAATTTTCAAGGGCATTCTAGAACATATATTATGAAGTTGGTGCTGCATGTTAGGAATTGCTCTATTTTTCTGTTGTGTTTCGTCCCTGGGACCTCAAACTCTTTCACCATATGGCTAGATTTACACTCCCTACAGTGCCCGCATGGGTAGAAGCCTTTGAGGTTATGATTCTTTTCAGGAATTTCAGTAATATCTCCTTTAACTAAGATATCCTTTAGGCTTCTGCCTCTGCGATACGTGAGCAAGGGTCTGTCTTCTATGTTGGGACCTATCACGCTGTCCGTTTTCAAGATTTTCCAGTTGTCAACTAGTATTTTTTTAATCTTTTCAGAATCATGATTGAATGTAGTGATTACTCTGGTTTCAACTTCTTCACTTGCTACTGGTTGTTTGGTTTCCAGGGTACTTGATCTCGTGGTATCCTTGATTTTATTAATTGCTCTGTTAAGAGCCCATTCTGGATAGCCACGTTCTCTGAACCTAGCAAGCATTTTCTCCTGTTCTTGTAAATACAAGTCCTCAGTACTACAGTTCCTCCTTGCCCTCGGTAATTCCCCGAAAGGAATGCTCCGTTTGAGAGCTTCCGGGTGAGCACTGAGGGCATGAAGGAGACTGTTCCCAGCTCTTTCTTTCCTGTGGAGACTGCTGACTAGCTTTCCTTCTTTCACTACAATAAGAGTGTCAAGAAAATCCAACTTTTCCTTACTAATGTTAGAAGTTAGTGAAATGTTGTATGGGTTAGAATTAAGTTTCTCAATGAAGATATGTGCTTCTAATTCCGTGCCCTTCCAGATGACGAACAGGTCGTCAATGTACCTGATCCACATCACTACTAAATCAAATTCAGATTTGAGATTATCGTCCTTGCGGATTTCTTCCTCCCATTTGCCTAAAAACAAATTAGCAAAACTCGGTGAAAAACAAGAACCCATAGTGGTACCGCGTATTTGTTTGTAAAGGTCACCATCAAACATAAAAATATTGTTAGTAAGGCATATTCTCAACATTTCGATAATCATGTCTGTGTGTTCAAGATAACATATATCCCGTTGTTGTAAAAAGGCGAAGAGAAGCACAAACTTTATTTGCCAGAGCACCGGTAAGAGGCACAAAGAATGTTACAATGGCAGATAAATCGGAGGGGAGTCCGATTAATACTAAACTCAGAAGATACGAAAAATTGAAAAAACAAGAAACCTCTAAGTGGTGGGAGTCAATCTCCCTACAAGACTACATGGAAAAAGACATGGTACCACGAGGATTGCGCATTTATATTACTCCTTCACACGAATCACCCAACCCCAAGATGCTTGATGATTGGGCAGCAAACTCAGCGGCCAGCTCGAAAAATATGCTAGGCATACTGGTGAAGTATGCATGGGAAGACCGGGAAGCCATCATGAAGGAACTTCAACAGCTAGATGAAGAATTTAACAACAGCACTGAACAAGAGAACATCAAAAAATTCAAAGACGAATTGAAAGACAAACTGAAGAAATATGAGGATGATATAAAGTTCTGTAAACAAAGGAAACTTCACAGGTACTGTGGTGACTACGAGAGCGGCCGTATTTTGACATATAGCCCCAAATACGACCATCTATATAGTCAGGAAGGAGTTCGTGCAGATAAAATCATCACTGAGGAAGTTCCAACAACTGTACAAGATCATGACCGGATTAGTGATACAGACACTGATGTGTCAGCAACAACCACAAGCAGTACCTCCGATGTAGAAATCACCTCCAAACCAGCGACTTTTTTAGACGAGTTTCGGGTGTTGAGAACACGTCGACAAAAGGAACAGTCACAATCAACACCCCAGCCATATCAAACAGAAAGAGGACGGAACCGGGGGAGAGGAAGAACAAGAGGCAGGGGCGCTCAAAGAAGAAACGCCTCAAACAACAACAGAGGAAATGGAAGGAGAGAGCCAGTGGGAACCAAACGTGGGGGCTACAGAGGAGCAAAATTAACATGGATATGTCAATGGTAAATCGCACTATCATTAATCTATCATCGAGAACACTGACTCAAAGTGAGAAAACAACACTGTGTTTAGGACTTACGTTTTGTCCCACTGAACTATTTAATTACACCAACACTAGAGTAGACATTTTTAAATTTATTCGTAAATTAAAATTAAAAAAATGGCACTCTATATTTAACAACGAGCGACCAACTACCATGTCGGACATATGTGATGAAGCTAGCAATCTTCCCATGTTGACTGTAGGTGATGCAAATATGTTACAAACTGTGTACAATTTGGGTGACATAGAACCGAACAATGAAGATGGGGTATATTCACAATTTACCAATACAAATAGAGCAGCATGTACCCCTTTTAAACCCAAATCTGTATTTTGCCCTGCTCTACCCCATGACTCATTAGATACTTTTCACGAAGTTGTAAACAGAGAACTGAACAAACAAAAATACAGAGCAGTTAAATATAAGAACGTTAAATTTAACTTAACTAGACAACAAAGAGATTTCATCACCACATTGGCCAAAGACACTAATGTGATCATTAGACCATCAGACAAAGGTGGCAACATCGTACTTTGGGGTAGGCAGATGTACATTGAAGAGGCCTACAAACAACTCAATGATAGCAACTTTTATGTTGTCAGCAGTACTACAGAATACAACCAAACTATTACTGACACATGGGAAAAACTGTCTCTATGGCAAGAAACTGGTCTACTGACTTGGCCAGAATACTGTTTTCTCAAAAAGGACTATCCTAAACTACCCATAATATACTTGCTACCCAAAGTCCATAAAGATGCAAACAAACCACCAGGCAGACCAATTGTTTCTGCGATAGGAAGTGTGAATGAAAATATATCTAAGTATATTGATTTCTTTTTGAGAGAATATGTCACACTTCTCCCTTCCTATACTAAAGACACAAAAGACTTTCTTAACAAAATCAAAAATGTAGAATGGGTCAATGAGTATCTTTTGATCACAATGGATGTAAGTTCACTCTATACAATTATAAACCATGACCAAGGTATAGAGGCTTGTTTTCATTTTTTACAACAACGGGATATATGTTATCTTGAACACACAGACATGATTATCGAAATGTTGAGAATATGCCTTACTAACAATATTTTTATGTTTGATGGTGACCTTTACAAACAAATACGCGGTACCACTATGGGTTCTTGTTTTTCACCGAGTTTTGCTAATTTGTTTTTAGGCAAATGGGAGGAAGAAATCCGCAAGGACGATAATCTCAAATCTGAATTTGATTTAGTAGTGATGTGGATCAGGTACATTGACGACCTGTTCGTCATCTGGAAGGGCACGGAATTAGAAGCACATATCTTCATTGAGAAACTTAATTCTAACCCATACAACATTTCACTAACTTCTAACATTAGTAAGGAAAAGTTGGATTTTCTTGACACTCTTATTGTAGTGAAAGAAGGAAAGCTAGTCAGCAGTCTCCACAGGAAAGAAACAGCTGGGAACAGTCTCCTTCATGCCCTCAGTGCTCACCCGGAAGCTCTCAAACGGAGCATTCCTTTCGGGGAATTACTGAGGGCAAGGAGGAACTGTAGTACTGAGGACTTGTATTTACAAGAACAGGAGAAAATGCTTGCTAGGTTCAGAGAACGTGGCTATCCAGAATGGGCTCTTAACAGAGCAATTAATAAAATCAAGGATACCACGAGATCAAGTACCCTGGAAACCAAACAACCAGTAGCAAGTGAAGAAGTTGAAACCAGAGTAATCACTACATTCAATCATGATTCAGAAAAGATTAAAAAAATACTAGTTGACAACTGGAAAATCTTGAAAACGGACAGCGTGATAGGTCCCAACATAGGAGACAGACCCTTGATCACGTATCGCAGAGGCAGAAGCCTAAAGGATATCTTAGTTAAAGGAGATATTACTGAAATTCCTGAAAAGAATCATAGCCTCCAAGGCTTCTACCCATGCGGGCACTGTAGGGCGTGTAAATCTAGCCATATGGTGAAAGAGTTTGAGGTCCCAGGGACGAAACACAACAGAAAAATAGAGCAATTCCTAACATGCAGCACCAACTTCATAATATATGTTCTAGAATGCCCTTGCAAATTAAGATATGTGGGGAGCACAACCTGCATGGTTAAGAAACGAGTGCAGGAGCATTTACGTGCTATTACTAACAAATATCAGCATTACCCCGTAGCTCGTCATTTTGAAGCAAAACATCAATCAAACAACTCCCTTCTGAGATTTTTTGCCATTGAACAGGTCAACACAAGTAAGAGGGGCGGAAACAGAGAGGCAGCCCTTAGAAAGAAGGAATCGAAATGGATCATAGAATTAGAAACCAGATTCCCGGGGGGGCATAATCTCGATGAAGAACTAGCAAGTCATCTACATGAAGATTAGAAATTTCCCCCCCCCCCCCCTCTCTTGGTTACTAACTGTGTTAAATATGAAATTGTATGTACAGAAAAAGATTTTTGTGATAAATGTATTGAATACTTTATATTTATATTGTATATAATGTGTTTTTAACTTAGGTTTTTTCTTGTTGAATTTCAGGAGGAAAGGAAGGGACCCTTTACTGGCACTTGCGGGCACAACTTTCACGGGCACCCTACCCTTTTCCTTCGTCAGAATCATCTGGGCACTCACCATCAAAGAGAAGTAAAAACACGTCTGATTATGTACAGCACTTTTTCTGATATTAGTTTGTACGTTCATATGCACTTACCTGGAATTTATTAACTTGAACCACGTCTAAAGGCCTGGATCATAGCCACTGTGGCGTTCAATTTCTAAACGATCCATTTCACTTTCTTTTTCTTAATAACAAATCAGCTTTTGTAGGGCACTTGCCTTTTCAAGCCATGCTTAGACTTTACCAACGCTGAATAATTTGGACACTAGATCGCACATATCTTAGTATGCCTAAAGATGCATTCCATCTATTCTGCTACAATAGCTTGTAAGCACAACACTGGTAATAACTTACAAAGAAACAATTGGAGTCTTGTATTATTTTGACACTTGTCGCGCTATATATAAACATTTTTTCATTTTTTTGTCTGTAAACTTTATTGACAACCGACAATGACAAATACGAGTTCATATAACTGTCAGCATTGATTTTAGAATTTTTTTCGGCTGATGAGTTACTTTGCAAATCTTCTGCACTTGCAGTTCACGAGCACAATACATAGATTTGCTCATTGTGCAATCGAACCAACCTCATAGCAATGCTGTATGATTGTTTGGGTTTATTTAAATGTTGAACATCACCAGTTTTCAAACAACTACATTATGTATGACTACGAAATACATGTTATATTATTGCTGGAATCAATTTTCTTTTTCTAGAGACTCGCAAACCAAAGAACCAGTGATGCATTTCATTAAATGTAAACTAGTTTAAGATGGATGCCAACCAACGTGGCGAAAGTGTATACCTGACAGGAAGTGCTTTTTCTATGTTTGTTAATATATACACGTCATGAATTTCCATTGAGATCGTGTGATCAAGACACTCTGTGTGTCGAAACGCGTAGCGATTGTCTGAAATAAATACCTGTGGATGCAATGGACTCCTGAGTGTGCATCGTCATTTGAAGAAACATTTTGATACTTATTTACCGGCTTGGGTTTCTGCCGGTCGACGCATCACCTGGCGAAGGGACTGATCTTGGAAGGACCCGTATTTCTCTTGGTATATATATATATATATATATATATATATTCACTGAAAAAACCATGGGTTTCACACACGTTATAGTTAGGACTTAGCATTTAAAAAACCTTAGAAATTCAGTGAAAAAACCATAGGTTTCACACACGTTATAGTTAGGAATTAGGATTTAAAAAACCTTAGAAATTCAGTGAAAAAAACCATAGGTTTCACACATGTTATAGTTAGCTGGACATTTTACTCGTAAAAAACCATTGAAATTGCCACGTTATAGTTAGTTCAGCTAACTATAACTCGCGCGCCCGCAATGCACTGCTGATGACGTCACATATTACATCACTCATGACATGGTCAGTGACATCACTCATGACATCACTGATGACATCTCAAATGACATCACTGATGACATCATCCAGTGAATGTGTGTTTTTCTGAAAATTAAATATGTTTTATTTATGTATATGTCAAGGTCGATGGAAGAATAAATGGGTATATAAGTGTCTAAATGGATGATTTGTTTTTGAAAAATTGATTGTGTAGCTGACTGATTAAGTGTATCATAGTGAATACATGGCTTAGTGAGTGATGAGTGTGTGTATGGGTGTGTTAGTGAGTGAATGACTGTCTCAATAGTGTCTTTATGAGTAACTACATATGTTTTAAACTAGTATATGTGACTATTGGTGTAAATAAGTGAGTATATGTGAGAGTGAGACATTGGAAGAGTTCCTGTATGAATAAGTATGTGTTTCTATAAGTGATTGTTTAAAAGACTAAGTATGTGTAAGTTTCCGTAGAAGTAAGTGTGGTGGTGTGTGAATAACTGTATATGCAAGTAAATGTATGTTTTATTCTTTATTAGCATGGGTGACTATGTGTGTGAGTAGCTCTATGGATAAGTGGCATTGTGTAACAGGATGTATAGGTGTATGAGTACATATGATAAGTGAGTACATGTATGAGTGACTGTATTGAACTGTTGGTGAATGAATGGATGTGTATGTGGATCTTAGAATTACTGAAGAGGTTGTTGTAACTGTTATTGGTATGTCCATTCTTTTGTAAATTTTAGTCTCTATTTTTGTATGTGTGTATCAAAGGTTATATTAGGGTGAGAGGAGGTCTACCACTCTATCACAAGGATGATGTCATGAGTGATGTCATTTGAGATGTCATCAGTGATGTCATGAGTGATGTCACTGACCATGTCATGAGTGATGTAATATGTGACGTCATCAGCAGTGCATTGCGGGCGCGCGAGTTATAGTTAGCTGAACTAACTATAACGTGGCAATTTCAATGTTTTTTTACGAGTAAAATGTCCAGCTAACTATAACATGTGTGAAACCTATGGTTTTTTTCACTGAATTTCTAAGGTTTTTTAAATCCTAATTCCTAACTATAACGTGTGTGAAACCTATGGTTTTTTCACTGAATTTCTAAGGTTTTTTAAATGCTAAGTCCTAACTATAACGTGTGTGAAACCCATGGTTTTTTCAGTGAATTTGCAAGGTTTTTTAAATGCTAATTTTTTTTTTTCTTCTATTTTTTCTAACATATTTTTATTTTATTTTTCTTACCTTTTATAAAGACTATGATTAAATTTTTAAAATTCTTTAATATGTTTTTTTTAATATATTTTTTAAAATAAACATGTAAAATTTATTTGCAGTACTTTTTTTCTATTTTTTTTATTATTTATTTAGTACGCGTACCGTAAGCTCACGGTAAGCGTACGGTTTACGCTACGTCCGTAATTTATCCACGCTGCTTGCGTATAGTTACGCAATTTGCGTAGCCGCGCGTACTCCGCGTGGGACGCGTACGCGTGTGCGCTACACGCGCACGTTACGCGGAAGTGTCGGGTAGTGTCTGTTATGCGCATGCGCGCAAGCGCGTGTCTTTTTTACGCGCATGCGCACTTTTGCCGTAAGCGTACCGTAAGCGTACCGTAAGCGTACGGTAGGTCATGTGATCATGAAACACAACTTTTGATTGGTTGAAACTACTTTCAGTTCTAGAACTCTCCTACACCACACCCATTCCCCTCATTTCTGCTTGTGATCCCTTAGGAGAAGGAGCTGGTTTGTCTTTGGGATACAATGGCAGAACAGCAGAGCTCTTCTGAGAGTGAGGCTAGCACTAGCAGCACTGTCTTGAGGCAGAGATCGAGGAAACAAAAGCCCTCTTATGTATGGGATTATTTTACTTTTCCTGAAGGCCAGCAAAAGGTGAATGCACCCTTAGTAACTTGCAGGCTGTGTCAGCGTGTACTTTCTAGAGGTAATCCTGACAGGAAGTATTCCTTTGGGAATCACACCATGAAGAGACACCTCAAGGATGTACACAAAAGGACACATGGTCATCTTTTTGGAGGTAACTCTTCAGAAAGACAAGCAAGTACATCCACAGCAGCTCAGCCTGGACCATCATCTGCAGAGCTGACTCCTTCTTCTGCAGGTCAGGTGAGCCCTTCATCTGTGGGGGGAGAATCTCCTTTTGCTGGCCCTCTGGAAATGAACCCTCGATTTCGAAGGGTTGATATTCGATGCGCCTTTTGTCAAGATCTAATTTGCCATAGGGAGACCAGTGTTTCCCTAGTGAACAACAAAATAGATCAGCACATTTGTCGCTTTGAATAATTTTCCCATGCTTTCTTTCCTCTGTCCCTGCATGAACACAACGGTTCTTTTAAGAGCCAACCTTATCTTTCATCTTTTTTTTACATATGTTTTTAAAAACATTTTTTTTTTTTTTTTTTACCGTACGCGTACGGTGCGCGTACTTTTTTTTTATTTTTTAAAAAAAACACTAAAAATCAATTATCACATTACAAGGTCCTTGAGAGACTACAATTATTATTATTGACTTACCATACTCACTCAAAAAAATATTTATTCATTTGTTTTTTTAAAAAATAGCTTTAAAAATGGTTCTAGTTTTCGAAAATTTTCTATATGAATCTGAAAAAAAAGAAAAAAGTATTAATATTTTTAAAACATTTTATAATACAGTACACATATTTACATTTTTTTCCCAAAAATATTTTTGCCTTATTTGTGCTGTTTTCAGAATATATTGCATTTCACTATAAATTGTGAAAGCAATTGCATTCATCATTTTACAGCGGGCAAAAAAAAATAACAATCACAAAGATTGTAATAAAAAAGCCCAGAATCTCTTTTTACTTAAACTTAACATTATAGAAATGCATAATATTCTAAAAAATATCATCTAATACCAATAGTTATTTCTTTAAAATACCGTCTGATATGTTTGTTTCAGAAGTATAATCACAATATTATATCTCAAATAACTCCACAATACATCTGATTCCATTTCCTTTAGGCCAAATAGTAATTTTAAAAATTTTTTGGGAATACATTTCCAACAGTAATCAAATAAAATTCTAAAGTTTAATTTGTCCAGATCTCACCGATTCTCTGTTACATTTTGGTTCACGAAAATTTTTGGAATAATTTATTAAGTCCACAATAGAATTGGTTACTTTTCCGCATGGCCAAATAGTAATTTTTTAAATCATTTTTGAAAAAAATTCCAATGGCAGTCCAATAACATTCCAAAATTTAAATTGTGCAGATGTTACCGATTATCTCTAAATTATTGGTTTTTCAAAGTTTCATTAAAAATTAAAAAAGTCCACATTACAATTGGTTATCTTTCCATTAGGCCAAATGATAATTTAAAAAATCTTTTTTCTACAAAATTGCAATGGTAATCCAGTAAAATGGTAAAATTATTTTGTCCAGATCTTGCCAAATCTGTCTAAAATTTAGGTTTCAGGAAGATTAGATAGGAATTTGCTAAATCAAAAGGCAAACGTTGTTTGAAAATCAATTGGGAATCATTACACAGTGTCCAACCTTTTTCACATTTAAGATAAACTGTGTAATGTCCAGAAGTAACAGTAGGTCCATCATGGAAAATTATTGCAACAGTTACAAAAGTTTTTCCTGAAATTGATAATTGCTGTCCTGTAAACTTCTTTATTAAAGTATCCAATTTTGAACCATCAGCTCTACATCGTTGCATCATTAAAATTACATACTGTCCGTATTCCTTTAAAATTAATGTTGAAAACATGTCAGATTTACACTCACCACATTTCATGCTATGATTAGCATCTTTAACTAATTTTGCAAAAGTAACTGTTTTACTTTCTGGCAATGTCAAATAAATAAACCTTTCATTATCAACATTAGAACCACATATATTATAACAATTATCACAACTATGTTCCCATTTATAAGAGAGACCAAAAAAAATGTCAATGGGAACTCCTTCTTCTTCCACTACCTGAAGAAAATACATCAAAAATTCCTGTACGTCTTGCTGTACATTTTGAGAAAACTGTGTTCGTCCTGAACATACATCTAAAAGTTTTCTAATTTCAGTAGCACTTTCTATTTGAGTTTTATCTTTACTCAGCTTTTCAAAAAGGAGACTCAGCACAGAACAGAATCTTTTTCCCTGATTTACTATTATCTGCTCTTGCAAACTTTCCAGATAAAATGCAACATTCAGCACTACATTTGCGTAGCAGTTGACACCAGAGCTATTTTCAAAATGACATCCTACAACCTGTTCTTCATTTTCCTTTTTCTTTTTGCTTGCAATTACATCACTCCTCTTTTTTTTCCTCTTCTCTACATCTTCATTACAGATATTGTCATTTTTTCTTTTACGAGAAACTACACGTTTCTCTAACACAGGATACTGACCTAAATGAGGAGCATAGCTTCTTCTTAATCTATTATACTCCTTTACACAGTTTGTATCAGCACTAACTTTTGAGTCATCAAACTCTATCATGAATAAACCTGATAATGTTTTCACTCGTGACAAAGCAACATATGCCATACCTTCTTTGAACACAGTTGAACCAATGTTCACAAATGCACAATCTACAGTCAATCCTTGAGACTTGTGAATAGTTACAGCATATGCTAGAGAAAACGGAAACTGCTTCCTACGTACATATAAGTCTTTCACAAGCATGAAACGAACTGTACAACGACAAATATCTTTAACTTCGTCTATCTGATCAAATTTTATTTTTAAACATTCAATTCCTTCTTTTTTCTGATAATTAATAAAACCCACAACTCTTCCCATAGCTCCATTAACTAAACCTTTTTCAACATCCAAATTTCTTCTTAAAAATACTCTACAGTTCATGCAAACATATAGATTTTTTTCTAATCCAGCTGTTTTGGAGATGTTCTTCTCTAGTGAGTCCAATTTATTTTTCATTTTGCCTGTTACTGTGACAGTAATTCTTCCATCCTCAATTTTGTCCACTGCTTCCAATTTCCTGATCTCTTCCTTTTCCAATTTCAAAAGCTCCTCATTGAATATTGAGCATTCACGTAGAGTTGGCATTAAGCAGATGACACTTTTGTTTTCTGCAATGTTCTTGTATATCTTCTCTGCAACTATTTCTTCCTTTGGAAATAAATTATGTAGCAGCCGACTCTGTAATGCTTTTTTGCCAACTTCTGTGAGTAGTCCAATTCTGATATCCTTCAGAATACTTCCATATTCTTCATCGCTTGCTTGCCTCATATTAGTAGTAAGTTCCTTGTACTCAAAGAAGGACCAAATATTTGTATTTCCGATGCTTCCCAATGACTTCTTTGTGTCTTCATGTGTGACAGTATTAAATACTGGTTGTCCTTTAATTGGAGTAAGTAGCAAAAGATCTCCAAAAACTATGACGTGTTTTCCACCAAATAACATGTCATAGTCTGTCTTCAAAATTTGCTGCATTCTTAAATGCACAAAGGCAAGCATTAAGTTTGATACCATGCTCACCTCATCAATAATGAGAACTTGCATCTTCTTCAATACTCTTGAAACTTCCAAGGATGCTTCTCCAGTTAGCTTGTTGAATTGTATTTTGTTCTCATGCTCCACTGGTAACATTAGCAAACGATGTAAAGTGATTCCTTTTATGTTATATGCTGCTAACCCAGTTGGAGCAGTAACCACACAAGACAAAGTAGAATCCGTTTTTTGCTTTAGGTAGCTTCTGATGACTTTTATTAGGAAACTTTTTCCAGTTCCAGCTTGACCGCTTACATACATCCTGATTGGATGAAATGATGTGCATGAGCACTCTTTTTTTTCATGTAGAAATCCGTGATCAATTTTGTTTTTGATCTCTTCATAAATTTGTTGCTGCTCTTGATTCAGTTGTCTTTCCAAATTTTCTAAGTCTATAAATTCTTCTTGAGCTTGATTCATAGCCGTTTCCACTTCATTCATGGCTATTGATGCTTCATTTTCAACGATTGGTTGTCCTAGGGGATCTTGACTGAGTGTTCCTGAACTTTGGCTGTCCTGAGAACTGTCTCTAGCTATTTCTGCTGCAATTGTAGTTTCCTGTTCAATTTCTTCATTTAACATTTGCAGATAAGTTGAGAATGTACTGCATTGTATGCTGTCTTTGCAAGCATTAAAAGAATCTTCATAGCTTTGAAATTCTCCCAGTAGTTCATCCTCTGTACGCCATGGTTTAAACAACTGTAAAAGAGCCAAGTAGTAAAATTCCTTCTTGTCAGTAGTGTCACAACTCAGCTTCCGGTGATTTATCAAACTTCCTTTTGTTTGCTTCACCAAACATCCTTCTTCACCAACGACTTTATATTTTCCATTGTTGATGTCTTCTGCAGCTTTCCGTGAATAAATGTAGTTCTGCAACACTTCATAGAGACACATGTTCTCCAGATGATGACTTCTCTTGGGATAATAAGTGTCCAACATGTTTGATTTCAAAATATCTGTACTTTCTGGGTCATTCTCGGCCAAATATTCAATTTCTCCTACAGATTTCAGTACCCGATTTCTCATTGCTGCAAGGCCTAAACTTGCCCAAATTATTCTTCTTGACTTCGAGTAGAGACTTGCAGAAGATAACCTATCTGAACATTCGTAGGATCCAATTTCTCGATGCGATAACATCTTCAAACTGAAACTGTACAGCTTCTTACTGACAGTCTTCTCGTGAGAAATCTCTTCCCACATTTCCTTCAATTCTGTTTTTTCTGATTTCGTAATGTAAGACGTTACATATCGAGCAACAGCAATGGAATTGTCAGCAACATACTGTATATCCATGTTAGCGTTCCACATGGATAAAATGACTGGGTTGTAGTCATTTATATTTTTTGATTCTTCTTTTCTTTTAAGGTTGTAGGTATTCTTAGGTGATTTTCTTGTGATAGTATGTCTCACAGCTGACATAAAACTGTTTACTCTTCCATTTGAAAGAACAGGTCTAGGAAATCCAAATCGACATTTAGTGTAGTATTTTTCTTTGCTCTTGTATTTCCGTCGACAGTATTTTCCACACCGATGACTTTGGAAATGTAAAACTTGCTCCTTTAACTTGTTCTCTTCTGTCCTTTTTGGTATAGCACATGTTGCATATTCTTCAATGTAAGATAACACTGCTTCATCAGTATCTGTTCCAAACTTTGGGGCATCCTTGATCCACAACAGCATATGAATATGAGGAGCACCTCTTGCCTGGTACTCTTTTCTCCAAAAGAAATCCACTACTTCTCCAAGAGGTGGATTTTTTTTATTGCAGATGAAGGACATCATAGCCTCAAATCTATGATTGAAATATCTGCAAACATTAACCGGATCCAATGAGCACAGTTCTCCTGCTGTCTTGTATTCGATGTTTTTAATGTTTGAATTGGCCTCTCGTAGAAAATCCAGTAAATCATCCCAAGCGTACTCGGCACAGCTTAGGGTAAGGAACCATGTTGGTGTTCCTAAATTCCGTAACATGCATTTTAGTTCACCATGGCGTCGGTACCAATATTCATTTGTCCCACGCTGACAAGCCATCAGATTGATCAGTTGTGTTTCCAAATGATCATCTCGTTGCTGCACTTTCTCCATAAAATCCTTAGCAGACACATTTTGTAAATGTACTCCACTTTTTAAAATGTGATTTACTGCATAAGACAGTGCAGACAAGTCGCTTTCAAATAAAAGATGGAACAAATAAGGAATACTTTGTCGAAATCTGGGATCTTCAGCATATAGTCTTGTAGTCCGATACTCAGAAGCTGGAATCTGTTCTGGACGTTCATCGTATCGTCCTCCTTTTCCTTTAGGAAACAGCTGGGGAAAACATCGAGCTTCCAAGCTCTCCTCCCATACACTCACGGGAGTTCCTTTTGCTTTCTTCATCTGAAAGAGATCAATATTGTCTCCCATAACTTCTTTTGAATGAAGAGGATGTATGCTAAAATGTTCATAAATTTCTTCTTCCTTTGACTTGTCCACTTTTTCAATTTGTCCAGTTGGTGTTTCTGTGTCTTCTTGTAAATCTTCTTCTTCTTCTTCTTCTTCTATATAAATTGATTCATACCATTTGTTATTCCTTTTCAAATACAAATTTGCTTTTTGTACTTTCCGTACATCTACCAGCTCCTGCCAAATCTTCTTATTCTTTGTAGGTACACCATTAACCAGAATAATTAATGGTTCAGTTTCCAAAGTATCCGCATCAATAGTTTCCATATTTTTTTTCAAATCCAAGGGCAAATACACCACTCTACCTTTTAAACCTCTCAGTAAATCTGAAGGAGGTAATTTACCAGTTTTGGGCTCCATACGTACTATGGTCTGGAACGGATGAACACATTGAATGAGTATAGACTCATATGTATTTAATTCAGAAAGTTCAGCAGGAATAGCATCCAATTCTAAATTATTATGTACAGCTCTGGTCGGCATTCTATTTTCCTCTAACTTGTTGTAACAGTATTTACAAATACGCTGATCTTCACCCAATTCAAAACAATTTTCTAGAAATATATATGTGGCAAAATCCTTCCACTTATAATTATCTTCATTTTCACTCTTTCTGTAGAGATCAACATTCCTAGTTTGTTTTCTATAATGAGTTCTGCGGCAACAAATACAAGTAAAATTTGGTCTTTCATTAGAGACTATTGCAAATTTTGTTATGTGATCATTAAATGTGTTACTTACAGAGGGTTCTACATTCTCTTCCACTTCTTCCTCATTTACTGTGTCCTTCTCTGCACTGTTTTGTTCAGGACCAAAGTAACAAAACTGAATTTCATCAACAACCTTCTCTACATCTGATACCGTTCCTCGGAACAGAGCCCTATTCAATTCATTTAACTTTATTGCTGGACTTTTGGCAAAATACAACCGTCTCACAAACTTTCTCATTTCAGTATGATGAACAGCCAGCATCCTAAAATGATGGAAAACACTATTGCACACTTTTCTAGATAGACAAGCCAGAGAATGACCCTGCAAACCAGTATTCTCTCTCACTCTGCATGGATCCAGACTTTGAAGCACCTTAATCTTCTGTTTTATACTTTTTTTACTATATTCTCTTAGAAACTCTCGAAATTTGTCAATAGATTCCTGACGCACAGTGCAAATACTACTACAATTCCAAGTGTACACTGGGGCTTTAGGACGTCTCCCCATTGCCTCATCTGCCATCACTTGTACCTCATCTCTTGGAACCATTATCTCCTTCTCCATTATGCAACCATTTTTTACTTCGTATGAACGACCTCTGGTGTCAACTGCATGCAGCAAACTATTACTTTGAAAATAGCTCTCTTCATTAAAAAAAGGTTCACTACTTGAACTATGCATCCACTTTCCTAAAAACACTTTACAAAAGTTTGTTCTGTTCACTACTCTTTTCCTTTTGCTATGTGATTTCAGTACATTAACCATTTTGTCTAATGTACGCATCCTATTCAAAATTAATATGAATAGTTTCCTTTTTAATTCTAATGCCTTTGCTGCAATGGCTTCAATTTCTTTTTTTCTCTTATAAAACTTTGCCTTTTGCTTATATTTCTTCACATCCTTTATCAAATTGGACATAACTCTTCTCTGAAACATTTTTCTACGTATCTCTTTAAACGCTGTTTTTCTGTTTAAGTTTAACTTTTTAGTTGCAGAAGGTATATTTGCATTAACTAAATTCTCAATTTTTTCTTGTCCTTTTTGTTTGAAATCATTCTTTCCTGTACAGACATTTTGTACATTTTTCTTTTTTTGAATATATTCCTTAGAAAATCTTTTTTTTGCTTACCTGAAGATTTTTTCTTCCTCCCAACATCAGCATCTTCTACTAACTTTGATCCTCTAGTTGTCTTCAAATATAGTTTTTTTTTTAGCGTTTTTTGAACTCTGGATTTTGTAGGCATCTTAAATTTTGTTCACTGCTCTTCAGCAATACCTGAAAAAAACTAAAAAAAAAATTCCTTTATTTTATTTAAATATATTACTACATTTCTTTTCACAATACTCACAAAACGAAATTTCTTTGCCAATTTGAATGCACACTTACTGCTCTTTTTTTTGGGCAAGTGAAAATCACTTTTACAAACTGACACATTATGAAACCACTTTTCAGATTTTTTAAAAAGCCCATGTCCAGACTGCTACACTCCAGCAAGGGCAACCAGCCTTAGTGATGCTGAATGTTTTTTGCATTACAGACTGAAACCTGAAAACCCCACTCGCTTGTAAATACTGTGCATGATTATACATGGCAAGCAGATGGGTGTGTGCTAAGAGTCTGCTTCTTCCCCCAAAAAATCGCTCCCCCTTTCCATCTAATGCAACTGTGAAATCACCAGAAAAAAACGCAATAAATCTCTGCCTATAATTCCTCTTTGCACACAGAGTCATGTTTTCACATTAGTCCCAAAACGAAATTTCTTTGCCAATTTGAAAGCACAATTTCTGCTCTCTTTTTTTGGGCAAGTGAAAATCACTTTTACAGACTGACACATTATGAAACCACTTTTTTGATTTTCTTAAATGCACATGTCCAAACTTCTTTTTCAGACCACCACCATGTGTAACCTGGGTGGCTGCCTACACTCCAGCAAGGGCAACCAGCCTTAGTGATGCTGAATGTATTTGCATTACAGACTGAAACCTGAAAACCCCACTCGCTTGTAAATACTGTGCATGATTATACATGGCAAGCACATGGGTGTGTGCTAAGAGTCTGCTTCTTCCCCCAAAAAATCGCTCCCCCTTTCCATCTAATGCAACTGTGAAATCACCAGAGCAAAACGCAATAAATCTCTGCCTATAATTCCTCTTTGCACACAGAGTCATGTTTTCACATTAGTCCCAAAACGAAATTTCTTTGCCAATTTGAAACCACACTTACTGCTCTTTTTTTTTGGCAAGTGAAAATCACTTTTACAGACTGACACATTATGAAACCACTTTTTGGATTTTCTTAAATGCACATGTCCAAACTGCTTTTTCAGACCACCACCATGTGTAACCTGGGTGGCTGCCTACACTCCAGCAAGGGCAACCAGCCTTAGTGATGCTGAATGTATTTGCATTACAGACTGAAACCTGAAAACCCCACTCGCTTGTAAATACTGTGTATGATTATACATGGCAAGCACATGGGTGTGTGCTAAGAGTCTGCTTCTTCCCCCAAAAAATCGCTCCCCCTTTCCATCTAATGCAACAGTGAAATCACCAGAGCAAAACGCAATAAATCTCTGCCTATAATTCCTCTTTGCACACAGAGTCATGTTTTCACATTAGGCACAAAACGAAATTTCTTTGCCAATTTGATAGCACACTTACTGCTCTTTTTTTTTGGCAAGTGAAAATCACTTTTACAGACTGACACATTATGAAACCACTTTTTTGATTTTCTTAAATGCACATGTCCAAACTTCTTTTTCAGACTATCACCATGTGTAACCTGGGTGGCTGCCTACACTCCAGCAAGGGCAACCAGCCTTAGTGATGCTGAATGTATTTGCATTACAGACTGAAACCTGAAAACCCCACTCGCTTGTAAATACTGTGCATGATTATACATGGCAAGCACATGGGTGTGTGCTAAGAGTCTGCTTCTTCCCCCAAAAAATCGCTCCCCCTTTCCATCTAATGCAACTGTGAAATCACCAGATAAAAACGCAATAAATCTCTGCCTATAATTCCTCTTTGCACAGAGTCATGTTTTCACATTAGTCCCAAAACGACATTTCTTTGCCAATTTGATAGCACACTTACTGCTCTTTTTTTTTGGCAAGTGAAAATCACTTTTACAGACTGACACATTATGAAACCACTTTTTTGATTTTCTTAAATGCACATGTCCAAACTTCTTTTTCAGACCACCACCATGTGTAACCTGGGTGGCTGCCTACACTCCAGCAAGGGCAACCAGCCTTAGTGATGCTGAATGTATTTGCATTACAGGCTGAAACCTAAAAACCCCACTGGCTTGTAAATACTGTGCATGATTATACATGGCAAGCAGATGGGTGTGTGCTAAGAGTCTGCTTCTTCCCCCAAAAAATCGCTCCCCCTTTTTCCTACTAATGCAACTGTGAAATCACCAGATAAAAACGCAATAAATCTCTGCCTATAATTCCTCTTTGCACAGAGTCATGTTTTCACATTAGTCCCAAAACGAAATTTCTTTGCCAATTTGAAAGCACACTTACTGCTCTTTTTTTTTGGGCAAGTGAAAATCACTTTTACAGACTGACACATTATGAAACCACTTTTTTGATTTTCTTAAATGCACATGTCCAAACTTCTTTTTCAGACCACCACCATGTGTAACCTGGGTGGCTGCCTACACTCCAGCAAGGGCAACCAGCCTTAGTGATGCTGAATGTATTTGCATTACAGGCTGAAACCTAAAAACCCCACTGGCTTGTAAATACTGTGCATGATTATACATGGCAAGCAGATGGGTGTGTGCTAAGAGTCTGCTTCTTCCCCCAAAAAATCGCTCCCCCTTTTTCCTACTAATGCAACTGTGAAATCACCAGAAAAAAACGCAATAAATCTCTGCCTATAATTCCTCTTTGCACACAGAGTCATGTTTTCACATTAGTCACAAAACTAAATTTCTTTGCCAATTTGAAAGCACACTTACTGCTCTTTTTTTTTGGCAAGTGAAAATCACTTTTACAGACTGACACATTATGAAACCACTTTTTTGATTTTCTTAAATGCACATGTCCAAACTGCTTTTTCAGACCACCACCATGTGTAACCTGGGTGGCTGCCTACATTCCAGCAAGGGCAACCAGCCTTAGTGATGCTGAATGTATTTGCATTACTGAGTCCAACCTCAAACCCTTAAACTATTCTTTTTTTTTCCAGTACACCTTAATTTATTGTGAAAACATAGTCCATATTATTTTACATGTTCCTCACATTTAAATTTCTCCCAAAACAGAAAATGATAAACGCAACTTCAACAAAAAGAATTTCCATTTCTATTATTCATTTCTTAAGTTACCACATACATCCCCTCTCAAACTCATAACTCACCTTTAAAATTAGTTAGTTGTGAAAGAAATGTGGCACTCAAACAGCAGATTATCAGACCAGGATCTCTGTTGTGTTCACCTCTCTCCTCCCAGCAGAACCAGATAATGGCAAACTTTCCCTCTATTTTTCCACACATATACATGTAAGTTTCAAATCTCAGTGCTTCCCCCTTTTTTTCAAATGTAATCACACATTTCTATTGGTTGAAAACCAACCCTTTTCCAAAAGTACCCTGCCCCCAACTTGACTTCTGCCTAGTACCCTTCCCCCAACTTGACTTCTGCCTGCTACCATAGCAACAGCTCATGGAACACTGCTGTGTGGAGTTAGGTCAGAAGTTCGCCACACAATGTTTCAATTCCACAGAGCAAGAGTGCTTGACTTTTCAAACCTAACAGCAAATCCATAGTACTGTTCTTTGGTAACACATTTTTCTGTACCAATACAAAACATGCTTCTATTAATTTACACATACAGCCTAGTTTTTATTCTAGAATGGTATGAAACAGCCAATCAGTTCTTTTTGTTTTGAAAAAAATATGTATGCCTCCATTTCCAAACTGTCTTTCTTTTCATATTGCCATTCTACTGAAAGACACCTCCTGAGTGCATCCAGTTCTCCTTTGAAGATGTTCACAGTGTGGATTGTAGGGCACAGCTATGTCTTCTGGAGTGAAAAGTTTGCAGAGAAAACAGATATGGTGAGAGACCTTGCTTTGCCAAATGTAGACATTAAATGGATTGGTCGGAGAGGGTTAAAGTGGCACCAGTTGATGCCATTGGTGAAATCCTTCATGCAAATCCAACACCCTGACCTCATAATAGTGCACTGTGGTGGCAATGACCTAGGCACTTTGACTGGGGTAGGTCTGGAAATGCTTATGAAGGACACCTTTGCACAACTGTTTTCACTTTTCCCTAAAACTGCCTTTGTGTTTTCCAACATATGCCAAAGGCAAAAATGGAACTGGTCCAATCATTTCTGTCCGCAGATTGACAAAGCAAGAAAGCACGTCAACAAATCTGTTTCTGCTTTCCTCCGTGACTATGGTATGGGTGCCATTTACCACAACAACTTGCGTTATGACATGCAAGACATTTATAGAGGAGATGGTGTGCACTTCAATGATGAAGGGAACAGAGTCTTCCTTTTGAACCTTAGACTCTGCATCGGTACTTACTTGTAAGTACCACTTAAAAAAATGACTTCATAAACACAACAGCTCTTTTTAGAGCTCCCTAATATCTAAACTCTTAATTCTGCATTTTTTTTTTTTTTTTTTTTTTTTTTTTACCGTACGCTTACCGTACGCGTACCCCGTGATTTTTTAAAAAATCAATAAATGTTTTTTTTGTACTTTTCTGTCCTTCTTTGACCCCCTTACAAATGTTAGGGGGTCTGTAACTCTCCTCATTGCCCCCTTTTCTTGTTTTCACTCTTTTTTTTCAGAGTGAAATACACAAAATGGCGGCCGCCGCTTCCTGGTTTCGGCCGATTCGAATGTTTACTAAGATCTAAGAGCCAATCAGAATCGCGCTCGCGCACGCCACCGTACGCTTACCGTAAGCGTACGGTAAGCGTACCGTAAGCGGGCTCAGATATATATATTGATTTAAAGGCTATTTTCTCAGAATCTACTGAACAGATTTACACCAAACCTACAAAAGGCACTTCCTTGACCTAGGGACTACCTCTCTGCCAAATTTCGAGTAATTCTGTTCAGCCGTTCGGGCTGTAGCTCGTTCTAAAGGTCCTATGGAAAAATGCATGGTGAAAATGCGTTTTGGGACCCCCCTTTTATCTCAGCCCCCGCTTGACGAATCCCCCCGAGACTTTCAGGGTAGGAGCGGAGCGTAGCGCCCCACCTATTTTGAGAAATTCGCGAGGATTCGTCAACCGGCGCCAAAGTTATTCAAAATAGAATGTTGCGGATTTCCTATGGAAAAGGGGTCCTAACTATAACTACCTACTGGCGACCGCCAGTAGGTAATATATATATATTATATATATATATATATATATATATATCACTGAAAAAACCATAGGTTTCACACATGTTATAGTTAGCGGAAATTTTACTGATAAAAAACCAATGAAATTTCCCCGTTATAGTTAGTGCTGGCAACTATAACTCACGCGACCGCAATCCTCTGCTGATGCTAATACTGTATTTAGACACTTATTTGCCCATGTCTTCTTCCATACATTTTTAGCTATACATATATTACAAATCTTTTTTTTTATAAAGACACATATGTCATCAGCAGAAGATTGCGGTCGCGTGAGTTATAGTTGCCAGCACTAACTATAACGGGGCAATTTCATTGGTTTTTTATCAGTAAAATTTCCGCTAACTATAACATGTGTGAAACCTATGGTTTTTTCAGTGAATTTGCAAGGTTTTTTAAATGCTAATTCCTAACTATAACGTGTGTGAAACCTATGGTTATTTCAGTGAATTTGTACGGTTTTTTAAATGCTAAGTTACTTTACGCCATTCGAGGCGTGCGCGCCCACTTAACGCAGTGCGTTCCGTGCACGGTTTTTATCAACTTTAATAAGCCCTGTACATTTGGTGGCCTTCGGCCACCAAAAGCACAGGGGGTGGGGTCAATGTGGATAGTGTTTTTTTTATTTCGATTTTATAATTTCATGTTGCCAAAATATAGTTTTTTTACTGATGTAATAAGCCCTGTACATTTGGTGGCCTACGGCCACCAAAAGCACTGGGGGTGGGGTAAGTGTGGATAGTGTTTTTTTTATTTCTATTTTACGCTTACGGTAAGCGTACGGTAAGCGTACTCGGCGAAATTGCCGAAAAAAAAATAAAACCGTTTTTGCTCTTGGGGGATGTTTGGGGACTCCCTCAACATGACTATGTGGGAGGGAGTTGTCAAAACAGCCCCGTAACATGTTTTTGGGCATCATGTTTGATAAATAACACTCAGTGCGAGAGACAAAATGGCGGACGCCGCTTCCTGGTTTCGGCCGATTCGAATGTTTACTAAGATCTAAGAGCCAATCAGAATCGCGCTCGCGCACGCCACCGTACGCGTACGGTAAGCGTACGGTAAGCGTACCGTAAGCGGGCTCAGATATATATATTGATTTAAAGGCTATTTTCTCAGAATCTACTGAACAGATTTACACCAAACCTACAAAAGGCACTTCCTTGACATAGGGACTACCTCTCTGCCAAATTTCTAGTAATTCTGTTCAGCCGTTCGGGCTGTAGCTCTGTCTAAAGGTCCTATGGAAAAATGCATGGGAAAAACGCGTTTTGGGACCCCCCTTTTATCTCAGCCCCCGCTTGACGAATCCCCCCGAGACTTTCAGGGTAGGAGCGGAGCGTAGCGCCCCACCTATTTTGAGAAATTCGCGAGGATTCATCGACCGGCGCCAAAGTTATTCAAAATAGAATGTTGCGGATTTCCTATGGAAAAGGGGTCCTAACTATAACTACCTACTGGCGACCGCCAGTAGGTAATATATATATATATATTATCTACTGGTAGTCGCTAGTAGATAGTTATAGTTAGGACCGTGTTTCCATAGGAAATCTCAAAATTCTATTTTGAATAACTTTGGCGCCGGTTGACGAATCCTCGCGAAATTTTCAAAACTAATGGGGCGCTCCACTCAGCTCCTACCCTGAAAGTCTCGGGGGGATTCGTCAAGCGGGGGCCCAGAAAAAAGGGGTCCCAAAACGCGTTTTCCCCATGCATTTTCCCAAAGGACCTTTAGTCGAAGGTACAGCCCGAACGGCTGAACAGAATTACTTGAAATTTGGCGAAGAGGTAGTCCTCAGGTCAGGGATGTGCCTTGTGCATATATGGAGTCAATCTGTTCAGTAGTTCCTGAGAAAATTGCAGTTAAAGCACATAAATATCTATAGCCGCGCACCGTGCGCGCACCGTGCGTGCACCCTTGCGTGCGGGAGCGTAATTCTGATTGGTGGTTACATGTCAGTCGTCGAATCGGTCTAAATCAGGAAGTGTCGGCCACCATTTTGTTTGTTTTGAGTGCGAGAGTGAAAAAGGAAGGTGGTGAACGTGAAAAGGGGGCAGGGTAGAGAGTTCCTGACCCCCTAGCCTTTGTCAGGGGGTCCCTGAAGGACCCTGAAGGCAGAAAAAAACATTTTAATTTTTGTAAATAAAAATCGCGGGGTGCGCGCACCGAGCACGCACGGTGAAAAACCATAAAAAAATAAAAATAAATTTAATATGTAGTTTATTGTAAAATAAATATATAAAAAATATAATAATAAATACATAATTTAGCATTTAAAAAACCATACAAATTCACTGAAAAAACCATAGGTTTCACACATGTTATAGTTAGGTGGACATTTCACTCGTAAAAAACCAATGAAATTCCCCCGTTATAGTTACTTCAGATAACTATAACTCGTGCGACCGCCACTCTATCAAAAGGATGATGTCATCAGTGATGTCATGAGTGATGCCACTGACCATGTCATGAGTGATGTAATATGGGACGTCATGAGCAGTTATAGTTATCTGAAGTAACTATAACGGGGGAATTTCATTGGTTTTTTACGAGTGAAATGTCCACCTAACTATAACATGTGTGAAACCTATGGTTTTTTAAGTGAATATATATATACATATATATATATATATATATATATATATATATATATATATATATATATATATATATATATATATATATATATATATATTTCATCATTTCAGAGGGACCCAAACCGGCCGAATTGAAATACGACTTCGTTTTGACAACCACAGAAGCAGAAACACCGCCATCCGCCCTTAAGGTAAGAGCTATTCTCGTCTCTTTACCCTTCTTTTCAAAGCACCGGCGCATCTGCGACGTGGCTCTGTTTGGGCGGGGTGACTAGTGTGAGTTAGTTCGAACCCAGGGCTAGCGGTATATGCGAGACGTATAAATCCGAGAAGATATTTATCTTATTGTGTAATACGGAACTGTCAGTTGATACCTATACGTCTGCCACTGTTTCTCTGGCTACACAAACTATCATACGGTATCAGGAACTGCCAATTGTGGCAGGGAAAGGTAACAGCATTGAGACATTAAACGAAAATATACATCAATATCTCACAAGGTATAACCTACGAGTGCATCCCATGTCATATTCGCTTAGAACAATCATATAGCAATATAAGCATGGAGGAAGAGGACGAAAGAAGAAGAGAGGCTGCCACATTATTTGCACGCGGACCGGGGCAAGCAGGAACTGGCCCCGTGACAATTGAAAAGACAGAAAGCAGTTTATTGATATTTCAATTAAGAAAATATGAGAAATTGAGGAAACAAGAAACATCAAAATGGTGGGAGGCTACATCCCTTCAAGATTATGTGGATAAGGGCATGGTACCCCGGGGACTGAGGATTTACATCACCCCATCGCACGAATCACCCAATGCGCAAATGTTAGAAGAATGGTCGCAGAACTCAGCCACCAGTAGCAAGAACATGTTGTGCATCCTTATCAAGTATGCGTGGGAAGACCGTGCCACCATAATCAAACAGTTGAAAGATCTTGAGGAGGAATTCAGTAAACACCCCAACCAAGATACGATTAATAAATTTAAGGAAGAGCTCAAAGGGCGCTTAAAAAAGAACGAGGAGGACATTAAATATCGTAAACAGCGCAAGCTACATAGAGATTGCGGGGACTATGATAGCGGACGGATACTCACCTATAGTCCAAAATATGACTATTTATATAAACAACAAAATCCCCCAATTGAGATTCTTGATGTACACGGCACTGAGGAAGCATGTTCTTCAAATGCCATGGTCAGCGAACCAGATTCAGATATCTCGAGAAATTCTGCCAGCACTGCATCTGAGACTGAAATAGTTGTTAAGAAACCGGCGACTTTTTTAGAAGAGTTCAGGGTTCTACGGACCAGACGGAAAAAAGAAGCCGAATCATACCAACAACAACAGTCCTCCCAGAAAACACCAACTCGTGGGAGACCAAGAGGACAAGCAAGAGGAAGAGCAGATCACAGAAGAGAAGATTCAAGTTCCAGCAGAGAAAACGCAAAGAGTACAAAGCCGGTGGGATCCAAAAGAGGCGGCTACAGACGAAGACGTTAACCATGGATGACGACATGGTAAATAAAACAATCATAAACTTATCGTCTAGAACTTTGACTATAAAAGAAAAACGTACTCTCTGCTTGGGATTGACTTTTTGCCCCAGTGAACTGTTCAGTTATCCTGATAACCGAATAGACCTGTACAAATTCGGCAGGAAACTAAAACTCCAGAAATGGCATTCATTAAGAACTATAAAAGATACTCCTCAATCCATGGCAATAGTAGATACACCTGAACTTAATATTCATGACCAAAACCTTCTTCTAGATATGTATGTATTAGGGGGTATATCATCTGATAGTCAACCTGATGATTCTATTGTAGGTGTGAGGGAAACAAATATGAATAGGGCTGCATGTACTAGCTTTAGACCGAAATCAGTCTTTTACCCCATCATGCCACATGACCCTATAGATACCTTCCAAGAAGTAGTGAGCAAAGAACTTGCCAAGCTTAAACATAAAAAATACAACAGAGAGAACAGGAATAGAAATTTGTCTAAACATGACTGTGACTTCATCCTATCACTGGCTAACGATAACTCTGTTATACTCAGACCCTCTGATAAGGGAGGCAATATTGTTCTCTGGGGAAGAGATCTTTATGTCAAAGAAGCCCTCAGACAACTTGAAGGTGATGTCTTTTACATCAAATCCAACTCCAACGAATACAATATTAGCATAGAGGAAACATGGAATAGACTTCATGATTGGCAAATTGAAGGGCTCCTTTCTTGGCATGAATTCTGCTTCCTTAAACGTGATTTTCCTAAACTCCCTATTTTCTATCTACTGCCTAAAGTTCATAAAAACCTCTTAGAACCCCCAGGCAGACCCATCATATCTTCCATAGGAAGTGTCAACGAAAATCTGTCAGTGTACGTAGATCACTTCCTGAAAGAATATGTTTTCCAACTCCCTTCCTTCATCAAGGACACTACTGACTTTCTGAAAAAAATTGAGACCATTACATTGTCTGAAGGTTCCATGCTTATCACAATGGATGTCAGTGCCCTCTATACTGTTATTGATCATACCCAGGGTATGGAGGCTTGTTACTATTTTATAAAAAATCGTGAAATAGGATTTAGAGACCATACTGCTATGCTTATAGAGATGATGAAACTCTGTCTACGTAATAATATATTTATGTTTGACGGAACCTTTTTTAAGCAAATCCGTGGCGCTGCCATGGGTTCGGCGTTTTCTCCTAACTTCGCGAATTTATTTTTGGGGAAGTGGGAAGAAGAAATTAGGTCTAATGAAGATCTCAAAGAGCATTTTACAAAGGTACAATTTTGGTCAAGATACATTGATGACCTTTTTGTCATCTGGCAGGGCACCATGGAAGAGGCTGTTAGCTTCATTGCAAAGCTCAACCAAAACAGCTATAATATACTTCTGACATACAACATTAGTGAACACCATGTGGATTTCTTGGACACTAGCATCACGATCCAAGAGGGTAGACTTACTTCCAAACTCCATAGAAAGGACACGGCTGGCAACAGCCTTCTCCATGCCTTGAGCTCCCATCCTGAATCACTCAAATGGAGCATCCCTTATGGGGAGCTCTTAAGAGCTAAAAGAAATTGCACTAAAGAGACAGATTACACACACGAGAGTAGTAACATACTCCAACGGTTTCGGGACAGGGGATACCCTGAGTGGGTACTGACTAAAGCCCTTTCCAAAGCATCGATCATCCAGAGATCAGAGACCCTGAACCCTACACCTAAACCCATTGTCTCATCACAACCACCTAGAATAATAACTACCTACAACCAAAAATCTAAACAAGTCCAAAAAATAGTGGCCGATAATTGGAAAATGTTAAAATCAGATACCATCTTAGGCCCAAAATTGACCAATAGACCACTCATAACATACAGAAGAGGTCGCAACCTTAGGGACATGTTGGTGAAAAGTGACATCACTGATAAAAGGGGCCAACATATCCAAGGACTTAGTGGATTTTATCCATGTGGACATTGTAGGGCCTGCCGGTCTAGTGTGATGGTTAAAGAGTTTGCAATACCAGGGACACAAACAAAAAAACAGATCAGACAATTTCTTACTTGTAGCTCCACCTATGTAATCTACATTTTGGAATGTCCTTGTCAAAAAAAGTATGTGGGCAGCACGTCGTGCATGGCCAAAAAGAGAGTCCAGGAACACTTGAGAGCCATCTATAACAAAGACCCCAAATATCCCATTGCCAGACATTTCCAAAATGTACACCAATCAAATAGCGATCTATTGAGATACTATGCGATTGAACAGGTCAATGTGGGTAGGCGTGGAGGGAATCGAGAACTTGCCCTCAGAATTAGAGAATCTAAATGGATATTGGAATTAGAGACCAAATTCCCGGGGGGGCATAATTTGGACGAGGAACTTGCAACCCATCTACATACTGATTAATTCATCCAGTTACTGTCCATAGTTGTCCAGGGTAAACCTTCATGTCCTGATGCTTGATTGTTTTCTGATTGTTCTTGCTAATTATTAACTAATGATAATGTTTTTAATCCATTTTAATCAATGTTTTTGTCACTTCTTTCTAGGAGTCAGCCGGGGGCACGTCACTCCTTAGAAAACCTGAGCACTGCACTGATCTTCACATTCTGAACTGAATAGAAGACTATCACTTCACCACGATAAAGCTAAGATACACTTTGTCACTTTTGTTATTTTTACCCCCCCTTTTTTCCTCCCTTTTTTCGTTGGAAATTATCTTGATCCTTGGATCTAGATGCACTCTAATTACCATGTTGGAACATCCCTAGTCACACCCATCGGGATCACCTTATTGATATTGGACACGTTAGTTACTCGCCATTGGGCTTGATCAATTTTTGTATTACAGATACTGATTCCTTTCGGGCACTAGACCGAGTACAATGTTGTTTCTGATGCATATATGCGATATTACTTAGTATGCGCATATCTTGTTATTCTTGTATTTTTTGTATTTTTCATATCAGATGTAGTCCGGATGTTTCACTTGAATTATCGGACTCATTGTTCTGTATTACATATCTCTATGATGCAATAGGGATTCAATGGAAAGGAACCATTTCAATATGGCCGAATCATTATTTCTCTTGCGAGTGTCCTTCCACTATGTTGATTTCAATTGACCGGTCCTGGTGTTTGTACATAAGATGTTTCTGATTGGTAGAAGGTTTAACGTGTGATCAAGGCACTTCTGTGCTGAAACGCGTAGCGTTACCTTGTGAATAAATCGCCAACGAGCTGTACCTTTCTGAGTGCGTGTTTTGCTTACTGGAGCTGAAAACTTTATATATATATATATATATATATATATATATATATATATATATAATTATGTTTAATATGAAATATTGATCTTTATTTATTATGGTATTTGTGTTTAGCAGCATGACACTATGTAATATGTTTTATGATGAGTCAGTGTAATGTATATGAATTTTTGAGAACGTTATGTGTTTTGCGGATGGATTTTCTTGTTTATTGGAGATCTATTATGGTTTATATTAAACTCATATTTTTTGTTTTGATTTCCTTTTTTAGGGTTTCCAGGAGTGTTTCTTTTTAGAAATACTTTTGGGTAGGGGTGGTTAGGGCTCCTACATACCTTGCATTGCTTCCTGCGTTATCTACTAGATTTGTTTTATTTTTTGTGTTATATAAAAAGTGTTTATTTAAGTATTAATTAATGATTTTGTTATTCTTTTAGCAATATTAATGAAGTTGTTTTTGTGTAAAACACATTTTTTGACATAGTACATGCTTATTTAAAAGTGATGATATTTTTGTTTCAGATAATTGTGTTTTCAATATAATTAAGAATTTAAATTTTAACAACGATATTTGTGTACTCCATAGTTGCGGTTTTATAATTTAAGTTTCGGAGGGTGATATTTTTGTTAACAATACTTATTTTCCAATATGTTTGTGTTTCAATATTGTATGCATCGGTATTATGTCAGTGATCCAAATGCATCATTACACTGGAGGAAACTATGGCTTTCTGGCAAAGTTCTATGCAAAGTACCGCATGCTTATTATCCCCAAGCTACAGCTGATTGCTGTAGAGGTGTATGAGTGGGGAACACTGCTGTAATCCTCTAGAGATGCTATTATAGTTACTCTACCCAATTACTTTTGATGTCTATTCTCCACTCTAACCTTTAAATTACTAGGGACTTTATTAATGAACATACTATGCCCTCTACTGCCTGTTCTGATACATTCTGACCAGTCAAGCTTCATTCCAATGAGAAATGAGGCAATGAACATCAGACGTCTTTTTCAGTCAGGGATAGATGTTCGGGTGCTGGGAACCTTCCAGCAAAAGTGCCAATAAAGTTTTCTTGCTCAAAATCCTTGAAGAGATGGGTTTTCCATGCTCTACTACATAGCTTCCTTCTGTTATATTCCAATACAACTTACGGAGAAAGAATGAGAAAGATATTATAAGACTCTTGGATTAGACTTCATACCACAAGTCAGTGTTGTTCCACTCTCTTATTTGCCATTGCTGGCTGAGCTATTGTCAGAGATAGTTCAAAGAGAAGATGCATAATTTGTGCATGTGATCTCCCCTCTATGCTGGTGATATTATTGTTTTTGACAGATTTTGGTTGGGAGCTGGCAAAAGAACTTAGGACACTTAAGCATATGGCCCTTGTCAAGATGTAGGCTGAACACAGAAAAAGATTGCATGTGTCCTCTCCATCTTGTAGAGGACATGGGTGGAGCATATCTACCAGACATGCTCTCGAATTGGAGGCAGGACATGTTTAGATATCTTCCTACTTTTGCTAGGCATTTAATCTAAGATTAAGATTTCTGGTTTGGTACATGTATGCTTCATCTGCTTTCTCCAGTCTTGGAGTTGGTAATCAAGGGCCTGATGTAGAAAGCCATGTTGGTATTGCAAACCCTGTGATTAGGAAAACCTCAAGGTTTAGAAAGCAAATAGGCTTTTTTATTATGTATTGAGCCAATGTTTCAGTCAGAAAAACAGTAGCATGTATCAATGGTTTACAACCACTGTTGCAGTTACAAACCATTAAGCAGTTACCACCACCTCAAAGGAGGCAGTAACTCATTCAAGAAGGGAAAGCTGTCAAAATGTGATTTCAATTAAAAAACTTATTTCAGTCTGTTAGAAATGGGGGTCTCTAGTTGGCAGTGGTAGGTAACTTTGTCCAAATAGGGATCCTTGCTTCTAGTAAGGATAAGGGGGATACACTCCTGAAATAACCCCTGCTCACCCCCTTGGTAGCTTGGCACGTACAGACAGGCTTATCTCAGAGTCAATGTGTAAAGCATTTTTGAACACATACAGTATTACATTGATAACACTACAAATGGACACCACACCACTTTAGAAAAATTAGTAATCTTTATCGAAACCAAAACAAGACCAAACAACAAAAAGACACAAAACAGTATTAAAAATAAGGCTTTCAAATAGTAGAAAAAGTTCCGTTCAATGCAAGTTGTAAATGCAACACTTTTCTCACAAAGTACTTTGGATACGTCAAGCAAACAAACAAAGCAGGCCGCAGAGAAGGTGATGCATCAGTTCCTTACACTCAGGGAAGGTGATGTGTCGGTTCCTTGCTCTGGGGTAGGTGATGTGCCGGTTCCTTACTGCAGTGCGGGGAAGTTGTGACGTCTGTTCCTTACTGGAGAGGAGTTGATGCGTCGATTTCTTACTGCGTGGGGAGTTGATCAGTCTGTTTCTTACTGCGTTCCCCAACGATGCGACAGACTTGGTGCCTCGATGCGATGGGAAGATCTGGGACGATGCGTGGTTTCTTGCAGCCGCACAGCAGGGCTTACATCGCGCTCAGTGTGGTGATCTCGGACTTTGGAGGTTGTTCCACTCGAGGTGGCTTGCAGCGATTTCTCGAGCCGCAGCAGGCGCTGCAACGGTTTCTTTGGCGATGCATCGGAAACAGGTACGGATGCGTCATGCTTCTTTGATGTTGCGTTGATTTTCCAGCTCCCAGTGAAAAACAGTTCTCTAGAGATTCAAAACAACAGCAGGCACCTCTTGCAGATCAGAACTTCCAGCTAGGAAGTTCAGGGGAGCTGGTGTTGAAGTCTTTGTGTCCCTGAGACTTCAGAACAGGCAGAAAGCTCAGTTTCAAGCCCTTGGAGATCTTCCTCAAGATGACAAAGCAAACAGCAAAGTCCTTTTCTCCTTTCCTTGGCAGGAAGTAGCCACTGCAGGCCAACGCCAGACAGCAAACAGCACAGGGGCAGTATTCCTCCTCAGCTTCTCCGGCTCTTCTCCTTGGCAAAGATTTCTCTTGATTTCCCAGAAGTGATCTAAACTTCTGGGGTCTGGGTCCCTGTTTTATACACCAAAATCCTTTGTTCTCTGAAGGCAGAGAGTGTCTGTACCCAGCCAAAACCAGTTCTGTCCCCACTGGTGCAGCTTCCTGGCAGGAGATGGAGACAGCATTGTTGAAGGCAGAACAGGTCCATTCAGGTGAAAGGAAATCTCCTCCCCTACTCTAAATTCAGCCCAGGTCTATTCAGCCCAACCCTGACTCATCAGACTTCTTGGGCCGCTGCCCCTCTCCAGCCCCTGCCATCCAAAAGCCAGACATGCAATACACAAACCTAGCAAAGGCACACTGGGTGGTTAGGCAAGAAAATACCTACTTTCTAAGTGGTATTTTCAAACACAGATTGCGAAAATCACCCTCATGTATTTTAACATTCTAAGTTCAGGCATACTAAACTTTATTTTTCTACCTTCTTCCCAGGGCCAGTTATGTTTATAAGATGTTATAAAGAAATTTCCCATTCTGTTCCATGGGAACAGGTAGCCTTGCAATAGTGAAAAACTAAATTGGCAGTATTTCACTACCAGGTCATGCCACACACATCAGGGCATGTCCTTTTACATACAATGCACCCTGTCGACAGGGGTACCTTGGGCATGCCTTAGGGGCGACTAATATGTAGAAAAGGGAAGGTTTAGGGACTGGCAAGTGTGTGCACTTGCCAAGTTGACATGGCAGTCCCAGACTGCACACAGGCTCTACAATGGCAGGCCAGAGTTACATTTGACAGGCTGCTTCTGTGGGTGGCACAATCAGTGCGGCAGCCCACTAGCAGCATTTGATTTACAGACCCTGGGCACACACAGTGCACTATACTAGGGTCTGACGAGTAAATCAAATATGCCAATCATGAAATCACTAATCCATAACAAAAATTTACAAAGTGGGGAGCACTTGCACTTTGGCACTGAACAGCAGTGGCAAAGTGTCCAAAGCATCTAGACCAGCAAAACGGAGTCCAACACACACCAAAAACACAGGAAGCAAAGGCAAAAAAACAGGAGAGACCCACGCCAATTGTGCCAGTTCTAACACAGTCATAGACCATAAAAGTCACAGGTCAAAAGAAAAGCACATAAGCCCAATCGAGAGAACAGATAATAATAAGACACAACGTTTAAAATACAATGTGGGCTCACTTAAGTGACAACATGATAAATGACATAAAATTGATAAAACTATGAGTTTACATAATAATTAAAATAATCATATGTTAGATATAAAATATTCCCAATTTTAAAAGTAACACATTACATTTACATAATCGCTCAAATTTAGACACTATTAATGGAGCAAGGGACAATACCCAGATCAACATGATTGAACTACAGAGAGTTATTCTCGGCTAATAAGGGGTGATAGCAAGATAATTGTGCACTAGATCGGCCACTCTCTAGAAACTTAGCAATCGGAAACACAATGGTGGACGAGGTGTCAACCATGCAAATTCTCAGAGTGACCTTATACTGATGCACTCCTATCAAGAGTAGAAAGGGGGCGATCCACTGCTTATTATGCTTCGAGTAGAAGGGACAAAAACACAGCTTTTATGCTGCTTTGAGTAGAAGGGGCAAGAAAACAGCAGACGATGGTCAATTCCACACACCAATTGCATGCTAGGCAGAGGTTGCTTCACCCGAGCCAGTTTTCCACTTGAAAGTGAATGAAGT
Source organism: Triturus cristatus (assembly GCF_964204655.1). NCBI lineage: Eukaryota > Metazoa > Chordata > Amphibia > Caudata > Salamandridae > Triturus > Triturus cristatus. Next base: position 252,901,119 of record NC_140594.1, read on the forward strand.
TAATGGAATGGTGCACAATCTAAACCTTATGTCAAGGGCTTCAGTGGAGGAAGGGTCAATCTGGTCCATATAGGCCTCAAAAGCTGGGACGGGTACGAACCCAATGAAATGATCACTATAGAACACCAGGTTTAGCTGCCTCCATCACATAGCTACCCCCTTTGGGAATTATATCACTCAACCTCAGGGAGAGCAGGAAGTGGCCCAGAGGACCGCTTCTTGCTCACCCCAATGTGTCCCAAACAGGATCTTTTTAAAGTAACATTGGTGTATTTTAGGAACATGGACTGCTTATAAAAAGTTTTCCATTTGGGAATGCAAAAGCAGGAATGGATGTCTGCTCTTCCATACAGGCCGCTATCACTTATCACTGTGTTTGCAGACAAACACAGGGGACACAAACAACAACCTGTCTATTTAATATTTAATACGTGCTCATTCAATGACTCACTGTGACTGTAGATTTAGTGTATTGCAAAATAAGGCAATAGTTGCAAATAGAGATCACTTTTTGTGTCCAATGTTTACACCAGGCCTATTTGTATGATTCTCAGAATTTTTCCGGAGGTGGATATAGAATGGATTGTTAGTGTATGGTTTGGTGTGGATGTTGTAATGGTGAAGTTCCAGAGGTATAGGCCACATGCTGTAGGTAAACAATATTGGAGGGAGGGCAGAACATTTGGTAACCCCCACACAGATTCAGAAGCTGACAAATCTGAGGGACCGGTGTGAACTTGTGCATACAACCATCAAGAAATTAATTGATCCATTTTAGAGCAATACAATCAAGCCAAACTCTCAATGTGTTCATCAGAATTTCAGGATCAATGGTACCACAGGCTACAGAACTGGAAGGATCAAGGATTCATGTTGCCTCCACTCAGAGTATTGAGGTGCTCCTTCATGATGTAAATCAAAGCCTATCCTGTTCATATCGGTGGATGGAAAACTGTTAGGAGGGCATGATGAAGCAGCTATTTTTGTTCAATGCAGTATTGAAATTGACCTGCGCCTATTCTGTTCAGAATTCTGCTTGGGTATGGTAAATTAGAAATTGAAAGATAAAGCTTCTGTGATGAGGATGTGGAAATCTTGGTGGATTATGTAGTACAAGACTATGATGAGCCACACAATGTGGCACTCTAACACTTCAGATCTGCAGGCAAGTTGAAAAATGCACTTGAGATGAAACTTAACATTGAATTGTCAGGATAAGAATGATAGGTAAACATAGTGGTTACGTTGGCAGCTGCATTGTCTGAATCTGACCCAGTGTCACATCTATACCGCTTACCCCTCTACTAAGCATCTCCATGCACATTTCCCACCCACAGATGTTTCATGAATTGGACATCCTACAATCCAGTGCTTCATGCTGAAGCAGATAATATAACATACAGTTTCATTTATTTTCTTCATAACTCCATGTCACTGCCTTTCTTTCCATATCTCATGGTACTATGCCGGTCCCTGATTGTGACACATGTGCAATTGTGAGTATAAAGAAATGCTATTGCCTTCTTTAGTATTTACAAAAATACAAATGTTAAAGATTCAAGACCACACCGGTAACTATTCACAACATAAACATGTTACATAAGTACTGAATTCTAGATGACTACATGGAACATATAAACAATCTGAGTGAGAGATGCATACTCATGTGAAGGTTTCATAAATGAATATATATTTCCATGAAGCTCACAATGTTTGCCCATCTCTCTCTCTCCTGACGCAATTTAGGATATGAATTGACAGGTAGAAGAACCCACATGCACTGTATGATGACATTCAGGGCTTGATATACTATTCCCATTCACAAAACAGGGATTAGCAATTTGGATACAGGCTAGCGAACAGGAATACAATTTGTGATACAATCAATATACTAATAGGTCACACTACAAGCTGTACAAAGATGTGCCACATGCTTTGTAATTATACGCTACTACTGCACTGCATTGCCTCAACTATTCCATATGAAACTAGCACTTCATTGAATGGCAAAGTTTATGGATACCATTGACATACTTGGCTATGAGACAATCATATTAGGATTAGTCATGTTATAAGTGACTGTTTTGTTTTTATATTTGTGTTCTTCTATTTTTAGATTGACTACCGCACCTATGGACACCACACGCCACTGGTGCTACCAGACTGGCAATATCTAGGTTATTACAACTCATTATCAGCCACTTAGTGTAGATTTCAACTTCTATTTTTAGGTCTTGATGAATTGCCGCTTGATCCTCCAGGGGACAACCTAGGCAAGAAACATGTTGACCGCATGAAGCATAGAGCAACTGCCTATAACATCACCATAGACAGTCGCCATCACTCTTTTTAATCAGGGTGGGAGAAAGGATTATTAAATTAGTTGCCCTGATCCTCCCTCTCCATGTTTTAACTCACTTTTTTAGAAACCACAACACTACACTTCTACACTTTAGGGCCCCTTACACACACTCACCACACGGCAAGGATAAAAGATCTCCGCTTAAGAGCCCCCGCTGAGGGTACCCGTCGGGTATTGCAGCGCCGACCCGATGAGGAGCATGCCCAATGATGAAGCATGACACCCAGCGGGCTGGGTGTGTGAGGGCCCTTAATCCGAAAGGTGGAATTCCCCGTCCTTCTTCTTGGTAGCCAGTCACTTGTACTTATTTCCTAGTCACTTTTTAGCCTCTTTAGGAACTGCATACTCCTTTCTTTGTTACCAATATCAGGGCATGTATGCTGGTCCTTCAAAGTCCCTTTTGTCTCTCCTTGTTGTTTAGCACATTACAAGCTGCACATTTTCTGGGGTGTCAAAATGACATGGCTAGTGAATACTAATTAGTCAGGTCGTCTGTGACACTTTGTAATTAGCTTTAGATTCAGGAATGGAGTCCTTCAACAGGAGCAGATATCCATCCATCCCTGGATTTGCGTTCCCAATTAAACGTTTTCCTTTTTGGAAGACATCGGGTAGCGAAAGCAGTGATCCTCCCGACCTCTGCCTGCTGCCCCCAAGCCTGCCTTCATGATTCCCAAAAAGGGAAAATGTCCGGTGGGACATGTTCTCATTCGAGAATCATATTCCACTGCTATTGAGATGTTGCCATCAGATCAATTGATTGCAATTGCAGTCGCAAACCACTGATACATTTCTCTTTAAATTGCAGCTAGGGTGAAACGCCCCTTTCACACCCACTCCTGCTTGTGATTTGAACAAGGACCCAAATGCCCCTTTATAAGATAGCAAGATTTTTCAACTCATAAAAGAGCATTGTAAAGAGTAAAAAGGTAATCTGCGGTGACAAACCCTGTGATTTGGGGCATTGCAGGAATTATGACGGCAAAATATCTGTGGCCATCAGGCCCACAGTATTAGCAGAAATTCTGCAGTTTTAACCTTGAATCCATGTGCATAAGTAGTTCCTTTTGGCAAATATTAGAATTACACAGATTTAATCTTGCATCTATAAGCACAAGTATTTCCCTTTGCGAAAAATGTGAATGTTTTGACTGCATATTTTTCACTTGTTCCAATTACGTAGGTGCCCTCTCCTCCAACCATTTCAGTCTTTTTTGTAAATTGAGTCCTTGAAGCCTTAGACAGAAGAAATGCACTTGGCATTAAAAATGAAAGGTGCCATATGGTTTGGACTGATGTCAGTACATGCAATTTCTAAACATGAAAGCACATGAAGCACAAAATGTTTGCATATAGAGATCATGGAGTGTGGTAATTTCAAAATGGTTGACAAATAACAGTAACCAATGGCGTCTTCCATGACAACTTTGGAGATTTGGGGCCTCATGTAGGTAGCATACCAGTTACCACTTCTAAAATACCGAACGATACCGAATCGGTATTTTAGAAGTGGTAACTGGTATGTAGGTAATGAGTCGGTATTTTTTACCGAATCGTTACTAGTCGGTAATTACCGATTCGGTAATGGGGGGAACACATACAAGGGTGGCAGGGTGTCACATTGACACCCTGTTGCACCCCTGATTCGGCCATGTGTGCACATGTGGCACACATACATGCCCTAAGGGCATGTATGTATGCCACATTGCACACTGCTACGCGCGTAAAAATGCATTTACACATACATTCATTATTTACCACCAACTATAAGTTGGTGGTAAATACCGACTCTTAAACACACACACACACTCCCCCTACATCTCGATTTTGCTTTCGGAATTTACCGAATCGGTAAAATTACCGATTCGGAAAAGTTACCGATTCGGTAACATTACCGATTCGGTATTATTACCGAATCGGTAATTTTACCGATTCGGTAAATTCCGAAAGCAAAGTTTGTCCCCCTACATACCAATGGCCAAAATACCGGTCGGTAACGGTATAATTACCGAAAATCGGCCGTTACCGACCGGTATTTGACTTCCTACATGAGGCCCTTGATATTTTAGTGAGATTAATGGTACAAATGGTGCTGTAATTAGCAATGCTGTCAATAGTGATATCTTTGACGGTTTAATCGTGTGTAGTGTCATGAGCAAAGCACGTGGTGCATTATGTTTGTGGTTCTGTATTTTCTGTTTTACTCTATGCAATGTTAAGCATAAGACAAGATGAGGTGTGACACCTTTTTATTATGGTTTCTTTTGAATGATGGCAGATGTTAACAGTTGTGAAAGCTCGTTCACGTGTGGCTTATGCAGTAGGGCCTGTCTTGACCGACTGCTGACAAAATCATAAAATATTTGTCCTAACACACGTTTACAGCGCTATGTATCCCGTCTTCCTTCTATTAAAAATAAAATGGAAGCAATATCATTTAAGATATGGATAAAATATGTACTACAAAATAGATCCATAGATTTACACATGTGTGATAAGTGCAGATGGTATTATTATTATTATTATTGTTGTGTATCAATAGCTATTCAATGTCTTTGCCAATTTCCTACTAAGCAGTTTACTCTTATATTTTAAATTTAAGTTTAATGGAATATTTGCTTTTATTCTCCAATAACTACGTTTTGAAGTGATGCTTCTGTTTATTAATTTTTATATACGTTTTACACGTCTTTCCTGTACTTCAGCAGTTTATAACGCAATGCGTATCTCTTACTGAAATAAAGAAAACATGCTTTACAGTCAGATAGCACAAAATGCGACTGTGCCACGGAGCAGAGCAGCTAGTGATGGATATAAAGAATATTTTCCCCCTTGGACAAGTAACCAGCAAAGCTGTGACATGTCCTCAGGTGAAGGCTGCTTGTCTGAAACAATAAAATACTCGCGCGAGTGGAGGGCAATCAGCAATGTCAAAGACAAAGAGTATTCTACCTCATAAAACACTGGAGCAAAGTGATGTAAACATGAATCAGTACATAAATGCCTCACTTGGTCATTGCATTATGCATGGTGTGCTGCAGATCCGCGCTTCAGAATCCATAGAGAAATGGCTGCGAGGGAAATGGAAACTGGTTAAAAGGACGGCGCGGAGGGCACTGCCTCGTATCTTTTCTTCCCTTTCGTGGAGGTCGAGCTGCCTTAGTTTAGCTTTAACACAAAGTTAAGAATTTTACTTGTGTGTACAGTACCATATTACCGAACTGTTTATTTTTCAGATGGTTTGATTAGAAATGTCTAAACTAAACCATTCTTCGAAAATGTTCAGACCGGGTAATTTTTGACAGCTTCATCTTCTCCTCCACTCGAAAATTAAAAAAGCAACATGCTTCGGTGTTGTAAGAAACCAAAATGGAATTCATATGTACATCCACTATGCATGCACATTGGATTATCTGAAGGCCAGGCTCGGGCCTTTTATTTAATATGTTGGTAGCGAACAATTTTTGCTCCTTTTACCTGCTATACCTTTCACTTTGAACCCCTTACCGTTTGTCATTTGGCCTTGAATTTACTCACGGACATCAAAGTCTCACTAAAAGCACATTTATTACAATGAGAGATGCAAACTGGATCACTACTGACGTGTGCCCCATCATGCACTGCTTATGACTTTACATATTACATCACTCATGATGTGAAATGACATCAATGATGACACCACTGATGCTGAAAAAGACATAGTTGATGATAAGAGAGCTTGAAACTCACTTCTCTAGTGTCATATTTCAAAATGTCTATATTTTAAGACATTTTTGGAACTCCAGGCCATTCCCTTGGAACCGCATATGATTTGCGAATCCTTGCATATCACTGGAAAGATTACATTAATTCCTGTGTTTTACTCAAATTGTTCTTGCCCTTGTTATATTATCACCACACTCCTTGCTAAAGGAGCAATCCACAGGAAAGGAAGCTAGCTGGTATTTTGCTACTCTTTTCTATTTTGGGGACATAAAATGTTTCCCATCTTCAGCAATGGCTTCTGGCCATGATGCCCACCACAGGGGAAATGCTGAAGAAGTCATTCAAGAGGAAGTGAAGATCATGCCAAATGGTCAAGGACTCCACCTCAGTCTAATGTATTGAAATTCTCCAGGTTCATTGCTGGAGAGAAAAAAACTATTTTCCAAATATGTCACAGGTATATTATGTAACAAAAACATGAGCCTGGAAAGTAATGGAAAATATTTTTTTGGAATAACTTCAATGCACACATATCTTAATGCTTGGAACCAGTGCCATTTTAATGTAGAAAAAAGAAAGAATGACTATGAGTAGGCACCACCTACAACTGTAACCTCAATCCAGCACACAATCCCTCTTGGCAGCAGACTGCCACAGGACGAAGAAAGAAAAGGATGAAAGTGGTGCATGCTTTGTATTATTGGTTTATGATTCATTGTCTGCAGGACGGTAATCTCTGTTGTATAGCAGAGTCAAGGCAAGGCCGTCAACCATGCACAATGGGGTTGCCCATGGGGATTGATCTCTGACAAAGCCCTGCACCCTATCTTCTGCAGTTGATCACTGCGCCAGCAGGTGTCAGTTGCAGGGCCTGGCAGAGGGTATGCCCAGCAGTGCACCATCCACAGGTGTCTGACACCCACTGTGCATGGACATCTGGTGTCCACAACAGAGGTGAGGTGCAGGGCCAATCCTTTGGCAAGACCCTGCAACCCATTCTACACAGATAGATCCATCCCCACAGCCATTGTGTGCTACACAAATGGTAGGGTTTTGAGATTAGGCTCTTGCCAGGCCCAATACTCCACCCTATAGGGGCAGCCAAACGTCTATCACGCATTTTGCCCATGCACAATGGAGGTGGGCCGTATAACCTGGCTCCACACTCAGCTGGTGCTAATCACTACTGCACCCAGACTTCAACTGTGTGCCACAACCACAGCCATACAATCCCCATGGCTCACTGTCTTTGCCATGTATAGCAGATTTAGGGTACAGTTCTTGACATTTAGCCTGGCCCTGCATCCCACCATCTGACCCTTGCTGCACATAAAGTTTCTCCCACTTATCCCCAGAACAGCTAAGGAGACTGTCACCCGGGCGTTGATGCTCTCGTTAATCGACTACGCTAACGCCTTGTACATCGGTCTGCCGAGGTATCTTCTAAACAAACTGCAGGTTGTCCAGTATGCCGCTGTCAGACTCATCTTCAACATCCCCACCAGATGCAGCGCCAGGAAGCAGATGTGGTCACTCCACTGGCTGCCTGTGCTTGAACGAGTCAAGTTCAAATCACTGACTCTGATCCACTGTGCTGTACATGCCAGTGGCCCCATCTATTTACAGAAGCGTTTCCGCTTCTGTTCTCCAGTCAGATCTCTCCGATCAGCATCTCAGAGGTTGGCCTGCATTCTCCGCTTCAGGCGCACTAGATCAGGAGGCAAGTCTCTTGCTGTTAAAGCTGCCTCTAAGTGGAATCTGCCTACCCTAGATCTGCGCAGCATTCATGACTTTGGCCTATTTAAGAAAAAGCTGAAGACTTATCTCTTTGTATAAGCTCTCTCCTCCACCCCCACCCCCATCGAGCTCGCGCCGGGACACTCCTAGGAGTAGACGTCCGCGTTACAAGACTCAATAACATAACATAACCTTCACCTATAGTCCACAGGTAATGGAGTGGAGGGCTTGGTCTCTGGCTAGTACTTATGCCCCACCCTCCACAGATGTCTAGTACATGCCGTTCACAACCTTCATCGGTTCTCCATAGAGTGGCTAATTTCTTGCTAATTTCTCAACAAATCTAGAACTGATTTACACCAAACAAAGAAAATACATGTCTACGTGTAAAGTTCTACCTTTATGCCAACTTTTGTGCAGATTTGTTGAGAAGCATCAAAGTTACTAGGAAAACAATGAAACACTTACCTAACCATAACTACACTGACACTATTGTCATCAATGCAATATATCTTTATATGTTTATGTAACACCATGCACAATGTTGTTATCAATGATGATATCTCGGATCTCACTAAGAATGTTATCAATGCTGTAATGAATAATGTAATATTTGAGGGTAACATCAGTGCATGGCTAGGTGCGAGGTTTAGTTACTTCAGAGCATGAGAGTCTTGTTTAAACTGTTATGTTTAACTGATATTTTCACCTAACTATAAAGTTCCTTTAGACTTTTATTTTTTTAGATCATGTCTAAGGTTTTTTAAATGTAAAGTAAGATATTATTTCAATTCCTAGCTATCACATGACTGAACGAAATTGGGTAATTAGTTGTGTGGTCTGCACAAGTAATATGTCCACAATTCTACTAATGGGGAACTAAGCAACCAATTATAGCACTTGACTCTCTGAGGGCAGCAGAACAGTCCAACCCCTACTCAGGGGAGGTTGTGTGGGCTAGTAATCACCATTCACTGGCACACAATACTTGCACAAGCAGGCGGTACTCTTGTGATGATTTCTCTGAACTTCGCTACTAGACCCTGGGCTGCCATTGGACAACTGGAAAGAAAAACTCCAAGATGCCCACAAAGGACTACGATCTCTGCCCAGTTGATGCCAAGACCAGTGGGTATCCCTAATGACCACTGAGGCTGGCACCCTTACACCTACTGAGGACCAGTTGGGGGAAAGCCCTGGACTTCTGCCTCCAGAGACCAAGACCAGGAGAAAGGCTGGTGCAGGGAGTGAGGAGAAACAACTTCCCAGAGATTAAACTGCTGTGTAGGTGAGGAGGTCTGCTGCAAATGACCCTGGTAGCATAGCTAACCACCGGAAGTAAAATAAGCCCAGGATTGCCAATATCAGTCCAACAGGGCCAGAGTTATGGCATTTTAAAGATTGTCTACCTTTGACCTTTTCTCACCACAATGTGCATGGGGCTCTGCTGCCATTTTCACCAATTACTCCAAGGTGGGCCGGGGGTCAGTGCAAGGATCAAGCTGAAACGCATCTGACGTTGCACATTTTGAGCTGCTGTGCCGAATAATGTTGATTTCAACGCTACGTGGAGTACCGTTCTGTTACCAACCTAACAGAAGTGTCTTGAATGTGAAAATGCCAGGGCGTGGGTATCCGATGATCACCCCTGATGTTTGGGCTGCACGCTATCCACACGCATGTACTGGAAGATTTATATATATATATATTATTTCAGCACACCCGTTTGAAATCAAAACAGGTCCCAACACGCTTGGGTTCACATAGAACAGTTTATTGTGGCTATATAACTTCCAGTATGTGCGCCACAACAACTGCTGCATTGCATCTAGTTGATCAAAGGTAGGACCTTTCAGTTGCTGCCTCTCCACCTGCCAACCAGGACATTCCACCCACACAGAAACCCTCACCACACCCAGCCCACTGACTGCAACAAACCCGGAACTGCTTCAGTGCCTCTTGCTCAATGCCCGATCACACTGCAAACACACCACCAAAATCTGGGACACCTTCACCCCTGATGTGATCTTCATCACAGAGACCAGGCTCAAGCCCTCCTCCACCCCTCATATAGCCAAAGGCTACATGATGAATCACAGGGACTGCATCAATAAACATGGAGGAGGCATTGCACAAAGAAACAATCTGATGTGCCACCAGTGAATACAACACCACACCGATCATGGAACACCTTAACTTCCAACTCCAACCCGATGTCAGAACGACCATTAGAGGAACCCTCAACTACAGACCATCAGGACGATGTCCCAGCATCTGCAATGCCATCCCCAAATTCATTGCCTCACCACCAATTTACTCCAGGCACTACTTCCTCGGAGACCTCAACTGCCACCTCGATGAGTCCAAAGATAATAACACTGCCAACTTCCTAGAAAGCATGAGCAATATCAACCTCACCCAACTGGTCACCGAGCCCAACAGTGCAGGACAAATGCTTGACCCGACCTTCACGGCTAGTGACAGAGTCAAGTAGAGTCATGTCACCAAACTCACTTGGACCAATCACGGCATCATCCAATTCACCATTGTATGACCCCCATGTACCACCACCATGCCCCAAGCTCCTTCCACCACAGCTGGAACAATGTGACTGACAGATACCCAATGGATGAACACCCTCAACACTACCGAGCCTGACTTGGCAACCAACCTGAAACACGTCATCCAGAACTTCTCTGCCTGGCTCACCATCTGCACTGACTGAGTTGCCCCATCAAACCAGCCAAGACCAGCCAGAGTCACCAAACATGCGGGTTGTTTAACACATGACCCAGGACTATAAATGCAACTACAAATGGCTAGAAAGAAGATTACACAGCAGAAATCCCACATACCGAGCCACCTTCAAGTCAACCCTCAGCAAATACCACCATCCACTCAAGAACATGAAAAGAGATGCTCCTGCTGAGTGCATCAAAGCAAGTGCCAACTATAGCAAGGAACTCTTTCATATCGTCAGAGAGTTCTCCGGTCTATCAGCCACCAAGAACACCATCTCCCTTGCTAGGAACTCTGCAACACCCTGGAAACCTATTTCCACTACAAGATATCTACCATCTACAGTAACTTTGAATCCCAACCCGCCACCCTCTACAACCCCCTCAAACCAATGGACACCATATACAACCACCCGCTCTCCACATAGGAACAGCTCAGCACACAGATCATCACAGCCATCATGAACTCCATCCACTCTGGAACAACCATGGACCCTGCGCCCACCACTTCTTCAAACTTGAGAGCAGGGTAATCAGCTGTGAGCTCATCTCTAGTCTCAATGCATCAATCACCATGGCTGCCTTCCCTGACGCATGGAGACATCTCATCCTCTCATTCTCAGAAGACCCCTCCACCACTAAAACCAACTTCCACAACTGCATGACAAGCGTCTTCAACTAGATTAAGCCCGATTGCCTAAAGCTCAACACGGACATAACGGAATTGCTGAACTTATGGAACAACACCTCCCCGTGAAATGGAACCTGGTGGCCGTCTGAACTAGGACCCACACCAACAGACTATGTCGGCAACCTTGGCATCATCCTGGATGCCAAACTCACCATGAACAGACAGATTAACGTAGTCTCCTCCACCTTTTCCACACCCTCAACATGCTCCAAAAGATCTTCAGATGGCTCCCTGTCAGCACCAGAAAAACCGTCACTCAAGCTCTAGCCACCAGCTGGCTGGACTACTGCAACATGGTCTAAGCTGGAATCACCATCCAAATCCTGAAGAGACTCCAAACAATACAGAACTCAGCTGCCAGACTCATCCTCAACCTCCGCAAATGGACACACATCACCCCCCACCTAAGGAACCTCCACTGGTTCCCAGTCCAGAAAATATGCCAATTCAAGATACTGACACATGCCTAGAAGGCTTTTCACCACCAGGGACAAGCATAATCCATCATTGTCTGAGCTTCCATCAACCCTCCAGAACCCTGGGCTCTGCCTCCCTCACCCTCGCACACACGTTGTGTGAGGACGTTCATTTTCCTACCTCGTCACCAAGTTCTGGAACGACTTTTCCCTTCACCTCCAAACATTACCCGGAATTCAGAAAGGAACGGCTTTTCAACTAAGCCTAGTGGGAACCGAGCACCTGGATACCCTTGTCGGCAATTATCCGTGCTCTTTAAATCCAAGTTGATCGATTGATGGTATATATGTAACAAAAGGTTTAATTATATCAAAAAGGGAAAACAAAAAAGATTTTGCTCTGGGTTAATTAACATCGTATAGAAAATTATTACATTAATTGGAAAGAAAGTCGGGTTGCCGAAGAAAAAATAGTGTTCTGTTGCAGTATGAGTTTTAGGCTGCAGGCCTTATCTTGCCCACACATTGCAGTAGCATTGTCCTTCTCATGTGGCCATCCATCCTCCTGAACCAGATAGATGTCTGGCCACCCACATTTATGGATGGTGTGGAGTGAGGTTTTCAGACTTTTTAGGGGGTGCAGGACAAGAGATTTTGGGGGGAATTACTACAGGAATAGTGAGGTTCAGTGGTATAGGGTAATTTCGGGACAGGTGGAATAGTGGAGGGAGGTTGGGAAGATTGGGTCAGCAGGAGAAATTGGGGTGGGCTTTGAAATAGTGTTAGGGCTTTTTATAGGGTCCCATGGGAGAACTGGGTCAGGCGTTAGATTGGAGGAAGAGGGAGGAATAGGGGAAGGTCTGCCAAAAACCCTGGTGTCAGTGGAGGCACTAGCAGCAACAGGACGTCTCTGTGAAGCAGACAAGCCAGAGAGTATGTCATCAAAGGTGGGAATAATTTGAGAGAGTTGCTAATTGGCACACTGGACTGCATGCAGCAATGCAGTCTGCTCTACAAAGAGGTTCTTAAGAAACTCCAGTGCCTCCACTGTTGTGAGTGCTGACAGTATGGGAGAAGGAGGTAAGTTGCCCGGGCGAAGGAGACCCATGTATATTTACAGACTGGGTGCTGGCTTTATATGTAATAGTAGCCTCCTGGCTAGCCCCATAACCCTCTTTGTGACTGGATCCCTCATGTCAGTGGATCTACCTTTTGACTCCTGGTGGCTCTCTTGCTGGGCCTCTAAAGTGTGGCCAACATCTCCCTTGCTTGCTCTGGAGGAAGCTGAAAGAAGTTATATATGCTCACATCAGATACATACTGCAGAGGTCAATATCAAAAGGCACACAACAAAGATGTCCAAAAAGTAGACATTTTAGCATATTAACCCCAACAAAGGCACACACTTTAACACCATAAAGGGCCTGATTTTAATTTTGGTAGACCTGTTGCTCAAATTCAAATGTCATGGATATTCTTGCCCAGCTTTTCTAACATTTCACAAAGCACAGCGCAGCAAGGGAAGTTGCTGAACTGCTTTGTGTGAAAAAGAAAGAGCAGAACTGTGCAATATTTAGAAAGATATGGCTCAGTTCTTATCTCTCATAGTACTGGTACACTTGTGCCTGCCTAGCGTCAACGCAGGTACCTTTGCATCATATCGTAAGAGTGCATGCGCTGTGGTCAGGATAGCTTCTGTACAGGAATAGCTACCTTCCTGGAGAAAGAAAAATATAATTGAAGGCTGTTTTCTCTTTGCATGTGTGCTGCAGAATGCAGCACTTATGGAAAGAGCAAAAAACTAAGAGAAGTAAAGATATTTCTCCACATTACACCAGCCTCGAATAGGTTCACCATTCTGGCACAAACCCATGTTTACAAGTCTTTGTAGATTTGGTTTTGCATTGAAATACTCGGGTGGGTACACAGGAAAGCCCATGCTCAACCCATGTAACACCACCTTATTCAAAATGATGCAGGGCAGTGCTATTCGGTACCTTGCGTTACTTTTGTACAGCTATGCATACCAGACTTTGCGTGGCTTTGTAAATCCCAAAATAGGCTTTCGGCGAAACTGAGCCAGAAAAATCATGCAGCTCCTTGTTGAAGCACTTGTCATAATGGCCCACCAGATCTTTGGAGGGTGCTGACCTACAAAGAGGAAGATAAGAAAACAAAACTAAATAAGAATCATGTTATGTTAAACATCACGATATGAAAAATAATTAGGTATATAAGATAAGAATGCTTCTTAGTATACACTGGGCCAGATTGAGAGTGTATTTGACATGTAATAATCTGGATGGGATAAACATTAGATTGTGAGGGAGTAACAAGTCAACCAACTTACAAATCAAGGTCATTGTTGTGTTTTAATATTTCAGTGATAAGTGCATGTTTATTTTACTTTGGCCATCAATGTAGCAAAGTGGAATATTATTTTGAGTGCACAAGGGTGCACCTCAAAGCATAAGTCCAACACCTGTTAGATGTCACACAAATGAAATTAAATAAACATGTGCTCAATTCCTGGTAACCTGACACAAGCAGTCAGGCTTAAATCTATGGCAATAGTGTAAAGTATTTAAGTAGTGCATACACTGTAGAAAAAGACATCAAATACAATAAAACTAGACAATCAATTTAAAAAAATAGACACATTTGTGTGGAAAATACGTCTAAAATGACTAGCATAGAATCAGGGGACTGCAGACATTCATTTTTTAGGGTTTAAGTGGTAAAAGCACCAAGAAAAATCAAGCGCCTAACATAAATCAATGGTTGATCTAGAATGGAACCCAGGTGCAACTTCAGGCTGTGCAATGGAGACCAGGTCAGACACACCAAGTTGTTGGTCCTGGTGAATGTCTGAAAGTCATAAAGATGGAAAAAGGTTCTAAGTCCTATTTGAGAAAGGGACTTTGTTACTTTTTTGAAGAAAAATATTAACATTTCTACTAAGTTTCATTACCAAAACGAACTTTGTAAATGTTTGGGATGAAGAACGGTTTCCACTTAAACTATGTCTGCTGCCATGAAACGGAAGGACAGATACATGAAGCGGGATGGTCCCCTTGGTGCTCTGGAGCTTTGGACAATTCTTGATGAAAATGTTCTAAGCCCCAAAACAGACTTAGTTGTTAGTTTTGAGGTGCTGGGATGCATCTGAAATCCAATGCCGTGGAACTATTGGTGCCCTGAAGCTCTGGATATAGAGTTTACAAATGTTTCCAGACTTTTGAGACTATTTTGTGATACTAAATGAACCACAGAAATACACTTTTAGGTAACCTACGACATAGGAGGGGTCACTTTGAGACTCCCAGGGTGTCAGACAGAGCACAAAAGCAAATTCCAGTCCAAGTCCAATTGCTACAGGCCAGCTGGGCAGTCCCAGGAAACGTCCCCTTATAGCTTGGTGTACCCCTGTAGCCAAACCACACCAATTGTCCTTTGAAGTTGACTTCTTTGTCCTGGGTACAGAAAGGAGCAGGTTCAGTTCTTTAGGGCTCCTCTCACGTCACAAACAGCAGGTCAAGTCTTCTTCTGTTCTTTCATAGGTCCCGAAAGTGTTCAAAGGAGGGTTCTTGGCGTGTCACATTTATGGCTGGTACTAGATGGTGGATGGCGTTAACTCCTGCGCACTCTCTTACTAATGAAGTAAACGTTTTGGACAAGTTATTCCATGACAATGTACCACATCAGCTGTCCACCTTATCATAAGTGCTTTTTATAGGTTTTGACTTCTAATTATGTGTATGGGCTATATGTCAGATTGTAATCTGGCAAGTAGAAACTCAGGGCCTTTGTCTTTTATTTAAAGGGTACCCCTTTACTAATCTCAGAGAGTATCCTGTCCACAACATTTTCCAGGATACTGCGAAATGCCCATGGCACAGTCCCCACTTGCTTATCTCTTGGAAAGTTAATTTCCACAGTGAAGGCTTCCCGTGTCTCAGAATATGCCATGTCCTACATCTATGACATTAAAGCAACATTCAAAGGAAAACATGAAGTGCTTTGTGACTCCATGGATGTTAATACATTTTTCCATCTGTTTGCTGTTCTCCTGGTCCCCCCCACAGCTTCCCTTTGCAAAGGGAGAACCTGTTTGCCCTCACCAATGTCTATAATGCCAATTGTTTATAGTTAAGAGGCAAGTGACCTAATGTGCTTAAATGTGTGTACTCCAATGTGATGGAATTTCCGTCAATGGAGCTTTCAAAGGAAGACGACGGAAATCAAAATCCATTATAACTAGGGCTCCCGGTTTTATGGTATTTATATTTTTGTCATTTCCGGTATGGTATGGGAATGCCAGGCCCTACAAATCACCTGAGCAACAGTAACAAGAATCAAGATAGAGATGGTCGATCGTACAATACTGTCTACACCGGGGCTCTGCCTCCTGGGGCTCATTCCAAGCGGGGCTCATTCCAAGCTCCAAAAACGACAGACAAATTAATAGACTTGATGCTCAAACTATTTAAAAGATGCACTGCAATGTCCCGAAAAGAAAGCGCAGTGCCAGAAATGAGACTGTGGACAAGAGACTTGTTGAGGTGGGCAAAGCTAGAAATAAAGAACGACATCAGACCACCCTGAGCACATGATTAGATCGCATCATAAGCAATACACAATAGATTGCAGGCAGACCTCAGGACTGGAACCCGAACACAACCTGACAGGGTGGGCGATGACTAAAATAAACCAGCACTGAATATGCATATTTACACTCAGGACTAAGTATTTGCACTCATGGCACCCCCTACAGCAAGGAAATGACAATGGGGACAGACAACTGAGGGTAGGATTGTACACCATACTTGGAATACGGCCCACTAGGTGGACCATTACCTATCTGGACACCAAAAGGGCTTCCACAAGACACTGAAGAATGATGCCAACCCTCCAACACTCTGAAAAAGACTCTTAAACAAAGAACCAGTCACTTATCATAATGAAGTTACTTGTGGGCTGTGAGGGGTGGGCCAATGGGATGGGAAACTGATCTGGACATGACAGGCATATATGGCAGACAATAATCTATTCTCACGAGAATGTTGCACTTTTAAATCCAAATAGATATTAAAATAAATAATACATTTAGAGTGCATGATGAACTTCATATGTATTTTTTAAATGCTTGCCATGCTACATGTGTCTGTATTTAAAAATGCACTTAATTATTTTTTATGAATATGTTCATCAAACATGTGTGAACCTTCAACATTCCCGTATTTTACTCATATGTTTCAGATATATCCATCAACCACCCAAGGCAAAACACAGAAGGATGTGCTAATGGAATGTGAACAAACCATTACTAGATCTGAAAACCATGCAGAAAAGGCACAGCATTAAAAAGTACAGGCTGAACCATACCAACCTTGATTAGTTTGGCACAACAATTTTAATCTGAACTTTTGCCGCACATCAAAATTCAGACTGCCATCCCACCTATTGTGAAGTAATGGCACTGTTACTTTTTTGTGGTATTGGCTCCTTCCAGTGCATAGTCTAATGGTGTGTTACAGTTTCTTTTTATATCTGTACTCAACTAGGTCCTGAATGTTATAGTTACAAGTATGCACAACTACATCAAATGTTTTATGCCAAATACTGCTCTGAACAATATTAAGGCCACATTTGATAGAATATGAGCCATATCACATGTGGTTAATGCCAAGCACCTATCTCATGTTGCACTGGTCGTACCTGATGGCCAGGAGCAAGTGTACTGCAATAGGAAGCTTTTCGTAGCAGGTCTCTACATCACCAGTGTGTGTGGAACATTTCCAGGTTCCACCTATGACTATCTAGTGCTATGCAACAGCTGCATACCACAACAGATGCCAAATCTTGCACCAAGGAGCCTGTTGGTAAGTTTAAAATATTATCTTTGTGTACGTTTTTATAGCACTGGTGTGCCCTTCCAAACATAATTTCACTTGATTTACTTAGTGATTATATTTTTCATGAGTCTCAGCTTATCCAAGTTGTAACTGGCTTTTTTCACTTTTGAGAAACCCAACAATGTCCCATACAGACAACAGTCCATGAATGAATGTGCAATGTATGATCATTAGTAGGAGAATATCCTTGAAGTTCACATTAGGACATCACTTTTTGCATCTCTTGTTGTTAGTAGGGGTGGGCAATACATTTCAGAGTTAGTGGACTTTTTTGCCAGACCGTGGAGTTCCCAACACATTCCACCAATCGCCGCAAGGAGGAGTTTTTTAATGCGCGGCTCACCAGCTGTACGTTGGCGAGTGAGGATGATTTCTGGGCCCTAGGCGGGCATCTGTGGAGATTTTCCCAACACGGGCGGTCGTGACCATTCGCTGTGAGGAAACTGTTATTTGATCAGAAAATCTAATTGTGCAGCAGCAAAGAAGCTACTCCCTCTGGCATGCCGTGTGGTGCCATTTGTGCTGATTTTGCAGCATGGAGCAAGCTCCAGACACTGAAATTCAGCACAAGCAGCACAACATGCCAATTTCCACCTATTTGCAGAACTTTAAGGAATCTCACAGAGTTTTTGTTAGAATCCGGGTTCTCTGGTTGGCACAGGTAGGTACTTGTGACAAGCAGGGAACCTTTCCTCTAGTCAGGGTAAGGGGTTACACTCCTAAAATAACCCCTGCTCACCCTCTAGGTAGCTTGGCGCGAGCAGACAAGGCTTATCTCAGAGCGTTATAGGTTAAGCATTTGTGAACAAATACAGTAACCAAGTGACAACACTACAAATGGACACCACACAGGTATTTATATTAAAAATAAGGATTCTTTATATAGGATTATCACAAGACTATTAAACGATTAAAAATACACAATACGGTTGCTTAGTTGGTAGAAGATGGCTTAGTTTCTCTTAAGTTCTTAAATGCGACACTATAAGTCAATGTACCTTAGATGCGACACGCAGGGCAACGAAAGTGTTGCAACGATGCTGATGCTGATGCGTTGAAGTTCTTGGTGCAAAAGAAATAAAGACGGGATCTTGCAGATGCGTTATGCTTCTCCGATGTTGCGAGAAGGCTCGACTCGATGCGTCAGCTACAGCGGCGTCAGCTTTGGCGAGATGCGACGATAGCGGCCTTGGCAGCGGCACTCTTCTCCGACGTTGCGAGACGCTTCCGCTCGATGCGATGCTGCAGCGGCGACACCCCTTCTGCGAGATGCGACGACAGCGGCTCCGACGGCGGCACGCTTCTCCGTGGATGCGAGGCCCTTTTCTGGTTGCGGTGCAATGCGACAACTACAATAGCTGCGATGGCGACACGCTTCCTCCTCGATGCGAGACTCTTCTCTCGATGTGGTGCAATGCGACAGCTACGATGGCTGCGATGGCGACACGCTTCTTCGGCGTTGCGAGACACTTCCGGAATGATGCGAGACGCTTCCGCTCGATGCGATGCTGCAGCGGCGACACCCTTTGCGAGATGCGACGACAGCGGCTCCGACGGCGGCACGCTTCTCTTCCTTGCGTCGCGCTTCCAACTCCTTGCGACACGCAGTCTATCAGAAGGCCCAACAACAGCAGCAGGCACTTCCAAAAGACTCTGGGGAGCTGGGGGTGAAGTCCACTGGTCCTGAGACTTCGTTCAGGGGGGCAAGCTCAGTTCAAGCCCTTGGAGATCTTTTCAAAGCGCAAGTTGAAGCAAAGTCTTTAGTAGTCTTTCTCCTCTCCTTCAGCAGCAAGGCAACCACTGCAGGCCAATCCCCCAGGTCAGGGACAGTACTCCTCCTGCAGCTTTCCCAGTTCCTTCTGCTCAGGCAGAGGTACTTCTTGTCAAGCAGGATCTAATTTCTTGGGAGCAGGGTCCCAATACTTATACCCCTAATTCCTTTGTTCCTCTGGGGTAGAGGGGCCTTTGCCCAGTCCAAACCAGTTCTTGAGCACTCTGTTGACATGACTCTTCCTTTCTATTCAGGGTGCAGGGCAGAGACATCAGCCGCTCCGCAGGAGGTGGAGCCAGCATTGCGGTAGCAGAGCACAACCCTATTCAGAGCCCAGGTGTACTCCTCCCACCCATCTGACTCCCATTCTTCCTATTCACCACCAGGCTACCTAGCCCTGCCCCTCTGGGTTTCCCCAGCCCTGTCACTCACACAACCAGACAGGCAGATACACATCATAGCAGAGGCGGGCTGAAATGGTCAGGCAAGCAAATACCAACTTTCTAAAAGTGGTATTTGCAAACACAGAATATTAAAATAAACTTTACTAAAATATGTATTTTATTATTCTGAGTTCAGGCATACTAAACTCGAATTTCTACCATGTTCCCTGGGTCTGTTAGGATTATAGGATGTAACAATTCTAACAGCCCATTCTGGCCTATGGAGAACAGGTAGCCTTACAATAGTGAAAAACGAAAATGGCTGTAATTCACTATTAGGACATGCCACACACATCAGGGCTTGTCCTACCTTATGCTTACAATTCACCCTGCCCTTGGGCCTACCATAGGGGTGACTGATATGAAGTTAAGGGAAGGTTTAGGGACGGGCAAGTGTGTGCACTTACCCAGTCAGCATGACAGTACCAGACTGCACGCAGGTTCTGCAATGGCAGACCTTAGATACATTTTACCAGGCTGCTTCTGTGGGTGGTACAACCAGTGCTGCAAGCCCACCAGCAGCATTTGTATTTACAAGCCCTGTGCACTCCTGGTGCACTTTACTGGGGTCTGACAGTAAACCAAATAAGCCAATCATGGAATCCAACCAACACATACATTTTAAATAGGGAGCACTTGCACTGTGGCACTGGTTGGCAGTGGCACAGTGCTCTGAGCAGCTAACACTAGCAAAACACATGAGGCACAGCGACAAAAAGTGGAAGGGAGACTCACGCCAAGGTGCCAGGTCTAACAGTTTTCATGTAACTCCACAGCATTCCATGGAATGAAATTCTGCGAGTTCCACCCACCGGTAGTTGTTATGTTCTTTGGTGTTGACTTCAGCCTTCCCAAATTAATAACACTTCATAGTGTTAACAGAGGAATGGTGGTTTGCTGTTCAGTGTGCAACAGTGTCCTACTTTTCATGGAGCTGCCAGATTAAGATGTTACTTGGCCCAAGCTGGCAGTTGATGATGCTTGACCTTGGAAAGGGCAGTTAAATCAGACACTACTGCAGACACCGTTGTGAAACTATCCTGCACCACTCTAATATGTGAAGCTTCGACACTCATGTTATACCTTATGGGTTTGCACCCTGGGTATATACCCTCTGTCCCTTTTCAGTCCAACTCTTGCCGACCTCCTTTTTTAGAAAGGGGCAGAAGAGGCAGAGACAAGAGGAGAGGAAAGACACAAGTACATTGGGAACAAGACGACCCAGTGGGCAATCACACTCGGAGCAAGCAACAACAAGCGAACACGAGTGCACAGGGAGTCTGATTGTAAACCTCTCTGATATAATTCTGTCCCCAGCAGAAACTAAGGTTTTAGAGAAGGGTTTGGGATTTGTTCCTACTGCCGGTTTAGACAAGTTCCGCCTCCATTGCGATCTTTCTAACTTTTTCAGAAAATTGAAGCTTAAGGTGTTTTTTGAAGGGAAGAATCTTAAGACCCAGGAACACAGTACAGGTGATACACCCTTGAGGGGCACATCCACCTTCAACCCACCGCCATATACTGTGCCAGCTGAGATAACTGCCTTTGAACAGGCAGTCTTTAATGACATTGAGAGCTTGGAGGAACCGACCAAGTACAAGAATCTAAGTGCCCAATAATTCAGGGCACTAGAGGATCTTAGGTCTAACACTGCAATAACTATTAAACCAGCAGACAAAGGTGGAGCAGTAGTTATTCTAAATACCACAGATTATGATCGTGAATGTCGACGTCTCCTAGCCGACATGAAAAACTACCAACAATTTAACAAGGACTCCTCCCCAGAGCTCATGCCCTGCATAAAAAACTTGGTGGATGAGCAGAATCGAATGAGCACATCTCAAAACATGAAGCTGCTTTCCTGACAGAGAGAGATAACACCATACCATATTTTTATACATTGCCTAAGATACACAAAAATAAGACACCTCCACCTGGACGCCCGATTGTGTCAGGCATTGGCTCACTTTTGGAACCATTGTCATGTTTCTGTGATTATTTTCTAAAACCATTGGTCCAACAAACACCTTCCTACCAAAAGCCTTCTAAATCTCCTCAATACTCTACAATGTGAAGTGAATCAAACCATACTAGTGACCTTAGACATTGAGAGCCTGTACACTAGCATACCCCAGGACGATACAATCAAAGTCCTGGGTGAAGCTCTTGACACCATCACTTGGGAATATAACACCCCCAAAGAATTTATTATTAAGTGTGCAACATTGGCACTCAAGAGGAACTTCTTTGAATATGAAGGGACCTTATTCCTCCAGTCTACCTGGACTTCGATGGGCAGCACCTCTGCCCCTAGTGTGGCGGGGCTGTATGTCCATGATTTTGAACACAGGTTCATACAAAATGCCAGTAACCCTTTCATCTCCTCCATAGGCTTATGGAGGCGATACATTGATGATATCTTTATGATATGGCAAGGAACAGGAGAATGTCTGCAGGATTTCCTATCCTGGATTAATTCCCTTGACCCTAATCTAAAATTCACACATACAGTGGATAGACAAGAAGTTTTCTTCCTGGATGTAGTGATTTCAAAACAAAACGGGATTTTTACCACTAAAACACATTACAAAACTACGGCTAAGAATAACCTTTTGGAACTCACAAGCTTTCACCCTAGACCCTTGCGGGAAAATCTTCCTTATGGTCAATACCTGGGGCTAAGAAGAAACTGTAGCCATTTGGAAGATTTGCGCAAGCAATCATCAGATTTGACCACCAAACTCAAGAATCGAGGTTACCCTACCTCAATTCTGAATAAAGGTTTCAAAAGAGCAAGAAATCAGCCTAGAGAAGCTCTTCTTGAAGAACATCATAAAGAGCCAAATGTCATTCCCTTGACATGTGTGACCACTTTCAGCTCTGCGTCTGACATAGTGAAGAAGACCATTAACAAACATTGGCGCATTATCGACTGCAACAATAGAGAATGGGAAAAACCCCTTTTCTCCTTCAAGAAAGGACGCAGTTTTCGTGACTCTTAGGTGAACACTCGCCCAATAGAGGCACCCATTATGGGGCCTCCATCTCTTACTGATGCCTGGGGCCTACCCAAAATCACAGGGCATATTTCCTGCTCAAATTGCAGTATCTGCCATCTTACATCCCATACAAAAACCTTGACACTTGAAGCAGGCAAAATATGGACGCAGGGGGTCCATACTAACTGTAACTCTACGAATGTGGTGTATTTGATAACCTGACCCTGTGATCTGCGATACGTAGGGATGACCGCTCGCAAAGTCAAACTACGTATATACGAACACCGAAGTAACATCAGGTGCGTTTGGGCCACCACCAAATTGAGTGAACACTTTTTACAATCCAATCACACAACCAACGACATGAGATGGACAGTAATTGAACAGGTTTCCACTCGCAAGAACACCCAGAAAATACTTTACGAAAAAGAGCAGAGATGGGTTAACCGCCTTGGGACACATCACAATGGACTAAATGATAATATTCCAGGGGCCACCATTTTATAGGCCGTTCCCATTCCCTGGTTTACTCACTTAACCTTTTCGCTGTCCTAACATTCTTATTCAATATTTGTTTTAACCCAGTCTTTTCTCAACTATAGTTTGGCGCTTTAACTGCCACCTTGTTCTGAGCTTCATATTGTGGCTACTTTATTTTTAACATATTATGCTACTGACCATCCAGTCAATCTTTGGTTACCACCATCCATGTGTTCTGTCTTTCTCTCCCCCTCCCTCTTTCCTCTCTTTTCCTTTCCCCCCCTGCATTCGTTCTGACCTATTTCATTGAGATGCGTTTCCAGGGTACAATTTTGTGCCTTTGGGTATGCACGTCCAGTTTTCGTCTTTTAATTTTATTCAGGAATTGAACCCGTTCCTTTTTGTTTGTGTATTTCCCCATAACAACCAGTGAGGCGGATCTCAGCCCCAGCTGCAACTCGCTATTGGCTCAGCTCCCCAGCGTCATTCTGACGCGTCTTTAGATACCACCTGTTGATTGGCCCAGCCTTAGTACCGGCTTGTGCTGTACGGCCCGCGCTACCAGGACGTTACGTGATGTCCCACGTGACCGCGTCTCCGTCCTACCTGGCTCTATATTTCCTCACAGGACCGCCGACTTTTAATCGTCGGGGTCTGGTTCTGACGAGGGAGTGCTTAGGTCCATAACGGGTGCCTGGCGCTGCAGGCGTGAGTTATTCTCCGATCAGCAGCTAAGTATTTATTCTTGCCACATTTAGTCTCAGCATTTACTTTCCTTTGTCTCGTTATTTTTCTGTTTTCTTCTCTTGCCTAAGGTGTGCCATTCCGCCACCACCCCCCTCACGTGACCCATGGTGCTTCGAACCTTTGCACCTTCTGTAAGAATATTATGTTTCCTTATGTATATTTGTTTTGCCCAGTAGCATTGTGACGTTTGGCCGCTTATGTGCTGGCCTAGTTCACTTGCTAGTATATAACTTTACTTGGGCATCTGAACCCCTCCCCCCCTTTAATCAGTGAGGGATCGCTTTCTTCTTATTTTCCCAAGAGGACTCCATTGGCAGGCCTTTCAGTTGCAGTAGTCCACGGATAGTAACACTTGAGTTCTTGTTACTGCTACCATAAGTGCACCTTGAAGAGCACGTATGCATATCTTTCAATTGTGAAATTCTCTAGAAGCATACTGACGCAAATTTGTTTGTCTTTTGTGTTTCTCTATGTTGTACGTCTCTGTTTGTCACAAACATACTTTTTTGGCTAGAATAAACTCGGTTTCTCTCTACGCCTGACGGAATCTATTTTAAGTGTTTTCTGATATTTTTAACACTTGCGAACCCTTGGTCAGGGTGGGCCTTAGTGCGTCCATACTGCCGGGTTTTTCACACTTTACACCTTTGGTCCTGATGAAAGCCTGATTAATATTCATGTAGGCAGAAACATGTTGACCGCACCTTCAGGGATAATATATGAACTTCTAATGTCAGTTCATTATCCCACACACATATTTTTACCCATGTCTGATTGGCAAAATTAATAAAGTGTTTTTTTGACACAATTAGACATTTTTAAATTTCACCAAATTCACCTTCACTTTACATGTTTTTTACCAGCTCCGCAGTAAACTGGCGTCGCAGCATACTAGAGTGGCACTCGGCCACTCCTGGTGGGGCCCAATGATGAAGCATGTCACCAACCAGGTTGGTGAGTGACGGCTTTTTTAAAAAAGCTAGTGTTTTTTTCCTAAATTGTTAATTTACTGCGACTACTAGCATGTTTGCCCTTCTATTTTGGTATTACTTTAATACACTCCTCTGTTGATTATTTGTACATCATTCTGGGCCTTTAGGAGCTGACATAGCTGATCCCCCTACCGCATAGCAGCACCTATCAAGTTCCGTCTTATGTGCTGATACTGGTGACAGCACTCTGACGTTCGCTCTTTCCACAGCAGGTCCTGCCTCAAACCTTTCCAAACCACCCTGTGACCTTGACTTGGTGGCCACAGGAGCAGTGTGCCCTGGCTGCACAGCAGGTGTTATGGCTGTTGTTGTCACTGGAGCCAGGACAGGGATAGCGACAGTTGGTGAGGGTGGAGGGCCTCAGGAGAACGGTGTCACTGCAAGATGTAGCAGACTTTGTGGTATTAGGGGGAGGAAAAGGCGTATAATAATTGCGACACAAACATGATGTACCAGGCTGATCTCTAGAAATCATCTTCATCAGCAAGAGTGCTGATCCAAAAGGAAGGCTTGTGATTTTCTTTCCTCAGGCAGAGTAGCTAACACAGATGCGGCTGATGACTTAGTTCTTGTTAATTCACCATGCAAAAAATAAATATATTTTTACTATAATGATAGTTTATGCCAATTTGTAATTTTTTTTTTGCTCATGAACATTTGCTCTTTGTTGATGTTTATAATGTAAAACTAGCCATCAATGTTTTTAACACTACTTATGGAACTGAGGATTCAAAAATGAAAGAAGTCTGATACAGAGTTATGTGAAGTTATTTGGGGTTTCAAAGGTCAGGCCGGGAATAGTCTCTGTGGGATCTGAAACATAGGGTTGTTTAGCCATCTTACCAAAGGGTCCATTGTACTATGCCTTAGTGACATATATATTTATTATTATAGTGACACTGGAAGAAATCGGGTTATTAGGTGAGGGGGTAAATACCCATTGCAAGTAATAATCACAGTCTTTGTCAGGGTTGATGACTAAGGTCACTAAATAAGCCTGAGCTCAACACCCTAGTAGCTATGGCACAGAGCTGACAAGCTTAACTTGGAGACAATTTGAAAAATATTTATGCAGTACTAAAACAGTAATAACGTCAAAATGCAAGACTACAAAATCCCAAAACCAATTAAAATGCAGAATAAAATGTTATAAACAAAATGACAAAAATCCAATAAGGGGAACTGGAGACATGGATTTTTAAAGTTTTAAGTAGAAATAGCACTAAGAAGCACAAAGTGCCAATGATAGTTAATAGTAGCAACAGAACATGACGTAGGCTCAAACTGCAATGGAGCAAGGGTCGAATACACCGACCAGGTTTGTGCTGGGCAAACATTTTTACCTTCTGGCATAGCCCTTTCAGTCCCAATCCACCACAGGAGAACTCTTCTAAAGCCCTCCCTGCCAGGACCTCAGGGGTCCACAAAGAAACTCACTGTGTGTTAAGCAGAAGCCAACAGCCTGGTGTAGTCCAGGTCCAATTTCTACTGGCCAGTTGGGCAGTTGCAGGAAAGGCCTTTAGCAGCTTGTTGTATCCCGGTAGCTTGAAATGGAGGCCAGCCTTATGACTCTTGAGGTCCACTTCTATGCTCTGGGTACAAGAGGAAGAGCAGATTCAGTTCTTTAGTGCTCTCCTTGGCCCTCATACAGGAGGTTCAGTCTTCTTCTGAACTTCCACACTTCCAGCAGTTTTCTGATGTTGGTGTCTGGGGATGCCACATGTATTCCTGGTATGACCTAGTAGGTGGCAATGACCCTAACCAATGGTATAAAGGTTGACATTTCTAACTCTACCCCCCTTGGACATTTTCAAAATGGTGAAAGTCTTCAGCAACCCTAAACTTGGGCTTCAAGGACTGGGGGTGTGTGGGGAGGGGCTACCATGGTAATCCTATGGCCCTATCACATATAATGCTAAAATCGAGTTTGAGCAGGTCCTGTGCCCACATAAAGTCAGAGACAGATCTCTGGTAGAAAAAAGATGAGTTTTCCAGTAACCTGACAGTGAATATTCAACATTTGTTTTGACACCATGGTCTCACCCTTTGAAGTACACCCCAAGTCCTATATGTAAATCCCCAGCAGGATTTCACATTGTAATGTCAAAAAGAGGCCTGATGTAATTGGAGCCAGTCTGGTGAGTGGGGGACAAAGGAAGGGGCCAGGCCTGAGTCTTAAATACACCTGCTTATGGCAGAGTAGAACCTCTTTGAAGTTAATCAAGTGCCAAGGACCAGAGGGATGGGACAATGTGCTGCAGTCTACTTGTGAAATTTAACTTAGAGTCTCTAATTCCACTTTATACCACATACTAGGGACTCATAGGTAAGCAAAATTTGCCAATTAAGAGAATCACAATTTTGCCATGTGGAAGGGAGGAGCATAATTAATGTATCACTGTATAGCAGGGATAAAGTACACACAGTTCTATAGCCAGCAAAAACTTAGGGTCCTGCAAAAGACAAAAAAGGGGTGGCCATGCAGAAAAGGCAGAATTCCTACAAACACTGTGTGCAGTAGAATCCCTCAAAATCATGAATGTCAGTATCAGTAGTGTTAAGCAGTTTTAGGATTCTTATGAAGTTAGTGAGGACATACTGCACGCTCTGTTAAAATTGTTATGTTAATATAATTTATAGAGATCATGAATCACCCCGGAAGGGGTATCTCAGCGCTACTGTGAACCACGGCCAGGCAGCATTAGTCTATGAAAAGTTCAGTTTTGAGAAGCTTTCTGAAGTGAAGGTGGTCCAAGCACTTTCAAAGGTGGGAGGGTAAATTATTCCAATATAGAGGGGCCAGATAAGGGAAGGCTTTACCCCCGGGCGTGATTTCCTAAAGGAAGGTATAGTTAGAAGTGATTTCTCCCTGGATCGCAAAGATCTGCTCGGCAGGTATGGAATGAGTTTTTCAGATAACTAAGGTCCTCTGCCATTCAGTGATTTGCAAACTATACAACAGATCTTGAATGTAATTCTCTTGCGTATAGGAAGCCAATTGAGTGAGCGCAAGAGGGGGAGAGAGGCAGTTCTGGTCGGCATATTCTGAACTAGGCAGGCCACTGTGTTTTTGACCACTAGGAGTTTGTTAAGTAGAGACTCACTAGAGGCGGCTAAAAGAGCGTTACAATAGTCCAGGGGGCTGACCACTGGTGCCTGTGCTAGGGTTTTCCGCACCGAGAGTGGGTGTAGTGGAAAGACACAGCAGAGTCATCATATGAAAGCAGGTGCCAGTGGTAACCACTACCTGATCTTTCATAGAAAGAGTCTGGTCCAGGCGAACACCCAGATTTTGAACCAATGACTTGGGAGCAGGTGCTGCGCCCAAGTCTGTAGGCAAACTATCCGGGGACCAGAGCAATTGGGCTTTAACGGAAAGTATAATTTCTGTCTTGCTAGCATTCAGCTGGAGGAAGTTTTCTGTCATCCAATTCAAGATGGCGTTCATGTCCTCAGAGAAACTTGCTTTAATGGTATTTATATCATTATTAAAGGATAAGAGAAGTTGGGTATCGTCTGCATATGAGAGAGTGGTGAATCCATAATCTCTGATGGTTTTGGCAAGGAGGCTACATAAGATGTTAACCCTTTCCCCGCTCATGACGGAGCCGCTCCGTCATGAGCCACGGAGGCCGTGTGCTCATGACGGAACGGTTCCGTCATGTCACGGCCGTTGGCGGCCGCTCCGCCTACGCGGCGCTGTTTCCCCGCCTGTGCGGGGGGACAACGCAAATGGGCGGAGTCATGACGGAACCGTTCCGTCATGAGCACAGCTCAACCGTGGCTCATGACGGAGCGGCTCCGTCATGAGCACAGCGCCACCGCGCTGCCCCCCCGCACCCCCCAGCGCTGCGGCGGAATTCCCGCCGCAGCGAAAGGGTTAAACAATGTGGGGCTAAGACAAGAGCCCTTCAGAACTCCCTTGTTGAGCTCTGTAGTGCGTGATCTAAATGGGTCAAGATTGATGGTCTGTGTACGATGAGTTAGAAAACTCAAGAGCCATTGTAAAGCTAGGCCTCAAATGCCTATCTCTTCTAGTCTCTGGAGCAGTGTACGATGGGACACTGTGTAGAAGGCTGCCAGCAGATCTAACAGCACCAGCAAAGCAGGCTGATTAGCATCTAGAACATTTCTGATATAGTCTGTTACCGCTATGAGAGCTGATTCAGTGCTATATATAGGTCTGAAGCAGAATTGCAAGAGATCCAGGCATCGGTTGGACTCTATGTGCTCTGTAAGTTGTTTATTAATGTGTCCTTCCAAAGGTTTGCTTATCAGGGGAAGAAGAGAAACAGGAAGATAATTTGACAGGTCTGATGCTGGGAGATTCCCCTTCTCACATGTGCGGCCTTCCAATCTAGTGGAAGCGGTCCTGCGCTCATCGAAAGGATTAGGAGAGGGCAGATGGAAGGCGCAAGTTGATTAGATAGAATGGATGAGATCTTGGCTGGCACTATATCCAAAAGAGACCCTGATTCAGTAGTCTTCAGCATTTCACAGAAAGAGTCAGCCCTAAGTGATACAAAGTTCTCTAGGATACAAGCATTATCCACATTTGATGGGATGTAAAAAGGTTCTCCTCCCAGATGATCACTTGCTCTAGTGAATTTACATAGATCAGATTTATTTTTTCTTTGAAATTGTTTGCAATGGCATCACATCAAGCTTGCGATGGAGGGGTAGTATTTGTGCATGCAATCGAATTGGAAAAGGATTTAAGAGCTTTATATAATTATTTGGAAGAGTTCCCCACTTGGCTAAGTTGTAAAGCAATGTGTGCTTTTTTTATATTCTTATGATAAAGCGCTATCGTTAATTTACAGGTTTCTTTATCATTGGGGTTGTGGGACTGACACCAATGAGTCTCTATTTTACATTGAGCTTTCTCCTTGCGCAATTCAGGAGAGTACCAATGAACATGCGGTCCATGTTTGCCATGTTCGTACTGATGATTTAAAGGGGCTAGATTGTCTATTGCTGTTTTTAAGGATTCATGATAGTCTGCTAACCTTATGTTGACATCCCCTGTCTCCCCTATCATCGGAGCAATAAACTCCCTGGTAAATGGCATCCAGGGTGATTTTACTCCATTGTCTCATCAGGTGGTGTGTAGGATTATTTTGGGGTGTGACAACATGAGTAGCAGTGATCCGAAATCCAATCAGAGAGTGGTCTGTCCAAGGTAAAAGGCAAGAGGACTCCACAGAAATGGAAGGTGAGTTGGTGAGGATCAGATCCAGCGTATGGCCCGCCATGTATTTGGAACCTATGTTAATCTGTTTAAGGCCTAATGTAGCCAGATCAGTGAGGATCTGAGCTTCCTCCATATTAGAGGTGTTTTTACTCTGTTTGTTAAAGATGCCCAATAAAATAAAGTGTTTTGTGGAAAGGATGTGCGTGGACATCAGTTCCATCGATTTGAGATTAAGGTCTCGTAGGGGTCGTGGGCGAGGATATACAAGGGCATCTCCTCATCGTGGGCGAGGATATACAAGGGCAAAAGTTCAACTCTAAAAACACATATCTCCATCGCATCCTCCGAAAGGGTTTCAATTAGGGAGACATCCAATGATTCTTTGTAAGCAATGGCTATTTCTCCTCCCGTTCTACCCTTCCTGTCTGTTGTTAGTAAGCAATAATTCTCTGGGAGTGCCAGAGCAATGGAGGGCGTTGAGGTAGGTATAAGCGATGTTTCTGTAAAGAAACCTAGATCAGGTGATTCAGAAGTTAACAAGTCTCATATTTCAATAGCATGCTTGGGCAGTGATCTAACATTGGCTAAAATGCCTTTCCAAGCTTGTAAGGGTTTAAGGGGAGGGCTGTAAGAGAAGAATAAAGATGTGTCATAGTCCAGGTTAAGGGACTCTCTAGGGGAGTTTAGAGAGAGTTCTACATCCTGATTCAGTTTGAGTCTTTGATATTGACAGTGTATACAAGTAAATGGACCATCGGAATGAAATGAGATCTTAGCTTGCTGCATAATTTATCGGAGCGTAGAGCCTCGCCTTGGAGTCTTGTGCGTGTAAGTTCCTCCACCGAGTAAGAGAGTTTGGGTGTACTACAGACTTCTGAGGAGAAAGAGGCAGGGGTCCTGGCGAAGGCTGAGCATGGACGGGTGCAGACACGCTTGCCAGCGGCACGCCAGCAGTGCGTACACTGCCCAGCATCCCCTGTGCGTCAGCAGTGATATGAGCCTAAAGTAGAAGACTGGGAGAGCAGGTAGACCGCTGACTCCCCTAACCCCCAACCAGAAACTTGAAATGCGAAGCTCACTCACTCTCTCCACACAAACGGAAGCCTCCATGGTGGAACAGAGAGCGGGCGAGTCCTGAAGGCAGTCTCACAAAGTGCCGGGTGCAAACTAACTAAAAGGTAAAAGTTTCAAACATTAAAACAGTGTCGGCATATGAGAGAATAAGATTAATAGGAGCAGGAGAGGAATCTGCTACTTGCCTGAGGCGCGTCTGCTGCACGTCACCGGTATCATGAGCATTAAGTAGAGGATTGGGAGAGCAGCTATACCGCTGACTCCCGTAACCCCCAAACGGAAACTGGAAATGCAAAGCCCGCTCGGTCTCTCCTCACAAACGGAACCCTCCACGGTGCAACGGAGAGCAGGCGAGTCCTGAAGGCAGTCTCACAAAGTACTGGGTGCATACTAACTAAAAGGTAAAAGTTTCAAATATTAAAACAGTGTCGGCATACAAGAGATTAAATTTAATGTGGACTGGAGAGATATCTGCTACTTGCCTGCGACACTTCAGCTGCATGTTGGCTGTGACATGAGCCTTAAGTATAGGACTGGGAGGTCAGCTAGACCTCTTACTCTGCAACCCCAAACTGGAAATGCAAAACTTGCTCACTCTCTCCACACAAACGGAAGCCTCCGCGGTGGAACGGAGAGCTGGCGAGTCCTGAAGGCAGTCTCGCAAAGTACTGGGTGCAAACTAACTAAAAGGTAAAAGTAATTTCTAATTGTAGCATAGAGGCTACAGTCAATGTAAAAAATGTAGATCCACAATGCCTTTCATTTGTTAATACAAAAAGTGCTGTATTGTAATATTTAAAAATCAATCAAACATCTATAGATTTCCAACAGCCAACATGCAGGTGTGATTCAAAGACATCTAGGTTAGCTTATTCCATGTAACTCCATCAACTCTTTATTGTAGAGTTAGGTCTATTAGGTAGATGCACAGTAGAGGTGCAGCCCAATTCTACATTTCCTTCATACTATCCATGACAGTATTTTTTCCTACAGACTAACAAACAATCTCTGGACATTCACTGACCACTGACAGTCTATTTTTAGCAGAGTGTCACAGTCAAGTGAGTCAGCTGAACCACTCTGGTCAGTAGACATAGACCATTTTGCAGTGCTTTTGATTGATGTATAAATACATTACTGTATTTCCAATACAATGTAGACAAGCTGATGGATTTGTATTTATCTTTAGAATAGAAACGAGTAGTCTTTGCCATTTTCAAGGATCAACCTACTCAATGATTTAAGTGAGGGTAATATGTGTCAAACAGAGTGTTACTTATTCGACAAAATGGGTCAACTTTATCACCAGGACAAACATTTTCTACATATGGGTTTTAATTTCACATATCACTGCATTCTGGTAGTTTATTTTTATTCATTTATTTTTTATTAATCAAATGATACCTAAAAGCTAAGGAAAGGGAAATGGAGTCATGGATTCAGCTGTTCCAACTTCTACTGAAGCAAATTGGTTTAAAAAAAATATATTTCATCAAATCAAGAGAGATAGTTTGTGTAATGTGAAATAAGAATATGCCAGTTTGATTGTGGTTGTACATTATTTGGGTTAAGGAGAAGGTTGTGCCATATTGAGTAAGTTGTAGATTATAAATACATAAAAAATATTCACCCTTATGCATCAACCCAAAATCCAGTCGGTAAAATACCGATTCGGTAATAGCTCCCGGTATTAAGGAAAAAATACCCAATCCCAATGCATCAACCCAAAAGCAGAAATCGCTATTTAAGGAATCCTTAAATAGCGATTCTTTAAATAGGGATTCCTTAAATACCGATTCCTTAAATAGCGATTGCATTTAAGGAATCCCAAAGTGAGATTCCTTAAATGCAATGCATCAAAGTTAAAAAATTAGCGATTTCGCTAAGAGGGGGAGCAAATTACCATGAAGATGAACTGCATGGTAATTTGCAAAAACTTTGAAAAATGCACTTTTGTGCATTTTTCAAAGTTTCATGTTGCACACACACAAGCCCTTAGAGCATGTGTGTGTGCAACATATGTGCACATATCATTTTCAGGGGTGCAACAGGGTGTCCTTTTGACACCCTGGCACCCTTGAAAGTGCTCCCGCTATTAGCGATTCGGTAATACCGAATCGCTAATACAGACTGGCTTTACATTCATTCCTATGGGCCTCCAAGCCCATAGGAATGAATGGGTAGGTATTCCTTATTACCGATTCGGTATTACCGATTCGGTAATAAGGAATATTAAGGAATCGCTATTTGAATAGCGATTCCTACATGCATAGCCTTTTGCTATTCCTTATTAGCGATTCCTTATTTTTCGCTAATAAGGAATCGCAAATGGCATTGTTGATGCATAGGCCCCTTAGTGAGTTGTAAGAGACATCAGGAAAACGTCTTGTGTGATAGGTTGTCATTAGTGTATAGTGTATAGGGTTCTGAGAATGTGGAAAGGGTGAATTAGTTACTGTGATACCGCTAGTGTTTGTACTTACCAGTCTCCACTCTGCCTGCAATTCTTACAATGTCTTCAGTGTGGAGTGGGGACAACACTTTCTTCTCCTAAGCCTTGCGGTTGAGAGGCTTAGGAGAACCACCTCCAGTTACCAGGTCCTATTGGCGTGTCCTGGAAGTGAGAGACCAGACTCTCCCTCACAGGCCATTCCACTGCTTGTGGATATCGTCCTGTGATATTTTGGTGTTAGAGATAGCATTCATCGTATTCACAATTCTGGCCAACATTTGCCCTCCGTGACTCATGTTTGTTGTCTGGATCACTGCTCTAAACAACTGGGGCTCATCCCTAAGTATCTCATCTAACAACACAATTAACTCATTTTCGAAGATCCTGGGTTGTCTTCTTGCAGAAATTATATCAAATAATGATGGCACAGGTCTGCTTTTCTCGATTCATGATGTAAGTGGCAAATGTTTTCTGTGGTTAAAGGAGTGCCCTGTGTAGTAAGGGCTGCAGGTGTTGTTGTTGAGTAGATTTTGATCAGTTGTGTTTGAAGAACACGTCCATCAACACTGAAAGACGCATCTGCTGTCAGAAAGCTGTCGGTCATAGCTATCCTCCATCTTGAAAATCCCTGTGTTCCACTTTGACAGCAGACAACTCTAAATGTGGTGGACGGATGTCTGCCATATAAGAGTGGATGAAGTGGCGTCTCATGGTAGAGGACAGAGAGACTAATGATGACGGGCGGAAGAACAGTCAAAGGTCTCTCCTCTGACATGATGGATGGCAGTCTGTCCAGCCACACCCTAAATATAGTCAACTGTCAGCCTGATGGATGGATCAGAGCCACCATGACGAAAGAACAGTGGCTCCAAACTCTAGATCAGCCCTATAGTTTTCTTAGAAAGAATAAATATAAAAAGGCCAAAGAATAGAAAGCAAAAAGAAATATAGACAAACCATTCGCCTCTGGCACTGAATGAATTGTACTTCATTTTAGACAGATGTGCACATGTGAGCAGACAAAAAAGTTGCTCTCGGTGTAAGAGAAAACACAAGGAGATGATGGACGAGCGCTGAAACTTTTCAGACACTCACTCCCAGTCACAGATCTGGGTTGAATCCATCATCATTCTTTAGCTCACTTTGCCACCTCAGTTCAGACCCAGCTATATGCAAATCAGTCTTGACCCTGTGCCTCATGGGAACAGTCCAGCCCGAACTGCCAAGCCAGGTCTTCCCTGAACTGGAAACATGCATCCTGGGACCAGTTTCTAGGTAACACCCTTCATCAGCCAGGCTAGCTTGAATCCAGTGGCATAGTGAGCAAGGGACCCACGTCTGGGCATACCCTGCCATAGGGCGAACAAAGCAAACACAAGGAGATGACAAGAGAGCCAGTGCCTATAGAGGGCTGACCCTTGATGCATGCTTGGTGAGCAGAAGCAAAATATGAATGACATTTGAACAGATCAATGGATGAATAGAACTGACCCAAAGACCCGTAATGTGAGTGT
Source organism: Triturus cristatus (assembly GCF_964204655.1). Taxonomy (NCBI): domain Eukaryota; kingdom Metazoa; phylum Chordata; class Amphibia; order Caudata; family Salamandridae; genus Triturus; species Triturus cristatus. The sequence continues at coordinate 252,936,349 of NC_140594.1, forward strand.
TTTATAATTATGCAATTTTTTTTAAAGATTTTTTTTTTCATGAGGTTGGTGAGACACCTAAAACTCGTTATGCCAGACGTTTAGAGCTGCAGAAAGCGAGAATTACCAATTGAAAATATGTCACCTAACGCCAGAGCTGCAGACTCAGCATGGCCCAACATCTTGCGATCCTGGGCAGATCACTTAATGTCCTCGTGCCTAAAAAATAAACAACAAGAAATGAATGAGTGCTTGTGTAGTGTAACTGGTGCTTATCTAAAGCGGTCCAATGCCTTTAGGTTGAGTTTGGCTATATTAAAAACAAGCTGCATGTTTATGAGAGAGTTTATTTGCTGTTGCAATGTTTTTCTTCCTATGTTTAATTATCTTTTGTGATTACAAGAAAAGAAGACTTTCCGAAAAGGGAATATTTCACTGCTACCAAAAGTTTCAGATTTCATGTACTGAAGAAGACTGCCATCTGCATAGTATATCTGGCCATACTCTTGAATGAGCGCAGACCGCGATATTCCCCTAATATATACAGACAAACACAGGCGCGCACACACACTCACACACTACGACCCTTAATCTCGACAAAATAAAGCTCCCTTTGTTCTACCATACAGTGTTCTGCACAAACACAGTCTCTCTCCCAGGTACGTGACTTAACTGAAGCACTGACCTTCGACCCCCGGCTTGTATTTCCCCCGGCTGCCGAGTCCGTCACGCGCTGCTCTGCCCGGGCTCTTTCCCATTCAAGCGTGTCTATGTGAAGCCTAAAGCCTGCAGGCGTTCCCACAAGGGGCTCACAGCAACAGCAAGCCGAGGCTAGACTTTGCCACACTTTCACAGACCAACAGCAGACAGAATTTCTGTCACCACCTACTTCACCTTGAAAGAATTTTTTCAACCAAACATGCTACCGCAAGTTGAACTTTAATAATAAACGTTTCACAACAGAGCGTGTCTGTCAGCGCGAGTCGAAGATGACTTGTTACTGGTCAGCTTCGTTTACAGTCGTCTCCAACGAATGTGTGAACCGTCGGAGTCCGCGTACCGTATTTAGCTCAATTTGGCCCGCTTTTCAATTCTCACGCAGCGTAAGTCAATAATTAAAGAAAAAAAATTGGATAATTCAGACTATCCGACTGCTGTCGATTACCGCTGTCATACAATTAGAAAGCTGACAAAATATTCTGTTAGGAACTTTCCTGCGCAACTACTGAAATGGAAAAGGGGAAATAAATAAATTATACGTTGTTAAACTGTGCAGTTGCAATCCATCTTAATTATCACTCGTGTAATTCCATGCATTAATGGCCCTGCCTATGCATTAATTCAGAGCACTGTCGCCCATGCCCATACGTAGCAGCTTGCTCATTAATACATTGCAAATTGTAACATGGAATTTTTAAGAGAGTAAATTTAGACATTTACATTTCCCTCCTTGGAAGTGCACCGCTTGGTGCTCGCTGCCCAGACATGTCATCTGCGTCAAATCTCTTTCTCACGAAGGCAACAGCTGAATACGTTGCACGTTATTAACAGAACATCTCAGATATTTATTTTAATATCGTGTAAAGCCATCACCAGCCCGCCCACTAACTTTATTTTGCTCGAGCAGATGGTACAAGTAACACTTCCCATTTCAAGGGGATGCTTTCAGCAATATACGTTGTTAGTATTGGCTTCAAATTTGGGTTTGCATCACGATCATACGTTTTAGAAACCGTATTTAAACACGTTAAATAAGTGTGCACCAGGCACCCAAACACAGCCAAAACCGTAGGATAAGTTACAAAGTGTTAATACTGCTGCACTCACATGAAGTATGTCGGGCTCTATTCGGGGGTCCACAGGGTATGCAGGGGCTACTTGGTCTCAGCCATGCGGGGCTCGGCCATTTGCATCTGATGTTCTGGGGCCCCTCTTCCTATGGCTGGACAAACTGGGTCAAGTAGCAGTCCTCGTGTGGGCAGGTGTGGTGCAGCGGCCAGGACGGCTGACTCCAGAGTGCAGGGCTGATGGTTCAATCCCTGGTGCCGGTGGCAGCGCAGCTCAACACCATGTGACTCGGGGCAATAGCTCACTTAATATCCCTGACGGCCCCCAGCGCCATGAGACCCTTAGGGGTGAGTAGTTCAAGCTTGACAAATACTGGATTTTAGATTCAGCACTTGACTCAGTGGTAGCAGGGGCGAGCAGTCAAAGGCTTCTTAGGGAGTGTAGTGTGGAGGTAGAAGAGGCTCAGCACTCAACAAACATTCAAAATCATGTTATATTCTCATTGTCCAACCACTGCTTATCTTTATAAAAGAGATGTACTTAAACACACTTTAATATATAAAATTAAGGCTGGATAGCGATGGCTCTACTTGGTCGCACCACTACTTGGAATGTGCCGGTATATTTGTCAAGATTCACGTAAACAGTACTGTGATAGTGGTGCTAAGAGGTACAGATGCATCCGACTACCCAATATGCATCAAATACATTGGTGAAACACCTCAGTACACATGAAAAACGAATGCACCAAAGCACTCAACAAAAAGTAAAACAGTGATTTTGTCACCATGGATATTATTGCACAAAACACCAAAATTAGAGAACAGGAGTCAAAGATATGTTGTAGAAACTTGTATTGTAGTCCAGAATACAGCCGAAAAGTGTTTCCTCACATAAGGGAATTCTTCAAGGCTGTAATTACATATAGACTTATATAAATGTCTGTGTACATAGAGCATGTGGTCTAAACATACAAGTTCATCTCATTCTTTGCGTATTTAATTGATAAAATACGATATAAGTCTACTACAGAGCATAGTTCTTGAAAACCACAAGATAGAATCACCACATGAAGAAAGATTGTCCCAGTATCGGCATGTGCTCCAGGAACATCCGCGCCTGAGAGAATGCTGTTCCTCAGTGAGATTATTCAAAAGAAAAAAAGTGGTTTAGAGCAATATGAATTTGCTACGAAGATTAGTAAAAAGTGGTAAACAAAGTGATATTGTGAAAAGGTGAAAACATAGGTCATTGACCACCAGAGGATAAGATAAAGTAAATCTAAACGAAGGGGAACTGACCTAAATGGTGTAAAGCTGTTGTCACAATCCAGTGGGTCAACAGGACTGGATGAGGACAAAGATTTCAAGTGTTCAAAGAAAAAAAGGCAAAGATAAAGATAGAGGTGAAGAACTTAGGGGTCCATTACGATGGCGGGTGGACAAAGTCTGCCCGCAACTGTAACGGCAAAAGGGAATGCCAGCCATATGTGCGGCGGTCTCGTGATTGAAATTAGGATGCGCCCGCCACATTGGCGGGCGCATCCCACATTTTTTACATTGCGGCGGGCGGTGCTGTCAGCAGCAACAGCCGCAATGGAAAAAGGGCATGTTGTGCATTTGCATGCACAACATGGCAGGCACCATGCGGTGCCTGTCACCTTGTGCATGCAAATGCAGGGGGGTACCATAGGTACCCCTCGTGCACCCCCCACCCTCCCAACACCCTGGGGGCCCGCTATGGGCCCCCAACAGCAAAGTCCGTGAGCCTTTCCATGGCGGCAATGCCGCCATGGAAAGGCGAGTGACCGCCTGCATCTTAATATGGATGGCGGTGTCTTGCAGACAATGCCACCATGTTAAGCCCCTTTTCCGCCCGGTCAACTCGTCGACCAGCGGAAAACCGTCGGACTGTCTTCCTGTTCGCTGGGGTCCCCCCCCGGCATCATAATGTGGCGGGGGAAAAAGTAGGCGGGTGGTGAATGTTGGCGGGCAGATCACCACCGACATGCAGGCAGTGGTGATCCACCCGCCAACATAATCGGGCCCTTAATTTGGGAATCCCTATATGAACAGTTTGTCCACACAGAGTGACACCACCTCCTTGGACACTTCGGTACTCATCCCACTCATTTGAGATATTCTAGTTTACATGAGGGACTTATATGAGCTTTTACTTTGCAGGGAATACATTATGGGTTGTTTCTTTTTTCAGCAGTCAGGTTCCCTGGACAATTTACATTAATGATAATTCGTTGTGTTTTTCCCACTCATTCATGCTGATATATCCGTGTTTTTGTACACTTTCCAACTAGGAGGCTTATCAGGGTGCTCCAAGACGGAACATCTAAATACAATTTTCTTCTAGATCATGGGTACTCACAAACTTTCTCTCGGGGGCCAAATTTACAGTGTGGTTTGTGGCTGAGGGCCGCACCGGTGGGGGCGGGGGCAGTGGGGGAGGAGGCGGGGCTAGAGCAAAAAAAAACCTATGACCATGAGGTTGAACACAGGCCCCTGCAGCGGACGCCTTCGTCCACTGAGCCACCAGACCCGGCATTCACACACCTTTATCTATCTATCTATCTATCTATCTATCTATCTATCTATCTATCTATCTATCTATCTATCTATCTATCTATCTATCTATCTATCTATCTATCTATCTATCTATCTATCTATCTATCTATCTATCTATCTATCTATCTATCTATCTATCTATCTATCTATCTATCTATCTATCTATCTATCTATCTATCTATCTATCTATCTATCTATCTATCTATCTATCTATCTATCTATCTCTCGCTCCGTCTCCCTCCCTCTCTCTCTCTCCCTCTGTCTCCCTCACTGTGTCTCCCTCTCTCTGTCTCCCTCCCTCTCTCTCCGTCTCCCTCCCTGTCACCCTCCCTCTCTCTGTCTCCCTCCCTCTCCCTCTCTCTGTCTCCCTCCCTCTCCCTCCCTCTCCCTCTCTCTGTCTCCCTCCCTCTCCCTCCCTCTGTCTGTCTCCCTCCCTCTGTCTCCCTCTTGTCTGTCTCAGTCTGTCTCCCTACCTCTCCCTCCCTCCCTCCCTCCCTCTCTCCCTCCCTCCCTCTATCTCTCTCTCTCTCTCCCTCTGTCTCCCTCTCTGTGTTTGTCTCCCTTTCTCTGTCTCCCTCCCTCCCTCTCTCTCTCTCTGTCTGTCTCCCTCCCTCCCTCACTCTCTCTCTCCCTCTCTCTCTCTCTCTCTCCCTCTCTCTCTCTCTCCCTCCCTCTCTCTCTGCCTCCCTCCCTCCCTATCCCTCCCTGTCTCCCTCTGTCTCCGTCTCCCTATGTCTCCCTCCCTATGTGTCCCTGTCTCCTTCTCTATCTCTCTCACCGTCTGTCTCCCTCCCTCTCTCCATCTCCCTCCCTCTGTCTCCCTCTGTCTCACTCCCTCCCTCTGTCTCCCTCTCTCCGTCTCCCTCCATCTGTCTCACTCTCTCCGTCTCCCTCCATCTGTCTCACTCTGTCTCACTCACTCTGTCTCCCTTTCTCTCTGTCTCCCTCTCTCTCTCCGTCTCCCTCCCTCTCTATCTCTGTCTCCCTCCCACTCTCTCTCCGTCTCCCTCCCTCTCTCTATCACTCTCTCTCTCCCCCTCTGTCTCACTCACTCTGTTTGTCTCCCTCTCTAACTCCCTGTCTCCTTCTCTCTCTCTCTCTCTCTCTCCGTCTGTCTCCCTCCCTCTCTCCATCTTTCTCCCTCCGTCTGTCTCCCTCCCTCTGTCTCCCTCCCTCTCCCTCTCTGTCTCCCTCCCTCTCTCTGTCTCCCTCCCTCTGTCTCCCTCTCTCTCTCCGTCTCCCTCCCTCTCCCTCTCTCTCTCTGAATCACTGTTTGTCTCCCTTTTGCTCTCCCTACCTCCCCCTCTGTCTCCCTCCCTCTCCCTCTGTCTCCCTGTCTGTCTCCCTATCTGTCTCCCTCTGTCTTCCCCCTCTCCCTCTCCCTCTGTCTTCCTCCCTCTGCACACTCTGTCTTCCTCCCCCTGTCACCTCACCTGCTGCTCTCACTCCCTGCTGCTCTCTGTCACCTAAACCCTGCTGTCCTCCTCACCCTTTGACACCTCACCCGCGCTGAGACAGCTTCCGAGAACACACACAGCCGCCGCACCCAAGTACTTAACAGGTGTTTTAAAAACCATTCACTTGTTAATGAGGCTTTATTGTATTTCACCTCTTCTTAGCGCCCCTGCATCAGGGGCGCTAAGAAGAGGTGAAATTCAACAAAGCCTCATTTACAAGTTAATGGTCTTTAAAAGAAATCGCCCGGGCCCCAGAAGCTCCACGCTGCTGCAACCGGCGATGTAAAAAACACACAGGTATGATGTCGGTAAGGTCCGCGGGCCGCCACGGAAGGCTTGCCGGGCCGCTGGCGGCCCGCGGGCCGTACTATGAGTACCCGTGTTCTAGATTCATAATGTATTGTCTCAGGTAGGCTTACTCTTAAGTCTTCAATATCTGACTATGGTAATTAATCTATTAACTCTCTTACCATTTTGTATTTCCTCAGAGTGCCCAACAGGTCATTCTTTAGAACATATTAATACTGGCTCTTTCATATTCTGGATTACGGTGAATACCTTGAAAGCACTCCGTCTATAGGAATTACTTGATATAATATTGGAATCAATTTCTACTTCCCTCTACGGCAGTTGTTGTACGTTAATGGTCATGTTCACTACAATAGGGGCCTTAGTGCACTTGATTCGGAGCCTTAACATTTTTTATGTCTGTTTTTCTAGACAATATGTTCAATTTATGGAGCAGTTGAAAGATCCTTTCATAGTGTAGAACAGTGGGACACATTCCAAAGACCTGGGATGCTACATTGCACACAATGGATTTACCAATCTGAATCTTTTGGTCAATCAATGACGGGTTGCTCTTTATCTTTACCGTTTTTTCTTTGAACAGTTTTGAAATCTTTGTCCTCATCCAGCCCTATTGACTGGATCGTGACAACAGTTTTATACCATTTAGGTCAGTTCCCCTTCGTTTAGCATTACTTTATCTTATCCTCTGGTGGTCTCTGGCCTATATTTTCACCTTTTCACAATATCACTTTGTTTACCACTTTTTATTAATCTTCGTAGCAAATTCATATTGCTCTAAACCACATTTCTTTTGAATATTCTCACTGAGGAATAACATTCAATCTGGCGTGGATGTTGCTACATGCATATACTGGGACAATCTTTCTTCATGTGGTGATTCTATTTTGTGGTTTCCAAGAACTATGCTCTTTAGTAGACACATATCATATTTTATTAATTAAATAACTACACAAAGAATGAGATGAACTTGTATATTTACACCACATGCTCTATGTACACAGACATTTATATAAGTATATATGTAATTACAGCCTTAAAGAAGTCACTTCTGTGACGGAACACGTGTCGGCTCTATTCTGGAATACAATACAAGTTTCTACAACAAATCTTTTACTCATGTTCTCTAATTTTGGTGTGTTGTGCAATAATATGCATGAGGACAAATACCAGTGTTTTAGTTTTTGATTAGTGCTTTGGTACATTAGTTTTACATTTTAATATATGCAGCAAGCTACCAAATATTTGGGTGCTCAGAGCCTACAGTGTACAGCCACAGTCCTATGTATCTAGGTATGTATGTTATTTCTGCAGCGCAAACATAGCTAAAGGGCAGTGGAGTGCTGAAACATGGTCAAAGGCAAGAAATAGGAGATGACCCAATGTTGTGGATGGTTAATGGATTGTGATTTAGTGTTCCCTAAAGTGGTAAGCCTTCAACTCGTCCATAAATTAGGGCAGCTTTGTGGCAGTCCTGATAGATATGAGAATGTTGTTCCAGATCCTGGGTGCAAAGATTGAAAAGGACTGTTGTCTTGTTTTCTTCTATTTTACACTTCTTACTTTTCAGTCTGATTGTGTCCTGGCTCCAGGTGTGCTAAGAACCACAAGAGATGGTGAGCTTGTCTGAAAGATAAGCGCAGGTGCTGTTCCTGATGGCTTTGAACATGATGCAGTTGGTTTTGAAGATAGTGAAGGCTCACAGGAGAAGCCAACGGAGTTTCATCAGGACAGGGATGATATTTCTTCAGGCAACGGATGAGACTTGCTGCAACATGTAAGATGCCGTTAAGGGTTGCCAATGTGAGGTCTGGGATGCATGGAGTAGGGCATTACCACCATCAAGATGCAAGAGTATGAGGGCTTGTTCTGAAGTCACCTTCACTTTCTTTAGAAGAGAGAACATTTACCAGGCAGTCTTTGTTTTTTTTGGCAGTGTATTCCTTGAGGGTGAGGTTGGTGTCCAGAGGTGAATCCAAGTGAGTTGGCAATCACTGAAAGTCGGGGTCAGAAGGCATAAAGGTTCATGTCATTGGGCTAGGTTTGTTCTGTATCTTGTTTATTGTTCCACAAAGGGCAAATATTGTTTTAAGGAAACTGATGGAAATCCAAACATCACCACTTAATTCCCTTAATATGTTGAATCAACCTGGTGTTTGTTTATCAATCCAGGCAATTCTCATCAGTGCTTATTATGTTGTGGTAATTTTATAAAATCAAAATGTTCCCTAAATTCAATTTAATTTGATCACATGATTTTCTAAGTGCCCTAATTCCATGACGTTTCAGGTCAGTGCACCCCTTATTAAGCAACACCAGTTCTTTTTTGATCCTGAATTATGACTGACACAACAGCAGACCAATCGACCCTCAGAGGGCCGTCTGAAAGCCCTTATATCTAAGTAAATGATATATATAGCTGCTATCACTGTGAATGTTGCTATTTTGTTTGTGCTCAATGTGCTTAAAAACAAAAATGTTTCTGTGCTGACTACAATGCCAATATCTGATTATTAAGGTTTTTTTTGCTGGGCAACTCCCGAGACACTGTTACTGGACCCTGTGCTACTGCTTCCAGGGTATCCGAATGTCCTTTGGGCACTGCAAGTACCTTCTGAATGGGATGTTTTGTCATTCAAATATGGCTGCCCAAGCATGCTCATACACAGCCAACCTTTCAATGGACTTCTAACCCATTCCAGAATGACTGCCTGTCCCTGCACGCTAGGGCGACTATCTTTGAATATTTTTGTAAAACTTTATTACAAAGACATTCAGCAGCTGCTTGTGCATGCACACATATATGCCTGCACGGACACCCAGTTTAAAAATGTGTATATAAAAAAGATTTACAAAAATATTAAAAACAAGCATTGGCAAAACAAAAGGCTGACACCCAGCCAGAACTATTGGCTTTACCAATCCTTGTTTTAATCCGTTTTCCTGATGAAAGCCTGTTTGCGCTGATTTCTAAAAGTGATAAAACATGTAGTTATTTTAAGCAGCTCTTGCCTTACTGCTGCACAATGTCAGACCATATCAATGTAATCATTTGCCACATCCCATATTAGTGCATTACTTTTTGCCACTTCTGCACACTCTCTCATATCTGTGGCGGTGCTCTGACATTATGATATCGTTTTTTAGATTACTGTTTTATGTTTCCCACTACATGTAATCTAGAATTATTGACTCAGAATTACACTTTTGTGCAACCATGTGTATATGTAAGACAACAATAAGTTTTACGTTTATGGAACAAAATACTTTGGATAATAAACAATGTCACCCTATGAATCATCTTACTCATTATCAATTGGACTTTTAGATAATTTTTTTAATGTATTGAAGCTGGCTTTGTGGTACATTTACCCATAGTGCACAGACGTCATTCAATCCATGTGTCTTTGCAGTGGTTTAATGCTAAATATTGGGACACCCTGAAGAATCTGATGAGTTGTCCTCGAGTCCCCCATGTCTCATAGATATTATTTTGCCTTTGTTTGAATTGGAGCATGTGGGACTTGGCCCATTTTTGCACGGTCATCCCAGAGCTTTTTGCCTTCCTCCTGTATTGCTTTTCACCTTTTGTTCGTGGTTTTAGGACTCTGGGCACTTTATTACTGCTGATCAGTACTAAAGTGCATGTGCTCTCTATGGTAAGCTTGGAAAGATTGGTCTACACCTGTTTGGCATAATTAATTTACCTGTCAGTCGATTGTACAGTGGTATCTCTTATACCCAGGGCCAGTAAATTAAATGCTACTGGTGGGCTTGCAGTACTGCTTGCGCTACCCACCAAAGTAGCCTTAAATACCTGTCTCCGGCCTCTGCCACTGCATGGCCTGTACTCAGTTTACTGCCGCTGAGACGTGGTACATAAAGTGGTTGCCACATCAATGACTCCCCTTTTACTACATATCAGTTGCCCCTAAGGTAGGCCCTAGCTAGCCCTATGGGAAGGGTGCAGTGTGAGTACAAAGTCGGACGTATACCTTAACTGTATGGCATGTCCTGGTAGTGACAAACAGCCAATTTGGTTTCTCACTGCTGTGAGGCTGCCCTCTCATAGGGATACATTGGGGAATCCCTGATATGTGCTTCAGTGGTAATTCTTGACATGAGAGCGGTAGCGTGATCATGTTTGGTATGTTTGGAATAGTGGTGATAAATGCTGCGTATTGGTCTTTGCGGATTTATTATTACTATTTTAGAAATGCCACTTTTAGAAGTAGGCATTTCTGTGTGCTATGTGTCTTTGGTCCTCTGCTAGGATGTGTATTGACTTTCTGGATTTGGAGTGACAGGGGATGTAGAGGTGCAGTGGCTCCAGAGAGTAATAATGAGTCAGCGCTAGGCTGACTAGGCCTGATCTGCATTTGGAGTGGCGGGAGGAGTAGCACCTGCACTTAAATAGGGCTGTGCCTGCCTTCCAAAATGATGGCTCCGCTCCCCTGTGGTGTGTCTGGGGCCAGGGCTTAGACTTACAATGGGGAGTGTTGTGCACTGTAAATGATACTTTTTAAGGGACCCCAGAACTGGTTTACTCTGCGTCCAGAGTCCTGTAACCGGGCAGAACAAGGACTTTATGCACTATAAATATAGGGGCTGTGACCCCATGTCTTTTGAGCTTACTTGAACTTGTGGAACTGAAACATTGCATGGACTGAAGTGTGCCAGGGGGAACCGCCATTGTACTTTACTGCTGTGGGAAAGACTGCAACTTCTACGGCAAAAACCTTTGTGCTGGCCACCCTGTGCCCAGCTCTGCCCCAGGCAGTTCTTGGAGAGGAGCGCTGCCTGCTCCCTGTTTGTGGCTTCCAGTGGGAGACAGGCTGGGCGCTTTCTTTCTGGTTGTCTTGTGTTGGGGAAGCACATGGTGAGCACTGTGTTTCCTTGGGAGAAGAAGGAGGCTGCCGGTGCGTGTGTCAGAGCACCTCCCAATCAACGTGGTGGGCAGTTTGCAGTCCTGTGTGCCTACACAGATGGAGACTTCACTCCGTGGAGAGAGGAAGTCAGGCAGAGAAAGCCTGGCTGTGGGCGGGGCTCTCGAGTGCAAGAGGAGAGTCCTGCATGTTGCCTGAGCCTGGTTGTAGGCAGGAAACATTGCAGTTCCTAAACTGGGAGGTGGGGCCCAACTGAGGTGAGCGATACCTCGGGGCATCCCATCCACTGCCACCACCTCGGTGGACAGGAAGAAGTAAGTGAGAGCCCGCTGCAGGCCTCACCAGCTGGGGAAGAAGTCAGGAACTCCACCTCCATCTTGCGTTGCTGTGCAGGCGGTGGGGTTGTCAGCAAAGGGAAGCCAGGTGGAGGACACCTGGTTGTGGGCGGGGCCAGGGAGGTTACCAGATGGGACAGCGTACCTGGAAGCATGGGGCAGAAAGAGTTGTTTCTTTGGTGTTTCTGGGCCCAGCGAGGCCTAACCCAAGTCTGTCCGTGGTCAGACTGGCAGGACGTGAGGAATGACCCAGCAGGCGGCGCTGTTGTTTTCCGGCCAGGAGGGGCCATTGGCAGGTCTCACCCGGGTGCTTTTCCTAGCACCGAAGCGATCCCCGCATGCCTGATATTATCGCAGTTACACCGCATAGTCTTGGGCAGTTGCGCATCTCCTGATGTTGGGGGCATTTTCTTTTCTTGGAATTCCAGGGCCTTGGATTTTGAAGTTGTCGCCATTTTGAGGCGTTTTCGGGGGGGGCAAGACCTCTGACGGAGGCCGTCCTGTGTTCCAACCTGTGTGTAGAGAGCTGTGGTGATGAGCCTACTGTGGACATGAGACTCCTAATGGAGGCGTGATATATTTATGATATGTATGCCCAGCTAAAAGTGCACTAAGGTGCACTGATGATTATAAGCATATTGGACTATACTAAGTTGTTATGGTTATGCCTAAGAGGTGTTCATGTGTAATGTGGCCAGTGTTTACTATGATGCACTACTGCTAATGTTGTCTATGCATAATGCGTTATGCTGAAAGGTGATCCTACCAGTAATTACTCGTTATCCTCACTAACTGTGATATATGTGATGTTTCTGACAGTGGCTCAATCGGCCTAAGTGATTTATGTAATCCCTGTGAAGATGATGAGTGCCATTGGCACCATGTAATATGTGATTGTGTTCTAATGTGTTTTTATGGATAATACAAAGGCTATTTATATATAACCTTGTGTGGAGTTTCTTTTGTGGTGTGCCTAGTGTGTCGCTGCTGTGTGAGTGTGTTGCGCAAACGCTTTACACATTGCCTCTGAGATAAGCCTGACTGCTCTGCAAGCTACCAAAGGGGCAGTGTATAACTCCCTTGTCTTCCTTGGTGGTTTCTGCCTGGTGTAGGTGCATGCGTTAGCCAACCAGAAATCCCATTTCTCACAGCACACCTAAAGGGTTTGGGGCAGCGCTTAATTTGTAAAAGAATAAGAGCTGGGGACCAAAACCCTGCTCTTACAGTGCTATTTGAACTCAGTACACCAAATACCAAAGGTGAGTGGCCTTGAATTCACCCCAGGGCTCTTTAATCCACTGCCAGACCCTGCTGGCCCTTTAACTCATCTTACCGTTCTCTCCTTTGTCCCTTTGAGTTAGTTTTCCCATCTTTCTTTCCCATTTATGTGTTTTACTCTCTTTTAATCGCCGTCAATACCTGATGAGGAAAAGGTGTGCCGTCATCAAAAATAAGTGGCATTGGGCCCCATAATCATCTGCTGGTGCAAATTCAGTACTGGTTTGATGTCCCTGAAGGACTGTACACCTCTGCCCATTAGGGGCTCTGAAAGCTTGTATTATTACCCTTTATCTATGTACTTAGAGGCTTATCTACAAGGGAGTGACTCCGCACCGCAAGCCATTTGGCTGTACTGCACTGAGTCAATTAAAAAACACAGGGATGCCTCATATTTACAATGATATGTTGCATCCCTGTGCTTTCCCCTACGCTGTTGGACAATTGGATACCATGTGCCACTGTAGGTACCCTTGCACCATACAAGGGTGTCTTCGTTTTAGGGGAGATTGTTTTTGTGCAGGAAGGGACACATTCATGCACAAAAACAATCACAAGAGGTGATTTCCTCTGTCTATGCATGCTTAAGAATGTAGCACACAGAATGAGGAAAAAAGAGGTAAAATGAAAACATTGCTCCTCGTTGCGCCTCCCTACGCCTTCCTTGGGGAGACGTAGCATTCTGACACATTCCCAGGTTTACAAAAGGTCACCAATCTGAGAATGTGGAGAAAGCCATTGGTGTTGCGTGGGAACTCCCACAGCAACACCCATGGCACGCCCCTTTTACACAAAGTGCTGCATGTAAAGGGGCCGTATTTACAAGGACATGAAAAGCCATGCAAGGTGACTTTACATGTCTTCGTAAATATCGGGCAGCGCAATGCGCCGCCAGTGCATCACCAAAAGTGACGTACCTGCAGCGCAAGGGACTTGTAAAGCCATCAGGATGTGACTTACTACTGTTTTTAAATCGCATTTACAAACTTGCAATCTGTATTTGTCAGCAAGCATTCCATCTTTAAAATTGAAAATCTGAATCATACTATTGAAACATGCCGACTCTGTTTTACTTTGTAAGTGACAGCACCCTTCTATCACTTTAGTCGCTCGGGTAGTCCTGGAGAATTCCTTCTGCCTGCTGCCCATGTGAACACTCTCATACTGTATCAAAAAGCCCACACTATGGGGCAGATTTAAAAGCCCCGTGCGCCACTTTTGCGCTGCCGTTGCGTCACTTTTGTGAAGCAGCGGTAGCGCAAAGCTGGCACCATGCTGCAACAGATTTACAACGTGACGCATTTAGGGAGATGCGTCACGTTGTAAAGCCCTGCGCCACATTAAACCAGAGTCAGGTTTAATGTATGCAGGGTGGGCGTTACGTTGGAAAAAGCCTCGGAAAAGTGACGCAGTGAAATCTACAAGATTTCACGCAGTCACTTTTCCGACGCTAGTGCGTCAAATCCTTACGCCTGCTTCAAGCAGGCGTAAGGCGTGACGCACCATGTTAGGGATAGGGCAGGTTGGAACAGTGCTGGAGTTGCGTCGCATTTGCGACGCAACTTCAGCACTGCGCCAACCTTACGCTGGCAGATGCGTCACACATCTGCTTGTCCTTGCGCCATGATGCACCGCATTGTAAATGCGGGGCATCTGTGGTGGCGCAAGGGCAAACTTGCATGACGCATCTTCCCTGGCGCATCCCTGCTAATTTGCAGGGATGCGCCAGGAAACGTAAATGTGCCCCTTTGAATGTAGCAAAACACTTCAGCTAATAATTCGAAGATTTTCCTACTCTTTTGGAAACATGCAGTCTGCCGATGCTTTGCTAAACTTGTTCCAGTAAGTGCGTTACATCATCCATTAGAACAACTTGAGAATGTATTAGCAAAGAGCTCCCAGCCTAATCATATAACCCTATATACACTTTACCAGGTCTTTAGGAAAATAACAAATGAGTTACCTAGCTGTGCTTTGTATCATCAGGGCATGATACAAACCATGTACCTGTCAACATTCATCGTTATCGTAAATATACCAAATTTAGCTTGTGTAATAAAGTTTTTATAAGCCGTGTGTCAAAGCCGAAGCATATATCATAAATGCCCTGCTCATTCTTTGAAGGCCACTAGATCATCGAAAGTTACTGCCTTGTTGAATGCGATTTAGAGGGCTCCTCCCTGGTCTGAAGATGCCTCTAGGGTTATAAATTAAATTGTAACAGGAACAGTCTGTTCACTGACATCTCTGCTAAAGGGCTAAGTTTTAAAACCATGGAACATTTCTATTTTTCAAGAAAACTTCTTTAAACAAGAATATTATTGTATTCTTACCAGAAAAATATTCGATTAAGTATAAAGCACTCTAGGCCAAATTGATGTTCAGTTGCTCCTTTAAACAATCCTGATTGGTTGTAAAAACTCCCACTCAGCGTGATACTGTTCTTTCATTTTAATGGCTTTCTGATTTCACTAACGATCTCTGTTGCTCAAACTGTATAAAGTGTAGAACTTAACAATAGAAAAGGGGACAAATACTGTTGATGCTTCTGGTAACTCCAGTTACCAACCCCAATGGAAATCACAAGTGGTGAGACATTATTAAACCCGGTATTTCAGGATGCATTAATGCAGAATAATTTACTAAGGATTAATGGACCAGATTCCAACGTGAAGTTTTGTCTTGAGTAAAAGATATTTTTATTACAAGTGATTTTGTAGAAATGGTTTATACAGACTTTGGTGAGTTAGCACTGACTTAATCGGGTTATTTCTTGCTAGTTATTTTGTCTCTACGGGAACACACTAAAAGAGTGGCCTAACTATTTAATTTCTAATTGTAATTTATGAATATTAGAATGGACTCTTAGCACTTCTGAGCTCACAAATACAAGATACAATATTGCATTTTCAAACATTTATTGTTGTGCAAATAAAATATGAACTGCAATTGTAAGAAAGATGAGACACATTATTGTAATAAGCTTTATTAGAATGGTGAAAAATGGAATCAATTTAATGATGGTCATTGTTCATAATGTTACCAAAGTTACTCCTAGCTATTGCTAGCCTCTATGCCAAAGAGAGAATATCAGGAGTACCCATCTGCCTGCTCTGTTGAAATGAACCAACCCCATACCTGAATAGTGTATGTCATGAAGCCAGGCTCAGTACATCTACGGGTGGCACCTTTGGGTATACAGCTACTTTACTTCTCAGGATTGAGGTTGGGGACAGCAGGACTGCATCTTACAGCAGTGTTCCTTGACACCTCTCGCTGACTTCAGAATGGACACAGTTTAACTAACAGATTTGTGTATTTATTAGTGTTGTAGGTGTTCAAATGTTTATCCCAATGAGCTGTGTAAATCTTTATTTTCCACCTGAAAAAATAGTTAATTTCTTCATTCTTGTTAGACCTGGCAAGCTTGGTGAGGTTTTGCCTGACTTTTTGCCTTCTGACCTCCTGTTTTGCTCACTTATGTTTTGCTGGCTTTAGGATTCTGGGCACTTTACCAATGCTAACCAGTGCTAAAGTGCATATGCTCTGTACTCAAAACCTGGTAACATTGGCTTATCCACAATTGGCGTATTTGATTTATTTCTAAGACCCTAGTAAAGTGCACTACAGGTGCCCAGGGCTTGTAAAATTAAATGCTACTAGTGGGCCTGCAGCACTGATTGTGCCACCCATTTAAGTAGCACTTTAAATGTGTCTCAGGCCTGAAACTGCAGAGCCTGCATGTGCAGTTTTAAACTGCCATTAAGACCTGTCAAATATATTTAACATGTTGTGGGTGAAAATAGGAAAAAGTGCTTTAGATAAAAGTGTATGGTTTTTTTCATAAAAATTACAACAGCAAGTGGTTTGTTGTGCTAAAGTCACCATCTTCCCAGCTTTCAGGAACATGCAGAAGAATTTTAAAAAACTGATGTTTTCCCAGGGTTTCTGCATTTTTCAAAGGTAGCCAATTTTTCCTTTTTTTGTGCTTTCAACCTACTTCCAGTTTGTGCTGGAAACCTGTATGAAATCCATGGGTGATCCAGAAAAATATATATAGTTCAGAAAAGTAGGCAAACTTCCAAATTCTGCAAGGGGTCATATGTCCCTCAAGTTTTCCCCAAATAGACTAAACATTGAAATAACTGCCCTTTTTGTAACAGTGTTTTCATGTGTAACTTTATGTTACAATGGCGGATTTACAAAAGCAATGTACCATTACGTTCACTAGACCCTTTTGGTTGCAGTGATTTATAGGGTTTGTAGGTTCTCCAAGACCCTGAAGTACCCAGAGTTAACAACTGAGCTGAACTACCCAATGTTTAGTTGTTCATTGTATCCTAAGTATAGACCAATTCATATGGTGAAATATGTAGACTGAAAAATAGGTATCAAGGCAGCCTTTGTATTTCTTAAATGGGCATAAGACATGGTGTTTAAGAGCAGTGGTTATTTGTATATCTCTGAATTTGTGGGTACAAGCATTTGATTTAGAAGCGGATTTTCAAAATGTCTTCTTTCTTACACACTGACTTACAAGAACAACTGTATTGAACTGGTAACAACAAATATCCTACTATTCTATGCTCCCATATGTCTTCTGATTAAAATGGTACCTCACCTGTGCAGGTAGGCCAAAAATTCAACATGAAAACATCACATTTATCTACTCAAAACTGGCCTGTTTTCTGCACAGTGGGAAGCAGTGGATTTTGGGCCCTAGCTCGTCTGGGATCTAAGTAAACTGTACATCTTTTAAAACTAGACACCTAAGGAAATCCAGGATGAGCTGACTTGAGTGGCTCTCATCAGGTTCCCAGGACAGCTCTCCCCTGCTGCTCGCAATACCAAGCATGTCCTCGGATCCGCTAGCAGGCTCTGATCATCAATCAATCAATCAATCAAAACATTTATAGAGCGCGCTACTCACCCGTGAGGGTCTCAAGGCGCCAAAAGGGGGGGGGGGGGGGGGTGCTGCTACTGCTCAAAAAGCCAGGTCTTGTGGAGTTTCCTGAAGGTGAGATGGTCCTAGGTTGTTCATAGGTGTGCGGGGAGGGAGTTCCATGTTTTGGCTGCCAGGTAGGAGAATGATCTTCCTCCGGCGGTGGTTCTGCGAATCCGTGGAACGGTGGCGAGGGCAAGGCTGGCGGAGCGGAGCTGGCGAGTGGGAGTGTAGAGCGAGAGGCGGTTGTTGAGGTATTCGGGCCTATGTCGTGGAGCGCTTTTGTGCTTGGGTGAGGAGCCTGAATGTGATCCTCTTGTTGATGGGGAGCCAGTGCAGTTTTGTCAGGTGGGCGGATATGTGGCTGTGGCGAGGGATGTCGAGGATGAGTCGTGCGGAGGCGTTCTGTATGCGTTGTAGTCGTTTCTGAAGTTTGGCGGTGGTTCCTGCGTATAGGGCATTTCCGTAGTCCAGTCGGCTGGTGACGAGGGCCTGGGTGACCGTCTTTCTGGTTTCGGTGGGGATCGACCGGAAGATCTTTCGGAGCATGCGCAGGGTGTTGAAACATGTTGACGAGACAGCGTTGACTTGCTTGGTCATCGTGAGGGAGGAGTCCAGGATGAATCCCAGGTTGCGTGCGTGGTCCGAGGGTGTCGGTGCGGAGCCCAGTGCTGAGGGCCACCAGGAGTCGTCCCAGGCAGCTGGGGATTGTCCGAGGATGAGGACCTCTGTCTTGTCTGAGTTCAGCTTCAGGCGGCTGAGCTTCATCCATTCTGCGACGTCTTTCATTCCTTCCTGTAGGTTGGTTTTGGCGGTGGCTGGGTCTTTGGTGAGGGAGAGTATCAGCTGGGTGTCGTTGGCGTAGGAGATGATGTTGATGTTGTGTTTGCGTGCGATGGCGGCGAGGGGGCTCATGTAGATTTTGAAGAGGGTAGGGCTGAGCGATGAACCTTGGGGTACGCCGCAGATGACCTTGGTGGCTTCTGAGCGGAAGGGAGGGAGGCGGACTCTCTGGGTTCTGTCTGAGAGGAACGAGGTGATCCAGTCCAGGGCCTTTCCTTGGATCCCAGTGTTGAAGAGGCGGGTTATTAGAGTGCAATGGCATATGGTATCGAAGGCTGCCGAGAGGTCCAGGAGGATGAGGGTGGTTGTTTCTCCATTGTCCATCAGGGTCCTGATGTCATCGGTGGCTGCGATGATGGCAGTCTCGGTGCTGTAGTTGGCTCGGAATCCGGACTGGGATGGGTCGAGTGAGTTGGTGTCGGCAGTGTTGGCTGGCGGGTTCTGGCTCAGCGATGAATGGAGCTGGTCTGTGGGGATTTTGCTCCAGCATCTGCGGGGGATTTGTTGCGTGCGGTGGTGGGATGTATTTTTTCTTTTAAGGTGAAGTGGATGCATCTGTGGTCGGTCCAGTGTAGTCCGGAGGAGTGGCTGAAGGATGCGTGGTTGCTGGCGGAGAAGATGGGGTCGAGCGTGTGGCCAGCGATGTGGGTGGGAGTGTTCACCAGTTGCATGAGTCCGAGGTTGGCGAGGTTGTCGAGCAGCGTGGTGGTGTTGTTGTCACTTTTTTTCTCCAGGTGGAAGTTCGGGTCCCTAAGGAGGATGTATTCTGGTGAGGCTAGGGCGTGCGGGCTGATGAAGTCGGCGATGGTTTCACTGAATTGTGTGTGTGGGCCCGGGGGTCTGTAGATGAGCGCTCCTCTAAGGGTGGTCTTGGGGTCGGTGTGGATCTGGAAGTGAAGGTGTTCGGCGGCGGAGAGTGTGTCTTCGGTGATGGTCGTGATGTTGATGGTGTTCCTGTAGATGATGGTGATTCCTCCTCCGGTTTGGTTGATGCGTTCCTTCCGGGTGATCTTGTAGCCGTCCGGGATGGCGATGTCGGGGGCCGAGGACGCGTTCATCCAGGTTTCCGTGAGGAAGGCGACGTCTGGTGCTGTTGTGTCGAGGAGGTCCCACAGTTCGACGGCGTGTTTGTGGACGGAGCGTGTGTTGAGGAGGATGCACTTGAGGTGGTTGTTGTTGTTGCGAGGTCCGGTGGGTGGTCTGCAGGTTCGGAGGCAGGTGTATTTGCAGGCTTGACAGGTGACGGGTCTGTGGGTTCGCTTCGGGGTGGCTCGGTAGCAGGCGGTTGTTCGTCCGGTGTTGAGTGCGTTGAGGGCGGCGGAGTCGTATCTCAGTCGGGTGCTCTGGGTGCGGCAGGGGCCAGGGGTTCTGGCGCTGGGCACGGTCCTGGCGCGGACTAGCGCAGACGGGCATGCCTTAGGCGTGCCATCGGCGCGCCAGCGGCACGGCCGCTGTGCGCGTCCACTGCGCTGCCGCTGCACGGCCTTCATATGAGGGGCTGTGGGAGGGAGGATCAGCTGGGAGGCGGTAAAGGGGTGGCGAATGGGGACAGCAGGGGGCGGGGTCGCAGGGACGCAGCAGCGGGAGAACGGTGGTACAGAGGGAGGCGGGGGAGGGGGCACAAGGGCAGCGATGAACGAGGCACACAGTAAACAGGGGCACAGAATGAAAATGGGGAGAGGGGGCACAGGGCACACAGGAAAACGAGGCAACAGAGATCAGGGGCACAGAATGAAAAACAGGGAGAGGGGGCACAGGGCACACAGGAAAACGGGGCAACAGAGATTAGGGGCACAGAATGAAAAACAGGGAGAGGGGGGACAGGGCACACAGGAAAACGAGGCAACAGAGGTCAGGGGCACAAAATGAAAAATGGGGAGAGGGGGTGCTGGAGCAGGATTTTCTGATGAAAATCTATTGGGTTTTTAAGCTCTGGTTTGTCTATTTGTCATAATTAAATTACTAATTAATAATCACTAATTATTTGTTTTGTGTATATGTTTAAACTTACCAACGTACTAATGAGAAGAAAACCGACACGAGGGAATGCTTTCGTATTGCTATTTAATAAATGTGCATGTTTTATTAAATAAACGTTGCTGAGTGCTGTTTATTTTAAAGCACGAAACGCTTTTGAACTAATGCTTTCCTGTGTTGCAAAAGCTAGATAATTACATACACATAAGGGTATTAGTGGGGTTAACACTGTTTAATCATTATGCTGTGGTAACGTTGTTTTTGTCTATTTTAATTAAGATGGTCCATTTTGGCCTAACCTAAAATGTCCGCCGTTTGCAGCCTGGCCTCGAGTGAAAGATTTGTGATGAGAGGGCCTTGCTGAATATGATTGAATCATCTGACCACAGTCTTCGCTTGGTTAAAACTTTCCGTGAGGACAGTAGCAGTGCTGGGCAAATCTCCAAGAACTAAGAAATGTTTGAGTAACCTTGGAGGACAAAGGAGCCATAAAGAATGAGCTGAATGGACTCTGAAGTCATCGTGTTTAGCACTGAGGAAATGTGGATGTTAAAGGATACAATTTTTTAGATCCTGTTCTGTCTTTTTATTTTTGTGATTTTTTTCCTGAGCGGAGATTTTTCCAAATGTAGCGATGCTACATCTTTTCCTGCTCGCTCTGCTCAGCGGTTCGGCGGACGTGTAGAACATTTAATGTTTCTTTAATATTGCAAGTTTCATTATAAATATTGTTAGCCTAGAGAGGGCGGGAGGCCACTTTGCCATTTCTTCCCAAACCTGCGTTGGTGAGGATCGATGCTGTGAGGACGGTGACTCGGGAGATTTCTACTGAGAGACTTGTCCTGATGACCCATTCTGACATTTAGCTAGAATAGGTAATTATGAGAAAATGATTTATTCTGATTAATTTCTTTTGACTAATTTTAGATAAAGAATCATAATTTTAAATATGGTGTTGGTGATTATTTCTTGTCGATTATTGAGTACTTTATTTGATTATTGTTGTATAGATTGTTTAGATTATGACAATTACAATAACTAGGTCTTATCGACCTCAGTGTAGATGTGGGGTGTTTAGGAGTTTTCTTTCCACAGGTTCAATGCTGGTGGAGTATTTGAGTGTATGTTAGTGAAATGGGCCCTAGTGTATGGTGAGTGTATGTGCGTGTAACTGTGAAATTACTCTATCCGTGGAAGTAGGGAGATTTTGTACACCCCAATCTGCATCAAGTTCCTGGTAGCAGAGTGAGGATGGTTATTGATGATTGTCTTGATCTGATTAGATTGCTTGTACATTAGCTTATTGATTATTGATTATTGATTGATGTTGGTATATGTACTAATACTATATGTTGGAGTCGTCATGTTGAGTTATATGTAGTGCTTCTGGAACTTGGGAGCTAGTAGCAGTTCCGTAGTAGGGCAGAGGGAAGTATATGCTGCTCTCGGGAAAGACGGGATTGTTGGTCCTGTATGTATGCAGGAAAACGAAAACGTGTGACAATCGAAGTTGCGCGTCACATTGTCTGGATTCGGAATCAGTGACATTGTTGTATGTTACTATTAGAGATATTTCTGGTATATAAGGAGAGCGTATGGTAGTGAAGGTTATCTGTGAAACTCTAGTTTTAAGTCCCAGGGATCCGTAAGGTTCGCCGTTAAAGCTTATTGCGGGAGAAGTAATAGGTATTCTCTGAGCTTGTTTGAGAAACTGGGTAGAAGTAAGCTGCTTGGTTAATGTGTGTTATAATTCTGTAGTGGAGCAGATTGTTCGCTGTTCTCGGGAAAAGCAGGATTCTGTGTGTATGTACTATATTTTCTTGTATGAATGTGCGTGAATGTTCATATATTTAGTTGATTGTAAGACTCTTTGGACAAGTCCTAGAGGAAACAATTAATGAATGTATGTTAGAAGGGCAGAGTAGAGGGATGTGCTACTGTGTCAACGGGATTCTTGTGAAATAGATTTTCTTTACTATTCTGTGGTTAGCGAAGCAGACAATGGAGATGTTTATATGTTGTAACTAATAGATTTTGTAGAAATTTGACACGGAGTCTACTGAGAAATTTTGTAAAGGAGGGGTAGACGAGTGACAAGAGACAGGAGACAGAAGCGACTGCAGCGACTGCTGACGTCAAACAGACCGCGCTCTGATTGGATATTAGATCAGAATAGTGCTCACGCTGAGATTGGTGTGTTGGTGTGAGCCGCGCAAGGATTGGTAGAGCTATTCTAGTGACGTAAACGTTCCAGGATTGGTGCGTTAGTGTGAGTCGCGCTGTTATTGGTTGAAAAAAAAAAGAAAAATCATATTGTGCAGTTGTATTACGGAAGGGATTAGAAAGTTTTGGTAAGCGTTAAAATGTATTACCAAGAAGAGAAAAAGAAAAAATCTTTGTTCAGAAAGATTAAAAATTGGTTCGACAAGGATAAAGATGTTAAAACGAGAGAGGGTGAATTGTTACCTCCATCGAAAACGCCTGCATCCTTCATGGCTGCGAGATATGGGTATCATACCTGTATATGGTTGGAAAATTGGGTTAGGTATACCAAGGAAGATGGAGTTTTAGCATTTCCAGAACATGGTTCATTTAATCTGGCCGTGTTGAAAAATTTACGGGAAAAGATGTTATGTCTTGACCCAAGACCAAGGCCGACACAGTTCGAGGCTTTAGTGGAATGGGAAGAGGAAGTGCATGAGCGAGAGAAACAGAGGTCTGGAGGCAACTATAGGTATATGTTCGGGAGGAGACATGGTCGTGAAACTCATCATGATCGAATGACGAGATGGCGAGATGCTAGTATGTCAGAGGGATTATATCCTATGAGAACAGTTGAAGAGGGAACAGAAAAGGTTCCTGAGGCAGAAGTGAGAAGATATGGAGTTAATGAATATGAAGATGAGGTTTTGAACGACATGATTTACAAAAGACCACCTCCATATAGACCGGAACCAGAAGAGAGTACACCAGTTGTTTCTCCGATAAGAGATACAGTGCGTATCATTGAGACAGAAAATGTGACACCTGAGTTAAGAAGTGGTAATCCTTTCAGGGAAAGAGAGAATAGAAGCAGTGGCGAAAATACGAGAGAATTAGCCAGAACTACATCGGAATTGACTGAAAAGATCAAAGAACTGACAAAGAATCTAGACGCTGTTACGGTACCCGTAACCATAGGTCCGGTTATGCCTGTTTTTGATAAGCAGAGGACGGGTGAGAATGGTTTGGTTATTCCATATGTTGGGAATCGATTGACAAGTTTGGCTGGTCCTTCAGGAGATTCAGGAAAAAGGGCAGGAACATTTAGACATGACACATGTAGTGAAGGATTAGAGGTACAGTCTAATTCAGGACTGGATGCTGGTGAAGCTAGTTGTTCAGGGATGCCAATTTTAGAACCGCAGAAGAAAGTGGTTCCAGTGAGAAAATCTACTGAAATAACAGCTGAAGATTTGAATGAATGGATGAAAGTTCTTCAAAAGAGGGATAAAGATTCACAAGCAATTGATGTTGCTAGGTTACGTGTAGAATTAGAAGAGCTTGTTGCAGGGACAGTTCCAACAGAAATTCTAAAAAATCATCATGATGGTGAATTATTGTTTATGTGTAAAAATATCACCTGGAGAGCGAGAAATACACATGACAGATTAAGAGCAATAGCAAATGAATATGGAGTTGACATTGATAAAGTGAAAGTTTTGCAAAAGTCATACAGGATGGATTTCACAGATAAAGATATTGAAAATTTGAATGGTACTGGTAGAACAGGACAGATTAAAGAGATGATCGCTTTATTGCGAAAATGGGGTGATGTTGAGAAGTGGAAGGATAGGTGGTACAAAAAGAGAGAAGAATCAGGGGATAGGACTTATTCAGCATTTCCTGTGAGAGAAAAGGAAAAACCAGTGGATACTTATCCTATGAGAGAAATACCTGGAGGAGGATATGTACATGTTCCATGGACCAGACAGGATATTTTATCATTTACGAATGATTTCCCTCGATTGAGAGAAAAGCCCGTCGAGTGGTATAGGCAGGTAGACAGGTTTGTGAAATTGTCAAAAGTGCTGTGGATTGACCTGAATAGTCTGTTTGATATAATTGTTCCAGCAGACTTGTGGGCTGAGTGTAAAATAGTTGTGAGTTGGCCTACTGAGGAATATCCAAGAGATCAGAGAACAGGAGCACCAGATCCAGAAGTAATGAGAAAATATGAGCAGGTGATTGTATACCTGAAAAATAAAGTACCTCCAAAAGAAACAGACTGGGTTAAAATAGATCGAACACATCAGGAAGCAAAAGAATCAGTTCATGCTTTTTACGAGAGGCTGATACTGGCATTTAAACAATTCAGTGGAGATGAACACCTGGGTGACAAGGATTTGAGTCATTTTGTATACAGATTTGTATATGGCCTGAGACCTGAGATTAGTGAAAGAATTCGTGAGCATACTGTGGATTGGCAGAGTAAGAAAATAGATGAGATTCTGAGACATGCAAAATACTTCAGTGATGAGATTGAAGCAAAACAGAGAAAGCTGAAAGAGAAAGCAATGTGGGCACAAGTGAAAGTTGCGGAAAGACAGGAAGCACAGTTGGTGGAACAGGCGAATAATGCAGGAAATAATGCAGGGAATAGACCTAGGTATGCAGGGAAAGGAAAGGGGAATCTTGAGGAAGCTAAAAAAAAGTTCCCATGTCACAACTGTGGCCAACTGGGACATTGGAGATCTGAGTGTACCAATCCACCATTAGTGAATAATGAGGGAAAATCCTTAAATCAACAGGTGCAGAACGAGGGGAATAATCAACAGCAGCAACAGCAGAAAGTTGTGAGACAGCAGAGTCAAGAGCCAAAACCGCCCTTGCCGCAGAATAGAGGATCACAAAAGTATAATCCGGATTCGGGATTCTACAATGATGAGCAGGTAAACAAACCAAGGCGTTCTAACCAGGTACAACAGTACTTGTTAAAGAATGAAGGGAGTGAATCTGAGGGTGATTATTGACGGTGCCGAAGAGAGGAGGAAGAGTGCATACTTGGTGCAACTCCAGAAATAGACCAGGCAGGACCATTTGTGGATGGAAAAATAAATGAAGAAGGTGTTACTTTTTTAGTAGACACAGGTGCGACAAGATCAACTGTCAGGTCAACAGATATTAGAAATCTTCCTCTCTCGGATGAAGCAATCCAAGTAGTTGGTGTAGCTAATACACAAATCAGAACACGTCTTACTGAACCAGTAAGAGTACAAATAGGGAAATTTTCAGACATGCACAGATTTATCGTCTGTGACACAAGTCCAGTGAACCTGTTAGGTAGGGATCTACTTTGTAAAATGAATTGTACAATTTTTTGTACACCAGATGGAATAGCTTTTGAAACACCAGATGAGGATGTTTTGTACCGAATGACTCTAGAAAATAGAGAGAGTGAGTTAATTGGTGCATATGCTGTGTTTGATCCGGAGGATTTGCCTCAAGAGCTGAGAGACACAGTGAAAAGGACAGTTTGGGATTTTACTGGAGAGGATGTGGGATTGATGAATAATGTAGATCCTGTGAAAATTTCAGTGAAAGAGGGAATTACTTATCCTAACATTCCTCAGTACAAAATGACACCAGAAATAATTGAGGGAATAACTCCTATAATTGAGAAAATGATTCAGCAGGGAGTTCTGAGAGAACTACTGAGTAGTCCGTGTAATTCACCGATAATAGGGCTAAAGAAGCCTAATGGGAAGTTCAGGATTGTACAGGATTTGAGAAAAGTTAATCAAATTGTGGTGGCATGTTGTCCTATTGTGCCAAATCCATCAGTGATTTTGTATCAGATTCCACATGATGCTGAGTGGTATACAGTGATTGATTTGTGTCATGCTTTCTTTTCAATTCCATTGCATCATGACAGCCAGCCGATTTTTGCATTTAGATTTGGCCAGCGTATTTTAGCATGGTGTCGTATCCCACAGGGGTATACAGAGAGTCCTTCAATATTCAATCAGTTATTGAAAAAGTCATTGGAGAGTTTGATCATGCCTGAAAACTCAGTATTAGTGCAGTATATTGATGACCTACTTGTGGCATCAAAGACACGTGAAGCTTGTGAAGTAGATACTATAGCTTTACTGAATCATCTGGCAGATGGAGGGTTAAAAGTATCTCCAGCCAAATTGCAATTCTGCAACAAAGAGGTGCATTATCTTGGACACAATATTGAGAAAGGTCTGAGAAAAGTGACTGATGGCAGGATCAAAATTATCAGGGAAATGAAGGCCCCAAAGACCCAGAGAGAGGTGAGAATGTTCCTGGGAATGGTGGGTTATTGTCGTCAGTGGATAATTAATTTTTCGCTGATAGCAAAGCCACTGATTAAGCTGACAAAAAGTGAGATGACAGACCCATTGGAACTAGATGGAGAACAAATGGCAGCATTTGAAGAGTTAAAAAGCAGAATGTGTGAAGCCCCTGCTTTGGGTATGCCAGACTATGAAAAGGAATTTGAATTGTACTGCAGTGAGAGAAATGGATGTGCACTTTCAGTGTTAATTCAGAAGCATGGATTACTGAGAAGGCCTATTGCGTACTTCTCATCGACACTTGACCCTGTAGCTGTGGGTTTACCAGGTTGTCTGAAATCTGTGGCTGCAACATGCAGAAGCCTAGAACAGAGTGAGGGAATCATAATGGGATATCCTGTAAGGGTATTCGTACCTCATAATATGGCAATTCTTTTGACAAGAAGCAGAACTCAGTACATGTCACATAGTCGGTTGACTAAATATGAGAAAGTCATTCTGGGAGCATCAAATGTGACACTTGAGAGATGTGTGAATGTGAATCCAGCGACATTGTTGCCGGATATTGAAAATGTGGGTGTGAAAACAGAAGATGATCACAATTGTTTGGATGTGCTTGATTACTGTACAAAACCGAGACCAGACATAAGGGATCTTCCCTTGCATGAGAGTGATCATGTGTTGTTTGTGGATGGATCATGCTTGAGGAATGATGAGGGTGTGCTATGTGCAGCATATGCAGTGTGTAAGGTTTCAGAAGTAATGGAAGCATCATCATTGAAAGGAGTGAAATCTGCGCAAGTTGCTGAATTAGTGGCATTGACAAAAGCTTGTGAAATTGGGAAAGATTTGAGAACGACTGTGATGACTGATAGTCAGTATGGATTTGGAGTTGTGCATGACTTTGGCCAACTTTGGCTACAAAGAGGTTTCTTGACGTCGAGTGGGACTCCAATAAAGAATGCTGAAGTGATTGGGAAATTACTTGAGGCGATACAGCTGCCTAAAGAATTAGCAGTTGTAAAATGTGCTGCTCATGGACAAGGAGATGATTTTGTGACAGTGGGCAACCGTTATGCAAATGACATTGCTCAATATTGCGCCAAGAATAACCAGTCCATTAATCGGGAACGAGAAGGTGAAATGTCTTTTTGTTCTGTGATGTTTACTAATGTCTTAGAGACGTGGGATGAAGTGAAACAGTTGCAGGATGAGGCAGAGGAGGAAGAAAAGAAAGATTGGATTAAGGCAGGTTGTGCCCCAAGAGAGACAGACCATGTTTGGGTCTATAGAGATGGCAGACCAGTAATGCCGAACTCCATGCTGTCAGCAATGGCAAGGATGTATCATGGCCAGGGACATTTGGGAAGGGATTCGATGATTAGGTCTTTTAAGCAAACCTGGTACAATGCAAAGTTCAGGACAATTGCAGAAAGTATCTGTCAAAGATGTTTGATTTGCCAGCAATTTAACACTGGGAAAAAGACAGTGGTGAGTCTGGGAACAATAGGCAGAGAAGGAGGTCCTTTTACAAGAATGCAGATTGATTTCATTGAAATGCCCCAAGTGAACAGACTGAGGTATGTACTAGTGGTAGTCTGTTTGTTTTCAAGATGGGTTGAGGCCTATTCGACTAGGAGAAATGATGGAGTAACAGTGGCGAAGTTACTGTTAAGAGAGTTGATTCCTAGGTACGGATTTCCGGTAACGATTGAGTCTGATAGAGGTGGACACTTCTATAATGAACTCATGAGTTTGATTTGTGAAGCATTGAGCATACAGCAGAAGCTACATTGTGCATAGAGACCAGAGGCTTCTGGTGTTGTTGAGCAGATAAATGGCACAATCAAGAACAGGATTGGTAAGATGTGTTTAGCCACTGGTATGAAATGGCCGGATGTCTTGCCTCTAGTGCTAATGACTATTAGATCTACTCCAGATAGAACTACTGGTTTAAGTCCGCATGAAATCATAATGGGACGTGCAATGCGACATGCATATGTACCTGTCAATAAGTTGATGACAATAGCTGATGACATGATTTTCGATTACTGTAAAGGCCTGGCTGACGCAGTTCATTCTGTGTTTCACCAGATTGGAGAAGAAGCTACCACACTTGAGAAGAAGCAAGCTCATGATCTGAGTCCAGGAGACTGGGTGAGGATTAAAGTTCACAGAAGAAGAAATTGCTTGGTTCCGAGGTGGGGAAGACCAAGACAAGTCATTCTAACTACGACGACTGCAGTGAAGTGTGCTGGTGTGAAAAACTGGGTGCATGCGAGTCCTACTCTGAGAGTTCCAAACCCAAAGGATGGGACTGGTAGAGAGTATTTTGAAGAGTCAGATTCCAGTGATGATGAAGACCCAGAACCAGTGAGAAAAAATCAAAGTTCAGGAAAAGAAGCAGAAAAGGCTTCAAGAGAACCATTGAGAATCTCAGAAAGGAAATCAGATTCTGAAAGAGAGCCTGAAGTTTCAAAAAGCAGTGGAGGAAAAAGAAAAGAAAAGAGTAGTTCCACAGAAATTACTCCTGAATCAGAAGAGGAGGAGATTGAAGAACCACTTGAGAATATATCTGAAGAAGTAGGGTCAGAAGAAGATAGAGAGGGACAGATTGCGGAAGACCCCCGAGGAGGTGTAGGGAACATTCTTGACAAGCTAGGTGAAGGGACAAGTAGACAGCAAGAAGATTGCGTGTCGGAGACCCGAGGAGGGAAAGAAGTAGGGAAGTCTCAAATAGTGGTGAAAAAGACTGTGGAGCGAAAGAAAACTGCTGAAGAACAAGAGGCATTTGAAACAGAATCGGATGAAAGTGAGAATGGAAAATCAGAGGGTCGAGTTCTGAGAAAGAGAACTTGGATTGGAGAAAGAAATAATACAGAAACAAGACCGAAAAAGGTCGTAAGAGGAGATTTTTGGCCTAACAACAGAGTAAAGAGGCTGAGATACAGACTGATAAGAGGGAATACATCGAAAGCTGAACAAGTGAATGAAGTGTCGAGTCAAAACGAAGTAAAAAGGAAGGAGCAAAAGGAGTCAAGAGAACCTGAGGAAATAAAGAGAATTAGAAGACCCAACCAAAAGTACAGATCACCGGAATGGTCTTATGTGGCAGTGTCTGAAGAAGGAGAAGAAGAAACAGTGAATCGAGATAATCCGGAGGGGATCTTGAGAAAAGTGGTTGAGGAAAAGGAAGAATCTGTTGGAATCTTAAAAGTTATCCTGACTGACATTGGAGAAGAGTCAGATGCACAGGATGTTGTTGATGATCTGATACAATTTGATGTTGCTGAAGAAGGAGGAGTGAAAAGTGATGAATATCCAAATTGAGTGAACTGAAGAAATCACTTGGAGAAAGTGAAAAGGAGAAAGTCTGAAATTCAGCTGTCTGAAGTAATCCAAAGTTTGAGAAATTACAGTAGTGGAGTAGTAGAGGCTAAGTCAAAAGACAAGGTCAAAGTAGTAAAATGGCTAACATAGAGAATAATCAAAGTAGATGTGCCTTCTTAAGAACATGGTGTAGAATGTGCTGCTGCTGTACTGGATTATTAATGCTACTATGGGGTGTTTTAGCTTTATTAGTTACATTTAGAGTTTCAATAGGTACATTTGAAATACATACTGAGAATGAGACAAATGTAGAAAAGAATTTGCTAAAAGTAGTTCCAACTAGAATTAGTAATACTTACATGCATAAAGATAGGTCAATTAATGATTTTTCTAGTAATGTTTTTTCAAAATTGCTATACGAATATGTGAAAACAATGGAAGTAAGGGATTGCTACATTTGTATGCAATTACCTGCATCCGTTTCAGAGGGTGTTACTTATCACCATTTACCAGCTACGTATGGAATTTCTTGTAGTGTATTAAGTAGTGTTTTTTATCTGTTAGGGAAAATAGATTATAAGATGTCTAACAAAGATAGTATTTTTGGGCACTTGCCAATGAACTAAGAGCTGAATCCAGCTAAAGAAGCTAACATTTTTGGTGAGATTTTTATTGAGAAAGAAGAATTAACATTAGATTACATTTTTAAGAATAATTTAACTTGTAGTTTGGAAGAAGAGGAGAAAGCTTTCCTGAACATGGTGGAGGAAAGGAGATTGAGTATGCATGAAAAGGCAGGGAAATATAAAGTGAGTGAGACAATCTGGGACATTGAGATGGGAAAAGAATTGAGAAATGGAGCTAGTCCAACTTTAGCTTTAGATGCACCACAGAGGGGTAAGCTGTGCATTACAAGAGGGAAATCCCAATATGATACATATTTTGTTGGGACTAGTGAATGTCATGATACATACTTCATTGCAACAGGATGGGGTTTCAGAGGTGGAGAAGATAACATTTTTCCAGGAGTGTATTATGTTTGTGGGAACAAGGCTTATTACAAGTTGCCTGACCATTGGTATGGCACGTGTTATGTGGGCCTGGTTTTTCCAAAGATCTTTCATATAGATAGAATAGAAGATGTAGAACATATTAATTTACTAATGCGCTTCAAGAGGGAAACTTGGTCTGAAATAGTGGGTGACATTTTTGGAGCTTTAATTCCAGCAGTGGGAATTTCTTTAAATGCTTATGGGATTCGGAAACTGTCAACAGTGGTGGATCGCTTATCGACAAATACCGCTGGAGGGTTTCTTTTGGTGAATACGGAACTAATTGCCGTACGTGCCATGTCTATGCAAAATAGACTTGCTCTTGATATTCTATTGGCTAAGGAGGGTGGAGTTTGTGGAATGCTGAAAGTTCAACATTGTTGCACTTACATTCCAGACGAAAGCAAAGACCTGAAGGTTTATATAAAAAATATTACTGATTTGCATGAAGAATTAGTACCACTTGAAGCTGAAAGTATCTGGACTAAATTAGCTAATAAGGTGATAGCTGTTAAGAGTTTTATTGCAAAAATAGGTAGTACTATTATAGGTAAGATATTGTTTCCTTTAACTTGTATAATTGTTGCTTTATTTATATTGAGATTGGTGTGTTTGTGTTGTAAAAACAGGGGAGGGAAAAAGAAATTAATTAAAAGAAATAATGAAAAGAGAAATAAAAGGTTGAAAAGAGAACCACAAGAAATTGAATTAGAAGAATTAAGGGAGAGTGTCTAC
Organism: Triturus cristatus; assembly: GCF_964204655.1. NCBI lineage: Eukaryota > Metazoa > Chordata > Amphibia > Caudata > Salamandridae > Triturus > Triturus cristatus. The sequence continues at coordinate 252,968,141 of NC_140594.1, forward strand.
TTAGAAACAAAGAGGGATGATGAAAGAGTGTCTGGTGTGTAGTGTTGTGTAAGGAGGAAAAAGACATTTCCAATTTCTCCTAAAATGGGACTAAATTTCACTACATTTTTTTTTTTTTTTGGGGTTATTTGGTGATAAAATCACCAAAGGGGGGATTGCTGGAGCAGGATTTTCTGATGAAAATCTATTGTGTTTTTAAGCTCTGGTTTGTCTATTTGTCAAAATTAAATTACTAATTAATAATCACTAATTATTTGTTTTGTGTATATGTTTAAACTTACCAACGTACTAATGAGAAGAAAATAGACACGAGGGAATGCTTTCGTATTGCTATTTAATAAATGTGCATGTTTTATTAAATAAACGTTGCTGAGTGCTGTTTATTTTAAAGCACGAAACGCTTTTGAACTAATGCTTTCCTGTGTTGCAAAAGCTAGATAATTACATACACATAAGGGTATTAGTGGGGTTAACACTGTTTAATCATTATGCTGTGGTAACGTTGTTTTTGTCTATTTTAATTAAGATGGTCCATTTTGGCCTAACCTAAAATGTCCGCCGTTTGCAGCCTGCCCTCGAGTGAAAGATTTGTGATGAGAGGGCCTTGCTGAATATGATTGAATCATCTGACCACAGTCTTCGCTTGGTTAAAACTTTCTGTGAGGACAGTAGCAGTGCTGGGCAAATCTCCAAGAACTAAGAAATGTTTGAGTAACCTTGGAGGACAAAGGAGCCATAAAGAATGAGCTGAATGGACTCTGAAGTCATCGTGTTTAGCACTGAGGAAATGTGGATGTTAAAGGATACCATTTTTTAGTTCCTGTTCTGTCTTTTTATTTTTGTGATTTTTTTCCTGAGCGGAGATTTTTCCAAATGTAGCGATGCTACATCCTTTCCTGCTCGCTCTGCTCAGCGGTTCGGCGGACGTGTAGAACATTTAATGTTTCTTTAATATTGCAAGTTTCATTATAAATATTGTTAGCCTAGAGAGGGTGGGAGGCCACTTTGCCATTTCTTCCCAAACCTGCGTTGGTGAGGATCGATGCTGTGAGGACGGTGACTCTGGAGATTTCTACTGAGAGACTTGTCCTGATGACCCATTCTGACATTTAGCTAGAATAGGTAATTATGAGAAAATGATTTATTCTGATTAATTTCTTTTGACTAATTTTAGATAAAGAATCATAATTTTAAATATGGTGTTGGTGATTATTTCTTGTCGATTATTGAGTACTTTATTTGATTATTGTTGTATAGATTGTTTAGATTATGACAATTACAATAACTAGGTCTTATCGACCTCAGTGTAGATGTGGGGTGTTTAGGAGTTTTCTTTCCACAGGTTCAATGCTGGTGGAGTATTTGAGTGTATGTTAGTGAAATGGGCCCTAGTGTATGGTGAGTGTATGTGCGTGCAACTGTGAAATTACTCTATCCGTGGAAGTAGGGAGATTTTGTACACCCCAATCTGCATCAGGGGCACAGGGCACACAGGAAAATGAGGCAACAGAGATCACGGGCACAGAATGAAAAACGGGCAGGACAACAGGAAACAACAGTGAGCAGGGTCACAGCGGACTTACTCTGGCGGCAGGCGGCAGCGAGGCACTAGCGGGGTAGCACCACAGGAGGACCGTGTGGCGGCTGGGGGGCGACCTACCTGCTGGCAGGGTCAAAGGTCGCTCCCTTCAGCGCTGCGCGGCCTTCATATGAGGGGCTGTGGGAGGGAGGAGCAGCTGGGAGGTGGGAATGGGGTGGCGAATGGGGACAGCGGGGGGCGGGGCAGCAGGGACGCAGCGGCGGGAGAACGGTGGTTCGGAGGGAGGCGGGGAGGGGGCACACGGGCAGCGATGAACGAGTCACACACAGTGAACAGGGGCACAGAATGATAACGGGGAGAGGGGGCACAGGGCACACAGGAAAATGAGGCAACAGAGATCAGGGGCACAGAATGAAAAACGGGGAGAGGGGGCACAGGGCACACAGGAAAATGAGGCAACAGAGATCAGGGGCACAGAATGAAAAACGGGCAGGACAACAGGAAACAACAGTGAGCAGGGTCACAGCGGACTTACTCTGGCGGCAGGCGGCAGCGAGGCACTAGCGGGGTAGCGCCACAGGAGGACCGTGGGGTGGCTGGGGGGCGACCTACCTGCTGGCAGGTTCAAAGGTCGCTTCCTTCAGCACTGCGCGGCCTTCATATGAGGGGCTGTGGGAGGGAGGAGCAGCTGGGAGGCGGGAATGGGGTGTCGAATGGGGACAGCGTGGGGCGGGGCCGCAGGGACGCAGCAGCGGGAGAACGGTGGTACGGAGGGAGGCGGGGGAGGGGGCACAAGGGCAGCGATGAACGAGGCACACACAGTGAACAGGGGCACATAATGAAAACGGGGAGAGAGGGCAAAGGGCACACAGGAAAACGAGGCAACAGAGATCAGGGGCACAGAATGAAAAACGGGGAGAGGGAGCACAGGGCACACAGGAAAACGAGGCAACAGAGATCAGGGGCACAGAATGAAAAACAGGGAGAGGGGGCACAGGGCACACAGGAAACGAGGCAACAGAGATCAGGGACACAGAATGAAAAACGGGCAGGACAACAGGAAACAACAGTGAGCAGGGTCACAGCGGACTTACTCTGGCAGCAGGCGGCAGCGAGGCACTAGCGGGGTAGCGCCACAGGAGGACTGTGTGGCGGCTGGGGGGCGACCTACCTGCTGGCAGGGTCAAAGATCATCCCACCTCCTTCATCAAGCTCCTCGCCACTCATTCTCTCTATAACACTCAACTTTCCTGCAGGTTTCCTTCAACTTGTATTTCCTTCTCAGACTTTCTCTAACTCTATCTCTCTTCACAGCTCTCCTTTTCAATCTGATTTGCTTCCTCAGACTCCGTTCTCTCCTCTAACTCATCTTTGTTTCCGTAGCTTCCCTTTATCTCTCTCTTTCCACAGGTCTCCTCTAACTAATTTTTATTCCTCAGATTTCCCTAACTCTCTCTCTACACAGGTCTCCTCTGACTCATTTTAGCTTTCCACAGACTCCCTTGACTATATTCCAACCTTGTTTTTCCCCTTCAAGTTCTCTACCTCCCTCTAACTCTTTTTTTCCCCCAGCGTTAGTTTCTCTCATTCTAACCACATTTTTCACCTGGATCGTTTTTTTCCTCTATTCCGTGTTCTTTTCCCCCTGAGCAAACCACCTTTTCCTGCTTTTTCCCATCCAACTATTCCTGCGCCAGCTTTGAACTTCTCACTGACCTCACCCAGTGCCCCGCCGCCTTCCTGAGTAACTAACTTAATGGAGGTTGCAGTGCAACTCCATTGAGCAGATCCCTGGGCCAGCTGTCCTATGCTGCTCGCTCCATCAAGCAGGTCCTCTGATCCCCTTGCCGGCTCCGATCATCCCACTTGTTCCTTCCACCTCTTTGCCACTTATTCTCCCCATCACCCTTATTTATCCCGTAGGTCATACTCAACAGACTTCCACTAACTCTCTCTCCCCACAGGTCTCTTTTTTAACCCACTTTGCTTCCTCAGATTCCCTTCTCTTCTCTAACTCCTTTTTGATTCTTCAGATTCCTTTTAACTCTCTCTCTCTCCACAGATCTCCTCTAACTCATTTTTATTTCCTCAGATTCCCTTTAACTCTCTCTCTCCACAGGTCTCCTCTAACTAATTTTTGCTTCCTCAGATTCCCTGTAACTCTATCTCTCCACAGGCATCCTCTTACTCATTTTTGCTTCCTCAGATTCCCTCAAACTCTCTCTATCCACAGGCCTCCTCTAAACTTGTTTTTGCTTTCTCAGATTCCCTCGCTGTCATTTAAACTCAATCTTTCTTTTCACAGATTCCCTTGTCTCCAATCCAACCTCGTTTTTCCCCTCTAACTTCTCTTGCTCTCTCTAAGTTGTTTTTTCCCTCAGTGTTTGGTTTTCTCCTCCCAACCACATTTTTCTCCTGATACATTTGTTTCTTCTAATCTATGCTCTTTTTCCCCCGAGTAAAACCACTTTTTCCCTCCCAGCTGTTTGCTCACCCACTTTCCACCTCCCTCTGACCTCGCCCAGCACCGTATCACCCTCCCAAGTAAACCATTTAATGAAGCACACAGCACAACCCCATTGAGCAGGTACGGGGCCAGCTCTCCCCTGCTACTTGCTCCACCATGCAGGTCCTTAGATCCCTTCATAGACTCTGATCATCCCACCTGCTCCTTTGAGCTTCTTGCCACTCGTTCTCCCTATAACCCTCCTTTTTCCTGCAGATATTCTTCAACTTATTTTTCTTTCACTGACTTCCTGTATCTGTCTCACCACAGGTCCCCTTTTTAACCCGCTTTGCTTCCACAGACTCCCATCTCTCCTCTACTTCGTTTTTGCTTCCTCAGATTCCTTTTAACTCTCTCTCCACATGTATCCTCTAACTCGTTTTTGCTCACTCAGATTCCCTTTATTTTTCCCTTTCCACAGGTCTCCTCTAAATTCTTGTTTTCTTCCCTCAAATGCTCAAACACAGCTGACTCTTCCACCCCCGTCATGGAACACCTCAACTTCCAGATCAAGCCAACAGCAAAACAGCAGTGAGAGGCACCATCACCTAAAGACCTCCTGGACCACACACTGCCTTATGCGACGCCGTAACCGACTTCATGACCATACTTGCCATTAACTCCAAAGACGTCCTCTCTCTGGGACCTCAACTTCCACCTGGAAAACCCCAATGACACTGACACAAACCATCAACTTGAGAGCATGGAAATCCGCAGCCTCTCCCAAATGGTCACAGATCCCACGCACATTGCTGGACACAGTCTTGTCCCCATATTCTCAGCCAGCGACAAAATCAGGCACAGTCATGCCACCAAAATCACCTGGTCCGACAACTCCATTGTCCACTTCTACATCACAACCACCCCTCCACACCCAAGGCCCCCCATCTCCCCCTGCAAGAGCTGGAGCAAAATAACAGAAGACCTGTGGACCAAATCCCTAAAAGTCTCCCCTCCTGACACCACCACCAATCTCAAAAAGGCAGCCGGAAACTTCAACACATGGATCAATACATATGCCGACAAAGTCGCACCCCTCAAAACAACCGAAACTAGCAGATCCTCCAAACATCACGGCTGGTTCACACCAGAGCTCAAATCCCTCAAATGCACCTGCAAGCAACTTGAAAGTATCTGGCACACCAGCAAAAAAATAATAAAAATCTGCAACAACCACAAACAAGCCCTCAACTGATACCACCACCATCTCAAAACTGCCAAAATAAACACCCTGGCATTCTGCATGGATGCCAAGTTAAACCACAACAAGGAACTATTCTGCATCATCAAAGAATATTCCAACCCAACAGCCACTGAGAAAACCATCACCTCCTCTTGTAGTGTAGTTCCTATTTCCCTTATAGGCTCTGCGCACTGGAATAATATACATTATAGTTTTTGCATAGGACTGAGGTCAGTATGCTCCTATAGAGTACATTAAACTTAATTACTTGTGTGTGCCAGCTAACTCAGAGGTCACTAGAAACTTCTCAAATGAACAAGAAAGGATTCGTTTCTGACAACCTCATAAACATGACAACTTTGTTTCCCTTAGAATCGGAACGCATCTCAGAATCGTGGAAACAATAGATAACAGTTTCACTCAGTCAATCGTGCATGCTTAGTTTCTTCAGAGTTACACAGAAATAGATAGACGGGCGTTTCAATAAAATGGTTTATTGAACAGTCTTGTTTCTCGTGCAAGAGATGTGAGCTGTTACAATCATTAGACAGTAAGCAAGATATAATACGCACAGCGTAAGCAGTAAGAAGAAATAATACTGCAATAGCATTGTCTTTTAGCTATGAAATATATTCATATATACATAAATAACACAGGCTAAAAAGTGAATACTCGTCTAATGCTTCTAAATAATTCTACCCCAGTGTACCTAACCTAAGTGTAGTACAAGGTAAGAGTAGGTGCTGTTTTCAATAGTATGATATATACTAAGTTTATATGCCAAGAGTCCCTCTAGGTTCTTGTCAACTCCATACCTTAGAATGAGAGAGGTGGGAATCTCTTTCCGGGTCTCAAACGCTAACACCCCGCAAAGGGAGTCAGGACACTGGAAGCTGGATTTTCTGCGAGCATGGAAGACAGCGTCTGGTCAGTGCGTCAGATCGGGATATGGTCTCTCCGAACTTGCCGTGGCGAACCGTGCAGTCAAGTCATGCTGAGCCATGGTTTGCCATGGTAAGGGAATGCATATTTATACCTGGAAGGTGCTTAGGAATGACAATGATTCTTTATTTGTGTGATTAATAAAAACCAATACAAAAGGACAATCAATATAAAAGAGATAGTTAAAATAGAATAAGGTATATACAATTCTTAAAAACCACCATTTTGTGTTTTTGTTTTATAAAATGCAATTAGTATTAATCCTTTAGATGCGCCAAAGCAAACTTTCAATGGGGGACAGACTGCATGGGCCCCTCATCCAGATAGTTCCCATGCGGTGCCAAGGTTGACCTGCCCATAAGAGCTTGGCGGGCGTGATAGATGAACTTAGCAAAATTGGCCATATGCTTCACTGTGTCCAGCAAATATAACTGTTGAACAGCCTCATTTGCCGTCCGCGTGTCCAGTTGGAGGAGAATTGGCCTTAGATAGGTTCGACGGGAGGGCAACAGGGCGGGACAGCATAGCAAGATGTGAGCCAGTGATTCACGCTTGTAATAGCAGAGGCGGCACTCCATAATGGCTGGTCTTACTTTCACTGAAGGATACAGATATTTTAGGGGGAGCGAATGTAGTCTGGCTGCGAGAATCCTATGTAGGGCTTATCGCCCCACCGGCTGTGTGAAATGTGGGTTAAGGCAGTATGATGTGTGAAGGGAGCTTTGGGTCTCGTGAAAGCCTCTAGCTATCAGAGCTTCGATGTCCAATATACGAGAGCATGATCATACTTGTTTTTTTATTGATGTTTTAATGGTGGTATACTTAATTATATTGGGTCCCAATTCTCTATGGCTAGTTTCAACAGTTCTTTGGCTGAGGAAAGGCCAGTTGACCATGGGTTGCCAGGTTGTTGGAAAATTTTGTTTATAACAGTCTTCATTGAATTCTCTGGGGCCACAGTTATTAGATAAAAGTATTTTGCCAAACTCGCCAGTTCTTCCAAGGATTGTCGATTAAGGTTGAATTCCAGCCTAATTAAAGTATTCCTAGTGCATGCTGGAATACAAAATAACTTTTTGTAAGCTGCACAGTGGATCTTTTCAAGGGCATGTGCAAATTTGCCTGGAAACACCTGTATCGCATAATTGAGGGAAGGTAATGATTTTGCCCTCAGGACTCGTTGAATGGCCGTAGTTGTTGGACTTTCTAAAACGGCATGAAGTTTACAGATGGCATAGGTAACCATTTTTCCTTTCTGCTGGAGCTTATGGTGGTGGGCCTGTGAACAGCCAGTTTCACTGAACCAGATTCCGAGATAGTTGTACGTTTGTGTATTGTTCAATATTAGTGGGCCCAAACTCCATTTCATCAATTTCTTTTTCAGATGGCATCCAAAGAGCACTATCTTGGATTTCGATGGCTTTGCAAACACCTTGTTTTTAGCGTTATACTCTGAGAGTGCTGTTAAAGCTTTTTGGAGGCCGACTTTGGTGTGTTCCAAAAGGACCAAGTCATCTGCATATTGTATCATCTTGATGAATACAGGCCCCAGCTAGGCCCGCAGGACACAAGGGTTCGCTCTCCTGTAATGGAATCTATAAGGAAGTTGGCACGGAAACTGCAAAGTACAAAGACAGCATTTATTAACCCTTAAGGGTGGTCCTACAATCCACACAACACTCTTCAGTCTCGCATAGAGTAGCACAAAGAACTTTCGTACATGGTCCCCTTTTATACACAACAGAGGGGCTCATAAGTGGGTGGATACAACATGAGGCTGAAGAACATTACCATTTATGGTCATTTTCGATACTGGATCAATATGTGGGCGGAGCTAACACACTCCTTAAGCCCGCGAAAACATGGTCAAGCAAGGCTAACTGATAACAGATGTGGTCAAGTCTGGGCATGTGCCAGATGGACAAAGGAGCTATTTATAGACTGTTACTAGGCAGATTACAAGAGCAACTAACACAGAGGTTGGACTCTTCTCATGGGGAACACGTGGAAGCATAACAATACAAAAGGGAGTCCGAACTTCGGTCAACATAACAGAGAAAACATGATCTATAAGAGGGGAATTAATGTCTTTAGTAAATGCTTAATCACATCGTTGTTTCAATTTACAACAGACGACCCTTTCAGCATTTACTGAAGACATCCGGCTTGTTAGAATAATCATCATATATATCAATTATCATCATCTCTTCTACTTCCTTAGCTAAACGTTTCTGATAAGTGACATTGGCAATAGCTTTCTTATCGGGGATACAAAATGATACACATGATGAGCAGAGTAAAGGACCACACTGAATGCAGATACAGCATGAAAACAGAACCGCTACAATAATGCAGAGACCAGTTAGAACCTTCCATCCCCAGGCAGTAATTAACGCCCAAAACCATCCAGAAAAGGACCAAGTGCCGTTTTCTGTATGGATCTCAGCTGCAATTTTATGCAGTTTATTGATGGCATTATAAACTGATGGCGTATGATCAGGGATAAACACACAACAGCTACTTCCAATAATTTTACATGCTCCTCCTCTATCAGCTAGCATAACGTCTAATACCATACGATTCTGCAATGCAACAATTCTAGTAATCTGCAATTCCTCCGTAAGATTCCCAAGAGCAGCAGCAGTCTGATTTGTCACAGCTTCTACCACTCTTGTTAACCTTCGGATCTTCCTACTGTTCAGGGCAGCTCCAACAAAGAAAAACAGTCCTAAGTTAAAATCAATATACTGTTGCAGACTGGTATCAGTCTGATCTACATCATCAATTGATAAAGTACGTTTATACCTATTTACAGTCACATTACTCAATAATTTCAGATCCTTATGATAAGATGCGGGTGCTAGGAATACAGGAGGTAATAGAAATGATACATAGCATACCCCAGAGCACCCAGCTGGCAGACGGTAATAACCTTTATTTCCACACACAAAATACGTATTATGGGAGGCCAAGAAGGTACTATTGTTCAACCCATCAATATTCAAAACAGTAATGCAATCACTAACACCAACAGGAATAAAACCCACACTCTGGACACACAGGTCCGCTTGAGCTTGTGCTACTTGAATTACAAACTTGTCCTTTCCCACAGTGTCTCTTGTGTTCGTAAAGATGTAGGGAATGGATTCATTGTCTGGTCGGTACTCTTCCCACTCCCAAATTGTCCCATTCGCTTGTGGATACCCATTTTTGTCTTGATGGCATTCTTTATTGAGTCTAAAGAGCAATCGTCCCACTGTTGGTTTCCGAGTAGCAAAAAGCAAAGTATACCATGCTCTACAAGAGCCATTATGAGAGAAAGGAAGTGGTATAAATGGCGTTCCTCCTTTCTTCTGATGAGCTGGCATCATCCCACATATCCAACAGTTCGTAGCATTCGTAGCAACGTGGGTATGATGCAGCATCTGGATGAAAGTGTTATTCAAGTAAGACTGTCGATGCTTCAACTCTTGATACGGTAATGTATAAAAGTAGTGCTCCTCAGGCACCGGAGTTGTCAACACAAGAATCTTCCGAGCAGGAGTTACATCCTCCACGAACCATGTGGGTATCCCAACAATGGCTACTGTCAACATGAACCCTAATGCACAAAGGATTTTCTTTTTCTCCATGTCAAGGTAAAAATAAAACCCAATATCTTCCTGAAACTAAAAGTCTGTCAGAACTCTTCCCCTTGGGCAGCGGTTGATTTCTTCACCAGCGGGCCAAGACGGGTGTCGCTACACTAATGCAGGGCTGATCCCCCCCCCTTGCCTCATCGGCTCTCCGTTTCACTAACCCAAGGGCCGTTCTGACAGTATGTCCCGGTACTGGAAAACTCACTTCCTTGGTCGAAGATGATATCGCCTTCCTCCAGGAGTCGCGTGGTCCGGAAAGAGCTCCTCAGTGGCGTTTGGCTCCGCAGCACGGCCTGTCTCTGCAGCCAAGATTTCTCGTTGATCGGTCAGCACGGCAGGTTCCACCAATCCGGGCGGCACCTTCCTACAGTGCAGAGAGTGGATCCAATTCTTTCGGTTGGAGACTCGCACAGCCGTCCTCGTTGCGAGGAGGACCTGCTCAGGGCCCACCCATCTCGGTTCCAAGCTGTTCGTCCTGTCGAAAACTTTCACCATGACATGGTCACCAGGCCGGAGACCATGTCCTTCACCGGTAGACCGATCAAGGAGCGCCTCTCGGACCTGTTGATGAATAGAAACCAAGTTATCCGTTAACTGTGCCAGATAATCGCTCATCATTACACAAGGTACATCATACACAGCCTTAGGTCTTGGTGGACCCCAAATATTCATTGGGCGTCCGAAAACGATTTCATAAGGTGTAAGGCCAGTTCGAGAGTGTGGTACCGATCTAATTGACAATAACGCCAGTGGCAGAGCGTCTGGCCAAGTCAAAGACGTCGAAGTTTGAATCTTAGCGATCTTAAGCTTCAGTGTACCATTATACTTCTCGACTAGGCCTGCAGACTGAGGGTGAAACACGGCGTGGAACTTCTGAGTGATGCCTAGGCCCTTCAAGACATACTTTATAACATCCGCTACAAAGTGAGGGCCATTATCACTCCACAGAAGTCTACAGACGCCACATCGAGGGAAGAACTCTTTCAGCAGCAACTTCGCAGTAGTCATTGCAGTATTGTCTTTCGTAGGGTACGCTTCAACCCATTTGCTGAAAGCGCAGACCACTACTAGAACATACTTCAGATTATTACAGCGCTCAAGCTGGATGTAATCCATCTGCAAAACCTCGAAGGGCGCAGTAGGTGTCACAAATCCTCCTGCTGGAGTTCGAGTACCCTTTCCTGGGTTATACCTCAGGCAGATCATACAGGTCTGCACCACCCTCTTCGCTGTGCTAGCAATCTCTGGATGGTCCCAGACTTGGGTAAGCAATTTCACAATTGCGGAGGCTCCAACATGTGCTAGCCCATGTGCCATCTGAACCATAGGCTGTACAAAAGCCGTAGGCAATTTCCATTTATCCATCTGCTTATTTCTCCAGCAACCCTCATCATCCAATTCTCCCTCACTAGCCCATTGTTCCCGCTCTTTGTCAGAAGCGGTCCTTTGCATTTCTCGCACTTCCTCCTTCGCATCATGCCATCTTTCCACCTGTGACTTTACTACATACACGGCAGTAGTACCGGGCTGCATCGCAGTTTCCCGTGCTACTCGATCTGCCAACGCATTCCCTTCTCCAACTTTGTCAACTACTTTCCTATGGGCGCTACACTTAACGATAGCAATTTTCTTTGGGTATGTCAATGCGGTTAAAAGATTGTGAACTAACTCTCCATGCATTATCTGTACTCCATGTGACGTTAAAAACCCTCTCTCCTTCCAGAGTAGGCCGAAGTCATGCACTACTCCGAAGGCATAGCGGCTATCTGTATAAACATTCACACATAGTCCTGTACTGAGCTCACATGCTCGTGTTAATGCTATCAGTTCCGCTGCTTGAGCTGATTTCTGTGGTATGCGTGCTGTCTCCACTATCGTTTGCAATGTGGTAATCGCATACGCTGCTGAAGTCGTACCATCTGGTAGCTTCAGGCATGATCCATCCACCCACAGTTCTCCATCTACATCTGGAAAGGGCGTATCCTGGAGATCAATACGACCCTTTGTTTGTTCCTCAGTCACGAGAATACAATCATGCGCTTTCCGCGCCTCAGGCTGGGTCTCGGGGTATGGCAACAATGTTGCCGGGTTTAACGTTACACACCTTTTTAACGTAATATGAGGAGCCAAAAGCGTCAACTCATATCCCGTTAAACGGGCACTGGTCAAATGCTGCGTCTTTGTTTGATTAAGCAGGGCATCGACAGCATGGGGGACTAATACCAACAGCTTATGGGATAACACAATTCCCTCACTTTGGCGTATTGACACAGCTGTCGCCGCAACCGAGCGAAAACACCCCGGTAATGCTCGGGCGACAGGATCAAGTACAGCCGAAAAATATGCACAAGGGCGCTGCTTATCGCCGTGCATCTGCACTAAAACTGACAATGCACATCCATCTTTCTCATGCACATACAACGAAAAGGGTTTTGCATAATCAGGGGTCCCTAACACTGGTGCTGAACAAAGGGCCTGCCGTAGTTGCTAAAAAAAGCAGTATCACACTCATCTGACCAAGGGATTGGGGTAAGCGTGTCCTTTGTCAAAAGGGCTAACAATGGCTTAGCTATGTGTGAAAACCCCAATATCCACTGTCTACAAAAAGAAACAAGACCCAGAAATGCACGCACATCCTTCTGTGTGGACGGTCTCGGTGTATCCAGAATTACTTGGATACGATCCGGTGTGAGTGCACGTCCCTCCTTAGACAAAAGGTGACCCAAATAAGTTACCTTTGGTCTACAGAATTGCAATTTCTTCCTAGATACCTTATGATTGTGGGATGCTAAAAAGGAAAGTAAGGATAACGTACTTTTTTCACACAACTCCAGGGTGTCAGCCGCCAGCAAGATGTCATCAACATATTGAATAAGGGCGACCCCCTCGAGCAGTACAAAGGAATCCAATTGTCGTTTCAGAGCCTGACTGTAAATGCTAGGGCTTTCTGTATAGCCCTGGGGAATCCTACAGAAACGATAAGATCTATTATTCAATGTAAACCCAAAAAGATATCGGCTATCAGGGTGAATGGGAATGGAAAAGAAGGCATTCTTCAAATCAATCACTGAGAACATGGTCGCCGTAGGCGGGACCAAAGTAAGCAACGTTGTGATATCGGAAACCACTGGGTACTGAGGTATCACGATCTTGTTCACTTCTCTCAAATCAATTATAAACCGATAAACTCTGGCATCCGTATCCTTTTTCAGTATGGGAAGGATCGGACTGTTACAAATGTTGTAGGGGACTTCCTCCACTACCCCTACCGCCATCAAATCCTGCACTATCTGTATGAGAGCCTCCTCGCCCTCCTGGGAAATACGGTACTGTGGGAGGCGTGGTAACACCGCCCCCTCCTTGACGCTAATGTGGACCGGTGGAATCACCATTTGTCCCACATCAGTATCCGAAGTTGCCCACAAAGCACGAGGGAGGGTAGCTAACAGCGCATCCTCAGACATCGTACACATCCGTTCTGATCGGGGGTAATTGTCATTCAATATCACCCGTACACCAGCAGGGGAGCAACGGATCGTAGCCCTAAAATGCTTTAACATATCAAGGCCCATAATGTTGTCCGGTGTGTACGGGGCAAGCAGGAACGGACAGGGTGCAGAAAAAGAATCGACCTTAAACATGAGGGGCTGTGAAAGAGGGCTTCGGGAGAGTGTACCGTCAAACCCTACCGATGTGACCATTAAGCCGGATGGGGGAGCCCCCGGAACCAATTGCTTAGACAGTGCACTACGTGTCGCTCCTGTATCCACTAGGAACTGATCAGTAGAGCCCAAAACCTCAGCCGATACATAAGGGCCCTTCTGATCGACCGGCACCTCAACTGATTCTAACCCCCATCCAACGCATTCCTATGCATGCTGAGAGTCATGGTACCCCGACCGGTCAATCCCCGACGCTTGGTACTGATGCTGGCGATCAAAAACGTTTGATCTATCGCGGTGCTGTCCGGCAGAGTCAAAACGAGCCTGTTCGTTAGAATTCCCTCGAAAGTTCGAGAAACCCCCTCTACCTCGCGGGCCACCATAGGTGTGCCCCTGACGCGATGCATGCAACACCGGGCAGTCCCTAGCCCAATGACCCGATTGCTTACAATACGCACATTGGTTCCTATTTAAATCAGATCGGCCCGAGGGAGGACCATAAGATCCTCCCCTACCTCTATTACTACCCCGCCGGGGCGGGCCATAGACTTGTGCCAACATCACCTTTGTTTTCAGATCTTTCGATTTCTTTTCCTCCTGGCCCTTTGCTTCTTGCTCCTGACGCTCATAATACTGGGCGAAAGTCAGGAGGGCCGTCGGTGTAGCGGAGGACCAAGAACTCTCGCTCGCTTTTAAACGGGCCGCAACTGCCGGCAGCAGATTAGCCACATATTTATCCGCAAAAAGGTGGCGGCCCGTATCGTCAGTAAGCGACTGGCCACTAAAATCATGAAACGTCTCCTCAAAGCGCGTAAAGAAGTCCGCAACTGACTCGTCAGCTTTCTGTTTACATGCAGCTAACATATTCCAATCAATCTTTTTGGGGGGGATAATTGTCTTCAGCTTAGCCACAATAGCAGCGGGGAGATCTAAAATACTCTGGGGCGGTTTCTGCGCGGGCTTCCGTTCCCTATCCTCATCCTCAAGGTCAGACCACCGAGCCTTAAAGGCAACTACATCATCTACCTTTCGGACAGATCGCCACATATCCGGTGGTAGAATAAGGCCAAAGAACAAATCGATATCTGCTAAAGTCATAACGCAAGAATTCAAGGCCCCCTCGACTTCTTCGTAGAAGGCCGCTGGATTCTTGCGGGGGTCAGGCAGCGCATTCTTTAATGCCATCACATCAGCTCTATGCCACGGAGTATAAACCCAATTATACACAAAATATCCCTTAGCATCGGCGGAGGTAATGTCCGAGCTAGTCCCCGCTCCTTTAGGAGGAACATACAAAGGCGCCGCCTCGCGCATTGGCTTAGCATGCACTAGATCGCTCTTATCTGATTGAGAGGTGGATGAGTGGCCTTCTGCGATACACGAATCCGACTGCGTCTCCTCCCCTGCTCGTTGGCGCGCTTTTTCTCTATGGGCCAGCACCGCGTCCCGCAAGGCGAATAACCGCCGAGCCGTATCAGGAGCCTTAGAGGGAGAAAAAACACCATCATGCAATGCTTTAGCATCCGATGTCACTTCTTCAGGCTCAAAGACACTAGAATATTTCCGAAAAGCAGCAATCACTTCCTCAGCGAAATGACTCAAAAAATACAATCTCTCTCTATCCTGCCACGACCCCCAAGTATGGAACAATTCGTCCACGGACACCTTACCCTTAAGTGCACGGAAGGAAATTTGCCGAAGCTCAGCCATATGCTCAGCCGATAACATGGACCGCGTATCTACCTTACCCGGACCCGGGACAGAATCTTGCGGCCTCGGAGCAGATGCGCCAACATAAGGGGGCGGAGAGCGATCTAGTAAATAAAAATCATCATCAAAATTATTAAGGACAGGATAGAGTGGCTGCCGAACAGCATATTGACCCGAAACTTGTAGCCTACGCTCCTTCTCTTGCCTGTCCGTCTGCTCTCTGTCCTCCCGACGCTTCGCTTCCTGTGCTCGCACATGATCATTCTTCCGTTGTTCTTTATCAAACAGCGCTTTCTCACGCTTCTCTCGCTCACGCACCTCCTTCACCCACAACCGTACACACTCAAACATATCCTGACGAGCACGCCGCTTACACATACACTGTTCCACATACTCAATCTTACGTATATCAAACGATCCATACAAAGGCCATCGTAACTCAGGATCTTTTTTTGTATACTTCCTCCATACTGTGCTGTACATTATGGAAGAAAGACCATGCTTCACATACATATCCCTATTAGGAGTCCCCTCTGGGGGAGCTGGAGCAGATTCCTCGAGGTTCAACCGGTTCCCAAAACAGCAACACCACTTACGGAGTGCGCTGAAAGCAGGCATGCTCAGAAATAATGCAAAATATGCAGTATTATAGAAAAATGGCACTTAATCGTTGCGCTGTTCAAAGTTACACAGCTCCGGAGAAATCTCTCCACATTACCTGCCTATATGTGTTGCAACGCATATATTTTCACAAAGACAAATACAAAATATGACTAGTCATCACAAATCAAACTCAAATAGCCGGACCAGGCTTCAAAAACTCGGAGCAAGTACCGTACACCGGTTCTTACCAATCAAGAGTCCAGATTCCAACTGCCAAGCTCCACAATCGCCCAAACGGCTTTCACGGCAGGACCGACAGAAGAGGTCTCAGTCGGGGACCGGCGCCACCCAGACGGTCAGCTCGGAAGGGAAGGAAGAAAAACCTCGGGATGGCAGGGCTAAGACGCCGCGGGCAGTGATCACGTCCCCGGTCAAATTCCTCACCTTCGTCGCGACCAGTCCTTCGAGCATCCGAGTCGCCGATGAGCCCCACGTGACGGGCGCCAATTGATGAATACAGGCCCCAGCTAGGCCCGCAGGACACAAGGGTTCGCTCTCCTGTAATGGAATCTATAAGGAAGTTGGCACGGAAACTGCAAAGTACAAAGACAGCATTTATTAACCCTTAAGGGTGGTCCTACAATCCACACAACACTCTTCAGTATTGCATAGAGTAGCACAAAGAACTTTCGTACATGGTCCCCTTTTATACACAACAGAGGGGCTCATAAGTGGGTGGATACAACATGAGGCTGAAGAACATTACCATTTATGGTCATTTTCGATACTGAATCAATATGTGGGCGGAGCTAACACACTCCTTAAGCCCGCGAAAACATGGTCAAGCAAGGCTAACTGATAACAGATGTGGTCAAGTCTGGGCATGTGCCAGATGGACAAAGGAGCTATTTATAGACTGTTACTAGGCAGATTACAAGAGCAACTAACACAGAGGTTGGACTCTTCTCGTGGGGAACACGTGGAAGCATAACAATACAAAAGGGAGTCCGAACTTCGGTCAACATAACAGAGAAAACATGATCTATAAGAGGGGAATTAATGTCTTTAGTAAATGCTTAATCACATCGTTGTTTCAATTTACAACAATCTGGATCTCCCAATCCTAGGAGTCGCTAAAGTGGCTCCATGCAGAGCGCTACTCAAGTCTGCTGTATAAAAATTGAAGAGCAACGGGGCAAGGACACAGCCCTGCTTTAAACCGTGGTCTGTGATGATTTTAGCAGTAGCAGATTTACACAAGAGTTTAACTCTTACCCAAGTTTACGAATACAGGGATCTGATGGCCTGTAACAGTTTCGGGCAGATGTTCAACAGGCCAATTTCTTCCATAGGATGTTGCGATCTACCCCATCGAATGCTGCTGTGTAGTTGATGAAACAAGCAAAAAGCGTCTGATTATCGTTTGGTGTACTAAGTATGATAGGGCATGATGTTATCTAAGGTGAAAGCTCCTGATCGGAACCCTGTCTGGTAGAAAGGGAGCAGATCTTCCTTGCTGACCCAGTCTACTAGTTCCGTCAGGAGAGTGCTTGCTAAGCCTTACCTCAATGTCCAATAAGGCGATCATACGGTAGTTCCTGGGGTCAGTGCTTGGCCCTTTTTTGTAGATTGGATGTAGTAATGATCCTCTCCAGGAATCTGGGACAACCTTCAAAAGCCTACACTCAGCTCCATTATGGCATATTTTTTTTAAAATAATTCGTATTGCCTGTTTTTCTGAGGAAGTATGAACGGCCAGAAGATCCATGGATTCAGTTGTCACTTTGCTTGGTTGTTCCCCAAGCGTTGTTGTTCTTTCTATTTTTTTTGTCTTCGAGTCGTCAGTGTAGAGGGTTTTTACATGGGCTGTCCAAGTGCTTGCATCAAGTGGATTCTCTTTGTTAGAGGTCCCTTGGATTGCCTTATTTAAATATTTCCAGAATTATTGGGATTTGCTGGGTGCAAGCAGCTCGAATATCTTCAGCCATTTTGCCTCTGTAAGTTTGCGTTTTACCTGCCAGACCAGTGTTGAGTGCCTCTTGGCGACTAGTTTTAGTTCCTTTTTTGCAGACTCGTATCTAGTTGCTCGATAGGCCCTGCGTTTGAAATTCAGTTGTCTGGAGCATTTCTTAATTGCTGGTTGATATCCCAATTTATATGTGGAGTTAATGTAGGTTCTATGGATGTTGCTTCCCCGAAGCTGAAATGCTAAAGCGTAGGCGAGTGAGCCCCATTACCCTATACGACCCTTGTCATTAAGGCCTGTCTGCCAGCCTTTCCATGTTTGTTTCCATGAGGCAAACTTATGACTTGGGAGCGGCCCCCATTTGATTCTTCTAAGGAGTCTATATAACTCTTCTCCCTTTGTAGCTCCAATGCAGCAAAGAGTGTAACGTATTTTCCCAGTAATGGACAACTGTAAGGTTACAGCGGCATGGTCACTTTCGTTCCGGGGTTGGACTGCATAATTTAACATGTGTTTTTGTAGATTCTCACTTAGTAGAATATAATCTATTGTAGTCTGGTTGTTATAAGTGGGGGCTATCAATACTGTTGAGTTGACCTTTGTAGTTAAAGAGTGTGTCATTACCAGGTTATATGCCCGCATTAGGGCGTTGAATCTTCCGGTGCTCCCATTGGGGTGATTTTCGGGTGCGTTTAGCCCTATGTCGTGCATGTTAAAATCACCAAGCATGATGGAATCCATGCCTGCATACTGTAATAGCAGAGTTTCGATCTTGTTTAACAGCCGGTTGAGTTTATCTTTCGAACCTGGCCCATGACGGTTGAAATAGACATTGATTAAAAGTATTGATATTGGGCCGTCTATCGTGTTCAAGCCTTTCAAAGTGCCAGCCAAAGGCATGTCTGATGAATTCTTTATTACTGAAAAGTGAACTTTGAGTGCATGCTTGACATACATTGAAATGCCCCCTGACGGTCTCCCGAACATGTTGGTTTTAATTGCGGGTTTGAAATATTCAGCATAGTCCCCTATTGGTGTTGAAGAAATGTCCCATGTTGCCTGGGTGCAGATTATGTCTGATCCTGCAAGAAATGTAATTTCCCCTGGACTTTGCAAAACTTTATGTATCCCTGCAACGTTCCAGGTCATTATGTTGATCGTTTGATTGTTCTCAGTGGGGCTACTGTGCTGAACTTGGCCGAAGTTTAGGGCATAGATGGTCTTTGATGGTGTCGGTTGATTGCCAAATAAGGGTCTAATATTAGGAGCTAGAGCTTAAAGCCAGTGGGAGCCAGGACCAATCTTTGGTACTGTTCCACTTGGTTGAACAGGAGCAATTACCTCCATATACATGTTTGGTAATTTGAACTGAATTGTTGCTCTGCTGTATTGCCTGTATGCCACCTACAGAGGCATGTAAAATCGATCAGGTAGTTAGTAAAGTTGGGTGTTTGCTTTTCATCCATTTCTATTCAGATCTTGTTCTCCCTGTTGAGTGCATGGCACTTTATTTTTCAAAATCTCTGGATATTTAGTGACAGGTGGGGGCTTGACTTTTATGCCCCAGTTGTCCAGTTGCGTTTTGTATCCTCTCAAAATGTCCGCCATGATCAAATTGGAGAAAGTTATCTCAGTTGTTTCATTTAATTCGCTCGGCCCTGGACCGGAAAAAGCCACCGTCTCAATATCAGTTGTTTTGATGTTTTCTAAACCAGGAAAGGTGCTTAGGAATGCTAGCATTGACATAAAGTCGGGCAGAGGAAGACGTCATTGATGAACCCCTAAGGAATGGTAGTTCATGCATAATAGATGAGTTCTTGGAGAAATCAATAATCCTAGCTAGGGAAAGTCCCGATGGCTTAAGGGTCTGGTTTCTAAGAACTCGTTGTGACGTGGGATGGACGATGTAGGTGACCATGCCTGTATTTGGATAGCATGGCAACTGCCTAAATAAGGACTGGGATTCTATGTCTAAATAAGGGCAATGCGAATTGTGCCTATATGAGGACATGATTCAGGGAAACCTATGTACGGGTATCTAAATCGAAACACAACACTCCCAAGAGCTCTGAGACACCCTTACAGACTTTTTCTACACCAAAATCACCACCATCTATGAGAATTGCAACCCCTAGTAACAGAAGTCAACAGACTCTGCAACAACACCGACCCCCACAAAGGCTCACTAATCACATGGGAGCCTTTCTCTGGAAACACAACTGCCACCATCACGGGCTCCATCCACTCAGGAGCCCCCAAGAATCCTTGTCCCCCACCACATGTTCAACCTAGGAAAAAGCACTATCAGCAAGGAAATTACCATAATCATCAATGCATCCATCGCATCTGCCTCCTTCCCTCAAGGATTGAAGCATGCAGAAGTCAAACCGTTCCTCAAAAAACCTACGGTAAATGCCTCAAACTCAACACAGACAAAACAGAAATTTTAATCGTTGGGAACAGCAATTCAATTTGGGATGAGTCCTGGAGGCCATCGAAGCCTGACCCTTCACCCACACCAACAGAGCATGCAGGAAACACCAGAATAATACTCAACGGCAAGCTCTCAACGAGGAAGCAGAAAAACTCTGTCTCACCTACCTGCTTTCTCACCCTGCACTTGCTCAGAAAAATCTTCAACTGGCTCCCCATCATATTAATCGTCACCCTCGCCCTTATTGCCAGCTGCCTAGACTATGGCAACTCACTCTATGTAGGAATCACTGTTCAACTACTAAACAAACTCCAGACAATCCAGAATGAAAAAGCCAGTCTTATCCTTGCCCTCCCGAGGCGGACCAACACAATCCCCCACTTCAAAGCACTACCCTGGCTCCCTGTCAGCAAATGTTGCGAGTTAAAAATTGTTCACACATCTCTACAAAACCGTTCGCAACAAGGGTCCAGTCTATCTCAACCATAGGGTGAACTTCATCCACCCACCCACAAACTTCACTCCTCATCCTTCTTCCTGGCCCACACTCCCCACATCCACAGAAGCAGGAATGGCGGTCGCATCTTCTCACACTTGGCAGCCACATCCTGGAATTCCCCCCCCCCACCTCTGCACATTCCCACTCTTCAGGACTTCAAGAAGGAACTGAATACCTGGCTCTTCAACTAATTCATCTCAGAAGCAGCAGTCCCCCCAGCACCTGGATACACTCACGAGTGATAAGCGGTGTTTTACAAAGTCGTGTTGATTGATTGATTGATTGATTGAGGTTCTTTTACGCAGAATCTCTGGCACACCTCAAACTTTGACTTAAAAAACACATTTTCCTCACATTTCTGCGATGGAAAGGTTTGGAATCTGTTGGGAGCCACAAATTCCCTTCCACTCAGCATTCTCCCTAAGTCTCCTGATAAAAATGGTAACTCACTTGTGTGGCTAGGGCTAGTGCCTGCCACAGGAAACGTCCCAAAATGGAACACAGACTTGGGCCCTAACTCAAGCGGCACCTGGGATAACCTAGCAAAGCTGCCCATTTTTGTAATCTAGACAACTAGGTGTGTCCAGGGTGATGTGCCTTGTATGGATCCCATTATACTTTTACCCACAATGCCATGTAGTTCTCATACTTTGACTGAAATGACACGTGTCTTATATTTCTGTGATGGAAATTTCCGAAATCCACAGGGATCCACAAAATTCCTACTACCCAGCACTACCCCACTCGTGCAGTTAAACATGCTGCCACACTTGTGTGGCTGACCAAATAGTACATGTTACAACACAAACAATTATAACGCATGCCTTTACAATGCGGTTTTTACATCGCAACATCCATTACAATGCTTCATTTTACAACGCATGCCATCACAACGCATTTTTAGAAACTCCATTTACAATGCATACCATTACAATGCATACCATTAGAATGCATACCATTACAACGCATAATACTTTTAGGGCTACAGTAGGGTAAGTGTTGGATAGTGTAGGGGTAAAAATTACTATTCGTACTCCAGTGAGTGCAACAGTAGGGTAAGTGATGGATAAGGTAGGGGTAAAATGTACTATTCCCACTCAAGTGAGTGCAATAGTAGGGTAAGTGTTGAATAGTGTAGGGGTAAAAATTACTATTCCCCATTACTTACCTTATAATGCGTTGTAATGACATGCGTTGTAGTGGCATGCACTGTAATGGTATGCGTTGTAGTGACATGCATTGCAATGGCTGCGTTGTAATGGCATGCAATGTAAAGGCAGTTGCATTGTAATGACTGCGTTGTAAATGTAGTGCGTTGTAATGACTGCATTGTAATGGTTATTTCCCGGCTGGGCCTAGTGCCAGCAACAGAAGCGGGTCAAACCAAGGTCAATCAGAGCCCTTGTGTGGGGACCCTAATTTTCATGCCTCACTCCAACTGTTACTGAATTGAATTTCCCCTCACCACATTGTTTTGCAAGTGTAAATACCTTCATGTTTTACCAGAGAACATTTTTCTGGAAAAATCGGAGGACCAAGCACAATTTGAGCTGAGCCTATGATATACAATTAGGCACTCACACCATTTGCATACAATTTAAAAGCTATCATAGCATCCAGAATGAGGTTGAAGTTGAAAAGTAATGTCTGATTGCTGTAGCCTTTCAGAAGGGGAAACCCTGCAGATTCTGACATGGTCAATGCACATAAGCCATTTCTATCGACCTATAATGTAATTAGCATGAGGCCCAGGCATACTTTTCATTACAATATTGAAATTACATGTAAATCCCTCTTTTCTGTTTACCCTGTTATGACATTACACTGATGTAACATCACAAAATGTATGAATTTAGATGTATGATGCATGCGTTGTGCTAGCAACATTCAGAGATAGATTGATGTTGCTGGACTTGGCCCTTTCTGCTTGACCATCCCCAAACATTTTGCTTTCACCTTCCTGTTTTCTGAACGTGTTTTTGTTGGCTTTTAAGACTCTGTGCACTTTACCACAGCTAACCAGTACTAAAGTGCTTGTGCTTTCTCATTTAAAACATGGTAAAATTGACATACACCCAATTTGCACATTTAATTTACTTGTACGTCCCTAGTAAAGTGGTGCTGCGTGTTCCCAGGGCCTGTAAATGAAATGCTACTAGTGGCCCAGTAGAACCTATTGTTCAGCCCACTTTTTCTAGCCTTTTTAATCATGTCTCAGGTCTACCATTGCAGTCTGTGTGTGCAGTTTTACACTGATATTTTGACCTAGCAAAATAAACCTCTTGTCAGGCACAAACCTTCCTTTTTAATACATAAAGGTCATCCCTAGAGTAGGCCATAAACAGCCCTGAGGGCCAGGTGCACTGTACTTAAAAAGTTGAACATGTACTTATAAATTTTACATGTTCTGTCCCATGGGATACCATTGGGTTACCTTATCACATTTACTAAGTCTTTGGGCCTTACTATGACTTTGGTAGTGTGGGAGCTGGGCTGAGAAGCTGCCGCCCGCTCCCACATTGCCAAAGCCAAAACAGACCGCCCACCAGATCATGACTTTTTAAGTCGCTGGAGGGCAGTTTTTTTGGTGTTCCCACAGCGGTACCTTTAAAATAGGCACCGCAATGGGAACTTCAAAGCATGTTCCTCAATGGACTGAAATGCACAATGTTGTGCATTTCATTCCTTGCAGGAACATGGGGGTGGATGCAGATGGGGTGCACACCATGTTCCACCCTGCATTCACTTCATGGCGCAGAGGCACCTGTAGGGAACCCTTTGTTTCATCACCACCACACTTTTCATGGCAGTCACACATAATAAGCATATTGCAGCCTCAAGACCGACACACCACGGTTGCGGTGGTTTCAGGGTGGCCCGACCACCCTGGTCATAATAGGGCAGTCGGAAGACTACCCGCTGTGCCCCTGCAAGTCTGACATTCCATGGACCATCCAACTGGTAATAAGCCCCTTCACTTCCAATTGGGAGGAGGTAGACAGGTCCAGTTTGGTGTCCACAGAATTACAATTTGAAGCCCTCATTAATAGTAAATTTTAATTTTAATGTCACAATTGTGAAAATGCCACTTTTAGAAAGTTGTCATTTTCTTGTCCCAACCACATGGTGCTTGAAGCCCATGCCTGGATCACCTAGGCTTGTTGTCGGTCTTTGTGCATTGCTCCCAGACAGTGAGACAGAGGAAAGCCAGGTGCTGGCAGGAAGGGCCACTCTGACTTAACGAGGGTGAGGAGCTGTCACCTACCACTATTGCAGATGACAAAAGCTCTGCCTGAGAACTCTCACAAAGGGTTTGTTACTAGTCTTTTGTGTCCCCAGACAAGTTGGGGCCAGCGCAGGGGGAAAGTGGATGCCTGACACCTAAGGAAGGTGGAAGCCTCTAGAAACATCTCCTACTTTTAATGTGGACACCAGGCATAACTACTGGACCTCAGACAGCAACTCTTCTGTACAAATTGGGACCTGTGGGAGACTCAGAAAAAGGAATATTTTGCTGCTTTGCTGCAAAAAGGACTGTTACTCTGCTGCCCTGCTGTGCTGTCCTGCTCTTTGGGTGAAAGGACTGGACCTGCATCTTGAAACCAGGACCACCAGAGTAACTCCAATGGCTAGGTTACCGGCCTTCTGATGAGAGACTCAGGGACAGAAGGCTCTGACCAGCTTGAGTTCAGTACCTAGACTCTGCTGGGTGTCCTAACCTCCCAATATATGCCACCTCAGTACTGGACCCTTAAAATTGAACATGAAGGTGCTCTGCCAGCTCAACTGTGGTGCCAGCATAATTGGTGCATCACCTTTCAAAAACTCCTGATCTGAGCTACTGCATGGCACAGTGCTTCACCACACTCTGCATTGGGACCCATATATCCTAGGCACAGGAGTTTGCATCACCACCCCCTTAACCTCTCAGGAACCACCACTGCACAATGCATCCTTGCTAGACCTGGCATCTTTGGCGTGGTTACCCCTGACTTTTTTGCCTCTACCTCCTGTATTTTTTGATGCTATGCTGGATTTCGTTTTTGCAGGTTTAGATGCTTTGGGCACTTTGCCACTGCTGACCAGTGTCAAAGTGCAAGTGCTCCCTTGGTAAATTGTTATATTGATTGGTTATCCATGATTGGTATATTTGTTTCACCTGTTAGCCCCTAGTAAAGTGCACTGGGTGTGCCAGGGCTGGTGATTCAAATGCTACTAGTGGGCTGCAGCACTGATTGTGCCACCCACAGGAGTAGCGCTAAAATGATGTCTTAGGCCTGCTTGCAGTGCCTATGTGCAGTCCAGGACTGCCATGTCGACCTGGCCAGTGCACCCACTGACGAGGCCTTATCCTTCCCTTTCTGTACATGTCAGGCATCCCTATGGTGGTCCTAGGTACCCCCCTGGGCTGGGTGCAGTGTATCTGAAAGGTAGGGCATGTACTGAGGTGTGTAACATGCCCTGGTAGTGAATTACAGCCCTTTTCGTTTTTCACTGCTGAGAGGCTATCTTGCCCATAGGATAGAATGGGGGAGGCTGTTTACATGCCTATCTTCCCATAAGGGCAAGATAGAAAATCCAAGTTTGGTATCTTTGTGTTCAGAATTTAATTAT
Organism: Triturus cristatus; assembly: GCF_964204655.1. Taxonomy (NCBI): domain Eukaryota; kingdom Metazoa; phylum Chordata; class Amphibia; order Caudata; family Salamandridae; genus Triturus; species Triturus cristatus. The sequence continues at coordinate 252,993,438 of NC_140594.1, forward strand.
ACATCTTTTTAGCAAGATGGTTTTTAAATTCACTGTGTGAGAATAGCACTTTTTAGAAAGTAGCTATTCTCCTGTTTAACCTTCATGTGTGCCTGTGTGCTGGTTGGCTGACTGGTGTCATGTGATGGGCTAGGTGGCTCCAGGAGCCTGGATGAGTCAGCAGCAGGGTGAATAGGGAGATCTGCTTTAGATGGGTGGGAGGAGTAGACCCTGGGTTTGAATAGGGCTGCCTCTGCCAGCACAATGCTGGCTCCACCCCCTGCTGGCCAGGCTGAGGACTCTGCCTCTGCTGGCACAAAGAAGGCTCCACCTCCTGCTGAGCGTCTAACGACCCTGCCCCTCACTCTGAAAGGAACCAGGTGCTCCAGAGCAGAGCACACCCAGGAACCAGTTTGAGCAGGGGAATCCCCCCACTGAAACACAGAGAGACAAAGACTTGGAGGGGTATAAGAAGCGGACCCCAGACACCTAAACTTTAGATCACTTTGGAACTAAGAAGAAACCTCTGCCAAGGAGAAAGCTGAAAAGAACTGAAGAGGAGAAGACTGCCTGCTTGCTGTTTTGCTTTGCTGCCAAGGAGAGGGGAAGGACTTTGCTGTGTCCCCTTCTTTTGATTCTGATCTCCAAGCGCCTGAGAAGAGCTGGTTCCCTGTTAAGAAGTCCCAGGAACAAAAGGACTTCACCACCAGCTCCCCTGGAACTCTGCTGCAGGAGTTCTGACCTGCCTTGGAGTGCTTGCCCAGTCTTGGGGGCTCAGGAGGTCGTTTTGCTGTGTTTGGGAGCTGGGAAGCAGAAGCGTGAAAAAGAGTAACTGGTACCCAACGCATCATCCGATTGCGTGTCGCAAGAACGAGAGTGCGAGGAGAATTTCATCGCGGCCTCATCGCAGCACCCGGAGTCCCCGCATCGCCGAGTGCGTCGAGCATCGTCCCGGTACGAGAAGATTCCTGACGCTGCGAGGGTCATCGCAGAACCAGTTTGCGGGCCGCACCACTGCCGGTGCGTGAAAGTATCCAGTCGCTGCGTGTGTCGACGCAGAGTCCCGTCCCGTGACGCATTGAGTGTTGCGGCGCCAGAAGTTAACACCGCGCCGCGCACCGCGATGCATCGAAGGTTGCAGCGCCAGAAGTCAGCGCTGCACCGCGCATCGCGCCGCATCGAAGATCGTCGCATCGTACCTGTGCGTGAAGCTTCCCCCTAAGAAACCTACGCAACGAAAGCCAAAGTCATCGCATCCTCCCCCTACAGATCGGAGCCGGCGCATCCACCTCTGCTGCGTGAAGCAGGGCTGCTGCAAAGCCTCCCCAAGATCTCAGGAGTATCGCATCGCCTTTGCCATCTTCCTTGTTATAGCTTTTGGGAACCTTATCGCAACTACTGGTACTGTTGGGCCCGAGAGTGTCGCATTTTGTGCATTGAGAGTCGCATTGTGCAGGACACTGACTTTTACATCCTGGAGTACTTTCTGCAAACTCTTGAATTATTTTTAAAGTAACCTTTTTAATTGTATGTTGGTTTTTCTATAGTATTTGGTCTTGTGAAGTTTTTAGTAAAGATACCTTATTTTTCTAAAACTGGTGTGGAGTAAATCTGTGGTGTTTTCACTGTGTTACTGTGAGTGTTGGTACAAATACTTTACACATTGCCTTTGATAGCCTAGACTGCTCAGGCCAAGCTACCTAGAGGGTGAGCAGGGGTTATCTTAACAGTGTATCCCCCTTTCCCTGACTAGAAGCAAGGGTCCCTACTTGGACAGTGGTACCTACCCTGCCAACTACATCACTAGTTTAAGTGCAGACCAATACGCAACCACATACTGTATTTTTTATTCTATTTTTGAGTAACTCTTCAAGAGCATCATGTCTCAGGTGGCAACAAGTGAGAGGGCAGAATTGGAGTTTTCCATTGAGGATCTGTATTCGTACAAGGTTGAGGAGCTCAAGCAATTCTGCAAAGACCTTGGTTGCCCTGTGAAAAGCGGAGCTAGAAAGGATGTGCTACAAAGAGTCTTGAAGGCCTGGTGGGAGGCCCAAGAGGAAGGTGGTGCAAATGAAGAGGATGGTTTTGTTTCCCAAGATCTGCCCGTGGGCAGAACAGTCTCAAGGGCTGACAGCTCCCATTCCAGTAGGGGGCTCACTCCAGAGGAGTTGGAGGAGAATCAAAGGGTGAGAAACCATGAAATGGAAATGATGAAAATGAAAATGAAGCAATTGGAAGTAGAGAAGGATAAGGCGGCGGAGAAGAGCAAGAATGCCCGTGCCTTGGAAGAGAAGAAATTGCTTCTGGCTCATGAAGTGAGCATGAGAGAACTGGACATCAAGGCCAAGCAGGTGGAGTCCGGTTCAAATGGTGGCAGCGCACAGCCAGTGCAGGGGGGTAAAGTATATATCCCCAAGGATTTAGTACAGAATTACAATAGGAGTGAAGATATCTATGCCTGGTTTACCTCGTATGAAATAGCGTTGAGAATGAATGGTGTCCCTGAACAGCATTGGGGGGCAGGCCTGTGGAAACATTTTGAGGCTTCTGGGAGGAGTGCTCTAGAGCCCTTAGAATTAGCAGGTACCATGACCTATCCCAATATGAAGGAGGCCCTATGTCTCAGGTATGGACTTACTCCAGAACAGTATAGACTGCAGTTTAGGAACTCCAGGAAGAAAGAGTCTGAGACTTGGATGGAGTGTGTGAATCTGTACTCGCGGGCACTGGAAGGTTGGATGAAGGGCAGCAAGGTAACTGATTATAAGGGGTTGTTACATATAGTTAGTTGGGAGCACTTGAGTAGTCTATGTGTTCCAGAGCTGCGCCAGCATCTTTTAGACAGCAAGCTGATGGACCCCATTGAGCTTGCTAAGGAGGCGGACCGCTGGACCAGTACCAGGGTCCACAGAGGAATTGTGGGTACCATTGCCAAAGGTGGGCAGGGTCCCCAGCAGAAGAGTGGGGGGGACAAGGGTAACCAAAAGGAGTTCTCACAAGGGCCCCAAAACAGTTCCCAGGGTAACCAGTCCCAGCCCCCCAAGTCAAAACCCAAACCAACCTGGTCCCCTAAGGGCAGGTCGGATAACAAGGGTCCCATTAAGTGTTATCACTGTCAGGAATTGGGTCACAAGTCTCCTGTGTGTCCCAAGAAATCCCAGGCACCCTCTGGTGCTCCAACACCGGGTATAGCTAGTGTAGCTTTTGGTGGGGATTTAATTTCTAGCGATTTGGAGGGATTAGCAGTTATGTCCCTTGTCTCTTTAGGAGACACAGAGATGGTCCAGGAAACCCCTGTCCCTGATAACACTAAGAAGTACAGGCAGTGGGTCACCATCAATGGGAAGAGGGTGGAGGCTCTCAGGGACACTGGAGCCAGTGTGACCACGGTCAGGTGTCAGTGGGTCCCTGAGGAGCTGATCATTCCCGATGTACTTCACCCTGTAGTGTCAGCTGACAACTCTGTGCGCCTTTGCAAGGTAGCACATGTTCCCTTTGAGTGGGGGGGGGGGGGTCTCAGGTCCTCTCAGAGTTGTTGTGAGTCCATCCATGCCAGTAGACTGTCTGCTAGGTAATGACCTGGAGAGTTCCCCATGGAAGGAGGTGGAACGCCAGGCTCATTTGGAGATGTTGGGTTTGCCTGAGTGGGTCTGTGTGACCACCCGGTCCATGGCAGCCAGACAGGGTTCTGAAGCAGACCTGGAGCCTGAAACAGTGGCCCAGGTCCCTTCCAGAAAGAGGAAGGGCAAGGGGCGTGGTGCGTCCACCCCCGCTGTTCCCACGATCCAGGAAGGAGCAGACCCTGCGGGGGATGCCCTGGAGCCTACAGGGGAACAGGTAGCTGAGCTGGGAGACATACCTGAGCTGACCCATTGGCAGCAAGAGGGTAGTCCCTCCAGAGAGGAGTTCTGCCGAGCGCAGAAGGCATGCCCTACTCTTGAAGGTCTGCGGCACCAGGCTGCAGACCAGGCAGCAGGTGCTGATCCGAAGAACTTCTTTCTCTACTGGGAGAATGACTTGTTGTACAGTGAGCCTAGGTTTGCTGAGCCCAGTGGATCACGTACCCTGGTGGTACCCGCAGTGTTCAGAGACTTCCTACTGGGTCTGTCTCACGACGTGCCTCTTGCAGGACATCTCGGGCAGGACAAGACCCGACAAAGGCTTGCCACCCACTTTTACTGGCCCGGGATGAAGACGGACGTCGCTTCCTTTTGTAAATCATGCCAGACTTGCCAGGCAAGTGGCAAGGCTGGAGGAAAATGCAAAGGCCCTCTCCAGCCTTTTCCAGTAGTGAGCACCCCTTTCGAGCGGGTGGGGATAGATATTATGGGGCCACTGGACCCCAGGACCGCCTTAGGCAACAGGTTCATCCTGGTCCTGGTGGATCATGCCACCCGGTACCTGGAGGCTATCCCTCTCAGGACAACCACAGCCCCGGTGGTGGGCCGTGCGTTGATGGGGATCTTTTCCCGTGTGGGTTTCCCCAGAGAGGTGGTATCTGACCGGGGTACCAACTTCATCTCCAGGTATATGAAGTCTCTGTGGGAGGAGTGTGGGGTAACTTATAAGTTCCCCACTCCTTACCACCCTCAAGGAAATGGGTTGGTTGAAAGGTTCAACCGGACCCTGAAGGGCATGATCATGGGGCTGACAGAGCCCATGAGACGGAAGTGGGACGTCTTTTTGCCATGCCTATTATTTGCCTACAGGGAGGTACCACAAAAGTCTCTAGGGTTCAGTCCCTTTGAGCTTTTGTACGGGCACCCTGTTAGAGGACCTCTCAGTCTGGTGAAGGAGGGTTGGGAGAAATCCCCTGGGAAAACCCCCCAGGATGTGTTCAGCTATATGCTGGCCATCCGCAACCAGACACAGCGCTTCCGGGCCCTCGCTCAGGCGAACCTGAAAGCCAGCCAGGATGGGATGAAGAGATGGTATGACCAGCATACCACTCTGGTGGAATTTCAACCTGGGCAGATGGTGTGGGTGATGGCGCCAGTGGAGCCTTGCGCGCTCCAAGACAAGTAGACTGGGCCATATGAGGTGGTGGAGCGCAAGAGTGAAGTGACCTACCTGGTCAACTTGCGGTCTCCAAGGAACCCCATGAGGGTCCTACATGTGAACCGCCTCAAACCCCATTTTGAGAGGTCTGAAATAACAATGCTACTTGCTACAGATGCAGGGATGGAGGAGGATAGCGATCCTCTTCCTGACCTCCTGGAAGCTAAGGAGCAAGACGGGTCAGTGGATGGAGTGGTCCTCTCGCCCACCCTGACCCCAGAACAGCAGAGGGACTGTCGCCATGTGTTGGGTCAGTTTGCATCTCTGTTCTCCCTGACCCCCGGTATCACCAACTGGTGTGTCCATGATGTGAAACACGGGAGATAGCATGCCTGTGAAACAGAAGTTTTACCGGGTGGCTGACAAGGTCAGCATCAAGAAGGAGGTTTCTAAGATGTTGGAACTAGGGGTAATTGAGCCCTCCAGCAGCCCCTGGGCTAGCCCAGTGGTACTTGTACCAAAAGCTGCTGCGCCAGGTGCCACTCCAGAACATAGGTTTTGTGTGGACTACCGTGGGCTCAATGCGGTCACGAAGACTGACGCACACCCCATCCCCAGAGCTGATGAGCTTGTGGATCGGTTGGGAGCTGCCAATTACCTCAGTACGTTTGATTTAACTTCTGGGTACTGGCAGATTGCCTTAACTGATGGGGCCAAGGAGAGGTCCGAGTTTTCAACGCCAGAGGGGCACTTCCAGTTCCGTGTCATGCCTTTTGGGTTGAAGAACGCCCCTGCCACATTCCAGAGACTGGTCAACCAGGTACTGTCCGGGCTGGAGCAATTCAGCGCCGCATATCTGGACGACATTGCTGTGTTCAGCTCCACTTGGGAAGAACACTTGCAACACCTCTGCGCAGTGTTGAAGGCTCTGCACAGTGCAGGCCTCACTATCAAGGCCAGTAAGTGCCAGATAGGGCAGGGTTCGGTGGTGTATTTGGGACACCAAGTAGGAAGCGGCCAGGTGGCGCCCCTACAAGCCAAGATAGATACAATCCGGGCCTGGGAACCCCCCAAGACCCAGACAGCGGTGAGAGCCTTCTTAGGACTCACCGGGTACTATCGCCGTTTTGTCAAGGGGTATGGCACCATTGTTGCTCCCTTGACAGAACTAACTTCCAAGAAGTTACCGAAGAGAGTGATTTGGACCAGTGCCTGCCAAGAAGCTTTTGATGCCCTGAAGGAGGCCATGTGTACAGCACCTGTACTCAAGGCGCCTGACTTCTCCAAGGAATTCATAGTGCAGACAGACGCTTCTGAGCATGGAGTGGGAGCGGTGCTCTCACAACTAAATGATGAGGACTTGGACCAACCTGTAGCTTTCATTAGTAGGAGGCTACTTCCCAGGGAACAGAGGTGGAGTGCGATTGAAAGGGAAGCTTTTGCTGTGGTCTGGGCACTGAAGAAGCTGAGACCCTACTTGTTTGGGACTCACTTCCGGGTCCAGACGGACCACAGGCCCCTTAGATGGTTGATGCAGATGAGGGGTGAGAATCCTAAGCTGTTGAGGTGGTCCATTTCCCTACAGGGGATGGACTTTACGGTGGAACACCGCCCCGGTACAGAACACACCAACGCTGATGGTCTGTCCAGGTTTTTCCGCCTTAGCGATGAGAACTCCCAAGAGGGTGGGTAGTTCTCCCCACTTTCAGCTGGAGGGGACACGTGTTAGACCTGGCATCTTTAGCGTGGTTACCCCTGACTTTTTTGCCTCTACCTCCTGTATTTTTTGATGCTATGCTGGATTTCGTTTTTGCTGGTTTAGATGCTTTGGGCACTTTGCCACTGCTGACCAGTGTCAAAGTGCAAGTGCTCCCTTGGTAAATTGTTATATTGATTGGTTATCCATGATTGGTATATTTGTTTCACCTGTTAGCCCCTAGTAAAGTGCACTGGGTGTGCCAGGGCTGGTGAATCAAATGCTACTAGTGGGCTGCAGCACTGATTGTGCCACCCACAGGAGTAGCGCTAAAATGATGTCTTAGGCCTGCTTGCAGTGCCTATGTGCAGTGCAGGACTGTCATGTCGACCTGGCCAGTGTATCCAATGACCAGGCCTTATCCTTCCCTTTCTGTACATGTCAGGCATCCCTATGGTGTCCCTAGGTACCCCCCTGGGCTGGGAGCAGTGTATCTGAAAGGTAGGGCATGTACTGAGGTGTGTAACATGCCCTGGTAGTGAATTACAGCCCTTTTCGTTTTTCACTGCTGAGAGGCTATCTTGCCCATAGGATAGAATGGGGGAGGCTGTTTACATGCCTATCTTCCCATAAGGGCAAGATAGAAAATCCAAGTTTGGTATCTTTGTGTTCAGAATTTAATTATACATCTTTTTAGCAAGATGGTTTTTAAATTCACTGTGTGAGAATAGCACTTTTTAGAAAGTAGCTATTCTCCTGTTTAACCTTCCTGTGTGCCTGTGTGCTGGTTGGCTGACTGGTGTCATGTGATGGGCTAGGTGGCTCCAGGAGCCTGGATGAGTCAGCAGCAGGGTGAATAGGGAGATCTGCTTTAGATGGGTGGGAGGAGTAGCCCCTGGGTTTGAATAGGGCTGCCTCTGCCAGCACAATGCTGGCTCCACCCCCTGCTGGCCAGGCTGAGGACTCTGCCTCTGCTGGCACAAAGAAGGCTCCACCTCCTGCTGAGCGTCTAACGACCCTGCCCCTCACTCTGATAGGAACCAGGTGCTCCAGGGCAGAGCACACCTAGGAACCAGTTTGAGCAGGGGAATCCCCCCACTGAAACACAGAGAGACAAAGACTTGGGGGGGTATAAGAAGAGGACCCCAGACACCTAAACTTTAGATCACTTTGGCACTAAGAAGAAACCTCTGCCAAGGAGAAAGCTGAAAAGAACTGAAGAGGAGAAGACTGCCTGCTTGCTGTTTTGCTTTGCAGCCAAGGATAGTGGAAGGACTTTGCTGTGTCCCCTTCTTTTGATTCTGATCTCCAAGGGCCTGAGAGGAGCTGGCTCCCTGTTAAGAAGTCCCAGGAACAAAAGGACTTCACCACCAGCTCCCCTGGAACTCTGCTGAAGGAGTTCTGACCTGCCTTGGAGTGCTTGCCCAGTCTTGGGGCCTCAGGAGGTCGTTTTGCTGTGTTTGGGAGCTGGGAAGCAGAAGCGTGAAAAAGAGTAACTGGTACCCAACGCATCATCCGATTGCGTGTCGCAAGAACGAGAGTGCGAGGAGAATTTCATCGCGGCGTCATCGCCGCACCCAGAGTCCCCGCATCGCCGAGTGCGTCGAGCATCGTCCCGGTGCGAGAAGATTCCTGACGCTGCGAGGGTCATCGCAGAACCAGTTTGCGGGCCGCACCACTGCCGGTGCGTGAAAGTATCCAGTCGCTGCGTGTGTCGACGCAGAGTCCCGTCCCGTGATGCATCGAGGGTTGCGGCGCCAGAAGTTAACGCCGTGCCGCGCACCGCGACGCATCGAAGGTTGCAGCGCCAGAAGTCAGCGCTGCGCCGCGCATCGCGCCGCATCGAAGATCGTCGCATCTTACCTGTGCGTGAAGCTTCCCCCTAAGAAACCTACGCAACGAAAGCCAAAGTCATCGCATCCTCCCCCTACAGATCGGAGCCGGCGCATCCACCTCTGCTGCGTGAAGCAGGGCTGCTGCAAAGCCTCCCCAAGATCTCAGGAGTATCGCATCGCCTTTGCCATCTTCCTTGTTATAGCTTTTGGGAACCTTATCGCAGTTGGGCCCGAGAGTGTCTCATTTTGTGCATTGAGAGTCGCATTGTGCAGGACACTGACTTTTACATCCTGGAGTACTTTCTGCAAACTCTTGAATTATCTTTAAAGTAACCTTTTTAATTGTATGTTGGTTTTTCTGTAGTATTTGCTCTTGTGAAGTTTTTAGTAAAGATACCTTATTTTTCTAAAACTGGTGTGGAGTAAATCTGTGGTGTTTTCACTGTGTTACTGTGAGTGTTGGTACAAATACTTTACACATTGCCTTTGATAGCCTAGACTGCTCAGGCCAAGCTACCTAGAGGGTGAGCAGGAGTTATGTTAACAGTGTATCCCCCTTTCCCTGACTAGAAGCAAGGGTCCCTACTTGGACAGTGGTACCTACCCTGCCAACTAGAGACCCCCAGATCTAACAATCCTCGACACATGCCTTTGCATTAGAGGACCCTTGTCAATGGCATCCTCGACAATGACGCAGGACTTTGCATCACAGCCTTGCAGCTCCTGGGAAATGCCACTGTGCAACCTATTCTCCACACGGGACTCCGTATCATTTTTGCAACCAGGATTTGAGGTTCTTTGTTCAGTGGGCATAGGTGGGTCCCTGTATCCGGTCCATGCACCTTTGCAGTCAGCCTGAACTTGTGACTTTGTCCCGGTCTGGCATGACTAGATAACCACAGTTGGTGCTTTGCGGTTTTTTACTTTATTTTGACTTTATTTTTTAAATTGCATATCTCTGGTTCTACTGATTGAATTTTAGTTGTTTTGGTCTTAGATTATTTATTAAATGTTACTCTATTTTTCTAAATTGGTGCGGAATTGTTCTTGTGTTGTATTTCACTTTATTACTGTTAGAAGTGCTCCATAAATACTTTATATATACCTCTAAGTTAAGTCTAACTACTTTTGTTCCAAGCTACCAAGGAGGTTAAACACAGGCTAATTTCGGCTTTGCTTGTGACTTCACCCTGACAAGGATTGTGGTTACTGCCTGAGTAGGCTTTCATGATCCCATAACCAGCCACACAATTACTCATAGATGTTTTCATCAGGGGAAAATACATAAAATGAAATTCATTATGAATGGATTTGTAGCCTAAAGACACTGGGCCCGATTCACAGAACTAACTTAAGTCAAAATCCTAAACTTACAACCATTTTGGTATTCACAGAAGGCACTTACTAATTTTGGTATTCACAGAAGGCACTTACTCATTTCGGTATTCACAGAAGTTAGGAGTCCTAACTTTAGGACTTCTGTGAATACCGAAAGTCTTAAAATTAGGATTTTTCTCAGTTTAGGAGTAGTAAAGTTAGGACTCCTATCTTTAGGACTCCTAAATGCCTTCTGTGAATACCGAAAGTCTTAAAATTAGGATTTTTCTCAGTTTAGTAGTAGAAAAGTTAGGACTCCTAACTGTAGGACTCCTAATTGCCTTTTGTGAATACCAAAAGTCTTAAAATTAGGATTTTTCTCAGTTTAGTAGTAGAAAAGTTAGGACTCCTAACTGTAGGACTCCTAAATGCCTTTTGTGAATACCAAAAGTCTTAAAATTAGGATTTTTCTCGGTTTAGTAGTAGTAACGTTAGGACTCCTAACTTTAGGACTCCTAAATGCCTTCTGTGAATAACGATAGTCTTAAAATTAGGATTTTTCTCAGTTTAGTAGTAGTAAAGTTAGGACTCCTAACTTTAGGACTCCTAAATGCCTTCTGTGAATACCGAAAGTCTTAAAATTAGGATTTTTCTCAGTTTAGTAGTAGTAAAGTTAGGACTCCTAACTTTAGGACTCCTAAACTGAGAAAAATCCTAATTTTAAGACTTTCGGTTTTCACAGAAGGCACAAATCACTAAACACAATAGAATAAATGTACACACAAATCTGTAAAATCAGTAAAAAATGACGTCAGGCCATGTCTATCAATTTTTTATTTCAGTGTTTTTTGGGACAGTCCTGGGTGGCCAACAACTTTTACTGTAGATTTTGCTGATTTCTTTTGTTTAACTTCCGATAATGTGCTAGAGCATGTGGCAGCCTATGTTGCTAATGGTCTCAAAGGGATTCCATGGATCCTGGATGACTCCCAGGTATTATGGCTGATGTTGCTTATTTTGAGTCTATATTTTATGCTACTGTTTTTGCAGCCTGATGCTAGTGTGCAGACCATGAGAATTATTTTTAGTTTTATTCAATTTTCACAATCTACTTTCTTTATCCCACCAAGTGGGTTCCATGGTGCTGTTCCCCCCCCCAAATACAATAGATAGAATTACTGATGGTTTTCTACATTTTGTGCTATTGTGTTGGTTATAAACATCCACGGTATTGGAAAAAAAAATAGCATTGAAAAAAATATTTTTCATATTTCTGCAATATCAACGTTTCATGATGGCTTTATTTTAACCTAAAGAATGAACCTAACTACTAGTTTGCACAATATGGTTATGTGTTGTGTCATATATTGCATTCCAAACAAGGCCAAGTCTCATGATGGGATTTCTTATTCCTCTTGCCTGCAGGGAAACAGGAATGAGCACAAAGAGAGCCTCAATATCAGCTACCTGACTCCAGGCTTCTATGCTAACCAAGAGGAAGTGAAGATTGTAACCAGGAAACTGATTCTAGCAAAGGATATGCCCTGTGAAATATCTGACAGCCTTGAATGAAGAACCGCACAGCTGAGTCTGGCCTCTTCAATTTTTTGGGAAAGTAGTCCAGCTCGTTATCTCTTCTGCACTCTCTTCTGGAAACAATGTTAACATGAAGCACTGATGAATCCAGTGTACCCTGTATCCAATATATCACCACCAAAATCAAAGCCAATTTCCCTCAGTGCTTCGATGAGCCCAGTCATGGCTGTGAATGGCGAGTCAGAAATTGGATTGACTCAGCAAACAGAAATGTGTAATTAGACGGAACAGAAATAAGAATTTGCTGCAACTGAGAGAGGAGGCAAGCAGGCTGCTGTGCTAGCTGCTTTGTCAGAAATGCTGTCTTTTTTATTAGACTGATTTGCATATGGCCATGTCTGAACTGGGGTGGTGGAGTGAGCTAAAGAATGATGATGGATTAAACCCTGGTCAGTTGACTGGGGGTGAGTGTTTGATTTGCTCAAGCGCTCCGTCCATCATCCCCTTTGGTATCGCTTTCTTTGCCCTAAGTTTGCAGGGTATGCCCAGACGTGGGTCCCTTGCTCACTTTGCCACTGGATTCAAGATAGCCTGGCTGATGAGGCTTATGAACCCGAAACCGGCCCCAGGATGCTTGTTTCTGGTCCAGGGAAGACATGGCTTGGCAGTTCGGGCTGGACTGTTCCCATGAGGCACAGGGTCAGACTGATTTGCATATGGTCATGTCTGAACTGGGGTGGTGGAGTGAGCTAAAGAATGATGATGGATTAAACCCAGATCAGTTGACTGGGGGTGAGTGTTTGATTTGCTCAAGCGCTCCGTCCATCATCTCCTTTGGTATCGCTTTGTCTTATTTACAAGCACATCCTCCTACAGGAAAAATAAGGTGATCTCCCCTAGGTTCTCCAAGTCACCCTCCAGGTTTACGAAGCATGGAGCTGAACTCTCCTCCGCCCCCAGACTGTTCCTCCAAAAAAAACAATTTCAGTGGTATTGGTGATAAAGATGAACCTGTTGTTGTCCAGAGCGCCCCTGGAGAACGGCAAACTCACTCTGTTGAAAGTTCTCCCGGCTCATTACATGCTGCCAACTTCTTTAAATCAAAGCAAACATGACACACAGCAGCAAAAATCTCTACCTGAGTCAGACGCCACACTAAGCAAACATATTCTGGAACTGCAATAAGTTCTCGATGTAGCATTATAAAAACAGACTTCAGTCCTTTGTTTGGAATGTTTTTACAGCTAAGCAGAATAAGGAACACATTGTAGACTGTGCAATTTGCCACATGTATGCGCATTAAGGGAGACCAGGAACGCCTTACCAGAGACCAATTTGAAAACATGCAGTGAATTGAGAATAGCACCTATGAAACTTAGGTCCTGCTAATATTGCATCAAAGCCAGAAGTGGTTGAAAAAGAAGATGATGATATGATATAAGTAGGAAGACTGCAGTTTACAAGGATAGCCAGTTTCAGAGGTCAGGACACCAGGCATTGATGCTAATAGCCCAACTTTAGCACAGGAACCTATGGCTGGCAGAGGGTAAATATGGTCTGCTCAAAATGTCCAAGCCCCATACCTCAACAGAGGTCATTTCAGAATAGACTATTAAAAAAAACAGAGTTTGGTGCTGGTGTCAGTCTAAAACTGTAGTTTGAAACCTGGGCCTACTTTTTCACTTGTCATTGTGCCACAGTTACAAAGGGATATGTTAGAATTGCTTGCTTGGGTTTGAATGGGGCCTAGCTTAGAGGTTCTCTGCAATGGTCTCTAAAAGGGCATGATAGATTAACCAAGATTAGCAGGAAAGCTGCTGGAGTGATTGCTTGCTGCTGAATTTTTTTCTCGCAAATATACCCATCACATTTGGTGTTTTCCTCGCTATCTTATCATGGACATGGCTCACTTTGAACAACATCATCAGCAATGTAACCTAATCTTCTTCTAGTACAAGGCCTTTAAGCCCAGATTTACATAGAACTTGTGGAACGGAGAGCAACAAGTAAAGTTGCAGTGCTGTGTTGCATGAAACGAGAGAGTAGAACAGCACCATATCTACTAAGACATGGCAGGACTCTCCTCCCTCCCTGTGCTGGCGAATTTGTGGCTGCCATGCACCAACACAGACAACTTTGTGCCATATAACAAGGGTGTCTGCATTTGAGATGCATACAAAAACTATGCTTTAAGGCATTTCCCTCTTTTTTTCTGTGCTTTACAATGCAGCACACATGCAAATTGGGAAAAGCTAGGAGGAATTAAAACATTTATCCTAAATTAGGTTGGCATCTAGATGGCGTAGAATTTTGGCATAAATTCCAGACTACTATTCGTTTTAGATAGGGATTTGCATTAAAACCATTGGCTGGTTGCATAGAAATTCCCATGCACCATCCACGGAATGCTCCCTTGACCCAAAGTTACACAAGGCACCACATTGTGCAGCTTTGTCTTATCTTGGGTCACAAGCCACCGCAAATCACAATTTACGTTTGATTGCAAATCTTACCACAACACTGTGTTGTGTTTGCTTAACAAAAGTAATGCAGACCTGAAGCAAAGTGTTTACAAATCTTGACTTTCTTTTTGAGAAGTGAGCGCATTATATTCCATCATGGCCTTGTATTGCATTGAGGGATCTGCAGACTGTCCAGTACAGTGTTTGCATATCCTGATACAACTAACTCAAGTTACACTTCTAAAGTTTTTACACCATGGATCCCGATCCTTATTATAAAAAAAAACATGTTGATGAGCAGATTGAATAAATCAGCCTGTGATCTATTTGCAATGCAAATCGTTCAGCCTCCACACTTCTGGCACAGGTTATCGGTAGTACCATCGGACACATATTATATTACACTCTTCTTTGTTAATCAAAGCTGCTGCATGTAACAGTGCACACACATATAAACTATATCACCTTTAGCTAACTGGCCCTCATTGAATATATCTGATAGCCTAACCCACAGCATCTGCAGTGAGTTTATTCTATCTCCTCCAATAATCATGGAAAAGAACATTGACGTCATGTTACAAAAGAGCTTAGCTTTGCATGCAGCCATGTAGTCTTTTGGAGAAGAATTTGGCCGAATCATGATTATTTTTGATGGTGGCAGTGTAACCCAAACTGTAAGAAAATCCTTTTCTAAACATCCGTGCATAAGCAAATTACCGACTTAAAGGTGAGTGGCAGCCAGGGTGTCCATTCTCCAATAGGATGTTCTCTAATGAGAAGCACATTAGAATCATCAACGAGGAGCAGGTCTTTAACTATGCAATGGTTCTATTCTTACCATATACTTGTGCGACATGCAGTTGATTTGTTTTCTTAAGCTGATCAAAGCAGGTATTGGTATTTCCTCTTTTTGTTACAAACCTGCTTCAAACAGACAAGCTAAACTGTGGAAAAACGCACGAATTGCCAATTGTTTATTTACGTCTTTCATATGGTACTACACAGATGTTACAGGCTTGCATGTTCGGTAAAATAAGTAGTGTAGAAACTTTTTTAAGCAATCAAGCTGACTGTTAATTTACAATGTCCTCAGAATTATCCTAAGGGGTCGTGTTTATCATTTCCATAAATGAAAAAATAAATGCTTGAGTTGAAGATCGGAATATCAAAGCAATAGAATTTTGAGGAACGATGACTAGGAATAAAGGCAAGATATGACAAAGAAGAACAGCGAATTCTTGAAATATTACGCTGCTGTTAACTCAGGGTTCCTATGAAAAACATAAAGTCAAATTTCAAGGACATCATTTAAACTAATTTTTGAGGCAAGTATCGCAATCGTTGATTCCAATTCTCCCCCTCTGCATCTGTGGTGTACAACAATATTTAAATGTTTCTTTTTGTACAGAAGACTGCAAGGTTTCTAAGAGAGAGTGAACGAGCTGACTGCATGCTGAAATTAAAATAGTCTCGGAAGCCTCTGCAGTTTCAATATTTGACAAATGCTTTAAATATTACCTTTTACTTTTCTACTTTACATTTCGAAGTACTTTGGTTCTTATATATACCTAAACAGTAAGAGTAGAAATATATGGTATTGTTACAGTTCATAGCAAATGTTTCTCTAGATTTATAGAAATGTCATATCTCTTCATCACTGGGATATTGTCATGGGATATCAGGAGCAGGAAACTGGGACCAAAATATTTAAACTAAAAAAATAGGTTGTAACATAAGTACAGCAAACTTTCATAATTATTTCAAACGTATCCCAACGTGTATATATTATATTTGTAGCAACTGTACAGTAGGACAAGTTTGATCTGATGCATTAAACAGGTTGAGTGGTTGTAAATGCCCATTCATTTGTTCTAGCCCTGCTTTACAGAGTCGGCCTAAGCTAGGTTAGGTCGAAATACATGTGGCACGCTTGTTGCTGATAGTAAATAAAAGAAGCATTGGCATAGCCAATAGGTCTGCCTATGGGACCTTATAACTGTTTAGCAATGCATCACATTTTCCTGGGTGCTGAGTAGGCCTGGGCTAAATTTCCGTTCCGCTCACGGAAATTGTGATAATTTGACATTTTCGCGTTCCGCGGAGAGCGCGAAAATGTAAAAATTTCCGCATTCCGCAGCTTAGCGATAATTTGTTTCTTGCTCGCGCTGTAAAATAATACATTCTCTCGCGCGCACGATCGCCTTACCTGAATCCCCGCGTTCGCCAACAAGTTTTCCCGATCCGGTCGCGTTCTCCACGAGATGTTGGATTGTTGTTAGCCATTTGCGCTGTCTCGCGACGATTCGCACCCGCAGTAACGTCATGCGTCGCGCGAACACCCCTAGTGTTGAGCCGCAAGGGATTGAAGAGATATACAAATCGTATGTTGCAAGCTAGAATTGAAATAACACACCACTGAACAACATTGTATTTACCGATTCTAGACAATGGTTGAAAGAGAAACATGTAGTAAGGTCTGTAGCGAGTGTTCTGTTTGACGCAGCCTTTCATTCATCCAAGGCGGAATAAGGGAGTACCGTGCACCAATCATTCAAGCTCGACCTAAAAAAAATCCAAGCAAGGAATGTGTGTGGGGCGGCTGTTCCCCCCAGGAGGGCCTTAGACAGTAGCTGAGTGAATGAAGACAGGATGGGCAGGCAGACATTAGGCAGCAATGTGTACCTGTTCACAGTACGCTTGCATCACATGGGTGGGTGTGTGTGGAGGGGTGCACTGCAAAAGGGGGTGGGGATGCCCAGGAGATCTTGGTACTGTATTAGTAGGGACATCTTAAAAAACAGGTTCGAAGTATACAAGGATAGATCATCCAAAGAAAGGTACGGTCCAGAGCAAAGGTGGTGTATTTTGGTTGCAGCGCACAGAGAGGAAGAGCGCACAGACAACATATGCATTATAAAGTGAGCAGTAATGTATGTGTATGAATACTGGGATGTGAACTGGCAATGGAAAATAGTAGAGAATAATGACCTGGGTCTATAAGGAGGTAAATGCACGAGGGGTGTACAGTCCACTAGGAGAGACATGGAGCAGTGAAGAGTTATTGCTTAGGGTGGGAACATGCAGATTGAGTGGGTACAGGGAAGTGTAAGGGAGGTAAGTTCATAGGCTGGGGGAAAGGTAATAGTCTGAAAGGTAGGGTAGCATAAGAAAAAGGGGATACTGCGCTGGGGAAGTGGATGTGCGATGCATGAGGAAGTGGATGTGAGGAGCATAAGGATGTGCATTTGTGGTCCACTCACATACACTGTTAGGAGCACTTATGGGATACAGTACTCACCCCTCCTTAGCAATATTTTAACTCTGAGCTCCAACTGACCTTAATAACACAGCCCACAACAAACTTTGATGGATGGTGAAGGGGGCGATTGGATGCAGAAATTATATAGTAAAATGGCTGTTGCCATCCCCTCCCTCTGTTCCCATGTTATTGGCTGTGTACTAATCCATGGTGTGAATAGCAAACACAATAAGATGATAGACGGAGTGCTGACACTTTTCAAACGCTCACCCCTAGCCACCGATCCAGGTTTAATCCATCATCGCTCTTCTGCTCATTAACCATCTCACTTTGGACCCAGCCATTTGCAAATCAGCCTTGATCCTGTTCCTCATGGGAACAGTCAAGCCCAAACTGGCAGGCCAGGTCCTCCCTGGACCGGAAACAAGCATCCTAGGACTGGATTCACCCCTTGTGAGCCAGGCTAGCTTGAATCCAGTGGCAAAGCCCCGGGATGCTTGTTTCATGTCAAGGGAAGACCTGGCTTGGCAGATCGGGCTGGACTGCAATATGGCTGGGTCTGAAATGAGGTGGCGAAGTGAGCTAAATAACAATGATGGATTTAACCCAGATCTAATAGTGACTGGGGGTGAGTGTTTGAAAAGTTTCAGCGCTCCATACATAACCCTATTGTGTTTGAAAGGTGTGAATAGCTCAGGCCCATTGCATTCAGGCACTTACAGTTTTTCGCATGGAAGCTCCAGTTCACCAGTAGGAAAGGAATTCTAGTGCGTGGAGCTACAGCAGTAGAGCATGCAAAAACAAGGCAGCAATGAATTATACTCAGTAACAGTGGAGCTTAAAAATATATTTTTTCTTTGTTTAAACATGGGACTATATTTCGGCTAGAGCAGTGGCAATAGAATCCCAGCAAGGATCACATTCAACAAATGATTAAAACTAATTCTACTTTTAAGAAGGTTCCACTAACCTGCTGCGGTCCTAAAACGCACAAAGAGGTCAGAATTCAAAACAGATGTTAACACATAGGCTCCATATACTCTGCTGCTTCTGGTCCTTCTGCAGAATATTGAACTCCCGGGGAAAGAATAATGCCCTAGCTGGCAGTCGTCTACCCCTGTTCTTCAGCCACACCCACCAACACTGGCCGTTTATGCATTCACAATATCCAGATGTGGTCGCCCATGCAAACAACACATAAGTAAGTTAGTAAGTAATATCTTTATTTGAATGATTACTTAAAACAATTGCAACAATAAAATATCATTATCAAAATTTCTCCATATTGTAAAACCATAGTTAAGTTTTAAGTTAAAACCTTTACATCAGTAACACAGTATTAGACACATTTTTGAGTTAAAAATCCTTAGTTGTGTACAAGCATTTGCAGTTCATTTTATCCAAAGCAACATTTTTGTGAAAAGGATTAGTTAAAATCAGAGGGTCTGGAACTGCAGTTCTATTGAGCAACTAGGTTGTTCAAAATGTGTGAACCCCGCCGTTTACAAGTTTTTCCTCCTAGGTAGCGCATTCTAGGACGGCAGGGTGTTAAGTGGGGCTTCCAGCAGCTAGAGTGAGCAAGGTGCAAAATCAGCAGTGGATGAGGTGACTCTCTTGGGTGCTGAGGCAGCAGTGGCTAAATCTTAGGTGTCTAATATGTTGGCCAAATTGGTCAGCTAAGTCCTGGCGTTTAACATTTTTTCCACTGTATCCATAAATTTGTCCAGACGGCAGCCTAGCTGGACATCTCCACCTTCGAAGCATGCTTTCACTGCCTGCCTGCATGTTCTTATCCCCTTATTCCTTAGGGCAGGTTTTAATATAAGTCTTCATTCCTTGTTTAGTCTTCCACATATACACAGTAAATGAAGCACGTCCTCTTTTGAATCTCTGCATAATCGACAGTGGGTTGTTATCTGTGGTCGTTTCCATGGGGGCAAGTGCAGCAATGATGGAAGGATGCTGAGCCACAGGTGAAGATATTTTTCCTTTGTTGCTTCCGTACAGCCTGCACTTAAATAAGGTTGAGGGGAAGCTCTGGAGTAGCTCTGTAAGACAAGCCAGCCATGTGCCCTTCTCTTTAGTGCAGCTTTATCCTCCACTAGGGACATCACTTTTACAGTTTTATATACAATTTCTTTAAAGCTTTTAGGACCTTGGTTTGTGCCTTTGTTAGAAATTGGATTTTTGGTCAGCTAAGAAATGTTCCAAAGTCGGGCAGAAACCACTACTATAGTCATGATAAGGGAGTTACACTTGTAAACTAACCCCTGCTCGACCCCTTGGTAGCTTGGCTTGAGCAGTCTTAGAGGCAGTGTGTAAAGCATTTGCACCTAACCAACAGTAATGGAGTGTAAGCACTACAAAAGGACACCACACCAGTTAAAAAAAATACCCCATATTTTTATATACTTAAGACAAGACCAAAAAGAATAAAAATCAACAATACAGTACTTCAAAATATGCTTGAAAAATATTTCCTTGAGGTTAATAGCTCTGTCCGGGGCTATCACGGCGTTGTAAGCAAACAAATCTAAACAGTTCTGGCTGACCGCAGCGTCGCGGGCCAGCTATGGTGTCAGGAAGACCTGCAAACAGTACTTTTTAGAAATGCAGGGCGTCGGCGACCTCTCATTTAGCTTCCGAAAGCACAGCGTCCACAGGCGTGTGTTCGGGAGGTCAGTGCAGGAGTCGTCAGGGCCCTTGAAGTCACACGCATTGCAGGTCGAGCACCCCTCTGTTGAAGTCAGAAGTGCTGGCGTCGGCAGGCGTCGGGTGCTGCGGTGCGAAGTGCAGTGGTGCGGCGTGCACTGCCCTCAGATCACGGTGCGAGCAGCGTCCCAGTGGTGACGTCAGATGGCGTCATCAGTGAGATCAGGGTCATGGTGCGAGGTGAAGGAGGTGCTCGTCGCAGTGCTGGCAGGTCACAGTGCAAGCAGCGGCGTCATTGTGGCTGAAGTGCTGTCATCAGCTGACGACCTGGAGTCGACAGTGCCAGCGTCGGTAGGCCAAGGCTGCGGTGCGGGATGAGGGCGGTGCTTCGTGTAACTTTCAAACCACGGTGCAAGCAGCAGCATAGATTTTGGCGTGGAGCGTCGTCGTCGGGGATACCAAGGCATCGTTGTGAAGCGAGGCGGTGCAGAGTGCAGTGCCCATAGGTCGCGGCGCGAGCAGCGGCTCAGTGGCAGCATCAGCAGGCATCGTCTGTGAGACCAGGGTCATGGTGCGGCATTGCGGCGGTGCCCTCAGTGGTGCCTTCAGGACACTGAATCAGCAGAGGCTTTGTAGACAGCGTCGGGTTGCTAATTCCTCTGTTGCAGCACAAAACACACAGTCCCCAGTGCTGAGGGCTGAAGAGCTTGAAGTCTTTGCTGTTCCTGAGACTTCTTGAACAGGGGGCAAGCCCTATGACAAGCCCTTCGAGAAACTCACAAAAGTAGATTGCAGAATGTTCAGTCCAGTCCTTTCACTGCCCAAGACAGAAGCAGCCACTGTAGGCCAACACAATAAAGCTCACAGCAAAGTGGTAGTTCCTCCTCACAGCTTCTCCAGCTAGTCTTCTTGGCAGTCTTCTTGATCCAAAAGAGTTCTCAAGTTCAGGGGTCTGGGCCCCAATATTTATATACCAAAATCCTTTGATCTCTTAGGCAGAGAGTGTCTGTGCTCAGCCAGAACCAGCTCTGCCTTCTCTGGTGTGACCTCCTGGCAGGAGGTGGAGACGGCATTGTCAGAGGCAGACCAAGCCCTTTGAGGTGCGAGGAAATCTCCTCCCCCTTCCCCAATTGCAGCCCAGGTCTATTCAGCTCTTTCCTGACCAACCTAGACTATCTGGAGTCACTCCTGCTCCCCAGCCTTCTGTCGTCCAAAACCCAGACAGTCAATCCACATTCCAGCAGAGGCACACGGGATGACTGAGCAAGAAAATACCTACTTTCTTAAAAGTGATATTTTGAAACACAGAATGTAAAAATCACCTTCACTAAAATATGCATCTTTAGATTCTGAGTTCAGGCACACTAAACTTTATTTTCCTACCTAGTTCCCACAGCCAGTTATGTTTATAAGATATTATAAACAAACTTCCCATTCTGTCCTATGGGGAACAGGTAGCCTTGCAATAGTGGAAAACGAAATTGGCACTAATTCACTATCAGGACATGCCACACACACCAGGGCATGTCCCTCCTTTCACATATACTGCACCCTGCCCACAGGGGTACCTTGGACCTACCTTAGGGGTGGCAGACATGTAAGAAAAGGGAAGGTTAGGGCATGGCAAGTGGGTACCTTGCCAAGTCGATATGGCAGTACCAGACTGCGCACAGGCTCTGCAATGGCAGGCCAGAGTCACATTTACAGGCTGTTTGGGTGGGTGGCACAATCCACTGCTGCAGCCCACCAACAGCGTTTGATCTACAGGCCCTGGCACATGCAGTGCACTTTACTAGGGACTGACACATAAATCATGGAAACACCAATCCATAACACATTGTACCACAGGAGCACTTGCACTTTACCACTGATCAGCAGTGAGAAAAGTGTGCAGAAACACTAAGTCAGCACAAACAGTGTCAAAACGGGAGGTCAGAAAGCAAAAACTCAGGGGAAACACGGCAAAGGATGCCAAGTCTAACAGCCTTTCTGACCCCACGCTGCAGAAAATGGAATCAAAGGGGCAGTAAAAGGAAGAATCTATCCCTCACCAGTGGCATGCATGGTGCCTGTCACCTTGTGCATGCCAATGCACAACGTGCATTCCTAGCATTGTGGCAGGTGGTGCTGTGAGCACCGCCCACCACAATGCTGGGAATGGGGGGTGCCACCACTACGGTGGCATCCTAATTGCATGTGCAGGACCGCCGCACCCCTGGCGGACGGTCTCGCATTCCTTTACGGTGGCCGGCGGACTTTGTCCGCCTGCCATTGTAATGGTCCCCTTAATGGCTTCTTACGTCTGACTCCTCATCTTCAGAACATTTTAAAAGAAGAATAGGTTTAAATGCTGGGCTTATTCCCCTTAAGCTTGATGCAGTAAGAAACACATCTTATTCTTATACCAGGGGTTCAAGAGCAATGTGGAAGTCCACTTGTGCTCATTCACAACCTTGATCAGATTAAAGTATTCAAAGCCTGTATCTTAGTTCAACCTCAGGTCTACACTGGAAACTAAAATCAGCTCCAGCAAAAATGTTCATGGCAGTTTCACTCTACAGGAGGCAGTGATTAGAATGGGGCTCTGGTGGCGTGGTTGGATCATAGGAGCCCACCCTGCTGTGAGAGGAGTCATCTGGCCTGCTGCCTACTGTAGAAATGCTACAGTGGCAGAATGACCAGCCCAGCTCAATTAATCCTGGTACAGGTAACTTGTCCTGTTTGTAAGGATATTGCTGCTTTCAGTTTCAAAAAGTTACTTACTGAACATTGCAGAAATCATAATTCTTATGGGGCTATTATAATGAAGGAAGAGGAGGCACCTGAAGAAATCTCTCCATATGAACACTTCCTCTTCTAGTTCAACATCTCAGATTTAAACATACCTCAAAAGAGACAGATGAAAAACTGGGCTGCATTGTGGTCACAAATATACTGTCCTTATCATTGACATACATGCTGTAACACAATTCTTTGCATTTCTTAGATTATCTATCATTCCTATTGTTTTCTCAGTTCAGAGGCGACTTTTCTGGAATTCATTTGCAGAAGCTTGCACATTGACATCAAGCAACCTACAAATCTCTTTCCCCTCTCATTACTATTCTCAGTCATCCATGGGAGGCAACCTGACACTCTTTCATATCAGAAGCAAAATGGAAAACTTTTGCCTGCTCAATAAATACCCCAGAGGCTCATCAAACAGGGGAGGGGGTAACCTCTTTTTCCAAGACTGAAGAAAGCATTCATGTAACAAGTCATTCCCCTTTCAGCTGTCGCTTGAGCCTAGTACCTCGAAGAAGAGATATCAATGTCTCAATTAAGGAACTGGGGCCACTGTACTGAAACCCATACTGGAGGAAATTAGAAAAGCAGGTGCAACAGGTAGAAAACAGACTCAATATCCTCCTGAGTTATGATGGTTTCCATATTTGCTCCTCTTGACATTTGTATTTTTTCAGCAAACAATGAGTAAACTGTAGTCTATACTACATTTCCAATCCAACCATTCCCACGTCAGTTCTTCAGCACTACATCCAAAGGAGGAAATATGGAACGAATGGAAAGGAACAGTATTTACTAACTTGCCTTGCAACATTTGCATTTCTATTTTTTACTCAATCACCCATGGCAACTGTTAGACCTGGCATCTTAGGCATGTTTTTCCCCTGTCTATTTTTCCTGCTGACCTCCAGTTTTGATTGTGTGATGCATTTTGTTTTTGCTGGTTTTAGAACCCTGGGCACTTTACCACTGCTGACCAGTGCTAAAGTGCAAGTGCTGCCCTTGTAAATTGTATCTGTTATTGGTTATCCATTTTTGGCATTACTGATTTACTGGTATGTCCCTAGTAAAGTGCACTGTGTGTGCCAGGGCCAATACATCAAATGCTGCTAGCTGGCCTGCAGCACTGATTGTGCCACCCATATGAGTAAACATGTCTCAGAACTGCGACTGCAGTGTCTGTGTTCGCAGTATTTAAACTGCCATGGTTTTTAAAAAACTTTATTTACCATTTTCATGTGCAATCACAACAATATTATACATGTACTCAATGTAGCAATATGGTAGGCGCATTTCAATAGACGATTATCAACGTAAGAAGCAAAACAAACACATTCAAATAGCGGCAGCTTGTACTTGGGTAATCTAGGTTCTAATCCCCTCTCCCATTCCTGATGGTCCCGGACATTTCAAAACACCATCTAGCAGATACCATTGGTTAGAATAGGCACAAGGGGTGGGCGCTAACCCACACCGGTGGGATCTAACCCGGCAGGCGGTTGTGGCGGTGTGGCAGATTCAGCCTCTAGCAGGTAGTTCTTCAAAGGGCTCCACATGTCCTTGGGACTGGATGTCTCGGGTAAGTTTGTTGCAAACAGATCACAATTTGTGTTATAATCAATGAGGCTAGTTAGCCAGGCCTTTGTAGTGGGAATGACTTTATTGCCCCCAGTGAAGTGCTATTTCCCTTTTGGCGACCAGTAACGCAATTTAAGTGAATCGGTGTTACTGCTTTGGGATGTTGCGTACATACCCTAATAGGACCACCTCGGGTGTGGGATGGAGGTCAAGGCGAGTCATCTGTGAAAGAATAGTGTAAACTGCTCTCCAATACCCTCCTATTTTTGCACAGTTCCAGGTCATGTGTGGAAAGTCTGCATGATGCGCCCCACATTTAGGGCACATGTGTGGCCGAGAAGGGGTCTATTGAGTTGAGCTTAGCAGGGGACATATATGCCCTCCGCAGATACTTAAAATGGATCTGTTTGTGCCGACTATTCAGGGAAACTTCTTTAGTCTGGATACAACAGAAGGACCCGTGTGAGTCCTCTATCGGGTATCCCAGGTCTTTTTCCCAGATTTCCCAGACTTTGGAATCCCTAGTGGGGATTAATGTCATGCAGGCTTTGTAAAACTTTGAAATTAAGTTGTCCTCCCCTGTGTTGGTGATCAACATTGTCAGTGGTACAAATGACCCTCGGCTCCAGTTGTGCTCTTAGTGCACTACGAAGCCTGCTAAGAATGAAGTGGTCCATACAGGATGCTTCACTAAACCTCCCGTCCTAAGAGCTATGAAAAAGGTGTCCACCAGGAGATAAATCTTCACTTGTGTCTAATGAGTATGTAATAAGTGTGCGCTGTACCAGCTAATATTCTGTGATGGGAAACCATGGGATGTTGACTATCGGCAGCGCAGTGGAGTATAACGTGTGACCATGGGTCACTCGTGCTAGTTTCTTCCAAGGCCAGCAAGTGGTCGGCATGGTCTGTATATACCGAGGGTCTCTGGGAAATCCCCTAGGCAAAACCATTTTGAGCGAAGCAGAATGCACCAGATCCACCTCTAGCTTGGAATAATGAATGTGTGTGTCGGGATGGTACCAGGAATGTGCAAAACTGCTCTGTGCAACTAAATAATAAGTCTGAATATTTGGGACCCCCAGTCCTCCCCGTTCATATGGCAGGGTTAGAGTGTCCAAACTAACCTATGCCCTTTTCCCGCCCCATACCAGTCTGATGAGATGTGAACGTAGCTTTCGAAAAAAGCTGTTTGGTAATGGGATGGGTATGTTCTGAAATAAATACAAAAACTGAGCACAACCATTTTAATTATTTTTACTCTCCCGGCTAGCCAGAGGGGGAGTTTTATCCAACGTTCAACTTGCTGCTCTAACGCATGCATGGCTAGCCATAGTTTAGCCGAACAATCTGCTTCAACTCTATATGAATTTGTATCACTAAATACTTAGTGGATTCATTGCACCACGTCAGTGGGAAGTCACACTCCCACCTGGCAGTGCCGGGAGTTAACAAAAATATTTCTGACTTACCCCAGTTTATACCTATCCCGAGTACCCACCAAATCGGATAACCTCGCTAATAAGAGGGTCCAAATTCTCCTGAGGGAATCGGACATATAATACCACATCGTCTGCATAAAGTGAGATCAGAAGAGGACCAGTTTTAAATTGAAACCCTCTGTGTAAATGCCGCCCTTGTAATTGCCTAACCAGGGGACCTAATGCTATAATAAAAAAGTAACGGAGCGAGTGGGCAACCCTGCCTAGTGCTGCAGGTAAGTTGTAACTGGGAGGAGAGCGGACCATTCGGCCTGAGTCGAGCAATTGGCGAGGTGTAGAGCAAGGTAGTGAGCTCAATGAAACCCTTCGGCATTCTCATCTTCCTCATGATCTCCAGAAAAAAGGGCCACTCCAGGGAGTCAAAAGTCTTTTCGGTGTCAAGTAGCACGGCGGCTGCAGGTATCTTGGGGTCTATCCTGTTAATAGAGGCAAAAAGCATTCAAAGTTTCAGGGCTGTGGACCGTTGCGGGACAAAGCCAGACTGGGCCAGTGAAATAATCCGATCAAGCAGCACAGCCAGATGCAACGCTATCATTTTGGCCAGAATCTTATAATCCAAATTTAATAATGACAGTGGCCTATATGACCATCAGAGGAGCGTGTCTTTGCCAGGCTTAGAAACAGGATGATCACCGCCTCCCGCAGATTGGGGGGCAGTACCCGCCATTCAAGAGCTTCATTATAGACCTCAAGTAGGTATGGGGCTAGTAGGATTTGTAGGCCTTGTAAAAGTTATAACTGAACCCATCAAGGTCTGGTGCAGTCAAACCATTCATGGCGTCAATAGTGCTAATGATTTCATCCGATGTAAATGGCTACGCCAAAAATTGTTGCATAGCTTTTTCAAGCCACACTAATGCAACTTCGTATAGATATGCTTTACGGTTGTCTTCACTGTGTGTTCTGCACGATGAATATAACCGAGAGTAGTAGTTTAGAAATTCGTCCCAAATGTCAGGAGTTCTGGTCAGTATCTGCCCTTGTGAGGAGCGAAGTGCAGCGATGTATGAATGCCCCACAGAGGGTCTCAAGAGTAGCACAAGGGTGCGGCCAGGCCTCTCACCCTCTCCATACTGGCGCGCTGTCACTTATTTACTCAAGAAATGTACCTCAAGGTCCACGGCCTCTCTGAATTCCATCAAAAGCTTCAAACGACGGTCCTGCAGAGCCGGTCCGGGTCGTTCTGCCTGTTCCTGATCTATTAAACTCAGTTGCTGCTCTTTGCGTGTCAGAGTATGCCTCAAGTCTTGCAAGACTCCAGCATGTTTGTAGATACATACTCCTCGTAGATACACCTTGAATGCCTCCCAAAGTGTGGCCCAGGATTGTACCGACCCATTATTTATGTCAAGATATTCAATGATTGCGTCATGGAGCTCAGAATGGAAGACTTTGTCCAACAACTCATGATTAGGGAAACTTCACTGCCTCTCGCATCTCTCTGGCTGTGGGATCCTGAGAGTCAGCACCACTGGGGTGTGGTCAAAGAGGGTTCTGGGTAGATGTTGTGATGTCTTATACCAAGTGGCCAAAGTAGGGGACACAAGCCAAAAATCGAATCTAGTCCAAGTGTGATGGGGTGCAGAATAGTGAGTGTATGCTGAGTCCCCTGGTGGGCAGCATCGCCACACATCCATGAGGCCCAGTGCAGTGCACAGCTCTAGCAGGGTGCGGCGAGCTCCAGGCTTTGTATCGGCGGAATCTGACATGCCATCCCTGCAGGTTCTAGGAGGGGATTAAAGTCCCTGCCCATACAAATGTAATCCAAGTCTAACTGGAGGACTTGTGAGTATAATGTGTGAAAGAGTTCAGGATCATCAACGTTAGGCGCATATACACAGACAAAAGCTATCTGGCGTCCCATTAGATCCCCCACCACCATTGTGTACCGGCCTTCGCTGTTGGTGGGAACTCTTGAGAATTGGAAAGGCAAGCGCTTATGTATGAGGACAGCTGTACCTCAGGTGTTGTAGTTCGCAAAATATCTGTGAGGGCCCCAGGAAGTTGCAAAGTGCGTTGTTGTAGTTTTCGGCAAATGTGTTTCCTGAAGAAACGCATTATCTATCTGGTGCAGCGGTAGGTCAGAGAAAGCTGACAAATTATACCAGGCCATCATTTACTAGGTTCGGAAATGAGTATGTGCGCGTCACTTGTGGAACATCATACCAGCTACATTGAGTGAATGGAGATAAAAGTAATGATAAATAAAAACAACAAACAAATCCCCCCTCCACTCCTCTCCCATCCCTGCACTCCCAACCTCAGGGAAAACCCCCATTGCCTAGTAAGTGAAATGTAATAAAAAGAACCCCAAATAATGGGGAATGGGAATAAGTGTCATACATTCTAAACAGTATATCCAATCCAATGTGATACACACCTGGAGGGAGGCAACGCCTCGCCAACTTACCACATTTTGTAACAGGATAAAGAACAAATACAAATCAACATTTGCCCTAAAAAGGAGAGTTCGGGGAAAGTCCGGCCAACTATACGGAGCTCAAACAGATGGATCACTCCGAGGAGAACAGTTCCACACTGGCCGATGATCTGCTATGCGGGGGAGAGACTATGGGAGGGTCTTTGCCTTGAGCGCCGCCTGTACTCTTACAGTCACCAGAAAACTCCTGGACCGCTGTGGGGGTGTCAAACACTCAAGATCTCCCGCAATGTCCACTCGCATACGAGCTGGGTAGATCATTCCGTACTGGAGACCTAGGTTTCAGGGCGTGGCCTTTACTCTGGTGAACTTCCTCCTCGCCTCCTGAACCATAACAGTGAAATCTGGGAATACTGTAATTGTGGATCCCTGCCAGGACAATGAGCCAATTTCTCGTGCCAGTTGCAATGCAGTGTCCCGATAACGAAGGTTCAGGAGGCAAGCTATGATCGGCCTCAGTGGGGCACCCGGATTAGGATGAGGCCAGAGCATGCGGTGCGCCCACTCGATCAGAAAGGTGAAAGGGAAAGACTCTTTGCCAAATAAGTCTGTGAGTACAGTTTCTACAAAGAGATCCATGCGGCCAGTGTTGGTGGACTCGGGTAAGATCAAAATGCACACATTGTGGCGCATACTTCTAGCCTCCATATCTTCATTCTTTATGGTCACATTCGTCAGAATTTTCCCCATCCGGTCTAACCTCTTGACAGATTGCCCGGCCCGGTCTTCCAGATCAGTGTCCAAGCGGAGCTCATGTACATCCAGTCTGGCTGCCATAATGTCAAGGCGCTTCTCCAGAGAATCAAAACGGCCATCTAGGGCCCTAAATGCTGCATTTACTTCTATCATGAGGGCACCCGAGGTCGAAGGGCACTCTCAGAGCGGGTAGCTTCCACACCCCCTTCTGCCATGCTGGAGCCAGGTTCTAATGATGCGCTGCTATGCTTAATAAATTGTAGTACCCATTGTTTAGGGTCTTTGCTCACAATGACGCGGTCTGCACCCCCACCACGATGTCCAATAGCCACAGTCACGCAGAGGATTGCCGGTAGCACATAATTGAATCTGATAGCCAACTAAGTTGGTCCGATCTTCAGAGGCATGACGAGTCAATACATGCCCAGGCCCCCAGTTTCACAGCCCCCACCAGGGTCCCCAAGTCATGCGTACCAGGAGTAAAATCATGTACAGGTCGTCAGGCTCATGCAGGCATTGTGGCACAATATACACTGAAGCGCTGGTAAGTGTCTTAAGAGGTGAGATATGATGCAGGTTACCGCGCCAGAAGGTTCGAACAGTTAAACGGGGTCAGGAATTACCTCGGAAGGTTAGCCAAAGTCTCTCACCACCTGAGCTATAGCATGTAGGTGCTGCCAGTAGCTCAGCACCAGGGCCTGCAGAACACCAGTTCCCCCACACCTAAGTGACTGGCCCGTCTAGTCGGATGGCTGGCCCCCAGCTCGCCTGTGGCCCCTGTCGCTGCGGGGCCTCTGGGAGCAGAGCGGGCCAGCTTACCTGTGAGGGCGGAGGGTAGGCTCTGCTGCGTGCGGGTCAGTGACCGCCGCGTTACACACCTCAGGCAGCGCCGAGCTTCAGGGCCGCGAGGCAGGCTCCATCGGAGTGACGCACTAACAGTCTCCGGCCTGCCAGTCTAAGGTGCTACAATCTCCTATCACCCTGGATGGAGCACCGCAGTGTCCCAGGATGGTGGTGCACGCTAAAATCCTAGGGGGACTTCAAGTCACAGAGATCCTTCATCTGCCGCTCGGCCATCGGCGTCACCTCTCTCTGGGGGACGCTGTTTCCGGAAGGCCGCGAGATAGGCACCGACGAGTACCCCGGCGTACGTTCGCTGTCCCCAGCGTGAAACGGCCACTGACGTTGATTGCTCTAACTCGAGCGCTGTTGCGTTTCCGATGCTGGGGTCCTCAAAATACAGGGAGGGCACTCCACCGTAGTAGCTGCTGTCTTCCATACGAAGGATGGCACAGTATTTTGAGCGGATAGGGTAAGGATGTTGGGTTAGATGGTGGAGCTACAGCGCTATGCGGCCTTCTTGGTCAGGAGCCTGGCCACGCCTTCTTAAACTGTCATGTTGACATGGCAAGTGTACCTACTTGCCAGGCCTAAACCTTACCTTTTACTACATGTATTGTACCTCTAAAGTAGGCCCAAGGTAGCCCCATAGTCACGGTGGAGTGTATTTGAAAGGTAGGATATGTACCCCTGTGTTTTACATGTCCTCGTAGTGAAATAATGCTAATTTTATTTTCACTATTGAAGGACTATCTCTCTCATAGGTTATCATTGGAACTGCCTTATAGGTTCTTACAAGTGTAATGTTCAATTGGGAAGGGATAGAGATTTGGAGTTTGGGGTCCCTGAACTCACAATTAATACATCTTTTAGTGAAGTTGTTTTTTAAATGTTTAAAGATGCCACTTTTAGAAAGTGCAAAAACAACAGCTGATGGACAGAATGCAGATAAATGTCATACATTCACCCCAGTACAGAGATCTGGGCCTAAATCCATCGTTTTTTGCTCACCATGCTGTTCCAGTTTAAACCCAGCCATATGCAAATCAGTCTTGACCCTGTGCCTCATGGGAACAGTCCAGCCCGAACTGCCAAGTCAGGTCCTCTCTGGACTGGAAACAAGCATCCTAGGACCGGTTTCGGGGTTTCACCCCTCTTCAGCCAGGATAGCCTGATTCCAGTGGCATGGAGAGCACGGTACCCACATCTGGGCATACCCTTCCCACTCGGGGTGACAAATGCAAAAACAACAGTTGATGGACAGAATGCAGAACAATGTCATACATTCACCCCAGTACAGAGATCTGGGCCTAAATCCATCATTTTTTTGCTCACCATGCCGTTCCAGTTTGAACCCAGCCATATGCAAATCAGTCTTAACCCTATGCCTCATGGGGACAGTCCAGCCCAAACTGCCAAGCCAGGTCCTCCCTGGACTGGAAACAAGCATCCTAGGACCGGTTTCAGGGTTTCACCCCTCTTCAGCCAGGACAGCTTGATTCCAGTGGCATGGAGAGCATTGGACACACGTCTGGGCATACCCTTCCCACTCGGGGTGACAAATGCAAAAACAAAGTTGATGGACAGAGTGCAGAACAATGTCATACATTCACACCAGTACAGAGATCTGAGCCTAAATCCATCGTTTTTTTGCTCACCAGGCCGTCCCAGTTTGAACCCAGCCATATGCAAATCAGTCTTGACCCTGTGCCTCATGGGAACAGTCCAGCCCGAAATGCCAAGCCAGGTCCTCCCTGGACTGGAAACAAGCATCCTTGGACCAGTTTCAGGGTTTCACCCCTCTTCAGCCAGGATAGCTTGATTCCAGTGGCATGGAGAGCACAGGACCCATGTCTGGTATTGCTTTGTTTGCCCTAAGTTGGCAGGGTATGCCCAGACATGGGTCCCTTGCTCACTTTGCCACTGGATTCAAGATAGCCTGGCTGATGAGGGTTATGAACCCGAAACCGGTTCCAGGATGCTTGTTTTCGGTTTAGGGAAGACATGGCTTGGCAGTTCGGGCTGGACTGTTCCCATGAGGCACAGGGTCAAACTGATTTGCATATGGCCATGTCTGAACTGGGGTGGTGGAGTGACCTAAAGAATGATGATGGATTAAACCCAGATCAGTTGACTGGGGGTGAGTGTTTGATTTGCACAAACGCTCCGTCCATCATCCCCTTTGGTATTACTTTTAGGAAGTAGGCATTTTCTTACTTTACCATTCTGTGCCTCTGCCTGCCTGTGGAATCCATGTCTGAGTGACAGTTTGGCTGTTTTGTGCATTCACTGTAGACAGTCACAGAAAGGGAGCTGATGAGCCATCACCAGGCTGATGGGTCTTCCTCAGCTAGAGTGGTGGGAGGAGTTGTCACTGACACCTGATCAGGGCTGTGCCTGTCATCACACTAAGCTGTCTCCACCCCCACTTTAGTGTGTCTGGGCCCAGGTCAGGAAAAGGCAGGTTCTTGTGCACTACAAAGACTTTCCTTTGAAGTTTGCCTTCTTCAAAGGCAGAAACTGGTATAAGTACCGGAGCTGTGACACCATAACTTGAGAACACTTCTGGACTAAGAGGACATTCTGCCAGGAAAAAGAGCTGGATGCTGAAGAAGGGGAACTGCCACTCTGCTGGTTGCTTTGTTGTGCTGACCTGCTGCTTGCTGCGTCTGTCCCTGGAGTGAAAGGACTGGACTTTGCTTTCTACATCCTGCTTCCAAGGTTCTCCATGGGTTTGTGTGTGCTTGCCTTCTATTAAGAAGTCACAGGGCCATCAAATACTTCATGTGTAGCCCCTGAACTCGTATGCTGGGAGTTCTGACCTTTTAAGTGGGGCCAATTCCAGTTCTGGGCCCTCTCAGCACCTGTTTTTCTGATGCAGCACCGCTGTGCGGTTGAAAAACCAATGCATCACCACTATGCAGGTGAAGAATCGACACAGCACAGCCTGTGCAGCTGAAAGATTGCCGCAGCCCTGGTCCTGAGCACTGTCTCACCGATGTCCATGGCACACGCTCAGACTCCGACTCGGACCCTGCTGTGCAGCTGAAGAAATCGACACATTACCTGCTTTGTGGCTGGGAAATCGACGCAGCACCTCTTTCGCTGCATCGACCCAGCACATCTGGATTTTTGATGCATTGTCCCGGTGAGCCAAATATTCTTCAACGTTGCCCTGCGAGGAGGAATCAAGGCCACGTTTTCGTAGATCGACGCATCACCTCCCCTTACAGTAATGAACTAATGTATCACCTCTCCTGACAGTAAGGAACAGACACCTCACCTCTCCAGCACCGGAGTAAGGAACCAACGAATCACCTCCCCTGGTAGTAAGGAACCAATGCATCACCTTCCCTAGGAGTAAGGAATCAACACTTCACTTTGCTTTTCTAAACTTGAGTGGTGTTCTTTTGTAGTGTTTTCACTGAGTTACTGTGAGTGGGGTGTACAAATGTTTACACATTGCTTCTGAGATAAATCTGACTGGTCATGCCAAGCTACCAAGGGGGTGAGCAGGGTAATCCCCTTACCCTGACTAGACTAAAGGCCCTTACTTGGACAGAGTGCAAATCTCTGCCAACTAGATACCCCAATTTCTAACAGCACCACCGAAGCTGAATGTACATTTTCTTTACTTGCAAACAGTGTGAGTTTTCTTTTTTAATTTGATGGCAAGAATAATTTAAAAAATGTGTTTATTTGTCATTGGGAGTTGTGACGCACAATCATTAAAACAATCTGTCCATAAAATGGGCAATAGCAGATTTTTTAAAGAGTATTTGATGCACCGTTGAAATTATGAAAGGCATATTTATTTTAAAATGATTTCTTTATCTACATTTTGTTTACACATATTAGATATATGTCATCTTCTTTAGAATTGTATACATTCTCTGACTTTACTGCAAATTTGTTTTGAAACATTACAAAACAGCCACCTCACACTAAACATGTTGAATGCCTGCAAAAAAAGAAGGAACAATATATATTTCTCAAATTACTTTTCTAAAGACATTCCCTGTACTGCTCTCATTATACATCCTACCTGTTTTAGGATCCAACCACATCTCATCGGCTATGCCCTTTCAACCTCATTGAAGTCATTTGTTGATTGGTAGGGTCCTCCCGACTCCTAGCACTGCCTTTGTGTCCTGACTCAGTTACTTACAGCTAAAAAGTTGATCTGGGCCCAACATAAAGAAATGGTTGAGACGAAGGTAGCCTCAACCGTAAGGGGCCTAGTTCACTTTAGGAATCGTTTTTTCGGCCCCTCTTGGTCTCTCCTTTTAACTGCATACATGCGATGGTGCCAACTCAAAATCTTTATGGGGCCAAAGTATTGTCCTTAAGTATGGCGGGAAGTTAGAAAATATGCAAGAATAAGTGCTTGAAAAGACTCTAGGCCCTTCCCAAATGTGCGATGGTCTCAGCAATAAAACTTGAATGCAATTTACAGGCCTGGAATTTCCTGGAGGACAAAATAACCCTGAGATTCTGGGATAAACTTTGGTCCTCAGAGACTCAGTAGATAGCAGTCTTTTTGCTTCCGAAATAGGAAGAAGTGAGCTAAGGTGGGCAGGGCAGGTCAGGAAGCGACTGGGCATCATCGCAGGGGGCCTTAAAAATGGAAAATGTAAGGGGACTGAGGCTTCATTCCTCACGGAAGCAGGGGTACAGAAGGCCTGCAGAAGGGAGTCTAGATTGACAGATAGGAAGTATGTAGGGATAAAATCCTCTGCAGTATATATGTTAGATTCATGGGATAATAAAAGAGTTTTTCCTTACTTAGATGGTTTCCCCGATAACAATTTACGTTTACTTAAAGTTTTGGGTGGCTTTAAATGTCCTGTTTCTCAGAGTGGAGAAATTAAAATCTCTTTTGGATATGTAAAATATTGCACATGTGGACTGAAATTTCAAAATTTGAATGAACATTTTTTTATTGATTGTCACTATTTCAATAGGCCTCGTTGCTCCATTTTTAAAATGCTTTTCTTAAAGTATGGTATAAATCGCCATAATAATGCACTTGCACTTTTGTTGAACATGTAATTCTTGGATTTCACTTTCGCCGTGGAAAAATATTTAAAAGTATGTGTTGGTTAGAAACATAGGAATTGTGGGAGGAAGTCTATTACGTTTTTGTGACCTAGGCCTAGAACTAGGGTTGGTCTAAAGACTGTCACTATATTAGTTTAAGTGTTCATTTTAATGTCAATGTAAATATAAATTGCTATGTATTTATGTTTTAAAGACTTGTGTCTAAACATTAATACAAATTGAATTACCTTGACTTACTGCTAACCTTCATTTGTCCGAATCATATTCATCCTTGTCACAGTCCCAATGAGTGAGCACTTTGTGCCTCGCCCACAGAATTCACCAATGCAAGTAAAAAAATGTGTAAGAATTTATTTATGTGCCACCTAATTTGGATTTCACAGGAAATGAATGTCACATGATCCATATAGGTGGGATGGAAATCTTCCTGGAACACTAAGCAAACACTACACAGGGACTGGGACTCGGAGTAATGAAGATTACTGGTAAGTAACTTGCCTCATCATCTTCCTTGTCACAGTCCTAACAAGTAAGTGTATACCTAAGCTATTGTGAAACAATTTATACCACATTAATTTGTGTAACGCATCACTCATTATATTTCATGAAAATACAGATTGAAAACAAATCGTTAATTGTGGACAGAACCATTTTCCTAAAATTGAAAGGAAAAACCTCTCACATTTCTGAATTGTATTGAGGAATATAAGTATGTGGAGAGAATCATGTAGCTGCAGCACAGATGTCCTTCAATGAAGCACCTCTGAAGGCTAGCCATGAGGAAGAGTCACCCATAGATGTCTCCGTTTATATGGTTGCCATGCAGAATCTGGAGAGGCCATGTGTTGTGTACGACTTACTTCAAGGTTTGGCTGGAGTAGATTGAAGCCTGTTTGAGCAGTAGGACTACTGGAGTAGACTTACCATTTGTAAGTGTGTTATGTATTTATATGTCCATCCATGTGTTCCTTCCTGAATGTTCAATTTTCTCCTCCCACTTTGTAGCAGCTATTTCAAATTTGTCATCAATTCCCCATTGTTGTAAATGTCATGTATTTCTAGTGCAGATATCTTTCTTTTCAATATTAAATGTGTGTTTTTTTAAAATAAGTGATAGGTGAATAATGGAATTTAAATTAAATTCACATTCATAGCATGTTCTTCTGTTATAAAATGTTTTATTAAATAGTGATAATTAAGCTTATGCAAATGCATTAATGATAGTTAAACATCTTTGCTTGAGCATATCTTTATTCTGAGTTACTACTAAGCAGAATTTCTGGAAGATTAATGAGTACAGGCCTCAATACCTGTTGTCTTTCAGAAAATATTAACACAAAACAATTTAGCAGGGAGCTTTACTACCACATGTTTATTGTTTACTCCAACAGTGTTCAACAAGCTCTCTGGATAACCCCACCTAACAGTTTGTAACAACCTCGCTGACTAAAAGTTATAAAAACCTCACATATCAGGTCAAAGGTTAGAGATGAGCATTGCACCAGTGGCATCTGATAAAAGCGGCACAATTTCAAAACTGACTCTAATCAAAGGTTTCTGTGTGGAGGGAAGTTTTTACTGGCAGCTTGTGGGCTGTGTGTCTAACCACATCCTTTGACCTGAATAGAAGGCTTGCTATCTAGACTGAACAATAAGAACTTAATGTTCTAAACATAGGCATGTAAGGAGCACTAACATTGAAACTCTGAATTGGGCAGTTTATTGACTAATCTGCTAGAACTATCATAGCACCTAGAAATAGCACAAGCGCAATGGGTGATCATATTAATTTTTTTAATGTATTTACCATTTCCTAGTGTTTTTGAGTGCGATATTCTTTTACGAAAGAGGGATTGAGTATCCACTAATTGTCCCAAAATCAGCTTATGGGACTGATCATTAACAGCAACACTTCTTCCACAAACATAGCTCAGTGGATTGTGTATTAGTTGCAGTCCAACTGGGTTTCTGGTTCAGGTTGGCACATTGTCTGCGTCATTAGTGTAAGGGGGTCGGAAAATTTACTCTAGTATCACAATTTCCACCCCAACTTTAATTTGCAAATGTACATCTTTGGACCTTATTACAAGTACAGTGGTCCTGGGACCACTGTACTCACAGTGGCAGTCTGACCACCATCACGCCGGCAGTCTGACTGCCGTATTATGATGGTGAAAACTAGAAACAAAAATGGGTGTGGCTCTAGTCAGCAAGGCAGAGCCGATAAACATTTGAAACTAAAGAAAGTGCCAATGCTGACAAATATTTATCCTCATTGACTGTAGAAGAAAATGGAACAACTACGTCTATACTAATTAACAGTGTTTTATTCAGACTTGATCTGTTTTTTATCATACAAAATGAAGCATTTTCTGAAAAAATACTGGTCTGGACAAACAATCAAAGTTCAAAGTAGTAAACAAAGAAAAGAAGAAAAAATTGTATTCACAAAAAACAGTTAATATATTCGCAACAGTAAAAATACACACTGAGACTCTATTACCCTAATGGCAAGAAAACGATTCTAACAATCAATCATACACCACTCCTCATCCACACAAACACTCACACAAACAACTAGAATCAATATGCCTTTGGTTGTAATTAATCTGGATCTGAAACCACCAAAGGAATCTCCAAACAAAAACACTTAGAAGATAGTGCCGCTGTAAGGGTGTACAAAAAAATGTAATCAATTGATCATCATTTTATAATTACATAAAGCAAAGCACCCGAACGGACTAGAAATGCGAATGAATGGAGAAAACAGAAAGAAGGTCTACGCGTTTCGAACCCCGTAGAATTTAGATGCTGGGGTTCTCTTCAGGACCGAGACACTGCAATGAGAAGAAAAGTGAAAGTGGGTATGAATCTAAAGGATATGAGATTGCAAACCACGCTGAACGCCAACTCAGTGAGACTGAACTTACGTACAAGAAGTGGTTTAAAGATGCCATTTTAGTTTTTCGGTATGGAATACACTGTAAGAAAAGCAAAATCGAGAATCTACCATTAATCGTGAATGCTGGGGGCAGGAACATGGATGGACTGCTAGTCGAAAGACGCTGCAAAGTAGCGAGAAATTAATGACAGCCATTACCTTACACGTACCGGAGACCCAGAGGCAGAGCCATAGGGCCTGGCTGACAAGGGAGATACGATCCGTCGTATTCAAGTCCAGTAAAGGTGGGACGATCCGTACTGGAAAGGAGAAGAAGTGATTCAATGTAAAATGAAATTTAAAAAGAAGGCAAAGCAAAGTTTGAAGGCGCCTAATGCGGTCCTTGTTGCTGAGTTAATCATACCTTGTTTCAGCGTTGGATAATCATCCAAGTGAAGTAGACGGAATGGGCAAGCAGCAATCTATGGAGCAATCCTCAGGCGACAAAACTGTAAGTGGATAAAACTCGGCATCAATCATAAGGCTAAACGAGCCGCTAGATCTAACAATGCGGGTGGGGTAACAGTCAGACATCGGGGACAAGACAGTTACCTTATTTGTGGCTATGAACCGACATCTTCAAAATCGTCCCGGGAAAACAACTTCACTGACCGCTCTTCCTGTTGCGCGTTGAATCGCGTTCTGGCAGGCTGCTTGAATTCTGGGAGTTGTAGTCCCGTGTAGCCGCGGTGCCCAAAGAGCTTAAAGAGAATAACATGTAGATTGTGTACGCTGGTTGAGGCGATGACTTGGGGGCAATGTGGAGGGTCACATATATTTAGCCTGTCTTTTTTAATTTCTGAAAAGGCGAGGGAGCGCACGGAACCATTAGCGCTGGAAACAGGTCCGGTGTCTAACGAAAGAAAACATTGGTATAAAACCCTCATAGCCTAGAGATCTCTGATAATTCATTAAGGCCCGAAATTGCGGTGTCGAACTTCACAATTAACATTGCTTCGCGTTGAGCGAGCCTGAGTTCCATGTCACCACCTCTCGGGTCACGTTCCACCTTGGAAATCACTGTCCAACGGAGATCTTGTTCTCCATGCGACATTTTCCGCCAATGATTGACCAAGGGTGCGGTTTCTACATTTTTTCTGATCCGGGATTTATGTTGTGTTATTCTTTGTCTGATTTCTTGGTTGGTTTTTCCAACGTACAATAATAAACACGGGCACATAATTCCATAAATCACATATTTAGTTTTGCAGTTGGAGAACGTATCATGTTTCCAAAAAATCCCTTTGTGGGAAAACAATGTACCCTCGATCGTTTGGTCACAGCATGAGCATGTACCACATTTATGGTGACCTTTTATGGGTGTCAAACCGATCATTTCTCATAGTGTTGATTTTGTGCGGTTTTAAAAGATGCCCTAACTATATGATTAGCCACATTCCTTTCTCTTTTGAAAGCGAACAGAGGAGAAGTTTCTAGAGATGGATCTAGATTTTGAATAAGATGCCAATTTTGATAAATCGCTTTTTTTAGTTGGTTGGAATTTGGGCAGAAAGTGGTCACGAAAACTTGGCGTTTCGTTGGCAATTTCTCTTTCTTCATTAGTAGTGTTTCCCTCGGTGTCCACCATGCTCTCTTCATAGCAGTCTTAACCAGTTTTTTAGGGTAACCCCGATCTCTGAGTTTTTCAAAAAGATTATTGGCATGGACATTATAATCCTCTTTAAAAAAGCAATTCCTTCTTATTCTGAGGAATTGGCCGTACGGAAGATTTTCTTTAAGACTTCTTGGGTGGTTGCTTGAGAATAGCAAAGCCTTATTCCTGTCCGTCGGCTTGGTGTACAAAGAGGTCACTAGGTGTCCTTCAGTGGGAAACACTTCTACGTCCAGGAACGGTATCTTCAGTTTAGAAGAGTTGATGCTGAACTTGATGTCCGGGGATCTCTGATTGAGCCACTAAAAAAATTGCATCAACTGGTTCGAATTGCCAGACCATGTCATAAAGACATCGTCTATGTACCGTAGCCAGGATGTTATTTATTTGTTTACTAATAATTCAATATTAATGCTAGGTAATTTGTAATTGTTTAATTATAACTAGTAAATTGATTAGTAATTATTTAAATTGTTTATTTTTTAATTGTTGGATCTTATTATTTATTTTGCAACTCTACCGCAGATTTAAGTGTTATTATTTTTTGCTGGTAACATATATTTAGCAGCAGGTTTTTAGTTTTGGAGCAGAATGGGAAGAAAATTGAAGTACAATATATTAATTTTAAAGCTGATTATTTTGTAATTGTTTATCATCATCAACTCTCTTTATTTTGTTTTCAATAAAATCATAAAATTACACATAGCATACAATGTAATAATACAGTTTAAAATCAGTGATGGCTCACCTGTTAAGGCAGAGGAGCATCGCCCCACTGCTTTTAAGCAGTGTATATAAAGGAAAATTAAAATGCTAATAACACAATGTTATTATCATTTTATTTTTTCCTGCTGCGGCAGTACGGTAGCTTGGTGGTGTGGTGTGTGGCTGCTCTGCTGTCAGAGCAGGGGTGGAGTAGTGGGTACTCTGTAAAGTGCGCATGAATATTTAACTAGCCGTCTCGGGCTGGCCAAACATTCATTTGCACTTTGTATGTTCTCCACCCAGGCTGCATTACAGCCTGGGTGTAGAAGACATAAATCCTCATGTGTAATGTAAGCAGTGGCACTCTGAGGTAAAGATAATAGGCATTGTGTAAAATTATTCTCTGCGATTTGCAATATAGAAGTGTCCAAAATCCCCAGATAGCACAGCCAAAGAGATCTTTATCAATTTATTAATTGCTTTAGTCCCCAGTGTAGAGGCAAAATCAAATAAAAGAGAAACCAAACAGGTAAATTTGTTCAAATGTAGCTTACGTAAGTCTGCAAGTGACTCTTTAGGATTTTTCATACGCCAAACTAGTGGTAGGCCTTCCACAGAATGATGCGTAATAGAGGCTCAATACCTGTTGTGTGCAAGGCCCTTGAGCGGTGAAAACATGGTAGCACTCTAGGCATTGTGATCGCTCTACTCTGTGGGCAGAATCTCACTTTTGGGGAACCAAAATAAAAAGTCGGGGCTGACAAACATATAATCTATGAGGGAAGCTCTCTGCCCCCCTCTAAATGACGTTAGAGTGTTGCATGCTCCACCAAGTGTACCAAGTAAGTCGACCAGGCCACGGGCAGTAAGATATCTGGAAAGATCAGTGCCCCTAGAATCTTGCAAAGAACAGTGCCTATTTGTGTCAGCATCTTGTGACCTAAGACCCCCATTAATATTAGCATTAAAGTCACAACAAATATAAAAGTGGACTTGTGAGGCACTATTATCAACCTTGGATTGAAGTAGGGATATATAGTTAAACAGGCTGCTATAGTGTGAAGAGCTAGCATTAATAAAATCATTGTTATAAATGTTTATCATATAAAAAGCCATATTTGTCTTTGGTTCTCTTACTATTAATGCTAAAAAGGCATGGAACTAGATTTCATCTGTGATACCTCTACCTCAAGGCTTAGGCTAACCCAAGTAGCTAATCCACCGGCTGCATGGCCGTGCGTGGAGAGAATGGCAGGACTTGAGTAACATGCGTAGTCCTTAATATGCAGTGAAGCAGTGAGCCAGGTCTCGTGCATGAGGAGTATATCAAACTTGGAAACGAATGCCCTCCAATCTTCATTAATGATCTTCTATTTGAGACCTGCCACGTTCCAACTGAGAACAGAGAGAGATCTGTAGTGCGGGTACGTACTATGAGTATGGGTTGCGACTACCATTGACTCTGACAGCGGGGAAACAGTGATTGTCTCTACGGGATTGACAACCAGTGGTATATTGCCAGAGGGAGCAGATGTTTAAAATACCTTTGGACCGGAGAGTCAGTCCAGGTCAGAAAGTGCCTCATTGGGTGGGCACTGCCTAGAATCAAAGGGGGGTCTGTAAAAAAGCCTAACCAAACCAAATAAATAGAAGTAGAATCCCAATTTCTAGGTCTTGCATTAAAAAACAAGTGATGTGCCAGCTCTGGGAATCTGAGGTTAATCACAATACAGTCCCTATGTGAGTCTGGCCGGTTTGGCCCAATCCATGCGCATTTCCTTACATGTAGGATCTCCTTAGAATGCCAAATCTGCAGGTCTTTGTATCAAGCCAACCAGTCTAGAGTTTTGTTGAAAAGTTGCTCGTAAGATTCACGTTGATCCAGACCCAATGAGGGATCCCCTTTATGGACGACCAAATACGGACACGCATCGGGGGGAGATTGATGACTGGGAGATGT
This sequence comes from Triturus cristatus, assembly GCF_964204655.1. Lineage (NCBI taxonomy): Eukaryota > Metazoa > Chordata > Amphibia > Caudata > Salamandridae > Triturus > Triturus cristatus. The sequence goes on from NC_140594.1 coordinate 253,035,291, forward strand.
GACTGCATCTGGGAATGTATCAGTGCCACTCTTCCCTCTAGGTCATTTATATTGTTAATGGAACGAGAAGGGGAAGGAGGTACTTGGGCTGCAATCTGACCGGCGGCCGATTTTTTGTTGTGAGGGTGGACAGCTTGAGCTGTCAAATTGCAAGCGGAAAGCAGAGTCTGAGTTGCTGATAAACCCTTTTCAGAGGGGCCGCCAGGCATCCTATTCGAGGTGGAAGTACTAATTGAAGTTCCTTTGGCTGAGTCTAAGAGATTGATGCCCAGCGCTGCCAAATTGGACTCAATAGTATCTAAGCTTAAAAGCAAAGGGGAAAGTATTGTCTTGATTGAAAAGCACACAGTTTCTGAAAGAGTCATTAGCTGGGTAGCCAAAAAGACTTTAAAGGAACCGATGAGATGCAATCTGTCGGTCTGTGGGAGTTGGACTAAGGCAGGAGCTGAACTTTCTGAGGCATCTGATCTTAATACGGAAATAAGCAATGACTCCAGCATGTACTCGGGCTCAGACACTTGCGGGTTCTCAGGGGGGGTGGAGGAGGACTAACCATCTGTGTACGTGCCTTGCTGCATTTAACTATCTTTGTTTATATTGTGGACAGGGTCCAGTTATTTGGGCCTTTGGAGGAATCAAGAGGAGTAACAGATGAGGGAGTCAGTACTTGGTTCATTATGTGACCTTGAATGGAGGAACGCTCAGCACTATTTTGTGATATATCTGTGTGCAAACCCATAGAGAGGCTAGGAGACGGGCCAGGGAGGTCCCCGCTGAGACTGTCTGCATTGATGGAAAGCCTCCGCCTAGTTCTGGCAATTTCGTTGCTAATGGCAGTGACAGCTGGTTCGAGCATCCGGTCAATTGATGTAGGCTTTGATGTGGACTTTGGGGTAGGCTTAGCTGCGGAAGGTGAAATGATACCACAGTCACCCCCTTTTCTTTTGGCCATGATCCCAACAACTATTTGAAGGGTACTTAAAGGGTTATGTAGGAAACTACTGAAATAGTGACAAGCCTGCACGAGTGGATGGTAGAAATACGAACACTCCAAACTGTTGAGAAAGAGATGAAAAAAGAAACAGTACCTCACGAAGATTAGGGGCTCAGCTACCAAATGGAGGCGTTGTAACTTCAAGGGAAGGTGGTCCCATCCCAGCCTCAGTCGGCCGCGGACGGACTCTGACGTGCCCGCCCTTGGCCTTGGCTTTGCCTAGGTGTGCCCACTCACGTCCCGTGCTACGGGAGACTGCCGATGGTTATGAGAGGCCCCTCCCACTCCAAGGAGCGAGAGCGATGAAGGCTGGGGGACCGAGTCCCACCCAGCTGATCGGGAAACCAGGTGAGTGTCATTGCGGGCTGCAAAAGCTGAAAGCCCATTAAACGCCACTCGAGCAGCGGGAGACTGCCACAGGTTATGAGTGAGGGAGGCCCCTACCTCCCCTTGGAGCGAGAGCGATAAAGGCTGGGAGACCTAGTCCCACCCCAGCTGACCTAGAAACCAGGTGAGTGTTGTTGCGGGCTCAGACAGCTGAAAGACCACGAAACGCCTTTTCATTCATTTAATAATCTTTTTCTCTATTTTGCTTTTCCGTCAATCTCTCCTTCCTATCTCCTTATCTTACTTTCTCTTGATAATTTCATTCCGTTTCTTATTGATAACTTTCTGTTTTTATTCTTTACTGTTTTTCTTGTTCTTTCTGTTTTGTAGTTTTATTCTTGTCATCTCTTCATTCTTTAATTATTTTACTTGTTCTTTCTTGCTTTCATTTTTGTTTTCCTAGATTTCTGTTGGTTTGCTTGTTTCTTGCTTCTATTTCTGCAGATGTAGAGCTTTGCAGAACACCCTCTCACTGCTTTGCTAGATTGTCTAGTGAAGTGAACGTGAACAGACAAGTTGCAAGTGTAGCGAGACTGGAAGACGGCGACATGGTGTGCACCTGTAAGCGTTCCTCTCTGTCTCTTCGTGTGGTTGCAGGTCCTCGGTACTAGGCTATCCTGGGAGGTTTTGTTTTTAAGAGTTTGCAGAAGTCAAGCTGGCTACCTTCTGCCCTCAAGTTGTAGTTCTCTTGCTTAATCTTTCTTTACCCTTCCCTTCTTTAATTCCTCGTATTCCGCCTGCAGCTAGGTTTGCCACTTGGTTTGGAGGTTGTTGAGTAGAGGAAGCAAGAATATGTGGCGGTCATAGAGTCTCAGAATAACCCCCCAGGAGTGCCCCATATCCTGAAGTAGGATACTACCGGGGAGGCCTGTAGGGCCCATTGTCACACTCCCAGTCTGTGTCAGAGGCAGTGCTGCAGTTGGAGGTGCCACCACGACTGGTGGGGGGACAGGCTGAACTCCTCGTGTAGCCTCTGGAAAGGTTGGAGGGGTCTGTCTGTGATCACCTGACCCTGGCTGTGAATGTCTGCTGTTCCAATTGAGGACCTCCACCCCTAAGCCCCGGGGGCCGGCCGAGCACTTTGCCAGGGCTGGTTTTGGTTCCTAGTCCGGCCCTGAACAAGTGCCATGATTTCCGCATGGCCTGCAGCATCAGGTTGCCAGGGTGCATCAGGGTGTGCCTCTCTTGCACACAGAGTCAAGTCTGTGCAGGCTTGACAGCAGCAAATTCTCTGCCGATACACACTGTGGTGGGTCTGGTGTCCCAGGGAGCATATAAGCCATCTGAGAGAGGTGACGGGGCAGGGCATAGTTCTCAAATGATGGTAGACCCAGGCCTCTGCACGAGCTCACACAAGACATATGCTGTAGGCCAGGTGTGGGCGAGAGGACCCCTTTGTCATGCTACCTCTCTTGGTCCCCCTATATATGCTGAGTGCAACTTATACTAGGGCACCAAGAGAGGTAGCGTGCCAAGGACATTATTAAACCACAGGAGCATGACCATCTGTACTGCTTGTGCTTTCCCTCACTTTGATAGGCCTAGATGGGACAACTTTTCGAAGTCAAGTTTCATGCGGGCTCTGAGGGGATCCAGATTGTCTAAGCTGAGGTCAGGCCTCAAGGGCAGGAGACTGTAGACTTGGGGGCTAGGATTGCTGTGCCAGGGAAGGAAAGGGCAGAAAGTGGATAAAAGATAACCAGGATGGGGCAGGGATGCAGTGAGAGATGATGCAGTGGCAGGTCAGGGCATACCCCAATGTCTAACCAGTGGTCAATGGCGCATTCAGTTGACAGTAAAGCATGTAGGTCTGGCAGTGCCATCAGTAAGAGGGGCAGGAGAGGTGCCATCAGGCGGGCTTCAAAGGCAAGGCTTCCCTTAAAAGGCAAGAGGACCCTAAAGGGAGGAGGGTGTTACTAGGAGTGGCAAACTGGTATCTCAGGATGTCCCTTCCACCAGAGGCACTCTGGTCTGCCACAGACTAACAGGCCACACAATATGGAACACATTAAAACACAGCAAAGTACATCAACGTACACCATGGCATTGAATGGTACAGAAGCCCTCGGGTGCACATCAAGCAATATAATGCACCAGAGAACAAAACATAGTAGAGCTGCACAAGAACAATCACCTGATTACTGTGCAGAGTATTCATTTGTCTGCTGCTGGCTGGTCATGGCACCATGGTCATCAACGTTCAAGGCAGGGAGACCAGGATTTGGCTGTGACCAAGTCCTGCATGATGGCTGCCACTGCTTTGAGGGGTAGGTCCCAGTCATCCTGGTAATGGACCACCCTCTCTTAATCTCTGCCCCTGTCTCTGGTCCTGCTGTTGCGCCATCAGCTGCCAGAAGTAGCGTGAGGAGGTAGCATAGTGGGGGAATGGGGGACGGGTTCTGAATCCAGGGGCGCAGTGTCCCAAGCATGAGCGGTGAGACCTTCAAGAAAAAGGCGCAGAGCTTCCAGGTAAAAAAAGTCTTTGGACTGGCCTGCTTTAATGATCCACATTCAGGCTGGTTTGAACAGTCTACACTGATGTCTAGTTGACGGATCTCAGGCCGGAGGGCAAGGAATGCTTTTCTGTGGTCATTGGTCTCCTGTTAGAAGTCTGCAGCAATGGAGATTTCTTGCCATCATGGTCATAGGGGCCGTGTGAACAGGCCGCGGTTAAGAGCTGAAACACCTGTTCGTGTCAGAGGAGCAGGAGTTTCATGAGTGTCTTCGAGATACTGGTCAATGGCTGAAGGAGAACTCGCTTCAGTTTAACTCAGAGAAAACTGAGATTCTCTACCCCACGGGGCTTCCCCTGAACTTCTGGCCATTAGCATCAGCCAGTCCAGTGTTGCCGGTCGAGAAGGTCCGTAACCTGGGTGTCATGTTCAACAGTAAGCTGACTCTCGAATCGCAGGTAAAAAAAACGGTGGAGAGTTGTTGTGCCATTATTAGGACCCTGCATAAAATTCTCCCGCTTCTGCCAATGCATGCAGGAGCACTGATTGTGAAATGCACCATTGTAAGCAGATTGGATTACTGCAATGCCTTATTGCTTGAGTTCCCGAGATATTTACTGGATAGGCTTCAGAGGATTCAGTCAAAAGCTGCAAAACTTGCTCTGGGGAAATCAAGGCGATCTTCTACCTCTTTAGCTTTGGCTTAGCTGCACTGGCTCCCGATATTCCAGAGAATCCAGTTCAAATCTTTGTGTATAGTTTTTAAAGCCCTGCATGGACTTGGGCCGACTCTGCTGAGAAGGAAATTTGCGTGGTATATTCCGGTGCGGAGCCTTCGTTCCTCTACAGCGAAGTTGGTAAAGGTGCCTAGGTACAAAAAAATAAAATTAGGTGGCAGGGCTTTTGGCACCGCAGCCACACGACTGTGGAACAGGCTCCCTCTGGAGCTGAGACAAATGGAGGACCTCCTCCCTTTCAGGAAGAGATTAAAAACCTGGCTCTTTCTTAGTTTGTAATTGGTCACTTGCGTCTCCCGGAACACCAGTCTGATTGTTTACACTGTTGGTTCAGCGCCAAGATGCCTGTTAGGTGATAGAGCGCTTTATAAATGCCTTAAATAAATAAATGTGCGCTATTTAATAGAATACCTGTTCTTGTCCCTGTGCTGGCACCATTTTGGATGTCTAGTGCCAACGCGGACACCCTTTCTTCATGGTGCAAGGCAGCTTGTGTTGCAGACAGGATTGTTTTTGTGCAGAAAGGGATACCTTCCTGCACACAAAAAACCCTGAGAGGCAAAATCATTTTACTGTGTGTGCTGCACTATGCAGCACACATAGAAAGAGGAAAAACAAAGAGAAATATAAATATTCCTCCTCCTTACGCCTTAGCGGTGGATATCTGAGAATGCATCAAAAACTACGGGAATTGAGTAGGAACACCCATGCAATGCCCATCAAATGCCTCCATGGTGCCTAGTAAGGCAATGCAGCTATTTGCGCTGCATTCCCTTACTCAAAATTTATAAAGCCACTTAGGGTCATGCAAGGTGGCCTTCCACGGCTTCATAAATCTCTTTTTTGAATTGCCACACTCTTGCACCATATTGCTTGGTGCAAGAACGATGAAACAGGGCTTGTATATATCTCCCTTGGTATCCACTACATAGATTATTTGCCCTGTTCGAAACTTTTAATGGAGAACTAAGCAAACATACTGGACACAGGTTGTCAAATGTTATCTCCTCACAGATCTTTAATACAATGATTTATAACCTGCTCAGTACCTCTACACACCTATGATGCAATTGTAGCACATGCTTTTTGTAAACACTTACACTCATTAGTAGGACACAGCTGCTCAAAATTAGGATAAAAGGTATGTGGTAGGTACCCGTCACTATGTAAACTATACAGCAAACTAACACTCTCATTGGATGATGTAATTTGTGATGTCATCAGTGATGTCATCAACAATGTCATTGAGATATCATCAGTTGTGTCATAAATGATCTCATAGAACATGTCATGAGAGATGTAATATGTGAGGTCATAAGCAGTGCATGGTCGGGGGTACAATTTATAGTTAGCTCTCCTAGCTATGACTGGTGAATTTCTGCAGCTTTTTGAGTTCAAAACATTAATGATGTCACTGAAATATTCACCTAACTTTACTTCAACCTTTGTTTTTTTCATGGAATTTCTAAGCAGATCTTTTTATCACATCTATTTATTATGTTACTTTAAAGTTTATTATTTTAGTGAATATATATATATATATACACACACACACAAACATATATATATATATATATATATATATATGTATATATATATATATATATATATTTATATTTATATCTCCCGTAGCCCATGAGGAAGTGCTCCTTCACGAAACGGGTCTGGTGGGACTGCAATCAAGGCGAAACACCTTTGCTGTCTGTATGCGTTTTTTCCATTAAAGAAGTTGGCTAATGAACATACCCTTGTGGGCCCCTCACTGCAAGCAACTTTGTGTTTTGGATACTAGCGGCACAGACTGAGCCGCGAGGAGAGCCCCGCTATACCGGTGGTACAGTCCTGCTGTCATGTCAACCTACGTAGCAGCATTGGGATGAGGTATGCCCATTGGAGAAATAATCACATGCACTTCAGGCGAGTAAAGCTGTCACTCGCAACCCACTGGGGAATTATTTTGAAAACTAGAGTCCATGCACGGTGACTCACGTGAGGAAAACCGACAGCACTACAATAGCCATCAGGCCACCCGAGTGGCCATGCCCACCTGGGCGGAGACATTCCTGTTTAAAAGAGTGCTGAAGAACTGCCGTGACATGTACCTAACAAATCCTGTAGCCCATGAGGAAGTGCTCAAGCACGAAACGCGTCGGGTGGGACTGCAATTAAGGCGAAACACCTTTGCTGTCTGTATGCGGTTTTTCCATCAAAGAAGTTGGCTAATGAACACTGCAAGCAACTTTGTGTTTTGGATATCTATATAGCGTGGAGTTCCTATATTCGCTACGAGCTGGCTGCCTCACTCAAAAGCTCCGTGGAAATCCCTGGTGCTGGGCACCGTGCAACAGCTGTTGCATTACGGTGAGGATTTAAAGCTCCATTTTCGTGGTACAGTTTTCTCCATGCCTGGCACAGGAAAGGATTTTAAAGCGTCATTTTCTCTAGCTTCAAAACCACACGCCTCACAAAACTATTAGTTTGTTACCTAGGACCGGCGTTTATGTGTTTCCCGAGACTTTGATATCTTCAAAAAAGAACAACAACAGGAAGAGCGGGACATTACGCATTAGCGTGTACATTCAATATAGTGGTGTTGTGGAACTTTTAATTTAAGCTCACGTGAACTGTTGCACGTCATTGCCACATTCAGCTGGAGATTTGTAAACGTTTTTTCGATTTTAACTTTTATGCCATGTTTAAATGCCCAAATTTAAAGCAAGGTGACAGGATGTCTTTCAATGTTTACACTTAAATGCCATTTGGACAATAAGTGTTGGCAGGTCTGACGTGATTCACAACGCACAGTGCAAACAGTACATTTGGCATGTCTAAGGATCACTGATATAGATACCTAAAGACTTTGTGTACAGTGTCTAAACAGACAAAGTGCACGTGATTGTAATGTGTATGTTCACGCATTCCTGCTTGTTAAAGTTTTAACAAATTGAAAGCAGTATCACTTCTATGTCTTTGACCTGTGTTTTTTTTTAAAGCATTTGAAATGTTGGTGACTCACTGATTGAGAAAGGCTGGGCGCAGCCGAAACGCGTCTCAGTGATTTGTTTTGCTGGGTCTGGAGATGACCACACTTCATTAAAGCAACCAATTTGTGAATCCTCGTGTGCGTGCTCCATTTTCTGTGGAGAAGTTGGGACTTTGTTTGATATATATATATATATATATATATATATATATATATATATATATATATATATATGTTTCTCCACCCAAAGAGCAGAGCAAGTAATACTCAGACTCACTGCATGCTCAATATTCAGTGTAATGGCAAAAAGACGCGTTTCGGCATTACGCCTTGCTCACGGTCATCAGATACACACCACGAACTTCCGTATTAAATTAAATACAGAAAGTAAAGATGGACTTCTCCCCATATGTTGTGCATTGATAGAGAAAAAATGGTCGCCATCTTGACACAATCAAATGTTGCCTCACATATTGCATAAACAGTTAAATACATATAATATGTAAAGTGCTATACAGTGCTTGATCATTTCTACTTCATGTTTAGCGAGAAAGAGAACATCACCGATCTATCTCGCCAGACAGATCATAATTTAGGAACCCCAAATGATTGGTTACCAAATGTAAATACTCAATTACCCTCTTTCCCACATTGATGTTATTACTGTCAAAAGTATCATAAATATAAATATAAATATGAGCACATGGTAAAAATTATAGACATATAGTGGCTCAAGGACCCCATGTTTTTTATGGAATTTCTAAGTTCTAAGCAAATCTTTTTATCACACCTATTTATAATGTTACTTTAACATATGTGAGATGTCATTGGTGACGTCATCAGTGATGTCACTGACCATGTTATGAATGATGCAATATGTGGCGTCATCAACAGTGCATTGCGGGGACGCGAGTTATAGTTAGCTCAACTAACTATAATGGCTGAATTTCTCTGGTTTTATATGAGTGAAATGTCCAACTAACTATAACATCCCTTAAACCTGTGGTTTTTTCAGTGAATTTGAAAGGTTTTGTAATGCTAATTTCTAACTATAACGTCCCTGAAACCTATGGTTTTTCCTGTGATTTCAAACGTTTTTTTAAATGCATATTTCTAATTATAATGTCCAAAAAATACTTTTTCTAATTTTAATAAAAATAATGTGATGTTTTCTCCTTTCTAAAATATTCTTTTTCCTTTTTTAAAAAAAGTGGATTCGCGTACCAATCATGTACCAGTCACGGTGGTTCCAAGAATTCAAGAATTTTGCCGCCATATTGGTCAAGTCATGTACGATGCGCGTTTGGTATGTGATGGGTGCGTGCTTCTCGGCCCCACGTAACGTCACGTACGTATTTCTGGGGGTCATCCCAGGTATGCGAATTCATTGCAAATCTTTAAGTTTTAAAAGAATATGTATTTAACTTTATTATATAATATACCAAGAGATTATTTAACATAATTGTAAATATCAAATATTTGCAACTGCAATAAAGATATATTATTGTTAAATATATTTTCCCGGAATCACGCTGGTTGCGCGCCGGGTGCGTGAACCCATATGACTTCAAAAGCAAGCATTTCATTGGTTAAGAAGCTTTTTGTTCTGGAAGTTACAGCACCCCTCTCAAATTTCTCATTCCTCCAACATTGGCAGTAGACACGCCTTTTATGTTTACTGCTCTTCTTGCATTTTTTGGGGAAAAAAATAGGAGAATGGCATCTTCAAATCCACAAGACGACATCCTTGGTGAAGAAGATGACTTGGAGGAACCAAGAAAAACAAGATAGGAGAGTATTGTCTGGACCTTATTCACCTTTCCACCAGGAGAAAAGAAGGTCAACGCGAGGAAGGTGACCTGCACTGTTTGCCAACGAATCATATCTCGGGGCTCCGAGAAAAAATACTCGTGCGGTACTTTGTCGATGTTCAAGTACCTCTAAACCATGCACCCTCATCAGCTATCACGAGAACAACATCAACCAGAGCTGGAACAACAAGCCCAGCAAGGTGATCATGACACAGGACCTAGCACTTCAGCTGGGGACCTGATATTAGATCAGAGTTTGCTGGTCTAGAACAAAGTTGTATTAAATGCAAGCAACTTATTTGCTATGGTGAGCAGTCTGCTGACACAATTGTTTTCGCTGCAAAAAGCCACCTGTGTTATTTTTCTGTTGTTTGCGGCAAGTGTAATATATGGAAAAGTGCATGGGTAGTGCATGTGTGATTGCATGAGTGCATCTGTACTACCTGCGTAATTGGAGAAGTGCATGGGTAGTGTTTGGGTTATTACATGAGTGCAGGGATAATATCTGAGTGATTGAAGTGTATGGGTAATGCCTGGGTGCATGGAAGAGTGCATGGGTAGTGCCTGAGCACATATAGGACTGCATGGGTAGTTCCTGGTTTATCGGAGGAGTGCATGAGTAGTACATGGGTGATTGCATGAGTGCTGGTGTAGTGCCTGGTTGATTGGAAGACTGCAGGGGTAGTGTTTGGGTTATTGCATGAGTGCATAGGTTGTGCTTGGTGATTGCATCAGTGTACGGGTAGTGCCTGGGTGATAAGAGAAATACATATGTAGTGCCTGAGTGATTGAAGGAGTGTATGGGTAATACCTGGGTGATTGTATGAGTGCAAGGGTAATGTCTGGGTGATTGGAAGAGTACATGGGTAATGACTGGGTAATTGGACTAGTGCATGGGTACTGCCTGAGTGATTGAAGGAGTGCATGGGTAATGCTTGAGTGATTACATGAGTGCAGGGGTAATGGTTAGGTGATTGGAGGAGTGCATGGGTAATGCCTGGGTGCATGGAAGAGTGCATGGGTAGTGCCTTGGTGCAAGGAGGAGCGCATGGGTAGTTTCTGGAGGATTGGAGGAGTGCATAAGAAGTACCTGGGTGATTGCATGAGTGTATGGGTAGTGTCTGGATGATTGGAAGACTGCATGGGTAGTGCTTGAGTGATTGCATGAGTGTATAGATACTGCCTGGGTGATTGTATGAGTTAATAGGTAGTTCCTGGATGATTGGAATACTGCATGGGCACTGCCTGAGAGATTGAATGCATGGGTGATTGCATGAATGGAGTGGTAATATCTGGGTGAATGGAGGAGTGCATGGGTAGCGCTTGGGTTATTGCATGAGTGTATAGATACTGCCTGGGTGGTTGTATGAGTGAATAGGTAGTGCCTGGATGATTGGAATACTGCATGGGTGATTGCATGAATGGAGGGGTAATGTCTGGGTGAATGGAGGAGTGCATGGGTAGTGCCTGAGTGATTAGACGAGTGCATAGGTAGTGCCTCAGTGATTTTATAAGTGCATGGGTAGTGGCTGGCCGATTGGAGGAGTGCATGGATAGTGCCTGGATGAGTGGAGGAGTGCAAGGGTAATGCCTGAGTGATTGAAGGATTGCATGGGTAATGCATGTGTGATTGCATGAGTGCAGGAGTAGTTCCTGGATGATTGGAAGGCTGCATGGGTAGTGTTTGGATGATTACATGAGTGTACCAGAAGTGTCTGAGAACATGTATGACTACACAGGTACTGCCTGAGTGATTGAAGCAGTGCATGAGTAATGCCTGGGTGATTGTATGAGTGCAGGGGTAATGTCAGGGTTATTCAAAGAGTGCATGTGTAATGCCTAAGTGATTGCAAGAGTGCAGGGGTAATGTCTGTGGCATTGCAGTAGTTATTCCATGAGTGAAAAGGTAGTGCCTGGGTGATTGCATGACTGCAAGGGTAATGCCTGAGTGATTGAAGGATTGCATGGGTAATGCATGTGTGATTGCATGAGTGCAGGAGTAGTTCCTGGATGATTGGAAGGCTGCATGGGTAGTGTTTGGATGATTACATGAGTGTACCAGAAGTGTCTGAGCACATGTATGACTACACAGGTACTGCCTGAGTGATTGAAGCAGTGCATGAGTAATGCCTGGGTGATTGTATGAGTGCAGGGGTAATGTCAGGGTTATTCAAAGAGTGCATGTGTAATTCCTAAGTGATTGCAAGAGTGCAGGGGTAATGTCTGTGGCATTGCAGTAGTGCATGGCTTATACCTAAGTGATTGCATGATCGCAGGCGTAATGTCTGGGGGATTAGAGGAATGCACAGTTAATACTTTGGTAATTGCATGAGTGTAGTGGTAATGTGTGGCTGATTGCAAGAGTGTAGAGGTAGGGCCTGGGTGATTGGAAGAGTGCATAGGTAGTCCCTGAGTGATTTTAAAACTTGAAGTATTCTGGCTGGGTGATTGGAGGAGTACAGGAGTAGCACCTGGGTGATTGGAGGACTGTATAAATAGAGCTTGGATGATTTTATAAGTGTATGTGTACTGCCTGAATGAACAGAGCATTGTATAGATACTGCCTGGATGACTGAAAGAGTGCAAGAGTGTTATCTAGGTGATTGCATCAGTGCAGTGTACAGGTACTATCTGGGTGATTGGAAGAGTGTACAGGTAATGTCTGAGTGATTGGAAAAGTACATAGGTAGTGTCTGGGTGATCTTGTAACTGTATGCATACAGGCTAGGTGATTGGAGAAATGCATGGATAGTGCATGAGTGATGACAGGTGTGTGGGAATAGTGCTTAATGATATAGATCAGTGCCTGGATAGTGTTTGAAAAAAAGGATGACTGCAATAAATGTGACTGTAAACATTACTTCATATTATTATGCTTATTACATTATTTCATCTGACCTGCTTTATTAAAGTTGATACCAAACTCATTGAAACTATTTTACAGTAGTTTTATTGTAAACTGAATTTAAAAACTTCACCTGTCTGTTTACCTATCTACAGTTTCTAAGTTACATTCTTCAACTACAATCCATCATTTATTTCTCCGAAGTACATTTCTGAAATATACATTCTCATTTGCACCATGTATAAAATAAAGATCAAATATATAAACTATTTCTTTCAAATATAATTTTGTAAATGCAATAAGAATTAGCACAAACAATAATCCGAACAGTAATTCTTCACATCTTCCCAATATGCCGAATAATATTTCCAAATCAATTTACATTGAAAATATCCAAAATAAAGTCGTTAATTTGTGTTTACATCTTCCAAATAGGCCGAATGATGTTTTTCAAACTTTGGCATAAAAAATATCAGATATGAATCCGGTAATTCGAAAGGCAACCTACATTCAAATTCCAAATAGTCATCATTGGAATGTGTCCATCCTTTATTGAACTTTAAATACACAGTATAGTACCCAGATGTTGTAGTAGGTCCATCATGGAAAATAATAGCCACAGCTTTAAAGGTTCTGCCTGAAATTGATAGTTGACTGGCCTCAAAAGTTTTAATTTAGATTTTCAGTTTTCTTTCATTTGCTCTACAACACTGAAGCATTAAAATGACATATTTTCCAAATCTTTCTATATATAAGGTTGACAACATTTCTGATTTACAATGAGAAGATTTGATATCTTGATTAACTGATTTTACTAATTTGTTAAAAGACACTGAATTGCAATCTGATATTGTCAAATATATGAATCGTTCAGTGTCTATTTCAGTGGTAGAAGAAAATGAACAATCTTCACATTTATGATCCCATCTGTAACTTAGTCCAAACAAATTTTCAATTTCTATTCCTTCATCTTCCAATACTGCAAGCATAAACATAAGAAATTCTTGTGCATCTTGTTCTATATTGAGTGTAAATTGTGAAGAACCAGTACATATAGCCAAAAGATGCCGATTGACAGAAGCAATATGGATTTTAGTTCTATCAGTTACCTGCTTTTAAAAAATATAATGTAGTAAAGAACAGAATCTTTTTTCTCGATTTTCTATATTTCATGATGAAAACCTAGATAGAAGACAACATTCATAATTACATTAGCATAGCAGTTGATACCTGAACTATTTTCTAACTGGTATCCTACAATATCATCAACAGTGTCCATTTTTATTTTCTTTGCAGCGTCAGCATTCTCTTGAATTGTTTTCTTTTTTTGAATCACACTGGAATGTTTCTCATATTTCTTTTCCTTGACATGCTACACGTTTCTCATATATGGGATATTCACCTAAGTTAGGAGCATAAAGTCTTCTTAATAACTTCCATGCTCATGACGGAATGGTTCCCTCATGAGCACAAGTTCTATTTTTGAATTTAATTGCAATGACGATAGTGCACATGGCGCGCGATCGTCATTGCAAAGAAATCGAAACTGAAACTTAGTTTCACTTTCTCAGTTTTGGTGCTTGTGAGGCTAACTCAGCCCCCCTGAGCACCGAAAAAATGGGAGGGGTATCATTGGAAAGGGGAGAATCTCCCCTTTCCAATGGTACCCTTCCCTTGCGGATCCCAACTTGGGGATCAACCCAGGAGGGAGATCCCCAAGCAGGGATCCGCCCACTAGCACCAGGGAGGGGGGAGCGGCCCCTTGGGCAAGGGCCTTTGCTCCCCCCATATTTGTTTGGTTGCAACAATCTTTCTACCCCCTAGGTAGCAGGCCCCAATCTAACTCCCCGGGGGGGGCGGAAAGCCCACTAGCAACCAGGGATTTTTTTTTGATTGACGTTGGGGTGGGGGCTGCCCAGAGGAATGTCAGTCTTTCTGCCCCCCCAGCTGCCAAGACGCACAGAGAAGGATAGACCCCCCCTCTCCTTACACTGTTTTAAATTGTATATACATTCTTTATGCTTAGTTTTATATTTATTGATTCTTCACTCTTTTAACCGTTATTTGAGAAATTGTGCTCTTACTTACTGCATTGTACTGTCCCCGGTCCGCAGCGGCGTGTGCCGATTGAGCGGAGGGACGAGGTACCGCCAGCTACTCTTCCGGTCTTACTGGGAGGTCAGCAGTCTAGTTGGTGCCGATCTCTCCCGCCCTCTCACACCAGCTCAAAAGCAGGCGTGCAGTCTGGTCGCGTTGCTGCCAAGACGCACAGGGAAGGATAGACCCTCTCTCCTTGCACTGTTTTAAATTGTATATACATTCTTTATGCTTAGTTTTATATTTGTTGAGTCTTCACACTTTTAACCGTTATTTGAGAAATTGTGCTCTTACTTACTACACTGTACTGTCCCTGGTCCGCCACGGCATGTGCCGATTGAGCGGAGGGACGAGGTACCACCAGCTACTCTTCCGGTCTTACTGGGAGGTCAGCAGTCTAGTTGCTGCCGATCTCTCCCGCCCACTCCCACCAGCTCAAAAACAGACATGCAGTCTGGAGGCGCAGAGGACGCATGCAGCGGACATGCGCAGCAGCGTGCCAAAGGCAAGCCCTTCTGCGCCCGTCCACGCCTGGACTACGCCTGCCACCTGCCACGCTGCCTGTTACATCTCACAGCTTATTTTCCCCATCTGCTTACTTCTGGTAATCACCTTACCGATGAACACCATTAGATACACAAGTAAGTAGCTTCATTCTCTGAACAATTTCTTTCTCCCTGAATATAACACTAAGCTTCCTCATGATAACATACCCCTCATCTCAACAAGTCAATAAAGGCTAGTCACAACTGACCCTAAGCCTAAACCTAAAAATATAACAGGGTTATACTTTAACGCCCGATCTCTCCCCAAACATGCCCTAGAAGTATGGTCTCAGCTTGACTTTGAGAAGCCAGACATCTTCTTTATAACAGAGACCTGGTTCCAAGAGTCCTCAATGATAGATATCTCTTTAGCCTTTCCACCGGATTATCAATTGATTAGAGTGGATAGAAAGGACAAGAGAGGCGGTGGACTAGCTATTGCTTTTAGAGCAAATATTAAACTTACCATTATTGATTCCCTCAGTACAGACTGGGTAGAAATTAACATTTTTAAAATTAATTACTTAACTAAGGGATCTTGGAAAGGGGCCATACTCTATCGTCCTCCAGGCAGCAAAGTCCAATTTTCCAGTCGCCTTATGGTGATAATTGCTCCCCACGTGCTAACAAGCGATTACTTTCTTTTGTTGGGTGATTTTAATTACCATATTGACCTCTCCACCGATTCGCATTCAAATGATCTTATTTCCAGTCTTAGTACCCTAGGGCTCTCACAAATAGTGAAAGGTCTTAAACATATAGCTGGTCATACACTAGACCTTTTGTTTACAAATTCTCACAACATAACGGCCGACTTACCCATGCCTATCCTGTGGACTGAATCAAAATGGATGGTTTCAGTTCCTTCAAGAAAAGGGATTTACAGCAAACAGTTTAAGCTGTAAAAAATAGGGAATGTCTCCGTAGGATAGGTGAGTGTGCAGAGAGGAGAGAGAGTACTCCTTTGTATGGTACGTGGTGCCCTCACACACCCTTACAAGTGTATAGCATCATCATTGGGCAAAGTTGCTCCTCGTGGGGGTGGTGCTGCAGTCCCTCACGGGCCCTGTTAGGGGCTCTCTGGCGGAGATCTTTTCAGGAGTTGCCGCATTTGTGACTGAGGGTGTGTGGGTGGGAAGTGATAATGAGTGCAGTTTAAAATGAGTCAGGAGGCCCTAATAACTTTATTCAAAGGACCCCTGGTTCAGACTAAAAACTCCACGGGATGGAGATGCACAGTAGTGCCTTTAGGAGAGGGGAAACAAGACCAAATAGAGTCCCACTTCTCTCAACCTGTGTAGTGTGTAACTGAAGTGTTTTTTTTAAAAAGGGTCGACATGTTTCGCGCAGTGAAGTGGTCCCTAGTGGATCCCAGAGCGCTTCATCAGGACCAAATGTAAAGCAAAAAAAGGGGAATCAGGAAAAGACACCCTGTATTCCCTTATATATCCTAGATAAGGTATGTTTGACAGTTATTGTCTTAGAACACGTTATTATACGTAAGTCCTATTTCACCACCTAAAAAAGGAGACAAAAAAGGGGGGGAGAGAAAAAAGGAAAGACAGAAGCAAAAATTCTAGTAACATATCAGTTGTATATGGTACTATCAGATAAGATCGAAATCTCATGCACACATTATGTGCCCAAGTGCCAGGTGCATGAAGCGTATAACGGACGTGTGCGCGTCTCATGGTTCATGCGTTTCTTAAAAGGTGCTATGGGTGGCCCTATGCATAGGTAAAACGTAGCGGTAGTGAACATCATGTCCTACCGTGACTAGGATTCTCAAGGTGACCATCGCCACCTCGTAGTGCATGTGGCTATGGGGACTGTGCGATTTAGCATGTATCCAAACTCACTTGTGTGTGGGTAAAGCGAGAGAGGAAATATCCCGTGCCAATTGAGGGTGGTAACCAAAGTAGGTGTGTATTAGAGCTGCCCCGTATGATTCTATATAAATGCATTCCTCTGGACGGAACACACGCCAGAAAGAATAACACCACGCTAGTGTAAGCGCCGGCCCCAGCACAGAAAGCAGGGGACAGCATGCGCGGTGTGGAAGGCATGCGTAAGTGCAGATAAAACGTAAATAGAAGGTATGATGGGGGTAAGATATATCAAACACCCCATAGTGTGGTGATCAATTTATACAAATGAACGAGAAGCCTACCCTCCCTGGATCCGAGAAGGGCTCCGTCGGCTGTACCGCGGAGTGAGGCTAAGTAAAGGCAAAGCAGAAGAAAACACGAGAAAACAATGCAGGAAGAAACATTAGCGGTATCGTCAAAACAGAGAGAATCTGTAATATGGATAGAGGGAGGAGGGGGTTAACTTACTTGAATTCCAGCCTCACGTAACGGGAAACCTACCCGTGCTGCTGGTCACATTATGGATCGACAAGAAAGGAAAATAAGTACCGCTACTGGTCAAATTGCAGGAAGCGGATGATGACGTCATTACGCTGCAAGAAGAAAGGGACTGAGCCTGTGGGGAATGGAACGGCCATCTTAGAGTGGTCACAGGGGTGTAGAACTCGGGAGGGAGCACTACAGTATTCTTGTGTCGCAGTGCTCAGCCACAATGGGATCGTGCAGTGGCTAAAGGAAAAATAGAAAACATAGAAAAATTGGAAATACGATTCACGGAAAATAAAAAAGCTCCTCTGTCAGGAATATGTACTAAAAACCTACTCCATAATGTAAATTATATCACGGGTGGCGGGACCAAATAGTGGTCCAAGTGGAGCTGATATTGCTAAGACAGAGTGCGGGAAGGTCACACCGCAGAGGAAATCCTCAACTCGAGGATGCTGAGGCTTCATACAAGAGGAAGAATCATGTTGTGATGCCTTTCCGAACATCCCCTAAATAATTCCTAAACGCCAGCACATGACAGAAGGGAGGAAAAAAGGTTTTCCAGCCACATGGTAGTGGAATCTGAATGGGGTTGCTAAAAAAAGGTCTATAGTAACAGAGTAAGGTACCTAGCTAAATGCAAATATTAAATTACCACTTAGAGTGTAGAGGAATGTAATACATATTTCCTCTAGGAGGGTATATAGGCCATGACCGGAGTAGTTATGTTCGCGCGAGCTGAACTCATATTAATGTGGTGGAGAGCATAGAGTGACTCCTAGTCTCTAGCGTGTTGTGCAATGAGGTGTATTTTTAGTATGGGATTAATGCGATAGATCAACCCAGGGTATATCTTCATTGAGTCAACATTTATTACTTCTGAGTTTAAACACCCATCGTTGTTCCTGTTTAAACAGCGTGGAAGCTGTCCAATATGGATTGGATTCGATGATCGTCCAATGTAGGCTTTCTGGAGGATGGTTCTTTTCCAGAAAATGGCTTTGCAATCTCGTTGCTGTACGTTTGCACGGATAGTACTTTTGTGCTCCCCGATCCGGACCTTCACTGGTCTAGCTGTCATGCCAATGTATTGAGAGCCGCAGGGACAAGTAATCAAGTACACGCAGTTCTTCGTGTTACAATTGGTATGATGTGTTTGCTTCCAGAGCCTGGGGAGTCCCAGGTCAAGTTCCTTAGTAACGCTTGTCTGGGAACATGCTGCACATGAACCACAAGGGTAATGACCTACTACCGGTGGTAAGTTCCATAGTGTGAGTTGAGTCCGAACAGTGTTTTTAGGGCGTCTGTGCACTAACACATCCCTAAAATTCTGTGTTCTCTTGAAGGCAAAGAGAGGTTTGGGACCTGGTTGGAACTGCCTGGTTTCGAGGATCTTCCAATTTTTTTTGATGATTTTGGGATCTTATTTGAGTTGGGCGTGTAAGATGTAACACAGGTTAGAATATCTGTGGTGGTTTTTTCTTTTGTTTCTAGTAGAGCTTCTCTGTGATTGTTCCTAGCTCGTTTGCGGGCTTGTTTTATGATTCTTTTAGGATAATCTCTCTTTAGCAGGTTATCAGTGAGGGTGTCTGTCTCTTTTTCAAATTCTATGATGGTATTACAGTAACGTCGTAGGCGAAGAAATTGGCCCCCCGGTAAGTTGTTTCTTAAAGTCTTAGGATGGTGACTTTGAAACAGAAGGAGACTATTCCTGTCAGTTGGTTTTTTGTAATTGGTGGTCATGAGAGATCCGTCTTTGAGAGATATCAGGAGATCAAGGAATGGAATGGACTCCGTTGATAGGGTGCCAACGAATTGTAAGAATGGGTTGAGGGTGTTGATCCTTAATCAATTCTCACATCCTGCCTCTATGCAGCCCCCATTGGTTGCTACTCAGGAGTGGGTTGATTCTCTGTCCACTTTCTTTGTAGAGAAAATTGACAGAATATATAGTCAATTTCCTCGAGACTCTGTTCAATTGCATTCTCAGAGAACAGAAGTAAGAGGCTCCTCGGTGGCCTCTACCATAAAAATATTCTCAGAATTTTCTCTAGAAGAAGTTACCCTGGCACTTTAAAAGGTAAAATAAGGCTCCCCCTCTTATATAGTATCTTCCCAGGTTCTATTAAAAATCAGTCCTTTCATCACTCCCTGCCTAATGAGGCTCTTCAACCTTTCATTACTACATTCGCAGGTACCCATAAGGTGGAAGGAGGCCATATTTAGACCCATTTTAAAGAAACCTAAATCTGACCCTGAACAACTAAACAACTATCGACCTATATCTCTTCCTCCTCTGTTTGGTAAAGTCCAAGAGTCTTTGATAAATGGTCAATTAATTAAACATCTAGAGAAAAATAAATTGCTGGATCCCTCTTAGTTAGGGTTTCGAGCGTTTCATAGCAATGAAGCAGCTTTACTTGAAGTGGTAGATAGCATCAGACTCTCTTTGGACAATCAGAGGTCGGCCATTTTATTCCTGTTAGATCTGTCGGCTGCTTTCGACACCATTTCCCATTCCATTCTTCTGGATCGCCTGAGAGAGGCTGTTGTCGAGGGCCCTGCATTGGCCTGGTTCAGGAGTTATCTGAGTGACTGCACATCCAGAGTCCAAATTGGCGCTTTTACTTCTTAGAGCCAACTCATAAATAAAGGTGTCCCTCAGGGATCTATCCTGAGCCCGACGCTCTTTAACTTATATGTATTCCCCTTGGCTAAAATCATCAAGGATCACGGCTTCAACAATGCATGCTGGACATAAACAAATGTATGTTAACTAACAACCTCCAGCTCAATGCTAATAAAACAGAAGTTGTTCTTTTTGGCAATCCACAGACGCTACGGACAAATGACTGGTGGCCCCCTACCTTAGGTACCTTTCCTATTCCGAAAGAAACAGCACGTAATCTCGGGGTAATGATAGACAACCAACTCGCTATGCGTGTTCATGTCAACTTCACAACACATACTTGCTACGGGATAATGCACGCCCTTCATAAAATCTTTAAATGGGTCCCTTTGTCTTCCCGACTGCCACTGAATAGGGTCTGATTGTCAGTCGCCTGGATTATGGGAATGCTCTGTTGGCTTCCATAAACTCTAAACTCCTTCATAATCTCCAGGTTCTGCAAAATACAGCAGACAGACTGGTTTTAAATCTTCCAGCCTGTTCTCCCTCTCCTCCTAGTTTGAGGTCTCGTCATTGGCTGCCTATCAAGAAGTGAATAGACTTCAAAATTTGTTGTCTTGTCCATAAAGCCCTAAATGGACAGGGCCCTCAGTATCTGGCAACTAAACTAAAGAGGTGTCAGCCTTCTAGTACACTTTGCTCTGCAAACAAACTCCTATTAATAGTTCTGAAGGTCCGAACAGTTAAGCATGGCAGTAAATCTTTTTCGAAATTGGTCCCCACCCTCTGGAACTCTCTGCCTCTACACCTACGAACCGAGATCGAGCAAATAAAGTATTGTAAGTCCCTAAAGACCTGACTATTCTAAATTTCTTTTATTCCTAGCCTTCTTCCTGTCTGTTCCTGAGTCCTGGCAAAGCGCTATGAGACCCTCGGGTGATATAGGCGCTCTGCAAGAAACAGTACATAGACATAGACATAGCTGCTGACTCGGGACCAAAAACTCAGATGCCCCCTATGTATCCGAAAATGACCTGGTTTTGCAAGGGGGGTCACATGAGTTTTTGGTCCCGGGCTTGGCGGCCATCTAGGAAAACCTACCACACTCACACATTTCTGAAAACTAGAGACCTGGGAGAGTCCAGGAAGGTATGGCTTGCGTGGATCTATCAACGTTTCTCTACCCAAAATCCCCTGCAAACCTCAAATTGTGATGAAAAAATCACTTTTTCCTCAAATTTCTGTGTGGGTAAGTTCTGGAATCTACATGGATCCACAAATTTCCTACCACCCACAATTCCCCCAGGTCTCCTGATGAAAATGGTATTTCCCTCGCATAGGTGGGTCAAGTACCCACGACAGGCAAGGGCCCAAAACATATTGAGGAGACATCAAGATGACCTTTCATAAAACAACCTGGTTTTGCAAGGGAGGTCAACTGGGTTTTTAGCCCAGGGCTTGGCGGCCTTCTTGGGAAACCTACCACACCCACACATTTCTGAAAACTAGACATCCTGGGGAGACCAGCAAGGTATGGCTTGCGTGGGTCCCCCAACATTTTCCTACCCAGAATGACCTACAAACCTTAAATTGAGCTGAAAAAAATCACTTTTTTTCTCAAATTTCTGTGTGGGAAAGTTCTGGAATCTACGTGTATCCACAAATTTCCTACCATCCAGCATTTCCCCAGGTCTCCCGATAAAAATTATACCTCACTCGCTTGGGTGGGTCAAGTATCCGCGACAGGCAAGGGCCCAAAACGTATTGAGGAGACATCAAAATGACCTATCACAAAACAACCTGGTTTTGCAAGGGGGGTCACATTCGTTTTTGGCCCTGGGCTCGGTGGCCATCTTGGAAAACTACCAAACCCACACATTTCTGAAAGCTAGACACCCTGGGGAGTCCAGCAATGTATGGCTTGTGTGGGTCCCCCAACATTTCCCTACCGAGAATCCCCTGCAAACCTCAAATTTTGATGAAAAAAATACTTTTTTCTCAAATTCCTGTGTTGGTAAGTTCTGGAATCTATGTGGATCCACAAATTTCCTACCACTCAGCATTCCCCCAGATCCCCCGATAAAAATGGTACCTCACTCGCATGGGTGGGTCAAGGACCCGCGACAGACAAGGGCCCAATGCGTATTGAGGAGACATAAAAATTATCTATCAAAAAATAATCTGGTTTTGAAAGGGGGGTCACCTGGGTTTTTGGTACCGGGCTCGGCGGCCATCTAGGGAAACCTACCAAACCCACACATTTCTGAAAACTAGACACCCTGGGGAGTCTAGCAAGGTATTGTTTGTGTGGGTCCCTCAACATATCCTGACCGAGAATCCCCTGCAAACCTCAAATTTAGCTGAAAAAATAACTTTTTTCTCAAACGTCATTGTTGGAAAGTTCTGTAATCTGCGTGGAGCCACAAATTTCCTTCTACACAGCATTGCCCCAGGTCTCCTGATAAAAATTGTACCTCACTCGCATGGGTGGGTCAAGTACCTGCGACAGGCAAGGGCCCAAAACCTATTGAGGCGACATCAAAATGACCTATCAGAAAACAACCTGGTTTTGCAAGGAGAGTGACCTGAGTTTTTGGCCCCGGGCTTGTTGGCCATCTTGGAAAACTACCAAATCCACTCATTTCTGAAAACTAGACACCCGGTGGAGTCCAGCAAGGTATGGCTTGCATGGGTCCGTTAACATTTCCCTACCCAGAATGTCCTGCAAACCTCAAATTTAGCTGAAAAAAAAACATTTTTCTCAAATTTCTGTGTGGAAAAGTTGCAGGATCACCGGGCTGACACAAATTTCCTACCACCCAGCATTCCCCCATGTCTCCCAATAAAAATGATACCTCACTCACATGGGTGGATCAAGTACCCGCGACAGGCAATGGCCCAAATCCTGCTGTGGAGACTTCAAAATTACCTATAACAAAACAACCTGGTTTTGCAAGGGGAGTCACCTGGGTTTTTGGCCCCAGGCTCGGTGGCCATCTTGGAAAGCTAAAAAACCCACACATTTCTGAAAACTAGACACCCGGGTGAGTCCAGTGAGGTATGGCTTGCATGGGTCCCCCAACGTTTTCCTACCCAGAATGCACTGCAAACCTCACAAACCCTGGGTACCTTTAGAATCCCCATGATGTTGGAAAAAAAAGGACGCAAATTTGGCGTGGATACCTTATGTGGTCAAAAAGTAAGAGGGGCCTAAGCACAAACTACCCTAAATAGCCAAACAAAAGGCTTAGCACAGGGGGGGGGAAGGTCTAGCAGTGAAGGGGTTAACTGATTATTACTCTTATACTCTTTTACACAATTTGTATTAGCACTAACATTTTTCCCAACGTATGCAATGCCCTCTTTAAACACTGTACTTCCAATATTTACCAAAGCACTGTCTACATTTAAACCTTGAGATTTATGAATGGTCACTGCATATGCTAAGGAAAGAGGAAACTATTTTCTACAAACATCCAAGTCTTTTACAAGCACAAAACGAACAGCACAACCTCCAATCTGCTTTATCTCTTCAACCTGATCAAATTTAATCTTCCCATTGCTCCATTTACTAAATCTTTTTCTACTTCCAAATTACACCGCAAAATTACATACATATAAAGTCTTCTCTAAACCTGCAGTCTTAGACACAGACTTTTCCAAAGAATCTAATTTTGACTGTAACTTCTCTGAGAGAAGAATAGTAACTCCTTCGTGTTCCATTTTATCAATGGCTTCTATTTTCACTATTGGTTGTTTTTCCAGTTTCAAAAGTTCTTGATCGAATCTAGAACACTCTTGCAGTATTGGCATTAGGCAACCTATAGAGTTTTTTTCTCCATTTTATTGTACATTATTTCAGGTGCAATGTTTTCATTTCGAAACAAGTTCGTTAGTAGCCGACTTTGTAAAGCTTCTTTACCATGTTTTGTCAAAACACTAATTCTTATATCTTGAAGAATGTTTCCATAATGTTCATCACTTGCTTGTCACATATTCTTAATAAGTTCTTTATATTCAAAATGAGACCAAATGTTTACATTTCTAATACTTCCCAAAGATTTCCTAGTGTCTTCATGGACCAGTGTTTTAAAAACTGGTAGTCCTTTCACAGGAGTAAGTTGTAGTAGATCACCGAATATAATTACATGTTTTATTCCAAATAAAATATCATACTCTGTTTTTAAAATCTTTTACATTTTAAATGTACAAAGGCAAGCATTAAGTTTGAGACCATGCTCACCTCATCAATGATCAGAAGTTTCATTTTCTTTAGTACTCTTGAGACTTCAAGCTTCTCCAGATAGATTGTGATATTCCAACTTATTTTCATGTTCAGCTGGTAGCATGAGTAAACAATGTAATGTAATCTAACCCTGGGTGTAGTTCACGTAGTAGCGCTATGCGTAGCTATGCTAAGTGCACTTCGCACTACACGAGATACACGTAGCACTACGCGATCTGCGCAGTACGCTGTTCGCGATGATTGCACAGTGCCGGATGCTTGTCCGCACTGTGCAATCATTGCAAACGGCACCTTGCACAGTGCAAGCGGTCGTTTTCTGGTGCTCGAGTAGATTTTTACTCGAGCGGCAGCTTTCTCAACGCGGACTGGTAGTTTCTCATCGCGAGCTGTCACGAGCATACGTGACCACTCGCAATGAGAAACCTGGCCTCCCCGCGTTGAGAATCTCTCCGGGAGGTTTATTTTCCACGCTCGCGATCAGCAACTTGATGTTGCTGATCGCAAATGAGGAAAAAGTCTTGCCGGGATGTCATTTTGCTCGCTTGCGGTCGCCAACTTGACGTTGAGGACCGCGAGTGAGCAAAAAATGCCAACTACGCTACGCTACGTGCAATTCATGTACCTCAAAGTAGCACAGTCTACGCAAACTTCAAGAGCGTAGCGTAGTTGTCCGCCCAGGGTTAATGTAATCCCTTTAATGTTGTGTGCTGATAACCAAGTTGGAGCGGTTACAACACAAGAAATATATGATTCAGTGGTTTTCTGCAGATAACTGGTCAAAACTTTAATTAAGAAACTTTTACCTGTTCCAGCTTGACCACTGATATACATTCGAATAGGTTTAAATGATGTGCAATTGCATTCTTTTTTTTCATGCAGTAAACCATGCTGTATCTGTTGTGTCACTTGCTGATATATTTCTTTTTGTTCAAAATGTAGTTGTTCTTCCAAGTTTCCCAACAAAATAATATTGCGTTGTGGTTGTTGCATTGTCGTTTCTACTTCATTTATACCTATTGTTGCTTAATTTTCAAGAATTGGTTGTCCTAGTAGATCTTGACTTAGAGGATCAGAACTTTGACAATCTTGAGAACTGTCTCTAGATATTTCAGCTGCAATAGTAGTATCTTGTTCAATCTTTTCATTTAACATTTGTAGCTAATTTGGAAAAAGTGTGCATTGCATGCTATCTTTACATGCATTTAAAGAATCTTCATAGCAGTCAAAATCTCCAAGTAATTCCTTTTCACTACGCCAAGGCTTGAAAAGTTTCAGAAGTGCTAAATAGAAAATTCCCTTTTATCTTGAGTTTTGCAACTAAGTTTCCTGTGGTTAATAAGATTTCCTGTGGCATGTTTTACCAAACATCCTTCACATCCAATTACTGCATATTTTTGTTCATTTATATTTTCTGTAACATTTCTTTTGAAGCTGTAATGTTGCTGTACTTCATAGAGACATATTTTTTCCAGATGTGGACATCTTTTAGAATAGTATGTATCCAACATATTCGTTTTAACAATATCTGTACTTTCTGGTTCATTCAATGCTAAGTATTTAATTTCTTGTACATATTTCAATACTCGATTTTGTGTTGCAATAAGACCTAGACTTACCCAAATGATTCCTCTTGACTTTGAATATAAACTTGCAGAGCTCAACCGATTGAACATTCGTAGGATCCAATCTTTCGATGGATAGTATCTTCAAACTAAAGCTGTACAATTTGTTACTAAGTCTTCTCTTGTGAAATTTCTTCCCACATTTCTTTCAACTCTGTCTTTTCAGATTTGGTTATAAATTATGTAACATAGCAAGCAACAGCAATCAAATTATCTGCAACATACTGGATATTCATATTTGCATTCCAAACTGTCAAAATCACTGGATTGTAGTCATTAATATACTTTTAATCTTCAGTTCTTTTTATGTTGTAAGTATTCTTCGGAGATTTTCAAGTTATAGTATGTCTTACTGCTGACATAAAATGTTAACTCTTCCTTTTGCAATTACTGGACATGGGAATCCAAAACGACATTTGTATACAATCTTCCCTTTGACTTGTATTTCCGTCGACAATATTTTCCACATCGATGAATTTAAAGCCGTAAATCGTGCTGTCTCAAGTTATTTTCAACTCGTTCCTTTGGAATGGCACAGGTAACATGTTCTTCAATGAAAGACAAAACTCTTTCATCAGTATAAGTTCCGAATTTAGTTGCATCCTTGATCCATAAAAACATGTGTATATGAGGAGCACCTCTGGCTTGGTACTCCTTTCTCCAAAAGAAATCAATAACTTCAAGTCAATCATCCCATGCATATTCAGCACAGCTAAGCGTAACAAACCACATAGGGGTTCCTATGTTTCTTAACATACATTTGAGTTCTCCGTGACGATGATACCAATACTCATTAGTACCACGTTGACACGCCATCAAATTGATTAACTGAGATCCTAAAAGATCGTCTCTTTTTTGAACGTTATCCAAAAATTCCTTTGCAGAAAGATGTGTAAGATGAACTCCTGTTTTTAATATGTGGTTCACTGCATATGAAAGTCCAGACAAGTTACTTCTAAACAGAAGATGAAATATATATGGATTGAACTGTCGAAATTTTGGATCTTCTGAGTACAATCTTGTTGTATGGTATTCTGAAGCTGGAATCTGCACAGGTCGTTCATCATATCGTCCATCTTTTCCGTTGGGGAAGAGCAGTGGAAAACAACAAGTTTCCAAACTTTTTTCCCATACACTCATGGCAGTTCCCTTCGCTTTCTTCATTTGGAATAATTCAATAGTGTTTCCTATCACTTCTTTTGAATGTAGAGGATGTATACTATAATGTTCATGAATTACTTCACTACTCGAGTTATCCATTTTTTCTATTTGGGCAGTTGAAATGTATCTTTCATCTTCTAAAGATATTTTTTTTTCTTCCACATATACATTTTTATAATAAATATTGTTTTGCACAAGATATAATTTAGCCTTTTGAAGTTTGGTGACATCTACTAACTCTTGCCATATTTCCTGACTCTTTGTTGGTACACCATTAACTAGAATAAATACAGGTTCACTTTCCTCCCTCTCTACACCAACAGTTTCAATATTTTTCTTAAACTCTAAAGGTAAATACACAACTCTTCCTTTTAAACCTCCTTGTAAATCTGTTGGAGGCAGCTTACCTGTTTTAGTCTCCATACGAACTATAGCCTGAAACGGGTGCACAGATTGAATAAGAATGGACTCATACATATAGAAATCTACCAGTTCCGGTGGAATAGCTACCAACTCTAGGTTGTAATGTACAGCTCTAGCTGGCATTTTGTTCTCTTCTAATTTTTTGTAACAATATTTACAAATATGTTGATCACTACCCAACTCAAAACAACCTTCCACCAACAAATATGCACCAAATTGCTCCCACTTATCATTGTTTTCCTTTTCACTTAGTTTGACTTGCATAGTGAGTACGTCGACAACAGATACAAACATAGTTTGGTTTTTCACTAGAAACTACCTTAAACTTTTGAATTTCTCCTGCAAACTTCTCAGTAGTACTATCTTCCACCTCTTCTTCAACACCTACACTTATCACTTTCTCTACACTCCTCTTCAGGACCAAAGAAATAAAACTGTATATCATCAGAAACTTTTTTTACATCCAATACTGAACTATGCAAAAGAGCAGTGTTTATTTCACTTAAAGATAATGCAGGACTTTTTTCATAGATCAATCTTCTTACTAACTTCCGCATTTCTTAGTGATGTACTGCTAACATTCTTAAATGATGAAAAGTACTTTGACACACTTTTCTAGAAAGACAAGCCAAAGAATGACCCTGCAAGCTAGTATATTTTCTCATTTTAGAAGGATCTAGTCCTTGCAATATCTTAATCTTCTTTTGTATACTACAAATACTACTACAATCCCACTTATACACTGGAGCTTGTGTACATCTTCCTTGAACTTCTTCAGCTATTACTTCTTCCACATTTGTAGGAACCATCTTTTCTTTTTCAATTGGACAGCCGTTTTTAACAATGGCCACTGGTATCAATTGCATGAACTAATGTATTTTGTTGAAAATAGCTCTCTTCATTAAAAAAAGGTTCAGTACTAGAAGTGTGCTTCAATTCACCCAAATTTGTTTTGCAAAGGTTAATTCTATTAACCAGTCTTTTCTTTTACTTTTCTCCTTTATAAAGTACATTGTTTTATTTAATGTTTTCATTCTCTTCAATACTAATGTAAGCAATTTTCTTTTTAATTCAAAAGCCTTTTCGACTATACTTTCAGTCTGTTCTTTCTTCTTGTAAAATGCTGATCTTCTTCTAAATTTGTTGCAATCTGTCAATAAATGTTGTAATACTCTACTTTTATACATTCGCTTCCTAATGCCTTTATATTCTTTCATCGTTTTTTCAAAGTAGATTGTTTTCCTATAACCTGATTTTGCATGAATTTGTCCTTTTTTCATTTTCCTCTGATTGCTTGTAGTACTTTTCTTTCTCTTTTCCCCATTTTGAAAATCGATTAAAGTTTTTTAAAATACTTTTGACAAACTCTTTTGTTCTCTTACCTGAAGACTTTTTCTTCAACGTCACATGTTGTACTTCATCGAATTTCTCCTTTTCTCTCTCCTTTAAATAGTTCTGTTTTCTTTGTTTTCTTTTCTTTTCAACTTTTCTTGTCATACTGAATATTTCTTAATAATTATGGAGAATATCTAAAAAAAAGTAAAGTTTATTATATTTTTAATAAACCCCGCACTGGGGCCGGACTTTCCGCACCCGGACCGTACTCTCCGCACCCGGAGGGTAATCTCCGGCTAGGGCCGTACTCTCCGGCTTAAGCCGTAATCTCCGGCTGGGGACGGATAAAGTGTAATCAATGGGCCGGATTGCAGTTTTTACAAAAAGGAACATTAGGGATGTGTGATAAATGGTAGAAAAGGTCATGAAAAACAGTTTGGGCAGGGAAAAGGGAACGGACAGACACTATATCACAACCCAGAAAAGTTTTCTCCTTTGTATCATGGTACATGCAGTGCACAATTTGCGCTCCCCTCAGTGTTGACTGTGCAGTCAACACTGTTATGTTATTTATTTCTATTAAAAGTAATGTTGATCGGGGGGCATGGCTTAGCGCCCAACGAGCATGGCAGCCTTTTCGTGAGGCTCCACGGACCGGTCGGGAGTAACGCGTCGCATGCATGGCCAACGCGGAAACGACCAGCGGAATGCCGTCATGAACTGCTGCCCCTTGTTTGAAGATCCCGGGCGCTTTTTTATTTCACAGTAAAAAGGTCTTATTTGACTATTATTGCCGCTCCACAACGCCGTTCGCATCGCGGCCGCCATTTTAGATGTGCGGACGCGTTGTTAGTGCCTCCTCACTCCTTGCAAGCGGATCTAATATTTTCAATGCTGCACCTGCAAACTGCTTTTTCAATTCCTGCTTGCCCTCAGTGCTTCCTCCTATATAAAGGCCCTGAATGTTACAATGAATGACAAGGAAGTTACTAATTTTGCTGATGAGTGCCTCATTCGTAGTGTGGCCACCATTTTGAATGTGCAATTCGCATCATAGATGCTGCCCTTCCTTCTAATATGTTGAATTGCACCATTCCTTCATTTTGGGCCTAAATGAGTTAACTCAAAGCTATTCTTCCCGTAGCATGGCCCTCTTGCAGTCCTATGCCTCATTTCTTCAGTTCTATGAAATGTTGGAAGCGTAATTGCCACTTTGCGCAGCCTAACTTTCTGAATGATATTTACTTCATGACATTGTCTCATCATAAGTTACTCCTTTTGTATGGACTACCTAATTGAATTTCTGCAAACAACACATCAGTGTAGCAATCACGGAAGTTAGGCCGAGTTTTTCATCCTACAGCCTGATTACGTGGAATGTGGCAGGTTTGAGTAAAAAGGTCCACCAGCAAGCATGGCTGGATGTTATTAATAAACACACTATAGCCTGTTTGCAGGAAACCTGGACGACCGAGGAAATCCATATTATAGGATTCCAAACCTTTCATTCGCCCGCACTTATTAGTAAGCAGGGTAGGAATAAAGAAGGCCTTTGTACTTATGTGGCTACAACGGCGGAACTTAGGGCCATCAAGTGTCTTAACGCAGAGTTTTATCAGGTCTTGGTCTTTAAAGGGCCCCGCTCTGTCAATGTAATTCTAATTAATTTTTATAATAACGTACCATCTATCCACACAGAGCATGTTCTTTACAATCTTCTCAATAGCATAACATCTCTAATAGATAATCTTGCAGGTGAGAAGGTGCTAATCTGGGTAGGGGACTTTAATTGTACTGTCTGTCCCCTTTCTGCAACTGGCTTGTGCGGTCTAGCAGATTATGGGGAAGACACACTCAAAATTAGGCAACTCCTTAAATAATATGATGTTCTATTTGAATTTGTCCTTTGTAAATGAACTGTGCAGCCCGATTATTCCGTTTCAACCAACTTTTAATGGACGAGGGTGTAACTCCACCATAGATTTCACCTTAATGTCCCCGGCCCATCCTGGTTGCACAATCCTCTGGGAGACTGGAAAGGCTCTCTTCGGAGATCATTACCCCATCTCATTCTCAGTAAAAACAATGGGAGAATGTAGTCAACTCAAGAAGAACCCTAATTATGCTCCCAAGGTTAATCTGGGTGCTATAAATGGGTATGTTATCAAATGGGATAAAGTTGGGCCAGCTGGCTTCTTAAAGAGCTTGGTTTCAACGTCTCTCGAGGATATTCACGTATGTCTAACAGCTGCCATGGAGCCTGATAAAGTCGTGGCTGCCTTTTCTAATATCCAACGGTCAGTAAAAGATCTTTTATTTAGAGAACATAGGCAAACAGCTAAGCGCCCACAGGGTTGGTTTGACAATAAATGCACCAAAGCTTTGACTTCTCTCAAAAAGGCCCTACATACCAAACCAAAAAACCAAGACCTGATCCGTCAAGCCAGAGGAGCTTACAAACTGACCATTAAAACGAGAAAAGCCACCCTTAAGCGGGAGGCGTGGGCGACCTTACGTGAGGCATCGCAATAACGCGATAGTGCACTATTTTGGAAAGTGGTTAATGCCCCATACCTGCAAAGCAGAGCGGAAGACATCTTAGACGTGACTATCCCAGGGGATACCTGGGTGAACCATTTTAAGCAGTTATATAATAATCCGACTGTAGGGCACTGTCCTCCTTCGCTAACTGTCAGTTTGACGGACCTCGAAGGATCAGGCGAGCAAAATGCTTTTCCGCTGAATATCACTTTCAGTCTCCAAGAGGTCATTAAAGCTATTAAGGACAGCCCATCCGGTAAGGCTCCGGGTCCCGACGGTGTCCCAATCGACGTCTATAAGGCAGAGTTGGATCTATGGGCACCCTTACTTACCAATGTTTTAAACAAGTCTAATTCACAGGGATTTGTGACATCTTGGCCTGACGCTACTGTCGTGCCAATATTTAAGAAGGGTGACAGAAACGACCCAAATTGTTATAGGCCAATCTCTCTTCTGGATGCACTGATGAAGGTGGCCGGTAGGATCCTCCTAAATCGGATCCAGAGCTGGGTGGCCGAAAACCAGGCCATCTCTAACTTACAATATGGCTTTAGGACGGGCAAGGGAACGGTCGAGCAGTGCTTGAACTTGGCCTTAATTATTGCAAAGTACACTCAAGCGAAGCACGAAAAGTTATATATTTCCTTCATTGACCTAAGCTCAGCGTTCGATTGTGTGAATCATGAACTCCTTTGGAACACACTTTCTTTCTTGGGCCTTGATGCCCAAATCATCACGTTTATTCGCGAACTTTACAGGGACGCAGGGGCAAGGGTCAGATTCGGACGTCTGGGGGAATGCTCAGACAAATTCACTATCTCGCGGGGGGTCAGACAGGGGTGCATATTGGCTCCCCTGTTGTTCACCATCTATATTAACTCTATTGGAGAACACCTAAGTAAATTTCAATATGACTACCCCGCTATAAAGGGTACCTCAGTGCCCCTATTACTCTATGCTGACGACGCGGCAATAATGTCGCGTACTAGGATAGGTCTACAGCGGGCGGTGGTCCAATTTTCCTCCTATATGAGGGATAGGGAATTCAAGGTGAATACTTCTAAAACTTATAACATGGTCTGCGGCAGGGGCCTTAGAAGTGCACCTTGTCCTATTTACTTGGACGCCCGAAAAATTGAAACCACTGAGAAATTCTGTTATCTAGGTGTGACTTTAGATAGGAGGGGGAGCTGGAAGCCGGCAATAGCAACAAGGAAATTAGCCTTTTTACGTTCTGCGGGAGCCCTGAACAATTTTTCTGCAAAAATTGGGGGGAAGCCTGCTAGGGAACTAATACAAATCTATAAGGCCAAAGTGGTTTCCTCAGCCACCTATGGGGCAGGGCTCTGGGGGATAGAAAATGTGCAGACGTTACAAAGCTGTGAGAATCAGTTTATCTGTCACTTACTAGGAGTCTCTAAATGTTCATCTACTTACATGACCCATATAGAAGTAGGCCTTCCCTACATTAGTGACATTGTTAACATCTCCCCTCTTTTATTGTGGCACAAGGTCTGGGTCACAGAAGAGACAACCTTAAATAGGGAAGTAATCACCGACTGTCTCACAATGAATGGAATGGCCAATATTAGGTGGCTCTCCTACGTGAAAAATCTTTGTGTAAGGATAGGACATCCAGAATTCTTCGATAACCCGCTCAGTTTGGATGGGCTATCGAGAGCCGCCTTGAAAAAGTTGGCTCTTGATCACCTGGTAACGGAAAGATGGGACAAGGAGAAAATTAAACCTACTGTACTTCGGTTTCAGGAAATTACTCAGTGCGAGGGTCTCCAATATTATCTAAGCTTAGAATTAAGCCCATATGTACGCACACTGCTGACCCGCCTCAGATTAGGCATGTTTTTTCACTTAGTCACTTTCCCCCTTTGTAATGACTGGTCCACTGAAATCCCTTTGTGCCCATGTGATGATATTTCCAGACAATCGGACATACATTGTGTCTTTTTTTGTGTATTTTACAAAGTCCCGCGTAGAGCTCTTCTGTTACCTGTTCTTAGGGCCTGGGGGATTCGTACCTGTAAATTAGCATACATGAAATTATTGCTATTAGAAGATGATTCCCTTATTCATGCAGTTTCAAGTTTTTTAAAATTAGTAATTAAATTTAGAAAATCTATGTAATCCTCATGTTCCTAATTTGTTCCGAATTATTATGTTCTGAATCTTTTTAATGATATTTTACCTTGATTCTATGATCGAATAAGCTTATGTTGTTGACTCTGTTTTATTAAAAAAAAATGTTTGTATTATGTGCTTTTATGATTTTATCTTAAAATCGAATAAAGCTTGAAATGAATGAATGACAACACATCAACAGTTGTATTCTTATATGAAGTGAATTACAATATTTCACTGCGCTTGTGTGCTCATTCAACAATGTAACAAACCAAATTTTTCCTGCAGCTTGCAAACCTTTTTGACCAAAGGACTCCCTTCAATTGTTACATATTTTTTCACTGACAATTTTTTCAAATTCTCTTACTTTAAGCCATACAGTTGTTATCTGGTTACTTGTTCACTACTTTATTGTTCTTACCTACTTTTTTTGATGGGCAGGACAAAGGATTCACTCTACACCTCAACTTAACCAAAGCGCACTTTCATTAAAAATTCGAAACTCTTCTCTGAACTCTATAAACTGGAGGAATCTATTTTTTTGCCATCAGAAGCTCATAGCACAACAAATGACCCCGTGCCAGCAGTTTCAGGAAAGACTAACGTAAAACGTTTGAAGAAAGATCCTCCCTCACCTCCCAAATCTTCTTCGCCAGTCTCGATGGAGCTACTTCTACAAGAACAAAGGGCTCTTAGACCCTTTGTTGAAGAGACAAATTCTAAATTACAGGTCTTGTCAGATAAATGGTCTCAACTATATTTGTGACTCAACACCGTGGAGCAAACTGTGTCATCTTTTCCTGACATCTCCAAGAGTATTCCATCTTTGCAATCACAAGTTACTACACTTCACAAGCAGATTGAGGATCTTGAAAACCGCAATAGAAGGAATAATCTACGTTTATATGGCCTAGTGGAGGGCACGGAAGTTACAGACCCCATTGGTTTTTTCAAGACTTTTCTTCCTAAGATACTTAACCTACCAGATGCCCCTGAGTTGAATATTCAACGTGCTCACCGGCTAGGACGAATCTCCACCAAGAGTGCTTCTTCGCAACGTCCAAGAGGAGTCATTCTTTACTTTCTTGAATATACGGATCTACTAAAAGTTCTTTCAGCCGCTAAATCCATCCAGAAGATTTCCTGGTCTGGTTCAACTTTGTTTTTTGCGCAGGATTATTCGAGGGCTACAGCTGCCAGGCGCAAGGCCTTTCTCAACATGAGATCTGATTTACCCTCAATGGGAGCTAGATATGGTCTCTATCACCCATGTTTATTCAAAGTTACTTACAATAACAATACGACTTCTTATGAAGATCCATTACATCTTCAGAGCTTCATCAATTCCCATAAGACAGATCTTATGGATTCATCGAGACCTTCTTCTTCACATTTCATATGATGTTCCTAACTTTCGCATTTGTCTTCATGTTGTACCTTTAAGTATAGGAACCGGCTAACACTTTTAAATGTTTTCTTACCTTTCCTTTTCAATGTAGCTTCGGTTTTCTCAGTTCCTTGTTAATAGTTATACAATTAAGTACTGGTCATGTGGTTCTGAGCTCAAGTTAATTGGTTTTGTAAACATTTGTTCACTGTTCTTCATTTAGACTAGTGCTAACTTTATACTTATTTATCCCTACAGTTTTGTCCTCGTCATGGCGTGTTCCCCGTCCGGTCCAGTTTTGGCCTCCTTTTGATGGTTCGTCTGCTCCATGTGGTTCTACCTACCCCCACGTCCATGTTTCCTTTATGTAGGTATGTTTTCTGTTTTGTCTTTTATTTTATGTTCTGTTTTGTTTATTTTTGTTTATGTATCTCCAGGTGTCTTTATTAATATTTTTCTTCTGCTATTCTTTATGACTACAAATTTCTTTCTCCTCACGCATTTCAGTGTTTTTTTCCTTCTATTTGTTCAAGTTCTTCATAGTGCTTTTTCTTTTCTTCTTTGGGCCTTGAAGGAATCATCTTTTCCTCTCTTCTTACTTGTCTTTTTCATTTACTCTCTGGATACTTATATTTTTTCTTCTTTTCTTCATTCCTTTTTCTTCTTCTTTTTCTACTACCACATATTTACTTTTCTTCTCCTTTCGATCTTTGTTATATTGGCACTTTTCGGCCCTTTTCATTGGAGTTCTATTGCTGGCAGTTGTCTTTTGAAACTTTTCCTTTTTATTCGCTCTGACTGCAATGCCCTACTTTTGTCTATTTTGTCGATTTTAATATTTATATTCTTTAAACTTATCGATTTGGACTATTGCTTCATGTTGCTTTTAATTTTTTTTTTTTTTTTTTTGCTTCTTAACAATTTATGGCACTTAAATTAATTTCATGGAATATTAGGGGTCTAAACTCTCCTGTAAAGAGACAAAGAGTTTTAACTCACCTGGCCAAGTTAAATGCTGATATTGTTTTTCTCCAAGAAACACACCTTACTGATATTGAGTCATTGCAACTGAAAAGAGGTTGGGTGGGTGAGGTTTATTTTTCTCCTGGGGATGGTAAACGAAACGGTGTTGCGATATTATGCCGCAAATCCCTCCCAGTTACATTGTTATCACAAGAATCTGATGATGAGGGGAGATGGCTCCTTGTTAAGTTATTACTAAAAGATGTTCCAGTTTCTCTTCTCAATGTTTATGCACCTACCAGTGGAAATGTTTCCTTTTGGTCTACTTTAGCTAGGCAAATCTCTAATTGTATTGATGATAATTTTGTACTGGCAGGAGATTTCAACCAAGTGTTTGACCCCTTTATAGACAGGAATTCTAAAGTATCTTTTGTCCCCAAAAAATCACACACGTCGTTTACTCACACCATCGCTCAACATAAATTGTTATATGCCTGGCGTCTTTGTAACCCAACCACTAGAGAATATTCTTTTTACTCCCCGGCCCATCATACCCAATCAAGGATTGACTATATCTTTGTCGCCCACAACCTTTCACAATCCCTTACATATGCAGATATTGGTCCCATTCTTTTATCGGATCACGCGCCTGTCTCAATAGGCTTCGATGTACTGCCCAGAAATGACGCTCCCAGAAGATGGCGCTTCAATAATGCTCTTCTTTTAGATCCACAGTTTACCACATCCTTTACTTCCTTCTTTACTGATTACTTTGAGAGGAACCACACAGGATCCTTATCTATTTCAACCATTTGGGATTCTTTTAAAGCCTCACCAAGGGATTTTATTATCAATTATGTAGCAAAGAAACGTAAATCCGCGCGTAAAACTCTTACAGACCTCCTCCAGCATATTAAGAAGTTGGAAGATTCGTATTACACCTCTAAATCGGAGGACTGCTTAAATTCCCTTATTAAGGCTAAGATGCAATTTAACAGGAAATCCACAGATGATGCTTCACTTTATCTGCTGAAATCCAATGCGAAATTTTATGGAGGTAAAAATAAAGCAGGGAAAATTTTAGCCAGCTATTTAAAGACTCGCCATAACAAATTGAATTTTGAATCCGGCTTTGACGAACATGCGGTTTTAAAATTCAAAGACGCCGAGATCTTAAATGAGTTTTCTCTTTTCTCTAAATCTTTATATTCTTCAGAAACTCAACCTACGGATCATTCTCTATTACAATTTTTCTCAACCATCCAAAGACCCCAACAGGATCATCCGGAACTATCTCCCTTGGAGTCTGATCTCGCTCAGAATGAACTGGTGGAGGCTCTCCAAAAACTTAAAAAGGATAAAGCACCGGGCCCAGACGGCTTCACCGTCGAATTTTTTGTTCACTTTTCTAAATTATTGAAACCCAAATTACATTCACTTATTACTTTTTTTTTTACTCCTCGACAAGTTCTTCTGGTTCTTTTTCGGAGGCCCATATTTGTCTTATCCCCAAAGAAGGTAAGGACCCCAAGTACTGCAAAAATTATAGACCTATTTCATTGGTCAATATTGACTACACAATTTTTTCTAAAGCTTTAGCCATACGCTTGGATTCTTATCTACAAAAATTGTTAGGAAAGGAACAATCCGGCTTTGTCAAGGGACGTGTCATCACGGATAACACACGACTCTTTTTTGATGTTTTATCCAAATCTCCACGTTTGAATCACTCATTGGCAGAAATTGCGCTAGATGCCGAAAAGGCTTTTGATAGAGTTGAGTGGAAGTATCTTTTCTATGCTCTTAAATGGTTTGGCTTCGGCCCTAACTTTATAACCGTATTATCTCTCCTTTATTCTAATCCACGTGCTGCAGTTTGCGCTGATGGCCTAATTTCCCCTTTCTTTCATTTAAAAAGAGGTGTGCGTCAAGGTTCCCCCTTTCCCCCTTTCTATTCAACCTAGCCCTAGAACCATTTTTGTCCAAGTTGCGTCAGAACCCTACTATATACGGTTTTCAAACATTAAATGTTCGTATCAAACTTGCAGCCTATGCTGATGACATTTTACTCTTTATATTCAGACCAGAGGACTCAATCCCAGCTTTTTTAGCAGAAGTGAAATCTTATTCCCTTATATCTGGATACAAATTAAATAATGATAAATGTGAAATATTACCGTTAACAACGCATACTTTTAGTTCAGATTTTCAAGCCTCTCAGTTTAAATGGAGCCCCAACTATATTAAATATCTAGGTCTGTATTTCACTTCTTCAATTTCTGATACAGTAGCTTTATGTATGAACAAATGCATTCAAAAGATTTCTGGTTTGACTTCTAAATGGCATCCCCTCTACTTGTCTTGGTGGGGTCATTTAGATACCATAAAGATGATGCTATCGCCCATTGTTCTCTATACATTCTCCAACATTCCGGTTCCAATTGCAACTAAATTATTTAAGAAAGTTAACTCCATTTTATCCGCTTTCTTATGGGGTAAGAAGACACCTCGAATGTCCCTACAAAAGTTAATTCGCCCTAAGTCTGAAGGTGGAGTTAACTTTCCGGATTTCCAGGCTTATCAGAAAGCTTTTTTATTATGCTTGACTCTATGGACGACTGTCCCCTCTGGACTTTAATAGAGCGCCATATTCTCTCTCCCTATTCTTTCCGTGAATATCTTTCTTTCTCCCGTAAACCACAATTCATCTCTACACCTATAATAAAACACACCTCCAACCTACTTGACGCATCTTCTTATACCACTTGTATCAGTGAGGATTCTTTTTTGAATTCTACAATTTGGCATAATAAGAATTTACTGATCAATATCAAACCTTTTTATTGGAAGAGCTGTAGAAATAAGGGTTTGGTATGGATCCGCCAGCTATTTTCAAATTCAGAATTTTTACCCTTCAATATCCTTAAGCAGGCTTTCATTTTACCGACCTCCTTTACTCATAAATATACTGTGCTCAAGAGAACTGTGCTGGAATCTTTATCCCATTGCCTAACTACACAAGATACTTCTATTAATCCAGACCCGCCCTCAGGACTTCATACATTATTAATGACCAAACCTAAAGCTTCAACAATTTATAATCTTTTGCATGGCACTGATATCAATAGACAGAAAACTAAAATTGAAATGGCTTGGGAACAAGACTTTAATACTTCTTGGCCATTATCATTGTGGAAAGACATATGGACTAAAATAGCAAATCCTCTAGAGCAGCAAACACCACGCAAACATTATTCTTCATTTATAACAGACTTTTACTTACACCGGCTAAATTGTGTAAAAGATTCCCAACCATCGCAGATTTATGTTGGACCTGCTCTTCCCCTCTTCTTCCTTTTTCATATTCACAATGTTCACAATTTTTGGAAGCAAGTATGTTCTCGGATTAACTCCATTTTTAACACTGCATTTTCCTTTTCTTTTACCCACATTTTTCTAGGCAGTCTCTCCTCCATTTGGGATAATGTTTCTTTCAATGTTAAAATTATTGATTTGTTATTAGCAATTGCTTTTCAGCAGATCACCATTAACTGGAAAGACTTTACAAAAATCTCCTATAAGGCTTGGTGGTTTACTGTTTGTCATAATCACAGATTAGATACTGTTTTCGTATATATCCCCCTCAATTAGCTACGAAGCGTGTTGATTTGTGGTTGCCAGTCATAACATATATTGACACTAGCGCCAAACGTTTCTCTCTACCTACACCTTTTCAACAGGAACTTCTCAAGCCACCTTGATTTCCCTAATAGTTCCACAATTCTTTATACAGTTACTTAAATGACGTTAATGTTTTATCTTAGTTGATTCTTGTATGCCTTAGGTATGTGTCAATAGTCCAATTCTTAATACTTCTTATGTAGTATATCTGGAATGTATTGGTGTATGCTTAATATTGTATAATTTTCCTTGACGCCTTGTCTTTTCTTTCAATAAAAATTATTTGAACTCAAAAAATAATGTTCATCATTTACACTATTTAACAAATGGTATTATGTTGCTGATGTCATCAGCCAGGTAGTGATCCTTTCCCACAAACACTATCCATGCTGTCATCTAATCTCTGTAGCACATCTTTGGCACTAATAGGATAACGTAGGCATTATCCTTGCATTTTTCATTTCACAGAGGCAAAACCCATGCACTCATGCAATCACCGAGATACTACCCCTGCACTTATGCAATCACCAATGCTCTACCCATGTACTCATGCAATCATTCAGGCACTCCTGTTGAACTCATTCATTCACCTCTAATACTACTTCTGCATTCATTCATTCAGTGATGCACTACCCATGCACTCATCCAATTACCCAGGCATTTCTGTTGTAGTCATCCTTTTACTCAGGCACAACCCATGTACTCATCTAAGCAACCAGACATTAGCCATGCACTAATAAAGTCATTCAGGGACTTCCTATGGATTCATCTAATCACTCAGACAGTATCCCTGCACTTATGCAGTCACCCAGGTACAGCCCATGTACTTATACAATCACTCAGGTATTATTCTTCCACTCAACCATTCACTGAGGCGCTAACCAAGCACTCATCCAATGACCCATGCATTAACCTTGCACCCATTCTGCCAGTCAGGCATACACTCATCCACTCACTGAGGTACTACCCATGTACTCATGGAATCAGACAGGCACTACTCTTGCACTCTAGCATTCGCGTAGGCAGTACCCATGTACTCACCCCTTCACTCAGGCACTACCCATGCACTGATCCAATGACCCACGCATTATTCTTGCACTCATACTTGCACTCATCAGATGACCCAGACATTACTCTTCCACCAAACCTTCCACTCAGGCACCACTCGTGCACTCATTCATCCACTCAGGCAGTACCCATACACTCATGCTGTGCAGTTAACACTGAGGGGAGCACACATTGTGCACTGCATGTACCATGATGCAAAGGAGAAAACTTTTCTGGGCTATGATGTAGTGTCTGGCCATACCCTTTTCCCTGCCCAAACTGTTTTTCATGACCTCCTCTACCATTTATCACACATTCCCAATGTTCCTTTTTGTAAAAATTGCAATCCAGCCAATTGATTACACTTTATCCGGAACAAGCCAGAGATTACAGCTCAAGCCGGAGAGTACGGTCCGGGTGTGGAAATTCCGGCCAGAGTGTGGACGTAAAGTTTGGAGTCTTAAGTGTATTCTGTGAATGACAAAAATCGTAAGTGCCTTCTGTGAATACCAAGAGTAGTCATTTTAGAATTTTTTCTCAGATTAGCTCTGTGAATCGGCACCTGGGTGAATAAAGGAGTGCAAAGGTACTGCCTTGGTGATGACTACTGGCTGAGTGATTACATAAGTACAAGGCTACAACCTCTGTGATTGAAAGAGTGCAACGTTACTAAATAACTGATTATATAACTGCACGAGTAGTGGGTACATGATTCAAAGAGTGCAGTTGGTAATGATTTAAAGAGTGCATGGGTAATACCTTGGTGATTGCATGACTGTTTAGGTAGGGCCTGGATGTTTGCATGAGTGCAGGAGTAAGGCCTGAGTAATTAAAGAAGTGCATATGTAGTGACTGGATCATTAGAAGACTGCATGGGTAATACTTGGGTGTTTTTATAACTGCATGAGTGTTGCGCCTGGCCAAATATAAAGCAGCACACTACTACATGACTCAACTATAATTCTTTCCATATTGTTAAAAGCATGCATACATATGTTTCTACCTTTTCAAATAAATCATAATCATATCTAAAAGAAATATATATGCAATATTTCTGAAATATAGTGAAACCTAGAAACTGAGACATGTAATAGATCTGCCTGAGTG
This sequence comes from Triturus cristatus, assembly GCF_964204655.1. NCBI lineage: Eukaryota > Metazoa > Chordata > Amphibia > Caudata > Salamandridae > Triturus > Triturus cristatus. Next base: position 253,076,775 of record NC_140594.1, read on the forward strand.
ATTGTATAACTTCATGAGTAGTGCTTGGGTGATTGAATGAGTGCAAGGGTAGTCACTGGGTAATTGTAGGAGAAGGTAGATAGTGACTGGCTAATTGCATGAGAGCACATATAAATGTTGAGGGCATGGATAAGTGTATAAATAGCACCTAAAGGTATAGATGAATCATTGAGTAGTACATATGTGAATAGATGACTGCAACAGTAGGACCTGGGTGATTCTACAACTGCCAGGGTAGTGCCTGGGTTATTATATGAGTGCATAGATACAGCCTGCATGACTGCAGAGGTAGTATATTGTGGTAAATATTTCATTACCGGTACTATTTTTTATGCGGTAAAGTCTATCAAAAATAACTCAGTAAATATAAGAGGCAGAATCCGTGGTATTAGAGGTTTTAAAAGGCTTTATTCCTATACAAAGGAATACAATTCGAATTGTAGGCATTCTATTCCATCACCATGAAATTTCAGGAAGGAAGGGCATATATTATTGACAGGTAATCATTTTTATAGAAAAGGCATTACAGTGAAACAGATGTAGTAGGCGTAACAACTGATAAAACAAAATAAAATATGCATGCGTAACTAGAATAGGCGTAACTAGAAAACGTCATTATACATGATGTCACAAGTGGGTGGATCCATAAGGGAATCCTGCAATGTCAGCAGAAATATTTGGCAGAGATGCGCGCGCAGCCGCATGACGTGTGATTGACGTGCAACTAGAGGGTGAAGGGGACTTGACATTTAGCTCTACATGTGGAGACAGAAGTCTGGGGTTATGTCAACCTAATCCCAAATCATATCTAATATCCTATGTTTGAAGAACTGTGTTATCCAAAAAGAGAGGTCTCTTAGGATAGAATCTTATTCTATACTGACTATACTGACTGTTAGTGCGTGTACAAGCGTCTAAGTGTCTACACTAGATGCGAGGGGGTAGGAATATTCCATGGTAACAGGGCTATGAATTACTTGCATGAGGACAGCGAGGCCTGGCCCTTTGCACGGTAGCTGGAGGAATGTTTACCTAAACAGCTAGACAGGAATGCATCGGATGAGGGGCGGAGGAGATAATCTTGAAGGTGAAATACAGTTTTTGGCAGGCGACGGGCTGGATCAGGCACCGTTAGCCGCGCAGGGAGTAAGACAAAGTTCATGGTCACAGATGCAGGCTCAGACTGGAGCTTTCAGAGGCAGAAGGCAGGAAAAGGCTTGATGACAGAATTCGGGCCTACTCGCCTGAATCTGTAAAATGTGGAAAGTGAACCACATAAAGTCGGTGGCCTTTCATACTTAGGAAAGGAATATCTGACCCATTCATGGTGGATCTGAAAGAGGACATGTTGATGGTGGACGCACATATATTTGCGTCTTCAAAACTGGAGCAGGAGGGAACATACATGTACTTATAGCATGTACATGGAGCCGTTGGGGTCTACAATAGGGGACATAACTGATCACAAAATTCATATTTCCTCATTCCCTCCTTGTCCCCTACGGACCCTCAGGAGATATCGATCTTCATCAATCCATCGATCTGTTCATATAGCATCATTTGTTCTTCTTTCTTCTTCCGGGATCTCGAACGAAAACTTGGATGTGGGATACACGAGGTGGCACACAGACCACAAATCGCTGGCCCACATTGTAGACATAAGCAGCAACTGAATAGTATGAGAAAGCCAATACCTAGGAAGGAGAGCATTCTCCATCCCCAGGCTGACGACACGCCCCAGAACCAACCGGACCAAGTCCAGGTGCCTGGACTCTGGTGTATCTGGCTTACAATCTTATGAAGGCGGGTTATGGCTTTATATACTGACGGCGAATTTTCTGGTATGAAAATGCAACAACTTGATCCGATGACCCTACAAGCTCCGCCCCTATCGGCCAGGATGACGTCAAGGACAAGACGATTTTGAAGCACAACAATCCGCATAGCAGACTGCTCTTCTGTTAAATTGCCTAAGGCGGAAATAGTTTCGTTCACTACTGCTTCAAGGGTTCTGGTTAGTCTACGTATCAGCTTACTATTAGTGACTGTACCTATATAGGGAAAGAAACCTTTATTGAAATCTGTGTATTTTTCCCATGCTGTTTCAGTGTAATCGACAATTGGGAGATCTCTCTGCTGTCTATTGTGTACTAAATGGGTATTTCTGTGATAATCAGGAGGGGCTAGGAAAACAGGTGGTAGAAGGAATGCTATGTAACAGGTACCATCCCAATCTAAAGGTAGACGTATATATGCGGTCTGGCCACATATAAAGTAGGAATGACGGGAAGCTCTAAATGTAGACTTGCCTTGATCACTGAATTTTATTACAGTGGTGCATTTACTATGGCCCATGTGTATGGAACCATTCTTTCTTATACATAATTCCCCTTTTACTGGGAATACTGACATGGCGGGCAAGATTGGTGTAGCTTCAGATTCAACGTTCAGGATCATGAGGTTAAGTGTAAAATTACCTAATCCATATACTTCATTTTCTAGATCAGTTCCTGTTCTTTTGGGAAGTCCCTCCTTGTTAGGGTAGCAGACTTTAAGCAAAACTAAGTTCAGGTTTCCCCATACCCAGTTGTCTTGATAAACTGCGGAATTTGAATCTAGGGAATTAATCAAACTAAACCATGCTCCACAGGAGCCATTGTGTGTGAACGGATAGGGAAAGAGGGGCAAAACTCCTTTATAGTTCTGATAGGGAGGGAGTCGGCCACATATCCAACAATTTGTGGCATTGCTGGTTTGATGGGAATGATGTAGCATACTAATGAAAGTGTTATTGCGCAGCGCAAATCTATAAGACAATTCATGTGGAGGTAATTCACTAAAAGAATGTTCTGCAGTTATATTACAAGCACGCTTAGGAATAGGGTAATACATGTGCAATAGGATGCTGACAATGATGATCAGAAGACTTAGAAAAAACAAAATTAATAATGTTACTGTGCAGTGACTACGAAATGATTTACAATACGCATGCTTCTTGAGCAGCATTTGATGATTTCTTTCTCTATTCCGGTCTAGAGGATACATGTCAGAGACAAATTCAACCGATTCACCTTGGAGAGGACTTAAACAATCAAATTGTCTGACTTACTAGACCTCAATTTTAGTTTATAAAGTTCTGGTTTTGTTAATTCAGCCAAGGGAAGCTTTGAGTCTGTCTGTGAGGGAATACAGGGTTGAGTATCTACACTGGATGGTAGTCCATAAAATTTCTTGATATGACTTGAGTGCAACCACCCTTTCCTTCCCTCGATTTTCACAGCTGTCCTTGTGGTGAGTAGAACCAACTTCGGTGACTTCCACCTAGGATCCAGTTGGGTCTTCCGGTCAAAATTCCTGACCAGCACCAGGTCCCCAGGAACCACGTCATGGGGTTTCACCTCAGTATTGTCGGGAAAAGCTGCGGATACCTGTGAACGACAAGATTGTAGTGCAGACATCAAGGAAGCCAGGTAATCTGTCAGCATATTACAGTCAACATCAGTGATTTTACGAGGTATAGGCGTCCCCCACATATTTGGTGGTCTACCGAAGATCACCTCATACGGGGATAGCCCTGTTTGAGAATGTGCTACCATTCTCATGTAAAAGAGCGCAACTGGTAAGGCTACTATCCAATCAACTCCTTTTTCTCTACATATTTTGGACAATCTAATTTTCAGAGTTTGATTATGACGTTCCACGAGACCTGCCGCCTCGGGATGTCGGACACAGTGGAATTTCCATTGGTAGCCTAATAGAAGGGAAACGTGTTTCATTAGTTCGGATGAGAACGGCTGACCGTTATCTGAGTAGACAACACGTGGTAAACCGTACCGTGGGAAGAATTCTCGAACTAACTGTTTGGCAGTAGTCGGGGCAGTGTAATCTGAAACCGGGTATGCTTCTGTCCAACGGGAAAGAGCACAGACAACTACGAGAACATATTTGAATCCTCGACATCGTTCCATCTGGATATAATCCATCTGGAGGACTTCAAAAGCATGATCGGGAGTTTGGAATCCACCCTGTTCTACGGGGATGCTTTTACCTGGATTAAACTGACAACATATCATACAGGTACGAACTTTTTGTTTCGCTGTGGCTCGCAAGTGTTTGTTGAACCAAATGTGTTGAATGCTGTCTAGCATAGCTTTTTCTCCTAGGTGCGCTGGACTATGTATAGTGTTAATGATGACTTGGACCATTGAGTCGGGAAGAAACCATATAGATTTTTCCTTCGTCATCCATCCTTGATCTGTTTGGATCCCTCCTAATTCAGTCCATTTCTTTATTTCTTCTGGTGTAGCATGTGTCTGTATGTCAATTACATCAAGGGCGGGATCCTTAACTGTCATGCAATGTGTTGGTGTCAGGATTATTGTCTTTGTCATGTCAGTTGTGTGAGTCTGATTCTGAGCAGTCTGTTTAGCTGTTCTGTCAGCTAGGTCATTACCCTGAGAAATGATATCGGTAACTTTTGTGTGGGCTTTGCATTTCATAATCGATATTGCAGTAGGTAAATGAATGGCGTCTAATAGGGCTTGAATGAGGGGTCCGTGTTGGATGTGGGCACCGTGAGAAGTTAAATAACCTCTCTCTCGCCACAGTACGCCGAAGTCATGGACGACTCCGAATGCATAACGTGAATCTGTGTATATGTTGACTTTTTTATTTGTGGCTTGAATACAGGCTTGTGTCAGAGCGATGAGCTCTGCTGCTTGAGCTGACAAAGTGTTAATACAATTTGTTTCAATGACTTCAGTGTCTGTTGTGACTGCGTAAGCGGCCACTAACTCTCCTGTACTTGTTCTCATACATGACCCATCTACATATAATGTCAAGTCTGGATCTGACAAAGGGATGTCTGTCAAGTCTTGTCTGGGTTTCGTCGTGATAGTAATGACTTCGACACAATCATGTGCCAATGGATCTGTTCCGCCTACTGGTAACAGTGTGGCAGGATTTAACGTATTACAACGTCTGATTTCTATGTGTGGCTGAAACAATGTTAATTCGTAACCGGTGAGTCTTGCTATAGTCAAGTGTTGTGTTTGTGTGCGGTTCAAGAGAACCTCTACTGCGTGTGGTACTTGTACTGTCAATTGATGTCCTAACACTATGGCATCGCTTTGTCTGATTGCTAAAGCTGTTGCTGCCACTGATTTCAGGCACGCTGGAAGAGCCTGAGCTACTGGATCTAATGTACTAGAGAAATAAGCACATGGTTTGTGTGATCCTGCTTGTTCCTGAGTGAGTACTGACAAAGCAGTACCTTCGCGTTCTGTAACAAAGAGTGTAAACTGTTTACTGTAACATGGTGTTGCTAGGACAGGTGCTTGACATAAAGCTTTCTTTAAGCTTTCAAAGGCATGTGTATGTTCTCGAGTCCAAGGGAGGACAGTCGATGTGGCTGCCTCCTGTGTTGTCAACTGGATGAGTGGTTTTGCTATAAATGCATATTGAGGGATCCACTGCCTACAGTATGAAGTGAGGCCTATAAAAGCCCGCACCTCCTTTTGTGTCTTGGGTGGTGGCATATTAGCAATTAACTGGACGCGATCGGGTGTAAGCTGCCTTCCCTCCTTGGACAGCGAGTGCCCAAGATAAATAACTCGTTGGACACAGAATTGCAGCTTGGAAGGGGACACCTTGTGCCCCTTGTCAGCCAGAAATTTCAAAACCGTCAGTGACGCTATTTCACATTCATGTTCGCTTCGGGCGGTGATCAGCAGATCATCGACATATTGAAGCAAGGCAGTGTTAGCTGGCATGTGTATACTGTCAAGTTCTCGTTTCAGTGCTTGGCTATAGATGCTGGGGCTTTCTGTAAATCCTTGAGGTGCGCGGGTGAATTTAAAACTTCGTCCATTTAAACTAAAACCGAAAAGATATTGACTTTCCGGATCAATTGGGACACTAAAGAAAGCATTCTTGAGATCAATTACAGTGAAAAACGTTGCTTCTGAGTCAATAGCTGTGAGTAATGAGGAGATATCTGGGACCACAGGGTATTGTGGTACAATACATTTATTTAATTCGCGCAGATCAATAACTAATCGATATACTGGTGGTGCTTTTGGATCCGTTCTTTTAAGGATCGGAATTATCGGGGAATTACATACATTGGAGTCAGTTTCCACAACCACTCCTTGGGCAATAAGCTCATCAATGATTTGCAGTAAAGCCACTACAGCATCTGGAGGTAACTTGTATTGTCGCATTCGTGGTAGTACCACTCCTGTCTTTAGTGTGACTCCATATGGTGTAATGTTCATGCAACCAACATCAGTGGGGCCTTGTGCCCATAAATGTGTAGGTAAATTCTGCAGCCGGTAATCTATGTCTCTGGATACGTAGTGACCTTTAAAGTCACGTAAAAATAGTCGTACTCCTTCCGGAGAGCAACATATTATGGCTCCTAGAGCTTTCAATGTTTTTATATTTCTTCCGGATTTACCCCAGGCCGATCTTGATTTCTGATTACACAGTTTATGAGGAAACGTAACAGTTGTCCCTGCACCTCCGCTTTCTGGTACTCCATGGCTCTGCTAATACTTTCAGGACCTCGTCCTGACTGGACAAAATGATATATATTTTCTAAATGTGTAGCCATTCCTGGTAGCTTCGTTAAATATATTGCAGCTCGTCGAATACGTAATGATGACAGCAGCATTTCGTCCCGTTTACCAGGCACAGGATCATATCTACAATCTACTAGAAGTTCCTTGAGCATGTCGGGAGTTGCTAGTTTGGGCGTACGTTGGTGTGCTAATTCTCTAAGGGAAAATTTATTTCCTCTGGGTGGCGTAGAAAAAATGTCTGTCGTACCTCCTGTAGCACCGTCTGGGGTGCTGGACGTGAAAGGATTTGTTGAAGGTGAGACAGCAACCGTCGCTGCGGGAAAAGCTGTAGAAACAGATGTGCTTGTCGGAATGTGTGTCGGAGCTTGTTGTTGTGGAGGTACAGAACGAGAGTCTTGGCGATGAGCACCATCGGTAAGCGGTCTATGTGGTGCGGTATTAGCATACTCGGGAGCTGCGTCGTCTAAATAAGAGGAAAGGAAAACATCTTCTGCGGTTCTGGGATGCCCCTTGGGATGTGCTTTTATCGGAAACAATGGAGGTGGCAAGTCTTTTGGTATTTCCGGAGTAGCCTTAGGTAACCCTTCGGCCAGAAGCGGATACATACCATTCATAAGGGCGTTTCTTTGCCTGTCTATTTGTTCTGATTTTACTCGGGTACCTTCCTCAAGTAATAGATTTTCTCGGGTTTTATTGGAATTCTCTCTACCTTTCTCTTCCTGTCTGAGTGCTTTTTCCGTACGTCTATATGATTCTTTGCGCCATAATTCAATGGCATCTTTCTGTGACTGTCTGGCTTTCTTTTTCCATAATTCTTCTTCTACTCGCATGATGCAATCTGCATCCCAGGTCCCCGCTGCGGGCCATCTCTGACTCTCTGGTAATTCTTTGGTGTAGTCCACCCATAAATCAAGAAATAATACGGCATCTAGGCCATGCTTATGATACATAAAGTACCCTGGAGTGTCCCTTGGTGGGATGGGAACAGCTTCTTCGAGTACACCTTTTCTAGTTTTGATCTGTCTTAGTTTCGAAAAGAGTGGCATTTTTAGACCTTATTACTAGAACACACTTTATAAAAACACAATAATGAACAGTCATTCACACCACAGTATATAGAACGTATTTCAAAACATTTAACACTTAACAGTTTTACGAACAATGATAACTAATAGAAAACTAATTACTGACATAATACTGACACTAGATAATACTTATTTATATTTATTTATATGCAAAACATACTATATATACTGCTAAACAGTACAGATACACTGCTAAAACAGTGCAGACCGGGTTTGTGTACCCAAACCCGTCTTGACCGGCACAGACTATGTGCACGTTAAATGCCTCCCCGGTAATGGTACTCACCGGGTAGCTCGGAACGGAACTGAAACTGGACCGGACTGGACTCGACTCGACTGGACTCGGAACTTCGGAACCTGGCGGGTCTCTGTATACCTCGGATCTTGCTCTCTCAGCTAGGCTCTGGTCGGGATACTTCGCACTTTTCACCGCCTCGTCTGGGTGTTGATCGCAGCCTCAGTCATCCCCGCTTGGCCGGAGGGAGATACAGGAAATCCTGCAGGTACGCGTTTTTGTCCGTTCAGCTGTGGCAGGAGACCAGGCCTGCAACGCACCACCGGCGCGTGAGATGAGAAAGTGTCCCTGTTCGGGCGCCAATTTATGTGGTAAATATTTCATTACCGGTACTATTTTTTATGCGGTAAAGTCTATCAAAAATAACTCAGTAAATATAAGAGGCAGAATCCGTGGTATTAGAGGTTTTAAAAGGCTTTATTCCTATACAAAGGAATACAATTCGAATTGTAGGCATTCTATTCCATCACCATGAAAGTTCAGCAAGGAAGGGCATATATTATTGACAGGTAATCATTTTTATAGAAAAGGCATTACAGTGAAACAGATGTAGTAGGCGTAACAACTGATAAAACAAAATAAAATATGCATGCGTAACTAGAATAGGCGTAACTAGAAAACGTCATTATACATGATGTCACAAGTGGGTGGATCCATAAGGGAATCCTGCAATGTCAGCAGAAATATTTGGCAGAGATGCGCGCGCAGCCGCATGACGTGTGATTGACGTGCAACTAGAGGGTGAAGGGGACTTGACATTTAGCTCTACATGTGGAGACAGAAGTCTGGGGTTATGTCAACCTAATCCCAAATCATATCTAATATCCTATGTTTGAAGAACTGTGTTATCCAAAAAGAGAGGTCTCTTAGGATAGAATCTTATTCTATACTGACTATACTGACTGTTAGTGCGTGTACAAGCGTCTAAGTGTCTACACTAGATGCGAGGGGGTAGGAATATTCCATGGTAACAGGGCTATGAATTACTTGCATGAGGACAGCGAGGCCTGGCCCTTTGCACGGTAGCTGGAGGAATGTTTACCTAAACAGCTAGACAGGAATGCATCGGATGAGGGGCGGAGGAGATAATCTTGAAGGTGAAATACAGTTTTTGGCAGGCGACGGGCTGGATCAGGCACCGTTAGCCGCGCAGGGAGTAAGACAAAGTTCATGGTCACAGATGCAGGCTCAGACTGGAGCTTTCAGAGGCAGAAGGCAGGAAAAGGCTTGATGACAGAATTCGGGCCTACTCGCCTGAATCTGTAAAATGTGGAAAGTGAACCACATAAAGTCGGTGGCCTTTCATACTTAGGAAAGGAATATCTGACCCATTCATGGTGGATCTGAAAGAGGACATGTTGACGGTGGACGCACATATATTTGCGTCTTCAAAACTGGAGCAGGAGGGAACATACATGTACTTATAGCATGTACATGGAGCCGTTGGGGTCTACGATAGGGGACATAACTGATCACAAAATTCATATTACTAGTGTATCTGGGGATACCTGAGTAGGTAGAAAGTGAGTGGGTGATGTTATAAGTCCATGAGTACTGCTTGGGTGATTACAGAAGTACTAAGGTACTGCCTGAGTGATTACAGGAGTGCAAATGTAGTGCTTGTGTGATTTTATAAGTGCATGAGTACTGGCTGAGTGATTATATAAATACAAGAGTAGTGCCTGCATTATTGAAAGAGTGCAAGGATAGTACCTGGGTGATTGAAGCACTGTATGAATAATGCACTGGTGATTGCATAAGTACAGGGGTAACCTCTGGGGGATTAAAGGGGTACATAGGTAACCCCTGGGTGATTGTATGACTACAGGAGTAATATCTGGGGATTTACAGGACTATGTAGAAAGTGATTGGGTAATTGTATAAGTGCATAGGTACTTCTTAGGTGATTGCAGGACTACTGAGGTAACGCCTGAGTGACTAAATGAGTGCAAAGGTAGTGCCTGGGTGATTTCATAACAGCATGACTACTGGCAGAGTGATTACATAAGTACAATGCTAGTGCATTTATGAATGAAAGAGTGCAACGTTAATGCCTGCATGATAATATAAGTGCATGAGTACTGGCTACATGATTCAAAGAGTGCCTGGGTAATACCTTGGTGATTGCAAGAGTGCATAGGTAGTGCCTGGATGCTTGCAAGATTGCAGGAGTAATGCCTGAGTGATTACAGCACTGCATATGTAGTGACTGGATCATTGGAAGACTGCATGGGTAGTACTTGGCTGTTTTTACAACTGCATGAGTGTTTGGCCTAGCCAAATATAAAGCAGCAGACTATTACATGACTCAACCATAAGTCTCTCCATATTGTTAAAAGCATGCATACATATGCCTTAACCTTTTCAAATCATCATCATATCTAAAATAAATATATTTACAATATTTCTAGAATATAGTGAAACCTAGAAACTGAGACATGTAAGAGACCTGCTTGAGTGATTGCATAACTCCATGCATAGTGCTTGGGTGATTGTATGACTCCAAAGGTAGTCGCTGGGTAATTGCAGGAGAAGATGTGTAGTGACGGCTAATTGCATGAGTGCTCACATAGAGGTTGAGTGCATGGATACGTGTATGAATAGCACCTGAAGGCAAAGATGAGTAATTGAGTAGGCCTAGGTGAATAAATGAATGCAACAGTAGGACCTGGGTGATTATATGACTGAAAGGGTAGTGTGTGGGTTATTACATGAGTGCATAGGTAGACACTGCATGATTCTATGACTGCAAGGGTAGTACATAAGTAGTACCCGGGTGATTCCATGACTACAGGAGTAATATCTGGGGGATTACTGGAGTACATAGGAAGTGAGTGGGTGATTTTATAAGTCTATGCGTACTGCCTGGGTGATTACAGAAGTACTAAGGTAGTGCCTGAGTGATTACAAGAGTGCAAATGTAGTGCCTGAGTGATTTTATAAGTGCATGAGTACTGGCTGAGTGATTACATAAGTACAAGAGCAGTGTGTGTGTGATTGAAAGAGTGCAAGGATAGTGCCTGGGTGACTAAAGCACTGCATAGCTAATGCATTGGTGATTGCATGAGTACAGGAGTAACGTCTGTGGGATTAAAGGAGTACATAGATAACACCTGGGTGATCACATGACTACAGGGGTATTATCTGGGGATTACTACATAGGAAGTGCCTGGGTGATTTTATAAATGCAAGGGTACTTCTTGGGTGATTACAGGAGTACTGAGGTAGTGCCTGAGTTAATAAATAAGTGCGAAGGTAGTGCCTGGGTGATTTCATAACAGCATGACTATTGGCTGAGGGATTACATAAGCACAAGGGTAGTGCTTCCGTGATTGAAGGAGTGCAACGGTAATGCTGGGTGATTCTATAAGTGCATGAATAGTGACTACATGACTCAAAGAGCGCATGGGTAATACCTTGGTGAGTGTATATATCCTGACAGAGTGGTTGCAGGCTTGCAAGGGTAGTGCCTGCATGATTAAACCAGTGTATAGCTAATGCATTGATGACTGCATGATTGCAGGAGTTATGTCTGGGGGATTAGAGGAGTACATAGGTAATGCCTGGTGTTTCTATGATTTCATGAGTAATATCTGGAAGATTACAGGAGTACATAAAAAGTGCCTGGGTGATTGTATAAGTGCATGTGTACTACCTGAGTGATTGGAGTAGTACTGCAGTAGTACCTGAGTGATTGGAGGACTGGAACATCCTGAGTAGTAGCAGAATACTGAAACTGCAGCACAAAAGTCAAGTCTATGACATGCTGTACACTTTTGTACCAAAGGGTATCGCTTTGTTCACCCTAAATTGGCAGGGTATGCCCAGACGTGGGTCCTTTGCTCACTTTGCCATTTGATTCAAGATAGCCTGGCTGATGAGCGTTATGAACCCAAAACCGGTCCCAGGATGCTTGTTTCCGGTCCAGGGAAGCCATGGCTTGGTAGTTCGGGCTGGACTGCTCCCATGAGGCATAGGGTCAGACTGATTTGCATATGGCCATGTCTGAACAGGGGTGGTGGAGTGAGCTAAAGAATGATGATGGATTAAACCCAAATCAGTTGACTTAGGGTGAGTGTCTGATTTTCTCAAATGCTCCGTCCATCATCCCCTATGGTATCGCTTTGTTCGCCCTAAATTGGCAGGGTATGCCCAGACGTGGGTCCCTTGCTCACTTTGCCACTGGATTCAAGATATCCTGGCAGATGAGGGTTATGAACCCGAAACTGGTCCCAGGATGCTTGTTTCCGGTCCAGGGAAGACATGGCTTAGCAGTTCGGGCTGGACTGTTCCCATGAGGCACAGGGTCAGAATGATTTGCATATGGCCATGTGTGAACTGGGGTGGTGGATTGAGCTAAAGAATGATGATGGATTAAACCCAGATTAGTTGACTGGGGGTGAGTGTTTGATTTGCTCAAACGCTCCGTCCATCATCCCCTTTGGTATTGCTTTGTACACTTTTGTACTGCAGCTTCAAAATTCTTTAACTACTTAGGGTGTTGAGCGTACTCAAAATAAAGCATAAAAGCTAAAGATGAATCTGTTATACATCTCACCATATTCCTGAAACTATACATGCATATATGTCTAAATTTTTTAATCTTCATCATATATAACAGAAATGAACAAGTAGACTGAACTTTACATTTCAAAAACACACCTACATTTCTGCAGTGTATTTCAAGTGTTCCTTTCCCCAGACTCATAGAAAGTAGCCTAATCAGTAATCCCTTCTGCTAACATGTCTTAAAACTCACTTTTGTGCCGCACCTTCACCATTCTATGAATATTGGGCCTAATCAAACATAAAGCAGCAACCTATCACATGTCTCCACCATAACTCTAACCATATTGCTAAAAGCATGCATGCTTCTATACATACCTATTGCCAAAAGCATTACACATATTATAATACATGTGCAAGTAGAAACATAACCACACTCACAAGACCATAAAGGCCGTAAAGCTTGATAGACTACACTTAACATTTCAAACACACCTAAATTTATGCAGCAAATTTCATGTGATCATTAAGACAGACTCTTATAAGGTACCATAATCAATAATTCCTCTCCCAACATATCTTAAACATTACTTTTATACTACCACTGCTTCACTATTCTAGTAGTAATCAGGTATAGAGCATAGCAAAGAGCAAAGCAAAACTTCACTTATCTTTCATGAAAGTCTCCCCATATTTCTAAAACCATGTACGCATATATCTGTACCTTTTGCTAGCAGCATCATATATAAAATTAATACACAGATAAATGTATACCTGTGTTTTATACATCTATCATCTTCAGACGAATAACACATACCATAGTATATATGCAAGTAGACACATATCTCAGTCACTACACCATCCACAGCTCATAACTCCACAGACTACACTTCAATGTTCAAACAGACACTGAAAATTATGAGGTAAATATGAAATATAACTTTCCACACATCATACAAATTACTATAATAAATAACATCTCTAGAAACATCTCATGCCTCTCTTTCAGGCTCCTGCTTTACCATTCTACAACTACTTATAATGTTACACCTACCCAAATACAAATCAGGAACCCTTCACATGTCTTTACTAAAAGTCTCCCCATATTCCTAAAAGCGTACATGAATATGTCTGTACCATAACACTATCCAAATCTTAAAAAAATTCACAGACCAAACTTCCAATTTCAAGCAAACACCAAAAGGTATGTGGCATAATTCAACTGTACCTCTCTAGGAACTTAAAAAACAGAAGCTAAAAAACAGAAGCCTAATCAATAAAACCTTATGTCAACATCTTTTAAACCACACTATTATGCTGCAACTTCACCTTTCCACTACTACTCACAGTTTTGAGCCTACCACATACAAAGCAACACCATCTCTTTGTTATACATCATGCACCTTCAAATATATAAGACATATGAAAATATATATACAAGTAGAGACACACTTGAGACAGACGTCCTTGCACACCTTAAAACTTGACAGACTCCACCTCCAATTTTAAAGCAACAGCTAAAATGATGCAGTATACTACAAATGTACATATCCACACACTAAAAGAAACTACCATAATAACTAATCCATCTTCCAATATACACATATTACTATACAAAATGCATTTCAAACAACATTTAACTACAATAAAACAAACTACAATACACATCTCTATATTTAATAATATATTTCAAACATCTCAGTTCACCAATAATTTTTAAAGATTAAAAATAAACCTTATACACAATACACCTCACAAATGTATAACTAACCTTCCAAATTGATTTATAGAATTTAAAATATCACAAACTTATAAAAGATTTTCTTATGCACAAAATCAATGTAATGCACTACTCTCAGCAAGGTTCAACCACTAATGGCAAACATTCCCTCTCTTTCTCCACACAAATACATGTAAGTAACAAATCACATTTCTCCCTCCATTATTTCAAGTTATAAAACACATTTCTATTGGTTAGTGATATTGAGCCTTACCAACTGACTCCTAAAAGTGCACAAACTGGTTGTGGAATTTTTTGGAGTCGCAACTCCACCATACACCAACGCGATGGAGCCGCGAATCCATACGGGAGTTCAAAAATATATTACAAATAAAAATACCACTATTTTTTACCAACATACCACTTCTAAAGATAGTAGTTACTTGGGAAATTATACTTTAATAACATATCACCTATATATAAATTACAATTTCACATTTTAAGTCCACAGTTAAGTTTCAACCTGTCCCCCATTCTACTTAATGCCAGTTTCCATAGTAACAGTCCATGGAGCATTCAACAGAACTGACAGGTCACAATTTCACCATATTTTCTAATCCAGGACACGAGGTTACAGATGCAAGCAACAGGTGAGGTTGACGTTTGCAAAATATCTACTTATCCTATCTACTGTACCATTCAAACATTTTCTACTAACCAATAAGGAACATGCTTTTTAAGGGAAGTAACATGCACCCTATTTTTGAGTGTACAATCTTCTTAAACAGCCAATCAATTCTCTACTTTTTTTAAAACATCATCTTGTCCACCATTTTAGATACCTCTTATTCTACCAACTGACTACCTCAGCTACAGAATTCTTTTCATTACTTCCAGGCATCCCTTCAAGATGCTTACAGTGTGAATTTTTAGACACAGCTATGTTTTCTGGTGCAAAATGTCTGCTGAATGCAGAGGTATTAACAAAGACCTAGCTTTGCAAAATGTGGATATTAAATGGATTGCACAGAGAGGATCAAAGTGGCACCAATTGATGCCTTTGGTTAAAACCTTTTTGCATCTCCAACCCCCTGACCTTATGATTGTGCACTGTGGTGGCAATTACCTAGGCACTAACTGGGGTAGGTCTGGAAAAGGACACCTTTGCAAAATTTATGTTGCTTTTACCTCAAACTGTCTTTGTATACTATAATATATGCCAAAGACAGAAATGGAAATGGATAAATCAATTCTGTCCACAGATTGAGAAAGCTAGGAAGAATGTCAATAAAGCTGTGCCTGCATACCTCAGAGATCATAGAATGGGCTCCATCTATAACAACATTCTACGTTTTGATATGGATGGCATCTACAGAAGTGATGGAGTACACTTCGCAGATCAAACAAATAGTATTTCTCAACAACCTAAAGCTGTGCATCCGCACTTACGTGTAGTAACAACAAACTCATAATTAAAACAAGGGCTCTTTTTAGAGCCACCCTATAACATAACAGTGAATATAATTTTCTTCTTACACATACATATTTTTTTTTTAAAAATTGTGGATTTGCTCACCCGATGCGAATCTGCAAAAGCATGAATTTAATGTACTACAACACAATACACTTTTTAAGTTTAACTATTAATTTTTAATTTTATATGTTTTTAGCAACTCTATCAATTGTGTAATATTGTCATTAACTTCAACCACAGTAACTCTTCAAAAACAACTTCACAAATACAACAC